>NC_140593.1:133563416-135963416 GCF_964204655.1 Triturus cristatus
TCCTCAGGTCAAGGAAGTGCCTTTTGTAGGTTTGGTGTAAATCTGTTCAGTAGATTCTGAGAAAATAGCCTTTAAATCAATATATATATCTGAGCCAGCTTACGGTGCGCTTACGGTACGCTTACCGTACGCGTACGGTGGCATGCGCGAGCGCGATTCTGATTGGCTCTTAGATCTTAGTAAACATTCGAATCGGCCGAAACCAGGAAGCGGCGGCCGCCATTTTCTCTCTCGCACTGAGAGTGATCTTTAAAATCTAAAGCACAAAAACATGTAAAGGGGCTGTTTAGACAGCTCCCACACACATAGCAATGTTGACGGAGTCCCCCAAGATCCCCCAAGGCCAAAAACGCAATTTTTAATTTTTCGCTAATTTCGCCGATTACGCTTACCGTACGCGTACGGTAAAAAATTAAAAAAAAAAAATAATTATCCACACTTTCCCCACCCCGTGTGCAATTGGTGCCCGAAGGGCACCAATTGTGCATGGCTTATTAAAGATGAGTTAAACTAAAATACTTTAAAAAAAAAATAATAAAAAGAAAAATTATCCACACTCTCTCCACCCCGTGTGCAAATGGTGCCCGAAGGGCACCATTTGTGCATGGCTTATAACATATACGAAAAATTAAAATATTACCTTTCAAAACGAAGTGCATCATATGTCCTCCATGTGCGCACGGTGCGCACATGGCCCATCTAGCGTAACGTGGGAACGCGGTGCGCGAAGCGCACCGCGTGCTCACTGTGCGTGCACGGTGCGCACACGGAACGAACTGCGTTAAGTGGGCGCGCACGCCACGAATGGCGTAAAGTAACTTAGCATTTAAAAAACCGTACAAATTCACTGAAAAAACCATAGGTTTCACACACGTTATAGTTAGGAATTAGCATTTAAAAAACCTTGCAAATTCACTGAAAAAACCATAGGTTTCACACATGTTATAGTTAGCGGAAATTTTACTGATAAAAAACCAATGAAATTCCCCCGTTATAGTCAGTGCAGGCAACTATAACTCACGCGACCGCAATCTTCTGCTGATGACATATGTGTCTTTATGAAAAAAAAATATTTGTAATATATGTATAGCTAAAAATGTATGGAAGAAGACATGGGCAAATAAGTGTCTAAATACAGTATTAGCATCAGCAGAGGATTGCGGTCGCGTGAGTTATAGTTGCCTGCACTAACTATAACGGGGGAATTTCATTGGTTTTTTATCAGTAAAATTTCCGCTAACTATAACATGTGTGAAACCTATGGTTTTTTCAGTGAATATATATATATATACATACATTGTTGATTGTATAAACCTGCAATGTACTGTATAATGTAGATTTTCCTAATAAGTTATGACGGAAAGTCTTAATTTTATTAAAGACACGGAGGCGAGTATTATGCATTCTTTTCTTGCATATATTATAATAGCAGCAAGATAAGAAAAACAACTACACTCCCCAGAAGGCTGCAGGAGGAAACTACTGGCCAATGGGGAGAACACTAACAAAAAATACACCAATCAGGTCAGCCCAACTACATTAGGACCTATCTGACCGCAAGCAGTCCTCTTTTCTTGTGTAAGTTAGTAAGATGGTGAAAACAAAGGAACCAAAAATAACAGTAGATAAACAGTCAAAATCCAGGTAAACAGATCTTGAACCAGGAACACCATGGAGGAAACATCCTGAGGAAACCACATTGGTAGGCAGTTAGACGTCGATGCCAAGAAATCTGGTGAGTTAGGACGACTCTCACGAGGAAGGTGGTGGTAGAGCCGGAGTACCTAAGGGGGGGGGAAAAACAGAGCAAATTAGAGCTGTTGTGGAGGGATAATACTCGCCTCCGTGTCTTTAATAAAAGTATGACTTTCCGTCATAACTTATTAGGAAAATCTAAATTTTATGGCAAGACCGGAGGCTCCTATTATGCTAGTTCAAAGCATATCAACAACCAAAGAAGAAGCAGTAATCACAGGTTTACAATAAAAGGTCTTAAACACATTATCATTAGACCAATCTGCTGACTTAAGGATATCCTCCAGGCGCGAGCCTGACCAAAAGGCCTTTGAAGCCATGGCACCCCTGGTAGAATGAGCTCCAAAAGTAGAAGCGTCAATGCCCGCAAGAGACATGATCCAACGGACCCAACGGGCCAGGGTAGCAGAAGAGACGGGGAGGTGAGGTTTGCGGAAAGAAATGAGCAATTGTGTATGGGAAGAAGACCTAAAGTCAGCAGATTTGTTTTCATAGGCTTTTAGGCAACGACCTACACATAATTTTGGTTGAGCTGGAAAATAAGGATAAAACACTGATAGTAAATTTGTTTTAGTGCGTCTCCGCACTTGAAACAGCACACCAGTAGGAGAAAACTGTCTTGAAGAAAGGTCTAAAGCTCTAACATCAGAGACACGTTTAATGGAGATTAAACACAACAACATGGTAAGTTTTGCAGACAACATTTTCAGGGAGAGAGCGGTATTGTCAGGCCAATCCAAAAACAATTTGAAAACCAAATTAACGTCCCATAAAGAAGAATACTTAGCCAACGGAGGTTTGGAAAAAGCGAACTCCTCTTAACAAACGGCAAACAAGTGGATGGGATCCGACGGGTTTATTGTCAACTGGACAATGATTAAGAGAAATAGCTGATCTGTATAAATTCACTGTGCGATAAGACTTACCAGCACTGGCCTCCGAGGCCAGAAAATTGACTACAAAAGTCACAGAGGCTGAAAAGGGATCGACAGACCGTTCAAGACACCAGCTTGACCAAAGAGACCAAGCGGATTTGTATGCCCTGGAAGTACCGGGAGCCCAGGCCTGGCTGATAAAGATTGAAGCTTCTTGAGAAAGGAGTTGGTCAGAAGAGAGACTCTGGACAGCTTCCAGGCCGATAGGGTCAAGGACCGATCGAGAATGAGGTTGTGAGGGGAACCTCGAGGATCCAGGAGAAGATCTGAGGAATGAGGGAGAAGGACCGGAAAGTCCACTGCTAGTTCCAAAAAGGACGGAAACCATATCTGGGATTGCCAAAAGGGTACCACTATGACCAGAGACGTCTGTTGGCGTCGAATCTGAGAAAGGACCCTGTTGATCATAAGAAAGGGAGGAAAAGCGTAATTGAGATGCAGTGACCAGTCCTGGAGGAAGGCATCGGTCGCTAAAGCCAGCGGATCCGGGCGCCAACTGGAGAAACGAGGTAACTGAGAATTGAGGCGAGACGCGAAAAGGTCGATGAAGAAAGGGCCCCACTTGAGAGAGAGAGAAAGAAACACGGAGGGAAGTAACCTCCAGTCGCTGGAATCCCGGAGATACCGAGAGTGCCAATCCGCGATGGAATTGAGATTGCCGGGGAGATATTCTGCTTGAAGAGAGAGATTGTGAAGGAGACAAAAATGCCACAGACTCTAGGCGAGTTCCGCGAGGGGTTTGGATCTTGTGCCACCTAGATGGTTGATGTAACGGACCGCAGAAACATTGTCCATCCTGAGAAGAATGGAACAATTTACCTTGTTCTTTGCGAGGCTGCGGATTGCAAAGGAGCCTGCAAGCATCTCTAAACAGTTGATGTGCAATGACGACTCCTCTAGAGACCATGTACCTCCAGTCGAGATTGGTCCACAACGGGCGCCCCAACCCGCCAGGTTGGCATCTGATTCTAACACAAGATCTGGGGCCGTGGCGAAGATAGTTCTGCCGTTCCACTCATCTAAATGGTCTATCCACCATTGCAGCTCGGACCGCGAGTCTCTGTCTAGGAGGATAAGATCGGAGTAAGCCAGACCCTGACGCAGATGTTTGATTTTTAAGCGTTGAAGGGCCCGATAATGAAGAGGGCCGGGGAAGATTGCTTGGATGGAGGCTGACAGAAGCCCCACAATCCTTGCGTGGGAACGAAGGGAAATATGGGATAGAGAAAGAACTTGAGAAATTTCTGCACGAATAGCCGCGATCTTTTCGGTAGGAAAGAAGAGAGACGCGGAGGGGGAATCCACGCGAAACCCCAGAAACTCTACACTTTGAGAGGGAGTTAATATGTACTTCTCCGGATTGATAAGAAAACCGAGATCGAGAAGAAGGGATTGGGTCACCTGAAGGTCCCGCAACAGACCTGGTTTGCTCGTATTCATTAGAAGAATATCGTCCAGATAGATGATCAGGCGAATACCCAAGGCTCGAAGATAAGCCACCACTGGCTTCATGATTTTGGTGAAGCACCAAGGAGCCGAAGAAAGTCCGAAGGGGAGCGAACAAAACCGATAAGTTACGCCCAGCCATTGAAACTGGAGGAACTTGGAATGCGAGGGATGGATAGGAACAGTCAGATACGCATCCTGAAGGTCCAAGCGGACCATCCAATCGCTGGCTCGCAGAGTGTCTCGTAGATGGAGAATGGTCTCCATCTTGAAATGCCTGTAAACGACAAACTGATTGAAAATTTTGAGGTTGATGACCGGTTGCATCTTTTTGTTCTTTTTGCGAACCAGAAACAAAGTGCTGAGAAATCCCGAGGGATCGAACGGAAGTCTTTGGATAGCTTTCTTTGCCAGCAGGGAAAGAATTTCCTGAGATATCAGAAGCGAAACGTCGGCGGAAAAAACCAGAGGAGGAGGCAAAGTATCCTGGAAAGGAGGAGCGTAAAATTCTATAAGATAGCCTTGGACAGAATTGAGAACCCAAGGGTCGGAGGTTAAAGTTTGCCATTTGCTTAGAAACAGAGCCAAGCGCCCTCCAACGGGAGGGCCAGAAGACAGGCTTACCTTGTTGGGAATAGTTGGAGTTGTTGACGTTGCCTCTGTGGCCCCTCTGTCCACGACCCCGGAAGCCACGGCCACGTTGGGGGTAGAATTGAGGCTTGTACTCTTGGTATCCGGAGTTGGAAGCACCTCTGGAACCTTGGTAGGAGGAAAAACGGCCGGAAGAGCGGTTCCTGCCTCTGCCGGCCCTGCCAAAAACCCGAGGGGCAAAAACTTTTTTGATTGAAAGTTGTGCCTTATCCAACGAGGCGAGAGTCACCAAAAAGAAGACCATCTGCCTTAGCTCCAGGGTCCTGAGACGCCAGATTGGCTAACTTAGGGTCTAACTTGATTAGCAGACCTTTGCGCCTCTCGTGAGTAATAGCCGCATTGGCGTTGCCCAATAAACAAAAAGTACGCTGGGCCCAAAGCGAAATCTCTTCTGGAAATCTCTTCTGGATTCAAAACCAGCTCTTCTGATCGAGCAGTCTCCGCCAGATCCAAAATGCGGGCAAGAGGGCCTACCATATCCAACAGTTTGTCCTGGCAGGAGGACCAAGCTCTGTCTACCCCCTTACGAGGGTCTTTGCCAAACTTGGAGAATAAGGTGAGGAGCGGTTGATCAATGGCGGGAGTGACCGTAATATGAGAGGCCAAAGAAGGTTTGGGGCACTCGGATTTTAACTTAGCTCTGACCGACTTGTCCAGAGGCTGTCGCAGCTTAGAAGAGATGTACTCCCCTACATGGGGAACGGGAAACCATTCCGTAGAATTGGGATGTCTAATCAGGGCAGGATCGAACATAGGCAGTCCCTCCGAATCCAGAATAGGTTCTGACTCAAAAGGTGATAATTTTTGCTTTTTGGGCGAAGAATCGCCAACTCCAAAAAGATCAAAGAGATCGTCGTCATCTGTGTCACCCAAATCGTCATCCGTATCCTGGATGGTATCAATGACCAGCTTCTTAGGCACCTCCACATTCTTTTTCTTGGCTTTGCTTTTGCCAAATGTCAAAGTAGACCCCTCCTTTGACTGAGGCCTGGGAGGAATAGCATCCTCAATCTTGCGCGAGGAAACCTCGCTAACAAAATGTGACACTTTTGTAGAACTAGTGGAAGGAACCAGTTTACGTTTTCTGCTTTCCCCCGCAGAATGGGCCAAAGCTTTGGTCATGAGACTAAGAAAAGAATTTTCCATAGTCTTAGAAACTTTCCTCATGGAATGGTCTACCGCAGTTTCAACAGAAGAGTTGATAAAATGACTTAAATCCGATTTAAAATTGGTAGTATCGTCATTATCAAGCTCAGGAGAGCTGGGCACATCCATTTTCAATAAAAACTGGTGAACAAGGGGTTAATAGCAGGCAAAATAAAAAGGGGGTGTGTACAAGCAAGCTTGCCGGTGAAAAACGAACTGCAGAGGAGACAGGCAGTCGAGCTCTGAGGCGCGCGTGAGAAGGAAGCTTCGCTGAGGAGACAGGCAGTCTGAGGGAGCGAAGCGTCAACAAGAAAAACGGTAAACAAACAAAGCGCGCGCGCGTGTAGACGCGCTAAATATGAAAGGCGAGGGGGCGTTAAACGAGCAGACCGCAGGAAAGCCGAAAGCGCACTAAGCAGCGCGTGTAAACAGAGCGCGTGAGGAGCGCTAATGAAAATATTCAATGTAAACCCAATTAAATAAAGTAAACAAATTATTCACACAGCGTAATGAGGAGAATATGTAAAATCGACTTATCTGACTGCGAGCAGCAAGAAAAGAGGACTGCTTGCGGTCAGATAGGTCCTAATGTAGTTGGGCTGACCTGATTGGTGTATTTTTTGTTAGTGTTCTCCCCATTGGCCAGTAGTTTCCTCCTGCAGCCTTCTGGGGAGTGTAGTTGTTTTTCTTATCTTGCTGCTATTATAATAAATGCAAGAAAAGAATGCATAATAGGAGCCTCCGGTCTTGCCATAAAATTATATTAACAGCAGTCACACTATTGGTGACTTAAAACAGGACGTTATACTTACTCTTATTATTTATGTATAACTGTGGGTCAATTGTTGATTCAACTCCATTGAGACTTGACATTTCGATGCAGTATTTTTTCAATGTCCATGAATCTGTTCCCCACGTGATGCTAATTGAACTGGCACTCTCACTTTAAAAGCTTTGCATAATGTTTGTAACGCTGTCATGTGAGCAAGGCTCAGAGGAGCCGAAACGTTATGGCTGTTGCTTTTGGCAATACATTTTAATTGGCACTTTATCGAGGTCCGTGTACCTGTTTTGTTGATGTCCGGAGGATTGCCGTGATTCACAACACGGTAATCAGGATATATACATACATATACATATATACATATATACACACACACACACACACATATATACACACACACACACACACATATATACATACACACACACACATATATACATACACACACACACATATATATACATACACACACACACATATATATACATACACACACACACATATATATACATACACACACACACATATATATACATACACACACATATATATACATACACACACACACACATATATATATATATATATATACACACACACACACATACACACAAAAAAGAAGCAGAGGCCTCCGGGTAGTTTCCAAGTTTAGGTTATGAGCTTTTTTTTTTCATAATTTACGCGTCACTCTAAGCCTGCAAGGATATTGTTTTGAGATATATATATATATATATATCAATTTTCACAGAAAAAACCATAGGTTTCAGGCACGTTATAGTTAGGAATTAGCATTTAAAAAACCTCAGAAATTCACTGAAAAAACCATAGGTTTCAGGGGTGTTATAGTTAGCTGGACTTTTCACTTGTACAAAACCATTGAAATTCCCCTGTTATAGTTAGTTCAGCTAACTATAACTCGTGCGCCCGCAATGCACTGCTGATGATGTCACATATTACATCACTCATGACATTGTCAGTGACATCACTCATGACATCACTGATGACATCTCAAATGACATCACTGATGACATCACTGATGACATCATCCTTGTGATAGAGTGGCAGACCTCCTCTCACCCTAATATAACCTTTGATACACACATTCAAAAATTGAGACTAAAATGTTCAAAACAATGGACATACCAATACCAGTTACAACAACCTCTTCAGTAATTCTAAGATTCACATACACATCCACTCATTCACCAACAGTCCTATACAGTCACTCATACATGTACTCACTCATCATATGTACTCATACACCTATACACCCTGTTACACAATGCCACTCATCCATAGAGTTACTCACACACATAGTCACTCATGCTAATAAAGAATCAAACATACATTTACTTGCATATACAGTTATACACACACCACCACACTTACTTCTACGGAAACTTACACATACTTAGTCTTTTAAACAATCACTTATAGAAACACATACTTATTCATACAGGAACTCTTTCAATCTCTCACTCTCACATATACTCACTTATATACACCAATAGTCACATATACTAGTTTAAAACATATGTAGTTACTCATAAAGACACTATTGAGACAGTCATTCACTCACTAACACACCCATACACACACTCATCCACCCATACAGTCCTGCACACATGCTGTCTTCAACACATACAAACAGTGAGTCACTCATTCATGCACCTATGCACTACATAATACCCCCCACCGAACCATGCAGACACTCAGACTGATACTCAAAAAACCAACTAATAACCTATATAGACACCCATGTAGCTACTCACCAACCCATGCAGCCACTTATACACAAAGTGAGAGACTGATACAGATATTTACATATTTAAACATTACTCACAAAGCCATGTATTCACTATGATACACTTAATCAGTCAGTTACACAATCAATTTTTCAAAAACAAATCATCCATTTAGACACTTATATACCCATTTATTCTTCCATCATTGTTTAGATATACATATATAAAACATATTTAATTTTCTGAAAAACAGATATTCACTGGATGATGTCATCAGTGATGTCACTGACCATGTCATGAGTGATGTAATATGTGACGTCATCAGCAGTGCATTGCGGGCGCGCGAGTTATAGTTAGCTGAACTAACTATAACGGGGGAATTTCAATGGTTTTGTACAAGTGAAAAGTCCAGCTAACTATAACACCCCTGAAACCTATGGTTTTTTCAGTGAATATATATATATATATATATTCACTGAAAAAACCATAGGTTTCACACACGTTATAGTTAGGAATTAGCATTTAAAAAACCTTGCAAATTCACTTAAAAAACCATAGGTTTCACACATGTTATACGCTGAAATGCTGTCACTGGGGTTTTGGGTTTAGGTAAAGGCGCCACAAGGAAACTTCACATATGTTATCAGGTTTCTTACTAAATAGTTTGACGGTGCTATAAGGTGGGAAGTACCGCCTGACTTCCCAGAATTAAGAGCCTCTGCTCAATACAGTTATGCAAACAATCCTTAGCACACGTCCTCGTATCACATAGTAGAAATTATTTCGTGTTTTCACATTACAGTTCAAATCAATTTGCAGAAGAAATAATTTAGTCTTCTCCTCTAGATGGTTCTTTATTCATTAGTTGTCTTCTCTGTGGTACATAACAGCCAGCCAACACGTGTTTCGTCGCAACAAGGGAATGTAGTCCCGCGACTTTTTCAAGGCTGTGTTTGCAAAAGAAATTAAAGAACTATATTGTATATAACTTGAAAACATGTTGTACTTAATGATAATGTCATAGCAACACGGTGGTGAGAATCAAGAACCAACGTAAAGCGGGTGAAAATTGTAGTCAATTACAATAACAAAGTGTATGAACATTGACCATATCACCATGAATCGTGAATTCATAAGATATCCAAAATTATTTCTATGATTCTAATAACGATGGAGAGAGCTGAAATAACGTGCTTAGGTGGGGAAACACGCCGAAAATTAAGCGGATCCTATTTGTGAACGGCAAACCCACGTGAAACTTGTCGTGGTGTGATAATGCGGGTGTGATTCGCTAAGTTAAGACTCAAAATACGCGTCTCCATATGTGCTCATGTGAAGAAAAGGTTTTTGTGCCGTATATCGGTGACAAAAGGGTGAAGGTAATACCAAAAGGCATCCGGTCATATCTACCTATTCTTGGCTTAGTAGTAATTTTCTGGAAAGAATGAACATATCTATATTAAGATATAGTCAAAAAGACTTTGAGGAACCAGAAAGATTATAAACAAGAGCAGTACTTATTATAGTAAAACACCTACTTATTAGGTGGTGATAATTCCAAACCACCTATGGTTTCTGCAGTAATGGCATCACTTCTCATGAATCAATGTTCCTTGGCCAGATTCAGTTACTTCTCAGTACTGCGAAAATAAGTTAAACTAATTAATTAACCTTGGTCTTAAATTTCAAAATGTTTATGTTAATTGCGGTACGCGGTAATGTACTAATGGAGCATGATGCTAGGCGCAGTTTAAAATTCCGTATTAGTCTATGGACAGGAGTAGTCAAATACTACTATAAACACGGAATGCAACTATGATAAATTCTCAATCTGTCACATCTCGAGTATAAGTATCTCTAAACATCATGAGCGCTAGTAAGCTTAAAACCATCCAATCAGGCTGGTACCAAATCGAAAGTGTCCCTGAATTTATAACAGTTAGCGTTAACCACCATTGTATGCTCATCAACCCTATTTCATTACCGTGACGCGACTTGTAAAATTAATCGGGTGTAACCACATAAAAAGTCTATTCTATAGGAAAGAATTCGGTAACTACTCTGTCCGTTACTTAAGTAGATAATTATATTACACTCTGTCACGCATCGTGCTCAGGCAGAGCTTACCTTATATGACTAAGAGTGGAACCGAAGTGACGCCCGTCTCTGGTTTCCCGGTTGGAGTGTGTGCATGCGAGTGGTTTCTCTTGCGAATATATTTCCGGTTTGGAGACGTGAAGTGTAGTCACGTGAATAGTTCTGTCTCGTGCCTAATCCCATGCCGTGAATAGAAGAAGGACTAAGGTGAAATTGCAAATACGGCGGCCATTTTGAAGCCTGTTCATTCTGTCATAATGTTAATGGTCTGTGTTCATGTGTAAACCAGTAAATAGTGCACCTGCTTCGTGTTTGGTGAAAGTCAAGAACTAATATTTATCATATTGTTCTCTCCATCTATTAGATTCAGCACAAAGCCTTTCACCGTATTAACGTGAAAAGAACAAAACAATGCGAACTAGAAGCATGATATAAAAACAATAAGTATCCTATGTATATATACAGTTAGTAGACATCATATACTAAACAACTGTGAGTTAACAAGAAGGTTGCAAATTGGAAAAACGATCTTATCTTCTGTATTAATGACATAAAACCTGATCAGATCTGTCATCTGTATTTCATTAAGATTGGAATTTCTTTTAAAGCAATCACATGTGTTGTGGTATGCTATAGTTAGAGTGATTCTATAGACCTCTGTGTATTTAGATCAAGGCAATAAGGAACTCTTGAGTTAGTCTGTATGTTGCAGTTACTGGAATCCAGATACTGGGGGTCTTACCTACCTAGAAAGTAGTGTAATTCATGGTCAATGTTAAGACCCTGTTCCACACTGTGCATTTTTAAAATCCATTGCGCCTCTCTTTGTCTTAGTGCGAGTTCTCTGTTCCCTCCCCTTGGACTTCTTGGGACATGTTCTATTCCGTAGCATTTTAAAAACCGTACAAATTCACTGAAAAAACCATAGGTTTCACACACGTTATAGTTAGGAATTAGCATTTAAAAAACCTTGCAAATTCACTTAAAAAACCATAGGTTTCACACATGTTATAGTTAGCTGGGCATTTCACTTGTGAAAAACCATTGAAATTCCCACGTTATAGTTAGTGCAGGCAACTATAACTCACGCGACCGCAATCCTCTGCTGATGACGTCAGATATATGTATAGATAAAAATTAATGGAAGAAAACCTGGGTAAATAAGTGTCTAAATACAGTATTAGCATCAACAGAGGATTGCGGTCGCGTGAGTTATAGTTGCCTGCACTAACTATAACGTGGGAATTTCAATGGTTTTTCACGAGTGAAATGCCCAGCTAACTATAACATGTGTGAAACCTATGGTTTTTTAAGTGAATTTGCAAGGTTTTTTAAATGCTAATTCCTAACTATAACGTGTGTGAAACCTATGGTTTTTTCAGTGAATTTGTACGGTTTTCAAAATGCTAAGTTATGTATTTATTTATTTATTTTAAGGTTTTTCACCGTGCCCGTACCGTGCGTCCACGTTACGTAGTTCGTGGAATTTTTCCGTTTCTACTGTGCGCGTACGCTACGCGCACTCCGCGATTTTTCGTAAAAAAATTAAAATAAATGATTGCCCTTGGGGGGTCCTTCTGGGACCCCCTGACCAAGGCTAGGGGGTCAGGAACTGTCCAGCCTGCCCCCTTTTCACGTTATCCACCTTTGTTTTTCACCCCCTCAGACTGCGAGAGACAAAATGGCGGCCGACACTTCCTGGTTTCGACCGATTCGAATGTTTACTAAGATCTAACAACCAATCAGAATCGCGCTCGCGCACGTCAGCGTGCGCGTACGGTAAGGATTACCGTACGCGCAACGGTGCGCCTATAGATATATATATAGATTTAAATGCTATTTTCTCAGGAAATACTGAACAGATTTACACCAGACCTGCAAAAGGCACATCCTTGACCTGAGGACTACCTCTCTGCCAAATTTCAAGTAATTCTGTTCAGCCGTTCGGGCTGCAGCTTGGACTAAAGGTCCTATGGAAAAATGCATGGGGAAAACGCGTTTTGGGACCCCCCCCTTTTTCTCAGCCCCCGCTTGACGAATCCCCCCGAGACTTTCAGGGAAGGAGCGGAGTGGAGCGCCCCACCTATTTTAAAACTTTCGCGAGGATTCGTCAATCGGCGCCAAAGTTATTCAAAATAGAATGTTGCGGATTTCCTATGGAAACACGGTCCTAACTATAACTGTATAAAAATTTCATTTGTTCATGTTTCCGTTCACGGCATACAAAATTTAAGAATATCATGTGCAAGACAGGGCCTTTTTACCTTCCAAGATATAGTTTGCTTTATAAAGGGCACATCAGGAAAAATGTTTCAAAAAGTTGAAAAAAATTACATAATTACACGTACCTATAATGCTGGGTTTATGAGCTATGCTGCTTAGAAATATCATAATCTCAAACTGTTAGAAGGGGGGGGTGTCTAAAACAAACCCAGAATGGAGTGGTACGATCACTTTAGCCCCAATGCCATAGTTCCTAGAGGCCCATCTCTTGCCAAGTGATTAATAAATCAGATCCGTGAAGGCATGTCAGGCGATGGAGGCTGAATAAGTGAGTGTTGCTCGACCATGGAAGTGCTACTTATACAGAAGTAATGTGTTATTTGATGTGCACAAGTGGAACTTCTGATGAAAGCAACAGACGCTGCTGTCAACAAACCTGAATGACCCTTTAAACGGCAAAGCCAATTCCTATGAACAAACATGGAACGAATGCTTACACAGGAAATTAACATTTGAAATGGCGGTCTGAATCAAGTTTTTGGTAAAATGTCACAAAGTTGATGCCACCTGCGTATGGAGTGAATCCTCCACAGAATGCAAACTATTTCGAACATAAAATATACGCAGCATCAGCCTATCTATAAATGAGGCCTTTGGAAAAATGCTAAGTCACAAATTGCCGGACTTAGAAGCATGAGAACAAGACTGAGAACAATGACAGTAAGGGAACACAATGTGCGCAACTAACACATACAGTACCATCCAATTGAAAAATGTTAGATGCTCAACTTCCTGTGGTTCACTGTCATCAAAACCACAATCAATAAAAGAGTACAGTTAGGAAGGAACATCAAAAAATATGGAATAATGAGTAGGGTTCATCTTACTTTCTTGCCTTAAGTGTTCTCATGCTTCTGAGTACAGTTAGGAAGGAACATCAAAAAAATAGAGTCCATAAAATCTTTCCTTCAGGTTTCAGTAACCTTTTATTTTTTTATTTTTTCAAATTTGCTGATTCCTCAACGAGTTGCTTCAATCGACAATACAAAATCGTTTTGTAGATCACAGTTGCATTTTCTATAGATCAACAGCCTTTCTGCCTACGCGTTTCGTCCTTCCCTTAGGACTTCATCAGGGCTGTAATAATAAACAAATAAACATACAATTTACACCCGATTTTCACAATATACCAAAACCATGTGATGCAACAAACATTTAGTTTAAATGACCTGATTCTAATACAGACACTTCCTATACAAATGATATATAGCACCCCTCACCAAACGAAAAAGGCAACAGTGACTTCTATAAACTTAATAAATTAACAGTTTCCAATAAACTATAGTAAAGATTGTTAAACTTCACACAACTTGCGACCTTTGTTAATATAAAAGTAAGGAGTTCTTGAGTAGCCTTAATTGGAAACTATCTAGGATATTAATGTTTAAGACAGGTATTATTCCTCACCCATCACAGAGATTTGGGGCACGCTGTTAATTAGGGACCAGTAATATTTCATTTTCAGAACAAGAAGAGGGATCTTTATTAAAAGAACATAATAATTATGTATGTATTTATGTAGACATAAGTTCATATATCAGGTTACACTGGTTCAATTAGTAACGTTAGGGAATGTGATTTTCTAATATGTAAGAAAGGGAGATGGATGAATTCTTTTAAACTAAATGGAGAAGAGAATTTTCAATACATGTTTCAGTTCCCATTTACTACAGATATCTGGTTGCGTGTCGCAAATTTATGACAAAAAGTATTCGATGTTTAGAAAAAGAAGAGAATTCTTCTCTCTAAAATACAAGGTGTGTGAAATTTAACAATCATTACTATAGTTTATTGGAAACTGTTAATTTATTAAGTTTATAGAATTCACTGTTGCCTTTTTCATTTGGTGAGGGGTGCTATATATCATTAGTATAGGAAGTGTCTGTATTACAATCAGGTAATTTAAACTAAATGTTTGTTGCATCACATGGTTTAGGTATATTGTGAAAATCGGTGTAAATTGTATGTTTATTTGTTTATTATTACAGCCCTGATGAAGTCCTAAGGGAAGGACGAAACACGTAGGCAGAAAGGCTGTTGATCTATAGAAAATGTAACTGTGATCTACAAATCGATTTTGTATTGTCGATTGAAACAATTCGTTGAAGAATCAGCAAATTTGAAAAAATAAAAAAATAAAAGGTTACTGAAACCTGAAGGAAAGATTTCATGGACTCTATTTTTTGATGTTCCTTGCTAACTGTACTCAGAAGCATGAGAACACTTAAGGCAAGAAAGTAAGATAAACCCTACTCATTATTCCATAGACAGCAATCCGCAGAGAAAGCCTTGATGTCACATGCACTTCCTAACTCAAATAATTGCAATGTGGTGTTAATATGGAAGAGCAGGCAGGACAACAGACAGACTGGATAAATCAGGTGTTATTTATCTGCTATTAAACTATATTTTTCATTGTAAAATTTCAGGTCAAATTCTTGAAAGTACACTGTTTCGAAAGACACTCATATATGCACTCTTAATGGATAATTCAGAAGCACTATAGAAACCAGATAGAAACTTACAGTAGGTGCACAGCTAATATTAGGATGGAAACCGGTTTCAAACAACATTTTTATAAAATCCATAGCCAAAGAGTAACATTCAAGGAAACGCCAGGAACACAGCCCCCTATACCCAAGCTGACTATAACAAAAGAACAAGTTACTTACCTTTGGTAACGCTTCTTCTGGTGAATACAGTATCTGCCTGTGGATTCCTCACCTTGTGAATATCCCCTGCGCCAACAACATTCGGAAACTTTTGTAGCAGTCCACGCCGATGAGGTCGAAGACGACGTCACAGAGACACGGCTCCGTTCGCGACTCCGCTGACGTCACCGACTCCATAAGAAGACCTAGTCAGTGTGATGACGTCAGTTCCGCCCTTTTTTCCGTGCCTTCGAGGCAGCAATATATACACAGTACATAATATACACATCAACACACACAGTGTGGAGAATAAATAGGAAGACAAAAGAAATAGCACAATGCCTTTGACAATAACAAATACACTTTTGAAACACCATCATTAAAATTGCAGGTATACAGGGGTGGACAACAGGGAGGCGGGTGGGTCAGTGAGGAATCCACAGGCAGATACTGTATCCACCAGAAAAAGCGTTACCGAAGGTAAGTAACTTGTTCTTCTGATGGATACATCTGCCAGTGGATTCCTCACCTTGTGAAAAGATTCCCGGAGGAGGGTGTCCACCCTTCTATACCAGACAGTCCTGAAGGACGGAACAAGCAAAGTGTCCGTCCCTCCTCACCTCGGAATCTAAGCAGTAATGCTTCGCGAAAGTGTGGAGGGAGGCCCAAGTTGCTGCCCTACAAATGTCCTCCACAGGAACACCTCTAGACAAGGCAGACGTAGAAGACTTAGCTCTAGTAGAATGAGCCCTTAAACCCTCTGGAGGTTCCTTACCAGCCAAAGAGTAGCATATCTTGATGCACAAGACAATCCATCTGGAAAGGGTGCGCTTGTGCACCGCTCTGCCTTTCCTGCAGCCAACAAAGCCCACGAAGAGCTGGTCATCAACTCGAAAGTCTTTTGTCCTGTCAAGGTAGAAGCTCACCGCCCTCTTAGGGTCTAGACAGTGAAGCCGCTCCTCCTCCTTGGAAGGGTGAGGTGGAGGATAGAAGGTAGGGAGGGTAATGGATTGCCCCAGATGGAAAGGAGTTACCACCTTAGGCAGAAAAGCAGCCCTGGTCCGGAGTACCATTCTTTCAGCATGAATGGTCCAGAACGGGGGTTTTGAACTCAGAGCTTGAAGCTCACTTACCCTCCTTGTCAAGGTTATTGCAATGAGAAAAACCGTCTTGGAAGACAACAGTCTCAAGGGACACTTGTGTAAGGGCTCGAAGGGAGAAACCATCAGATAAGTTAAGACAAGATTTAAGTGCCATTGAGGCACAATAAAAGGAGTAGGAGGAAACCAGTTTGTAAGGCTTTTCAGAAATCGCAAAACAATAGGTGATTTGAACAAGGACGGCTGATCCGGTAAGCAAAGGAATGCAGACAAGGCCGATAAGTATCCCTTTACAGTGGTTACAGCAAAACCTTGCTGAGCAAGAGAAAGGGCAAACTGCAGAATGTCAGATAAACAAGCCCTCAAAAGATCAATTGACTTCTCCCCACACCAGAGCACAAATTTAGACCACCTATAGGACTACATAGATTTGGTGGAATGACGTCTGGCAGACAAAATTACATCTACAACATCTGGCGGGAGAGAAAAATAATTCAGGTTGCCCTGTTCAATCTCCAGGCATGAAGGTGTAAGCTCTGGAGGTGGGGGTGTAGAACCTGGCCCTCCGACTGCGAAAGGAGGTCTACCCTCAGAGGGAGACGGAGCGGAGGGCACGAGGAGAGGTGGAGAAGATCCGTATACCACACCCTTCTTGGCCAATCTGGGGCGATCAATATGACTTGGGCCCGGTCTTGGCGAATCTTCCTCAGAACCCGAGGAATCAAGGGTATGGGAGGAAACGCGTAAAGGAGATGTTAGCCCCCACTCAACTGAAACGCGTCCCCCAACGCTCCCTGCATCGGATACTGGAGACTGCAGAATGACGGGCAGTGAGCGTTCTCGTGAGTGGCAAACAGGTCCACCCGAGGAGTCCCCCACATCCGAAAGACGTGTCGAACCACCTCTGGATGAAGCCTCCACTCGTGGTCGGCAGGAAACTGCCGACAGACTGTCTGCACGTACGTTCAGAACCGCGGCCAGATGATTTGCCATCAGACAAATCCAATGATCCTGAGCCCAGGACCAGAGATGCAGAGCCTCTCTGCAGAGACAAAGAGACCCCACTCCTCCCTGCTTGTTGACATACCACATCGCGGTAGTGTTGTCCGTCAGGACTTGAACCGACTGACCACGAAGGAAAGGGAGGAAGGCCTTGAGCGCCAAACGTATCGCCCGCAATTCCAGAAGGTTGATGTGAAGCACCCTTTCCTCTGGAGACCAAAGACCCTTGATCTCCAGATCCCCCAGATGTGCTCCCCACCCTAGGGTAGAGGCATCCGTTATCACTGTTGCCATCGATGAAGGTAGATGGAAGGGCTTTCCTTGAGACAGATTGCCCTCCACGCTCCACCAAGACAGATCTGCTGCAGCTTCTCCGGAGATCCTCACAGACTCCCTGAGATCTCCTTTGTGCTGATACCACTGCCTGCGGAGGCACCATTGGAGGGCCCACATGTGCCAGCGTGCATGGTTGACCAACAGAATGCAGGAAGCAAACAGACCGAGCAGGGGAAGGACCTTCAGGACTGGAACGACCGCTCCATCATAAAACAAGGGAATCATTTAATTTCATTTATTCTTTATTTCGGTTAAAAATAACCATAAAAGATTTCACAAGATAGTACAATTAATTCCACAGTACATCATATGGAAAATAAAATGCAATACAATGCTGCATATTTCATTATAAAAGTCAACCTAAATTTAACCAACCAATTTAGCGATGTTCTAGCAGTATCGCAAGTTTAAGTATTTAGTTTGTTAAAAAATATATATTTTTTTTAAATAAAGATTTTAGTAACAACTCTTTCAAGACATTCTAAAGAGGCAAGATAAAATACATATGTGAACAAATAAATACCGATAAAACCATTTCTTTAGAAAAAATATTTTCATAAAACAGATTTATCACGTAATATACCAGTGAGTATATATTTCGTTTAGTTCTAGTAAAGTGCACGTGCCAAACTCATAGTAATTTCCCATTCATTTTCTCTGCCTAGTTTCAGACCTTCCCTTTTCCTTATCAAGCTTACACCAAACAAATATCGACTAACACTAAAAACCACAGTCTGCCTGGTGTCAGAACGTAGTAGTCTTTCTGCTTCAAGGCATGATCTAATACCAAGCAACCGGCATATAGGTTTTATCCATTTATTCCTGCAACGCGCATATGCCGGACAGAAGAACAGCAGATGTGTCTCGTTCTCCATTGCACCTAAATCACACGAAACACATCTGTCCTCCTCGTCCTTGCCCAGCGCCCATTTTACTGTGTTTGCCTTTATTTGTAGGATACCTTAGCGATATTTAAGGTATAATGACTTAGCTAATTGTGGCTGTATTTCATCCATTAAGGGTTCAAAATTCCAAGCTATTTTCATTTGGAGGAACCGTGTGGTTAATGACCCAACCCTAGGAGAATGGGACACAGAATCATGTATAAAAGACCAGTAGGTTTCCTTTAAAAGTTTTTTTGAGGCAGATGTCAAATCGGACGGCTCATCCCAGTAGTGCCTTAATCCCAATTTAAAAAACCAATCGTGAATGTGCTTTAACCATGGCAAACCTACACCTTCATTTAGACCGAGAATTTCTACAAGACCCTCCCTGTAGTGAATAAGCTCCTCTGTACTCCATAAACGAACCCAAAACAACAATGGTCTACGGTTAGCCTGGTCATCCACACGATTAAAATTTAAATCCATCAATACAGGAGTCAGTGGTGTTCGTGTGGGAAAACTTAATATTTTTCTAAGAAACTTATTTTCACCCACCTTGAATGTTCCATTTACCGCAGGACCCCACAACTCTGTCCCGTACAATGAAGCAGATTGTGCTTTATATTTATACACTTCGAGAGCGGGTGAAATTGCTTTGCATGTTTTACCTTCGATTTTCCTGATTAATGGGAATGTGTTCTGGAGGAGTTTAGTTCTAATTTTTTCTAACTGGGTCTCCAGGTCAATTTTGAATCAAAGGTAACACCCAAATAATTAAAATCGTGTACAAACTCGATTATTTGATTGTCCGCAGTTAAATTTTTCTTGAAATTTTTGTATGGGTTAATTGACATATATTTTGTTTTACTGGGATTTATTTTGAACCCCTTGGCTTTACAGTATTTCCCAAATGAGTTTATTAAACTTTGTAGACCCTTTGGTGTTTGGGAAATTAAAATCGTATCATCAGCAAAGAGGAGTGCCGGTACAGGCAGCCCTCCTAGCCTGGGGGAATCATGATCACATCCCAAGGGATAGTCAGGGATGTTATTAACATATAAAGAAAATAAAGTCGGAGCTAGAACGCACCCTTGTCTTACACCCCTGTTAACCCTAATTGGTTCAGTTAGTTCGCCTCGTGGACCCCATCTGACCTTTGCCCAGTTGTCTTCATGTAGCCTTATAATTTGTAAAAGAATTTTCCCCGGGACCCCTTGGTCCTTTAAGGACTTCCACAGGAGATTCCTAGGGACAAGATCGAACGCTGCTTTTAGGTCCACAAAGGCGATATACAGATGTCCCTTCCTGAATAATATATATTTCCAGGCTATATAAAGGAATCTAAAAACCTGGTCTATCGTGCCAGTCTTCACTCTAAAACCTGCCTGATACTGTGATAAAATGTTATGTTCCTCAATCCATTCAATCAGTCTGTTTAAAATTTGCCTGGCGCATACCTTCTGCAAAACATCGATAAGACTAATTGGTCGGTAGTGAGATGGGTTATGCCGATCACCCTTCTTAAAAATAGTCGTGATCTCTTCCCCTTTCCAAGTTTCAGGTAGTGGAGTGCCTGAAGCAAGTGAATTACACAACAAATTAATATAGGGGCTCCACACACCTTTATCATGCTTCCATAGGTCCCCAGGCATTTTATCGGGACCGGGCGCCTTTCCTGGCTTTAGTGCATCCATGGCTGTGAGGGCTTCCTTTAAACTAAAGGATAAAAGTGGTGTTTACTGTAGTTTCGTAACTCATTGGGCAAAAGTCAATGTCATTTGGGGAAGAAGAGTAGAGACTAGAAAAATGTGTTATCCAAGTATTAGCGTCTAAGAAAAGGTCCCTACTACATCTACCATTTTTGTTGCCCTTTGAGATTAGCCTCCAGAAGCCAACTAGGTCATTTGCTTTCGCTGCTACTAATAATTCATCCCAAATGTTCGTCTCCCATTCTTTCTTTGCGGAGGTTAACAGTTGCTTATACTCTTCCCTTTTTTCCCTTAAGGCCACAGTATTTGCAGTTTTGGAAGCCGCAATGAGCTCACTTTTTACAGTACGACATGCTTTATTGTACCATGGGTTTTTCAGCTCAGCCGCCACCGTAATTGCATTGTTAGTTTTCTTCGGGATTTTACTTAGTATGGGTACCAAGTCCTTAACTAATTTACAGTGGATATCCATTATTGGAATGTCTGATACTGGGAAATCTACGTACAGGGAAGTCCTATCTACGAAAATGTCATAGATCTTTTTGATAGCCACTGGGTTATTCCCTATCGAAGGACACTTTAAAGCTCTCCTGTTGTTGCTTACAAGTGGATCTATAATTTCATTTTCAAATTCCAATATTCTCAGGGTGGCAGAATGGAAAAGGTCAGCTGTCAATGTCAGACATAATGGATAATGGTCACTCTCTACTCTAGTTTCGACTTTTAGGTCAATGGCTATTGGCCAAAGCTCGACTGAGATCATTATATAATCTAGGTGGCTTTTTATGTTCTTCCTAGTAAATGTGTGTGCTGCTGGGCTGTCTGATGGTAAACGGCCATTGCAGGCTCGCAAGCAGTGTCCCGAAACATATCTCAGTAACTGGGCAACCGCTACTGTGCATGGCACTGCTGACTGGCTGTCCAGGAGTGGAATGTTATTGGCCAAATCTTCTTCCTGAAAGATATTTTCTAGCCTCACCACAGGTTCGTATCTGCGGTTGAAATCGCCTCCCACAATTTTGAGTGCCTTTACCTCAATCGTACTTAAGAAGTTATCTAGCTGCTCAATTACCGTCGATTGTTTACTTATTAAATATGGTCTAGAGTATATATTTATTATGTAGACTTCCTTTTTATCGGGTGTATAAAATTTTATTCCAAGGATATCCTGTGAGCATATATCGATTAATTTAACATCTAGACCAAGAGTAACCTTTACCCAAATACAGAGGCCTCCTGAAGGCCTCCCTTTAACAGAGGGGATAGCACATTTACTAAAAGTTTTGTAGCCTACTTTATGTGGAGGTTCCACGACCCAAGTTTCTTGTAGCATAATTATGTCTTTCTGGTCAATTTACTCCTGCCATACAGCATCTGCTAAATTCCTTCTAAGACCTGCAACATTCCAGGAGATCAGTGCTAACTCCCTTAGGCTTCCAGCCTCACTTTCTTCCATGCACCCAGTTACTGCACTTAATATGCAGTCAGTATGCCTTGTGTGACAATTAACATTGTCTACAGGAACCGTATTTAGATTAGTAGAAGTAACTGTGGCAGGCCCTTCCTCCAGTGATTGCAAAGTTACTGCAGGGGATTCTACACATGGCATTAATAATTGTCAGTCTTGGACATCCAAGTCTCATTTCCTGTATGTCGAGAATCCTTTGAGGAGGTGGGAATGCCCGACACACAGTAGTGTCCAGTACCGCCCCTATGAACAGGTTGCGCTGAGAGGGCACCAGGTGAGATTTTGGTACGTTTATCGAAAAACCCAATTTGTACAACAGCTGAGTTCTAACCTGCAGATGATGAAGCACCTTCTCTGGCGACTCCGCTTTGATCAGCCCGTCGTCCAGATAGGGGAAAACTGAAATCCCCGACCTTCTGAGATGGGCTGCCACCACTGCCATCACCTTTGTGAAGACTCGAGGTGCAGTAGTAAGACCAAACGGAAGGACCGCAAACTGATAATGCTGCGACCCTACCGTATACCGGAGATTACTTCCTGTGTGACTTCAGGATGGGGATGTGGAAATACGCATCCTGCAAATCGATCGACACCATCCAGTCCTCCTGATGCAGCGCTTGAAGAACCTGCGCAAGGGTGAGCATCTTGAACTTCTCTTGCTTCAGAAAAAGATTCAAGATCCTGAGGTCCAATATTGGACGCAATCTGGCGTCCTTTTTTTGGAATCAAGAAGTACCGGGAGTGGCATTCCTGACCCCTCTCCTGCTCTGGAACCACCTCTATCGCACCTTTTTTTAGTAACATCAGGACTTCCTCCTGCAGGAGAAGACGGTGGTCCTCTGAGGAAGCCCCTTGACAAGGAGGGTAATTTGGAGGAAAATCCCGAAAGGGAAGGGCATACCCATTTTCTACAAGATCTAGAACCCAAAGGTCTGTAGTAACGGATTCCCAATCTTGTAGAAAATGGGTAAGCTGGCCCCCCACAGGACCAGCATGATCCAGAATGGTGGATCTGGGGCTGCTTTGCAGTGGTGGGAGGGGCTGAGGAGGAGGAAGAGGATGAGGAGGAGAGATGACGACCTCGAGTGTGACCTCGGACTCTGCCTCTGTAGCCCTTATACAGTGTTTTGCTGCTGTTGCTGCTGGGGCTGTCTGTAAGAACGAAAGGTTGACCTTCCGAAGCCCCTGTACCTCTTGAACGAACCCCTTGGCTGAGATTGAAGGCCCAAAGATTTAGCCGTGGCCTTACTCTCTTTCAATCTTTCAAGCGCAGCATCCGCTTTCTTGCCAAAAAGTCCGGAGCCATCAAAAGGCAAGTCCAAGAGCTTTGACTGAACATCAGGGGAAAATTCTGAAGATTTAAGCCATGCACTCCTCCTGGTGGCAACAGAAGATCCTGTGACTCTTGCAACTGAGTCAGCTGTATCCAAGCCACTTTGGATCACTTGACGTGCCGCCACTTGGGTATCCGAAAGGACCTCACTGAAACTTATCCTATCCTCTTCTGACAGCTTTGGGGCTAGCTGCTTTGCGGAGTCCTTAAGAGCATGGATATATCGGCCCAAAAGACAGGTGGCATTCGTCGATTTAAGGGCCATGCTGGCAGAAGAGAAGACCTTCTTGGCCGACTGATCCAATTTCTTTGCTTCCCTGTCACTCGGGTACTTGGGGAAAAAAACCTGATGACTTTCTGGAACAGGCAGCCTGCACCACCAGACTCTCCAGAGATGGGTGAGATGTCAAAAAGTCTGGGTCCTCCGGAGCTTCCCTTTACCTTTTGGGAATAACTTTAGAAACTGCCGGAGAAGAATACGGCTTACACCACACCTCCATTACTGGCTCTATAATGGCATGATTAAAAAGAAGTAAAGGCTCCGAAACAGTAGAAGTAAAGTGCAGAACTTCTGTTAGGATGTTAGGCTTGAACTCTGCAGAAGGCAACTGCAGACCTAAAAGTTCAGCCGCCTTCTTTATAACAGCATGGTACGGTGCCACATCCTTTGAAGGAGCATCTGAAGGAGGAGTAATCTCCCATTCAGGTGATAAGTCCAGGCCACTAGCCTCCTTCAACTCATCAAACACATCGACTGATTCCATGAGCTCACCTTCCTCCACTTCCTCCATCAGGTATCTCTGTCCATCCAGCACCCTTTGGGCCTCCCTCCTAGACCTGATCCTCACAACCGGAGTCGGTGGCGCCGTGACCGAATCAGACGGCGGCGGAGCCGGCGGCGAGCGTGGATCCAATGGAACAGCCGGCATCGAACGAGGTTGAGTCGGCACCGGTGAAGAAGGGACCGGCGTCGATGTCCTCGGCGCCGGTAGATGCCAAGACGGCGTCGCCGGAAAAAATGGCATGAAGGGAGCCTGAGGATAAGCTTGGGCAACTCCCAAACTGAAGACCCTAGGACCCATAGGACCCGAAGGTGCACCAGAGGGGTACATGGCTCTGGAGAAAACTCCGTACATCGCACTAAGATAATGCGTAGGGTACTGACCTGGTCCTGGAAATGCAGGATATTGTTCAGGCATCACCGGACTCGGGCCGACCAGCGCCGACGATGGAATCCGCAGAGCCGAAGGCTCACCCGGAGCAGGAGGTTCCTCACACACTACCGGAGACGAAGCCGGAGCCGGAGCCGGAGATGGAGCCGGGGCCGGAGCATGCTCCGGTGAAGCCACAGGTGACGATAGGCCAATAGGAGAATCAGGAACAGGCGAAGGAGATACAAAGTCCTTACGGCATCGGGAGGGCGATGTCGATCTTGGAGCCGCATCCCTATCCGAGGGATGTCGAGATGAGTGCCTCTTCTTTTTCTTGCGCTTCTTAGACTTAAAAGCATGCCCCGAAGTCGACTTCGATCTTCTCCGGCCTCTTTTTTCCTTCTTCATCCTTGCGATGAACAATTTCGCTTCCCTCCCCTTAAGAGCCTTGGAGCTCATCTTGCGACAGCAAGAACATCCTTCCACATCATGGTCCGAAGACAGGCACCACACGCAGTCTTCATGCGGATCCGTTATCGACATGTGTTTCCCACATTCTCAACAAGGATTAAATCCAGACTTCTTCGTCGACATTTCAGCAGAAGAAGAGAGAGAGAAACTAGCTGAAAACAAAGTAACAAGAACAGCTACAGAGAGAGAGTCCCGAAATCCGTTGGCGTCGACAGCGCGGAAAAAAGGGAACGGACATCATCACGCCGACGAGGTCTTCTTATGGAGCCGGTGACGTCAGCGGATTCGCGAGCGGAGCCGTGTCTCTGTGACGTCGTCTTCAACCTGATCGGCGTGGACTGCTACAAAAGTTTCCGAGTGTTACTGGCGCAGGGGATATTCACAAGGTGAGGAATCCACTGGCAGATATATCCATCAGAACAGTAATGCACAACGGCAACATTGGATCAACAAAGTTTGTCTTTCATCAGCTGGAGAATCTCTTCCCCTTACTCCCTCATACTCTCCTACTGGTCAGTGACTTTCTAGCCATCCTGATCATATCCAAACAGATGCAAAAGCCGTAGCACTCATTTTAGCTATTGAAAGCTGAACCACAAGATGGGATTTAATGCTGGAGAACTTGTTTCACTAATACCTAGTGTCAAATTGTATTTGGCCTCACTGGCCACATAGAAGATCAGTTATTCTGCAAACAAAACAAAGCCTCAGTCAAAAACAATCCATGTTGGGGGCTGCAAATCTAGCCTCACTCACACATGCGTATTAGGAAGAGATGATTTGATGAAGTCTGCTGCTCGAATTGTTGCGAGAGCATGCAGAGAAAGCGGATGTGCCTTCCAGTTGAAGAAAAAGCATGTTTTAAAAACGTCAGGGAAAAAATAAATCTTGAACGAGACAATCATCTTTGGGAGCAACACGCAACCTCGTTTCCTTAATGTTTAGTGACGTCTGAAAGCTGGAGAGGTTTCTTGCCACTGGGATAATATATTTGGAAGGAATAAGGCAATAAACTAACTCCATCGGATTACCTTTTCACAGGACGCTGTAAATTCAAGCCAGTGGGACCTGCAAATGGAAAGGAACTGCTGGGCATGCACCTGGTTATTAACGTATTTATTTTTCAGCTGAATTCTGTATCATCAATCAACCAAACAGTGAACAAATGGGACGTCCCCTGGTAATGAACACACTCAAACTTATTCACAATTAATGTAAAACAGAATGTAAACATCACATTTTTAGCCTTAAGTAAAAAAAAAAACTAGTCATAGTGTTGATAACCATTATATTACTAACCTGTCACAGTAGTTCTTGAATATCAATATATTCCAAAAACTCAAGGGCTTAGAATCTTTCATGCTGTGAGGTGGAAAGACAGTTTATTTTAAACATTTTTTGGCTCAGGACGTTATAACAAATTTTCTTTAAGGATCTATGACCTTGAAATCACTAATCACTCCATACCATTTAGGTTTGCTCTTGGAGCAAGAAAAAAAGATTGGAACCTAATTACAAATGTGGAAGGACAGTGGGTTACATTTTAACAAACTACCAAAAACTACAGTTTCAAGTAGTTTTTCTTTTTCAGCATGACATTTCTTTAGCTACATATGCTAGGAACAGAATGTAACGCTGTGAATACCACATGTGAAAATAGAACTGTGCCTTCGCCTGATCTGGTTTCAGAAAAAAAGATCTTAAAAGGAGCTTACAGCCCGCCCATTACTTACCCTTCATAGGCTTCTCAGTCACTCACATTTTCTGGGTTCTTATTGGTCAGCAGCATCAGAGTGATGGCATCAAGGTTCACTTCCTCTTTCTTTGACTGTTCGTTGAAGCCTGGACAAAGTACAGTTTCTGGCTAGGGCCAGTGCCCTTCCACTGGCCGCATGCTTCTAAAGGCACTTTTTTTTTGTATTACTTCTAGCACTGCATAAGAGTGCCTGTGTTTTCGGATGTCTCCCTTCCTTCTTCACATTCCTTCTACATAGTGGCTTGTTTGAACTTGTGACCTGCATGTTACTATTGATGTCTGTACCCAGCTTTTAACTCATGGATCCGGCTTCTTTTTACTGGATAATTTAACTGAGAGGCAAGCACACACAACACTTAAATCGTAAATCTGTGTCCATTGGGCTGCTGCGATGTGACACCTCTCACTTATGCGCACGCAAGCGTAGAAAGCGTTCACCATGCTTGCTATATACAGTAATGTAAAGAGATTAATCCGACAATATAAGCCTCAGTTTATCTTTTCTCAGCTAGCGTTTTGGGAATGCTTTCTTTAAAAAGTTTTTAATGCACACAGACCAACATATATTTGTATAAGTGTTGCATATATTAATAAGTCAGCAAAATAAATGGATGCCCTCTTAGGAGCTAGCCGCAGTTCTACTACATCAGAATCTAAAAGTAGTTTCAGCGACACCAACGTGGCTGCCCGTGGAGTCTGTCAAAAATTTGGAACCGGTCCCTGATGGGGGGAATATTTAAAACGTGTGGCAACTTGATCCCATTACTTGCAGAAAAGAAGCAAGGGCGCCGCAGCAGTAGCCCAATGTACCCCATGAGATAGACAGAGTGTGGGGTGTCAAGAGTGCTGTCCTCTAAGCATTCAGAGATTTTTTTGGGTATATGATCGACCACAAACTCAGCATTTTAAGAGAAATTGTAACCACTTTTGCTAGTTTTAAAGTGCAGTGCGTGTGGGGCTACGCACTCTGAAGGTACTTTTTTAGGTCGAGCCTAGCGGAGTGCGCATGCGCTGCACTAGGAAAACGAACTCTTGGAATCACTCTGGACTTTTCACACGCTCGTTCGTGTTTTTTTTTTTATAGCTTTTTTTCTATTGGGCTTTGCATGCGAAGACAGCATGCAATTTCGCAAGGGCGGGTGCATGTCCCACCTTTCCCAGGAAATGTATCCGCCCAAGGCCTACGGCTTGCGTTTACGAGCAGCAGCGCCATCTGTTTCGAATAATCGCACCTGCGCTTGTTTCCATTTGCCTGTCTCACGGTCGCGTTAAAACAGATGGCGGTCGCGTTTACTTTTGCGGCCGCGCGTTTCCCTGAACCCGACACCACTACGTAGACATCTGTGTCCTCTACTGCCCTCCTCATGCTCGAATCTCACCTTCCTCAGCACATGCCCTTGCACAACATGCGCACGCACCTTCCAGTGCCTCGGTCTTCCTATGTGGTGCACTCTAGTCCCCTCACACTGCCCGGGTATGCATGCTACCCTCCCACCTACAAGCATTTCCTCCCCAGAGTGCACGCATCCTCATCTCACTGCCGTTCCTGGACACAAGCACCATCCACCCCTCCTCTCGTCACAATGTGTACGCTATCCTAGCCCCCCGATTAGAAATACCCTTCTGTTGGATAGATGTCAGCAGAGCCCCGCCCAGCGTGCCATCATCAGCTCCCCACACCACAGGCATATCAGCCCCACAAAACGCAACAACGCCCATCATTCCGTTCCACTGCCTTAGCCTTCCTCTTCATACATCGAGTAAGCCCCATCCTCCATCCCTCTGCACAAAGCCCACCTCACGGCGGGGTGTCCTTTAGCAGCCCTCCCCTCACCAACAGCCCCTGACACAAGCAGCACAGGCCCTTTCACTCTCTCTTGCAATAACGTAGCCTCCCTCCTCACCCGCCGCGTGCTCTCCATCCTCCACACCCTCCCTTGCACACTGCCCATTTCATGGCTCGCTGTTCTTCGGCAGTCCTGTCCTCGGGAGGAGCATCGTCACTGCCTTCAGCCTCTAACACAAGCAAGCAGCACATGCCAGCAAAGCCCCTATCACTCTCACAGCCCAACACCGCACTCACCTCATACCGACCCAACTCCACGTCCTTGTCCGTCCTTTCACCAAATCCATCGCACTCCTCAAATGATCTTCCCTCCATACTTACATTCATCCTCTGTCCTTTCACCCTCCCCATCCACTCTCCTTTCACTCGTCACCAAGAGCCCGTCGCTCCGCTCTTCATTGCCCATTCACCCAGAGCCCACGGCTATCCACTTCACTGGGCAGCTTCTGTCTCCTTTCACTTTTCACACAAAAGCCAATCCCTCTCACCCAGTCCCCTTTCCTTTCACGCTGATTCCACTGCTCTGCGCATCCTGAAATGTCACTGACAACACACCGCTCTCATCCTTTCATGCTGAGCTCAGGACCTTCCTCGTCTTGATATTTCCCCACAAACACATCGCTCTCATCCATGCCATTTCTCGCAGGGCCCATCGATCAGCTCACTTCGTCGATCCTCCCAGCCAGTGGGGGATAATGTACTGCATTGCTAAACACTTATAAGGTCCCAAAGGCGAGACCTTTTGGCTTTGCCAATGCTTGTTTTTTTATTTGTTATAGAACACTCCATAGGTGGTCAGTGTTCTTGCACTGCAGACTCCTGCGCACTTAAAAAAAAAAAAAAAATAATTCAACATGTACTCTCGTACTGAGTGCATGTCTCTGCAGTCCCGATTATTACCCCCACGTAAAGCTAAAAAAACAAAAATAAAAAGTGCTTTGACGCAGATAATGCAGGCAGTGCCTTAGTGTTTTTTAGGTCTCGCCTACGCAACGCACATGCGCTGCATAGGAGGACCTTTAGCTGGCGTTCTGCTCTTTTTCGAAGCACATACTCGTGCTTGAGGTGGCATCCACCTTGCGGGAGCGCGCAAGGGGCACACCACAAGCACGAGTGCACTGCCTGAGAATTAGCAGACTGCTCTCCCAAGTGCGCGCACACACCACTCCCGGGGTTGTCTCTCTCACGCGCGCGGTCTCCCTCTTTCTCTGTTGCATTTACCCCAGTCAGCTTACGTTTTGGTTCCTGAACCTGGCAACCGAACTTTGTTTTTTCCCAGTTTTCTTCTATTTTAAACAGATCTAAACCCAATGCCAACGAGCCCTGGCTTCTAATTCTACAGCTCTTGACTCTCTCGGACTGGCGAATCCATACTCCTGGTAGGCAAAAAAAATACAGATCCCTACATGCAAAGCGCTGCTGGCTCGCGCTGAGCAGCAGCCAGGATGCTTTAAAAGTGCCTATGTATATCTAGTCTAACAACAGAAGAGTGAGAAACTCGCGCACACACGCCTCCGGGTGCCTGAGTGAGGAAAGGTATGCAGAGCTCACTGGAGGGTCAGGTCATTCCCATGCAGAGGAACGCAACATGAGGACTCGAGGGTCACAGGGAGCAGCCTGTGGTGTTCTCACTTATATATGCAGACCTTTCCTTTAAAAGACAGACACTCCCAAATGTATACAGACAAAGGCATTTTTTTTTTTACTGGTTTACTTTCTCCTTCTTAAACTAATCCTCACTCCAATGCAATTTAATTGATCAATACAATTTTTATCTTCCCACAACGAGTCGCAGTGTCATCCTTACCCTGTGCAGGAACGCAGCAGGAACCTCCTGAGCTGTAACATGGCGTAGGGCGGGCACACACGGGTACCCCAAGGGTGAGACTGGCAGCAACAGCTCACACCAAGGCACTCACCTCCGCTTCCAGCGACACCTCCCTGCGTAGCTGTAACACGCTGCCTGATTGGTTCCCCCGACATCTTCGCCTGATTGGCCAACCTCCTACCCACCTCCCGTTTGCTTTCACTTGTAAGCTTGAGGCACATGGCTGTACCCAGGTCACGTGCACCTGGTGACACTTGTTCGTCTCAGGGTGACAGTGCAAAACTATGTAGGGACATTTGCACCTGGTGGCATTTTGACACACTGTGGGTGACAGGGAAGAGCATAGTGGGAGCAGTGGTTCGGCCCACTGGTGGCAGCTGTTGTACACCCAGGCTGACAGAGGCATAAGAGTGCCTGTTTTCTTTAGGTTGAGAAAATCGGTTCATTTTTGCCTCCGTACAAGTAAATGTTTTCTTTGGTGTTACTTTATGTGGCATCATGTGTAATCTGTGCTTTGTTAGGATTACACTAGTTTATTTTGCGGTTTACTTATGCTATTTGCTGTGGCACATATTTTTCTAAGTTAACACGTTTTCCAATAACACCTAAGTCACAGGAGTCAGCGGTAGCTACATAAAAATTTGCATCTAATAAGGATATATTACGTGCATCTAATAAGGCGTAAAAGTGAATGTATTACCGTAATCAGGTTTACTGTCCTTATGCAAATACTAGGTGTTTTCCACATAAATATATATTTGCCATACTTGCACCATAATCTATCATCTTCTGTATAAATTGCAGATTTTAACAAAAATGTTTTGCTTCTAGCTCGAATGGTTAAAAAATTTCTAAAAAAAGACCGACATGCGTTTCCTCACAATGACAAGCTCTTTTCTACAGTGCAGGTCACTTTTCAATTGCTGGCTGTTGATTTTAGGTATCAAACATACTAATAAGGGGAAACCTTTGCTAAGACAATGCTAACGTGTAACAAGCATTGGCATAGCCAATAGGTCTCGCCTTTGGGACCTTATAAGTGTTTAGTTATCCAGCACAATATCCTTTGTGCAACAACCTCAAGTGTCGCATGGCTAAACACTTATAAGGTCCCAAAGGCGAGACCTATTGGCTATGTCAATGCTTGTTTATTTTCAACTTTAAACCATGTTTTTTTGTTTTTAAAGGCAGAGGACATTAAGTGATTTGCAAAAAAATCATAGGATGATGAGGTGACTTACGACACTCAAACCTGATTCTGCATTTTCAAATTCAGCATCTTTGCCCGTAACACCACATTCTTCTTCCCCCATAGCCTCTGTGCAGATTGGGAATCTCCACTTTCTATTGTGTTGTATGCTGCCGTCGCTGAGGAGAAGGACTGAAGTTGAGCAGTGGGAGCCACGTGTGGTTATGTAAAAATAGGCTCTGTTGTCCATAGATGAGGTGCCGTGATGTTACGATCTCTTACCCTAAATACATCGTATAAAGTTGTTCTGAGGCATTTCCTGTTTGATTAACCCCCCCTAACATCATACTCGCCACCGTACACAGACAACCTAACACTACACATCAACATGTCCCTTTCAACTATTGAGGTCTTCTAGCATGAGGTTCTGCGGTGTAGAAGCTGTCCTTGTTTACATGCAAAATGTTAAGTTAATATTGTTTTGTAACCAATAAGCTTGCCTCACGTGAGCAGCAAAATTCTCTTTTTTAACTTGAAAGCTTACATTGCTTGCTTATTATTTTCTGTGCATTGTTTTAGTTTTTTTTTTAGTTTTGATATGTAGCACCAGTTTGACCCGAAGGTATCGGAGAGCTTGGAGTTTTTAGAATTGTTGTTTTAGGCACCGGGAAATTAAATGATTTGCCAGGAATCAAATGGTGATGAGCCGGTGCCAAGACTCGAACTTGGTTGCCCAGATCCAGAGTTGCCAGTGTTTCCCTTAACGCCACATCCTCTCCCATTCGCTTGCTCTGTGTCTAGATAGCCGGCAGCACAGCTCAGCTCTTAGTGTTTGAATGCAATTGGGTTGCTGTCCTTGGTTCGGCCATAGTTTTATCCACTGACGTCATCTGTGTCAGTTCAGGTGGACAATGCTTCTTACTATGTATATTCTGCTACATGGTGCTTGGCACAGAATGTATTCCTCTGTATATCATTCGTCACTCACATGTAAACTTCCAGGTGCGATCACGAACAATGCGCATTGAAGCTGCAATTCAGCTGCATGTAGACGCTGTAGAAACACTCAAGCGAGTTTTGGTGTTATGACAGGAATTAGCATGTGTATTTCTGGACAGACCGAAAAAGATGCATCTTGCCTAAATTACACATAAACACTTGCCTGCATCGCAGGTTAGAAATGATTTACTAGCATACGCAGTTTTCCTCACTACTTCCCGCAATGTGGTTTGCTCAGAAATTTATGAAGCCTGCGACAATTTCTATATGAACTTATTTTAAGGATCGCCACTAGGTGGCATCGGCCTTTATATATTTATTTACTACGGCAGGACCCAATCCAGCCACAGTAACCCCAAAGGTGCTGCATAGATTTTGTGTAGGCGAAACCCATTGCCATTCCTTGTTCCTTTAGAAGCTGTGTCCAACTCAGGAGCACATCAATTTTAAGTAAGGAATAAGACAACTGGTCACAGAAAAGCTTTGAGAAACGGCCCTGCAAAAGTGCAGTTAGCGCTTTTACTCATGTAGCAGAGGCAATTAGTGTACTAGAGAAATCAGCTGCTTGTCTCATAAGGATGTGGAGAAACTTGTCTCAATATGGAATCTGACATGTGTACAACAGGCATCCTGTTTCTCTTACGTTGTGCTAAAATAGCCATGTTATCATGGATGGTATGCAAAATAACAAAGAGCATGATTACCCTGAATTTGATACTTTACAGTAAAATAACTCTACCAGAACAGCCCACAGCATTTGGAAGTTAAGAAATGCATTGTATGCAGAACAATTTCCCGATCAAGAGATAAATGACCTGGTAGGGGAACCCATGGCTTCAGATCTGTGAATTTATTTCCGTGGAAGATTAGGATGTGTACTCAAAGTCATTGAAAGCCAACCTGCCATTTTCAGTAGCACTGGTCTGTTAAAGATGATCTTATCTAGAATAGCAAAGTGGGTCTCTTGGTCAAACGATGTGGGTGATAGGAGAGGGGTGAAGCGGTTCTAAATACCAAAGCTGCATCATCTAAGAGGATAGACAATACTGTGGTTAGTCTGAACGTGTTGATCACCCCAAGCAATTGTTCCGAGGTAGTAAAAGCAAAGGATTGATCTGCATCAGGTTATCAAACCTACACTTCCAAAATATGATTTCTCCAGTGAAGTTCTGATGTGTATTTTTACCCATATGAAAGTAAGTGCGAGGTATCTAGCAGAGCTATACACTTCTACTTCCCTAACATGTCCAGTCTTTAATTAAGCTATTCGAAGGCAGAGAAGAGAGTGAAACATGGTGGTGCCAAGTTTTCAGAGGAGAGGCCTGCTTTTAAAGTCCTTTCAGGGTCACACCGGTCAAAGATCTAACAGCTGTGATTGACCCAGGATTAATTGACCTAGTGAATAAACATTTGCACCTGATGGTATCAGCCCATCAGGCTATGTGAGAAGGAAGACTAGGAGTTGTCCGGCAGGAAGGTTTTTCCATTAAAGTCTAAGGAAGAACTAGCGTTACCTACTTTGGAGCTTCCTCTGTCCAGCTCCACTCCCCCAGGAATCTGCCCTCCCTTCATTTTGGAACCATTTTAAAAAGGGCACATTTGATATCTGGGGATAACAAAAGTGGAAGGTAGAATGTGAGAAAAATCTTACAAGGAAGGAACTATAAATACTCCAGTAGTTCAGGCGTATGAAACCTTAGCAGTCAGACATTTTCTTCTCCACATTTTTAAGTTTCACAACTTTCAGAATGGACACTTGTTCTTTAGATAGCACGTCATATCATACGCCACTTCTGAAGTAAATGACAGATCCAAATGATTGGTAAAGTGTGTATTCATCTTGTCCACAAGTAACCACCTTTTTCCACGAAGAACCATGGAAAAATCAACCTTACAAGACGACAAAACAAGTGATTGACAATAATCAAATTAAAATGTGAAATTTAAAAAAAATTGCAGCACGTAAATAAAGCTCAACGACTTGTTCTGACATAAAATATTGACTGCCAATAAAACTAGATACATCAAAAACTCGAACGAAATCAGTTTAAACCTCACAGTAAGTTAGCTGATATTATATGGTGTGGTGCCTAAAAAACAAAACATGAAAAACCTTTTGATTGAGGGCACCTAAACAAAATGTTTAAAATAAAGTAATGTGCTGTGCAATTTGCCTCCTATTCGCTCATGTATTTCATCTGAAAGTCAGTATCTCCTCACCAAGGTTTTTTTTTTTAGCAAGGCAGAAGCAAGCGAAATAAGTATCAATGGAGTAGATTAATTTTTTTATTTAAAGTGGCTTGCTTTTCACGACCACTTCATGAGCTACTTAAGCTGGCTTGTTTAAGTTATACCAATAAGCGTGCACTTTAGAAAAACATAATTGCGTCACTGTGCTCGGTTTACTTTTTAATTTATTAATTAGTTGGTGAAATCTTTGGTGTGAATTATTGAATGCGGACCAGTAGTACAACGAGCTAAGCAAAAAGTAAAGAAGGGCAATAGAAAGGCTGACAGGATACCATAAGGTTCAATTTCGATTTAAATGAAAACAAATTATGTTTAGGTTTACTTTACTCCATATAAATGACCTGATCAGTATATGACAAACTCTGCGCTCAAAAATTAGATGCTACTGTGTGGGAGTAGTTACTTTCTGAAAGGATTTATAAAAAAAGCTTCACTATATCAAAGGTGCTGTGGTGTCTACTTTTCCAAAGACCTTTTTATGTTTTGTAACAAGGCTGAAGCTATATACCACTTCCACACAACTATGGAAAAGAACACATTATACATTCCATGGCAGGGTGGATGTCTTAAAAAGGTGAAATAAAGGGTAATGGTATCTAGTATTTAACAGAGCTGCATTCCTTTAGAGCTACACCTTCAGGACATAACTATGTGCAAAAATCAGACATGAAAATATAGATTAAAGGAATCAATGACCCCATAGTCTCAATCTGCTCCCATTACTGAGATGGGCAATGTTTCAGAATAGTTTTTAAGATATGCAGTAAAATATTCCTAGGTTTGTCTAAAACTCTAGCTGGAAGGTTCATGCATAAAGTCTTGAGAAGGGCGACCTTTGAAATCAGCTAGCAGACCCAGCAGCACAGAGAAGACCGTAAGGTGGGATGTTTTGTGAGTGAAGGGATACATTTTTCGATAATACACACTACTTAATTGCTGCAGAGATGCTGTTACACTTCCATGACTGTCTTGGATCACTGTATTTACGCTTCGTCCAAAAGTTCAGAAAGAGACTCAAATAAAATTTATTAAAAACAAGGACACTACAATTGACATTTTATCTCCATATTTTTCTTCTCTCAATGTAGCCACATGCGAGTGCTTGGCAGTATTAATTTCCTAGCAGTCTTTCATTATTGCCACGCACACAGGTACTTGGTACACCAAAATATGTGTTGTGGTGCCATCTCCTTCATGTTGGTCAACATTGGTGCCCCGGTGCAAATGATCAGCAAAGAAAATGTTTAACTCATGCTCACACGTTTTCCATTAAATACTGTATAACTCATTTTGTTTAAATTCAATGACAGTTTGAATACTACACATCACAACACAAGACATTCCTCTGCCGATACCATATTATCTTCACCATTACTAAAAAGCTGTTGAGAAATGCACTGAAGATAACAATATGCAACAGTATTCTGTTCTTTTGGAACTTGGGAAGGCAGTGTTTGTAGTTGTTGGTGCAATTTTCTTTACAACTTCCAGGGAAAATATACTTCCACAAATTAAGGAAGGAAACTTGAGTGTGATTTTTTTAATGTAATTAAAGAAGTGCGGTCTCTCTCACTCTAATATACGATGGAATGCTACCAGTAGAGGTCCATTAAAACTTCAGAGGTTTGTAGTGAAATTCAAGTCACTTCATAGCAAAGCTCATCAAGAAGAGAATATGTACTTTTTAATAACATTTGCTGATCCTCTGATTTTTACTGCTGGCTGACGCCCATTCGTTGGTGGTCTGCTTCTGGTTCATCTTCTTCAACATCAGCATTATAGTCTTCGAGTGCATCATCGTCTACATCTGGAAGACCAAGCAACTGAAGGAGAGGGGGAGCAAATAAATAAATTAGCAACAACGTAGAATTTCTTTCAATTATTTGAGAAGTAAATAGCTTTTTTGACTGCAGCGCAAATAACTCTGTTTCCTTTTGATTTATGTAGATTCATTTAGTTGAAGTACATATTGCATGCAACTTTGATTCTTTAATGTTTAATTTTTAAAGGACCTCAAAAAAAGAGAGAGGGGCCCTACTCACCAAAGGGACAGGACACCAAATGACACTTGACAAAAACAGATTCCCTTTGGGATTCCCCAACAGCATACCATACTAGTCACTACCACATCCGAACTATGAATCAGTCACCAGAAAATATAGTTATAGCCAAAAGATACCAATATAAAAATGTTTATTAGATAGATCTATTCAATAAGTTAAAAATTATTTAAAATACACAATGTATAATGTAACAAATACAAACAACAATCCACATAAATTCATTACATGCCATACAAAGTATGGAGAAAATACAAATAATATTCAGGTGCAGGTAAATATACACAACCCAACCAATGATTATAGCAGGTTCACCATATAGTAGATTTTGTTCATGGGAAACCCTGTACAATAGTAGGTAAAAAGGACCAAGAAGCGACGTGTTTCGGTGGTAATGAGTCCAACCACCTTCTTCAGGCTTAATACAAGATGTCTCCCAGCACTCTTATCTCAATTAGCAGTAGAGAAGGTCTGTCTCACAGAAGTACTGAAGGTCCCCTCAGATGTTAAAACCTTTTTATTTCGTGTTGTCCCTGATGGCAAGACTGACACCAACAAATCACCATTCAACGATCGACTTTTCATTAACTATGGTCAGATTAGACAAGGCGTGGCCACCTCCAAATAATCTATAGCTAAATGGATAGGTTCTGGTTTCATGTTATGGGCACACAAACCTCTCCCTGCCAAACATAAAACCACCCCCGCCAAACCTAGAGCGCATTTTAGCAGATGAAAAGTAGCTACTGCAGCTTGGATCAGACTTGTACCAATAGCGGACATATGTAAAGCAGCTACATGAAAATGACTAAATACATTTGCAAAGCATTATTGTTTGGATTCCAAAGCTCAGGCGGATGTCAGAATGGATCAGGAAATACTAAGAAATCTACCTAGAGTATCTCTTCCTCTATGTTAACTCATATACACCTTAATTTTGTACTTTTCAAGAAATACTCTTCCTGCTGTGCAATATCTACTATCTCAAGGAATGTGTCTTCAATGTCAAAGAGTGTTGCGACGACACCTGTTGTGCTTCAATTGACACAGAGGGGCTTCTCGACGTCTTGTTTGTCGGCAATGAGCAAGTGGGTATGTTCTCAAACTTCGACGTAATGCTTCTCTAGGTCGATTGGGAGCATTGCGTCTTCATTTGATAGTGCTACACCCTGGATCTACCTCAAGGGAAGTCCTTAGAGCAGGAGGGGGGCACTACAGTAGAAGAATTACCTTTCCCAAGGACTTTATATAACACAGCAGCTGTTAGTCCTTTTTCCTGGAACCCATGCAGCCTGATCTTCTCACATCCATTGTGTTTTTTTGGAGAACTTCTGAAAGTGACTGCAGGTTTCCCGGAAATGGTGTTCTGGAAGACAAAGAATACACACCGAGGATCTGACTGCGCCTTCTTCCTTTCCACAAGAAGGGCTCTTCACAAAGAGTGAAGGCATTTTGATAGGAAAATATAAAACCTTTCCTGCCAGAGAAAGTTTTAAATATACTTTATGCCTTTTCTAATGATTTTTAGCCAAAAGGCAGAGATAAGTGTCCCAGGATCCTGTTTCTAGGGGCTGGCTAACAGTCCCCTGTGAAGCATGATGCGATATAGAGTGTAATGTGAAGACCCTAAGGGCACTTTGGCAGTTTCTTCTATGCTCTGCATTACAGTCTGTTGCCCAATATTGCTCTTTGTTAGACCTGTCAGCCCTTTGGGTGGTCCCTCCTCACCATTATTTATTTTGTCCCACTTTTGCCTCAAACCCTGTTAGTATTTTTTTTGGGAACCACCAGACTTTTTAGTGTTGATGCAGGGTCAGGGAGCCATTTTCCCTACTCCTGGAACTTCTGTCTGAGGGCCTGAAACACAAAATGGTGGCCACCCATTGTCACCCGAGACATAGCTGGAACCTACTAGTACCTTCCAGAACATTCTAGAACCCTGTGACAGTGTGAGGCAGGTTTAGAATGTTGGGAAGCCAGCTCAGAGTTGGCAGTTGGAGTAGGCAGTTGGCACCTGACTGGAGAGGAGAGAGGACAGAGAAACAGAAGGAGGAAGGAGTAAGGCAGCAGGGGTGGAAACTTGTGCCTGGAGTGGGGTCCAGAAACCCACCCTTGATACTAGTCCCTACTGACCAAGCCCAGCCTAAAGCCCTGTGTGGGATAAAGACCAGAAAATCATCTTAAGGACCTGAACAGCCGGAACAGGCCTTAAAGGAGAAGAACAGCAAGTTCCTGACCTGTTTGGTGGAATCCTCCTGGAGACCCGACGTCGAGAAGCCTGGAGACCTGGAGCCCGAGGTGGAGAAGCGGCGCTGACAGAAGGCAGACGTCGTACCCGGAGCCGCTAGAGGTCGAGTGAGGGCGCCGACGGAGGTCGTGGAGAGACACCGGAGGTCGAGTAGAAGTCACCTGAGGTCGAGGTGAGGCGTCGACGGGGGAGTGAAGTCCGCCCTCCGGAGTCGCCGGAAGCTGAAGCAAAGCACGCAGGAGGTCGGGAGTGGAGGTCGCACTCCGGAGTCGCCTGAGGTCGAGGCGAAGCGGGCAGGAGGTCGGGAGTGGAGATCGCACTCCGGAGTCGCCGGAACCCGAAGTGGAGCCGACGGAGGTCGGGAGTGGAGGTCGCACTCCGGAGTCGCCCGGAAGCGGGGGAACCGTGACCCTGTGACGCCGGAACACGACATCGAGCCGAGGCCGCCCAGCGACATCCATCCGGAGCCGCCTCACGGCATCGACCCGGCGTCAGGTAAAGCAGATCGACGCAACATCGAACCGAGGCCAGCCAGCGACATCGAATCGGAACCGCCCGACGGCATCGACACGGCATCAAGTGGAACAGATCGACGCGACACCGAACCGGAGCCGCCCAGCGACGTCGACCCGGCGCCGAGCGGAGCCGATCTTCGTGAAAAGGGCAGTAAGTGGTAGAAAGGGCATCTGAGGCCCCGTGGAGCCCTAAAAGACCATTCTTGGGGCTAGAGGGGTGTTAGGACCAACCTGAGAGTGCTAGGGGGTGAACTGAGACTGGTGCAGGGACCTGTGTGAGGGACTGTGTAGTTGGAAGAATCAGAACCTTAGGTTTCCCTCATTCTACCTCAGCTTAGGCCCCAGCCTTGACCACTCTAGGTGGGACATCCCCAGGCCACCCCAGTGACCATAAGCTGTACTTGGGCATGGTAAAATCAATCTACCTCATAAATGTGATCTGATTTGCAATTGTTTGATTGCTTATATTATTTATTGAAGGTGTTTTATTTATTGTCTGACCGTATTTATTCCTGCCTTGTATTTATTGTCTGACAGTATTTATTTGCCCTATGTATTTATCGCACCTCTATTTATTCCTTGTGTATTTATGACCTAATCCTATTTATTGCACCTGCAAAGTGTTATTATTTAATTGACCTGCTATTTCTGAAGAAAATCCATTTGTATTGTATTTGTGTCATAACCCTGCAACTAAGAGAAAAATTAAGATAAACACAAAGAAGCTTTCATAAATTTTTACGGTGTAGAGTCGTTTTTGGAACGGATGAACGCATGGTTATTGTGAGGGTGTGACGTACGCTTAACACGGTGCCTGATCCCTGACCGCTCGAGCCAAGCTACCCCTTGTGTTGGGAAAAACCGGATGACTGCTAACCCGGTTGCCCGGGGTTTTCTAACATAATTGGTGTTCAGCGGTGGGATAGAGCTGTGCTTGCGTCCACTCGACAATAACTGTGGGTAGTCCATAGGCCTACACCGGGAGTTCTCTCAAAGCGGACTTCCTAATTCTGAGTTTTGTTTTTTCCAAATTTACTCTGGTGGTGGGAGGAGGTATTACAAAAGGTACCCCCCTGCATAGCTTCTGTAAACACCTGTCTTCTATTCTGAGTGGGCAAAATGGAGTTTGTGTTGGAAGATTTGGAAACTTACACTGTGGCCCAACTCAGAGAGTTTTGTCAGCGAGAGGGGGTGTATTGTCCCCCGGGTGCCAAGAAGGCTGAACTCCAGACCAGCTTGAGGGCTTGGGGGGAGGCACGACGGGAAAGTAAGGCTGAGCAGGAGGACAGGGATGGAGAGCCTGTTAGCGAGGGGGCTGGGTTGTACCAACCTGAGGTGGGGAACCTGTTAGCGGGGCCCAGAACACTTTCCAGGAAGGGCAGCACTGTCTCTAGCGGTGGCTTATCAGAAGTAGAATTAACTGACCGGAGGGAGAAAAGACAGCTCACATGGAAGTTGGCGGAGCTGGAGAAAGAGAAGGAGGGACAGAGGATGGCTCACGAGTTGAGGCTGAGGGAAATAGATCTCCAGATCCTACAAGTCGGGGCACACACTGTTCCTAATGGTGGCAGCAAAGACAAAGAAATCACCAGGGAACCCAAACCCTATCTGCCAAAAGACATAGTAGCTAGCTATAGTGCAGGGGATGATATTGCCAAGTGGCTAGCGGCCTATGAGGTCTCTTTAAGGGCCCATGGGGTGCCAGAGAAGTACTGGGGAGGGGGATTGTACAAATACATGCCTCCAGCTGGTAGGGATGCATTATTGGCCCTAGAGCAGGATGAGCAGACCCACTACCCCATCATGAAAGTGGCGCTCGTAAGAAAGTTTGGACTAACACCCGAGAAGTACAGACAGAAGTTCCGGGGTAGCCACAAACTGGGCACACAGAATTGGGTGGATTTCCTGGACTATGCAAAGAAGGCATTAGAGGGTTGGATTCAGGGCAGTGAGGTGAGGGACTACGAGGGGTTGTTTGATTTAATGTTGAAGGAACACCTGCTCGAAAAATGTTTCCCTGAACTGCGTCAACACCTGGTAGATAGCAAGCTGACCAATCCCCGGAAGCTTGCTGAGGAGGCGGACATTTGGGCTAGTACCCAGGTGTCCACAAGGGGGACTGGAGGGGATACTCAAAAGGCCGGACAGGGCGCCCCCCAGAAGAAAGAGGGAGGGGAAAAGAAAAAGGAGTTCTCTAAAGGCCCCCAAAATAACTTCCAAGGAAAGGGAACAGGATTCACCCCTTGGGCTAACCCACCCAGAAACCCTAATCCTGGCCAGAGTCAGCAGCCAAGGGTTGTCCATTGCTTCGAGTGCGGTGGCGTCGGACACTATAAGGGAGATGCGAAGTGCCCGAAAAGACCACCCCCTCCCATTGGAGGAAAGGCCCCCGGAGTAGCTAGTGTAGTGCTCGGGGAGGAGATGCCCTTAACTAAGGGAAGGGAGTGGGCGGGTGTCACTTTAGTGTCCCTGGGAGAACGGGAGATGGCTCCTAAGATCCAGGTGCCCGCAAATACCATAAAGTATGGGCAGTGGGTCACCATCAACGGCCAAAGAGGGGAGGCTCTGAGAGACACAGGAGCCAGTATGACTATGGTACGTAGGCAACTGGTGTCTCCAGAGCAGGTAATTCCCGATGTACTCCACCCAGCCGCGATGGCTGACGGCAGAACCGGCCACTATCCGGTGGCAGAGGTTCCCTTTGAATGGGAGGGGGTTGCAGGTTCACTTCGAGTTGCCGTAAGCCCTGCCGTGCCGGTCGATTGTCTACTGGGGAATGACATGGAGCACAATGCTTGGAAGGAGGTGGAATACCGGACTCATGCTGAGATGCTGGGTACACCTGACTGGGCCTGTGTTAGCACAGGGTCCGCGACTACCCGGAGAGGGAGTTTGTTTTGACTGGAGCCTGGAACAAAGGCACAGCCGGCTGCCGACCAAGGGAAGAACCGAGGACAGGAGGAGCCTGCCTCGGCATCCGCGCCCCGTGTGACGGATAGATTTAGATTTAGTTTATTGCACAGTTAATAAAAACTCACAACATTTAATAACATGATTTCATTGCTAAAAATTTAGATTTAAAACAACCAATTAAAAGGAAAATGTCAGCTTATTAAAGGTCTTTAAAAGATTTTTAAAAGTCTTAGTTGGAATCTGTTAGTGTCCCGTTTTTTCTTTGAGTCTGGCCGCAACTATTTCAAAATATTTTGTTGTTCTACAATTTAATTGAGTTTCCGTGGGGTTAAAACAGAGCAACACGGCCTGTCTGCAGCTGGTTATCCTCCTCTGATTCCAAAGAGTCCGGAGCAGGGAACGCCTTATATCCAAAAGGTTTTTACAAATACAGATGATGTGTATTAGATCCTCCTTGCCGGAGAGGCATAGTCTGCAAAGATTTTTTGTTTGATCCCTCTTCCAGGGTGCTAAATGTGGCATTATGGGTATGTTTCCTAGGCGGAGGTTAAGGAACTTGTTTTTTGTTTTATGTGTGAGACCCGTTGTTAGGTACTGTTGTGGTTTGAGAGTTGTGTAGTCTTTCAAAACTCCCCATCCATGCTCTCTCTTGGCTAAAGTTGCCTTGTCCTCTTTCAATGAGATCGCCTTGGTAACTTTTGTTACCACTCTTTTGAAGGTACCTGCATCTATTGGAGATTCCCACAGTTCTGTTAAGCCCAGGATGTCCAATGATTCCATTAAATAGGTCCTTGCTGGGGATTTGTCTCGTTTTATCAGTTCAATCCAGAGATGTGCGTTTAGTGTTCCTTGTTCAGCTTTTCTTATTTTCCACCAGCTTTTTATGTAGGCGCCTCTTCTCTCCACTGTTTGTTTTTGTAAGCCGAACTCTAGGCGAATTTGAGCTGGTGACGAGTAAGTTGTAAGGTGGAATATTGCCCTGAATGCATGACTGATGGTGTTATCCAATGTTGTTGCGTCTTTGCCTTGCATAGATTCAAAGCCATAGGTAAGCATTGGTTGTAAGCGAGCTTTTATTACCTGCAAGAGAGGGCCAAGGGTCCGGTCTGGAAGGGCTTTCTGGAGTGGCTTTATCGACATGGAAAAGGTTGTGCCCTTCCGACGAATGGCTTCTAATTGTTGTTTAAAGGAGCCGTTGCAGTCTAATATGATGCCTAAATATTTGTAGGATGGTACCTGCTCTAGTTTCTGGCTATCCAAACGCCATTGACATTTCCTTTTTTTATGATAATTTATTGTCATTGTTTTGGTTTTGTTTAGGTTGATTGTTAATGAATTTACTTTAGAGAATTCGTTTGTTTTGTCTAAAAGATGTTGAAGGCCAACAGGGGATCGGCTGATGAGGACCAAATCGTCGGCGTAAAGGAGGTTAGACAATAATGTGTCGCCCAGCCGTGTGACGGATAGGCCACCGGAGGTGGTGGACCAGGAGTCCGCGGTGGGGGATGTTACCAAACTGGAGGACCTACCCATCCCGGCCAAGTGGCACGTGGAGGGAGGGCCGACCAGGGAGGAATTCTGCAAGGGCCAGAGGGAGTGCCCTACCCTTGAGGGACTGAGGAGACAGGCCGAAGCCCAGGCAGCAGGAAACGTTGAGGGGAACTACAACCTTTACTGGGAGGATGGCCTCCTCTACAGTGAACCCAAGGCACCCCTACATGGATTGTCACGAGCCTTAGTAGTCCCTCAACGTTACCGAGCCTTCCTACTGGAATTGGCTCACGAGATCCCCTTGGCAGGACACCTGGGGCAAGACAAGACCTTCGCCCGTCTTGTCCCACACTTTTATTGGCCTTAAATGAAAGTGTCGTCCGACACCTACTGCCAGACATGTGTGTCTTGCCAAGCCAGTGGGAAAACAGGGGTGAAGCTGAAAGCTCCCCTGGAACCACTTCCTGTCGTTAGCACCCCCTTTGAAAGGGTGGGCATCGACATTGTGGGTCCATTAGATCCGCCTACTACAGCTGGTCACAGGTTTATCCTGGTTCTGGTGGATCATGCCACACGGTACCCAGAGGCTATACCTCTAAGGACCATTACAGCACCTGTTGTGGCTAGGGCCCTGATGGGAATCTTTACCCGAGTGGGTTTTCCCAAGGAAGTTGTGTCCGACAGGGGGACCAACTTCATGTCAGCATACATGCGGGCCATGTGGAAGGAGTGTGGAGTGACCTACCGGTTCACAACTCCTTACCACCCCCAGACCAATGGTCTGGTGGAGAGGTTTAACAAAACCTTGAAAGGCATCATCAGAAGTCTGCCTGAAAGCCTGCGGAGGAAATGGGACGTCCTCCTACCCTGTCTATTGTTTTCCTACAGGGAAGTGCCACAGAAGGGAGTGGGCTTCAGCCCCTTCGAGCTTTTGTATGGGCACCCTGTGCGTGGACCTCTCAGCCTGGTGAGAGACGGATGGGAAAGAACTCCCAGAAAGATTCCCCAGGACGTGGTGAGCTACATGCTGGCTTTCCGAAGCCAAATGGCTAAGTTGTGGAAGCAAGCTTCTGACAACTTGGAGGCCAGCCAAGCAGTAATGAAGGCGTGGTATGACCACAACGCTCACCCGGTGGAATTGGAGCCTGGCCAGAAGGTGTGGGTGATCGAACCAGGAGAGCTTAGCGCCCTCCAGGATCGCTGGTCAGGACCCTTTGAGGTATTGGAGAAGAAGGGTAAGGCTACCTACTTGGTGGATCTTAAGACCCCTCGTCAGCCCCTACGGGTGCTGCATGCCAACCGCCTCAAACCCCACCACGAGAGGCCCGAAGTCATTTTGATGATGGTGACTGACGGAGCAGAGGACGTGGAAAGCGAGCCTCTCCCCGATTTGTTTGCGTCTCAAGAGAAGGATGGGTCGGTGGAGGGAGTGATTCTCTCCCCATCTCTAACTCCTGAACAGCAGGAGGACTGCCGCCAGGTCCTGGGACAGTACTCTTCGTTGTTCTCCCTTGTTCCGGGTAGGACTCACCTGTGCGTCCATGATGTGGACACAGGAGACAGCCCACCTGTGAAGTCCAAGATCTACCGGATGTCAGACAAGGTGAAGGCCAGCATTCACAGTGAAGTCATTAAGATGCTGGAGCTAGGAGTGATCGAACCTTCCAGCAGCCCCTGGTCCAGTCCGGTGGTGCTAGTACCAAAAGCCGCACCACCGGGTGCCCAACCGGAACTGAGGTTCTGTGTGGACTACCGGGGACTGAACTCCGTAACCAAGACTGATGCTCATCCGATCCCAAGGGCGGATTAATTGATTGACCGGCTGGGAGCTGCCCAATATCTAAGTACCTTTGACCTTACTTCTGGGTACTGGCAGATGTCTCTGACTGACGGAGCTAGGGAAAGGTCAGCCTTCTCCACGCCCAAAGGCCACTACCAGTTCTGTGTGATGCCCTTTGGGCTCAAGAACGCACCTGCCACGTTTCAGCGTCTGGTGAACCAGATCCTCACTGGAATGGAGAGTTTCTCTGCTGCTTATCTGGATGACATAGCCATCTTCAATAACAGCTGGGAGGATCACTTGCGTCACCTGCAAGCTGTTCTCCAGGCCCTGAGACAAGCTGGTTTAACGATCAAGGCCAGCAAGTGCCAGATCGGGCAGGGGTCGGTAGTGTACCTTGGACACTTGGTGGGTAGGGGAGCGGTGCAACCCCTCCAGGCGAAGATCGAGGCCATCATGGCCTGGGAACCCCCCAAGACTCAGACTGAGGTCCGAGCTTTTCTGGGCCTCACCGGATATTACCGCCGCTTCGTGAAGGGATACGGTACCATTGTGGCCCCCCTCACGGAGCTTACGTCCAAGAAACAACCTCGACGGGTAGTCTGGACGGAGGCTTGTCAGCAGGCCTTTGTAAAACTGAAGCAAGCCATGTGCGAGGCCCCGGTCCTACGGGCCCCAGACTTTTCCAAGGAGTTCATTGTTCAGACGGATGCATCGGAACATGACATTGGGGCAGTGTTATCGCAACTCAATGAAGAGGGTCTGGCTCAACCCGTGGTCTTCCTATCCCGGAGACTACTTCCCAGGGAACAGAAGTGGAGTGCAATAGAGCGTGAAGCCTTTGCAGTGGTATGGGCTCTGAAGAAGCTGCGGCCATACCTGTTTGGCACGCACTTCCTAGTTCAGACCGACCACAGACCCCTTCGTTGGCTGATGCAGATGAAGGGGGAGAATCCCAAGTTGCTAAGGTGGTCTATCTCCCTACAGGGAATGGACTTTCAGGTGGAACATCGGCCTGGAGTGGACCACGCCAATGCAGACGGTCTCTCAAGGTATTTCCGCCTTAGTGATGAGAACTCCCAAGGGGTTGGGTAGCTCTCTCCACTTTCAGCTGGGGGGGACGCGTGTTAGACCTGTCAGCCCTTTGGGTGGTCCCTCCTCACCATTATTTATTTTGTCCCACTTTTGCCTCAAACCCTGTTAGTATTTTTCCTTTTTGGGAACCACCAGACTTTTTAGTGTTGATGCAGGGTCAGGGAGCCATTTTCCCTACCCCTGGAACTTCTGTCTGAGGGCCTGAAACACAAAATGGTGGCCACCCATTGTCACCTGAGACATAGCTGGAACCTACTAGTACCTTCCAGAACATTCTAGAACCCTGTGACAGTGTGAGGCAGGTTTAGAATGTTGGGAAGCCAGCTCAGAGTTGGCAGTTGGAGTAGGCAGTTGGCACCTGACTGGAGAGGAGAGAGGACAGAGAAACAGAAGGAGGAAGGAGTAAGGCAGCAGGGGTGGAAACTTGTGCCTGGAGTGGGGTCCAGAAACCCACCCTTGATACTAGTCCCTACTGACCAAGCCCAGCCTAAAGCCCTGTGTGGGATAAAGACCAGAAAATCATCTTAAGGACCTGAACAGCCGGAACAGGCCTTAAAGGAGAAGAACAGCAAGTTCCTGACCTGTTTGGTGGAATCCTCCTGGAGACCCGACGTCGAGAAGCCTGGAGACCTGGAGCCCGAGGTGGAGAAGCGGCGCTGACAGAAGGCAGACGTCGTACCCGGAGCCGCTAGAGGTCGAGTGAGGGCGCCGACGGAGGTCGTGGAGAGACACCGGAGGTCGAGTAGAAGTCACCTGAGGTCGAGGTGAGGCGTCGACGGGGGAGTGAAGTCCGCCCTCCGGAGTCGCCGGAAGCTGAAGCAAAGCGCGCAGGAGGTCGGGAGTGGAGGTCGCTCTCCGGAGTCGCCCGAGGTCGAGGCGAAGCGCGCAGGAGGTCGGGAGTGGAGATCGCACTCCGGAGTCGCCCGGAAGCGGGGGAACCGTGACCCTGTGACGCCGGAACACGACATCGAGCCGAGGCCGCCCAGCGACATCCATCCGGAGCCGCCTCACGGCATCGACCCGGCTTCAGGTAAAGCAGATCGACGCAACATCGAACCGAGGCCGGCCAGCGACATCGAATCGGAACCGCCCGACGGCATCGACACGGCATCAAGTGGAACAGATCGACGCGACACCGAACCGGAGCCGCCCAGCGACGTCGACCCGGCGCCGAGCGGAGCCGATCTTCGTGAAAAGGGCAGTAAGTGGTAGAAAGGGCATCTGAGGCCCTGTGGAGCCCTAAAAGACCATTCTTGGGGCTAGAGGGGTGTTAGGACCAACCTGAGAGTGCTAGGGGGTGAACCGAGACTGGTGCAGGGACCTGTGTGAGGGACTGTGTAGTTGGAAGAATCAGAACCTTAAGTTTCCCTCATTCTACCTCAGCTTAGGCCCCAGCCTTGACCACTCTAGGTGGGACATCCCCAGGCCACCCCAGTGACCATAAGCTGTACTTGGGCATGGTAAAATCAATCTACCTCATAAATGTGATCTGATTTGCAATTGTTTGATTGCTTATATTATTTATTGAAGGCGTTTTATTTATTGTCTGACCGTATTTATTCCTGCCTTGTATTTATTGTCTGACAGTATTTATTTGCCCTATGTATTTATCGCACCTCTATTTATTCCTTGTGTATTTATGACCTAATCCTATTTATTGCACGTGCAAAGTGTTATTATTTAATTGACCTGCTATTTCTGATGAAAATCCTTTTGTATTGTATTTGTGTCATAACCCTGCAACTAAGAGAAAAATTAAGATAAACACAAAGAGATTCTTTCATAAATTTTTACGGTGTAGAGTCGTTTTTGGAACGGATGAACGCATGGTTATTGTGAGGGTGTGACGTACGCTTAACACGGTGCCTGATCCCTGACCGCTCGAGCCAAGCTACCCCTTGTGTTGGGAAAAACCGGGTGACTGCTAACCCGGTTGCCCGGGGTTTTCTAACACTCTTCATTTCATTTTTCCTTTTTTTTTTTTTTAAATGCTTGCGAAAGATTTTCTATAGCCACATTTTTATTTGGAGACTACCTTCAGGTAATTGGCTACTTGAATTTTTTTTTTTTTTTTTAAATGAAATTCTGTAATTTTAGCCTTTGTATATAGGCTGCAGATATAGGATTAATTGTACCTTTGTACAATGTTTTTAAATGTATGTTTATATATACATATGTATGTGTATCCAAAAGTGATTGGGATCACATAAGTGGGTAGGACTATTCCTTGCTTCACTCGATGCATTCTAAACATGTTCTGTCAAGTGGAACATTTACTATCTACAAACCATAACAGTGCAACAAATTCATGAAAACTATGCTTGTTGCAAAGATTCCATCCTAGAATCAGCCGACAGTAGAAAAAAAAGCATTATCAAAGTCAATAGGTCTGGCACTGGCTGCTAGCCATTTGACTACACTTGGTCACTGCTATCACAGGGGGAGCCACTGGGCCCTAGGTAATATAAAAAATGCATAAAAACAAAATTAATTTTTGGCCTGAAAAAGCACCCATTTTTAAAGTAGCCTCAGGCTGAAGTAGGCTGAGCTGGTGTCCCATGCTGTTGTGGGCGGAAGAAAAATGTAACTGAAAACAGATGAAGAGGGCTGGCTGAAAGCCGTTGTACGTATATTAAAACATTTTTGTAAAATAAAAAGGTCTTATGTAACAGATAAAAACTGGAGCATTACTTACACAGAGAATAGTTATTGTGATTCTCTCTCACTGCATGAATTTACCCCAAAGTGCTCTGAATATTGTTATAAACCTACCGGACGTAGTAACACAGCATGGCATAAACCATACAGGTGGGCCATGCAGCGCAACGGGCACCAGGACTAACTTGAGGCTTTGCCACTTTTATATATTTAATTACACAAGGGTGTTGCCACTGTGTTGTGATAGTGAGGGCCAGGTTCCTTAGGAATCTTATTTTTTGGTTTGGTAATAAATTTGGTGCTGTTTGACAAATCTTCACAAAATCTTCCACAAAAAAAGGTTAAGCCAACTACTTCTTTCATGCAAAAATTCAGGGTGGTCCTTCATGCAGGATTACAGAAAAATTGGGGGGGGGGGGGGGGGGGGGGGGTCACAAAATATGTTTTCATTCTGCAAATTCCCATAGAAAAATTGAACAGCACCACAGACAAAATGGCTGAACCAAATTTGGCAAAAAGCTAGATTTTTACCCAGAAATTGTGCTTTTTGTAATTTGGTGAAAATTCTCCTCTTAGCTGATTGAGAGAAACAGAGCTTCACAATGTATAGCTATCTAGAGATGCGGTACTTCAGAGGGAAAAAAATTACAAAATAAATATTCTGGTTGGCTGGTGCCTGGGAATCAGGCCAGTCACCCGAGAGAGGGTGGTGTGATGGCTGACCACTACAAGAAGAGAAATGTTGCGACCACCATTTTAGGACTCAGAGTTTTAACAAGCTTTTTTCATAGCCAATAGGTCTCGCTTTTGGGACCTTATAAGTATTTAGTTATGCAGCACATTATCCTTGGTGCAACAACAACTGTTGCATGGCAAAACACTTATAAGGTCCCAAAGGCGAGACCTATTGGCTATGCCAATGCTTGTTGCTGTTTTTGTGGTACTGCAATATATAGGGATGTTATTTGTCACAGTTTACAGTTTGGATTAGATCATTGATGACACTATTGTTCATAGGATCACGATGTCTCCAGTGACAACTTCTTGCTGCCCAGATCGTGCCGAGGGGTTCCTTTTTCGGTGGTTCTGCTGTCCTGACTGAGCCGAAGGTCCTGCTGCAGTTGTCTCCTCCCTGTGTGTGTGTGGTTGGTTGTGTGTGGTTGGTTGTGTGTGGTTGGTGTTGTGTGTGGTTGGTTGTGTGTGTGGTTGGTTGTGTGTGTGGTTGGTTGTGTGTGTGGTTGGTTGTGTGTGTAGGGTTGTGTGGTTGTGTGTGTAGGGTTGTGTGGTTGTGTGTGTAGGGTTGTGTGGTTGTGGGGTTGTGGGTGTGGTTGTTGGTTGTGTTGTGTGTGTGGTTGTGTGTGTGGTTGTGTGTGTGTGGTTGTGTGTGTGTGGCTGTGTGTGTAGCTGTGTGTGTGGCTGTATGTGTGGCTGTGTGTGTGTAGTTGTGTGTGTAGTTGTGTGTGTAGTTGTGTGTGTAGTTGTGTGTGTAGTTGTGTGTGTAGTTGTGTGTGTAGTTGTGTGTGTCTGTGGTTGTGTGTGTGGTTGTGGTTGCTTGTGGTTGTGTGTGTGTGTGGTTGGGTGGTTGGCTGTGGTTGTGTGGTTGTGTGTGTGGTTGGGTGTAGTTGTGTGTGTGGTTGTATGTGTAGTCGCGGTTGTGTGTGGTTGTGGGGTGGTCCCATAATGATGCCGGTAAGAGCCTGACCCTGGATCATGATGGGGGAGGGGCTGGCGGTCAGGATTTGATTCCTCACAGGGAGGCAGTGCACATACAGTATTAGGAGTTTGTACACAACCTTGATCTTTTATTTGGATCATTGTTCGTAGAGATAGAGGTATGTTGCGAAATGGACTGTTACAGACCAATGCTATGTGATTTTTTCATTTTCATTTGAAGCATGTAAAACGTACGTATTTTGATTCAGTGGTACCAACCTTTTTGTGAGCATTTCTCTAATTTACTGACTGTGCTTGAAACGGAATTACCATGTTATGTAGCGGTCTCTCACTAGCTGCTTCTCACACATTCCTAATATTCCATACATGCAGCAGCATTTTTCCCTGTGGCTACAGCGCCAGAGACCTTGGGTCTGAACTACATTTTCCTGGATTGCTATAACAAACATATTTTTATGTAACGCGTGTTGGTTTAAGCCACGAATACCCATTATCATGATCTACAGCGACGGAAATGCGTGTACTCACTAGTCAAGGATATATGGATCTTTTAAGTGCCATTACTGTACAATTATAGTGTGTTATTTTTGAGAAATGGCCGTACTGGTCCATTAAAGCATAATCGTCATGCCTATGTACCTGTTCTTTAAAGAACGATTGTTAAAAGTTTGTCAAATTGGTGTATTAAAGACTGACGTTATTGGTAATAAGTTACAGCGCTGTACCATGGAGAAGAAGGACATTAAATTGTGCCAATGCAGGTTCATTGAAGAGTGACTGCTGTTGAGATACGACTGCTGGTTTGCTAAATTATTGCTCAGAATAGTCTGTAAGCGTGAAGGCGGGGGGAGGGGCGGAGGCAGGGAGCACGCAAGAGGAAAGACGGATGGCGCTGAAGGCTGGCGGCTTGCGTGAACGCTAGCTTGTCTCCAGCCGGCAGCAGTTTGAAAACTCACCTACTGAAGTCTCTCCGAGCAGCGCATGCGCGCTGACTCAGCGAGACCTAAAAATGGGGTCTCCAGTTGGCAGAGGTATGCACCCTATCCAAATAGGGACCACAATCCTAGTCACAGTAAGCTAGATAGTAGATACACACTAGAGAACAAGTTACTTACCTTCGGTAACAATGTATCTGTAACAAACATTAGTTAGTTAGATTCCTCACCTTAGAATATCCCCAGGCGTCAGACTGGATCCGGAAGATTTTTAGTCAGCAATACCCCTTGCGCGTCGCTAGGCGTCGTCTGCGGCTCCGCGTCCGTCGTTGGCGTCGTGCGCCGTAATGACGTCGAAGTACTTAGACGCCGCCCTCGCGCGCTGACGTCAGTTCTTGTACATAGCTTTCCGCGCCAGGAACGCAGAGCCATGCAAGAGACCGACACTGGTGCCAAAAAAGTCTAGGGGCCTGAAAAGGACAACCTTAACCCTAGATGTCAGTTCGCAGAACGGGGAGGATGGGTGGGTCGGTGAGGAATCTAACTAACTAATGTTTCTTACAGATACATCGTTACCGAAGGTAAGTAACTTGTTCATCTGAAAGAAACACGTTAGTTAGATTCCTCACCTTAGAATAGATACCCAAGCAATACCAACCCCGGTGGTGGGTCTGCGAACCAAGATCACACCAGAAAGTCCTGGAGGACAGAACGGCCAAAGAAGCCATCCCTCCGGACTTGGCTGTCTAGGCAATAATGCCTGGCAAACGTATGTAGCGAAGCCCACGTAGCCGCCTGACAGATGTCCTGCAAAGGGACTCCCCCCGTCCCAAAGCAGTAGCAGCCGCTGTAGCCCGAGTAGAATGGGCGCGCAGCCCAACAGGAGGGTCCTTTTTCGCCAAGGAGTAACAGATTTTGATGCACAAAACGACCCACCGGGAGATGGTCCATTTGTGCACAGCTTTTCCCTTCTTAGCACCCACGTATCCAACGAAAAGTTGGTCGTCCACCCGGAACAGTTTGGTGCGGTCCAAATAAAAGGAGCGCACGTTTTGGGTCCAGACGGTGGAGCCTCTCTTCCTCTTTGGAAGGATGCGGAGGCGGAAAGAAGGTGGGCAAGGTGACAGATTGCCCAAGATGAAAGGGAGTCACCACTTTCGGTAGAAAGGAAGGACGAGGCCGAAGGACAACCTTGTCCGGATGAACAGATAGAAAAGGAGGCTTGGACGATAGAGCCTGGAGCTCACTCACCCGTCTAGCCGAGGTGATGGCTACCAGGAAAGCAGTCTTAAGCGTCAGAAGACGAAGAGGACAATTGTGAAGAGGCTCAAAGGGAGCGCACATCAGAAATGTGACAACAAGATTCAAGTCCCACTGAGGCATTACGAAAGGAACAAGAGGGAACATATGAGTAATGCCTTTAAGAAAGCGTTGAACCACAGGGGACTTGAAAAGAGAAGGCTGATCAGGAAGCCGTAAGAAGGCAGAGAGGGCAGCAAGATAACCTTTCAAGGTGCCCAGGGCAGAGCCTTGCCGGGCCAAAGAAAGAAGAATGAGGAGAACCTCAGAAAGAGGGGCGGAAAGGGGATCCAAAGCCTTTGCTGTGCACCATGCCACTAATTTGTTCCACCGGCAGGCGTATACCGTCTTTGTGGAGGGACGCCTGGCTGCCAGAATGATATCACAGACTTCAGGAGGCAAGTCGAATGGCATCAACTGCCGCCGCTCAATCTCCACGCATGGAGATGGAGGCTGGACAGGTTTGGGTGGAGGACCGTCCCCTGCTGCTGCGACAGAAGATCCTCCCGAAGGGGCAGACGTATCGGAGGATCGGTCAACATACTGAGTAGCTCGGGATACCAGTACCTTCGTGCCCAATCCGGAGCCACCAAGATGACTTGGGCCCGGTCGTGCCTGATCTTCTTCAGCACTCTGGGCAGAAGTGGTATAGGCGGAAAGGCGTACAAGAGACGGCAACTCCACTCGTGACGAAAAGCGTCGCCGAGCCTTGGAAATTCCAACGTGCAGAACTGCTGACATTGCGCGTTCTCTTCGGTGGCGAATAGATCTAACCAAGGCTCTCCCCACTGCTGAAAGAGACCTTGCGCCACTTCGGAGTTCAGACGCCATTCGTGATCCATCATGCACCGGCGGCTGAGTTCGTCTGCTCTGGCGTTCAGAGAGCCCGCCAGATGTTGAACCACTAGGGTGACGCCCTGGTGTTCCAGCCACGTCCAGAGGCGCAGAGCCTCCTGACAAAGGGTCCACGACCCCACCCCGCCCTGTTTGTTGCAATACCACATGGCGGTGGTGTTGTCCGTGAACACCTGCACGACACTTCCCCTGACAGAGGGAAGGAAGGCTTTCAGTGCCAGTCGGATCGCTCTCAGCTCCAACAAGTTGATGTGGAGGCGAGACTCCGCCGGAGACCAGAGGCCTCTGATCTCCGCCTCTCCCATATGGCCACCCCATCCCAGGAGGGACGCATCCGTCACTACGACATGCTCCGGTTGGGGAAGGGAGAGGCTCTTGCCCGTGACCCAATTGCGGTCCGTGAGCCACCACTGCAACTGCTGTGCAGTGCCCTCCGAGATCAAGACATGGTCGGACAGGTTGGCGTGATGCTGGGCCCACTGAAACTTCAGGTCCCACTGCAGAGCCCGCATGCGCCGCCTGGCGTGATGCACTAGTAGGATGCAGGAGGCCATCAGCCCCAGAAGCCGCAACACTAGCCTGACCGAAACCCAGGATAGAGGCCGAAAGATGGGAATCAGGGCCTGAACATCCCGGACTCGCTGTTCCGGCGGATAGACCCGGAACTGCGCTGAATCGAGAACCGCTCCGATGAAGAGGAGTTTCTGAGAGGGACTCAGGTGTGACTTCGGCACGTTGATGGAAAACCCCAGCAAATGCAGGAGATCCGCCGTAGTCTGGAGGTGGGAGACGACTGCCTGGGGCGAGCACGCCTTCAACAACCAGTCGTCGAGATAGGGGAAGACTGGAACCCCTAATCTGCGAAGATGAGCTGCGACCACCGCCATCACTTTCGTGAACACCCGAGGGACACTGGTGAGGTCGCAGGGGAGCACGGTGAACTGAAAGTGCTCCTGGCCCACCGTGAACCGCAGGTAACGCCGGTGGGCCGGGGATGTGGAAATATGCGTCCTGCAAGTCCAACGCTACAATCCAGTCTCCAGGGTCGAGGGCAGCTAGAACCTGAGCCAAAGTCAACATTTTGAACCGTTCCTTCCGGAGGAAGGCATTGACGTTCCTGAGGTCCAAGATAGGGCGTAGGCCCCCTTTGCCCTTCTTGGGAACCAGAAAGTAGTGGGAATAACAACCACGACCTACTTCTGGGCTCGGAACGCGCTCGACGGCCTCTTTGGCCAAGAGGGCCGAAACTTCCTCTCGCAGAAGATTCAAATGATCCTCCGAGATACGGTGGTGCTGCGGTGGCATGGCTGGAGGGGTCGTCTCGAAGGGGAGGGAGTAGCCCCGTCGGACGATTTGCAGCACCCACCTGTCCGAAGTGATGGTACGCCAGTGGAGCAGGTGATGGCGAACTCTGCCTCCCACTGGTGATGAATGGGCCTGAAAGCTCGGACTAGGAAGGCTTTGAGGCGGATGCTGCCGGGGTGGATGTGGACTGACCGCGTCGTCCTCCAGAACCGCCTCGGCGGAAACCACGTCCGCGACCGCGTGCAGGTTGGGTCTGCGGCCGGTGGCTCTGCGGACGTGAGGAGGCGCCCCTTCCTTGGCCACGAAAGGGGCGAAAAGCGGAAGCTTGCGGCCGCGGGGCCGAAAGGCCCAAGGACGTGGCCGTAGCCCGGGAGTCCTTAAAGCGAGCCAGCGCACTGTCCGCTTTCTCACCAAAAAGGCGAGCGCCATCAAAGGGCATGTCCATGAGAGTGCTCTGGACATCCCCCGAAAAGGACGTGGACCGCAGCCAGGCGTGACACCGAAGCGCCACCGTGGTGGAAATCGCCCTACCCAGCGAGTCCGTGGTGTCAAGTCCACACCGGATTGCATGGCGCGCTGCATCCCTCCCATCGGCCAGAGCCTGGGAAAGTCGTGTCCGGGCCTCCTCCGGGCACAGGAGCAGCATGTCCTCCACCGTATCCCACAGAGAGTGGGAGAAACGGTCCAAGAGACAGGCGGTGTTTAAAGACCGCAGGCCTAAACTGAGGGAGGAGAACCGCTTCTTGCCAAACTGTTCCAGTCTCTTGGAATCCCGGTCTGGAGGAGCGGACGGGAAGGAGGTTTGGGAGGTAGAGGCCTGGATAACCAGGCTCTCGGGGGTGGGGTGTTGCGACAGAAAACTGGGGTCGCCCGGAGCAGGGCGGTGGCGCCTGGCGACGTTCCTATCCACAGGAGGAACTGTGGAGGGCTTGGACCAGGTGCCCTGTAGAACGTCAGTGAGGGACTCATTATAGGGCAGCAGAGGCTCAGTGGAGCTTGCTGCAGACTGAAGCACCTCAGTGAGGATGTTAGTCCTCACAGCCACGGCAGGCAGCTCAAGCCCGAGGGCTTCGGCCGCCTTGCGCAGCACCACAGAAAAAGCTGCACCCTCCTCCGAAGCCAAAGTCGGAGGAGAGGTGAATCCAGTGTCCGGTGAGGTATCCAGACCACTGGCCTCCCCCAGTTCATCTGCCCAGTCCTGTGACAGTTGAGCCTGAACGGCCATAGGGTCATCGGACCCCTCCCAGTCGCCCCCGTCATCCGATTCCTGGTAAACAGGTGGAATGATCGGAGCCGGACAATAGACATAGTGAGTCTCGAGCGGCGTCGAGTGCGGCGTCGGTGGGCGCCGCATCGGCGTCGGGTCTGGACAGGGGCTGAACCGTGGAACGACGTCGACCGGAGTCGGCGTCGGGGGTAGAACCGGAGTCGGCGCCGGCGGAGGAGGCGTGACGATGTCGACGGGGGCCCAGGCATGGGCCCCTCGGGGACCTGCGGCGTCGGGGCCGGAGCCTCCAACGGCGCCGGAGCCGCCGGCGCGCAAGGTCGCCCAGTCGAGTCCGCGGGGCCCGAAGGCGTCGACGGCGGAGGCAGTTTCCTCATGGCCGAGAGGAAGGAACCGATCTCCGCCGGCGTCGCGTCAGTCCCAGGGACCGGCGGGTATGGGGACGTGCGCGGCGCCTGCGGCTCCGCGGGGGTGGAACCACCCTGACCCTCGGCCGAGTCACGCGACCGGCGAGGGGAGTCCGAAGAGCGGTGTCGCCTATTGGACTTCTTAGATCGCTTGGACTTACCCGAAGACTTCGAGCCAGACGAGCGATGACGTCTGTCGCGGCTCCGCGACCGATCCTTGGACCTCACCCTGGACCGGGATCGAGAAGGGCGCGGAGCCGAGTGTCGGAGCTCGAGAAGCTTACGGGACCGCTCCCGCCTAGCTTTCGAGGTCAGGGCCTGGCAGTCAGAGCACGAGTCCGCGTCGTGGTCGAGGCCCAAACAGTAGAGGCACCGGCGGTGGTGATCGGTCACCGACATCAGTCGGTGGCAATCGTCGCAAGCCTTGAACCCAAGCATCCTACCGGCACCAGATGTCGATTGACAAAGATCAAAAGGGATCAAAATATTTAGTCAAAAAAGACTAAAAGGGGTAGCTCTCCCGGATCGGTGCTTACTGGCGCGGAAAAAGGAAGTCTGACGCCTGGGGATATTCTAAGGTGAGGAATCTAACTATGGTGTTTCTTTCAGATAGCTAATCTATACTCACCTCTGGTGGCTTGGCACAGAGAAGCCAGGCTTATCTAAAGAGGCAAGGTGTAAAGTATTTGTGCAACACACACACACACATTGTAACAATGAAAACACCACAAAAAGACTCCACACTGGTTTAGAAAAATAGGCAATTTTATAAATAAATCAAGACCAAAATGACAAAAATCCAATATGAAGAAGTCCAGATATGAATCTGGGGGGGGGGGGGGGTTAGTCAATAGTTCAGGAAGTCAGAGACCCAGTACTTCTACCCAGTTGTGCCTTTGAATTGAGAGTAACTTCAAAGATGAATCTTTGAAGTGAACAGAGGCCCTTTGTTCCCATTTTTGGTCTAGACTAGAAGCCCTTTGTGTGGGGACAGGGCACAACCTATTCAGGTGCAAGTGTCAGCCACCCCCCTCTCTCTTCGTGCCCAGGAAGAGTCATCAGAATGCAGATGAGCATTGAGACCCACCTAACCTTCCTGTGTTTGTGGTTGTTTAGAGTGAATGTACAAAGTGTAGCTGTCAGCCACCACAGACCTGTATTGGAGACAGGCTGCAGGCACACACAGAAGTAAGAGCAGTGAAATGTCCACTTTCTAAAATAGAAGTGCGAAATCCAACTTAACCAATGAAGAGGATTTGTCATTACCATTCCAAAGAAAAACAAGCATTGGCATAGCCAATAGGTCTCGCCTTTGGGACCTAATAAGTGTTTAGTTATCCAGCACAATATCCTTGGTGCAACAACATCAAGTGTTGCATGGCTAAACACTTACAAGGTCCCAAAGGCGAGACCTATTGGCTATGCCAATGCTTGTTTTGTGTGAGTGGTTCGTGCAGGTATGCCACTGTGAGGTAGAGATGCTGCGAGTGCTTTTACAGGAGCCCCTGTGACATCGCACCTCTTCAAAATGTATCTTGGGTCTGGTGTAATAATTCTAGCCCCTATTCCCGTCTACTCGCACCCAATGCATCCTTAAATGTCCCATGTACAGCCGGCGTTGACAATCCTATTACCCCTGCCCTGTCACGGGTGGTGGTGGTGGACGTGGTGGTGGCGGTGGGCGTTGTGGTGGACGTGGCGTGGCAGTGGACGTGGAAGTGGTGGTGGTGGACGTGGTGGTGGAAGTGGTGGACATGGTGATGGTGGACATGGTGATGGTGGACGTGGTGATGGTGGACGTGGTGATGGTGGATGTGGTGATGGTGGACGTGGTGATGGTGGACGTGGTGATGGTGGACGTGGTGATGGTGGACGTGGTGATGGTGGACGTGGTGATGGTGGACGTGGTGATGGTGGACGTGGTGATGGTGGACGTGGTGATGGTGGACGTGGTGATGGTGGACGTGGTGATGGTGGACGTGGTGGCGGTGGACGTGGTGGCGGTGGACGTGGTGGCGGTGGACGTGGTGGCGGTGGACGTGGTGGCGGTGGACGTGGTGGCGGTGGACGTGGTGGCGGTGGACGTGGTGGCGGTGGACGTGGTGGCGGTGGACGTCGTGGCGGTGTTGGCGGACGACTATTGGGTAGGAGGGTGCTGGCAGAATGTGGATGGAGAGGAGGATCTCGAAGGGGGCACATGGGAGAGCAGAAAGATGCTGAATATTAGATACAAAACATAGCGAGTAGATAGAACACGAAACAGATTTAACGGGGTGGTCCCTTCTTATAGCGCATGTGAATGTTCCTTAGCACCCCGTTTTTAGAAAACAGGGGGACCATGGGGAGATTAATTGATTATCACGCATGTTGATCACCTGCGGAAGCTGGTGTTTTTCGACTCCCGGCGTTGGCTTACCAATGTGTGATTCTGGGCAAATGAGTTCATCTTCCATGCCTTCTAAAAGGCAATGTGTTCTTGTGTGAATGTGCTCTTGTGTAATGTAACTGGGTGTCTTGTAAAGGTCTCTACTACTCTTGAGGGCAGTTTGCGCTGTATGAATTTGCTAAACAAACAGCCAGCAGACCTTATAGAGCAAGAGCCTATTATATCCGTTCATGTAGCGCACGCACAGAAATGAGGGCTCTGTACAGCCCAGTACTGCACACTACACAACAAACAAATATCCGTTTTATGTAGCGCACGCACAGCAATGAGGGCTTTGTACAGCCCAGTACTGCATTTAAAATTTAAAGCGCATTAAAGCGCAATGCTCCATTAATTAAAAAAACACATCGTGCCTGCAGTGAAAGTAGCTCACAAAGAAAAGAAAAAAGTGATTAGCGGCTAAGAGACACTGTCTCCCAATGCATGTAAAAGATCCAATCCCGGTGGGCGGGGCCAAAAGTGGACAGGGTGGTAACCAGGAGGGACTAAAAAGCCTCCGACAATCGCAACACCCGGTTTTGCATAATTGGTGACGCAAAATGACGTGCACCAATGCAAAACACGGGCACAATCGCCAGGTGAGACCTAAAAACATGACACATCCATCGCTAGACCAGTTTTTTCACCCAGCCGAATTTTTGTTTTCGTTGCGGAGATATGACACATGGAAGGAGTGGTAGGACATGTCCAGCTAGGTTTGTGACTTGCGCACTGTAATAAACTTGGACGCTTTGCAAAGGTAGGTCAGGGTTCAAAGAGGAGCTTTGGTAGGGCTGTTTATGCTATTGTCGAAAGGAGTGAAGAGGAACCTGAATGTTCTTTTGAGCAGATTCAGAATGACTGGCGATCCGAAGTGTGTGTTCATCCCTACATTGATGTCATAGTATGAAATAAGTCACTCAAATTGTTGGTAGACACGGGAGCCAGGATCACTATGATCACAGAAAAAATGTATCGTTGGCCGGGCAAGTCTCTGGAACCCCCAGATCGTGCTCTGGTCTCATATGAGGGAAGGCGGCTTGAACTGGTGGGATTATTTGAAGAAACAGTGGTGTTCAGAGATAGGAGCATCTTTGGGAAAATCTATGTGGCTATCAAAGATCTGTGTATTTTGGGAAGGTTCCACTAGGGACTGTTCAAAATGGTTCTGAGACCAGGTACTAGTTATCTGTGGCACACAGAAGTAAAAATTAAATTTCCAACGGTATTCTCTGAAGAGATAGGCTCCATTACGGGGTTTTGCCACAAGATTAGAGTCAAGGAGCGTTCTCTTTCTGCTGGGCACAAACTACGCAGTGTACCGTTTTCAGTCATAGAGGATTTGGAAAATGAGTTAAAAGGCTTGTGTGACAAAGGAATAATAAAACTCATGGAGTCCTCTTTGTGGTGGTCTCCATTGGTGGTGACACGCAAAAGCAAAGGGTATCTAAGGGTCTGCATAGATTTGCACAGCTTGAACAAAGCTTTATGGGTAGACTCACACCCTCTACCAGAAATATGTGATTTACTAGCACTTATCACAGGAGCGAAGTGGTTCAGTAAACTAGACCTTGCCTCTGCTTACCAACGGGTAATCCTAGATACAGAGTCAAGACGTTACTCTGCATTTGTTTTGCCTATAGGTACGTTTCTGTACTGTAGTATGCCATTTGGGTTGACTTCAGCTGCTGTGTTTTTTCCGGAAAATCATGTACCAGCTCTTATAAGAGGTGAAAGGTGTGGCAGCGTTCCAAGATGCCGTCCTTATTTTTGCATCCAGCACAGAAGAGTACAACAAAGTTTTGAACCAAGTGTTGTCTATTTTTCAAGATTAAGGTGTGGTGCTTAAATTGGGGAAGTGTGAATTTCTGAAGGAAAAGGTTGAGTACTTGGGCCACACAGTAACGGGGGAGGGCATTGAACCAATACCTGGTTTAGTTGATGCCATCCTTAAAGCATGAGCTCCTGTTGACAAAGCTATGTTGAAATCATTTATGGGTTTAAGTGAATTTTACTCCAGATTCAATCCTGGTTATGCTAATCAGGTTAGAGTACGGACATCTCTGTTAAAGAAAAATGCTGGGTTTTGTTGAAATGATAAATGGCAAGCTGCATTTGTCTGGATCAAAAGTCAGCTGGCAAGTTCAAGAATTTTTAAACCGTTGGATTCATAATTGTCATGTTGTGTAACTGGATGCCATTAATCACGGTTCGGGAGCCGTTCTGAGACAAAATGAAGCAAGTCTTGAAAACACCTTTGGGTATGCATTAAGGACTCTTAAAGAACCGGAAACACATTACTCCGCCATTGAGAAAGAGTCGCTGGCTTGTTGGTGGGCTTTCCAAAAACGTAAGCCTGATCTTTGGGGAACCATGTTTTTGGTTAAAACTGACCATAAGCCGTTGGTCTCAATCTTGAGTGGTGTTAACATTAAAGACCGGACACCCTGCATAGCTAGGTTGTCCACAAAACTACTTCAATTTCATTTTGATATTGAACACATTCAGGGTGTGAAGAATGCTAGAGCAGATTTTCTGTCTAGAAGTGCTCCTGGCTGTGAAGAAGAGATTGAGGATGATGGATACAAAGAGAGTGGTTTTACTGCGCCTGTGGATTTGGAAGAAAGGTGTGCTCTTTCTGAAACGGAGTAGAGAGCGGAAGTTGGAATGGATGAAGTTTGTAAGCAGGCCATTGAGTATGTTGTTAAAGAGTGGCACAAGGAGAGAATTGCAGATTATCAGTGTCTGATGAGTTGTTGGTTGAAGATGGGTTTTTACTCAGATTAGACAAATTGGTACCTCCTGCTGGATTGAGAGCGAGGCTCATTAAGTCGGCGCATGAGGGTAATTTAGGGTGCACATTTACCAAGCGCAGGATTAGACAGACCTTTTGGTGGCCTTCAATGGATAAGGAAGTCGATGATTATGTCAGCAGATGTGCCATTTGTTCCACTTCTGAAAGAACATTTGTTGTTATAAAACCACTGCACATCAGGTGACGATTGAGCTGGAACAAAGCGATACAGTAGAGACAGAGAAAGATGACCATGTATGAAAAGCAAAAAGAAAAGGTATCTGCAACAGCCAGAGACGTCCGGGGAAGAGGGTGGGCACATGTGAATCTACAGCACTACATGCCACAAACAGATGCTTACAGGATAAGTAGCATTTTCCGTTCAAGGAATATGTGGCTGTAGATACACATAGACTGTAAAGCAGTTCACCCCTAAGCAGTGGCGAGCCTGTGGAAATGGCAGACGATTGGAAACTGACCAACTTTGGCTTGTTGGCAAGCTAATACATTAACAGTACTATGTGAAGTGAAAGTACGTGGTGTAGACCAAGTAGCTGCTTAACAAATGTTACAAATCGGGATGATCCAGAGAAGACCATAGAGGTCCCTTTCATTCTAGTAGAGTGAGCTATTGGAGGAGCAGGCATGTTTGGATACATTTAACAAGCCATCTGGCTATGCCTAATTTTGATAAAGCCTTCAACTTATATGGGTCTGAAAAAACATCAAAAAGCTGGTGAGTTTCTCAAAAGGACGTCCTCCTATCAAAAATTAAGGCTTGATGAACATCTAAAGTATGAAGAGGTTTGGTCAGGGAAGGGCAATCACTCTAGTGCTGGGCGCTGCAAAGCAAACACTGCTGTCGCACTGGGTAACAGAGGAGGTCCCAACTAAACTGGTCTGGCTACACAAGATCTGGGAGATGGTGGGCATGGAGAAGATCACAGCCGGCCTATCCCGTACTTTTCCCAGATTAGATTAAATATGGGGCTCCACCATTGCCTTCCTGTCCACAGAGTTCTTGGAGATTACGTGCCCACGATGCCTCCGTGTGCTTCGGCTCCCTGACGCACATCCACTGCCCGAAGACCACCCTTAAGTAGAACAATCACCTCAGACAGAGGACCCCCGCTGCTCCGAGACAAAGAACACACCCAGACAACTTAATTCTTACTCTCTCTTCACTACTTATTCTACATCTCTTTATCTTTCTATGAAGTCTATGAAGTTCAGTTCGTTATTGCTCCCCATCGTCCAGTGGATGTAGGTGGCGGCCAATGTAAACTCTTGCACTCCTAAAATGAATAAAAAGATTGAAACCATAAAATATGAAGAGCCCTTTCTGCAACTGAGTCAGGTTGAGAGAAAAAAATGGTAGTTGTATAGATTGGTTAAGTTGGAAAGGAGAGACCACCATAGGAAGAAATGTAGGGTTAGTGCGAAGGACCACCATATCCTAATGAACCTGAAAGACAGGTTCTTCCAAAGTTAAAACCTGGAGCTCACTGAGGCTTCTTAGGGAGGTGACAGCCACCAGGAAAGATACTTTCCAAGAGAGAAATTAAAGGAGACATGATAGGAGGGGCTCAAAAGAGGGACTCATGAATGTTGTGAGCAGAATGTTAAGATTCCACACCAAGGCTATAGGCACCAGAGAAGGAATGACTCTCTGAAGTCCCTCCATAAATGCTTTAATAACTGGAATCCTAAAGTGCAAGACATACTGCCTATTTTGGAAATAAGAAGCCACAGGCTCAATTGTAGCCAAATGAAGGTGTAGGCTAGTCCACATGTTTGGAGATGTTCTAGGTACAAAATGATGTTCTGAACGCTAGATGCCAAGGGGTCAATTTGGCTTGAACAAATATTTTCCATTTGGCAGTATAACATGCATGAGTAGTGGGCCTATGTGCTTCTTCAAATATATTCACGCATTCAGGAGGTAGATTGAATGTAACCAAACTCTTAAGACTTTGAGGGCCAGATCGCAAGGTTGAGACTCCTGGGTTGGGCAGCTGATTTCTTAATGGTTCTGCAGGGAGCTTCTTGTGTGGAACCACTGAAAGTTCAATGAGTGTGGTGAACCAGGGCTATCTGGCCCAAGTGGGAGCCCCTAGGATGAGGGTGAGAGAGGTTTGCCGAAGCCACCAGCCAAGAACAGGAGGGGGAGAACTGGAAAAAACTGTGGTAAATATCCATAACCAACCCATTCATAGTGCATTGCCCATGGACTGTGGGTGTTGGAATCTGGAAGCCAAGTTTGGGCATTTTGCTATTTCTGTAGTGGCGAGTAAGTCCATGTCTGGAAAAACCCAGTGCTGGAAATACTGAAGGAGGACTGTCGGGTGGAGTTTCCACTCATGAACAGCAAAGATGTTGTCCACTCCTGGGAGGTATTACACCAACAGGTGGATCCAGTGGTGGAGAGCCCAACATCAGGTGGACTGAGCTATCTGAGAAAAGCTGGGGAGAGCGAATGCCTCACTGCTTCTGTATGTAATAAATGGCCGTAATGTTGCCAGTTTGGTCTAGAACCATCCTGCCCCCTATGTGGTGAAGGAAGGCTAGATGGACAGCTAGAAGCGCCAGATAATTAATGAGGAGGTATCTGTGACTGAGATCCCACCGATCCTGGACAGTCAGATTTCTTAGATGCACCCCTCCACCCAGTGAGAGATGCATCCGTTGCGATGGTAAGCTACGGAATTGGGTAAAGAAAAGGTTGCCCTTGCAGCAAATTGTCGGTGTTTCACCACTGCGGAGAGCAATGAGCACGGCGGCTGATCAACACTAGATTCTCCCAAAGACCCTCTGCCTAAGACCATTGATGGGATGCATTACTGCAGCGGGTGCATGTGTAGTCTTGCATGGGAAGTACGGTGATGCAGAAGGCCATCATGCCGAGGAGGTGCATGACTGTTAGGACAGTGACCAGCTGATCTGGCTGAAAAAGAGGCAGAAACACATGGCAGGACTGGACCCTTGCCAAACTAGGATAGGTTCTGCTGACCTCTGCTTTGAGGATGGTTCCTAAATAGAGTTCGACTTTAAGGGATTAGAGATGGGACCTTACCATACGATGTTTGTGGAGCAGGTCTATAGTGGCTTGAGTGCTGTAGCGTTGCGCTCTTTATAAGCCCATCGTCGAGGTATGGGAATGCATGTATGCCCTGTCTTTGCAGGTGCAAAGCTACTACTGCAAGGCACTTTGTAAAACCTTGAAGTGCAGTGATGACCCCGAAGGGCAGCACTTTGAAGTGGTAGTGTTTGCCTCTTGTCACAAACTGGAGGTGGCGCTAATGCAATGGATGAATTGGGATGTGGAAGTAGGCGTCTGAGGTCGAGTGCAGTCATGAAATCGCCTTGCTGTAGTAGCAGAATATGTATTATACAGAGAGAGACCCCTTTATCAACCAAAGGGATGAGGTACTCTTAACAAGTTATAAGCAGATTCCCTTTAGAATGCACCTGGAGAATATATATACACACTATAGCCCCATACAAAGCGAATATAGCATTTATGAAACAAAATATCACAAGCAAATTTTTAAACTATCTTACACGTCTACTTTAATAGTACATAGTGTTTCTTTAATAAAATCACATACAAAGACCATACAATTGATCCAATAGAAAAAAGTTTGTCGAACGGAATCACCGGTCAGCGGTTACAGAGACAAATCAAGATTTTTCGTTAGGAGATAGGAAGACGTGGAAGAACTACACGCTCCTACCCTGGTGACAACACAAACAAGCATTTGCAATGCAATAGGTCTCGCATTTGCGAGTGTTTAAACTATTGGCATTGTAAATGAAATGCCTTTTGTTTATCGGTGTTGATAATTATCACATACATAAAAGCATTGTCATTTACAATGCCAATAGATCAAACTTTTGTAAATGCGAGACCTATTGCATTGCAAAGAAGCGACCGCCCTTGTCCCGGGCTGCTTGGAAAATGAAAGCACGCATGGAGTGCTGAATGTTGCAGCAAAGCATGTCGCGTATGCAGTAGGAGAAACTCATTAAAGAAAATAGTGCATACAGACTGAAAAATACATACCGTGTAACAACAGAAGTAAAAGGGCCAGTCCTCATGGGAGGTTACAAATGAAGACAAGGTGGTACTTAGGAGGGACTAACAAGCCTATTAACTAATCAGAAACCAGCATTTACAAAGGACAGTGACAAAAGCCTTTGAAAACTATGGGCGCAGAGTGGGCGGAGCTTCAAGTCCATACTTAAATATAGCACGCCTCGCAAAGCAGTGCATGCACTGCCCAGGCTCGACCTCAAACCATCTGAATATACAGCATAACCTTTGCCTTCATGTTCAGAGAGTACTCAACATGATTACATGTTAAGCAGAAAAATACACTGGACAATGGTGGTTTATGCACAATTGTGGAAAGCTTGTGTAATATCCAACATGTATGTGCAAGCTGGAGAAACCAATGGCTGAAAGCAAGCCTGGCACTTGTTCTACTGGACAGATGGTTTGCTCATTGCATCCAGTTTCCAGCATGCAGTGGGCCAACGTGGATACGCTGATAGTCATTGAGATATTAAAATGCATTGACTATTTAGCTGATTAATTGAGTTGCTTAAAAGGGGTGCTTTCCAGTGACTGGCCGCTGCTATAATTTTTCTGCCTCGGGGCACTTGAACAAATGTACGAGCTTCAGCGTGGAAAGCGATGCATTACCTATTACTCCAATAGCCTCGCTCTCCTGGGAACGCAGACCTGGGTTTGATTTTTAGCTTTCATTTTGTTGTAATCTTTGATGTATAAATGTAGACGTTTATTAATGAGTGAATACGTTTTCGCAAGACACAATTACAGTGTGTCACGCGCTAAACAATGTTAAGGAGCACGAGAAACAAAAAAGTAACTAATGGGGGTTAGCATGAGACAACTGAGTGTTGGGTTTGACCTACTGTTATCCCTTAGGGCTTCAAACGCCCCTATATCGGGGCGACAGGGGTGTCATCTCATACAGTCGCTCCTGCGAAGAAGGGATAGTTACCAGCAATTCGAAAGCGGGCGGCTGAGGTTTTCGGCAATTATGCAAAACGGAATAAGGGAGAGTCCACTCGCACGCACGGACAAGCTTTGGGGGTAAAGGTTCAAAGATAAATCCTACCCTGCTCACCCATGCTAGCTGTCAGCCTGGCAGCACCCCACGCTTAAACTAGTCTTGAAGCCGGAAGTCAGGCGCCCTTGCCCGGGACGTGCGCGGGGCCTGCTCCGGCAAGAACAGAAACCGGCATTGCGTGCTAACGCAGGGCTCCCATGTTGAAGGGAGAGCCCAGCGGTGGCGGCCGGAGTAAAGAGAAGCCCCGGGTCCCAGGAGGGGGCCCGGGTGAAGAATGCGGCGGCCGAGGATGACCACAGCAGCGCGGGGCTCCCAGGAGTGCAGGGAAGCCCCGCAACAAAAGTGCTGCAGCCGCGAGGAGGAGCCCCCCCCCCCCAGAAGAGCAGCCCGGTGAGTGAAGAAGGGCTGGGGGGGGCTCCGTGTGGGCTATTGTTGCTCAGAATTGCAAAAGTACACTTTGCGCCAACAATAGCCCATACGGAGCCTCCAACGGGGCTGGCATGTTATCGGAAGCGGGACAGGAGATGTGCACATTGCGTGTGTGCATGTGCGCGTACACCAACTCAAATCCGCCAAGAGCCTGCGCGTGCACATCTCCTGTCCCACTTCCGAGGCAAGTCAGCAACAATAGATCTCACTGGCGACAGCGCTTCGCGCTGCGTTCGCCAGGCGAGACCTAAAAACTGCGCATCCAATTTTGTCCCAGTGGGCCAGCTCGTAAGCAGGCCAATATGGTGAAGTGGCAATGATTAGCAGACTGCGCTGTGATGTGCTTGCCAGTTGCGCCTATGTGTTTTCCTTTCTTTGTCCGGCAGGAGGGCGTCGCAGGTACCTTGCGCAATTGCACATTTTTGGATGGTATGCACCAACAGGGAATTGGGAGGGAGTGGGCCCCTAATGTAGCTGGAATTTGAAGGGGAAGCCTTTCATGTGAGGGGGTCAGGCAGAGGATGAGGCTGGGATGGGGATGCTGGAGCTCTGGGCAATGTAGTGGAGTAGACAAGCAGTGGAGGCTCGGGAAGCCATGCTTCTTCCATTGCCTTGGTGGTTGTGGGAGCGCCAAGGCTTCCTCTAAGATGAGCTGCCTTTTTGAAGGTCGAGTGTCTGTCTTCAGAGACTGTGTGAGCATTCGGCCCGTCACGGGGTAGATGACAATCTGCCTCTGGGCTCCGGGAACTGACGAGTGGGCCAGTTCCATCATTTTCTTCTGAGCCGTGCCAATGCTGGGAGTGGGATCCGAAGTAGATGGTTGCTGAAGACCATGGTCTGAAGGCAGTGGTGGCCCAGAAGCCTATTTCTGTGGGTCCAGAGCAGCTAAACACCCCTTGCGGAGTGGGAGCCCAGAGCGGGGACGAGGGGCTTTATGGAGTCCCTCCTTGGTACGCTGAGGGTAGATATAGCGACATTAAGGACTGAGATGGCAACTGCGCCGCGAGGTGGATGAACTTGAGCAGCGAGTGGACTTCGTAGAAGATATGGGTGATGCTAGAGAGGAGGAACTGGAAGGACACCGTGGTGAGACAATTGAACTTAAAGAGCGCAATGCCGACCTCAAGTACTACCTAGAAGATTTGGAAAATAGGTCTAGGAGATCCACTATACGGATTAAGGGGGTTCCACCGCAGGCAGATGGCAACCGCCTTGAAGACTTGGTCACACGGCTGTTCCGCCAAATTGCTCCAGAGCTGGAGGACGTTGCTATCCCCTTGGATCGAACACACAGGGCAGGTCGCCCATCCTCTTCGTCAGGGACCCCTCAAGACATCCTGACGTGTCTACATTCCAACTGACAGAAAGACATCATGAATGCGGAACGAGACCAGGCCCACGTAATGTTTGAAGGGGTCAAGGTTCCCCTTTTTCAAGATCTCTCCCCTATTACATTGCAGCGTTGTCGCTCTATGAAACCCATTACTGATTTTTTGAGGGGAAGAGATGTGTGTTACAGATGGGGCCACTCCTTCTGTCTACAGTTTGTATGGAACGGCGAGACACGCTCGACTCGCACCCCTCGAAGGCAGCGGCGACCTTGGGCCTGGAGCATGGATAGCGGATGGATGATCGGAGATCGCCTTTCTCGCGCTCTCAGAGGTACGACAGGCGAGGGCGGCCCCCTAGAGGCAAGCTTCAAAAACTCGTGAGCAAGCCATTGATCACTGAAAGCAATATGGAGCGGTTGGCTCTAACCCACCACATTGCCCAGCAGGACTCTGCTTTGGAACAAGATGAAGAATAAAGGTCCTGGAAGCCATAGCTAGCAGGGCCTGCATTTTCACAGACCAGCGGCGGAACTGGCTTTGGCGCTAATAATTTTACACAGTTTGGTTAGCCTGCCTGGCTACGGTCTCTGCTGCATGATAATCTTGTGATATTCGCATGCGCTGGCGGAGGAGTCCTTTGTTTGTTACCATCTTGAACGATTCACGAGGTTTGCTTACCACATGGACCCCTACCACGTCTACACTGGTTGTTCTTTAATTGGTATTGTTGTTGTTTATATTTTATTGCATGTTTTTACCCCGCCATGCCCGCATGCACTAGATCGTTCCTTTCTGCCAAATAGAGGAAAAGCAAAGCGTTACCCTATAAAGTTACCCTCACTTTTCCATTTCACTATTAACTCATGTTAAAGGTGGTTAGCCTCAATGTACGAGGCCTTAATTCTCCAACGGAAAGAATGGCGCTGCTGAGGTAGTTGAGGCCAATGCAATGTGATGTAGGTCTTTTACAAGAGACTCACCTGGTTAAAAAGGACTGGAGTCACATGAAATCGAGGTGGTGGTTCTAGACTGCACACTGGATAGACACCCATACAGGGTGAACAAAACAGGAGCACTCACAACACAAGGCCTAAACTGGCTCGCAGACGCAGGGCTGGTTGATGTTTGGAGAGCTCAACACTCCACTTCACACTCATATACCCACTTCTCTGCAGTCCACCAGTCGTATGCCAGAATTGACTTCTTCTTGGTTTCCACCTCGCTGTTGCGGTCAGCAATGAAATCAGATATTGAGGTGGCCTCTCTCTCCGATCATTTCCCCATTACCCAGGCATTGCGCTTACCACACAACGAACAACATAGTAAAACCTGGAGGCTCAATCCTAAGCTGCTCTCCAGCAGCTCAGATGTTGAGGAGGTATGGGGAGTAATACAAGATTACCTCTCCATCAATGATACATCCCAGGTATCGATCTCAACGCTCTGGGACACGCTTATGGTGAAAGCGCGGGAAACCTTAGTGGCAAAAGCAGCAAGGAGTCACAAAGAACGCAGGGCCAAATGCGCGAAGTTGGAGGGGGCTGTGGCAGCATTGGAGGAGGTGCATAGGCATAATGGGACACATAAGATAAGGCGACAATTGACTATTGCTAAGAAATAACTCCTAGCCCTAGATATGGACGCAGCCGAGTATGCGATACTCCGTACTAGCCAGAAATATTATGCGGGAGGGAACAAGGCTGGTAGATTGCTGGCGCATAGGCTGCGCATGCAGACACAGGATCACAGTGTACAGGCTTTGATTGACCACTACTTGAATACTTTGCCGAAAGACGTTGAGATCGCGGCAGAGTTTGGTCAGTTCTATAGACATCTTTATGAGTCGGAAGCACAGCAACACTGGCACGACACCGCATATATAAAACGGGCCCGCCTGACCAAAATGATGGAACAGGTAGCCGCACCCCTAGAACTTGACATCACATTACAGGAGGTCCTTGACGCGATCGGAAGGCTTCAGGTTGATAAGGCTCCGGGTCAGGATGGATACACCGCTGCTTTCTATAAAATATACGTAGCACAGTTGTCCCCAGTGCTAGTGGGTCTGTACAACTCCTTTAGCTCCATGGGTACTCTGGCGGAGAGCATGGAAACAGCTAGAATATTGGTGATACAATGCGCTTCTTACTGTCCCATATCCCTATTAAATGTAGACACCAAGCTGTTCACAGACTGGGAAAGTATATGCCCGGCCTGATCGACCCGGATCAATCGGGCGTTATTCCGGGACGTACATGTGGGGTCAACACTAAGCTAATACTCCATCTAATTGACCAAACCAATAGGTCGCACAAGCCCACTTTACTTCTATCCATAGACGTTGCGAAAGCCTTTGACCGGGTGCATTGGCCCTTTTTAAATGAGGTGCTGGTGGCGGTGGGCTTGGGCCCCCGATTCTGCAAGTGGATATGGGCCAACTATGCAAACCCCAAGGCACTTAAAAATGTTATTTCCCCTGTTTCAGATTTCGAGAGGGTCGCAGCAGGGGTGCCCTCTTCTCTCTCTTATTCCCGCTCTATATGGAGCCTCTGGCGGAACGAATACGAGGGCACTCTCTAGTTGAAGGGTTGCGGATGGGTGGCCAGGTGCATAAAATAGCATTATATGCCAATGATATTCTGCTTACAATACTAAGGCCCGTGAGTCATTGTCTCCGCTTCTTCAGGAACTGGCAGAGTTCGGGAAGGCTTCCGGATTTAAGATGAATGCATCCCGCAGGAGGAACAGATTTGACAGACACGTTCCCCTTTCTCTTGGGCCATACAGGGTATCTCAAACCGGGGAATCCAACTATTCCCCACTACCGATAGGGTGGTGTCGCAGAATTACGCGACCCTGCTGGTTATGGTACGTTCTCTTATACAATCATGGCATGGAGTTTCTATTTCGTGGACATGACGAATTGCGGCAACCATAAAGACTATTGCTGAAAATTTTGTATTGAAGTGCTTTATATGGGACGGTAAAAAAGCTAAAGCTAGGATGGCCAGAGAGAGGGCTCCTCTTCCTGTAGCTAGGGGAGGCTTGGGGATCCCTCACTTGGCATGATACTATCAAGCAGCTCAGTTGAGGTTTTTAGTGGAATGGCTACGCCAATTTACAGAAAAGCACTGGTGCTTGTTAGACCAGGCAGTGGCCGGTATTCACATTTAGAAAGTCCCTTGGTTACCGCGCAAGAATCGCCCAGTGGGATATTTCTCTGGTGGTTCGGGCTACAATGGGAGCATGGGATAAATTGAGCGTCTCTAAAAGTCTCTCCTCCCCGATATCCCCACTCACACCAACCATAGGAAACACAGATTTTCCTCCCGCTAGGAGTGGTACACCTTTCTCTCGGTGGCAAGATGCTAATTGTAAACTAATAGGTGACCTCTTCCACGAACGGGGACTACAGGACTTTTCAAGGCTTAAAAAAAGATTACCAGCAAACATCAGACCTTCAGGAAAACTCCCAAGACCTGGCCCTTCGGCTGAACGGAGTTGCACACCCCCCCTCCCCCAGCGCCTTGAGACCCTCACGGGTGAGTAGTGGGTTTATAATTCCCTGATTGATTGATTACGGCCTTCCGGAATCGGAGAAGTGGCAATACGCAGCCGTTTGCCACTGGGTAACTCAACCAGACATGCAACCCCATGCCAGCAGCCCCCAAAACGCAATTCGAGTGCTGGCTCCTCACACGAGCTGAGGACCAGCGTTTGCAGTCTGACATTTACTCTTTTCTGTACACCTTAGCCGCACCCCTAGTATCTCCAGCAAGATCTAGATGGGATTTGGAATGTGAGCACACATTTACAGATAAAGAACGGTCAGACATACTGCAGGTCTCCCCAATGCTTTGACATATCCCCTCCGTTCGCTTAAGGGGAGGGCCATAACCCTAGCATTGTGTGCGGCGAAGCAAGTCTTACTCTCGCGCTGGTGGACTGATGTTACACCCACTCATTTAGACTGGTTACATAAATTCTGGGACCTACTGAGTATGGAGAAGCTATCCTCTGTTGTAGATTGCACACTCCCTAAATTTGAGAAGATTTGGGGCCCTTGCCTTAAGTACTTGTCCGACACATTTTGAGAACTCACATGCCCGAGATATTTACACATTTTGCGCTTAACAGGCACGCAACTTTAGCCTGGTTGTGTGATTTGTTTAGTTATTAATGTACAAAGTTGATTACTGTTTCTTTTTCCTTTTATTCCCTTTCCTTTTGTTTGCCTTTCTCTGCCGGCCATTGACTTGGTTGTAGGCAGATGTTTTGTATAATTTCTATTTTACTGTTTGGAAATGAATAAAAATCGATACAATCCTAAAAAGCTTCTGCATGGACTTTTCCTGAAGCATGAGAAAGGCCTATTCGTGATAGGTGCCACAAATTAATGAACACCTTTTCTGGATGAGAAGATGTAGGGTGAACACTACTGTAAGAACACAATAAACAAATCCTTTTCCAATTGGATTTGTAAGTTACAGTTGTTGTTTCAGCTCTAACTTTAGCTAGCATCTCCCTACAATCCTATAGAATGTCTAAATGTAAATATTGATTGTGCTCAAGGGCCAAGTCGACATGTTTAAAGACTTCAGATCAGGATGAAGTGCATGGCCTTTGTAGAGAGAGGAGAAAATGGGTGGTGGTCTCAGTGAAATATGATATTACTCTTGTTTAGCACCTTGGGGACCATGGGTGTGTGAGTAAAAGCATAAGCAAAGATTCCGACCATACTACTGAAATAGATTTCTCCATGACCCCGGTTGTCGATGCCAGCATGTGTAAAATTGGCATTTCCGGTTCGGACTAGTTCCAAACAGATCAAATACTGATTTGCCCTAACGACCGAAGACAATGTTCAACTGTTGTTTATTCAGCTCCCACTAGTGGCATTCCTTTGTTGTCCTGCTCAGAGTGTCTGCCCACTGGTTGTTGGCACCAGGAACATGCCCCACAGTCAGTCAGTGAGATTAGATGTCAGACTGTCCATTACTAATTCTCTGTGTGCAATTCAATGGTCTGGATGTTGTGGCTTTTTGCTTGTGAATGTACTATTCTGTTGTCATTTTGTTCGTGTTCATAAGTACAGCAGAACCTCTCTTATCCTTGTGAGAAAAGACTGTAAAAATACTGTCACACTTTAAGGTCGAGGACATAGATATGTAAACATACCTCTTGTAGTGACTAGTTTTTTGCCTATTTCCAGTTCTTGCAAACAGGCTCTCTACCCTTGCAGGAAAATGTCCCTGATGACCAAAAAACTGGGCTAAACTGTTTTCATCCAAGGTGTACTTCTATCAGAAATGAGACATAGGTTTGACTCCAAAGCTTGTCCACCTGTTCTTGCAAAGGGCTTATTCGAAGGCAGCAAAATTGGATCGGAGGGATGCAGGATGATAGTGACCAATAGTGATTTAACACCCGGTAGGTGAGGTTGATCATCTTCATTTGTCTTGCCAGTTCAGGATAAGCTTTGGTTTTCCATATTATCTAGGATGGCACTCAAAAATGTGATCATTCTGCATGGATGGAGGGAAGTCTGTTCCCTGTTGAAGGTAGGACCTGAACTTTTAAAAAGCTGCAAACAAGCTTTAGTTGATTTTCAGGCCGCTTGACAAGAAGGGGCTTTCACCAGCAAGTCGGCGGCATAGGCAAAAACCTGACGCCCTTTCCTTCTCAAATATGTGTCACTCATTTTGTAAAAATACGAGCAGATTTAAGGCCAAAAGCGGAGGACTTTAAAATGATAAAGGCTGTCGGACACTTACAATCTAAAATAATTGCAACTATTTGGATGCATGGGGTAATGAAAATGCAGAGATCCAATGATGTCATGCAGTCTCCGTGACTCAGAAGCGGAGGATGTTGTAAGTGTGACAATACAAAAGTACGGTTTCTTTAGGTATTTATTAAGAAAAAGGTCTAAAAATCAGTCTCCACTCGGTTTTTCTTGATCAGGAAGAAGCAGTAGTAGAAACCAGTATTTAATTGGGCGTAGGATACTTGCTCTAGAGCTACACCGATTTATGAATACATGGAGGATTCTGAACAAATTATGAAGTTTGCTAATAGGTTACAAGGTCCATAATTCAACAATCTGTGGGCACACTTTTCTGATGTCTGTTGTAATTTGAGATTCGCACGTCAATGGAGATGGAGGACAAAACATTTCTAATCAGTGCCCTTAGTTCATCAATGTCATCAGGCAAAGTCCTTCGACTTGGTTCCTACCTTTCTTTGAAGAGGCGATGTCATAAGTAGCTGACGGTGAAGCTCTATACAGTTGTTGAGAAAAGTGCTGTTGGTAGGACTTTTGAGGATGCTGATAGGGCTGACATCAGTACGGCTGAAATTCTCGTATACATGAAAATTGACTTCGAACGTGGGCTTCACGAAAGGGTTAGTCTTTGCTAGAGGACATTAAGTGATCTTGACGTATCAGTCTGAATTGACTGAAAAGCATCATCTACATGTTAACCAAAGAGTTTCTCCATCATAGGGCATGTCCAAGATCTTGGACCACTGGCTTGAAAAATGCTGACTTTAGCCAGCCCTGCTTCCAAAGATCTATAGAGCCTGAAAGCTTCCCTGGATCCAGTAGATGGAATGTCCATTGTGCAGTATATATATTTGAGAACAAGTTATTTTTCTCATAAGAAGGATGTTCTCAAAAGGATGTGTTTTACTTCTCTTTTCTGTCCACCAGCCAGAAGTCTAAATAGGCACTGCCTGGCCACATTTGCCTGTCCTAACTAACAAGAACTGCTAATGAACTGGCAGCTAATAAGCAGTTGCTGTCATGGCAGTGAACCTCTTTTCTATATTGTCCAACCACCTCCCTTCCCACTCTGGGGGGCTAGAAAAGGGAAGAGTGGGGCTCTGAGATCTTCTTTGGAAGGTATGCATCACTACAAAGTCAACTCGGAGGTGCCAGATTAAAACAAGCATGTGAGTTATCCAATACCTTGTACTTTTTGAATCACACAAAAGGTAGGGGGAAGACCGCTTGCAAAAAAGTCTAACCACTAGCAATTGTTCAGGGTAGCACTCCAACCCACTGGTTTTTGCTCACTGTGCCACTCTAAACAAAGGCTTGCCTTATGCACATCAGTACTGACCTAACTCCTCGTACAAATAGCCTAGACGAGGCCCCCTCCAGATAGGAGCACACACAAAACCACAGACTGTTTCGGACTGGTTAGGCCTGATCACGGAGGTATAACTTGGATTGTTGTGTCACAGTGAGCATTGTACCCACGTCTCGGTATACCCTTGGTAATTTATGGTGTTACATCAATCACACCAAAGGTGATGGGAGGAATGCTTGCAAATATATTAACCACTGACAATCGCTTGCGGTAGCATTACAACTCATCTTTTGTTGCCAACAATGCACTCTAGACAAGGAATGTCTTATGTAAATTAGCACTGACAAAGCTTCCAGAACGAGGGATGGAATGCCACCCTGAGCGTTTGCCAGTGGTTAGACTATTTGCAAGCATTCCTACCATCACCCTTTGGGTGATCCTTTCGTTGAAAAAAAAATCTAGACTAGGGATAACTGTTTCTACCACCCCAGGGTTCTTCATGACGTTCAAGTTGTCATTCCACATGAGGAACAAGTCTCGTACCTTTGGTAACGCATAGGTGCCGATTCCGATCCTGGAGAAATTTTCCCCGTACGAATCGTATCCGGATTTTTTTCCGTACAAATCGTACAAGTACCGTACAAACTGGCAAGTACGATTCGTATGGGAAAAAATACATATGAATCGCATTGGGAAAATTCCCCGACACGTCCTCGGGTCGGGAAAAGTGTCCGACACGTCCCCGGACGATTTTCCGCACGAATCGTAAAACTGAAGTCCGAGCGCGCAAGTACGATCCGTCCCGTGCGTCCGATTGTACAACCGTATGGAAAAAACACCGTACGGAGCGAACTTCTATAGCAACCATGGAGACATGTGCCCGCATACGCGCCGTTCCCCCCCCAGCCCCCGTATGTACACGCCGTCCCCCCACCCGTGTATGTACACCCGTGTATGTACGAGACGTACCCCCACCCGTGAATGTACACCCGTGTATGTACACCCGTGTATGTACGAGACGTACCCCCACCCGTGAATGTACACCCGTGTATGTACACCCGTGTATGTACGAGACGTACCCCCACCCGTGTATGTACACCCGTGTATGTACGAGACGTACCCCCACCCGTGAATGTACACCCGTGTATGTACGAGACGTACCCCCACCCGTGAATGTACACCTGTGTATGTACACCCGTGTATGTACGAGACGTACCCCCACCCGTGAATGTACACCCGTGTATGTACGAGACGTACCCCCACCCGTGAATGTACACCCGTGTATGTACAGACGTACCCCCACCCGTGAATGTACACCCGTGTATGTACGAGACGTACCCCCACACGTGAATGTACACCCGTGTATGTACACCCGTGTATGTACGAGACGTACACCCATGTATGTACACCTGTGTATGTACACCCGTGTATGTACGAGACGTACCCCCACCCGTGAATGTACACCCGTGTATGTACACCAGTGTATGTACGAGACGTACCCCCACCCGTGTATGTACACCCGTGTATGTACGAGACGTACCCCCACCCGTGAATGTACACCCGTGTATGTACGAGACGTACCTCCACCCATGAATGTACACCCGTGTATGTACACCAGTGTATGTACGAGACGTACCCCCACCCGTGAATGTACACCCGTGTATGTACACCTGTGTATGTACACACGTGTATGTACGAGACTACCCCCACCCGTGTATGTACGGGGGTCCGCACCGTACATACACGGGTGGGGGTACGTCTCGTACATACACGGGTGTACATACACAGGTGTACATACACAGGTGTACATTCACGGGTGGGGGTACGTCTCGTACATACACGGGTGTACATTCACGGGTGGGGGTACGTCTCGTACATACACGGGTGTACATACACGGGTGTACATTCACGGGTGGGGGTACGTCTCGTACATACACGGGTGTACATACACGGGTGGGGGTACGTCTCGTACATACACGGGAGTACATACACGGGTGTACATTCATGGGTGGGGGGTACGTCTCGTACATACACGGGAGGCTGGGGGGGGGACGGCGCATACATACAGGGGCTGGGGGGGGCGTGTACCGGGCCCCCTATACCGCTCGCATCGCGGCGTACTTCCCTTTTCTGGCCCTTTTTGGGTGCCGTAAAAATATTGCCGTCCGGACTGCCGTCGGTACGAATCGTACTAGCTGGTACTAAAAACATGCCTAACTCCATCCGGACGTCACGTCCGCGGTGTCCCGGATCACATTCGTATGTATTTTACTGTCGGTCGGTGTTTTGTCCGACTCGTACGGAAATGGTGTTTCCGTACGAATCGTACTTGCAAGTTTGTAGGGTTTTTTTCCCCGGGTACGAGTCGGACGGAGAAAACGCTCCGACCGACGGTTCGTACTCGGTTTTTCCAGGATCGGAATCGGCACCATAATATGGTAGAGAAATAGTCTAGCCGCAGATCCCTTAACTTTTAAATTCTCCCTAGGCGTCACACTGGACCTGGGAAATTGTTTAGCAGTACCTCTGCGCACCTGGGGACCGTGTCGTACGACTCTGTAAACTACAGTTTCCTACACCAGTAAGCCTTTGGTAACGCATAATATGGTAGAGACATAGTCGAGCTGCAGATTCCTTAACTTTTAAATTCTCCCTAGGCGTAACACTGGACCTGGGAAATTGTTTAGCAGTACCTCTGCGCACCTGGGGACCGTGTCGTACGACTCTGTAAACTAGTTTCCTACACCAGTAAGAAAGTATTCAAAAGAACCTGCCCCAAAAATCCAGAAAAATATAAGTTCCAGAACTCATGTACATTAGAACTTGGATGAATAAACACATTCATCGTAAAGTTGGAAAGATCAATCCTATAACAGAAACTGATGCAAATCAAAGTCTATCCTTGGAGAAAGCATCATTAGATAAAATTACCACTACAAGGGACCCACAAGGCATAGAACCTGGAGAGATGGAAAAATGGCAATTATCAAGATATGAATATGCCATAAATAATGAACAATCAATGGCCAAATCTATTTAGCTCAAACTATATATAGTGCGTCCTCAATGCAGGGTATTCTTTGGAAACATTAATACACGGCAGGTCCAGCCGTGGAGGATTCGCACCACCCTGATATTGAATATGGGACCGTAACATTTGGAATTTTGCTGAATCTGAAGGCGGCACAGCTGGTTTAATAATTTTGTGAAACCGGACTTTCATACTGAGGCTCACTGGAGAGCTAAGCACTGTGTGTCCTTTAAAATGCAGAATTCACACAAAACCCACTGGAGGGAAATAATTGAACGTTAAAATGGTACCACAAGTTCCGGAATGCTTTGCAGGGAGACGTATAAGGAAGGCACACCGGAGGCCTAATTAATTTGAAAGCATGAAGTTGGAACTGTGGCAGCGCGAATCGTTTGTGTGTTCTGGTGCCTTTGAGAAAGGAGCATGAAGCTTCGAAATGCATTAGGCAAAAGGATGGTAAAAGATCGGAATGAAATGCCCGTTTCTCTTTGAAATAAAGGATTGTGAAAATCACCGGCTGGGGAGATAGAGAGATAGAGAGAGATAGAGAGAGATAGAGAGAGAGAGAGAGAGAGAGATAGATATTCTACTGGCGGTCGCCAGTAGATAGTTATAGTTACAACCTAGTTTCCATAGGAAATCTCAAAATTCTATTTTGAATAACTTTGGCGCCGGTTGACGAATCCTCGCGAAATTTTCAAAACTAATGGGGCGCTCTGTTCAGCTCCTACCCTGAAAGTCTCGGGGTGATTCGTCAAGCGGGGGCCGAGAAAAAGGGGGGGTCCCAAAACGCGTTTTCCCCATGCATTTTTCCATAGGATCTTTAGTCGCAGCTATAGCCTGAATGGCTGAACAGAATTACGTGAAATTTGGCAGAGAGGTAGCCAGAAGGTCAAGGAAGTGCCTTTTGCAGGTCTGGTGTAAATCTGTTCAGTATTTCCTGAGAAAATAGCATTTAAAAGCATATCAATATCTATACGCGCGCACCGTGCGCGCACCCTGCCGTGCGCGAGCGCAATTCTGATTGGTTGTTAGATGTCGGTAAACATTCGAATCGGTCGAAACCAGGAAGTGTCGGCCGCCATTTTGTCTCTCGCAGTCTGAGGGGGTGAAAAAAAAAGGTGGAGAACGTGAAAAGGGTGCAGAGTGGACAGTTCCTGACCCCCTTGCCTTGGTCAGGGGGTCACAAAAGGACCCCCAAGGGCGAAAAAAACTTTTTTTTTTTTTTTTTTTTTTTTTTTAAATCGCGAGGTGCGCACACGGTGCGCGCACGGCGTACCGTGGGTGCTCGGTGCACACACGGTGAAAAACCTGAAAAAAATAAAATAAAATAATAAATACATAACTTAGCATTTAAAAAACCGTACAAATTCACTGAAAAAACCATGGGTTTCACACACGTTATAGTAACGAATTAGCATTTAAAAAACCTTGCAAATTCACTTAAAAAACCATAGGTTTCACACATGTTATAGTTAGCTGGACATTTCACTCATAAAAAAACAATGAAATTCCCCCGTTATAGTTAGTGCAGGCAACTATAACTCACGCGACCGCAATCCTCTGCTGATGACGTCAGATATTACATCACTGATGACATATGTGTCTTTATGAAAAATAAATATTTGTAATATATGTATAGCTAAAGATTAATGGAAGAAGACATGGGTAAATAAGTATCTAAATACAGTGATGTAATATCTGACGTCATCAGCAGAGGATTGCAGTCGTGTGAGTTATATTTGCCTGCACTAACTATAACGGGGGAATTTCATTGGTTTTTTACGAGTGAAATGTCCAGATAACTATAACATGTGTGAAACCTATGGTTTTTTAAGTGATATATATATATATATATATATATATATATATATATATATATATATATATATATACACATACATACATACACATATATATATACACATATACATATAGAAATCACCGATAATCCTTTGTCAGCTGACCGCGTAGTCAGCGCTTCCTCTGCCACAAAGGATACACGAACCACCAAAGTTTCAGGCAAAAATCGATGTTTATTGCCGTTTCCTGATGACGCGTTACGGGCACCACTTGCCCTTGTTCACATAGCCAGCAAGTAAGAAATGCCATTTTTTATGTAATGCTTACACCACGTGATAAAACACAATCAATAAACATAGAAAAAATACTATCTATGCGAGTGCATATATATGTCCACACCAGTTTGTCTGTTTGTTTCTTTTTGTCTTTTTTCCATTTTTTCTCTCTCCCATTTCAAATTTATCATTATTGTCTCCTCTTTTGTCCTCTTCCACACAATTATTTATTTTGTATTCCGTGCTGGTTGTGTCTTGTTTCCCAAATACTTGGTGATCCTCCAAAGAGAGATCATAGTCCATAGAGAGGTGATAGGTCCCAGATTAATTGATAACCGTATAAATACAGTGTTGCATTCGAAATTTTCATATGTATCTAAAATACTGAAGAATATAAATATGATATCAATAAATAAATATATATATAAATATATTAAAATATCACAATTGAATCATATTAACTATGTGCAGAAAAGTCTTCCTACATTTACATATTTTACCAATATTCAAGTTAAATACATATCTATTCAAGAACCTACTCCAACTCTCCTATATAAAAGGGAAACACTACAATAAAAAATAATACTAAAAAAATAAGGAACAATGGGAGATGACTAAAAATACAAACAAAAGTGTCAAGTGCGTACTAAAGTGCAAGATACTGGCAGTGCAAATACTATAAAAAAAATTTGAACCATAACCAGTCACTAAAATGTGTTAAAAGCGTTCTTTAAGACAAGGCCATGCTTGATGGAGTGCATCCGAGACTGAAAAAATAAATTTCCAATCTCTGCTGCCTCCCCACCTTGCAAAACGCTGCCTAGAGGGAAGCCCAATAATAAACGTGTAAAATAATATCAAGAAGGTTTATATATTCAAAAAGGTCTCAGAAAAAATCTCCTTATCATAAAAGAATCCTCAATTTATAAAAAGTTGTGCAGATCCTCTGTGTTATTCAACCCATGGGGAAATTTGGTATCAAGTTCTAAAATCATTCTTGATTGCAACTGTCTTGGGGCCTTTTCACGATCTCCCCCCCGTCGTGGTTTTGAAATAGCAGCAGCCACAAAGTAGCTTAGACAACTGAGATCGTTATTGTGAGTGTGTTTGAAATGCCGTGCTACCGGATATGTGGGGTCGTTATTGACTATTGCACGTAGATGCTGTAATATCCTGACATGCACCTGCAGCTTGGTACTACCCACATATCGAAGCCCGCAGGTGCATGTCAGGACATACACCGCAAATTCTGTTCTGCATGAAAAGTTCCCCCTGGTGGCTACCTCTTTAGGGCTGAAAGGAGAAAAGTAGTGTGTAGTATTCTTCCCAAATTTACAGGCCCTACATGTACTACATTTTGTAAATCCATTTTTTGGTTGTAGCCAAGTTTTAGCAGCCGCCAATTCCGGGCAAACCTTCCCCATATGTGCACGCATTGAAATGCCCTTTCTATAGGTGACAGTGGGTTCCAATGGTAATCTTGTGGATAGTACACCATCTGTTAAAACAATTGGCCAGTGACGTTTGACAATGGCGCGTACCTTTCTTTCTTGTTTACTGAACGCAGTAATCAATCTTGGGGCTGAGTTGTCATTAATTGGCTTGTCTTCTGTGTTAGTGAGTAGGGACTCCCTGGATCGCTCCTTGGCTTTGTTCATTGCTGTTTTAAGGGTCTTCTCACTGTAGGCCCTTTCTCTAAATCTTTGATATGCTTCTTCAGTGCATCTGTTAAGATCTGTATTGTTTTTTTTTTTTTTTTTTTTTTTTTTGAAACCGTTTATTGCAATCTCAAATATATACAAGTATGGGCCTACAACCTTCCGGCCGGCCGCTAAAGTGACAGAAGCAAATGACATACATACAATAAGGCACCTGACTTTGCAGAGACAATAAAGCAGGAGGTATCAACAACGTGGGCCACATGACTGAGCCCACAATACGGTTTCGTTTTATACAACACAACAACATAAAACCACACCCGCAAGGCAACCCGCGATCGAAAATGACGACACGTGCTCCTCCAGTGGGGGACCCCAACCATCCAAAGAAATCCAGAGAGGGGAAGGGAAACAGATCCGGGACTGGGAGAACAATGTGCCCGGGGCTGAGGGAGGGGGTCAACTAGGGGGATGGAGCTGGTGAAGTGGGAGGCAACAACGGCGGCTCGCAAATACCCCCGCGGTAGGCGTTCCAGGGGCCCCATATCTTCACCCATGCCCCAGGCTTACACCGCGCCACATACACCACCTTTTCTCGGAACATGCACCAATCCATGTGTTCTTTCCAGGCTGACACCGCCGGGGGCCTCTGGGATCCCCACAGTTGAGCAATGTCACGTTTAGCTATCATATATCCCAGAGTCACCCATCGCGTCTGCGGAACCGAGTAATCGGTCGGTTCCCACACATTCAGCAAGCATCTCCTCGCTTCAGGCAACAGCGCGACATGCGTAACCGCTCGCAGGACCTCATGCACACCACGCCAGAATCGCTCCACCCTCGGACATTCCCACAGAATGTGCAAAAAAGTCGCCAAAGCACCACACCCACGCTTACACAATCCATCCTCGGCATAGCCCATACGCAGAAGCCTTGGCCCCGTCATATACACCTGGTGGAGTATCTTAAGCTGGACGAAGCGAAGGCGAGCCGGGATGGCCACCTCCTTCGGAGAGGCCACCGCGGAAATCCAGTCCTCGTCGTCCAACTCCAGCCCATCGGCAACCCAAGCCTCGCGGAGGCCAGTCAGTAAGCCCGAGCGGTCATTTATCAATTTCTTGTAAATGAGGGAGATCGTGCTGTCCGGAACGTGGCCATCTAGCACTCTATCCTCCAGGGGGGGGGGGACTCCGGGATGGAGGCCACGTCTGGGAAGACAGAACCCAGTGCGTGACGGATCTGCAGGTAGCGAAAGTATTCACTGCCCTGCAGCTGAAACTCCGCCTGCAGCGTCTCGAATGTTTTGAATCCTCCCCTCGTCCAGAGATCTCCCACTGTACTGATGCCTATCATGTCCCACCTCTCGAAGCCCTTCGAGGTCCACAAAGAGCCCAGCCTCTCCGACGCATACAACGGTGACGCTCGGGTCAAACGGTCCTTCCATCCCATAGCTGCATTAGCCGCGTGCCATACTCGCACCATGACACGCGTGGGTCCCGTCAAGCGGGAATCGGGCACGCTAGTGTAGAGCGCTCGATTGTAGTCGCCACCGGGCAGGAGCATTTTGTCCATTTCAAATGCCGGGTTTAGGGCGGGCCCATAGAAACCGTGATTAATTGCAGCTAACTGGGAGGCCCAGTAATACCGCTTAATATCCGGGAGGGCAATCCCTCCGTCGTACCACGGGAGCGTCAATTTTGCCAGAGCTATACGCGGCCTCCCGTCCCAAAACAGACGGCGCTGCAAGCTTTCCACCTCACGGAAGTAGCGCGCCGGAACCAAGTCCATAGTGTTCTGGAGAGCGTACAGAAAGCGCGGCAATGACATCATCTTGAACAATGCCGCCCGGCCGAGCGGCGAGAGCGGCAAGCGCCGCCAGCGCGCGACGTCCTCCTTCAAGCGCTGGAGGGGGGGGAAGCAAATTTCGCTCGTAGCGGGCCACCGGGTCCAGCGTAATATAGACCCCCAGGTATCGAAATCCCTGCGAGGCAATCTGGATCGGACAACCCCGAGGGAGGACAGGAGCCTCCCCGGAAAGCACATAGACACAGGATTTAGCCCAGTTGATGACAAGGCCTGAATTACGGCCAAAGGAGCGCAAAACATCGACCAGGACAATCAGTGACTTGCGCGGGGAGGCTAAGTACAAAAGGATATCGTCAGCGTAGAGGGACACGCGGTCCTCATACTCGGGGGTCCAACGGAGACCACGGATAGAAGGGTGCCACCGCAGCCACTCCGCCAGGGGTTCCAAGGCCAGTGCAAAAAGGAGCGGCGACAGGGGACAACCCTGTCGCGTGCCCCGTCCCAGCACGAATGGGGCCGAGACTCGACCATTCACCACCACCTGTGCCAATGGGTCCGAGTACAACAATTTGACCCAACTGATGAATCCCGGGCCAAATCCAAATTTCGCCAGCATCGCCCAGATGTAGGGCCATTCGAGCGTGTCGAACGCCATGGTGGCGTCCAAGGACGCCAAGATGGCCGGCTCCCGCACGAACGGAACACGCGCGAGCACCCCGTGCAAGCGCCGCAGATTAAGGGCCGTATTGCGATGGGGAATAAAGCCGGACTGGTCTTGGTGGACCAAATCGCCCACCACGCCGACCAGCCGGTTGGCGAGCACCTTGGCGAGGATTTTAGGCTCCGCGTTCAAGAGCGAGATAGGCCGGTAGGATGTGACCCGGTCTCGCGGTCTCCCCTCCTTGTGGATAACCACGATGGTAGCCAGACGCTGGTCCGGCGGGAGGGAGCCCCGCGAGTGGGCCGCAAGGAACATTGCGCGGAGATGGGGTGCCAGTACATCCGGTCGCAGTTTATACAACTCGATAGGAATGCCGTTCGGGCCCATGGCCTTGCCAGAAGCGACCGAGCGGATGGCGAGGGCAATTTCGTCCGAGGTGGGGGCGGCATCCATCAACTCCCTGTCCTCCATTGAGAGGGAGGGCAGCACGATGTCACGCAGCAGGGCATGGGAATCCTCCTCCGGGCAGGGAGAAACCGGGGAATATACCTCGCGGAAATAATCTGCGAAGCAAGAGACAATGCCTTCCGGCTCCGCAACACGTACACCATCCATTCTCTCAATCAGCGGGACCACACGACTAGCTCTCTCCTTCTTATCCAACCACGCAATCAACTTGCCAGCCTTATCACCCACATCATACAATCGCCCCTGTTGCTCTCTGCTGAGGCCCCTGGCCGCCTCCGTGACGAGGGACCTATAGGCCGCCTGCTTAAGGTGTAGAACGTGCAGCGCAGCGTCAGTCACCCCACTCCCCAGATCACCCTCCAGTTCAGTAATTTCGGCCTCCACCCGGGTCACCTCCTCCTGTGCGCGCCTCCGGGCATGGGAAATAAAGGAGAGGGCCTCCCCTCTAAGCACTGTCTTGAAAGCCTCCCACAGGGAGATGGCCGACGAGACAGACCCAAGATCTGTATTGTTATTACATATTCTTTTAAGACGCAGGAATTCACCATATGGGATATTATCAATCATGTGTTTCGGATGGGCACTTTTGGAATGCAACGTTAAATTTCCAGCAGTTTCCTTTCTGTATAGAGTGGTACATAATTTCTCCTCATTATGGTAGACCTTGACATCTAAAAAAATCTATGCTGTTCTTACTGATATTAGAAGTAAATTTAAGATTTGCAGCATTGTTATTGATCTGTTTAATAAACTCAGATGCACTTGATTCGCTGCCTTGCCACACAATAAAAACGTCATCGATATATCTTAACCAATGCAAAAAATGTTTCTTAAAAGCTGTAGCATGTGTAATTTTGAGGACCTGCTCCTCCCACCAGCCTACATGAAGACATGCATAGCTGGGGGAGAAGCAAGCCCCCATCGCCACGCCTCTTTTCTGTAAAAAAAAAAATGTCATTGCAAAATAAAAAATAAGTGTTATGCAAACACCATGATATTAAATTAAGGAGCATTTTGTTATGTTGGTAAAATTCTATTGGCCTCGAGTCTAAGAAATACTCAATGGCTTTTAGACCAATAGTGTGCTCTATGCTGGTGTACAAGGATTCAATGTCCAATGTAATAAATAATAAATTATCTGTCCATGTGATACCTTGTACTTTCCTTAAAAAGTCACCAGTGTCCTTTATGTAGGTAGGTAATTTCTTCACAAAATCTTGTAGAAAAAAGTCCACATATTGTGTGACTGTTTCGCCCACACTATTAATAGCCAATATAATCGGCCTACCCGGAACCGGTAGGGTTTTTTTGTGGATTTTGGGGATAAAATAGAGTTTAGGTATGACTGGATGTTCTATGTTCATAAATTTAAACTCTACCATTGATATAACCCCTTCTCTTTTCCAAGCCATAAGTTCTTGTTTCAGATTTTGTTTAGCTGTATTATATTTCGTAAAAGATGACTTTTCGTAACATTCCGTATCTTGCAAATGTCTGTTTGCTTCTAGAATATAATCTTTTTGGGGCCAAATCACCATGTTGCCTCCTTTGCCTGATTTGGTCACAATAATTTCCTGTTTGCTACTTAACCTTTTGATCAACTTGGCATAGTCCATTTCTTTTTTACTTTTATATCGTTTTTTATGTTTTGTGTGGTGGTACAACTTTTTAATGTCTTCAACAATTACCTCATGATAGATGTCTATTGCGTCTTTAGGCATAATAGGTATGAATTTTGATTTGAAGGGACTAATTCCAGCTCCCAATTGAGTAATATTTTCCATGTGCAGCCCTTCCTGCGTGGAGCATAATTCTCCTTCTGACTCTATACCTTCATTGCCCAAATGTTGCAAATCCCGCACAATAGTTTCATCTGAGGCCTCCAACTCCATATCGGGCCCACTTTTGCTGTTACTATTGGCCACATTTGTAATCTGCATCTCTTTTAGTCCTTCTTTGATAGCAAAAAACTTTCTGAGTTTTAATTTTCTTATGAAACAGAAAACATCCACCCTGGTTTGGGAGTAATTAAAATCACTTACCGGGCAAAAAGATAGTCCCAAGCTAAGCAGTTGTTCTTCTGCTTGTGAAAGTGTAAAAGTGGAGAGGTTGACGATGGTATTGTTGTTTTTATTTGTATTTATCTTTTGCGCCAATATGGTTTTCTCACAGGCGCTCTTTCGTTTCTTGCGCCTCTCCCTTCTCCGCATGTTGTTCCTTGTTCTGATATGCTGTTTTGATTCCGCGGCCTCAGGGTTTGGCGCTGGTCGAATGCTAAAAAATCCATCTCCTCTCCTAAATTTAGGATCTTCTTTTTTTGTCCATTCATGTCTACACTTGTGCTATCATTATCTGATGAGATCTCACTGGTCAAAGAATCGCTTTCCAGTGTCGCATTTGCGGTCATCATATTTCCTGTAGCTTGAGGAGATTTCACACTTTGAGGTCCCTTGGTGAATATTACTTTTTTTGCATTTTCATACTTGCGCGCAAATGTGAAAATGCGACCTTCTTCATAGTCGCTTATGTCCAGCAAAAATGTATGCGCTTTTCGATTTTTAATTTTCTCCTCTTGCTTTATTAGTCTGTCTTGAATATCTTGTTTGGTCTTGGTGATGAAATCACTTGGTTCTAATTTTGCCAGAGACTCATTGATTTGTGCAATTTCTTCTAATAATTTTTGCCGATCTATCTCCGCATATTTGACCAAGATATGTACTAAATTCATTGATGCAGCCAAATTGCTCTCCCCCCATTCTCTCAACATATTGGTGTTGGCACTGTCAAAGCTAGGGGCTAAAAGGATACGTAAACCCCTTGGAATACGCCCTACTTCAATGTATTTTGTAAGGGATTTATGCTCCCACCATTTGGTGGTTTCTGATTTCATGCATTTTTCCAGTCTCTTTAATAGATTTTTTGCATCCATTTCTTTATTAGAGCCTGTACTTTTCGTACCTTCTCGTTCCGTTGTTATATTAGGCGAATCATTGAACACCTCTTCAGCAGCAGCCTCTCTGTTTCGGACCACCTCCGCTGACATGTTTAAAGGAACAGACAAAATATTGTAATGTCTTTGCGGCGTAAGCTTGTTCCGCCCGCCGTTCACTGCCTTTTGCTCCTCCCCACCTGTGCATTCACTGATACGCTTGTTGCCGTTTCGAAACCGATGACTGCTCCGAACACCTTGTCCGAGTTCCGACCGTCAAACACGAGCCTTTCCAGCTGCCAAGGGGGTTGTCGCCAAATATTTCCTTTTCGAAAACACACCTCCACTGGTTGAGGGCGGCAGCCACTGGAAAGGGAGTGGGTTTGTCACGGAAGCAACCACCTTCCGCAAATCGGTATAGAAATCACCGATAATCCTTCGTCAGCTGACCGCGTAGTCAACGCTTCCTCCTCCACAAAGGATACACGAACCACCAAAGTTTCGGGCAAAAATTGATGTTTATTGCTGTTTCCTGATGACGCGTTTCGGGCACCACTTGCCCTTGTTCACATAGCCAGCAAGTAAGAAACGCCATTTTTTATGTAATGCTTACACCACGTGATAAAACACAATCAATAAACATAGAAAAAATACTATCTATGCGAGTGCATATATATGTCCACACCAGTTGTCTGTTTCCTTTTGTCTTTTTTCCATTTTTTCTCTCTCCCATTTCAAATTTATCATTTTTGTCTCCTCTTTTGTCCTCTTCCACACAATTATTATTATTTATATATATATATATATATATATATATTCACTGAAAAAACCATAGGTTTCACACATGTTATAGTTAGCTGTACGTTTCACTCATAAAAAACCAATGAAATTCCCCCGTTATAGTTAGTGCAGGCAACTATAACTCACGCGACCGCAATCCTCTGCTGATGCTAATACTGTATTTAGACACTTATTTGCCCATGTCTTCTTCCATTAAATTTTAGCTATCCATATATTACAAATATTTTTTTTTCATAAAGACACATATGTCATCAGCAGAGGATTGCGGTCGCGTGAGTTATAGTTGCCTGCACTAACTATAACGGGGGAATTTCATTGGTTTTTTATGAGTGAAATGTACAGCTAACTATAACATGTGTGAAACCTATGGTTTTTTCAGTGAATTTGCAAGGTTTTTTAAATGCTAATTCCTAACTATAACGTGTGTGAAACCTATGGTTTTTTCAGTGAATTTGTACGGTTTTTTAAATGCTAAGTTACTTTACGCCGTTCGTGGCGTGCGCGCCCAGTTAACGCAGTTCGTTCCGTGCGCGCACGGTGCGCTTCGCGCACCGTGCGCGCACAGTGAGCACGTGGTGCGCTTCGCGCACCGCGTGCCCATTTTACGCAGTTAGTGCCGTGCACGCACGGTGGTCACGCGGTGCGCTGTGCGCACCGCGTGCCCACGTTACGCGGGATGGGCCATGTACGCACGATACGCTTCGCGCACCGTGCGCACATGGGGGACATATTATGCGCATCGTTGTGAAATGTATTTCTTAGTAATTGCACCTTTTGCACACGGGGTGGGGCAAGTGTGGTTAATATTTTTTTTTTAAATAATTTTTACCGTACGCGTACGGTAAGCGTAATCGGTGATTTTTCGAAAAAAAAAAAATTTTGGGGGGGGATTTGGGGGTTGTTTGGGGACCCCTACATCACTGCTGGGTGGTTAGGAACTCAATATACTGCCCCTTTAGATGTTTTTTGTCTTTGTTTTTGCTGCCCCACTCAGAGTGCGAGAGAGAAAATGGCGGCCGCCGCTTCCTGGTTTCGACCGATTCGAATGTTTACTTAGATCGAACAGCCAATCAGAATCGCGCTCGCGCACGTCACCGTACGCGTATGGTAAGCGCACCGTAAGCGCACCGTAAGCTGGCTCAGATACATATATATTGATTTAAAGGCTATTTTCTCAGAATCTACTGAACAGATTTACACCAAACCTACAAAAGGCACTTCCTTGACCTGTAGACTACCTCTCTGCCAAATTTCAAGGAACTCTGTTCAGCCGTTCGGGCTGTAGCTGTGTCTAAAGGTCCTATGGAAAAATGCATGGGAAAAACGTGTTTTGGGACCCCCCTTTTATCTCAGCCCCCGCTTGACGAATCCCCCCGAGACTTTCAGGGTAGGAGCGGAGCGTAGCGCCCCACCTATTTTGAAAATTTCGCGAGGATTCGTCGACCGGCGCCAAAGTTATTCAAAATAGAATGTTGCGGTTTTCCTATGGAAACAGGGTCCTAACTATAACTACCTACTGGCGACCGCCAGTAGGTAATTATATATATATATATATATATATATATATATATATATATACACACACCCATACTCCTAATACATATACACAAATTATACAAAATATATATATATATATATATAATCTACTGGCGGTCACCAGTAGATAGTTATAGTTAGGACCGTGTTTCCATAGGAAATCCGCAACATTCTATTTGGAATAACTTTGGCGCCAGTTGACGAATCCTCGCGAATTTTTTTTAAAATAGGTGGGGCGCTACGCTACGCTCCTACCCTGAAAGTCTCGGGGGATTCGTCAAGCGGGGGCTGAGAAAGAAGGGGGGTCCCAAAACGCGTTTTCCCCATGCATTTTCCCATAGGACCTTTAGTCCGAGCTACAGCCCGAACGGCTGAACAGAATTAATTGAAATTGGGCAGAGAGGTAGTCCTCAGGTCAGGGATGTGCCTTTTGCAGGTCTGGTGTAAATCTGTTCAGTAGGTCCTGAGAAAATCGCATTTAAATCAATATATTTATCTGTAAGCGCGCTCCGTGCGCGAAGCGCACCGTGCGCGCAGGGTGTGTGCACGGTGAAAAACCAGAAATTTTTTTTAAAAATAAATACATAACTTAGCATTTAAAAAACCGTACAAATTCACTGAAAAAACCATAGGTTTCACACACGTTATAGTTAGGAATTAGCATTTAAAAAACCTTGCAAATTCACTTAAAAAACCATAGGTTTCACACAAGTTATAGTTAGCTGTACATTTCACTCGTAAAAAACCAATGAAATTCCACGTTATAGTTAGATCAGGTAACTATAACTTGCGCGACCGCAATCCACAATGTGTCATTTCAGATGTCATCATTGATGTCATCAGTGATGTCACTGACCATGTCATGAGTGATGTAATATGTGACGTCATCAGCAGTTTATTGTGGGCGCGCAAGTTATAGTTGCCTGATCTAACTATAACGTGGAATTTCATTGGTTTTTTACGAGTGAAATGTACAGCTAACTATAACTTGTGTGAAACCTATGGTTCTTTAAGTGAATTTGCAAGGTTTTTTAAATGCTAATTCCTAACTATAACGTGTGTGAAACCTATGGTTTTTTCAGTGAATATATTATATATACATATACACACATATACACACACAAATATATATACACCCACACAAATATATACATATCTATCTACAGGATATGAAATACAGTGAAAGATAACAATACAGTGAAGAGAAAAGTAAACTGCAACTCATGGTAAAATTTGCTAAAATATATTACATATCCTGTCCTATTGTATATAGCAAAGCTATAACTAAATATGCACATCGAAGATACAATACTCGTGTGTACGCCATATGCCCTGTGAGACTTGACTTTAAGATAACGCCAACTGCTCAAAAACATCCTGAGAGGCTGTTACTATCATCAGCCTAAATGAAAAGAACAGGAAAATTAAACCTTGTCAATAGCAAACATTTACAACCACACTTGGTCTAATAGGTCAAAATGAAGACAACCCAACCCATGGAAATGTCCAAAGAAGATATCCAGTTGGAATATAGAACCACAAGAAATATTGAATGGAACCAAAATCTTACCAATTGTTGATTAGAGAAAGAAAATGTCCCCAAGGAGACGGAGGAAATCCAACCATCCGATATGAAAAGTGCAACTACACTAGCATATCATAGTCTATGAAAAGGAAAACTCAGAATGTTCTTAAGAAAGAGAAGAACCATAAAAGTGAAGATTCTCTTTAAGATAAGAAGAATCCCTCCCAGAAAATGAGGACATGGCCGTAAAAGCGAATCCCCCTAGGGTCAAAATATTCTGACACTGAATTCCAGATAACATAACAAGCAGTGATCACAGAACAACCATGTTCTAAGAATGAAAGAAGGCCATAGAACCTCCATAATAGAGGTAAGCACTAGTAACACAATCATTTAGAAGAAGACAAAATAGAGCCCTTGAACCCACCATATGAAAAGTCTACAAAAAAGACAAATACATCTCAAGGGACAAAACACCATGTGCAGGCATGGAACACACACTGTGGTAAAGTTGGCATAAGCCACACATACGGTAGCATAACCTTCACAAAACTCACCTATTGCAAAAGCAATCCGTGCACCCCCTGAATTCAAAGCAAAGTGCACCCCGCCAAAACTAGCAGAAAGGACTGCAATCAAATGAAGGACTGATCAAACAAGACTGTCCTAGTGGATATCTTAGTCAAAACAGACCCAAAATTGCACTAACGTCGTAATTCAGAGTAGGTGTAAATAATAAGCAAACTCTCTGTAAAAAAAAGGTCTCCCATAGGCATAAACAAGATGTTAATATAAGAGATACTAAAAATAAAAAATAATGCATACCAGCATACCGAACTGCTTCCAAAGAAGCATAAGGCATAGGTAATCTTCCTAACCGGAAGAAACATTGGAAGCAAATACCCTCGAGTCTGAAGTCTATCATCAGAGGAAAAAAGGGAAAGGAAAACCTATGCGATAGGTATCCTTCTACCACATAACCCGTCAAAGACAGTATTGAAACAATAATATCTGCTAACCACAGAAACATCACATCAGGTGTCACTAACGGACGAAACGTATACCACCCTGCTACTGCCATAACCTGGCCCGCTGTGCAAAAACCAAAAGATTAATATTCCCCATACAACCCTCATATACGGAAAAAAACAAATAGGTATATAATAAGAAAAAGAGAAACTAAGACGGTTTCACCTTGTTTGTCATGGAAACGCCATATATTTGAGTCTGCCTGGGCACCCATAAGATGGGTGCAATCAAAGGGCATAATGACCAAAACAGCCTGGGCAGTTTCTGAAAATCTTGACGTTTACAACCAAGCAACGCTGTATTGCTACACAGGAGGCCATGGCCCGTCCTACTGAATCAGTAGTATCCATGCCACATCTAATAATAGCTTGGCTGCCTGCTGTCCATCCAGAATCAGCAGTTCAAGATTAGATTTGAGGTTATCCGGTAGCGTTGGCAAGTCTGCATGGAATCCCCACAAAGCGTGACAGAAAGGCCCAAGAACACAAGACGTGTTAGCGGACCTCACAGCAGAACTAGTAAAGGAAAAATATGTTTGCCACATAAATCTTGCCTCGTAGAATCTCTACTCAATGGAACTTTAGGTAGAGAACCCATATTTTGTGAGGCTGAAACAGCCCGAACTACTAAATGTTTTAGGATACAGACTGGATCACCCAAAGTATGCAAGTGCCATGGGGCGTGGCCGAGCCGGGCTGCAAGATGGCCGCCGTGTAACGGGGCTCTGCCGGCCGGACAACTAATCCGTCAGCCCATCCGGTCTCTGCCTTGATATTTGTGCAGGGAAGATACGGCGGGAGGTGCCCAGACGAAGAGGAATCTGGCGGTGCTGCTGCGGCCGAAATCGGCAGCGGGGATCAGGTGCTACATACCCTAGCTGATCCGGCGGCTGGGAGGAGCCGCACTGAGCGGCGTCCTCTGCTACGCGAGGCCCTGGTCGCGGGCCGTGGCCCGTCGGACGCGTGGAGGCTGTCGATGACACTGGTGGAGCGTGTGACGCCCCGCGATTGACACCCAGATGACGGCGGCGGGACCCTGCTGTGCGGCTGACAACCTCCGCTGTAGGGCTGGTGCGAGACGGCTGCGGAGCTGATGTGCGGGCTGCCTGGGCCCTGCCGGCGTGGCCGAGCTCTGCGCTGCTGCCAGGTACCGGTGCTCCTGCTGACGTGAGACGGCGAGGGACAGGGGCTGCGGCGCCTGGTGAGCGCGGCCCGAACCCTACCTGCAACGAATGACATCCGGCTATCTGGCCTTTGGACTCCATGCCCTAAACTCCGTAGGTCTGCGGGGTTCTCCGCGGGGCATGGGCGGAGTGTGAGGCCGCCTGGTGCTGCGACCATCTGGCCTGCGCGATCCTTGCGCTTGGCGAGTCCTGTGACCAGCGGTGTGCCTGCTGCCTCCCTCAGCCGGTGCCGGTGTGTGGTGGCCCTTCAGAGACGCCATGGGAAGTCTGACACCAAGCAGTGGAAGCTCCACTTTGAGAGGCAGGCTTCACGCGGCGCCGAGGCGGTGCCGACGTCGCAGACTGCGGTCCCCGAAACGCAGTTGGACTCAACGCCGGAGGATGATGTCAAGAGCATGTTCCGCGACCTTAAGTGCTGCCTCAAGGAAATCGACGGCAAACTCGACTCAATGGCCCAGCGGCTTGATGGCATATCACATAAGGTCGACCGGCACGAGGAGCGTCTCGCGGCGGTGGAAACGCGGATAGCCGACTGCGAAGAGGGCCACAGAGACACCCAGGAGAAATTACTTCGCATGGACAGGGTCCTGGAGGTGATACGAGGGCGCAATGAAGATTTGGAAGCCCGCTCCCGCAGAAACAACGTACGAATTATTGGTATTGCGGAATCCACAAACATTGGCAATATGGAACAATTCGTTGAGGGGATGTTCCGCGACCGGTTTGGGGAGGATCTGTCGGCCATGTTCTTGATCGAGCGTGCACACCGCACGTTGGGGCCGCGACCTGTGCCGGGAGCTCCGCCACGTCCGATCCTGGCCCGTGTTCTAAATTACCGAGACAGGGATACTATCCTGCGGTTGGCACGTGAAAAAGGTGAGCTCACTTTCCAAAATATGGCCATCTCCTTATTTCCAGATTTTACGCAGGCTGTGCAGGCTGCGAGGCGAGAATTCGTGCCGGCAAAAAAAAATCTTCCAGAAGGTGGGGACTAAGTATGCCATGCTATACCCGGCCAAGTTACGGATACACCATAAAGGGAAGCAAATGGTCTTCACAGCGGCGGCGGATGCGCTCAAATTTGCGAGACAGGCGGAACGGTCGCAGCGAGAGCGGCAAGATAAGCAAGATTCTCCACCGATGGGCCAGTTAAGTGACACTGAATAACGCAGCAAAGTAACACCTTGAGACGTGCTGTGACGCCGGACACCGTGACTGTCGGCTACACGGCCTGTAACCACCTATGGGGGTCCCTGGGGCCTGTGGGAACGATAGCCCTGTCCCGGAGCTGTGGGAATGGTCAGCTTTAACACGGTTAACTTTGCTGATACCCTGCAGAACACTGTAAGGGGAGAAATGCAGGGCCTTCCTAGCTGTAAGTTGATATACTGCGTGAGTAGAAGGCAGAACAGTTCGGCCACCCTGTCGATTTTAGACGGGGGAGTTAGCCGGTGACCCCACGCCCCTGTGGGATGATTCCCGAGATACTATTGCAGGACAGTTACTGTTGGGAGGGGTGGCGGGGGGGGGGGGGGGGAGGGGAAGGTATCTCAACCTGATTGGGGGGTTGGAGTGGGTGGAGGGGGCTTGTGGTTATTGTTGGTTGGTTTTATTACACTGCTTTTTTTTACAACACCACTAAATGATGATGCGGCCTTGCCACGGGCCGAATTTGTATGGTTGTGGAACCGGGGAAATGTGCAGCGGGGGATCCCCCTGTGGGCCCTGGAACGGGGGCCATTGATGACTTCGCCATTACATAGGACACACGCATATAAGCCTCCCTGACCGCGCTGCGCTGCCTTACATGGAATATCCGTGGTCTTAACGATCACCGCAAGATACGCCTGACCCATGCTCATTTGACAAGACACCAAATCGACATATGTTTCCTACAGGAAACGCATTTGACTCGCAACGCTGGGGACAAACTTAGATGTGCTCGATGGGGCGAGATACACTCCTCCGGCTGCTCCAATTACTCTCGGGGAGTGGCTATTCTTCTCTGTAAAGGCCTTCCCTGGCAAACATTTAAGGTACACGCCGACTCTGAGGGGCGCTACATAATACTGCTAGGGAAGCTATTTCACATGCAGATCACATTAGTTAATACATATGGCCCAAACTCGGATGACCCTGGGTTTTTTCGTCACGTCTGGCACCTGGCACAATCACTGGGCGGAGGGGCATACATGTGGGGAGGAGATTTCAATGCCGTGCTGTCACCGGAGCTAGATAGGGAAGGGGCTGCTCGCGCGCATCACCCGCAAGCTGCAGATCTTATACGCGGCCTAATGGCTGATTATAATCTACAGGACTCGTGGCGCGTATTACATCCCGCGGTTAGAGAAGGCACCTGCTTCACCCCGCACAGAGGAGCCTGGTCCCGCTTGGACTTCTGGCTCTTGACCCCACAGGTCCATGCCTGGGTGTCTGCAGTCACCCACAAGGCGCGCACCCTCTCAGACCACTCACCTGTTGAACTGACTCTGACTGTCCCCAAGCCATACATTACACCCTTCATGTGGCGATTGCCTGCGCAGGCCCTGTCAGATCAGGTGTTTCGTGAGGATATCCATCAGCACATACTCGACTACTTTGAGCACAATGCGGGTTCCGTGTCATCGTTGGGCACCTTGTGGGACGCGTTTAAGGTGGTGATCAGGGGCCACTGCATTGCGGGACAGGCCAAAGTCCTAAAGACTATCAGGGGTGCGCTAGGTAAATTGGAGGATCGCCTGCATTCTCTGGAGGTGAAGTACTGCTCTGACCCCTCGACTGCCACCTTGGCTGAAACTCGCACCACGCTAACAGAATATCAGACAGAAGCTGATAGGGAGCTTAAGTTCCTGACTAAGCATGCTGTGGCCCGCAGATATGGGGAGGGGGGATCGCCCAGGCAGAACGCTCGCCCTCCTGCTGCGTTCACAACGACCCTCTCCCTTTGTTTCCTCAGTGATGACAGAGGGAGGTGAAACCGGAAATACTTGATACCTTTCGGACCTTTTACATGGACTTGTACAAGGCTCGGGCAGCCCACCCACAGGCGGAGCTGTCTGAATATTTTGACACGATACAACTTATATGGTTCAATGCGCACCAAAAAGGTTACTTCGATGGGCCCTTTGCGGCAGAAGATGTGCGGGAGGCAATAGGATCATTGGCAGCCGGCAAAGCACCGGGACCAGACGGCCTCCCGGCACAGTTTTACAAGGAATATGCAGATCTCCTGGCCCCCCGACTGTTGGCAGTGTATGCTGAGGCGGTCGAGACGGGTATACTCCCAGAATCCATGAGAGAGGCTGTCATCATTACCCTCCTAAAACCGGACAAGGATGTCCAGCAATGCGACTCCTACAGGCCATTATCTTTAATTAATACCGACGCAAAGATCTTTGCAAAAATGCTCGCGACTCGGCTGCAGCCGGTGTTGCCCCTCATTATCCGCCCGGATCAGTCGGGCTTTGTGCCGGGCCGCTCGACATCCCACAACCTCCGCACCCTTTTCGGGGTGCTGCACTATTTGGCCCCACATGTTAAGGCTGCGGCGGTACTCTTAGACGCCACCAAAGCGTTCGACTCCCTGGAGTGGGGGTTCCCGTTTCCTCTGCTGCAGCGCATGGGTGTGAGTGAGGCCTTTATCAGATACATTAGACTGCTTTATACCGGCATCACTGCTAGGGTGAGAGTGAACGGGCTCGTCTCTGCACCATTTGCCGTGCGGAGGGGTACGAGACAGGGCTGCCCCCTGTCGCCCCTGCTCTTTGCCATCGCCACAGAGCCTTTGGCTGCCCGCATCAGACAGCATCATGCGGCCAGGGGCATTGGCTTCTCGTCAAGGGCGCTGTCCATCTCGCTGTACGTGGATGATATTACGCTATATGTGTCTGATCCTCAGGTAAACCTCTCCCCTCTGACGAGAGAACTGATGGAGTATGGTCGGCTGTCGGGAGTGAATATAAATTGGGAGAAATCGGTCATTTTGCCCCTGACGTCCGGGACTCCCTGCTTTACCCCGGACTGCCCGCTGAAATGGGCAACTGGGCCGGTGCGGTACCTGGGGATTTGGATAAGCACGGATATGCAGCAGCTATGGACGGAAAATTACGGGCGGGTGATGGGTTGGGTGGACGTGAGGGTCGGCCGCTGGAAGCATTTGCCCCTTTCGCTGGCTGGCAGAATCGCTGTGGCTAAAATGGTGATCCTGCCTAAACTCCTATATTTATTCGTGAATATCCCACTGCCCCTAACGGCACATTTCTTGAGACAGGTGCGCTCACGGATGGTGGAGCTGGCCTGGGGAGGCAAACAGCCGAGGGTGGCATGGGAGACCCTCACTCTTCCACAGCGCCAGGGAGGCCTGGCCGCACCAGACTTCTCCTTATATGCCTACTGTGCACAGGCACAGTTCCTGCACTACTGGGCGCACCCCACACCGTTTCAACCGCACGTGGCAATAGAAACTGATAGCGGCAGCGGGGCCGCTCTAACTGTGGCACTCTACGCGCGACACAACCGGAGATGCACGGAAATCGACCCGGTGCACGCACTCAGGTGGGCTTGGGATGGGCTGAGACGAAGGGCCGGGCTGGACCTTCTTTACACCCGATCTGTGCCTCTGCACGGGAACCCGATGTGGCCACCGCTGCGAAATATGCAGACCGGGGAGCGTGCCGCGGTACTGGGCCTTCACACTGGGGGCGATTTGTTTCCGGGGGACACCTTCCTCACGCTTGAGCAGATGTGTGGTGCGGACGCTCCGACACTACTGGACGCGCTTCTTTATTATCAGCTCCGCCACTCGTGCCGGAAGCTGTTCCCCACGTTCCCGGCGCCGCCGCCGGACCTGCTTGCCCTGGAAAATGTGCTGTCCGTGGAGTCGGGGCGCAAGCTTGTATCCAGATTGTATGTGCGAATGCAAGCTAATCACCCCGTGGTTATTCCGGCGGCGCGAGGCCTATGGGCGGCGGAATTGGGTGCAGATATTTCTGATGTGCACTGGGACTTGTGTTGTAAGCTTCTTGAGATACTGTCCCCCAACCACAGGCTGCGCCTGATCCACTTCAAATACATACACATGACGTATCGCACCCCTAGCCGATTGCACCGCATGGGCTTAAGAGACACAGATGAGTGCTGGCGCTGTTACACTCGTGGAGCCACCTTTCTGCATATGGCGTGGGACTGTCCCACATTGGCGACATTCTGGACAAGGGTGGTGACGATAGTATGCGAAATCACGGGCCTACAGATACCATGCACACCACAGGTTACGCTGCTGGGAATTCTACATATGGTTGAGCCCAAACACCGTAAGCTGCCAGCGATGCTATTGTTACTGGCCAAACGACAAGTTGCTATGCATTGGGGAGTTGGTACGTCGCCTAGCGTTAGGGAATGGGTCAGAAGCGCTGTCTATTGCCAGACGCAGCTCGCCTTATACTGGGAGCTTATGCCGATGCGATGGAGGCCTAAGGATATATGGGGGCCCTTCACGCACTGGTTGGAGCGCGCTCTGCTACAGGCGCTGTAGCTCGCTGCTATCCCCTAGGGCAGTAGGGAGATGGTGGTCGTTGCATTGGCCCGTGGGGAGTATTGTCAGGCGCTGGGTTGGGTGGGTGCGTACGGAAGGGGGAGGAAGATTGACAGCTGGGTGAAGAGCAGACTGTCGTATAACACTAATGGGTGTCCTTGCAATCTCGTATTTGGTGCTATGTTTGTGGGGAGACGCATCGTCATCGCTGAAAATATGTACACAGCAGTGAGTTGTATTGTTTTAAGTTTGTTATTGAAAAATGCAAATAAAAAGAATTAAAAAAAAAAAGTATGCACGTGCCTGCGGGATATAGCCCGATCCACCAAGGCGCACTTATCAGGCTTGGCTCAATTGCCCAACAGTTTGTCGTACGGGGCCTCTCTATATGGGAGAAAAGGCTCCACACTTGTCTGACTATGATACAGGACATCAATCAGGGGATCAGTGGACTTCTCCACGGTAGGCAGAGAATTTCAATACTGTAGCCACTCTCATCAAAGTATCTTCAAAAGAGGATCTCGCCTTAGTAGCAAGAATAGGAGGAAAAGTAACCGCAAGGTTGGGGAAGACTCCAGCCCACTAGCCTCAGCGATCGCCAATTCTCCTCAATAAAAGGTGGAATAGTCTCAAAATAGGCTGTAACAGCCCAGACTCTTCTGTTCCCCCCACTACAAGGAGACTTCCAGAAGCCTCAACATGAGAGGAAAGTGGAAAAGAAAACAAGTTACTTACCTGTAACTACAGTTATCCAGTATTGGTATCTTTCATAGATTCACATGCCTGAATCATTCTCCGTCGCCGAGGCGGGAGTCTCGGTAGATAAAAAAGTAGTGCCAAAAATAATTAGTAGTAGTAGGCCTAAAGAAAAAAGGCCCTAAGGCCTATATCTTAGAAGCCCATCTACCTCGTTATGTAAAATAACCCAAGAATTGGTAACAACCAATCAGACATCAGCACCCTTCTAGCACCCTCTCAGCAGAGCCAGCTCTCCTCAGATTTTCCTAGCACGAGTGGGAAGCACATATCCCAAACATAGAGAACTGACTCTGCGGGGAGGAGGGTGGGTGCATGTGAATCTATGAAAGATACCAATACTGGATAACTGTAGTTACAGGTAAGTAACTTGTTTTCTTATCCAGTATTGGGGTATCTTTCATAGATTCACATGCCTGAATCAGAGTAGCAAGCAGTATGCCAAGCATGCAGTCGTTTGCGGATGGTGGGAGACTATTGCTGATACACTCCCAATTACGCCCGCAATATGATAACTAGAAGGTATAAGATGTCCTCTCTTAGAATCCAAACATGTATCTTACACAAAGAAAAAAGAATGTAGCTTAAGAAATAGCAATTATCAACAGCAACTTGAAAATGCATAAATATACACAACTCAAGAAATCGCTCATAATAAGTAAAACATATATCTGACCTTAGTTTAAAAGATGTTGAAGTACGGCTTGTCCTACAGCTGTATCTTCCTGCAGAGTAGATTGCAGACAGTAGTGCTTCGTGAATGTGTGAACATTTCTCCTCATTGCAGCACGACAAATATTTTCCAAGGATACTCCTGCGAACAATGCAGTAGATGCTGCCATAGTTCTAGTAGAATGCGCCCTGACCTTCCTTTGTAAAGGTTTATTGGCTTTATCATGACAAAAATGAATTGTAGAAGCCAACCATCTGGCTATAGTCGCTTTAGTCACAGCAGACCCAAGTGTAGCTTGACCATAAGCTATTAGCAATTGATTGGACCGCCTGATGTCCTTAGTCCTTTGCAAGTAAAATTTCAGACAACGTTTTACATCCAGCGAATGTAACGCTTGCTCAGATGTAGTGGCTGGATTTGGAAAGAAAACTTTCAGTTTCACTGGCTCATTTAAGTGGAACTGAGTCGGAACTTTAGGGATGAATCGTGTATTTGTCCTGAGAGTAACATAATCTTTAGAGAACTGCAAAAAGGGCTCTGAGATGGTGAACGCTTGAATCTCACTGACTCTTCGAGCTGATGTAAGAGCCAAAAGAATAGCCACCTTCCATGTTAAAAATTTTAGATCAGCCTTGTGGATAGGTTCAAACGGTCTTTTCATTAATTGAGCTAGTACTGTGTTCAACTCCCACTCTGGAGGAGGTGCACGAATTGGTGGAAAAACATGGAATAGCCCCTTCATAAATTGTTTTATTAATGAAGAGGAACAGAGCGAAGGTTTAGAAGTACTCTTCCTGAATCTTGATAGAGCCGCAAGATGAACTTTTATTGATGAAAATGCAAGCCCAGATTTGGCCAGGGATAACAAATAAGGAAGGATTTGTTCTACTGGAGCTTGGAAAGAAGGATGGACATCCTTCCCCTCGCACAAATGACAAAATCGTTTCCACTTTAAACAATAGGTTTTTAATGTACTTTGCGCGCGTGATTTAGATAGAATCTCACGGCATTCCTGTGAAATGGTTAGATCTTTGTATTCTAAGAAATCAGGAGCCATGCGTGCAAGTGCAGCGACTGTGGATCTGGATGGAGTATTTGACCCCTTTCCCTTGTCAACATCGTGATTGTTGGTACTAGACGGATGGAGCTGTGAGCTAGAAGAAGCAGCTCCTGGAACCAATATTGCCTTGGCCAACGGGGTGCAATCAGGATGAGATGGCAACCTTCCATCTTCACTTTGCGGATCACTTTCGCAATTAGTGGTATCGGGGGAAAAGCGTACGCACAAAGCCCTGACCATCTCATGGACAGGGTATTTCCTCTTGATCCCTGTTGAGGGAATCTGCTTGCGTAATAGCGGCATTTCTTGTTTTCTTTTGTAGCAAACAAATCCAGGGCTGGCTTGCCCCATAATTGAAAAATTTCGTCTAGTTGCTTCTGCTCTATCTCCCATTCGTGACAGCCTGCCAGAGATCTGCTTAGGTTGTCGGCCAACGTGTTGTGAAGGCCCCTGACGTGCTCCGCTCGTAAGGTTATCTTGTGTGTTGTAAGCCACTCCCATAGTTCCTGAGCTTCCTGCGAAAGGGACAGTGACCTCGTTCCTCCCTGCTTGTTGATGTAATACATGCTGGTCGTGTTGTCCGTCCGGACCAGCACTGAGGCCCCTGCAATTCTTGGGAGGAACTCTTGCAGAGTGAGAAAAATGGCACGAAGCTCCAATCTGTTGATATGCTGTTGGCGGTATTCCTGGGACCATCGTCCCTGAATCTGTAAATCTTGGAGATGTCCTCCCCACCCCTCCATGGAGGCGTCTGTTACCACGAATTCTGGAGGAGATGTTAGAAAAGAAAGGCCCGGAGCCAGGTTTTTCATCTGAGACCACCAATGCAGAGAGACCATCATGTGAGGTGTTATCATGATGGAGTCGTTGAACGACCCTACGGCCTGTTTCCATTGTAGATGTAACTGCTCCTGCAGAGGTCTCATTTGGAGCCGTGCTAAAGGTACAAGATTTATTGTTGATGAACACATCCCTAGAAGAGACGCAAACATCCGGACAGAAACTGACTTTCTTCTTGCGATTGATAGTGCTAGCTTTTGTAAACGAAGCTGACGTTCCTCTGACAAGAATGCCTTGCATTGTCTGGTGTCCAGCATCGCTCCCAGAAACTGAATCCTTTGAAGAGGAAGCAGTTGAGACTTGCTTTTGTTGAGAGTGAGGCCTAAGTTTGAGAATAGACCTAGGCATGCTGAAATTGCCTCTACGGTAGTCTGCTTCGAAGGGCCTTTGAGCAGCCAATTGTCCAAGTATGGGAATACTTGTATTCCCTGAGATCTTAGAGTCGCTGCTACTGGTGCAAGACACTTTGTAAAAATTCTTGGAGCAGATTTCAGCCCAAACGGAAGGACTTTGAACTGATAGTGGACGCCAGCCACTACAAATCGCAGGTACTTGCGATGCTTGGGAAGGATAGGAATGTGGAAGTACGCGTCCTCCAGGTCCAGAGAAGCCATAAAATCCCCTTTGTTCAGGCAGCTCAAAACTTCGGCCAGCGTAACCATCCGAAAACTCTGCTTTTTTAGAAATTTGTTGAGCTTGTAGAGATCCAGAATCGGGCGCCACTCCCCTGACTTTCTCTTTATGAGGACAAATCGAGAATAGAACCCGGTTCCCTTCTGGGACGAAGGAACCTTCTCTATTGCGTTCTTGCGGAGCATTATTAAAGCTTCTTTGAACAATAAGTGAAGACGAGGGGGAGGGGGACCCCTGGGCAGGGCAGTAGGAGGTTGTTTTAAGAACTCCAGGCTGTGACCGTTTCTGACTAGGTCGATGACCCAACGATCCGAGGTGATCTCTTCCCAATTGTGTGCAAAAGTTGTTATCTTTGCTCCCACTGGAAGGGAAGGAGGGATGACTGGCGTCCAGCGTAAATCATTGCTTCTTGTTGGTGTCGCGACCTTGATTGTTCGATCGCCTTCTCCTCCCTGACGAGAGAAACTATTCGAGGAAGATTGCCTGTATGATGATAGTCCATACGGCTGTCTATATTGAGATTGATATTGTCTGTTTTGCTGACTTTGATAATTTCCCCTTGATACAAAACCTAGTCCTCTTGCACCACGGAAAGATCCCCGTTTGTATTGGAGAGCAGCTAGTGACTTAGCTGTATCCGTATCGGTCTTGATCGCTAGGAGGGCGTCGTCTATATGTTTCCCAAATAAGGATTCTCCATCATAGGCCATATCAATGATTTTGGCTTGAACCTCTGGCCTAAAAGATGTTGCCTTAAGCCATCCTTGACGCCTAATAACTGCAGCCCCTGCAAGTTGCCTAAAGTTGGTATTAGCAATATCCAGAACACAGTCTATGATCTCGGATGCGGCTCGTTCTCCCTCTAGAAGTATCTTCCTTGCCTCTTGTTGACGATCTTCAGGAATGAGGTCTATAAATTCCGAAAATTCTGACCACATCTGGCGGTCATAGCGACCAAGTATGGCCAAGGAGTTTGCAGCTTTGATAGAAGTTGCCGCCATAGTAGAGAACTTCTTACCGATAAGATCCAATCTTCGTCCTTCCCTATCCGGCGGCGTTGATATCGGCATAGCTGGATTTTTGGACTTTTGTTGAGCAGCCTGCGATATAACGGAATCTGGTCGGGGATGACCGATTAGACAAGAAGGCGTTTCTGGAGGAGCACGATATTTCTTGTCAATACGAGGGAGGACCGCAGGTACTGAAGCAGGTGTCTTCATAATCTTTAACCCCTCATTCCATATAAAATCGATGATGGGAATTGCTCTGGTAATTTTCCTTTGCTCCTCTTTAAAATCATGGAGGAAACAATCCGTATGCTCCACAGTGACTGGTAGTTGAAACCTGACTGCGGCACGTTGCATTAAATTATGAAAGCCACCTATATCCTCTGGAGGAGAATCCGATGGCTGAGGAATGGGTGGAGAAGGCATGGAAATAATGTAGTCATCCCAAGGATCCAGAGTGGTGTCCTTATCCGGCACCTCACCTTCTTCGATATCTTCCTCATCAGAGGAAATGGTATCATGGTGTGATTGCGTCCCCGAACCAGCAGGGTGAAGCGGCGAATTTGGAATGTCCGTATGCGACTCTTCAGTCGGTTGTAAATTAGGAAGAGGTTGTTGTGGAGGAAAGCGTTGGCGGTAATCCGCCAGCATGGCCTGAAGATCTTGAATCAGTGTAGGCGGGAGAGGACTCGTTTCTCTACGATCCCAATCCCTTGAGGGATGCCTGTAAACTGGTGTAGCCAGGCCTTCCTGGTAAGCATGCTCATGATAGTCTTCTTCCTCATCCACCTCTTGACACTTTATATGTAAATCCGAGGGGTGCCGAGCTATTCCGAAAGGACCCTCATCATCCTCCTCTTCAAAATCATCCTCTTCTGCATAAGAGTCTAAGATATGCGAAGGCAGCAAAGGAGAAATATTACTGTAATCCTGTTTGTGAAAAGTGTTTAACTGAATATGCGTGTACGCAATAGGCGTAACATGAGTAGTTGGTGGAATCGCTTTAAGGAAACCTCTCGTCGACGGGCTTCCCCTCGTCGACGGAATTGCTGCCTTCTGAGCCGTCGACGGAATCGTCACCGTCGACGGGGTCTTCGCCGTCGTCGACGGGGTCTTCGCCGTCGTCGACGGGGTCTTCGTCGTCGTCGACGGGGTCTTCGTCGTCGTCGACGGGGTCTTCGTCGTCGTCGACGGGATCGTCGATGGGGTCTTCGTCGACGATGTCCTCATCGACGATGTCGTTATTGACAGAACTTCCTTCATGCTCGACGTCGACGCAGTTGTCGACGGAGTCTTAGATGTTTTAGGAGACATGATAGGTGAAGATATCGAAGTAGTGGAGACTGTAGCCGTCGACAGAGGAGCAGCAGAAGTCACAGAGATAGTATATGACGATCCCACTGACAAAGTCTTAACCTGAGATTTACTCACGGTTTTAGAAGCTGAAGACTTCTTGGATCTCTCAGTCTTGTGACTTCTGCGAATGGTCAGAAGTTACATGAGAGGCCTTATGATGTTTTCTCCCTTCACTGGAAGAACTATCAATAGATCTAGCCCTTTTCGAGGCCCTGTCATCCTCCTCAGCCGAGGAAGATTTTAACCATAATAATACTCTTGCCTCTCTGTCCCTTAAGGTCTTGGGAGGGAAAGTCCGGCAAATTCTACAATCCTTAGCAACATGCTTAGGATGCAGACAGTAAATACACTCCTCATGCTGGTCGTCCACATGGACCCTCTTCTTATCACAGGTCCTGCAGGGTTTAAACAAAGCTTTCTTGTCAGACATTTCTGAAGAAAAAGAAGAAACTGAGTAGGCACTCAGGGAGACTCCCTTCCACACGACGTGCGGTGAATATCTGAGGCGAGCTGGCTCTGCTGAGAGGGTTCTAGAAGGGTGCTGATGTCTGATTGGTTGTTACCAATTCTTGGGTTATTTTACACAACGAGGTAGATAGGCTTCTAAGATATAGGCCTTAGGGCCTTTTTTATTTGGGCCTACTACTACTAATTATTTTTGGCACTACTTTTTTATCTACCGAGACTCCCGCCTCGGCGACGGGGAATGATTCAGGCATGTGAATCTATGAAAGATACCCCAATACTGGATAAACAATATTCTCCTCAGTTGGCTCCACACCAGACGCCGGAGCGCCTTGAAGGCGACGCTTTGACATCAAAAGGAAGAGGAGAATTGACTTTGATCGTTGCCACTGACATTAATGCCTGGGTCGGCTTATAAAGGATGGATGCCGAAGAGTGCCCAACTTGCATCGAGGGCGAACCCACCGGGGTGTGGCTCCTCTCACCTCCATATGGCACCATGGCACTCCTGAGAATGATGGGGGGGATCAAAGATAAGATGCAGAGGTATTAGTACTATCTCATTTGGGCCACCGATGCCCCGGCTCCCAGAAAAGTGGGGAGGCGTGCGACAGTCGTGTACAGCCTCCTCAACCGGCAGGCGGGAGGAGAAGTGAGAGTCTTCACACGGCGGAGTCCGGGGGTGCTCGACTTCAAACCACTGCACTTACCTCAGGACATACATGGAGAGAGACGTCCCCATGAACGGCTCCGACTCCTGGTACTGTGAACTACCCCCTGAACAAGAAGAAGGAGACCAAAGCGGATGTGCAGTCTCTGTAAACCGCAACATATGCGCCACTAGAAGTTTCATACGGCGTTCCTTGAGCACCTTTGGCTTCTGGCAGGAGCCTCAGTTTTCGGAGTCATGGTACAAACAGAGTGTGGGTCTGTAACAAACATTTGTCAAGTACAAGACCCACAAGGCCTAAAGGGTAAACAGACAAGAAAAGCACATTGTTTTAAATCGACAAAGACTGTCGAAATAGGCCCAAAAACAGCCTGAGGAACCACTTCTCTGGATCCGCGTTACAGAGCGAAAAACAAGAAACTGATATCTGCGTGCCGGAGGGGACCTATATGACTCCACTGACGTCACATCCGAGTCTGCATCATCGCGGAGTTGTACGATGAAGCCCAACCCCCTCCCCCCCACCCCCATAGTTTATGGTCAGTTTCTTGTCTTTGCACTTGCAAGTGATGCCAAAGTATGCGGAATACGAGGGGTATAGGTCTGCAATACAGGCGACTGAGGTTGCAAAGATGGTTGCTTTGGCGACATGGTTTTTAAAGGCTCTAGTAACTTCTTGTAATAATCAACCAACATGAGATGCAAATCCTCAACTGAAGCTGTGAAGACTGGCAACATTTCCTCCTGACAGAGCATCTCACGTCAACATGGATGAAATCAGGCCAAGTATTCCATTGGTCTTATTTTCGGACTTGTCAGCCTTGTGCCTAGCGGAGATGGAAATGATTACTCACCTTCCATATATTCTTCTTTGCCATCATACTGGTATTTTGCATTAAGCTATGCTGAGATATAATCAGAACTTAGGGGCCCCAAGCAATTCTCAAGAGTCCTCAGCATCTAGCAGCTGACTTGGTGGCAGATGCAACACCTTACTTGGTGACATGCTCAAGTAACAACAGTACTGGAATGCCTTTCTCAGTGATTATGGGAATCTTGTGAATCTTCATCGATGGTAAAGCAGATGGTATTGTTGATGCTGTGGTTGTGGTCGTTCCTATAGCAGTCTATGATATTCTTGTGAATGTAGGTAACACAGACTATACCGACAGTAGCTTTGTCAATGCAGGCCTCGAAAAATCATTACAATGTTACCAGATCTGCAGAATAATCTACTGGACCCAACGGTAATGTTCTTGACCCATAAACTGGTCTCACATTATGTGAACCTAGATAGCTATTTAATTTCACACAGTCCCCTTTTCATTTACTATCTCATATGAGTGCATCTTCAAATAGTAGAATTCAGCATGTGTGTTACACAAAAAAAACTTGTTTGGTTTAATTGACTAAACTTATACTCCATGTATAATGAGAATTTGGTCCACATACAAGGTACACATGACCGCTGACTTGCCTCGTAGTTAACTAATTCCATTGTTACCAGAATGGGGGGCTTTCCATATCATATTTAAAAACTTTCACTTTTAATAAAAGCTCAATACAGTGATATAATTTGAAAGGGTAAGATGAAGCGCTTCTGCATGTTAAAGAAATGCACTTTTTGAATTTTGAAGACTCTGTTATTGTGAGATCTTTGGTGCATGATTAACATGCCAAATATTTTTAAAGCTCGTCTTGGGCACATGCTCGCAGTGACAGAGCCGACACTTGGCCCTCCCCGTTAATTTGTTGAGTCTACACTTATCCAGAGAAAGTGGGAGAGATGCAGTAGAACGCCAGCACTATGGATGTGGGTTTGGGGAGAATGGGAAGAAAACTGTGGTTATATGAACTCATAGGGGTCCAATAACAACTACATCAAGTGCTTAAGGCAGGACCACAATTGTGTAACATCGTGTCATTGCAAATCTTCATCTTATCCAACACAGAAGCATTCACTCTATCCACTTTAGAATTCTTATTGGCTGAGCAGGCCAACTACTATTCAGATTCGGGACCGGACAATTACACACTTGTCTAAAGTCTAAAACGAAGTTCTTTAGCTTGGGCTGATGTCCTGGAGTTATTTTTGTCCTCTGCATGTGTTGTACCTCTCTTGTACATGTGCTGTATCTAATTTTATAGTTGTAACTAATCTCTCGGCAATGAAATATATTTGTTTTGGACTGGGTTTGCATGACTGCACTGCTGTGCCTCCACTCATCCTCGCACTTAGCCAGGACATACGAGTCCTGTGATTTCAGTGATGTACATGATCTCAATTCTGTACCTGGCCTGGGCTTGATATTAATTCTATTCTGCCCTTTACAGGTTTCTCTTACCAACCAGATCACAGAACAGCAATGGGAAACATCGTTTACAACGCGGGGATTACATCGCGATGCCATTACATCGTGGTTTTTACAACGCAAGTCGTTACAACGACTTGCGCTAGATGGCGCTCTAGGACAAGGAATAGTATAATTTACTATCCAACACCTTCCCTACTGTACGCAGACTGGAGTTGGAATAGTAAATTATACTACTCCTAAGTCCTATTCCTTGTCCTAGAGTGCCATCTAGTGCAAGTCGTTGTAACGACTTGCATTGTCAAAACCGCGATGTAGTGTACCGCGATGTAAATGTATGCGTTGTAACGTCATACATCCAACAGCAACAGTTTAAGGCGTTGTACTTCTAGATAATATAATACTCGCCACAGCTGGAGCATCCTCACCCTGCACTCATTGCACTCGCACTTTTTTTGTTTTTAGGTCTCGCCTAGCGACGCAGTGCATGCGCTACCCGCTTGCGAGACTATTGTCGTCGGTTTGGCTTTGGAAGCGGGGTGGAAGCTCCACCCATTCTTTTCATTGGCGCGCAGCAAAAATGCGCGCTTTACATTGGAAGAGTGGCATGTTGGTTCCCCCCCTGTGTCCTGTTCGCCGTGCCTGCCCGGACAGCAGATGTGCACGCGCACGGCGTCTCTGGCGATCTGCTGCTTGTTTACTTTAATGAGCGCGGCACCCGCTTTAGAGACCCCGCGCTCACTTTATTTATTTCCCACTCCACTTTATTTTTTCATCTGATCCCTTACTATGCAACCCAAAACGACCAACTCGCAACAAGTTCGCAACATGCATCGCCTGTTACAGCTGCAGGTGATATGGTTAGTTTGGCGCGGGTGGGGCTGCATGCTGCACAGTGGGCTGGGAGAGAAGGAGCCCCCTTTGAAGACATCGAATAGTTCTCATTTGAGAGCTGGACGGAGTTCCGAAGCCCTGCACGGCCAGCGGCACTGTGGGAGCCGGTCCAGCTCCGCCACCTCACACTACCTGCAGGTTCGGAGGCACGGAGAGATGGGGGGTGTGGGAGCCGGCACAGCTCTGCCTCCACACACTGCCTGCACGGGCCGGTGGGAGGTAGCACAGCAACCCACACTCCCTACCCTACCTGTATGAGTTGGCCGGATGGAATTTGCTGGCCCAGGTCTGTTACCACACACTGCCTGCACAGGCCGCGTCACAGAAAGCTGGCCTGTCTCTGTCCCCCCACATTCCATACCTGCGCGGGAAGGGCTCCCCGCATTATGCTTTTACCTACCTTGTGCCTGTGTAAAGACACCACACGGTCGGCAGAGCCGCGCTCACTATTAATGACCAACGCGTTTGCCCTTTGTGCAGTCTCCAGGCCACACAGCATCCACCCCACATCACCTGCTCCCTGGACCCCCAAAAGTGCCAATGTGACAAGCAGGTCAAGGGCTGCGCCCCTCAGTGCCTGGTCCACTACCAGCCCGTGCCAGATGAAGCTCGCGTTTACTCGCACCACACCAATATTACATGTGCTGTAATCCTTGGCTCTCCTCGGCTGCCACATTCATTTGGTGGTTTTCACGTTGGCATGCCCGTGTAATATTTTTGGCACCAACAACTCCTCATTTTTACACGGACACAACCGATGTACCATTTAGTCACTCTCTGCACTTTCATGTTTTTCTGGAGCTCACGCAGTCCGGAGTACTCGGCCTTGTTTCTCAGAGATGATGTTATTAACTGGTCGGACCCTCAGTCACAGCATGTTGCAGACCGGAATCTAGTGTCTGTTAGTTTCTCTCACAGTGCCTGCAACCCAGCCACTCTCCTCCCACATATATGTTTCTCTCCCCATCCACCTTTTCCCCTCAGCAACTCTTTTTCTCTTCCAGTCCGTTTAGCCCACCCTGTTCACACTCCTCTGTTGACCATTTGATTTTCTTACAATCCCTTCACCCATAACTCTGTTCTCCTACCTCTTTTTCTCAAATCCCCTCCATTTTCATTCTTTCTCTCTCCCTTTTCACTGCCCCCTCTGTAACCACCCTTCTTTCTCGTCTTCTTTTTGGACCTTTCTCCCCCTCTTTTTATACCAATCTGCCTTTCCTTCTCCATACTAGCTCCTTTTCCCCCCATTCTTTTGTTTGGTCGAGGTGCCAGGGCATTTGGGTAATGCTTGGTAATGTTGGTTTATTAGGTCTGTTTTGACCGCGCAGGTCACACTAGATCTTCAATTATCAACCTGAAAAGAGCTTTCAGAAATATTATACAAAGGGACTTTGGCTCTGCACATATGTTGGTGGACAGAAGCACATGTTTGTATTCGGCACAAGTTGTGTGCTTCCACACAAAAAGTGCTTACCATCCAAGAGCTGGAATTATCGGTAATCAAGTTCTCGGAGCTCTTTATCAAGTCTAGCTGCTGTGTAACAACATTGCTTCACTTCTAACCCTAAAAAATCCTTACTGTCCCTTAATGCTACCATTCTCTAATCCTTCAATCCCCTTAATGCGACCCTTCCCTAAACTCTAACAAGCATTGGCATTGCCAATAGGTCTCACCTTTGGGTCTTTATAAGTGTTTAGTTATCCAGCACAATATCCTTGGTGCAACAACATCAACTGTTGCATGGATAAACACTTATAAGATCCCAAAGGCGAGACCTATTGGCTATGCCAATGCTTGTTTAATGATAGTTTTCAAACATGAATTTAGAAACATTCATGCTTTCCCACTCCACACTGACAACAATAGCAAACTTAGAGGCAAGTCAGCACCCTCTGGGTGGCCTACGTTGCTAAACAGGATTCTCCTTATACACAAGAATGTGGTCACCCTCAATGTTTGATCAGGCACACGCAGACTACACTCAGGTGATTACTCACTGCCTCTCTGACTTTAGACGCAATGACCGAGTCACAAACGCCCCAGTCCTGACCCAGACGTGGTTTTCAAACATGCCAGTATTTGTGCGGTGCCTCTGGAGGGAACAGACAGTCATATACAGGTCCTGCACTATTTACCTCTATGTTCTGAAGAACAAGACTCATTAGCCATATATTACAATTAAGGGAACACATATGCAAAACTTTAACATGATCTTAAAACATGTGACGGTCTAACCAGTAAAAAGGTACTTTCTTTAAACTCTATTCTATTATGAAAGGTCAGGTAGAACATTGGTCCTTTCAGTCGGATTCCATGGACCTTGTCTGTAGCAGGCCCATATTTATATTGTCATTGGGGGTGGGGGAATGTTTCTAAGTGAATGATTAAAAACTCACTTTTAATGAATCTCAGTGAAGTAATATAATCTTATGTAGGTGAAATGCTTTTGTCATGATTCGCAATGTAAACCAATATAGGCCTGGGCAGTCTCCTAACCTTTTACCTACATTTACCCTGCCACTGTACTACATAACAATTTGGTGAGGACCTTTTACCTATTTAGGTGCTGCATAAATGTTGTGTGGTTTTCTCCAAAAACTAGCCTCATTTATTATGCATGAGGATTCTCAGAATCACAGCAGGATTACCATCTTCTGCATAATAAATGTGTATAAGGTTCATCACTCTTGTCATCCTCGGCAAACATCACACAGCAAGGTAGAACCCCCGAGGGTACCTTTTGGGTTTAAATACCATATCTTTGCTAGGGCGGCGAGAGGAGAAAAGACTTCCATGCTGACACGAGACGCTGAGGTCCCTGCACGCAGATACTCCAGCACGCAGTGGTTCGACATTCCTCGCGGAGTGTCCATCTCGAGACCAAGGCGGGGTCCTTCGTTCTCTCACATAAGGTAATGGTTTTGGCTTTATCCTAGATGGATTGTTGACTATACACCTACATACATGCTAGGTAGATTTGGGTACATCTAGTTAAGGTTAGCATCGTAGGAGTACGCATTATTACTTTCATGCATTTATATGCCTGCGTATATCCATTGTTTTAGCACTATGGCTGAATTCTACCATCTATTTACTCTGTTGGTGCTGATAACTGTATACATCTGTTTCTGTCTTATGGTTGTTGCAGCACACGTATTGAACACTAGAATGACGCTGGATCAATAAATGCTTATTGACCAATTTTCACTTCTCACCTTACACACTGGGCTGCAGCAGGTTTAATTTCCCTTGCCTGCCACGTCTCTCCTAGTCAGCTTTTAACCATAGCATCTGTGCCCAGCGAATAAAGGTTCTTCGGACACTCATAGCTATTTTTAACTCACTTTTGACACCCACTCTACTCACTATATACTTGCCTTAGGCAAAGAGCCCCCATGCGGGCCGGTTAGACATTGCAGTGACAGCCAAACGAGAAGCAGCCAGATGATTAGACCACTTGACCAGGGTGAACAACATTATTTTGGGATTCGCCTCTGAGGGCTATAAATGTAACTTTAAAAAAAATTAAACACCGCCCACCTCAATGTCCTATTTTTGGGATATGAGCTTTCAAGTGAAGGGAAAAGCCTGGCAGCTAACGTCTTAGAAAAGTGTGCGCTGCTCCAACCTCCAAAGACTTCATTTTAGGATTCCAAAATTTTGGCAGAACACACATTTTGGATTACGCAGAAAAAGTAAAGCCATTCTACGAGTTAATCCGACCTGATTTTTCAGTTCACCATTGAACACAGGATCACACAGAGACAGTTCATTCCCTAAAAGCTTACATGATAACTTCCACACACACACACACACACACACACGTGGTGATCCGTGTAGTAGCGGGTCAATCCGGGTACACTTACCTAACCTTCAATGAAGGCGAAACTGTACCCATTGCATACAAATCTCATCTGTACACAAACGCTTAGATGTGCTTTGCATCCACTGAAAAGATTCTCACAGCAGTACAGACTGCTGTAGTGAGAGAAAGCACTGGCAAAGGGGAAACAAATAATTGTCGTGACTCCAGTACCAGCCTTAAAGGCTGTTACAAAGACTAGCGTTCCATACGCAAAAGCACTGCATCCAAGATGGACAGAATAAGCAAATTCTCCCACTGCAATTGATGTGGACTACAAATTTGATTCTACATTAAAAACTCAGGCCTTTCTGCAGTACGAACAAGAATATCCTCTCACGAATGAAATTATGCCTCTAGATCAGAATGAATAGATTATTTACACTGACGGATCTGCTCAGGCTGCTGTAGGACGTAAACAGCAATACAGTGCAGCATGTACGATTGTAAAAAGTCGTATGCGGGACGGCAAGTTCCGTCCTAGCATTATGCAAACACAGTCTCTAGGAGATTGCACGGCTCAGCTGGCAGAACTAAAAGCCCTAGTACTGGCACTAAAAAACACGGATCGAGAATTCCCCACACCTATTGGGTGCAATTCATTTTATTGTGTCCAGTCATACAATGAATATCTTCACTACTGGGGGGTCAGAATGGTTTTAAAGACTCAAAAGGTTGCACAATAAAGCAAAGGTTGCTGTGGGAACAAGTGGCAGAGTTGAAAAAAGGCTTGCCGCGGACTCATGTAATTCATACGTTGAGTCATCAACATGTTGGCGTGCAAGTTGAAGATAATTAATTGGCTGATAAAGCAGCTAGGCAACAGTGTGAACTGCTGCCGTAGCTGCAATCACTCATTCAAAAACGAGGATAGACTAACAAATAATGGTTGCTGTCACTGCTTCAAGCAAAACACAGCTTAGCCATGCCAAAAGGCTTTCCACTCAAATACTCCTCAAGTTAGATGCGCAAAATATTCCGTATGGTCAAATTCCAGGAGTGGGGGATAGAATGATACCAAACATGGATCGCAGATTAGGTTTCATTCTAGCTGCACAATAGGGTCTGGGTTCAGCACCCGGAGGATTACTGCGACAATGTCACAAATGAAACAATGTTATTGGTGGCCAGATTTAACTAAACAGACAAAAGCATTTGTCCTTGAGTGCAACATCTGTCAGCAGATGAAGGTTTTCTCTGTAGCACGTCCACCGCAAACACCACTACTGATATCAGACAGACTTCTTGCTTGTGTCTGTTTGGACCACTGTGGCCCCTTACAACCTGATGGGGCTTACAAGTATATCTTGGTGGCAGTGAATTCATGCTCTAGATTCCTATGGGTTTGGCTTCAGCACTCAGCTGATGCCTGAACTGTTATAAAGGATTTGCACATCTTTATAGGGACATATGCAATTGAACATTACATTCTGACCGTGGCCTCGCGTTTAGCTCTCGGGCTGACAAGACAGCCATTGGAAGTTTGGGTGCTGAATTGCGGTACTCATCGCCATATAACCCCGAGGGAAATGCGATAGTGGAGAGGAAAAACCGGGACTTAAAGCAATCATTAACAGCAAGGGTATTGGGCTCGGGTGGTAGTTGGATCAATTACCATATAGGGTCCAGTGGGCCAAGAAGTTCTCTAGGAGGTCGTACTCCATATGAGGTCCTATTTGGGACGAGAATGTGGGTACCCGCCTAGATTGTGGCAGCACAGTGGCAGATGAAACCATTTGACATAGATAGCTGTTTGGATATTTTACAGGAACTTGATGAACTCCGGGCACCACAAAGCAATGTCCAAGTAAAACGCACCACCACTGAGGAAGTAAAATCAGTAACGGAAAGACCTGCCTGGATCCCAAAAGTTGGGAATCTGGTCAGAGAAAAGATTATGGACAAGAAATTGTTTGGGCCATCTTACAGACCTGTACCGGTCCTGGCTGTCAAAGTAACATGAACAGTACTGCTTCCGTCTCTTGCCGGTAAAAAAGGAAAGAGATTCATCTCCATTGACCTAATCATGTGGCAGATATTGAATAGCAGGCCGCGTGCACTCCTGGGTAGCCGCCAATCTCCTCTCGCTACCATACATGAGGTTCAGACAGAAAGACTGATAACGTTTGAAGATTCTGCTCTACGAAGTAACGGAGTTGCCAATAATGGAATGGAACTCGTGCCTATTGAAATGGAACAACAAAGCACAAATGAAACACAGATCTCAATTCAGCCTACTAACACAGATCTCAATTCGGCCTAATACCGACATCTATGTGAATATGCTTTAAAACAAGACATCTGCCAGTTCAACAAAACCTGCTGAGCAACCAAAGATAGATCGAACTGCATCTGGCTATTTCATAGATTTTGATACCTTCTTTCTGGATCCGAGTCAACCTGAGTCACCGCCAGTTCCAGTTTCCCGCAAAAAACAACTTCATGATTTCTACCTTTGGCTTAAAAAGACTTACCTTGTTTCACTGTGTCTACAGATTTTGATAGCACTTGGACTACTGTTCCTAGTCCTCTGGATAGGTTTAGTGACTGTCTTTTTCTTGCTTCTGAATGGACATCATCTCCTAGAACGCTCCGCAGTGTCACGTGAACTTGGTACTGAAACCACATACGTCATCTCATCGTCAACAAAGAGAACTGTCTTTAGTGAACAGAACAGCAGTTCCCGTTCCTGAAGGAATAGTTTGGGATAGGGTTTCATATGATGTATTTGGTCCCACTGAACTTTTGAAAACACTGCATGTATTTAAAATTTCTGTGAATGATATCATCACCTCCAGTATATACTTAGACGATTGGGACTTTGAAACTGTAAATAGTATGCTGTCTGATTTAGAACAATCTGCTGCATTCTAAAAAAATGAAATGTATGATGATCCGTCTGATTTTGACACCATAAATTGCACATACCATCAATGAGGACATTGCCCAACACCACCAAAAGGTAGGTGTGGTATTCTCTTCTGTGACCAGCTGTATTGGTAATCACAGCTGTGCCCTGCCAAGCACAACTGTAAGTGTCACTATGATGTCATATGCTGTGGGTTGCCACGGTGATGGAATGTGACTCTAGAGATGTGACAGTTGGAGGGAGAGCTATTTATGGATGGATGGGATCTTCAATGAATAAAAAACCTTGAACCTTCGCAGTTCTCCTGTATTCTTCTATCACACCCTTGAAGTGTAAAGGGGCATCTCGAATTGTCACAGTAGTTTACAAACATTTGCACAAGAGTTTGCTTATTTTTCTGGGTTTAACCCATCAGATCCACGCTTATATTATTATATGCGTGCACCTACAACTGCAAGGAAAACAATGCTCATCAAAACGAAACAGATTTGCTCGGCTTCTTTTATCTCCCAACTGTCTGAACAGGGTTTCGACTTATGGAAAGACACTATAAACATAAAATCAGTCTGGGGGACAAAGGAATGGCAGGTTCAGGGAACTGAGGCACTATTTAGAGCATGCCTCATTCCACAGCAGATCACTTTCCTGTACGACACTGTGCAACATATTTCTGGTCTTGGGTTAGACAAGATCAAAGACTTGAATAGACCTCGTATTCCCTCGCTTTCACAAAGTGTGGGATAGCAGAATTATACAGAATACAGTGAGGGCATGCTAGATGACATCATGCATGACGTTTCATACAATTCATCAGACCCCAATTGGAAGGGATGGTTAGTTTGGCCTATCGACACAAATAGGTGTCAGTCAAGATTCAAGTGTACCACCGAAGGGTTTAGCATCCATAGACCTGACCTACACTATGTACAACGAAAACATCCGGGGTGGTGACATCATACAGTGTCGGAAAAATATGCCTAGATTGGCTAAGAACCTCAACACGGTCCCAGGTGAAACAATACTTGTCCTTACGCTCAGATGACATGGATTGAAGGGATTTTTTGCTAGGTCCCCGGAAACCACGTCGTAAACGTTTCTCATATGCCATTTACAGTGAAGTATGGAAAATCTTGCAACAAGAGGCTGCAGAAAGATTGAATATTAACTTAGAAAAGGCTTTGACAGTGGTTGATAATGGAATGACCACACTGACATCCAGTATTTAGTCACTGGGCAACATTGTGTCTTCTGCTATAGATATAATGGAACAGGATCTGTTCATCCTACAACATGGGCAATCACAGTGAGATCCATTCTATTATTAAGCTGGACGCTACAATCATTGCGCTCTGGTTACATGGCCCGTGATAAATTAACAGTACATATCTATTCTCCGCATATAATCTATCAGAAAGGCAGACGCGAATGGTACAAAGAGATGCAAAATATACAATGCTGTACATTGAAAGATTAGACCAATTACCTTTCACAGTGGCAGAGCCACCATCCACAGAATGGTTAATTCATGGCCATATAACATTGCCAGTAACAATTTTCCAATTTCAATATTGCCTAGAATACCATCAGGTAGGCAGGTATGAAGCGAGGGGAAAGAACTTCATCCGTGAATGGGGACACTGAAGTGTTTCTCAGCGGTACAGACTGTGAGACTTCATTAAGTTGGTCTTGAATTTGCCAGGATATTATCCTTCACGGGGCCTGTAATGGTTTAGTTGCAAACTTATCCTGTCATGTTAAGGGATCCCCAGTTGCCATGGTTAATCTAGTGTTCAGGCTGCTCTGGAATAGGAGTTACTTAATGCTCAAGATTGTTGTGGGATGCTTACGGGGATCGCACATCTAGTAACAGTAAGTTCCAGGGCTACTTGTATGCAAGTATTGTTTCCACCAACCCACACAGTCAGGGAGGCGCCGTTACGGCCTTCGTTAAATATTTCCTTTATACGGTTTGAGTCTCTGAGCCGACTGAAAGCCATGCTTTTATAGAAGGACGTGCCCTTAACCTCAGCCCGAGAAACTTTTGATCTTCAGGTTGCAAATTTCTCAGCTGAGATACAGGCACTAGTATGAACTAACTGCCCTTTCCATTTTGGAGAAATGGTACAGCGTATCTTTAACATGTCCGATATAAAAGGTATTGTACACATATTAAAGACCATAGTTTCTGGGCTAATAAGCACCTTTCAGACAGGCTTCGGAGTGATTCTAGCTTTTATACACTCCATATTGGCAACCGTTTCTGGAGCACGGCTCGAAAAATCTGAAAAATGGTACTAGTCCTGCAGGACTAGTACCTTGAAAAATCTCCTCGCCCTAACAGTGACCTACTTGACCTCCGTCTCTGAAAGCGGAGCAAAAGTGACAAGGCCTTTAAATCTTGTTATCTTGTCACATTTGCTCCGTTTTCAAAGACGGAGGACAAAAGTTAGTATGTTTTCCTACTCGCCAGAAAGGGCGAGTAGGACCTAAAAATAGCTCGACCTCATAAAATTTACCTCGCAAATGCGAGCGGTCGAGTGGATTTGTCGAGCCCTGTGGAGGGCTTCCGCTAATCCTGCTACTGGTATTGGGTATCCAGATTTTAATTTTTCTGCTCTGCAATGGCCGTCCCAATCGCCAAAGAGATGGAAAAAACGCTCTTGGAGCGACGTTGTCATGACCGCATGGTACTCCATCTCGGCACACCTCGACTTCAGGAGCTAAGCTAGTCTTGGTTCCTATCATTCTGACCAGTCTGGATTGACTGTGTTCTGCCGGTTCTCCGCTGCTTAATCTGCGGACAAGAATGCGTTTTGGAACTCTGTCTAACACTTTCATTGGTTGCGCCTCCAGACTTGGATGTATGGCTGGGCCTGTTAAAGGCCAACGTAGAGCAGTCTCCTCAGCTTATTCCCATGCTGATGTCGGCATTCTTAGCGCGCCCACGGGATGCTTCAGCTCCTGTTGGATTGGACACCGGCTCTACTACAGGCACACAGTCTTTGGATGTTTCAAATGCTTCCTTAGCATCGGCTGTGGGAACTGATGCTCGAGTCGCCTGATCTGTGAGGTGTTGCAGGGACCATTGTATGCGAAGGCAAGCAGCAGTGATGTTGCGTCTCCCACACAGAAGACAAACATTTGGTTCTCCGTGTGCTGGGAACAATTCGGCCTTTTTCCAAAACAACCAAAATCGCAATTACATTTTTTTTCCTTACTTTTACTGAGCACCATGGCTTTCAGGCGTATTCAGTCGCTCAAACTTATTTTAATCATATACAACGGACTTATATATTTTTTATAACATTTTAGGACAGTTTATTAACCTCTTCAGTGCCCCGCCCTTTCCACGCCCTGTGCCGGGCGTTGCATTAGCGGGCGGGGTTCATGACGAGATAGTCTCGTCATGGGCACAGCGCAACCGCGCTCCATGACGAGACTATCTCGTCATGGGCACTGAAGGGGTTAACATTGTTTTTCTGATTGATTACAAGGAAATTTTTTTTCTTATACATATATATATTGGGATATATAGTCCAGTCAGATGAGGAGAGTGTGTTATGATTCACAATGTACCCCAACATAGGTCTGGGTAGTCACCTAACCTGTCACCTACACTTACCCTGTGATTGTACTACAAACCGGTTTTGGTGCCAACCTTTTACCCAGTTAGGTGCTGCATAAATGCTGCTGTAGTTTTCCCCGAAAACTAGCCTCATTTATTATGCATGAGGATTCTCAGAATCACAGCAGGAATACCATCTTCTGCCTAATAACTGTTTATAAGGTTCATCACTTTCGTCATCCTCGGCCGAAATGACACAGCAAGGTAGAACCCCCGAGGGTGCCTTTTGGGAATATAAACATCACGCCTTTGCTAGGGCGGAGAGAGGAAAAAAAAGACTTCCATGCCGACACGAGAAGCTGAGGTCCCTGCACACAGATACTCCAGCACGCAGGGGTCTGACATCCTTAGCGGGGTGTCCATCTCGAGACCAAGACGCGGTGCTTCGTTCTCTCACGTCAGTTAATGGGGTTAGATTTATCCTAGGGGGATTCTTGGCTGTACACCTACAAACATGCTAGGTACATTTAGTTAGGGTTAGCATCGTAGGAGTACGTATTATCACTGTCATGTATTTATATGCCTGCATATATCCATTGCTTTAGCACTATGGTAGAATTCTACTATCTATTTACTCTGTTGGTTCTTATAACCATATACATCTGTTTCTGTCTTATGGTTGTTGCAGCACACGTATTTTACACTAGAATGACGCTGGTTTAATAAATGCATATAAAAATGTCCCCATCGTTTATTCGGTGTATGTCTGTGAGACAAAGTGAGCATGAGTGACTGAGCGAAAAGTACTGTACTGTTTCCACGATCCCTGATGTGACAGGCTTGTCAAGTTCAATAATTGTCATAATTTATTTGCTCCCTGGTAAGAGGGGCAACTAGTGGCACTGTGAGCTAGCTAGTATACAGGCAAAGATATCCGGTGAGGGTGTCTTGAATCAGTCTGAACACCAGTTCCACAGTTTATGTTGTCTAAAAGCGCAGATCCTATAAAGATTTGTAGGAACTACACAACACTTTCACATTTAAAATGAATACAGGTTATTCAACAAGAAGCCTCACATAGAGAGGCCTGTTTATTCCATTCCAACAGACTAGAATAAAGGGATCGTGACTCAGCCAGCTTCCACATCTTAAAAAGGCACAGGAGAAGCACATGACGGACTATGTTCCAAGTGCAGAGCAACACTGCTACTCAATCCTGGACAGGGCACTGAGTGCATGCGTCTTGGGATGTATATACTGACCTGAATTCAAGCAATGAGAAGCACATTATATCACTGACCAACAACAAATGTGAGATGCCATGTGATTGATGTCAACTCTAGATTTGCAGTCTGGGTTCATGCTGCAATCAGCCAATCAGAAACAGTGGTGCTGAAAGAATTTTGGGGTCAGGGATACTGCCATCAATGTTACATCACTGAAGTCCCAGGAATTATTTTAAAAAATCCAAGAATCACACAAAAAAGCAAATCAGCAACAGCAATGTAGCAGGAGAGTGGCAAAAGTTTAGCATGTACCAGGTGGGGAAGTTTGGAGCACACTGTTACAAATATATTACTAAAGCATAAGGTGGTTGCACACTGCCATTTACAGACAGCACATATTCCACTGAAACGGCCACAACATTTCACAATGAATTGCAGTTTTACTGATAAAAACTATATTACTTACAACCAATAATCAGTGGAACTCTTGTGTCGGCAAATATTTATCATTTGCATATCACGAAGTAAAGTGGTCCGATTTGTTTTGATCCAATTAAACTCCATTTCCATTACACTGTGCTTTCTTAACTGCTGATGCATTTTGAATTATTTATACAGTTCATTTACAAGGTATTGTTTTAGAAGAAAACTCACAACCACCAGTCTTTGCTAACACACTCCCTGCACCCAGCACAATTGTCAGACAGTTCACTTTACTGTAAACAATTTCCATGACACAATAAACAGCAATTTGTAAGACATAACCTGACATTTTATGGAACCATCGATGGAGTTGAAAACGATGCTTGTTTGAGTATTGAAAGGTACCTTTTTAAATGAAGTAGGTTTCTTTTTTATTTTTGCCTGTGATCTTAAGAAACACCAGTTATTGTGAGACTTGTTATCATGGACTTTGGTCTCTTGAACGCCTCCATTCAGATTTCTTTAATACCTTCTTAGGAGTCACCTTGGCTGATGTTGTTTCATACTGAAAGCTCGATGAATGGCATTGTAAACCACTCACTTTTATGAGCATTTTAGCCATTTAGGAGCTAGGTTCGAACTAACCCACTGAAGCTAGGGAATTCTTGGCATTTACCGTTTGTGATATAGTTGACATGATGTTCTGTCACCAAGAATGTAGGACAAATTAAGGCATAGTATGTTTCAGAAGTAGTCCATGTCGGTTAGACATGAAAGAGTTGAAGATATCAAGGTTTTCCTAACGTGGACATAGCAGAGCCCAGGGAGACTCCCTTCACATGACTTGCAGCAGAAAATCTTAAGTATGGTATCTTCTGTGGGAAGTGGTAATCAGGGGGCAGCAACCTGATCGAGTGAGAGTTGGTTCTTTTTAAAAGATGTGAATAGGATAACAAAGTGAACATTATTTCCACCTATGCAGGTTAAGTTTGGTATAATACTGCTTTCTGGATTTACAGTGAGATTTTCAACTTAACGACAAATAATTCTTGAAAGATCCAATACTAGTGAATGTAAACATTATTCACAGACATATATTGGTAGTTTGAAAAGAATTTCTTGCATCCTATACATATATTTTGAGAACATCTTAAGCAAGGGCAATTTAATTTGAAGCTTTATTTGGAATACAACTTTTACCTCTAAATATAAAGTGCGTCTTTAAAGGTGACACTAAGAAATGATTTCCCTCAAGGGACCATGCCAGTCAGTCAGGAAGGGGGACTACCCCAAATTCTGTACAACGCAATACTTTTGCAGGCAAGACTTCAGTGATAGGCCATGCTTCATGGGAGAGAAGTTAACCCTGTTGACTACTGAGCTCAAGAGGTCTACTTCCCAGTGGACATGGATAGTGAATGGCCAAGCAAGTTCAACCAGATATAAAGGGTGGGATAGGGAGTTTCATCATGGCCCGGCAAAGCATGCAGGTATGTGTGGGGAAGGGTTTGTTGTTACTATGGAAATGTACCTTAAGGCATTTTCGCTCGGTGGTGTTTATTCAAAGTCTGCTTTTTTTATACATATGTCCAGGTATTGCCAGTGATTCTACCTGGAAGATTAGTAGGTCAGAACAAAACAGAGCTAACTATTTGGGTAATGTAAATCAAAGGAGGAAAACAATCTTGGGGAAAGAACATCTTCAGGCAGACTATTAATAATGAGTACTAGGAGTTCAACCAACCAGTCAGAATGAGCATATGTCTGCTTGCTTTTCATGAGAAAAGGGGGCTGCTAGTTATAACCACCCACATGCTATTGGGCAATAATAGCTGTAACTTGGTTTGACGTCGAGCCTAGAGTCAACGCGCATGCGCTGCTCTGCGAAACTTGATGTATTAGAATATGGAATAGGATCCCCGCCCACTCTCCGCCCATATTTGTCATTGGCTTGTGTCATTGTCCTTCGCAAATGCTGGCTTTTCGATTCGTAAATAGGCTTGTTAGTCCCTCCTTAGTACCGCCTTGTCTTCAATTGTAACCTCCTAGAGCGACTGGCCCTTATACTTCGGTTGTTACACGGTACAAGTCATTTAGTCTTGTAAGCACTACTTTTTGCTTTGCTTCTGCTCATGTACCAGCACAGCGGCTGCTTCATGGACGCTGCACGGCACATTATTTGTATTGCTCGGTCAAATGCAGCATGTCGAATGCCGTTTAATGGATTGCCAAACAGCACTGCTTTGACTTCAAGTGCGGGCCTTTATTTATTTATTATCGGCGCCGTTTTCAATTTAGATTAAAGAAGCTAAGGTGAGCACCGTGCTTCAACATGCGCTTTTGTTTCTGCACTGCGCCGGCCAGCGAGTGTGGATTTACAGCCCAGTCCCTCCCTCGCTCCCATGCCAAGATGAAGCGTGCAACAAAAACAGAATTTTTTTTTCTTTTTTTCTTTTCCAGTGCAATAGGTCTCACATTTACGAGAGTTTAAGCTATTGGCATTGTAAATGGCAATGCCTTTAATTTATGTTTTAAAAAGCAAAACATAAATAAAAGGTATTGTCATTTACAATGCCAATAGCTCGAACGCACCTAAATGCAAGACCTATTGCATTGCAAGTGCTAGTTTCCCTGATGCCCTGACTTATGGCTGATGAGGCATTACTGTGGTGTATGAATTAAGAAGTGATAGCACAGAGACAAAAGAAACGCAATTACCAAGCTGAACACACAGTGAAGCACAGAGGACATAAAGTGTACTTACTGGTCTGAATGACTTGAAGACCTTTTCCAGTATTTCATGTAGTGTCTTTTTGCCACAGGAAGAGATGTAGTCTTGCGCGAGCTGCAGAAATGGCAAACAGTCCTCACTTTCACTCCACACGTGCTAGAATGTAAATAGCAAGACAATGTCATGTGGGTTAATCGCATTATGATGTAGCAGAGTACACTCATGATACAGGAAGATATTTCTGTTAAAATTACAACAATTTATTACAAACTGGAAACACACACAAACTAAACAAGCATTTGCAATGCAATAGGTCTCGCATTTGCGGGAGTTTAAGCTATTGGCACGGTAAATAGCAATGCATTTCATTTATATTTTACAAACCAACACATAAATAAAAGGCATTGTCATTTACAATTCCAATAGCTCAAAGTCTCATAAATGCAAGACTTATTGCATTGCAAATGCTTGTTTTATTTTGCATACACATGCCACATGGTGGAAAAAAAAGAACAGATGTCATTCTGAGACCTAAAAATGGTAGCTATATAATTCCAGTATAAATGTTTAATTACAAATAAAATAAATCACCATTGCAAATAATTGTAATAATGCTCAAGGTGCTGCATGGGTCAGACATGGACGTATGCAGTGGGCGGATGTGATGTGGTGCGGGCAAAAAAACTGTGGGGTGCCTATGTTTGGCAGCATAATGTCACGAGGTGAGGATACAGCGCGACTCGGATAGAGAGTGCGAGTATAAAGGAATACAAAATGCAGGTTGTGGGGAACAGAAACCAAGACCTCAATATTACCACCATGGACATTTCTTGCCACAAATTATGTTGAACACGCACAAGATGTTGCATCATCGGAAAGTGGGCAAATATAGTTTGCCAATATATGCCATACCAAGAGAAAAACTGAAAAAATACATACATTCTGCTGATACGTAATTGACAGACTCTACTCACACTTAATTGACAAGTAAATATCATGCTCAGCGTTTTCTGCAGGTTCTGATATTTATTGAATATTTCCGTCAGTATTTCCACATTGCATGTGCCAAGTAGACAAGCGTTAGTTTCTCAGTGGTTTTATGGATGTGGATTAGGTTTGCTTTATGAAATGCATAGGAAGGAGGCAGCTAGATCGATGAAGTGGATTCTGTGCAGGGCGTCTTTGTTTACCAGATTGACTGCAATGATGAGTGTAAAGCGCCCCTGCTCAGTGATAGGTTTGATGACAACGGAGCTCCAGCAAGCTCTTTAAAGAAGGAGGGAGGGAGAAGTGAGAGCGGAGAGCGGGGGGTGGAGGAGCATGGAAAGAGACAACAATGAAACCATTAACAGCGTAGCCCTCGTGAAAGGGTGCCATGCTGATAATGTATGTATGTCACACACTTGTAAATTAAATTAACATTGGATAAGTCTCACAAGCTGGCAACACAGAAAAGCACACATTAAGGAGGCTATACAGTATGCTTCTGGCTACACAAATGGCCCACAATGTTTCCGTATTGCTGTGCGGCTGATTTTTTTTTTTTAAATCGCCTAGGGCATGAAGCTTGTTCCGGCTGTGTGTGCCTGACAGGCTGTAGAGAAGAATACGCGAGAAACTTTAAAAAGCAAGTGGGCAAGTGAGCTGCGGTGCGCCGCAAGACAGCTGGGATTCAGGGGAGAGACGCAGCTAGGAGGGTGAAGGGCACAAACCCACTCCTGCACTGGCGAGAGCTGTGGTGTTAGAAAATGCGCGGCTGCCATTTTAAAAGATAAAACACAGCGGGCGCCCGGTTCATGAAGAGAAACATGCCGTGTGCCTCCTATAGCAGCTGGTCGAAGTGTGGTTGGAAAAATGCATAGCTGTTGTGCCTTCAAGAACAACTTTGAAAAAGTGGAAGTACGGTCATAGTGGGAAAAGCTGGAGAACGTGTCACGTGCACTTAGACCGTGTTCGTGATTAAAAGTTAACGCAAGTCCGAAAAATGCATTACGGTTGAGGAACGTATGGAGTGAAGAGCTTCTAACAAATGTTTTATGTTTGGGGAAGTGCCGTCGGAGAAATGCGTAGCTTTTGTGCCTGCAACAACAACTATGTTGCAGTCAGTAAAGTGGGTTAGCATGTCACGGTGCACTTAGACCTCGTGACCGATCAAAAGATAAGTTAAAGAGAAAAAAAATGCATTACGGGCGGCGAAGTGAAACAAGACAAGGCCGGCGGAGCGTGGCGCGCGCTTGGGGGCGGGGGAGTGCATTCCAGGCGGGGGAGCGGACCCTTTGAAGTGCTCCCAAAAAGCGGATTGCATGGCGGCACGATGCGCGTGATTGTGCGCGTGCTAGCCATGCAATCCGCTTTTTGGGAGCACTTTTAAAACTCGCTTACAATAGTCTCGCTTTGCGATCGCTTACGCGATAGCAAGGCGAGACCTAAAAATAATACTGGGGAGCGATACATATTGATAAGAAAGAAAATCTATGAAAAAATTAAATATTTTCAGCTCTTAGTGCCACAAAGTACAGAGGTACTACAGAACATTTATATTATTTGGGTTCTATCTTAAAAGGTCAAAAAGCACTCTGCAAACTACCCTCCACAACTTGTTGCATACAACCTATGTGACCCAGTGCATTTCAGTATTTAATTGCTGCTACAGACAATGTAGATGTACAAGAGAGAAAGAGTGCCATCTATTGTATGACACAACAGCAAACGACCTGCAGGGAATTAAATAAATAAATACATCTACTCTCTTAGGAGGAGCTGTGAGCGATAGAAGTGCCTGCCTGCCTATCTGCCTGCCTGTCTATGCTACAGAAATAGCTGAAACCATCCTACGACAAAATCGACACCTGCTTTTTAACAGAAACCTGGCTGAATGTCCACTCATACCCTTATATCGAACTTCTCGCCCCATCGGGCTTCTCAGTCATTTGGTGCAATCACTAGGCCTGGGCGTAGTTCGCGGAGTTTTGCTACGTAGAACTCCGTGAAGTTACAAAAAAAACTCAGAGAGTGGCGGAGTGTGGTGTGAACTGCAGTTTGTGCTGGTATTCCTGCCGCTCGGGTAGAAATTCTACCCGTGTGGCAGCTCGCACTCATGAACTAACTGTTCGCGATCGCAAACTTACTGTTTGCGATCGCGAACTTAATGTTCGCGATCGTGGACAGGGAAAAATCTCCGCTGCACATCGCGAAGCGGAGTTTTCTGCACTGCGCGAGCTCCGCGAAGTGCAGAAAACTCCGCAAACAGAGCGAAGTTTAACGCCCAGGCCTAGTGATCACAAGGACCACACTGTTGGGGGGTTAGCGATCATCCACAAAAATAATCTTTGTCTAATCACCTCAACACAATGAAATACCCCACTTACGAATATTTAGGAGTCCAACTCTCCTCCAAAGGCCCTAACCCCATCAAAGTTCATGTTATCTACCACCTGCCAGGTGGAAAATCTCAATACGTTGAAAACCTAATTATGAAAAACTTCCTCAAGGCAGAGTAGACATCATACTAGGATACCTAAACCTGCACCTAAACAATGCCTAAGATCCAACAGTACAAGCCCTAGCCTCCCTCGGGGGGGAGGGAGGGGGGGGGGACGAATGATCTCACCCAACACTTCAACAAGCAAACTCACAATAAAGGGTCTACCCTCACTGCAATCATTTCTAAGCATGACACCATATCCCTCCATGCAATTCTTCCTTCAGACTGGATGACCACCACATAATTGTGTTTGACCTCAATGTTACCCAACATAAGTTCCACTCCCAAGCCATCCGACCTAAGAACTGGGCGATGAACACACGCCGAATACCCCAGTCAGAGTTAGAAGCATTAGTCAGTTCCCAAATATTTCCTCCACTTGACCTCAACTCATCTGATGATCTCACCTACCGCTATAACATAAAAATAGCAGACCTTCTGGACACCATCGCCCCATAGAACCTTAAGGGGTATCCCCTCCAGATTCTGGTTTAAAAAGACCTTAGCAAGGAGAGGCGTCAACTTAGATTGGCTGAAGGAACCTGGAGACCCCAACCTTCTCTAACCCACCTCTTGCTCCTCCGAGCTGAACGCCTAAAATACAAAAAACATATCTTCAGAGAAAAATCCTCCTTTTTCCGAGCCCAGCTTGACCAATCTAGGAGCAGACCTTAAAACCTCTTCAACATCATCAAACAGCAAACCTCCTCGCTCATTCTCTAAATCTACTAAGCACCGTCAAGAGTTTACCGCATTCTTCTCTGAAAAAATAATAAACATCGAACTCACTGGACCCCGCCCCCCACCCTATATCAAAGACACCCTCTCTAAAAAGGGGGGCCCATCCAATGCCACGCCACCAACTGATGATGCCCCCACCCCCCCCGAACTCCGTCCCTCAGCAATACAGAACATCAACCTCATTCGCTTGCAGAGAAAAACGAGGCACCGTGGATGGAATTCAACACCATCCCTGAAGAAGTTCTTAAAATACTTGCCTGTCTAAAGCCAACCTCTCTGACACCTTCCTTCCATGCTTGTCAGAAATCTAGAAGAAAAAAAATCCTCTCTCCTCAATGGACGAAAGCCATTAACTCCTCATTATCCACCAGCTCACTGCCGGCACCCTTAAAATCGGCAAAGTCACCCCCCTCATCAATAAGCCGGCCAGCACGACCTAAACATTTATAGACCTATAACCATTCTTTGCCTCCTTGCCAAAACCATTGAAAAATGTGTGCCTGCACAACTCACCAATCGCACTGAAAAATACAACCTTCACGATACCTTCCAATCTGGGTTCAGGAAAGGCTGCAGCACAGAAACTGTAATACTGAACATCTCAGACGTCCTGCACAGGTCTCTGGATGATGGCCAAGCTTGCCTCCTAGACCTCTTGCATCCTTTGATACCATCAACCATGATATTCTATTAAACAACCCTTCACAGACGGCAGGTATCAATGGTACAGTCCTTCAGTGGTTTGCTTCCTTCCTAATCCAAAGCTCTCAGCAAATTAAACTAAATAACTACACTTCAACAGCAAAGCCAGTCGCACAAGGTGTTCTTAAGGATCAATCAGATCTCCTGCCCTATTTAAACGCTATACGGAACCCCTCACAATAATCCTGAAACAAGATAGAACTGCCTATCATCGTTATGCATTTGACACCCAACTGTACAATAACATTTTGCCAGCTAATGATGTACAACACTTGAATAGTATTCTCTCTACAGTTCAATCCTGGCTGACCAGCAACTGCCTTAAGCTCGACCCCAACAAAACCGAACTCCTCTTCATCCATAAGAAAGAGAAGTCCTACCCTATTCACATCTGGCATGACAACCTCACTGTATTAAACTGTAAACTATCCATCTCTAACTGTTAAATCTCTAGGGATTACGCTAGACAGTGACCTGAACATGAAAAATAATTAACGCCTCAGCAACAAGCATTGGCATAGCCAATAGGTCTCGCCTTTGGGACCTTATAAGTGTTTAGCTATGCAACAGTTGATGTTGCACCAAGGATATTGTGCTGGATAAGTAAACACTTATAAGGCCCCAAAGGCGAGACCAATTGGCTATGCCAATGCTTGTTTGAAGGAGTGTTAATGTTATCCAATTAGCAAGAATATGCTCTCATCTGCATCTGAAAGGCTCCCGCTATCCTCTCTCACACTGATCTGTTTAATTTTTGACTGCCTACTAGAAAAATAGCCAAACGTCAAGTGCTTCATTTTAATATGCATTTTTGCAAGTCTGCCAGTGGCACTATTACACAATACCTTCAGCCAATACTGGCAATTCAGCCAATAGCATGTTGTGTTGTGGGATTTATGGCTTTGCTGTTAACGCTGCCATTATGAGGTAAAAAGACATGCAAAGTGCAGTTGGCTAAAAAGTCTGAATTTTGCAAAGATATTATACATGACATGGAGTCATTTATAACAAATTGAGCAGCAACAGTGCAAGCTTTGCTTCCTTGCCGAACATGTACATCTTGGCAGCAGGAAAGCAAGCTACACTTTTTCAAAGAAGCATCAAGAATAATTTACTTTCCCTGCACAACAGATTCAGCAAGGAAGACTAGCACACGCTTTCATCGCTCGCACTGAGGCAGGTTGTACCACCGACGAGGTCCAGCCGGGACTCTGAGAGCATCCCTCTCGATCCCTGACTGCTTATGAATCAGAGGACTATACAATTAACTTACTAATGAAAAAGGACCTGCGAGCCCTGGCCTACTACTAGTGTTGGAACCACCGATAGAAATATTCCCCCTACAACACGTAGCAACAACCCTACACCACAGCATTTCTCGGAATATTGGCTGTGGGCCTCCCATTATTGTACTTCATGCCTACTTTCGAAAAAGCCAACCTTTTAAATTGTGACAGACCCACAGCATACAATCGAAAGTACAACATGGACCAGAATATCAACATTAGAAGAAATCATTAAAACTCGTGAATGCTCTCAGGGGTAGATGGATCCCCCTAAGTCCAGAAAGCACCTCTTGTACCCCTAACCCCACTGCACCCCCTCAGTACCCGAGTCCGGGTCGTCGCCATTCAGCTCCAACACCTCGATGATCTCCTCGTCACCATGAAAGTCTCCGACCCGCGCCCCTACCACAGGCCCCTCGGAGTCCTCCATGGGTACAAGTGCCAACTGCCCAGCCTGACACACACGAGTCTCTTCCACTCCCATGGCCGGATCTTACGGTGCAGCCTACCCAGGGGGGCGTCAGGCAACTGCCGCCAATGGAAGCGAGGTGTAAACAGCAGTGCACCAATCACGACTCGCATACATTCCGCCTCCCCGCCCTCCCTGTGAGCCTTGGAAGCTTGAATGGACAACCAAACTAAAGAAATCTGGGAAATGTTGTTTTTGGGATCGATACACTTACCGTGGCATTAATCCTACTAGCTATTTTAGTTGCGTGATTACACTATGTGAAATAGAAAGAAGACAAAACAGAAGCAACTGTATTCATAGCCTAATTAGCTGCCGTTTTGGAACATTCGAATGACATTTTATTTAGTAAAGATGTACCGTACATGGCACGACGGTAGATATTTTAATTTACGGTACGCACAAAAGTAAAAATAAATAACTCATCTAATGCTTGCATTATTCTTTTCGTGTAAGAAATATCTTTCAAATTCGGTAAAGTTATTCCGTTGCATATTTAAGCAGATACTCGTGGAGATTCCGGACTTTTCCTTACATAGATGCTTGAATAACTAGAACTATTTCACTAGCGAACAAACTTAGGGCGTGTTCTAAGGCTAAAAGAATATGTAGTACAACAAGCGCTCGCCATGACGTATACTTTTGGCTTTTTCTGCTGTCCCACTTGGACGGCCTCGCCTGCTTTCCTTCTGAAGTAAAAGGTTTCTTATCTTTATGGGGCCATGTGTTTGGCCCCATAAAGATAAGAAACCTTTTACTTCAGAAGGAAAGCAGGTGAGGCCGTCCAAGTGGGACAGCAGAAAAAGCCAAACGAAAACGTCACAACCAACTATTTTCAAATGGATGGCCACCGTTTAGCATAAACGGGGACACCAGCCAATGAAAAAGAGGGGCGGGGCTTAATGCCCTTTACACAAAATACCTCAAATCATTAAATCTCGCCAGCGAGACTGCGCATGTGCGCAGCCTACGCCAGGCGAGACCTAAAAAGTGCCTTCTACATGCTGAAGCACCTTAAAAAAGTCAAACCTTTTATTCTCCTTGACGAAATAAAACTGTGGTGCAATCCCTACTCCTCTCCAAGCTGGACTACGGCAACGTAACAATAACGGGCCCCCCAAAATCATACCTCCTCCCTTTGAAAGCTACACTCAATGCAGCAGCCAGACAACTCTCTGGGGAAGAGTCGATTTGACCACATCACTCTCAAGAGACTCAATGGGCTACCAATGGAGGCAAGGTGTATATTCAAAGAAGCCAGCATAATCCACAAAGCTCTCTACACTAAAATGTTATCCTACCTTGCTAACAAACTACCAGAAGCTGGCCCAAATAGACCTATTCAAAGCTCCAACACTCTACTCCTGATTCCACTCAAATTCAAGCAAGAAAAACAAAGTTCTTGCTAATTCTCCGGGAATGAGCCGAAAATTTGGAATTAACTGCTGCAGGTCATACATGGCAATCAATCATTCCCTCACTTAAATTACTTCTTCCCAACAAATACGTAAAATCTCTCCCTTAAACTAACTACCTAGCCCGGCGCTCCTACCTTCCACCCTCCAATGAATCTGACCTTCAAAGACCTCAGGGGAAAAACTGTGACTCCGCTTCCCCTACTCTTGAGGCACTGTATCAAATCTACCTCTGAACTATTTCATCCACATTTTCCTTGTGTCTATTGTAGTCTTCTTTTATATATTGTCACTATATATTTTGTATGTTTCTCCTACTTACCATACTTGCACCTCGGGCAACTGCTATTGTGGTACCATTCTAACTCACCACGTATTTTGCATAAATCCTTGCACTTACTGTCATTATCTTTTACATATCGTAACTATGTATTTTAGATTTTTGATTCCCTGCATACCCCATATGCACCGCGTGTAACTGCTGCTATGCTTCCATTTCTACCTCACTGCATATTGTGTATCTTTATGTATGCCTCATTCGCGTCATGTAATTGCTACTGTGCTAACCCTGTAAAGTGCTCTGATACCTACGGGTCAAGTTCGCACTATACAAAACTCGATAAGTAAATAAATCTATCTATGGATATATTTAGATAAATCTATATCGTTCAAGGCTTTGGCCGAAACACATTATATGGGATAAATCATTCTTGCAACTTATGAGTGTCTGTGGCCGTTCTGTGGAAGCAGAGAACTTGGTTTGGATTTAAGAGGCTGCCCAAGCCAGTCACAAACCACCGTAGCTTGGGGCTGGAGGATACAGGGATATTGTTGTGTGTTATATATAGACCTATAGAGTGAGAAAGAATAAATAACGGGAACTGCGCAATATGGAAGCATACTTCTCGCATGAGCTTGCAGTTATGTCTGAATTATGGGAAAGGGATTGGCCTCTTCATAAGCGCAACCAACATGCATTGGCAAAGCCAATAGCTTTCGCCAATTCAAACTCTATTGCCTTTGCCAATGATGTTTATTTTTGTTTACATGTTGCACAGCTTCTGCACAACATGGTCAAAAGTAAAAAAGAAAAATAAGCGCAGTCAATGCTCACTGCACCATAGCAATTTTTTTTTAATTATTGTTTTTACTTTATGCCATGCTGCACAGAAGGTCAACTGCTGTGCAACACGTAAAAAAATTAAAACATCGGCAAAGTCAATAGATTTTGCAAAAGCGAAACTTATTGGCTTTGCCAATGCTTGTTGTCTGTTACGCTTATGAAGAGGCCAATCCCTCTGACGTTTCATGCAGTGCAGAGATGTGTTCTTTACAGCAACAGGAGAAGTTGGATCTACATTTAAGCAAATGTTTCACAAGTTAAATATTGTTTCCAGATGAAAAGACCTACTGACTACTAAAACTGAAGTATAGTTTTTTTTTATTAAGCGATGTTTAAACTCCTAAACGGACAAAAAGCAATATAAAATTCACGGTTTGCTATTACTGACAGCAGTGATGTGCTGGGGAAGTAAAGAACTAGAAACCCCCCTTTTTAGGTCAAGCCTAGGCAGTGCATGCGCAGTCTCTTCAAGAAAAGTTAAATCCACTCCGTGGGCCGACACAGCCTGCCCATTGTCTTTCTTCATCCTTTCGAATATCCTTCAAAAATACTTGCATGCTATTGGTTAATCCTTCCTCTATGTGCCTCCTTTTGGTGTTTTGTTTATTCCCACAGAGAACACGGTCTAACTACTAACGTTCCACTTTAGTGCTTATCTGTTCGTGTCTGTATTTATTGTTTTATTTCCTTCCTACTTGTCTTGGTCGTGGTAGCATAAAGGCATCCAGCCACTACCGCGCCCTTTTATCCCTGCAGCACTCACTCCAGGCTTCCTCAATAAACAGGGCTCTAATTATTGGTCTTATCCCCTCACACAGAATATTTATGAAGTCAGCATAGATTGCGACAAGAGTGCATGTCATAGTGTTACTTCTTAAAAAGCTAGTGCTGACTGCTTTGGTACAGGCAAAGCAGCATTCTCAACAACCCAAAAAAAAAAAAAAAAAAAAAAAAAAAGGAAATACCACTGTGGCTCTCCCTGGCACAGCAGGAGAGCCGCACTATAAAATTCACTGCTTGCTGCAACCTCGCCCCATAATACTTTGAAGGCCTCGCCTTTAAAATGCCTTTTAGTCTACATCTCAGCATGTGGTGGTACCAGGGAGACTGGACCACCACCAAACTGTTCGGCGCGTCTTTGCCTTGTTTTTTGTCTCTTCTCGGTCCTCCCACTAAGTTGGGGGAAGGGGGACCTCAAAATCATCACCTGCCCCATCTTCCAATGCATTTTCAATCTCTCCTATGGCTGGAACTTTTGCTCTACTGACGGGAGTGGTAACATTGTAGGTCTGGAAGGCCGAAAAATGTATAATGCATTGTTCATGTGGTTACACCCTCTAGGGGCGGATTGTTTGGTAACAATTCAATGTTCTTTCAAAATGCTGTTTTACTGTGATGTCTTGCTTCAATTGAGCTCTCTTAGTTGAATTTGATCCTATCTTTCGTTATCCACGTCCCAACATAAAAAAATTCAGTACAGTTATTTCTGCAGAACACAATACTTACACGGTGAGGTAAAAGATAGTGGTTTGTGTTCCAAAACAGCAGATGCCGACAGATCTGTTTTTATTTGGTATTAAACGTACGTTCCTTCACCCACATTATTTTCATTATGCTGCCCTTACCAGATGAGAGGAAACGTTGTTTCACTCATACCAGATTAAGATTAGGATATTATTTTCAGAGCTCCAGCTTGAATGTTCCTAGGAATGCACACGAAGATTGCTAGAAACTAGAAAACACACGGAACAGCAACAAGACGCCAGACAGCCACACTGCCTACAAAGACGCCATCTGCAACCACCACCACCTCATCAGGACCGCCAAAAGGACCTCCATCACAGACCGCCTTGACAACAACGCACACAACAGCAAGGAGCTCTTCACCATCGTGGAGGAACTCTCCAACCCCAGCTCCAACGCCAACGACATCCCACCATCACAAGCCCTGTGCGACTCACTCGCCACCTTCTTTCACCGGAAAATCACCGACATCCACGACAGCTTCAGACCCCAGACGACCCCTGCCGACCACACCGCACCGAACCCACCGCACCCCACCACCCACAACACCCTGACAACCTGGGCCAACGTGAGCATCGAGGACACAATCAAGACCATGGGATCAATCCACTCCGGTTCCCCATCCGACCCCCTCCCACACCACATCTTCAACAAAGCCAGCAAGTCCATCGCACCCCACCTGCACAAAATCATCAACTTCTCCTTCAAAACCGCCACCTTCCCTGAGAACTGGAAGCACGCAGAGATCAACGCCCTACTGAAGAAACCCAAAACAGTCCCGAGCGACCTCAAGAACTTCCGGCCCATCTCCTTGCTCCCGTTCCCAGCTAAGGTCATCTAGAAGATAGTAAACACCCAGCTCACGCGACACCTTGAAGACAACAACATCCTAGACCCATCACAATCAGGATTCCACAGCAACCACAGCACCGAGACCGCCCTAATCGCCGCCACAGACGACATGAGGATCCTGCTAGACAACGGCGAGACGGCGGCCCTCATCCTCCCAGACCTCTCCGCTGCCTTCGACACCGTCTGCCACCGCACACTACGCACGCGCCTCCACAACGCAGGGATCCGAAACAAGGCCCTGGACTGGACCACCTCCTTCCTCTCCTGCAGAACTCAGAGAGTCCGCCTCCCCCCGTTCCGCTCCGAGTCCTTCAAAATCATCTGCGGCATCCCACAGGGATCCTCCCTCAGCCCGACGCTGTTCAACGTCTACATGGCACCACTAGCACGCATCGCCCGACAACACGACCTCAACATAATCTCCTACGCCGACGACACTCAGCTGATCCTCTCCCTCACCAAGGACCCCCTCACCGCCAAATCCAACCTCCACCAGGGAATGAAGGCCGTCGCCGACTGGATGGAGGACAGCTGCCTCAAACTGAACACAGACAAAACGGAAATCCTCATTCTCGGGTCCAACCCCTCCGCTTGGGACGACTCTTGGTGGCCCACATCACTGGGGTCCCCCCCGGCCCCCACCGACCACGCACACAACCTGGGAGTCATCCTCGACTCAAAACTCTCCATGACCAAACAAGTCAACGCAGTCTCCTCCACCTGTTTCAACACCCTCCACATGCTCCGCAAGATCTTCAGATGGATCTCGACAAACACGAGGAAAACAGTCACCCAGGTCCTGGTCAGCAGCAGGCTCGACTACGGAAACGCCCTCTACGCCGGAACCTCGTCCAAGCTCATCAGCAGACTACAGAGAATACAGAATGCCTCTGCACGGCTGATCCTCGACGTCCCGCGCCGCGACCACATCACCCCCCACCTGAAGAACCTGCACTTGCTCCCCGTCGACAAAAGAATCTCCTTCAAGCTCCAGATCCACACACACAAGGCACTCCACAAAACCGGCCCAGCCTATCTCAACTGCCGACTCTCCTTCCACGTACCCAACAGAAAACTCCGCTCCGCTGACCACACCCTAGCCACGGTCCCACGCATCTGGAGAACTACTTCTGGAGGCAGATCCTTCTCCCATCGCGCTGCCAAGACCTGGAACACCCTCCCCCTCCACCTACGTCAAACCGAAGACCTGCTGACCTTCAGGAGACAACTCAAGACCTGGCTCTTCGACCCCTAACAGCCCCCCCCCGCACCTTGAAATCCGCCCGGGTATGTAGTGCGCTTTACAAGTTACATGATTGATTGATTGATTCGACTAAATTTTACGCCATCTGTGCATCTAGGGAGAGTATAACTGCGTCCTCTTCTATGGTGGACCTACGCTCTATAACACTATGGAGCATCCTCAGATTGAGCGCAGTGTTGCGGTTTGGCATAAATCTGGACTGGTCCGGATGGATCACAGAGGAGAGATGTGGTTGTAATCTTGTTGCCAGCGTCTTAGCCAATATTTTTGCTTCAGCGTTTATCAGGGAGATCGGTCTATAGGACATACACAAACCTGGTAAACCACCACAGGAGTGTATCACAACTAAGGTAGCCAGGCGCTGATCCCTAGAAAGGATCCCCTTCTCTAAGCTATCTGGGTACATGGCTAGCAAGTGTGGTACAAGCTGGGGTGCTGCTTTTTTATAGAATTCCGCCGGAATTCCATTGGGCCCTACAGCCTTCCAAATAGTAGTGCTCCTATTGCCTGTGAGAGTTCCTCCGGTGTTAAATCTTCATCCAGAGCTGCTGCTGCATCTGGAGTTAATGTGGGCATGTGTATGTCTTGGAGGAATGCAAGATTGTCATCCCTCGAGGCTGTGGCGGTTGGTGTATATATAATCTTATAATGTGCCGCTAACGCTTCAGCGATTTGTTGCGGTGCAGCTGTTATTTGTCCATCATCTAAACGGATCTGCGCCACCCATTTACTTGCCCTTCCTTCTTTTCCAACCAGGCCAGTAGCTTACCCGCTTTATCGCCCAGTTCGTAGACGGTGTGTTGTGTTTTTGTGAGCGTATTGTTAGCCTCCTCCCGTATGTATGCTTTATATGCCTGTTGTGCAAGGTGCAGCTTATGTGTCGTCTCCTCATTAGTGTCTGCCATATGTGCTGCCTCTGCCAAGGATACTTCCAGTTCTAAATTATCAATGTGGCTTTGTTGATCCCTAGGGAGATTGCGTGCCCGCGGAGCACTGTCTTGTACGCCTCCCATAGAATCGTTGGAGAGGGGACCGAGTATTGGTTTTCTTCAAAATAGCTTTTTGTCGCCATAATGTGGTCCCTACTGATGTTATGATTTTTAAGATAACCGGGGCGTATAGGGAACAATCTTTGCCGTTGTGGAGCAAAGGTTGTGTACGCAATGAGTATTGGTGAGTGGTCCGATATACCCCTGGATAAGTGTGTAATCTCCATCATTCCTAGCATCCCTGTGGCTAATGTAAAAATCTAGTCTAGCCTGGAGAGGCTATTATGTACTATAAAGTGGAATGTATATTGCCGTTCAGTCGGGTATCTGGTCCTCCAGACATCTAACAAGCCGAGAGCTTCTACGAATTCTACTAACTTGAGGTTGGCACCACTGGGGTCTCTAGGGGGCTGTCGATCTATGGATGCATTCATGGTGACATTAAAGTCACCCCTCATAATTAGTTCTCCACGCGGGAGTGTTAGCAGGAATTTTCCCAGGTCCGAGAAGGCAGTCTGATGTAACGTCGGTGGGATGTAAACTGACACTATGTTATATATTCTACCATCTCATTGACATGCGATTGCTGCAAAGCGCCCTTGGTCATCCTTGTTTGCCCCGGTTACAATCAATGGGAAACAGCTATTTACTAGGATCCCCACCCCCCTGGAACCAGAGGTAAAATCAGAGTGCACCATCATTTTGAAGCCCCATCTGTCTAGGGCTTTACAGGTCATCCCCTGCAGATGAGATTCCTGGAGGAGTGCAACCGCTGGATTTTTACGCCCGAGGTATTGCAAGACTAGGCCCGTTTAATTTTATCCCCCAGACCATTTACATTCCATGATATCACCCTCAATGGATGACCGGACGGTCGGGTGGTCTGTGTTTGGCATGATCGTTATTAATGTTTAGCCACCCTTGGACCCTTTGTATGATAGTCCCCGTAGCGTCTTCTGGTCTGAACCTTGTTGTAGCACCCGTCATCAAAAATATAACTAAAACTGAAAATAAACCAATGAACGGTACCCATCCCTCCTCCCTGCATAGCGGATTTAAAACTACCCGCCACCCCAACTCAGCAGAGTGCTTTAGTCCCATAACTTTGTACTTGTGTAAGAGGGGGAAGAGTCACTCCGCACCCCCATTCATTCCCTTTGTGTCTTCACAGTCTGTTGCGAACATTCTGCACCTTCCAGCAATCGGACCCAAGTTCCAATTTCCAAACAGGCCTTTACGCATTATCTGTGGTGTATATCCCTTAGTCTGCGGGGTCCAAAGTCCCCCCATCAACCTGAATACTTGTCTGTAGGTCGTCACAATCGTGTTGTGACGTGGAGTTCTGTCCGAGGTGCGGCAACACCGCCTTGGGGTGATCCCATGGTTCTGAGTGTACTATATGAGGTATCATTCTGAGTCGCTTTTTGTCCTCGTGCCGGTGCCCGCCCCCGTTTTGGTCTCCGTCTCTGTTGGTAGGGCTAATTTAGTGAGTTGGTGCCTTTGTTTTGTCCCTTGCCTGTTATACCCTTTGGCTGGGAGCCATCCTTTCAACCATTCTTGGCCTTCCTCCGGTGTCGTGAAGAACCAGCTCTTCCCTTCTTCTTCGACTCAGTTTTGCTGGGAAGAGCATTGCGTATTTGAGTTCTTGTTTGCGCAGCTCTCTCTTGATGTCTAAAAAAGTTTGTTGTTGCTTTGTTACGGCCGCTGTGTAGTCAGGGTATGTCACGTTACTGTTGTCCACCCGCAACGGGGGGCCCAATTCAGGCCGCCTGCAGAATTGCATCTCGGTCTCTGAAGTTGAATATTCATGCCAGAATAGGTAGTGGGGGGGCCCCCGGTCTAGGTTTCCCTCCCGGTACTCGGTGGGCTCTTTCCACCAAGAAGAATTTAGAGAGTCAACGGAGCTGCAGTTCTTCCACAAAGAGATCCAATGCTGGCCCTTTGATGCTTTCCGGTACTCCCACCAGGCGAATGTTGTTGCGTCGTGAGTGCCCTTCTTGATCATCCAGCTTTTCAGCCATCTGCTTGGTAGCTAGCTCCAGGTGACGTACTTGTCGTTGCAGCGTCGCAGTTTCTGTCGAGAAAGCTGCAGTGGTGGTTTCTACCTCCGACATTCTCGTGTTCATTTTGGAGATATCTGCTTGCAGCAGCGCTATGTCGCAAGATATTGTGCCAATGGAGGTTTGCATTTGCTGTAGGGTTGTCATCACATCTTGCAACGTGACCTCTTTGGTTTTCGCTGCCTGTTGGCCACTGTCAGTGCCTGGGGCCAGAACCGGCGTGTCTGGTTGTTCTTTATTAAAGACGTACTTATCTAGTCGGTTATTTTGCACCGATCGCTGTCCTCTGCCTCCCATGGCCCCTCGAACTCTGGGGGGTATGACCTCCCAATTGGCGTGGGGGAGACAGTATTTGCCACTGCCTGCCAGCGTCGAGTGACTCCCTTGTGCGGCCTATCGGTTTTCCTGTCCTGTTCCACCGCTATCTAGGGCAACCTGTGTCAGTAGAGCCTGCGTTTGCCCCCGTGGTTCTTCTAGGGGACTGCGTTTTTACTTCACGCCGTTTGTAGTTTGAGTGCCGCTTCTCGTGGGGGTGGATGTCCTATATTTGCACCAGATCCGTTCAGGTGGAGCGTTGTGCCTTTATGTGCACGTGCTGCGCCAAGCGCGGTCGATTCCCTTACCGCTGGCACTGTGGCTGCGGCACAGCGTAGTATTCTGGAGTGTTCAGTGAGTATAGAGCCTATCAGGTCTTATCGCGTGGTTTCTGAGGGCTGCTCCGGTGTCCCTTCAGCCGATTCTCTCGTCAGCGGATCATCATCTATCCCTCTGTGTGCAGATGGCCGTAGTGTCAGTGCACTCCAGCACGGGGCTCAGTATGCGAGCACCCGTGCCTTCTCAGTGGCGCCAGCTGCTCTGTGCAGGCTTAAGCTGGCTCCGTCGGGGCGCTCGCTATGCTCTTCTCCCGCCCTCCGGTTACCTCATTAATGGTGCTGCTAAACGGGGTTCAGGGCAATAGCGCATCAGTGGCGGCTATCTATCAGGTGTTATCACGCCGCTTCACTCACCGCCCGTCCCGATGTTCTATCAGGCCCTCCGTACATCTGGCCGGTCTCGTCTCCGTCGCAGGCGGCTTCTAAAGGCATGCTAGGTCCCGGCTTGACTTCTGGACCCAGGCCGTGACTCCACCCCTGTGTGTCCAGCGGCCCCGGTCGTGTTTTTCTCGCTGAAATTGCAGCAGCTGCGCGGGTCGTTGCGGTGCCACCCCCTCTGTTTAATTACGGTGTAGGTATCGGATTAGTGTCAGGATTTGTGAGGAATGTCGGACGAGCACCGGAGCTCTCTTAAGCTGCGGCCATCCTTGCCGGTCGCTAGCCACGCCCCCCCTATTGCATTTTTAATGCTTGTTTTGTTGTTATATTACCAAGAGCCTGAAACTTTTTGTGTTTCTCCCAATGGAATATTACATTTGATTCTTTGAACACTTGACCAGTTGATATAATCCCCCCTATAATGGGAATGATTAAAGCAATGCTAGTTGCATCATGGATACAAAAAAGAGTTGGGCATGTGGGCTGAAGTACTTTTAGTCAGTATTTGTTCATACCTCAGCGAAAGACTTAGTTTAAACGATACTCATTTGTTCCACTTCTGGAGTTGGAAGAGTGGGCTTAGAACATGACGTCATGAAAGGTGACGAAGTTCAGATTGTCAATAACCATGAGTCTAGGCTTGTGGAAGTCAAAGGCAATAAAAAAACGATTTGTAGTCTAATATTTCAGGAAGGGTATGTTTGAACTAGAGGGAAAAGCTGGGCTTCTGCAGCCACCTTGCTGTCCTCTTGTTGATTGTACAAGTCTACCTGTCATGTATTCTTGTATGTTGGGGGGGAAACTTTTAAAAGGTGATCTCAAAATTCAAATCCTGCTCATTTTGAGGGCCATTGGAGCATAGACCTAACAAAGCTTGGCTTTTACTCAAACTTCCGGTGTACGTTTGAGGCTAGCAGGAATAGAATAGAATAGTAATAGAATAGTATTGACCCTAGTGGCGAGCACTGGTAGCACGAGACACAAAAACACAACAGCTCGGACTCACACCTACAGCTTTAGAAAGATCATAAAATAACACACAGCAGTACTTAGCACCATTCCAGCGCTCGGGTTCAGGATAGTTTAGAAATGAGGGTGGACTCACGAGACCTGTGAGGTTGAAGACTGGTTGAATCGGTTTATTTCGGGCACCGTAGAACAATACGCTCACATAAGGCAAAGGCACGGTTATGAAATATGTGACCTGCTCAAGATCACATGTGCTGGCTGTCAATTCACAGATGGGAAAAACAAGAGCATGCACGTTTCTGTCTACAAGCTGCAGGCAGTTTATTGCCGCATATACACTGGAGGACAATTTTCTTACATTTTGGGGGGGAATCCGGCTGTATTGTGTCCCGATTCATTTCGCAGAGCTAAACCCGTAAAAATAAATCTATTAATTCATCTATGCATGCATGTGCTCCATCTGCACAGGGCAGGGCGAGGGCTCTGCGCAGACTCATTTTAGGGTGACCGGAGCAAAATAAATAAATAAACACAAATTACTGCCCGGACACTGGCACTCTAAAGATCCCAAACTCACGGGACACTGATGCAAGTCTACAAAACTGCAAGGGCTTCTGGGAAGAGCGCTCAGCCAGAAATCTGCTCCATTATGCTGGCTGCAGTCCAGCGGAAACTGACCCATGGCAGGCGCGAGGGACCTATCCGACCACATTCCATTGTGGTACTTGAAGTCAAGTATGTACACGTGAATTGTGGGTAACCTAATATAAATAACACTTACGTAGCTGCATGAATCACAGATGGAACAAAGCGTCCTAGGTAAGCCATTTCACAACAGAAAGCCATCTTTATTTTTCCACAGCCTAGATCCCGGCATGACACAGTGATTTATTTGGGAAGCTTGCAATGAAATTATTTTGCAACACTAATTAGGTTATCGATTTATTGCCTCCCACGGACTTTCTTATATTGATGACGGAACTTCTTAACTATAGAAACCAGAATGGAAAGTCCAAGCAGGATTTATCAGGGAGTCTCAGACACAGGAGGCTGTGACGGCCATATTTGTCGGTCCTGCAGCATGTTTTGTCTATATTTTCTTCTACAGCGACATTTACACAACTTGGTATTAAGTAACCATGATGCAAGTTCAGTTTACAACTATTTCTGCAACAAATTCAAGAAAAATTAGCGCGTTTCTGAGCTGTGAAAAATGAGAGCAAAACAGCCTGTTTTTGTTTTCTTTTTGCACGATCTATGGCATTTTTCGGAAGACCCACACTCCTTGTTAATGTTGTTAGGTAAGGTGGGCTTCTGCAGAGGTGTGGTGCTAGTCCCCCCAAAGTTTGTCTTTAGTCCTTTCAGGAAGAGGTCTGGTGGCTTTGTGGGCCAATACACTGTAGGGGACATCATGGTCACAGGTTCAAATCCCGGTGGGTCCACTCAGCCTTACATCCTTCTGAGGTAGATACAATGAATACCATTGAGTTAGGTAACAATAAACATCTATTATTATGTTACCCCTCAGGCTCCCGGCTTCTAACAGCGCTGCGAAGCCAGTTTCTCACACTATCACTGAAACGCTAAATAGGACTTTGAATGTCCCCAACATATGTCCTGCCCTCCTTTAACCTACTTTGTAGATGTTGACATTCGTGTGCTTGTCTTTGTGCGGTCAGTGGTTACATCCCTAGTGCAAAACTGGCACCTGCAGACCCCAGCGATGCGTTCTTATAAAGACCCCCCACTCCCATTAGAAATCTCACAGCTTAAACACATTAGCAAAGCCAATAGCTCCGGCTAAACACTTATAAGGTCCCAAAGGCGAGACCTATTGGCTATGCCAATGCTTGTTTGTTTGTTTAGGTCCCCTCTCCATTTTTTCAATATGTTATATATATATATTTTTACAGTAACAGAAGCAGAGATTTGAACTGAGAAGCGATGATTTTTAAGTGTTGAGGTACCATTAGACCTTTCAGATGACTTGATATAATGCCATTCATCTTGGACTCCCACACATAAAGCACCAAATGTCCGCACCTAAAATGATGATTCTTAAGGGAAGCAGCCAGGAAATACCAAGCACAAAGTTGTTAATGTGGTTCACTGTTCCATGTGTTTCCTTTGCAAATACCTGCCAAAACAAAAAGCGTACTTAGTCTTATACTGTTTACTGGACTTGAAATTGGAAGAGGTACAAAAAGCTGCACTTCAAGGCGGAGGGCAGGGTCAGACCACACCCAGGCAGTTACCCTGAAACGCAATAGACCCTTGGGCTGAGGCAGCCACATTTCAGATTCGACAATATAAGGCTGAGAAGAAGTGTAGTGGAAAGACCACATGCAAGGACCGCGACTCTGAAAGACCTGAGGATATGGGGAATAGTCACTGGCGTAACGAAACTTGAGGGGGCCTCCCTGCAAGGTACGTGGAGGGGCCCCCTCCGGGCTCAATCAGGAGCCCTCTGGCCAGAGTGCTGTGCTGAGGGTGGGCCTGGAGCGCAGGGGCCTGTGTTACGCCCCTAGGTACAGTCAGTCACATAATGATACCCTCTGAAAAAAGTAGAGGGAGAGAAGATTGCTTGAAAACGCACCTGGGGAAGCTGTCAGGCATGTGACCCTGAAAGGCAGGTAAGGCTGGTGCGCAGTCAGTAAGTATATCACGGTGCATTTTCTTGTGCGGCATTAAGGCATGGAATGATTGATATAGTCACTGTCGTCTTTCTTCGCAGCGTTGCTTATTCTATAAACTATCCCTTCACTCTCATGCCTCCTCCCGTCATTATCTCGTTCTCCACCCGTCCTCCCTGAAACTGCACTACTTATACAGTTTAAACGGCAATGTAGTTAAAAGAAAGCAAATCAATGCAGCTATACATACGCTTCTTGGCGTTTAGATCTTTCATAGGAACAACAGGCTACAGCTAGTCAATAAATAATTCAAGGTCCTGGAAAGCACTTCGTGGAGGAGGACTACGCAAATGGGTCTCATTACCGGCTAGGCAGAGCGAGTAATGCTTTTGTGAGTGGATAAATGTGATGTATTCTCCCTGGTGACACGATCCCTGGCCTTCATTCAATGCACCCTCAGACTAAAGGCAGAAGCATTCGTCACATCAATGACAACGGTCGGAGTCCTCTCATAACTGCAATGTCCAAAACAACAATACCTTCCGAACACAGAGACAACACAAGCATTTGCAATGCAATAGGTCTCGAATTTGAGTTTAAGCTATTGGCATTGTAAACGAAAATGCCTTCTATGTATCCGTTTTGATAATTAAGACATAAATAAAAGGCATTGTCATTTACAATGCCAATAGCTCAAACTCTTGTACACGCAAGACCCATTTCATTTCAAAGAAGCGGCCGCCATTGTCCCGGGATGCTTGGAAAGTAAAATCGTGCATGGCGTGCTGAAAGTTGCAGGAAATGTATTACATAACAAGGGGACCCTGTCATTGAACCTGGGGTTTCAGATTTGTTTTTTACAAAAACAATGGTTCATACAAGGCCGATTGGTCATGGTAGAGACAAATATTTTCAAAGAAGGGGGGTGAATCAATCCGTATTGCAGGAAAGCATGTTGTGCCCGCAGTAGGAGAAACTCATTAAAGAAAATACTGCTTATAGACTAAAGACGACATACTGTATAACAACAGAAGAACAAGCATTGGCATAGCCAATAGGTCTCGCTTTTGGGACCTTATAAGTGTTTAGCCATGCAACAGTTGCATAACTAAATACTTACAAGGTCCCAAAAGCGAGACCTATTGGCTATGCAAAGCGGCCGCGAAAGTGAAAGTGATCGCTATCGTGATCACACATCAAAGCGGCCGTGAAAGAGAAAGTAATCGCGGTAAAGCGCGGCGCGCGCGCACATGCACTGTAGCTGACAAAGCGGTTGAAACGCCGTCAACGTATTTGTGGCCTGTGAATTAATTGAGGATACATTATTTGTTTTTATGTTGTTCCTTGTTGCTGTGACGTATTTTTGTCTGCCACTGCTTTAGGTCTGTAAACATTCATTAATTCTACCAACGCACTATATAGAGCTCCACTGTCCCTCCTTTAAAAAAAAAATATGTATTTATTGTAATAAATTTGGATTTTTGATAATTATACATACACGAGTCACATTTGCCTTCTGTTTCCTTTTTCCTACTCTAATCTTTGTGATGATTATTAATATGTTATTTGTTTATTAAGTGTAATTTGTTGTATGGGTTCTTGAACTATTGTTTGGATTAAATAGTGATTGCCCCTGGTTCAGGAGCTTTTGGGCCGCCCCTGTGGTTGGTAATATACAAAAGAAGACAGGCAGTCTAAGGAGAGACTAATCAGCCAATTAACGAATCAGAAGCCAGCATTTACAAAGGACAATGAGACAAGCCAATTAAAAATATGGGCGGAGCTTCAAGTCCACACTCAAATACAGCATGCCTTGCACAGCAGCCCATGTGCTGCCCAGACTCGACCTAATAAAAACCATAAAAACGGCAGGTGCTAAAACACCCTCTCGGGAGGTCCGTAAAGACATAAAAACTCGTTATCTGATGGCATAAAGATGTGTGAAGCTCTAGCTCAAGTACTGCATAGATGTATCAAACTCCCTCTCAAGGCCAGCAATAGTATGAAGTCACCCCCAATAGATCAGTGGAAATGCATGACACTCCACGACTACAGGGGTGACAAAGAATACTCCTGTGCCTATAGAACCTTTCTAGAACTGCACCAATGAAGTAAGAGACACAGTCAAGTGGCTTAGTAAAGGCCGGGGACTGGGTGGGTGTAGAGGTTATTTTAATGTTGGTTAGTGATAAAGGACAGCTGGGAGTACATTTAAAAAAGAAGGTGCTTTGGGCCCCTGCCAACTGAAGAAGCCCGGAACCATAACCCCACCTGACACCCCGAGAGACATGAATAGGTCTAACAGCACCAGAATCCAGACAGGGGGGCCGGCAGGCAGGAAATGGGTGCAAAATCCAGGTAGCGCTATTTGAGCTATGGCAAAGAACAACTGAGCGTCATTTGTACGAACAAATGAATCAGGCCTAGCCCACAACTGCACATTCGGCACCAACGAACGCACAGGCCAACCCACCCGCACCAAATTCAGGTACAAGGGGACGTGAATACAGGGTGCAGTCTCACTCGCCTTGTGGAGTTGGAGTACACTGAGCAGCAGGAGCAACGCACCCAGAGAAGGGTACAAGGGTTGCCTGCTGGCCTTGGAATGCCAAACGGCATGGTCCATTGGGAGAAAACAAAGAATGACAAGGCGGATGAAGCACCTGCTGTCCAGCCGGGACATCCTGACGAGGAACGTACAATTGTGGCAGGATTAAGTCTCGAACCTGCTTCGGGTCTCCCCCAGACAAGTGCTAGACTCCAAATACATGATTTGTTCAGTCAAATAATATGCAAAGCTGTGATTGATTGCCTACGGGTGGAAGAATCATGGAATATGTTTTATATAATAAAGGACTGCAGCTTTTGTCTTGAAAAGTGACTGTGTGTTTTGTGAACAAAAAGGCAGAGATGGTCAATGTGGTAGGGCAAGAGATGAGGCTGAGTGTCAAGAATGGCTGGGTTATGAGGAACAAATTGGTCAGGCACTGTGCATAAAGTCCACTTCAGTTTAATATATTTTGATTAACATTTTCCAAGTTTCAACCATACACAAATTCATATATGGAGTATAGAGGCAAAGTGCACTCCAGTTTATGATTTTTTCTTACTAGGAAGTGTTCTCAGCAAAGCACACACACAGTGCAATGATAGGGTTAAATAGGCACTCTCATCCAGAATTAACACTCAACATTCACATGCATCACTGAAACTTGGTTTACTAACATCCTGACTAATCTAGAAGACTTGCTGCTAAGTAATCCTGCAAAATTCTCAAATAGGACAGGGAATACCAAATGTGAGCACGATTATTTCACGTAAGTCACTAGCAGTTGCATGGCAAGCACATCTATTCCATTAAAACCAAAACCCTGGAGCAAACTATCTTTAAATGGACCTGAAAGAACGTGTTATTTTTATAAACTATCATAACACTCTCCCATCAAACTAATCTCATTCAATGAGAATTTACAATTACAGATGGATTTCAATGCACACAAGATCAATGAAACGCAGAAGGACCCATGACAACTAGTTCCACGTAGATGATGATGATGGATACTTTCCTCCAAGAGTCAGACTTTTAATGAACTGGCACTCGCTTGCCACAGCCATTCCCTATTCTGTTTCATGCTACGGGCCCATTTGCATCCTTACAAGTTTATGACAATGGATTAACTTCGTTTGAATCATATGAGGGGGAGGGAGAGAAGAGAAGCGATGATCCATTCAGCTTACAATTATGATACAAAAATCAAGAGGGGGAATGGATCCATTCCCCCTATTGATTTTTGTATGGATTAACTTCAACTAATATCGGTCCTTCACCCTCAAATGAATAAAGATTTAAAGTCTACAATAAACTCAAACAGCTTTAAAAACATCCCAAGGCTCCTTAAGTATTCACCTCTAAGGTTTTGTGCTAACGCCTATACTTCTGATAAATTTAAATTGGGTATGATCTAACTAGTGCTGCCTCAATGGCGCAAGAGTAGACATCTTCTAATACCCTCAGTTGTAGAATACTCAGTCCCATTCACGAGGCCAACTTCGATGAACATTACCCAAACAGCAAGTTAGAAATTATAGAACATTTAGTTTTTTCCATGATCAAGTCTTATTGAGGCTTGATTAAAGGACTACTGGTAATTAGCATATCACACAAAAATACAGTACACACAACAGCAAGTTCATAATCAAATAGTATAATGGGTTGCAGCAATGGGATGGCTTTAAAATAGCTCTGAAAGATCTCACATATGTGAGAGATAATTGTTTCCACTGCACAAAGGTAAACGGATAAAGTACTCTAGCACCAAATGAAGCCCATTAACCAGCAGTTCGGGCTGGACTGTTCCCATGAGGCACAGGGTCAAGACTGATTTGCATATGGCTGGGTCCAAGCTGGAATGGCATGGTGAGCAAAAAAACGATGGATTTAGGCCCAGATTTGTGTACTGGGGTGAATGTATAACATTGTTCTGCATTCTGTCCATCAACTGTTGTTTTTGCAATCATTAACCAGACCCTACAGTCTTTATGTTGAATTATTGAGGGTTAAGGCAAGAACAATCTATGTGGAGGCTCAGTTCAGAAGTCAAGCAATGGGAAATCATGGTTGGCTTCAGGACAGCCACCTCAGGTTCAAAATTAATTCAAAGTAACGCTCCCCATCAAAGTACCTGACCTGCTTCCCCGATTTTTTCACCATACTAGTACCTGCAAGTCCAGTGGTGCTCTAAAGCATCACATGGTGCAACTTAAACTTCGCTCTTGGCATAACACTCAGGACCTTTACAAGTGGCATGCAAAACTGTCCTGGTGGCAATTTTATCACAACAGGCGCCCCAAATAATAGTGTTAAACAGTAAACCCCAGAAATGACAGTGATGACACAAGGCTCTCCAATGATAGAATACGAGATACTACCAGCTAGCAGTGAAAGACCAGACAATTCTCGTGATGGCATTACTGGTACAAGGGCCTCCTTAATTTTAATGGTATTATGTAAAATCGTCGTTGGTGTGGTATAGGATGTTAGGGTAGCCTGGTTAGCAAAAATGGCATACCCGACCATCCTAAGTGGCAGCACTAGCTTGCAAAAAAAGTAATTTTCCTCGCAGGTAGCAGAAAATACACTAGTTTCTCGCTTAGGGCAGTAGAGCTAATGGGACTTCCCTGACAACAAGGAACAACACTTCATGAACAAAGGAGCCATGACACCATCTCTTACTACCCGTGAGGGTGTCCGAAAACCCACCATGGATTATGACACCCATCCTGATGTCACAAGTCCATAAATGAGCACTTATGGAGCGATCCAAGAATGCATAAGACCAACTATAATAAAATGCACCCTGCGATGACGGAGTATTAGGCCACAGTATGTGGCAAAACTACCTTTCATCGCAAAGCAGTGTCGTTCGCTGAACATTTGTGACCCTGCCCCCCGCCCCCCCCTTCCCCGTGTCACCGATGCAGCCACTTACGAAGGTCTCCCCGCCGCCGGTGTCCGGACACAGCACGTAGAAGGAGACCCCTGGGTCGGCGTAGAAGTCCATGCGCCGCTCCGTCTCTTCGGCGGCGATAAGCTGGAAAGGGGTGTCGGAGCACCAGGCGTCCGCCGCGTCGGCCAGCTGCTGGAAGTCCATGGTTGGGCGGGGGTGAGGGGCCGTCAGCAGCCGCAAACCATCGCTAACCGTTACTCGCAGGCGCTTGTTTACATTCCAAGGCCGGGGAGGGTGCGGGAGGGGCTCTGTGCGCGCGCACCTGCGCTCCCTGGCGGTGGTTCTCGCGCGGACTGCGGGGCGGGCTGCCGACACAAAAGACGGACGACAGCCAAAATTGTAAGAGGATAAAGGGAAACTCCCATGGGTAGAACAAGAGGAAGCTGATCATGGACATAAAAGAAATACATTTTTTCTGGAAGAGGAAAGATTGTGGTGCGCAGCATAGAAATGGGCCATGGAACAGTGAGGTCATAGCTACTGTATTGTTGGCTCAGGAAGCTAAAATCGTGCAGTTTTAATGCTTTCAGCTAGGCTAGCACTTGCCCCCAAAAATATTTTAGGATTGTTTTATTATAGTGATTGATGAAGTAAACTCGCTTTTATGAAGGCAGGGGGTGTGCAGAGTACAATGGTGAATATGTTAATTCATTATTATTTCTTTAGGTTTTTTATTAATTTAATTATTTATGAAATTTTTAAATAGCGCGTACTTTACCCAGAGGTGTCAGAGCGCTTTACAATGAAGTGAAGTAAATGACATAAGTAATACGAGTGTTGAAATAAGCATACAGGATGTCTCGGGGTTATTTTGATTTAGAGTTGTGATAAACCTTAGACCCTTAATTCCAAAGTTTTCAAGCTTTATTTCGCTTATTTTTGATATTTCAACAAAGACATTCATAAATCAAACAAATAATTTCAGGCTGGCACACATGAGATATTGATGTTTTTCTTGTGATTATTGATTTGTTATTATTTGTTTGCAAAAACGTTCCATATTTTTTTTTCTTTGAAAATTCTTTTCATTGGCATTTAAGAATATAAGCATACATACATCACGTTCCGTGGAAATGAGTATGTTGCATGAGTAGCAAAATAGACCAGCATCAATATATAAAGTACGTATGTGTCGTGTTCCGTGTAGAAGTGGTCTGTACTGTAGCAGATCATTGCCCGTATAGAAAACTGGGGAGGAGAACCGAACTGGGAAGTGCCATGAAGTTCTGAATGACGAGGCCTAGTGTTGCAATGTAAATGATGTTATCGAAGTGGTAGATCCAAGTTGATGTTTATTAGTTGATTTCAGGATGATAGTTACATAGTAGATGAGTTAGATCAGGTAGATATATGGTCCCACCAGGAACTGCATCTCTGCTGCTCAGCCCACTCTCTCCAACTGTCATACCTCCCAGTCAGCCAGACACACCAACATTCCATACAATCATCATGCATTCCATCATTCCATTCACATACCCATGCATACTGGCTAAGCAGCAAGAAATGTAGATACAACACATCCTCTTCCTTTACGAAATCAAAAACAAAACTAATATAAACAAGCCTAAATGAGAGTAGCCTCAATATGCAGAAAGCTCGTTAAAACATTACATTCAAAATATACATCATAATTGAAGAAATGATGTATAATGACAAAAGATAGTGAGAATGCGAAGTGAGTGAAGATATATATAGAAAAGAATTAAAGATAGTGAGAATGCGAAGTGAGTGAAGATATATATAGAAAAGAATTGAGTGCAAAAGAGAATATAACAATTTTACACAGCACCCATCCCCTTTCCTTGGAAAAAATAACCTCAAGAAGAATACAGAAAATTAGAAAAGGTAAGAATGGAAAAATATGACACGAAGAATTGAGGAAAAGAAAGAAATTCACATGGAAAGAAAAATTTCACCCTGAAAATGAGAATATGACAAAACCACCATATTAAATTAAATAAAATAATACATGTCCATTAAGCACTCAAAATTTTGACAATTCGACCATTCAATAATAAATTGCCATTATGCATTCAACACTTCAATATTTCAACAATTTCAATTATAATTTAAGTATCGGGAACACTGCCCATTGCGCATCAAACCTTCAAATATAGGGAACACTGCCCATTGCGCATCAAAACTTTCAAATATAGGGAACACTGCCCATTGCGGATCAAACCTTCAAATATAGGGAACACTGCCCATTGCGCATCAAACCTTCAAATATAGGGAACACTGCCCATTGCGCATCAAACCTTCAAATATAGGGAACACTGCCCATTGCACATCAAACTTCAAATATAGGGAACACTGCCCATTGCGCATCAAAATTTCAAATATAGGGAACACTGCCCATTGCGCATCAAATAATCTCTATAAATAAATAAAATTGAGCACCCCAACATAAGTTGAGCACATAAGTGGCTCAATCCAATAAAAGTAAGTTAACCCAGCACATCACTGAACTCCAAAAACTGACTAAGATGCAATAACCGCCAATGAATGACAATACCATAAATCTGTTACATGTGAAAAGACGTAAAGGTAGCATAAATGTAAATGATGTCATCAACAATGCAATAAGCAAATTAGTCGATACAAATAGCAAAGCAGATTACAACGTTTTCAAAATAAGAAATTAAAACAACAAAAGTAGTCACCGTAGTCCGAACGTTGAAATGCCACAGTCACAGTCATCATAGATTAGCAAGTACAGGTGAGTCATGTTGTCCCCTCTCACCAATGAAATCGAATGACTGTAGGTCCCAGACGATATCCTCAGAAACATCCGTCTTGTACTTCCATGCCTTTGTTGAGACAAGTCACGTGCAAGTTGAAGTACTTCTCTCACCTGCATAATTTGCTGCGGTGCAATGAAGAGACAATGACGGGAGCACATTTTGCTTGGCAACGTCGGTGCAGTGACAGTAAATGACCAGATGCCCCAAAATGGCAGCACGTACGTGACGTCTAGACGGGTGGCTCACGGCACACTTCAGCAGCTCTCCACAAAGCAAACAGGAGGCTGCGCGAGTTGATGAGAGGACTCACGAGTTGATGAGAGGACTCGCGCTGGCAGAAAGATCGAAGGCACGAGCAGAATATGTTGGTGAGTGACAGTTTGTTCTTACTTCCTTTTAAACTCTTAGGAACGGTAATTAGTAAGTTTCATATTCACCAACACTCACAGGCACCCTATCAAAGGTGTGAGCTGTCAAAATGCCTAACAAGGGAAATAAGCACTCAGCGATTCCCGTGGCATGAATGAAATTAATGTACACTCAACGATCTGTGCTGACGATCGTAGCAGTGCACTTAACTGCTAGATTTATGACTGTCAATGACTGCCAAAGTATCCAGATAGTATTCATTTAGTTTGGCAAAGTTCAAGGGTCCCGGTTCCTCTCAAGTGGGTTGCAAACAGTAGAATCCTAAAAAGTTCACAGCAGGCAGCGCTTTCCAAACAAAACAAGTGATCTCAATATCAGTCACAAAAAGGTTGGCACCAGGCAAATTAATTTCTTCGAGTAGGCTACGCAGATTTCAGACTTCGACATACTTTTGAAGGTTCAAATTAATCAAGTCACATAACATCTAATGCCCAAAATATAACTTACTTATGTAGGCTGTCTTTCTTGTATGTTGCTCGTAGCTTACTGTTGTTAATGCTGTGTCTTTCCAGCATATGTCAAATAATTATTTCAAATGTTGAGATGATTTTCCTTAAGGAGTGTGAAGCACCCAAAATAGGCTGTCTGGTTGATGGAGGACACTGGTGGGACAAAATTGGGTGTTCTTCTCCTCTTTTTCAAGTGTAATTTCCTTCAAATTTCTTTACAATTAGTCTTTTGCTTGTAAATTCAAAATCTTCACTTCAGGTATGCAGGAAACAGTACACGCAGGTTTTTTTTTATCCAGATCGTCGCCAATGTTGCAATGTAAATGATGTTATCGAAGTGGTAGATCCAAGTTGATGTTTATTAGTTGATTTCAGGATGATAGTTACATAGTAGATGAGTTAGATCAGGTAGATATATGGTCCCACCAGGAACTGCATCTCTGCTGCTCAGCCCACTCTCTCCAACTGTCATACCTCCCAGTCAGCCAGACACACCAACATTCCATACAATCATCATGCATTCCATCATTCCATTCACATACCCATGCATACTGGCTAAGCAGCAAGAAATGTAGATACAACACCTAGGCTATGTCCCGAGTCTGCCATTGCCCATTTGACCGTATAGCTGCCTCTCATCTAGGTTGCAAAAACGTTCCATATATTAATATTTTTTCTCAGAAACATTTTTTTTGCACTATGTAAATGTATATAGTTTTATTTAAAACGTTTTTGAATTGTGCGATTTACTAATGTGGTGTTTCTTGGAAAAGACATGCTCTATTGATTTATGAATGTCTTTGTTGAAATATCAAAAATAAGCAAAATAAAGCTTGAAAACTTTGGAATTAATGATCTAAGGTTTATCACAAATCTAATCAAAATACCCCCCCCCCAGACATCCTGTTTGCTTATTTCAATATTGAGGTGGTCCAGTCTGGGGAGTTACGGACCCAAGCCTTGCTTGATCACACTATAAGTAATACGAGTAGCATGGAAACAGGTAACACTACTTACAGAGGTACCTGTGGTGAGATTTACAGATTAGCAAATTACATATACTATGTATATTAGACAATACGAAAAGGTGGAGCGATTTAGGGTTATACAAGTGCAGAATTTATATTTACAAAATTGAGCTCTCCTGAGTGTCCTGGCAATCAAGGTCAAAACCTATGATGAGGCGAATTATTCATAGAAGTGTATATAAAAGAGAAGAGTTTTAAGATCTTTTTTGAAATTCCGGAAAGAGGCAGTGGTCTGCAGGTTTGGAGATAGCGAGTTCCAAATTCTACAGACTGGAATTACTTGTAAATGATTGCGCCATATGTCTTTCCCTTTTGAAAGTTGGAGGTTCAAGTAGTACATTTTCAGCATTGTGTGAAGCTGCCTGATATTTTGAGATTGTTAACCAGGTAGGGATGGGGTGTAAATGTGAGTTTGGCTTTATGGGTGATGCAGGCAGTCTTGTAAATTGACCTAGCTTCAATGGGAAGCTAGCAAAGAGAAATAAGTATGGGTGTAATTTGGTAATCTCTTTTGGCCCTACAGACTAAATGTGCAGCAGAATGGAGGATGGATTTTAGAGGGGATAGATGGATTTTGAGGAGGCCAGCAAGGAGAGCATTACAGTAGTCCAGTTTGAAGATTACCAAAGAGTGGTCCAGAGTTTTCAGGTCTTGCTTAGGAAAGAAATGCCGAATCCCCCAGAAAAGGCGCAGTTGGTACCGTGCGTTCTTGGCCATGGTGGTGATTTGAGAATGTACATTGAGCCTTTTGTCCAGGATGACACCTAGTGATTTTACCCTTTCAATGATGGTAGGTTTGTTTGTTAAGAATGTTCAAATTATCCATCCATGATTGAACAGGAGGTGGAGAGTTTGAGGTTTAGAGAAGAAGGAATTAAGTTTTAGAGGGATTCAGAATTAGATGATGAGATGTCATCCAATCTTGGATGGAGTTGAGGGTGGTGTCAAGGACTGAAATGTCGATTGCAGAGGACACCTTTAGGTAGAGTTGGGTGTCATCAGCATAGAGGTGATAATGGATCCCAGACTTTATTAGAAAGTTTCCCAGCGGTTCCATGTAAAGATTGAAAGGGGTGGGCATGAGGATCGAGTCTTAAGGGACGCCTTGATCCACATCCTTTGATGTAAAGAGACAGCGGCAGGAGAACACCAAACTATGCAGCAGGGTTGACTAAAATTTGCAGCAAGAAAAGGCAAATTATGCAACATAATGCAGCACATTTTTGATAGTATTACTTCATTATTTTGTGATTTTTACACATGGATATACTGTCTGGGCAAATATGTCACCTCATTAGTACCATATAATAGCCAAATCCAGAAATAAGCAACTGAAAGATAAGTCCTTCACTTTTGCTATTTTGCTAAGGTCCTTGCACTGCTTGCAAACAAATGTTGCAATATTTTTAGTAACTTTTGATACGTTTGAGCTAGAAATAACATTGTGTTAAAATATGCAGACAATGCAGCAGGTGAGGGATTATGCAACAGATTCATAATTATGGGAAAAAAGCCACAGTCGCAGTATCGCATAACTCCAGAGACCCTGGTTATTACCATGGTTGAGTGGAGGGGGCAGTCAGGAGACCCACAGTTTTTGAAGCCAAATATAGCTTTATTGCAACTGTCTCCCGCCTGAAGTTGCCTCTACTCTAATAGAGGGAAATGGAGGAAATATATTCTCTAGATTATTTTTGTTAAATATCTCACTTTCCTCTTCTAAACTGGTGGTATGTATGGGTATGACTCAGGAGAGGTGAAGTCTCCAGTGACTTGATGTCCCATTCTTTCCCATGGCAATAAACTGCATATTATACTTTGTGCATCTGCATATAGGTTTTAAGCCGTGGTATATTTTCATATTATGACAAAAGGTATTTAAACAAACCAGGTTTAAAATGATTAGCAGCAATGTAAATCCCTTTGAAGAGATTTCAAGACTATTAGGAGAGTTGTTTCACTCTGTAAAATAATTCTTACGTGTAGTCTGTGAGAGATTAAAACACGTTTTTCTCATATCAAGTTTGTTGTACTATGGTAATAACCTCAAGTGTGATCTTTGCACTGTAGTTATAAATGTGTGTTTATTCGTACAGTTGTGTTAACATGTTATTGGGCCACATTTATTTTCAGTGTTCTGGCTTAAAATATAACTTTCACTTGGTCTGTTTACATAATGAGTTTATTTGGAGTCAGTGATAAAGCATATTTCCAGGTTTGAACTGGGAGAAAAAGAACTTTCTTGAACAAATTATGGTAACTTGCAATGATCAGCAGCTCAGAATCCGTGTTTGAGAGTTCATTTGTCAATGACAATTTACAGAGTTCTCTATTCAGCATGCAGAAGTATGAAGAATTATGTGTACTGTGTTACCTACTTATTTATGCCTACTACCCCTTCTGAGGTGTTGGCCATCAACCACGACTCACCAGTCTTCTCTGTCCGGGGCTTTTCTTTCATTCTGACTCCAGGTGTGACCCATCTCCTGACAGTCAACTTCAAGACTAAGGCACCAGTTCTTCCTCATTTTATTTTCCTTTGAGGGTGGCAGGTCAGGGCTCGGTTGGTGGTGTTTGATGTGAGCTTGCAGAGGGTGTGTCCTATCAAGCATCAGCACATTTTTATGATTTCTTCATGAGCAGGGAGTTGGAAAGTCTGCTACCATAGGTCGTTTTACTAATGGTTTTTGGCCAGCGGATTTGGAGGATTTTTCTCAGGCAGGTGTAGATGAAGGCCTGGACTTTGTTGGTGATGGTTACTGTTGTCCTCTATGTTTCTTCTCCATACAGAAGGACTGATTTTACGTTGGTGTCAAAAAGCTTAGCTTGATCTTGGTGTGTAGCGTTAGGTCCATGGAGCTCCAGCTCTTCTTTAGTTCAATAATGCCAGCCCTTGCTTTGACGATTCTTGCCTTGACATTAGCGTCTGTTCCACCCTGCTTGTCTATGACACTGCCCAGGTAAGTGAAGGCCTCAACCTCTTACAATGCTTCACCTGCAAGAATGATTGCAACTTTGTTGCCCGTGTTAGCCTTCAGGATCTTGTTTTTTCCATCTGTGGATATTGAGGCCAACTTGTGCTGACCTGGCTGCCACATTGTTGGTCTTTTCTTGCATCATCAGATCGGTATAGGAGAGTAGGACCAGGTCATCTGCAATGTCCAGGTCGCTGAGCTGCATCCAAGGTGTTCACTGGATCCCATTTCTTCTCTGCTGTGGGTGTCTTCATGATCCAGTTTATGGCCAGCAGGAAGAGAAAAAGCAAGAGCACACAACCCTGGCGTATTCTGGTCCTAACTTGGAAGGCTTCCTTGAGTTGTCCTCCATGGACTATCTTGCAGGTCATTCCCTCGTAAGAGTTCCTGATTATTCTTATAAGTTTATCTTGTCTCACTGTCCACACTGTCCTATGCCTTCTCATCGTCGATGAAGTTGATATAGAGGGGGTAGTTTCATTCCATCGACTACTCAATGATGATGCGCAGTGTTGCAATATGGTCTGTGTAGGATCAATCTTTGTGGAATCCAGTTTGCTGATCTTGCAGCTGAACGTTGACTTGGTCCTTCATTCTGTCAGGATGACTCTGCTGAAAATTTTGCCTGGGGTTGATTGATTATGATATTGACATTTCTAGAGTGCACCACTACCTCAGAAGAGGTGTCCCGGCACTAGTAACTGGCTAGCGAGGGGTTTAAGTCGACCCTTATGACTGGGTGAATTGCCAGGTTTTTAACGCTTATCTAAAATCAGGTTCAGATTCAATCAGGCGGATATGGGCCGGCAGAGCGTTCCACAATTTCGCTGTTTTCACTGCAAAAGATCTGCTATCTAGCCGGGCGTTTGAAAAGTGTGGGACCCGCAAAAATCTGCGGCGGTTAGATCTCAAGGCCCGTTCCTGATGATATATCTGCAACCTTTGTCTGAGATAGCCAGGGCCCAAGTCTCTGGTCGCTCTAAAGGCCAAGAACAGTGACTTGAACTCAATCCTTCTGGAAACCAGAAGCCAGTGGAGCTGGCTCAGGTGGGGTGCAGGGAGAGATATGATGTGGAAGGGGTACCTGCCGAATCAGTCTAGCTGCATCATTCTGAATTATCTGAAGCCTGCGGACAAGGTAAGCAGTCAACCACAGGATCAAGCTATTAGCGTTGCCCAGCTGTGAGGTCACCAGCGCGTGGACTGTAATCTTTCGGTATTCCTCTTGCAGAAAGCGTATGAATTTTCTAATGGCTCTTAATTTGCAAAAGCACATATCCAAAATGTGATGCACCTGTGTCTTAAACGAAAGGTCTTTTTCAAATCTGAATCCAGGTTTCTAGTTGAATTCACCGGAGTTGGTGGTGGATTCAGCTCTGTGGGCCACCAGAGGATTGACGGTGGAGGTGATGCCTGACTCAAGAACAAAACATCTGTCTTCTTTGCGTTAAGTTTAAGGTTAATCTCATACATCAATACAGAGATGTTTTTTAGGCACTCCTTGAAGCTATGAAAAGCCGCCTCTGATTGTTCTTTAAAAGGGAACATCAGCTACGTGTCATCAGCATAGGAAACCACCTTCACACCCGAAGTCTCAACAAGAGTAGCAAGTGGTGCAAGGTAGATGTTGAATAGCAATGGGCTCAGCGCAGAGCCCTACAGCACTTGGCATACTAGAGGTTTCTGAGAGGAGAGAAATGCATTCAAGGACACCTGCTGCAAGCGATTCTCCAGGAACGACTCCAGCCAGGATAAAGCTTTTCCCCGCACTTCTGCTTGAGTCAGTCTTCTGATCAGAATCAGGTGTGCGACCATGTCGAATGCTGCTGACATGACATGTCAAGCAACACCAACATACCTGAAGCGCCCTGATCCACAGAATCTTGCACAGATTTGGCAACTTCAAGAAGCGCGATCTCTGTGCTGTACCCTGCTCTAAAACCCAATTGTGAGTCATGTAAGAGACCGTTAATTTCTAGGAATTCAGCTAATTGCTTCTGGACCACTTTCTCTAGAATTTTTCCGCCGGAGCTGGTAGCAAAAAAATAGGCCTAAAATTACATGGATTGAAAAGTTATCCCTCAGTATGTTGCACAGTTACTCAGGTGTCCTTTCTTGGGGATCTTAATGAGTACTGTATTGCTACATTTATATTGCGCTTTCTGCCCCTATGGGGGACCCTTAAGCACTTGCCAAAATGGGTAGGATGTTACATCATTTAGGGTGTGGGGTTAGGAGTATGTTGGCTTTGTTTTGATCCTATGTGGAGAAATGTCTCTATGTCGTGTGTGATGACCACCAATCTGTAGTTATCGTCTTACGGGAAGCATTGCGAGCATTGTGACGAACGAAGAAGTGTGAGAGTAAGCTGCACTGATTAAGGTTTTCATTAAGCTAGCAGTTGTGAACAGTTCTGCAGGTTTCTTTATGGTATTTCATATGAACATAGTACTTTTAGCTGGTAACTGCGCTGAGATATCCATTCTGAGATATTTTTATTAAAGTTTATGGTCCTGAGCAGGTATTGGTGAGACATGATGGAGAGTAATGCTGTGGAGTAATGCTGTGGAGCACAGTTTTTGCCCTTAGATTAGGACTTTGTCATTTGAAACCTTATCAGTGGATCAAATTATAAGTGGCCAATTACACCTCTCTGGCTCGGAAGGACAGCATTCGGATGCATTTTTCAAGCCAGCAATTTCCTGAGGAAAATATATGGGTTTATTTGCTTTTCTCTATTGTTTTATGGTAATTTGCAATAAAAACATAGTATCATATGAGGGTTATATGAAATTTTAGCAAAGGACAATATAATATGCATTGATTTCCTTTACAGGTTTGCTGCGAATTTCACCTCTCCGCCGGTCCGCGTAAGCTTTTATGTTTTCCTTTTCAAAAAGAGTCTTGTAGCTGCACATGAGATATGTAGGAGTTGTCGTCCCCGAGGTGAAATATTTTCATTTGAAGCTGTCTGACAAATATCATTTTAATCGGCAAAGTGCCAGTAATGGTCTCAATAGTCTGGCATACTGTCTCAGAGATGGAGGATTTTGTAGACATCACAAATTACAATGCATTTTCTTTTTTTATTCATTTCATTACTGGTTTTCTACATGTTTAACACATTGGACCATGCCCTGGAATACATAAGGCCAACTCCGTCACACCAAATAGTATTGTATCAGAACTGCACAACACCTTTCTTCCCTTGTAGTCCTTCTGGCTCACTTTTATCTTAATCAACAACAAAGAACTCAGAGCAGACTACCATCTTCCCAAACAGTACGAGTGAGCGTTTCGGAACTAAAGCATTACATTTCACAATTCCTAGGCTTTTCAGTTAAATCTTTGATCGGTAACCAACATCTTACTATGGACTATTGTAACAGGGGCGCTACTTTTCCCCACCATCTTCCCACCTACAAGATCTATACTTCAGCAGGCACATTTGTGGTTTCTTTTAGGATGCGTAACTACTGCCCTTCACCCTACTGGGTTTACCTTTGGTTGATGCTGTCCTTGGCAGTGGATAAGGGACAAGGGTAGTGATGAGGGGTAACAGAGAGTCTATGCACTGTTGTTTGATAAGATAGGCCCTAGACACCTTTGAACATGGGGAGCCGGTCTAATAGTTTGTAGATGCCCCGCTCATATGTGGCTAATCTGAAAAGTTAGGTTTTCCATTCTAGGCGTGAGGGCGTACTCTGTGTGCACCAATGTCTGAGGATGCATATTTTTGCCAACATGAGTACTGTCGACATCCATCTCCTCCAAGGGGAGGGGGTGTCTTCCGTGTGCGACTTATCTTGCTGGACAGCCAGTTTGCCAGACTCTACAACGTGACAGATGCTGATGCTACATAGTGCAGTCTTGTGCAGGACCACAATATGTGTAGTAGTTCACATTCCATACTCTTATATCTCCTGCTGGAGAGCAGTTATAGTCTGGTGTGAGTCATGCTCTTTTCAGTTTTACGGGTGCCAGTACCAATTGTGAAGCACCTTGAAGTAGGAGTACTACAGTCTAGCTTCTCTTAAAGCGCGGTTATGCTATTGCATGGGAGCCGACCAGTCCTCATCCATATATTGTACGGCTAGTCTTGTGTGCCAATATACCTTGATTTATAGTCCTGTATTTGATAAGTAGAATGTGTAAATTAAGATCTCGGAAAGGTTAGAAACTGTGCCCTTGGATTTTCCGGGAGACATCCTTTAGCTCGCATGCGATACATCGCAAGCCATAACAACGCGGTCATTACAAGGACCGTGTTATTACATCACATACAACTACATCACAAGTCGTTACAATGACTTGCTCTAGGGGGAAGAAGGTGTTGGATTTACAATCCAACACCTTCCCAGCTGTTGCACAAACTGGCGTAGGAATAGTTAATTATACTATTCCTAAGTCCAGCGCGCCCCCTACAGCAAGTCGTGGTAACGGCTTGCGATGTAATCGTATGCGATGTAACATTCGTTGTAATGGCATGTGCAGTATCGCATGCGTGATAACAACATATATTCGGATTTTCCCCATGTAGTCAGGTATTTCTGATCCGCAATTCAGGTAACAGAGTGGGGTCATGTCCGAGCTTGCTTTACAGACAGTGTTGTAGTTGACCATATTGCCAGTGTTGCAAATGTTGAAGCACCAAGTCTGAACAGAATGTCTTAAAGGACATAAAGGACCCATCCTCATATAGGTCTCCTATCCTTCGGATCCCACACACTTTGGTGCCAATTCCGATCCGGTAAAAACCGGGTACGAACCGTCGGACGGAGCCTTTTCTCCGTCCGACTCGTACCCGGTGCGAAATCCATCCGAAAATGCAAGTACGATTCATACGGAAACACCATTTCCGTACGATTCGAACAAAACACCGACCGAACAGAAACTAAACACAATTCCGATCCTGAAAGGAGCCGACGTGACGTCGGTACGCATCCAGCCTACGTTTCACGAACCAGGAAGTACGATTCGAACCGACGTCATCCCGCACGGAAAATATTTACCGGCTGCCAAAAACTGCCGGGAAATCAGGACGACACACGCAAGGAGCAGCTGGACGCGACGAACAGACATGGACCCGAACCTACGTGCCATCCCTGCCCTCCTAGCAGTCCACCTGGCGTACAGGAACCGACGCAGACGCCGCAGAAGGTCAGCACAACAACCAGGGGCAAAGGGGGGGGCAGGGGCAGGACACACAACACCAACACATGGTACCAAATCACACATGGCCTGGACATACCTGACCATCAGGGCCTGGTCACTTCCAGGGGGTGGGGGCGAGGCCAGCAACGCAAGCGTCCGCCACAACGGAAGTGGATGGTCACGCGAACCGGTACGTACCCTACCCAGGCCGCAAGAGCGTGGGTACGGAACGTACCACGCGTCCCCCTACGTCACTCCAACAATAGCGGTACGGCCCGTACCCACGTCAGAAAGGCCTTGGTACAGCTCGTACCAGCATTGCTGGGGTCATGTAGGGGTACGCGTGGTACGACCCGTAGCCACGCCCCCAAGGCCTGTGTACGGTGCGGACCCCACGGCCCGCAACAATGGTGGGACGCACCGTACCCACCCACCAAAGGCATGGGTACGGCCCGTACCCAGGCACGCAGAGCGTGGGCAGGGGTATGTACGGACCGTACCCCCACCCGTGGAAGTACGGCCCGTACCCCCACCCGTGCATGTACGCCCCGAACCCCCACTCGTGTATGTACGCCCCGAACCCCCACCCGTGTATGTACGCCCCGAACCGCCACCCGTGTATGTACGCACCCAAGCGCCACCCTTGTATGTACGCCCCGAACCCCCACCCCACCCTGGTATGTACGCCCCGAACCCCCAGCCGTGTATGTACGCACCGAACCCCCACCCCAGCCGTGTATGTACGCACCGAACCACCACCCGTGTATGTACGGACCGAACCCCCACCCCAGCAGAGTATGTACGCCCCGAACCCCCACCCGTGTATGTACGGACCGAACCCCCACCCCAGCCGTGTATGTACGCACCAAACCACCACCCGTGTATGTACGCCCCCGAACCCCCCCCAGCCGTGTATGTACGCACCGAACCACCAGCCGTGTATGTACGCACCAAACCCCCACCCGTGTATGTACGCACCTAACACCCACCCCAGCAGAGTATGTACGCACCGAACCACCAGCCGTGTATGTACGCACCTAACTCCCACCCGTGTATGTACGCACCTAACACCCACCCCAGCCGTGTATGTACGCACCGAACCACCACCCGTGTATGTACGGACCGAACTCCCACCCGTGTATGTACGCACCTAACACCCACCCCAGCCGTGTATGTACGCACCGAACCACCACCCGTGTATGTACGGACCGAACCCCCATCACAGCAGAGTATGTACGCCCCGAACCCCCACCCGTGTATGTACGGACCGAACCCCCACCCCAGCCGTGTATGTACGCACCAAACCACCACCCGTGTATGTACGCCCCCGAACCCCCCCCACCCGTGTATGTACGCCCCCGAACCCCCCCCAGCCGTGTATGTACGCACCCAACCCCCACCCGTGCATGTACGCACCGAACCTGCTATAAGAATGGGGTGTGCAAAACACCCCCAGCAGTGCCCAGACACAGGAGGGGTGGGTGCAGGGTCCTCCCAGCAGTGCCCAGACACAGGAGGGGTGTGTGCCTATCACTCCCAGCAGTGCCCAGACACAGGAGGGGTGTGTACCTATCACTCCCAGCAGTGCCCAGACATCGGACAATATACCCCATCAACAAGTTCAGTGACCTACAAGGGTGATACCCCAGATGCAGGCGGAGCCATCGCTGAGCCAGCATGGCTATATTGAAAGGCAACCCTCACACATCCAGGAAATGTAGACACAGCACAGCACAGCATTTGGGAGACACCCTGCAGGAAAAATGGCCTGGGCCACAGAGGATGGAACACACCTTGGGACAATGTCACCATACAGTGAGAGCAAACATGACCAAATACCATTTGCAGAGACCTTTGTGATGGCACGCAGATGGCAGGGTACACCCCATGAGCAGCACACTCCAACATTTCACAGACCCCTAACACATTATCACCACCCCAACGCAGGGAGCACCAGCACCAACAGCAAGTCCAGGAAAGCATCAGTGTGCAAAACAAAAAGAAAAGGCTTTATTCAGCAGGAAAATATATCAGAGAAAATGTCCACTATGTACAAGGGCCATGGGCCAGCCCAGCAGCAATGTCCGGGGGGGGGGGGGGTACACATCGGGACGTGTGTCCCCTAGCTTGCCTGCACAGTTCACAAGTCCATTTCATCCACAGAAGAGGGGGCATCAGGGGGGAGGGTGGAAACAGGCACCGCAGGGACAGGAGGGGAAAGGGTAGGTGTTGTGGGTGCAGGGAGGGATGAATCTGCCACAGGGGGGGTGCCAGCGCCAAAGGTGGAGGACAGAATGGCGCTGCACACGTCGGCAAGTTCCCCCAGCGACTCCCCCGTACCCAAACCAACCACAGGCCCCAAGGAGGGGGGGGGGGCAAAGGGATGGGTCGCAGCGCCACTGGGGGAGGGTGTGGACAGGGTGGGGGACTCAACTCCCCTGGCCGGGTCCCGCCTCCACCGCTTGCGGGGTGGTGTCATCCTGGGGCTGGGGGGCACACTCGCAGTGGATGATGCTGTCACTGACTGTTGGCCAGGAGAGCTAAGGGGAGTGGATTTGGAGGGAGTGGGTTGTGTGGAATGCGGACTCCCACTGTGGCTGCGTGTTCTACGTTTCTCCCCCGACCCAGTGGGTGTGCCTTCCTCACCCTGTGTGTGCGTGACAGGAGGTGTGCGCTTCGCCTTCCCTGGTGGTGTGGTGCCTGTGTCTGTTGGGGTGCGTGCACGCTGACGTCTGGATGTGCGTGGGACAGGCACGGGAGTGGGAATTGTGGATGGGGCAGGGGTAGGGGGTGTTACGCAGCGCTGCAGGAGATCCAGTGCTGCAGTCAGTGTGGAGTCTATGGACCTCAGCAACTGCCGTTGGTCAGACTGCGCAGCCGACATGCCCTCCATGTATGCCTCCATCTGGGTCAGCACCTGGGTGTGGGCATGGAGGACATTTAGCATCGCAGTCTGACCAACCTGCAACTGCCTCAGGATGTCCACAGACTCCGCACTCACCGCAGCAGTGGTGACAGGGGCAGGGGGTGCGGTGCCTGGCAGGAAGGAGACATGTGGGGACCGAGCACGGAGGGAAGGGCCACGAGCATGTGGGAGGCCGGTGATGGAACCTGAGGTGGCGGGGGGATGTGGAGGGCTGCCATCAGCTGGGGGGGCAGACTCCGCCACCTCTGGGAGCTCAGCCTCGGACCCGTCTGCGTCATAGTCTGTGTTGGCAGTCAACAGGTCCTCCGCCTCACTCCCTTCGGCCTCCGTGCCACTCCATGTGCCAGACAGGACAGCACTGCTGGTACTGGTGCTCAATCTCTCCTCCCGGTCCGTGCTAGTGTCTCCTTCCGTGTCCCCCGGCGATGCTGTGGGCAAGGTGAAGAGACAGGAGAAAATCAGACACCTGTACACTTATGTCACATGAGTCAAATATACATAGGTCACATTGCATAGCCTGAAAAGCAACAGGAGTAACACCTACAAAACAATGTACACATGTAGGCCATGGAACACACAGTTTTTCTACCCACCATGCCACTGAGACACAATGGAGATCATGACACAACAGCAAATCACTGCACCTGAAATTTTAGAGAGGAGTCAGCCTCTGGGGACAAATGTGCACAGCACCTGCACCACACTGCGTCGTCAAAAAGGGATGAGCATGAATCATATCCATTTACTCTTGCCGCATGCTGCAAAGGCAATACATGAAACCAGGCCACACATGACAGGGTCACTGCACCTTGAGCGTATGTCCAGTCAAACATCACACACAGGCTAAACCCAGCAAGGAGGATGAAGCTTCTGACATGTAGGCCTTGTACGCACAAACCACCCACACCTGAGACAATCTCATTGAGACGGAGAAAGTATGTACACCTCTTACTCTGGGATGGAAACACATGGCCTCCACTAATTCATGACTGTACACACACAGCCCCTGGTGGCCATGTCCACACATCATTGACAGGCAAACATCATCAGATTGTCTCAACAACACACACAGGTAATGCCCACTGTGAGTATGCACAAGCAAAATGGGTCCCCCTGTACAGTGGACACATGTAGCAACCTGTAGGTCCTAACAGTTGAGCCCAGGGTACAATGCCACCCTACCCAACCCATGGTGAAGACACAGTGAATGGCCATATTGTTGGATGACGCACATGATACCTAGGAAGAGGTGCCCCAGGGCACAGTAGTGCCCACACTCCTCCATGGTCCAGGATGGACATGACTGCAAATTAAGCAACCGTCCCTGCACTTAGCAGGCCTCCCACTCAGGCACATCATGTCAGAGGGCACACAATTGGACATGCATGCTGGAAGGCTGTACATTTTGGAGACACACCCCTATGTCGTGATTCACAATCAGTGCCAAGTGACATGGACACCACAATGACTGAAATTGGCCATGGCACACGCAAGGTCCCCATACCTGTGGCACATCACCCCCACATATGATGCTGATAGCATAGGGCACCTGCATGAACTGCCTGCCTAAATAACCTTGTGCAAGAGTGGCTACAGACAGACCAGGGAACACATTGCAAGGAGGGGAAGGGAGGGAGTGAGAACAGCACTGTGCTACTTTGTGGAGAAGTTGACGCACTGCACAATCAAACCCTGGCAGTGTATCCATGCAACTGCACACTTACATTGGCTGGGGACACACAACTGACACACATGTACCTACCCCCTTCCTGCTGCTGCCTCTCCTGTAGGCGCCTGTCCATATCGGGGAAGACCACCGCCAGCACACGCTTCTGGATGTGGGTCAGACGACGGCGCCCACGGTTCTTACGGCTCTCAGGTGAGTCCCCCAGCAGGAGCCGTGCAATCCTCCTCGTCCAGCACCGGATGTCCTGCCAGCGTTTCCTCACCTGAGACAGGCTCCGCCTCCGACCCTCTGTACCCCTCACGGCACTGACGGCTTCCCTCCAGATCTCCCCCTTGGCAATGGCGCCTACCTGTGAGGATGCAAAAGAGAGAATACATTAATCCACATGAGCAAAGACACAGAGACACACATATAGAACAATCCTCATTATGAACAGGCCATGGTATGCATGCAACTAATTGCACCTTTGTCATAGGGACATTATCCACTGTGGAAGGCCAAATGCACTACGTGCCAGTGAAAGCACACGGGTGGCATGAGGGGTACCACACACTCAATGACCAGGGATCACACTGTGCCTCACAGGCTACACCAGGATTATGTACAGCACCTCACAGCAGTCACCTGCCCCAGCACACTGATGCTACCTCAGCAGAGTACACAGACACACACAGGTACAGGACAATCACATGGCATTGCCAACTGCGGGTACACACCTCACTCTGCCCATGTGCCAGTAGACGGGGGTGTCACAGGTGTGGGGCTGGCTCAGCACGGCATGCACACAGCACTGCTCCCTGCTCACATCGGATGGCCAGGCCATATCCATCCCTCATGCTGCTTGTGTGCAACACTCCCCATATGCACTCACCCACATGACAGGGGACTAACACACACCAATGTGCAGGGGACGAACACGGCCTTTGGACACTCACAGCACAGGTACACTGAACAAACACACATCCATGGGTACTGACACCTGTCACACTGGGGGGAACACAGGATCACATCAGGACTGTGGAAACAACATCCCCAGGAGGAGTATGCAGGCAGAATGTGGCATGCACCTTGCATTCATTGTCACAGTAGGCACTATGCAAGTGAGGAGTGCACACAGGAAACACAGCATGCTCTGCATGGGTGACATGAGGCCTTCCACACCCTGGGACCCACTCCAAACAACAGTGCATGTCTGTCACACATGGACACAATGCCAGAAGTCACTGTCACACAAAAGGGGCACAGTCTAAGCTAGTGGAGTCTGCACTCACCTGAACCCCTGGTCGACCATACAGGCTCTGGAACTGTGGGAGGATCACATCTATCAGGGCAAGGTTCTCCTCCTGGGTGAATGGCTGTGACCTCTCCACAGTCCTGGACATGGTGCCAGAGGAATCACAATCAGCAGCAGTGGTCATGGATGAATGGATGTGCAGGCAAGTGCTCTCTCATGGGACCTGGCTGCCTTATATATGCCTGGCTGGCCTGTTCATGTATAGGAGTACAGATTGATTGGTCAGTCACATTAGCATCCTACGTTTCATCCAATCCCTTCAAACCTACCCCAGTGTGTGGCTTTGCATGGTTTCAGTTTTGATAATGATGTCAAGTCAACATCCACATTGCAACAATGTAGATTCTTTCAAACTGACTTCTGCTGTGCACCTGGTGCTCAAATTCAAAAATTTAACTCCATGGCAACCATCATGCATTTAGGCCCTTATACTTGTCCCTCATGTGTCCCCTATGTGTTTTCATACATTTACACACAGGTACGGTGCGTTCCACGCCCTAGGGCACCCCACAAGCAGTGATACCGACCGTACAAGCGCTTGTACGGTCCGGATCACAATATGGGCGCTGGCGTATGCGTACGCCACAGTAGTACGGACTGTACAAGCGCTTGTACGGTCCGGATCACAATATGGGCGCTGGCGTATGCGTACGCCACAGTAGTACGGACTGTACAAGCGCTTGTACGGTCCGGATCACAATATGGGCGCTGGCGTATGCGTACGCCACAGTAGTACGGACTGTACAAGCGCTTGTACGGTCCGGATCACAATATGGGCGCTGGCGTATGCGTACGCCACAGTAGTACGGACTGTACACGCGCTTGTGCGGTCCGGATCACAATATGGGCGCTGGCGTATGCGTACGCCACAGTAGTACGGACTGTACACGCGCTTGTGCGGTCCGGATCACAATAAGGGCGCTGGCGTATGCGTACGCCACAGTAGTACGGACTGTACACGCGCTTGTACGGTCCGTACTACTGTGGCGTACGCATACGCCAGCGCCCATATTGTGATCCGGACCGTACAAGCGCTTGTACAGTCCGTACTACTGTGGCGTACGCATACGCCAGCGCCCATATTGTGATCCGGACCGTACAAGCGCTTGTACAGTCCGTACTACTGTGGCGTACGCATACGCCAGCGCCCATATTGTGATGCGGACCGCACAAGCGCGTGTACAGTCCGTACTACTGTGGCGTACGCATACGCCAGCGGCAATATTGGCCCAGGGACCCTATACACGCGCTCCGAGCGTATGTACGGTGCGTATAACAACTGTCAGTGGTGACAGGCGGCACACAGACAGGAATGGAGCGGACAGGTATTGCCAAGGGTGGACACAAATGCATTGTCTGTGCAATACCACCTGTGTGTGACACAGGTGTGTCAGGATGTGATGTGGCACTTTACCCCTGAGGTGTGGGCAAAGCACATGTACGATGAGCTGTGTACACATGTCGTGTGTGATGGTGCGCATTGTACCACACATCCCCTGCACTCCTTTGACATGTGTGCATGTCGTACACACTAGTGGAGCCATGAGTCACTTGCATGTCCCAGTCACGGACACCCGCACCTGTCCCCTGATGCCAGGTACACGGAATATTACATATGACACGTGTATGGCTGCGTTGCATGCTGCAACCATGTCATGTGTGTGGCATGTCTTTCCATGATTTTGCTGTAGGTGTGTGGTTCAATGCGTCAGCAGTTGCTGCTGCCAACATGTGTCTGTGTGTCGATGGGCATGGCACACTGTTCCGCACACCAGCCCACATATGTGATTTGCCATGAGGTGTGTATGTATCCAACTACACGGAGTATCAACACAAGTACATATCCACATGCTCCCTATGTATGTTCTGTCTCGACATGTACTCCTCAAAGGCAATGTGTGTGGCCTGTCCTATTCCTATGACATGTGACCAGTGCATATCGCATCCAACTACCTGTCTGTACCATACGCATACTACTTCTGCACATGTGTGGATGTCTGTGAATCCTGTGATGCGTGTGCATGTTCACTTACACTGGCCCACAGCTAGTCTCATGCCATGTCATCGTGATCTTGCCCCCCTCCGTTAGTGGCTGTCCCTTGGTAGGAGTGTAACCTGACTGGCGTACGTGTCCAGGAACTGTGGCACAGACCTGACTCACAACGTGGCATATGTGTATTGGCTGTGTAACATGTGCTCAGTGCATTGACGATGTTGTTGTACAGTGCTCACTCTTAGGTGTTCCTTCCATTTCACTGCAGGGCTCCGCCTCTCCCTCGACGTATGCCAGACATTGCTGCCCTGCATGAACGGGACTGTATACGCCGCTACAGATTCAGCCAACGGTTGATTGATGAGTTGACTGGCCGGCTGGAAGCACAACTCCTCCCGCGCCACAGGTATCCAAGTGCACTGACACCCAAGTTGAAGGTGATGGCAGCCCTACATTTCCTTGCCACGGGTACGTTCCAACATACCATTGCTGATGTCGGGGGCATGTCCCAGACGATGTTCAGCCGTGTTCTGCATGATTTCTTAGAGGCCATGTTGGTTCACCTGGATGAGTACATTAAATTCCCAAATCGTGAGCAGTTGACAGATGTCAAGCGTGAGTTCTATGCCCTGGGAGGGATGCCCCATGTCATTGGGTCCATAGATGGGACACATGTTGCGTTGGTACCACCACAGGCACAGGAGGTGGTGTATAGGAATCGCAAACATTATCACTCCATTAATGCCCTTGTGGTGTGTCTGTCCAACATGGTGATTTCACATGTCTGTGTTCGCTTTCCAGGATCAGCACACGATGCCTTCATCATGAGGCGTAGCAGGGTGCCAGAAATGATGCTGCAGCTGCGGAACGAGCGAGCATGTATTGTTGGTGGGTAGACTCTGGCAGTTCAGTGTTTGGCGTCATCTTCCAATCTCACTGCCTGTGCTGACACACTTCTGTCCATGATGTTTCCTTGTAGGGGACGCTGGCTATCCCAACATGCCATGGCTGATGACGCCTGTCCGCAACCCCAGCACGGCTGCCGAGCACCGCTACAACAACGCACATGGGCGGACCAGGAGAGTCATTGAGAGGACGTTTGGACTTCTGAAGAGCCGATTCCGGTGCCTCCACAAGACCGGCGGAGCACTCCCATATGCCCCGGTGAAGGTGTGCAAGATCATCATCGTCTGCTGCATGCTGCACAACATGGCATTGGAGGAAGCTGTTCCACTCATACTGGATCAAGATGACCAGGACCATCCACCCGTGGAGGATGAAGGGCTTGGTGACGGGGCAAGTGATGTGGAGGAGGAGGAGGCTGTGGAGGACATGCGGAGTCGGCTCATACGCAACTTCTTTGCTTAGTGGTGAGTTCCAGTGTCTGAGTGTGCACGCATTGGGCCGTGTGTGGCATGTGTTGCAATGTGTGTGTCCATCTGCATGTCTGCCAAGTGAGTCAGTGGTGTGTATTGAAGTGTCACTCAAGTGATGGCGCAATGGAAGGATGTTGTCTGAGGGTCATCATTGTCACCTGTCATGTTAACAACATGATACGTGTTAAGTACATGCTTGCGGGTGTGCTCCTTTGTGCTGAATCCTTGTGTGTCTCTCTTCCACAGGTCCATGTGCATGCTGTCTGCTGGTGGCATTGTTGTGCTCCTGCTACTCCTCATGAACACAGCGACATGTGCTGATTCAGCGTCACATGCACGGGCAAGTGTTGAAATCTCCTCAGGGTAAGGGATGCCTCACGTCGTTTTGGGTGTGTGAATTGTTTGTAGTCTGTGTGCACTTCTCCGGTTCATGTGTGTTCCATTTGCATACATGGTGATCCTACATGGGGAACATGACATGGGGCAGGCTTCACCTGGAGCCATGCTCAGACTTGGTGACTGTCATGTGGCAGGGGATTGGGGATTGTGATGAGACCATCATTGTGTGTAACACTGGCCTCGGAAACATACAGGTTGCACCGGGTTGACATGGTGTGTGATTGCCCCATCAGGGCCTCAATGGTGTATAGCGGCCTCTCCGTGGCAGCAGGGGGTGTTTAGCTGTTATCCGTCACTTGTGTGCCAGGTCAATGGGATGCCAGCATCTGTGTTGCAATGGGGGGTGCCAGTGTTGCTCCCACATGTACATCCACATGACCTGTGTATGTTTTGACAGAGTATCATTGTCATTCCAACACACATGACTAATAAATTTGTCCCTCTGGCTCCAAGGTGCCTCTTCCCTGTCAATGGTGCCCTGTTGCCACTGTGCGTGCCGCAGGTCTGGCATAGTTTTCATAGGTGGTGCATATGTGTCTATGTGTAGAGTGACAAGATGCTAGGGGTTTGTCAGGGAGTGGGAACTGTATTATGCACAAGATGCACAGTTCCATCCACCTCAAGGCAAGAGAGACCATCCCCCAGGGCAACTACAACATCCGTGTCGAATCCTACCCTGCAGTCTACGGACATGTGCCTCACGACTCCCATGGTACTTGTCCATATCCGGAGTGCATCTGCACAGCTCTGCTACTGCGTCGGGCAACCAGGCCACATCAACGTCCTAACGGGATGGGGGGAATGTTTCACAGCCAGCTGCAGGATGACCTTCTAGATCCACGCCCACACTCATGATGCAGCCCACAACCCCAACACAACCATGTGGCACAGTGATCCTAAACTGCATTCTGGCATCTCCATGCATCCAACCTTGGCCTAGCCACCATTCTCAACATCCGCCTGACGCAAGCATGCTGCACATTGTAGGGACACATGTCTAGACATACCTGGGAGCGGCGAGCCAGGTCACTCAACATGATCCCTGACCTCTGCGCATGACTGTTGCTCCCCTGAATGTGTCTGTAGCCACAGTTGTGCGGGAACCACTCAGCTGGTTGGGCCCAGCACAGGTGAGTTTGGTACTCCATGTCTGTATCAGATGAGACATTGGGACCCATGTGTGTCCTGGGCAAGACTGCGACCCCACGGTTTGGATGGTTGGAGTTAATTCTGAGATCAGGCATGCTTTGACTGTACGACACACACATGTATTGTAATAATGTAGAATCACGGCATCATCTTGTAAGTGTGATTAATTTATTTGTGGTGGGGTACGGGTTTGTGGGGATGACAAGAGGTGCACAGTGGGAGTGTAGAATCCAAAGTTCACTGGGGGAGTTGGTATCCTTGTCGTAGCAAAATGTCAGAGTCCATGCCACAGTCTTCGTCAACATAGGTCAGACAGTGACCAGCAAGTCCATGTGGCAGAGAATGTCATGTGCTGCTATTGGGCCAGAGGGCCAGGTGCCAGGCCAGGTGACCTGGGAGATGGTGATGTTCTGCTGACTCTCACAGTCTTTTTCGTGGACGACCCACCTTCCTGCGGGGACCCTCGGAAGCAGTCCGTGACGATGTCTGTGACGCTCCGTCGGATGAATCCTCCTCCTCCTGATCCCTCCCTGTGTCTGGTAATGGCCTTCGCCTGGTGCCACAGGGAGGGTTGCCCATGTTGTCGGCAATCCGACGGAGTACACCGGTCATTTGGGTTTGCACCGCCACGAGCTCAGCCTGTCTATCCTCCATCCTTCCTTGGTGTTGCAGTTGACAGGCATGTTGCTGGGACTGCAGGGTCTTCATCTCCTGGAGGGTCCCCTTGATGTCATTGAGGGTGGACGCAATCTGGTCCATGCCCCTGGTGTCACGCCGGTATGTATCCAGGATGTTGCTGACCTGGGACACTACCGGGTCCTGAGCTGCCTGGTCAGGTTCGCGCCTCCGCCGTCCTCCACTCCCGCCACCCCTGCCCACGTGCACCTGGCCTGCCGTTGTGGGTGCATCGGGTCTCCGGGACCCCTGAGGGATGGCATCTGCGTTGCCGCCTGCCTCCTCCTGGGTGCCCGGAGGACCGTGTCCCTCCTGGGCAGACTGGCTGGGTGGTCGTGTGCGGGCAGGGCTCCTGGACGTCTCCTGGGATGTGGCAGGAATGGGGGTGGTGGTTGGCACAGTTGTACCTGACGCAGGTGCTGCAGGTGGTTGGACACCAGAGGGGCCAGGTTGGTCTGGGTCATCCACGGAGTGGTGAGAGTCATCGCTGGCGGTGGGGTCATCATCCCGCGGAGCCTGGTCCTGTGTGACTTCCCCCCCAGTGTTGGGGGGTGTTCGTCGACGTTGACCTGTGTGTGAGAGAGACAATGTTAACAGTGTCACATGTGGCATCCATGTTGCATGCATTTCTGATTTGGCACTCTTCCTCTGGGTAGTTGGATCTGTCCTGCATTCCTCTCACAGTGCACTTGTGCATGGCTATGTCCCTTGGCCACAGCTGTCAGGGCTTTACGCATGTGTGAGACACTATTTTAGTTGATGCATCTATTTGGGTACACAGTCAGCAGTGTGGTGTGCGGGCGTAGCGAGCCATGCAGAGGCGCCTTACGTGTTGCACTGTACGTGGCCAAATGGTGTTTTGGCAAGGCAATTTGATGTTGCAGGTAGGGGACTGAAGCATTTGTGACAGGGTTCTTACCGACACGGTGGGTGGGTATACTGGGTGTGTGGTTAGGTCTGTGCCTGCAGCACGGATGGACTCGTGCACAGATTGACACATGGACCGGTCTTCATCTACGGAAGGGGGGGTTGAGGCACTGCCAGACCTGGTCTGCATGCACACAGTCCACCGGCTGACGAGTGGACATGGCCACACCACCCAAGGGTGATTTAGTCTCCCTGTGTCTCCCTTCCTCCCTCCCTCTGTCACCCTCCTCCCTCCCTCTGTCGGTCTCCCTCTGTCACCCTACTCCCTCCCTCTGTCTGTCTCCCTGTGTCCCCCCTCTGTCTCCTTCCCTCTCATTCCCCCTCTCCCTCCCTCTCTTTGTCACTCTCTGTCACCTCAGGCCAGCTTCCTGGGCACACACAGTTAGCCGGTCTTTGAATGGCCATTGGCTTGTTCATGTGAGTTAGTCCCTGTTCTCCGGGCACCCATTGGGCAGTGTGTCTGAGTGTAGGCTGCTGCTGTGGCGGTGTGTGCTGAGACTCTATCAGAGCGATGCATCTTCATTGTCTGCTGTTATGTGCAAATTGTGCCTTCAGACCCATGGCATCCTGCATGGCAGCCATCATTTGCAGGCAAGACAGTACTGTGTGGGTACACACAGTTTGTATGGCTGTGCCCTGGGCCATATGGGCTGAGGGCATTGTTGTGTGCTTGTGAGTTGCTCAATGTTAGTTTTGCTGCCCCCACTCCCAGCATCGACCACATCCTGTGTTGTGTTGGTGTTTTGTGTGGCCTGTGACTTGGCATGGCCCTGATTGATGCATGGGGCATGGAGGCGCCAGTGGCATGTGTGTGTTTGTGGAGTGTTGTTGTGTCCGGTGGTGGCTTGGGGGGGGTGGCATGCATGATTGATTGTGTATGGCATCCCCCCCATGTGAGGTGAGTTGTTTGTGTACTCACCAGGGTCTGGGAGTCCTGGGAGTCCGTGTAGTCCCTCCACCGCCAGCGTGGACATCACCTTCTCCTCCCAGGGATGGTATTGTACAGGTCTGGGGGGCGGCCCTCCTCCAGTGATGTTCCCCTGGTTGTGATTGTCAGTCATCTTCCTCTTGACCGTCCTCCGCAGATCGTACCACCTGGATTGGCACTCGTGCCTGGTCCTTCTGGTTGTCCCAACAGCATTCACAGAATCGACGATCCTCTGCCACATGGCGGTTTTTTCGGATATGCTGGTCTGTCTGACCAATGTCCCAAAGAGCTGTGGCTCGACTCTGAGGATTTCGTCGACAAGGATCTCCAGCTCCTCCTTTGTGAACTTTGGATTCTTGGTGGTGGACATGGCGTGGGGTGTGGTTGTGGGGGTGTGGGTGTGGATGGCTGTGGGTGTGTGGGTGTGGTAGTGGAGGTGTGTGTGTGAATGTGATGAGGGGGTGTTTGTGTAGGTGGTTGTGTGAAGGTATGCAAGTGTGAGGTTCAAGTATGGTGGTGTGGGTCGTCTGTGGGCTCTGGCAGCAGTGGGTCTGTTGCAAAGGCTCATGGTTTGTGTGTGTGGTCCATTTTTATTGGTCCATTTGTGGGTGTGGCTGTGTTTGAAATTTGTGTGGGTGTGTTATGAGGAGTGATTGAGTTTTGGGCCTCTGTTTGGCAGTTTGGCAGTTGCAGGTGAGTGTATGTGATGTTTGTGGGGTTGTTGGGCCTGTTTGGTGGTGTGGGGAAACTCTACTTGACTCTCCTTGTGTAAATATGGTTTGTCCGGGTTCAGTACGTGTTTTTTTGGCGTCAGTACGGTCCGTACATGCACTGGTGGGGGTGCGGTCCGTACATTCCCTGGTGGGGTGGTGGTTCGGTGCGTACATACACGGCTGGGGTGGGTGTTTGGTGCGTACATACACGGCTGGGGTGGGTGTTTGGTGCGTACATACACGGGTGGTGGTTCGGTGCGTACATACACGGCTGGGGGGGGGTTCGGGGGCGTACATACACGGGTGGGTGTTTGGTGCGTACATACACGGCTGGTGGTTCGGTGCGTACATACACGGCTGGTGGTTCGGTGCGTACATACACGGCTGGGGGGGGGGTTCGGGGGCGTACATACACGGGTGGGTGTTTGGTGCGTACATACACGGCTGGTGGTTCGGTGCGTACATACACGGCTGGGGTGGGGGTTTGGTGCGTACATACACGGCTGTTGGTTCGGTGCGTACATACACGGCTGGGGGGGGTTCGGGGGCGTACATACACGGCTGTTGGTTCGGTGCGTACATACACGGCTGGGGGGGGTTCGGGGGCGTACATACACGGCTGGTGGTTAGGTGCGTACATACACGGCTGGGGGGGGGGTTCGGGGGCGTACATACACGGCTGGTGGTTTGTCAAGATCCACGAGAAGGATCAGATGGGGAGACTTGAGAAACAACGCTCAGCCTCCATTAAATTACCTGATCTGAAGTACCCTCGTTGGAAGAGGCTGAATCCGTGTTGGAGATCGTCTCTCCGCTTTGTGTTGCATGAATTACGTCGTTCCGCCATTTTCCAAGAAAGACCGGTTCACTACCACTGCTAGAGCGGTGCGCGGTCTAGTTGTTCTTTTTTTTTGAAGCAGTGTTGACAGTTAACGCGCGTGCGTGACTACCGCGCGGCGCACTTCAACTGAGGAGAAATTCTGACAGGAGCTAGTTTCCGCGCTCTGTGCCTTCTCTTCAGTTTCTCTTCGAAGAATTCAGAATACGAGCCGAATTCCTGACTCTTAATGGGAAGTAACTTGTGTTATGAAGTTATAGGTAAATTATGAGTGTTTAACAAAACATAATCTTTCTTCACCAGTTCAGAAATACAATATCCTGGAGGAAGAGAAGCTGGTGGCAATTCAGAGTTTGGGATCAGTATGAGTAATGCAGTGAAATGTAACTTCTGTCAAGAGAAGTTCTTTCAACCTTCAAGTAAGAGTGTTTAATTGTGTAATGATCATCAACTCGCAACGTTTACCAAGACCATCAGACTTTGAGTGAACCAAAGACTACTTCAGATAATTCTAAGTTTGTAGATATATATGGAGAAATATTATTTGCAACAGTGAGAGTTTAATCTGAGGAAGAAACTTAAAAGACTTTTGAGCCAAGAACCTGCAAGTTTGTGGAAAGACTTAAACCTGCATTTGGCGGGGTTCTTTCAGTTAACCAGAGGTGCATAACCACATACATTACAGACAAGACAGTCAGAGAGGAGCTAGCCTTATATGAGATACGGGTAAGGAACACAATAGTGGGGAGGAGTAAGGGTAAGAGTATAGAGAGGTTAGCAGTAAATAGTGAAGAATTGTGTGCTTATATATTGCAGGACTTCTACAGAATCCCAGAAGTAGGAGCCAGTATCCTGAAGGCGTGTCTCTCTTGTTTTGTCTTCCACTTCCCCTTTCCCCCTCGGGCAAGGTCTAGTGGCAGAGGTTGTTGCCTGCTACTGGTTTTGGTCGTGGTGGATGTGGGGTAAGGTCATCTGTTCCTGGGGGGACCGCACTTGATTCCAGCAGTTCTGACAGATTGAAGTGCCTTCCTCTTTAGGGGAAATTAGGTCCCCTCCTGGACAGTATGGCGGAAGGTTTAGATTTGAAGGCCTTAACAAACATTTTAAATAGTATTCAGGAACAGTTAAATAATGCCTTGGAAGAAAACAAATCTTTGAGGGAGGAGGTTAGAAGGTCCAGTCAGGAGTCCACTCAAACTCGGCAAAGGTTAGATGAGTTGGTTGCAGCAGGCTCAGCTTTCAAAGGAGTTCCCTCTCATTCTTTTAACCCTTCCCCCTCCGACATATCTACTCAAGTTATTCATGCCATTTCACCCATCATTCCTTTAGCATCCCCAGAGAGATATAGTGGGGACCCCCACAAGGCCCAAATTTTTTTGACCCAGTGTTCCTTGCACTTTTTGTGTCGTCCTGTAATCTTTGCGGAAGATCAGGCGAAGGTGGCATTTATTTTGTCGTATCTGACAGGCGATGCAGCCGCCTGGTCTATGTCTCTGGTCACCAGAAATGATCCAATACTATGCAATTTTGATGCCTTCAAAGTAGAGTTTGCACGAATTTTTGATCGCCGTTCTGCCTCACAAGCGACGGATAATGAACTACTTGAGCTCAAGCAAGGGAGTCGAGACCTAGTAGGATATTTAGCGAACTTCAACAAGTTGGTGGTCGAAACAAATTGGCCGGAGGAGAAAAGAGCTGCCATTTTTTACAGAGGCTTGAAAGATGAGTTAAAAGATGCCCTGGCACAAATTCCTCAAAGACCCACCGAAATATCAGAGTTGATTGATTTGGTGTTGCAATTAGACCATCGATTAAGTGAGCGTCGAAATGAGAAGAAAAAGGATTTTCGTCCATTGCCTCCTCGTTGGGATCGAGTAAAAACTGAAGGCCACAAGAGTGCTGAAGGAGGGTCTTCTGAAGAACCTATGCAGATTGGTTCGGTGAGGGGGCCTTTGACCAAAGAAGAGAAGGATCGTCGAAGGAATGCTCAACTTTGCCTGTATTGTGGTTTGTCTGGTCACTTTGTGAAGGAATGTCCAAAAAGGCCCAAGACTTCTCAGCAGGGAAAAGGCCGGCTTCACCCGTAGACGGAGTTGCACGGGTGGAAGCGTCTATTAAGTCAGCTCCAGAACCACAGCAAATCGTGAATACTTTGCAGTCTGCAGCCCCTCATTTGGTGGCCTCCTTCACAGTGAAATTCCGTGATAAAGAGATCAGTAAGGTCTCAGTGATGATTGACTCAGGGGCCACCGGGAATTTCTGCGACATAAAATATGCTCGGCAGATTGGAGTAAAGTTTGTTGAAAAGCAATTAGTGGAAGTGGTGCGCGCAGTGGATGGCACCAATTTATCATCAGGGCCTATCACTCATGAAACCGAATTGGTCCAGCTAACGGGGTTAAATGGTCATTCTGAATTTCTAGTGTTCAATTTAATTGACGCGCCTCAATTTCAGTTGATTCTTGGCTTACCATGGCTAACCGAACATAACCCGCGCATTGATTGGAGCAAAAGAACAATAGTTATGGATTCCTCCTTTTGTCAAGAAAATTGTTTTGGTAATCAAATTAGACCTTTTGAAGACTCTCCAGTTAGAAATCTGGTTCATCATCATCCAGCTCAGATTTGTACCGTGGGAACCAAGGAAATTCCTTTGGAATATAAGGATTTATCCACAGTGTTTGATAAGAAAGAAGCGGAGAAGTTGCCACCCCATCGCCCTTATGATTGCAAAATTGAGATTGAGCCAGGAGCTGTACTCCCGTGCAGTCGCATCTATGCCCTCACCGAAACTGAGAATAGATTTTTGAAGAATTATTTGGACCAACATCTAGCCAGTGGATTTATACGCCCCTCTCAGTCACCAGTCTCCTCTCCTCTCTTTTTTATCCCCAAGAAAGATGGTGATCTTCGAGCATGCATAGATTATAGAGCCCTGAATCAGGTGACCATTAAAAATCGCTATCCTCTTCCACTGATTTCAGTCTTGATGGATCAAGTGAAAAATGCCAAGATATATACCAAATTGGATTTGCGGGGAGCGTATCATTTAATCAGAGTGGCTCCCGGAGATGAATGGAAAACAGCATTTCGCACTCGGTACGGGCTATTTGAGTACCAAGTAATGCCCTACGGGCTATGCAACGCTCCTGCTGCCTTTCAGCATTTTGTGAACGATGTGTTGGGAGAATTTCTGGATAGATTCGCTGTTGTCTACATAGATGACATTTTAATCTTTTCAGACAATGTGGATGAACACACGCAGCATGTCAGAGCCATTTTAACCAGATTGTTGGAAAACCACCTATACGTGAAATTGGAAAAATGTGCCTTTCATGTAAGGCGTGTGGAGTTTTTGGGATTCGTACTGTCTCCCGAAGGAGTGAGCATGGATCTTACAAAAGTCAGGGCAGTGCAGGAATGGCCTTCCCCAAGATCGGTGAAAGAGGTTCAAAGTTTTTTGGGGTTTTCGAACTTTTATAGAAGATTCATTCCGAACTTCTCCCAGAAGGTGGCACCCATTACTCGACTTTTGAAAAAAGGTGTTAAGTTCATTTGGGGAGCTGAAGCTGAAGAAGCCTTTCAATTCTTGAAAAAATCATTCATTCAAGCCCCAATTTTGTTGCATCCGAAGACAGAAGATCCATTTTATGTTGAAGCTGACGCCTCAGATGTGGCTATAGGGGGAATTCTCTCTCAGCGTCATCCTCAGACTGGCCAGCTTCACCCTGTGGCTTATTATTCGAGAAAACTGACTCCTCCAGAGTGCAACTATTCAATTGCCGATAAAGAATTGCTGGCCGTAAAATGTGCATTCTTGGAGTGGCGGCACTACCTGCTGGGGGCGAAACACAAGGTTACAGTGTTTACAGATCATCGGAACTTGCAATTTCTAAAATCAGCTCGCACTCTGACAGCCAGGCAGTTAAGATGGTCTTTGTTTTTTGCTGACTTTGATTTTGTCATAACCTTTCGGCCAGGGGTGAGCAACGCAAAGGCAGACGCGCTATCAAGGATCCACTCTGATTCCCAGGAATCCTCTAGAGAACTGCAGAATATTATCCCAGAAGAAAAGATAATTCTAGTCACCAATACTTCTGAGTTTGCAGTCAAGATTCAAGAGGCTATGACCAACCATGAAATGAGTGACTGGATCAGAGGAGCAGAAGGTAGAGAAATCAGAGATGGACTTCCCTATCAAGATAATCGTTTATTCCTTCCAACAGCTGAGCTTCAAGAAAGGGCGTTGAAATCTTGCCATGATAATCTGCTCGCAGGGCACAAAGGAATTCACAAGACCTTGGAGTTGGTGGAAAGGAATTTCTGGTGGCCAGGTATGAGACCACAGATACGACAATATGTGACCACTTGTGACAGATGCCTAAGAGGGAAATCTGATCGAAGGCCTCCACAAGGGCAGTTGTTGCCACTACCTATCCCACCACACCCTTGGCACACCGTGTCGATGGATCTGATTGTTGATCTTCCCCCAAGTCAAGGGTTTAATACCATCTTGGTGTTAGTGGATGTTTTTTCTAAAATGGCGCATTTTGTCCCGTTGAAAAAGGTTCCTAATGCTCCACAATTGGCCCAGCTTTTTTCCCAGCACATAGTGAGGCTACATGGAGTGCCAAAAATTTTAATTTCTGACCGAGGCACACAATTTGTTTCTCATTTCTGGAGAGCCTTCACTAAGAGATTAGGGATAGACACCCGCTATTCCACTAGTTTCCATCCAGAAACAGACGGTCAGACAGAGAGGGTTAATCAAGAGCTTGAGCAGTATCTTCGGCTTTACCTATTGGAGCAGAAGGTTGAATGGTCAGAGTTAGTTTGGGCAGCAGAATTCGCTTATAATAACGCCAAGCACTCTTCCACTGGTAGTACTCCCTTTTATCTAAATTATGGCAGGCATCCAACTCTCATATTAGAGAAAGAGGAAAGTCCAGTCCCAGCAGTTGAGCAGTTTGTGTCTGAGGTGCAGGATTCTTTTGCCAGAGTTAAGGAAAACTTGACTAAGGCAAAGGCTTCTTATAAAAAGCAAGCTGACAAGAAAAGGAGAGTAGCTCCGGATTTTAATCCTGGAGATAAGGTTTGGCTGTCCACAAAAAATTTGAAATTAAAAGAGAACCGAAAATTTCAACCTCGATTCATTGGACCATTTATAGTGGAAAAAATATTAAATCCAGTTACAGTCAAAATTCATTTACCTTCATACTTGAAGGTGCATCCTACATTTCATGTCTCCTTACTAAAGAAAGGTCCACCAAATGTAAGAATTCGTCCAACTCCTAAACCCATTTTAGTACAGTCTGCAGAAGAGTTTGAAGTACACAAGATTTTGGACTCCACTTATAGGAAAGGCAAACTGTACTATCTGGTTGACTGGAAGAACTTTGGCCCTGAAGAACGATCCTGGGAGCCTCATTCCAACATTCATGCTCCAAGACTCATTCGAGAATTTCACCAAGTTAACCCCACTAAACCCAGGTTGGGGGGATGCTCTTTGGTGGGGAGTACTGTCAAGATCCACGAGAAGGATCAGATGGGGAGACTTGAGAAACAACGCTCAGCCTCCATTAAATTACCTGATCTGAAGTACCCTCGTTGGAAGAGGCTGAATCCGTGTTGGAGATCGTCTCTCCGCTTTGTGTTGCATGAATTACGTCGTTCCGCCATTTTCCAAGAAAGACCGGTTCACTACCACTGCTAGAGCGGTGCGCGGTCTAGTTGTTCTTTTTTTTTGAAGCAGTGTTGACAGTTAACGCGCGTGCGTGACTACCGCGCGGCGCACTTCAACTGAGGAGAAATTCTGACAGGAGCTAGTTTCCGCGCTCTGTGCCTTCTCTTCAGTTTCTCTTCGAAGAATTCAGAATACGAGCCGAATTCCTGACTCTTAATGGGAAGTAACTTGTGTTATGAAGTTATAGGTAAATTATGAGTGTTTAACAAAACATAATCTTTCTTCACCAGTTCAGAAATACAATATCCTGGAGGAAGAGAAGCTGGTGGCAATTCAGAGTTTGGGATCAGTATGAGTAATGCAGTGAAATGTAACTTCTGTCAAGAGAAGTTCTTTCAACCTTCAAGTAAGAGTGTTTAATTGTGTAATGATCATCAACTCGCAACGTTTACCAAGACCATCAGACTTTGAGTGAACCAAAGACTACTTCAGATAATTCTAAGTTTGTAGATATATATGGAGAAATATTATTTGCAACAGTGAGAGTTTAATCTGAGGAAGAAACTTAAAAGACTTTTGAGCCAAGAACCTGCAAGTTTGTGGAAAGACTTAAACCTGCATTTGGCGGGGTTCTTTCAGTTAACCAGAGGTGCATAACCACATACATTACAGACAAGACAGTCAGAGAGGAGCTAGCCTTATATGAGATACGGGTAAGGAACACAATAGTGGGGAGGAGTAAGGGTAAGAGTATAGAGAGGTTAGCAGTAAATAGTGAAGAATTGTGTGCTTATATATTGCAGGACTTCTACAGAATCCCAGAAGTAGGAGCCAGTATCCTGAAGGCGTGTCTCTCTTGTTTTGTCTTCCACTTCCCCTTTCCCCCTCGGGCAAGGTCTAGTGGCAGAGGTTGTTGCCTGCTACTGGTTTTGGTCGTGGTGGATGTGGGGTAAGGTCATCTGTTCCTGGGGGGACCGCACTTGATTCCAGCAGTTCTGACATGGTTAGGTGCGTACATACACGGCTGGGGTGGGGGTTTGGTGCGTACATACACGGCTGGGGTGGGGGTTTGGTGCGTACATACACGGCTGGGGTGGGTGTTTGGTGCGTACATACACGGGTGGTGGTTCGGTGCGTACATACACGGCTGGGGGGGGGTTCGGGGGCGTACATACACGGGTGGTGGTTCGGTGCGTACATACACGGCTGGGGGGGGTTCGGGGGCGTACATACACGGCTGGTGGTTCGGTGCGTACATACACGGCTGGGGGGGGTTCGGGGGCGTACATACACGGGTGGGTGTTTGGTGCGTACATACACGGCTGGTGGTTCGGTGCGTACATACACGGCTGGGGTGGGGGTTTGGTGCGTACATACACGGCTGTTGGTTCGGTGCGTACATACACGGCTGGGGGGGGTTCGGGGGCGTACATACACGGCTGTTGGTTCGGTGCGTACATACACGGCTGGGGGGGGTTCGGGGGCGTACATACACGGCTGGTGGTTAGGTGCGTACATACACGGCTGGGGGGGGGGTTCGGGGGCGTACATACACGGCTGGTGGTTGGGTGCGTACATACACGGCTGGGGTGGGGGTTTGGTGCGTACATACACGGCTGGGGTGGGGGTTTGGTGCGTACATACACGGGTGGTGGTTCGGTGCGTACATACACGGCTGGGGGGGGTTCGGGGGCGTACATACACGGGTGGTGGTTCGGTGCGTACATACACGGCTGGGGGGGGTTCGGGGGCGTACATACACGGCTGGTGGTTCGGTGCGTACATACACGGCTGGGGGGGGTTCGGGGGCGTACATACACGGGTGGGTGTTTGGTGCGTACATACACGGCTGGTGGTTCGGTGCGTACATACACGGCTGGGGTGGGGGTTTGGTGCGTACATACACGGCTGTTGGTTCGGTGCGTACATACACGGCTGGGGGGGGTTCGGGGGCGTACATACACGGCTGTTGGTTCGGTGCGTACATACACGGCTGGGGGGGTTCGGGGGCGTACATACACGGCTGGTGGTTAGGTGCGTACATACACGGCTGGGGGGGGGTTCGGGGGCGTACATACACGGCTGGTGGTTGGGTGCGTACATACACGGCTGGGGTGGGGGTTTGGTGCGTACATACACGGCTGGGGTGGGGGTTTGGTGCGTACATACACGGGTGGTGGTTCGGTGCGTACATACACGGCTGGGGGGGGGTTCGGGGGCGTACATACACGGGTGGGTGTTTGGTGCGTACATACACGGCTGGTGGTTCGGTGCGTACATACACGGCTGGGGGGGTTCGGGGGCGTACATACACGGGTGGTGGTTCGGTGCGTACATACACGGCTGGGGGGGGTTCGGGGGCGTACATACACGGCTGGTGGTTCGGTGCGTACATACACGGCTGGGGGGGGTTCGGGGCGTACATACTCTGCTGGGGTGGGGGTTCGGTCCGTACATACACGGGTGGGGGTTCGGGGCGTACATACGCGGGCGGGGGGTGGTGGGGTGTTCGGCGCGTATGCGGGCACATGTCTCCATGGTTGCTATGGGAGTTCGGTTCGGACGGTGTTTTTTGCGTACGGTTGTGAAATGGGGAGGACGGGAGGGATCGTACTTGCGCAGTCGGACTTTATTTTTCCGCACGGTGGGTTTCTCGCCCGGGGACGTGTCGGTGACTTTTCCCGACCCGAGGACGTGTGGGGAAATCTTCCCAATGCGATTCGTATGGACTTTTTTCCGTTCGAATCGTACTTGGCAGTTTGTACGCTACTTTGACGATTCGGACGGAAAAAAATCCGGATACGAGTCGGACGGGGAATTTTTTTACCGGATCGGAATTGGCACCATATTGTCTATCTGGTCATCTTTTGCTCAATCAGGATGCCCGAGTTGGACCATGGTTGCACATCTCGGTGCATGCACTCATCTGGTCCCAAAAGTTTATTAGAGTCCATCAATGTCTGCCACATCACCTTTACCATACGTGAGCATTTATTAATGTCTGGTATTTTGGCATTGTACAGTAGGCCCAATCTAGGTGGTGCCTGTACTGCAGTGCATTCTGTGGTACCCACACAGGCTGTTCTATATTGTCAAGCTATAAACACACCAGCTACGATAGGTGGTGTGCAAGATAGTACAAATGCATGTCTGAGAGTGGTAACCTCCCCGCTCTCATACCTGCATGTCGTTTTGAGTGTTTCAGTCTGGGTTAACTGTCCAGACTTAGAATGATCCCACCAAGACCTAATTTTGAACCAAGTAGTGTCATAAGTGAATGGTTAGTTTCTGTTTATCTGTGGGCAGTTTATAGTGAGTCATATTCAGCCCTGAGCTATTGCCAGTGGTTAGACTTATTGCAAGCAGCCTCCCATCACCTTTTGTGTGTTTCAGATACTGGTAAATAAGCAAGCCCGTGCCTCACACATTAAGCCCTCTGATATAATAGGTGAGTTTTCTTTCAACATTTTGGAAAACTTGCAGATGTCAGAAACTGCAGTCTTTGTGTTTTCTCTTCACCCGTAACGTTTCCTACCTACGAGAGTCGATCATGCAGGAGACTTCTCACTTTTCTACGTGGCATTCACAATGCTTTCTTTTACCAGAGCTGTTGGGTGAGGTTGTTTAATATATCGAGATGTATTAATCAGCATTGGAGAGCTTGATATCACAAGCAGAGAGCAAGAATAAAAACATCAGCCAGCTTCTTTTTGTTACCTGACCAATTTATTATTTTGGACTGGTAGTCTTGTTACATAAGACCGCCATCTCTCTATGCATGGAGGCATCTTGGCTTGTTGATTCCAAATATTGTAGGAGCTGCCTTATGATCATTGATGACTGTGAAATTCTTTCCATATATGAAGACAGACATGTTCGCAGACGCATACCACAGCAAGACTCTCCTTCTCTGCCTGAGAGTAGGCCTTTTTCTGGGTTCGTCTGGCTGCAACTTGTATAAGCAATACCTTGGAATGGGGCTTGTGGATCACAATCTTATTGCACCAATAAGGCATGCAGTTCTACTGGACTAGTGTCTACTGTGATGCAGTGTGCAGTGTCAGTTCAAAGTAAGATATGATTTAGGTTTTTGTAATTCATGACTGGAAGGCTTTAAATCCTGACTGAAATTTCCTTGACAAGTTGTACACTTGGCCTTTCCTGGTCAGGTGGTTCAAAGGAGTACTGATGGAAGCAAAGTGCAGAATGTATCTGGTAAAATATCTGGCGTTCTTACGAAATGATCAATTGATGCAAGAGCCATTACTTTGTCAGGATCAGGACTCATGCTATCCAGGGGGAAAATATGGCCACACAACCTAAGGGAGGTCTTCCAAAGGTCCAGGTTTGCACAATGAAGAGGTTAACTGACCTTGACCAGTGTATCATTTTGTTCTTTCATCGATTTTCCAAATAACAAGTTGTTTTACTATAATTTAGACAGTAAATAGACAAAATATCGAAAAAATATATAGAATGGACATAATATCGAGTACAAAATATATAATGGACATAATATCGAATGGACATAATATAGTTGGTAAAAATATCGAAATGCAGGTAAGTAATATCGAAGTACATAATATAGGCATTAAAAAAGATCGAATTTTTATTAATATCGAATTTTTTAAGTGTTTTGTATGTTAGTATATGTGTTAAAAGTGTATATTAGTTTTTGCAATCTTTGTTTAATTTTTTTAAAGTAATGAATTTTATGTTATTACATTTTTGCGTAATTTAATTCCGTAGCGGGTTGTGGGTTTATAGGGGAATAGGGTGGGAAGTAATTTAATTATAGTAAATTAAATAATAATTTTCAGGAATTAGTAATTATTTTGAATTTAATTTTGCGTTTTAGTTCTGTAGTGGGTTATGAGTTTATAGGGGAATAGGGTGGGAAGTAATTTAATTGTAATTAAGTAATTATTTATTTTTATTTATTGGTATTGATAATGAATTTATTAATTGATTATTAATTGGTAATTAATTTGTATTAATTGGTAATTAATTTGTATTAATTGATTAATTGATAATTATATTAATTGTATTAATGTATTATTTGTAGCGGGTTGTGGGTTTATAGGGGAATATGGTGGGAAGTAATTTAATTGTAAATAATTAATTATTAAAATTATTTTTGTGTATTGATAATTAATTTACTATGAATTAATAATTGGTATTATTTTTATTTATACATTTTTGGTATTGAAAATGAATTGGTTGCTAATTAATTATTAAAAGGTAATTAATTTAAAAAAAAATATTGGTATTTATAAATATTACATATTTTGTAATTGGTAATTAATTTTAATATTTTTTTTTATTGGTATTGATAATTTATTGTTAATAAAATATTAAATTATTATTTTCCCTACTGTTGCACTCACTGGAGTGGGAACAGTAATTTTTACCCCTACGCTATCCAACGCTTTCCCTACTGTTGCACTCTCTGGAGTGGGAATAGTAATTTTAACCCCTAAGCTATCCAACGCTTTCCCTACTGTTGCACTCTTTGGAGTGGGAATAGTAATTCTTGCCCCTACGCTATCCCTACTGTTGCACTCTTTGGAGTGGGAATAGTAATTTTTACCCCTACTCTATCCAACGCTTTCCCTACTGTTGCACTCTTTGGAGTGGGAATAGTAATTTTCACCCTCTCGCTATCCAATGCTTTCCCTACTGTTGCACTCTCTGGAGTGGGAATAGTAATTTTTACCCCTACGCTATCCAACGCTTTCCCTACTGTTGCACTCTCCGCAGTGCGAATAGTACATTTTACCCCTACGCTATCCACCGCTTTCCCTACTGTTGCCCTCTCTGGAGTGGGAAGAGTAATTTTTACCCTCCCGCTATCTGACGCTTTCCCTACTGTTGCACTCTCTGGAGTGGGAATAGTAATTTTTACCCCTACGCTATCCAACGCTTTCCCTACTGTTGCACTCTCTGGAGTGGGAATAGTAATTTTTACCCCTACGCTATCCAACGCTTTCCCTACTGTTGCACTCTCTGGAGAGGGAATAGTACATTTTACCCCTATGCTATCCAACGCTTTCCCTACTGTTGCACTCACTGGAGTGGGAATAGTAATGTTTACCTTCCCGCTATATGACGCTTTCCCTACTGTTGCACTCACTGGAGTGGTAATAGTAAATTTTACCCTCCCGCTATCCTACGCTAAAAATATTGATTATTTTTTATTAATATTACGTTAATATATATATGTATTAAAAAATAAAAATTTATGTTTATTTTATTTTAACTTACATTAATTATTTATTATTTTTAAGGTTATTTAAGTATTTTTAAGTCTGTTTTAGTTAACTATATTTATTATTTTATTATTTTTACATTACTTTTAAGACATTTAAAAAATGCGATATTTTGACTAACTATATTTTTTACAACGATATTTTTGATTCGATATTTTTGTACTTACCTGTTTGTAGATAGGCATTCGATATCTTTGCATTCTATATTTTCTCCACGATATTTTGGTAGGTCGATATTTTGGCATTCTATATTATGTCAGTGCTCCAATTTAGACAATATGCAATGCCTTGCATTAGGCATACCATTTTCTGAAATACCTCAGCAGCTGAGGAAATGCCAAAGCAAAGAAAGACATTTATAACTGAAGTATCCCAGTTGAGTTGCAAATGTGGTGATGTCCCAAGAACTCTCCTCCAATTCAGGCTGATGGTAATCTTTGTGCAGGTGAAGATTGCAAAATAATTCTGCACCACAGACCTGATCAAATATGTTTTCAATGCAAGGAGGCATATATCTGTCCCTCTTAATGGTAAAACTGGTCTTGAGCATATCAATGCATATGAAAATATTGCCTTCACGTTCGCATTAGACATAGAATAGATGGGGAAAACACAAGGGGGCTTCCCCCATAGATTCTGTGCCTAACACCAATTTGAAGGCAAAATGTTAAAGTGCATTAAAATGTCTTGTGTCAATAATACCTTCTTTCAATAGATACTTTTGGGCTTTTCACCTTTTGCTGAAAGTTGAAAGGTATGCCCCTGAATTGGTGAGCCACAGGTTTCACCCCCTCATCAATATGCAGCCAAATATGTCTATTTCTACCTTGTCACTAATATGAAAAAGCCCAAGAGCATCTTTTTAATGTTGTGTCATCAGAGACAATCACATTGGCTACCAACTGACAAAGAATTCAAAGGAAACACTTTTCACAGCTAATCTGGAATTTAGAAGACAACCAGTGCAGGTGGACGCTTCTACTTCATACCTATCAAATTTAGCAGAGTGGTTGTCATCAGTAGCACAGTGTTGAAATAACCTACTCACTTGAGTGGTATTTCAGACCATAAGCATACATTTTTAAATTTGTTGGCAGCAGTGTGAGTTAATTGCATAGTTGGGCTATTCAGTATAAGTTATGATATTTATTTAGGCAGCCATGTCTACCAAAATGGAAATGTTCACTCAATCCACATAAGTGTCAAGCATGAGTTCCACAGGCTCATTGTTTTTCTCCGTGAGAACTCTCCCACAGAGAGAGAACAGTTTCGCTTTTCCCGACTGTTCGTGCTCTGAAGATGGAAAGCCGGATAACAAACTGGTTCTCACAGCCACCACTCGGACTCAGTATCTTGATCTTGGAGCATGTTTAGATATGTCAGAATAGTGGTATAGTGTAGTTCCTATATCCCTGATAGGCTCTGCGCATTGGAATAACATACACTATAGATTTGACATAGGACTGAGGTCAGTATGTCCCTATCGAAGTAAATTAAACTTAATTACTTGTGTGTGCCAGCTAGCTCAGAGGTCACTAGAAACTTCTCGAATATACAAGAAGGGATTAGTCTCTGACAACCGCATAAACATGACAACTTTGTTTCCCTTTAGAATCAGAACAGTCTCAGAATCGTGGAAACAATAGATAACAGTTTCACTCAGTCATTTGTGCATGCTTCGTTTCTACAGATTTGCACAGAAATAGAGAGACGGGCGTTTCAATAAAAGGGTTTATTGAACAGTCTTATTTCTCATGCAAGAGATATGAATTGCTACAATCGTAAGACAGACTGCGAAGTACAATATGTACGAGGTTAGCAGTAAGATAAAATAATACTGCAATAGCATGGTTGGTAGCTATGACATATATTAATCAAAATACATACATAAATAACATAAGCTAAAATGTGATACTCATCTGATGCTTCTAAATTGTTCTACCCCAGTGTACCTAACCTAAGTGCAGTACGAGGTTTGAAGTAGGTGCTATTTCTAAAGTATAGCTAGATATATTTTAGTTTAGCCAAGAGTTGCTAAAAGTTTCTTTAAGTTCTAGTCAGCTCCATACCTGAGAATGAGAGAGGTTGGAATCTCTTTTCTGGACTCGATAGTCTAACCCCCGCAAGGGAAGTCAGAGACCACTGGAGCCGGATTCTCTGCGAGGAGGATGGCAGCGTCAGTGCATCAGGCTGGAACTCGATCTCCTTCCGAACTTGCCGTGGCGAACCGCGTAGTCTGGGTTGGATCGAATCCTCCGGGAACCGCAATTTGCCAGGGCAAGTGCTGTTATATTTATACCTTGAAGGTGTCTAGCAATGCCAGTATTGACGTAAAAGTCGGGCAGAGGAACGTCATGAATGAACCCCTAAGGAATAGATGTTCGTGCATACTTAATGAGTTCTTGGAGAAATCAATATTCAAGCTGAAGGAAATTCCTAAAGGCTTAAGGGTCTGGTTTTCCAAGAATTCGTTGTGACGTGGATGGACGGATGTAGGTTGCCATGCCTGTATTTGGTTTGTACGGACAATGTCTAAATAAGGGCCTGATTTCCATTTCCAAATAAGGGCAATGTGAATTGTACCTATATAAGGGCATAAATCAGGAAACCTATATACGGAATCTAAATCTGACACAACACCTTGGCACTAATATGAAAAAGCCCAAGAGCATCTTTTTCATGTTGTGTCATCAGAGACAATCACATTGGCTACCAACTGACAAAGAATTCAAAGGAAACACTTTTCACAGCTAATCTGGAATTTAGAAGACAACCAGTGCAGGTGGACGCTTCTACTTCATACCTATCAAATTTAGCAGAGTGGTTGTCATCAGTAGCACAGTGTTGAAATAACCTACTCACTTGAGTGGTATTTCAGACCATAAGCATACATTTTTAAATTTGTTGGCAGCAGTGTGAGTTAATTGCATAGTTGGGCAATTCAGTATAAGTTATGATATTTATTTAGGCAGCCATGTCTACCAAAATGGAAATGTTCACTCAATCCATATAAGTGTCAAGCATGAGTTCCACAGGCTCATTGTTTTTCTCCGTGAGAACTCTCCCACAGAGAGAGAACAGTTTCGCTTTTCCCGACTGTTCGTGATCTGCAGATGGAAAGCCGGATAACAAACTGGTTCTCACAACCACCACTCGGACTCAGTATCTTGATCTTGGAGCATGTTTAGATATGTCAGAATAGTGGTGTAGTGTAGTTCCTATATCCCTGATAGGCTCTGCGCATTGGAATAACATACACTATAGATTTGACATAGGACTGAGGTCAGTATGTCCCTATCGAAGTAAATTAAACTTAATTACTTGTGTGTGCCAGCTAGCTCAGAGGTCACTAGAAACTTCTCGAATATACAAGAAGGTATTAGTCTCTGACAACCGCATAAACATGACAACTTTGTTTCCCTTTAGAATCAGAACAGTCTCAGAATCGTGGAAACAATAGATAACAGTTTCACTCAGTCATTTGTGCATGCTTCGTTTCTACAGAGTTGCACAGAAATAGAGAGACGGGCGTTTCAATAAAAGGGTTTATTGAACAGTCTTATTTCTCATGCAAGAGATATGAATTGCTACAATCGTAAGACAGACTGCGAAGTACAATATGTACGAGGTTAGCAGTAAGATAAAATAATACTGCAATAGCATGGTTTGTAGCTATGATATATATTAATCAAAATACATACATAAATAACATAAGCTAAAATGTGATACTCATCTGATGCTTCTAAATTGTTCTACCCCAGTGTACCTAACCTAAGTGCAGTACGAGGTTTGAAGTAGGTGCTATTTCTAAAGTATAGCTAGATATATTTTAGTTTAGCCAAGAGTTGCTAAAAGTTTCTTTAAGTTCTAGTCAGCTCCATACCTGAGAATGAGAGAGGTTGGAATCTCTTTTCTGGACTCGATAGTCTAACCCCCGCAAGGGAAGTCAGAGACCACTGGAGCCGGATTCTCTGCGAGGAGGATGGCAGCGTCAGTGCATCAGGCTGGAACTCGATCTCCTTCCGAACTTGCCGTGGCGAACCGCGTAGTCTGGGTTGGATCGAATCCTCCGGGAACCGCAATTTGCCAGGGCAAGTGCTGTTATATTTATACCTTGAAGGTGTCTAGCAATGCCAGTATTGACGTAAAAGTCGGGCAGAGGAACGTCATGAATGAACCCCTAAGGAATAGATGTTCGTGCATACGTAATGAGTGCTTGGAGAAATCAATATTCAAGCTGAAGGAAATTCCTAAAGGCTTAAGGGTCTGGTTTTCCAAGAATTCGTTGTGACGTGGATGGACGGATGTAGGTGGCCATGCCTGTATTTGGTTTGTATGGACAATGTCTAAATAAGGGCCTGATTTCCATGTCCAAATAAGGGCAATGTGAATTGTACCTATATAAGGGCATAAATCGGGAAACCTATATACGGAATCTAAATCTGCACACAACACCTTGGCACTAATATGAAAAAGCCCAAGAGCATCTTTTTAGTGTTGTGTCATCAGAGACAATCACATTGGCCACCAACTGACAAAGAATTTAAAGGAAACACTTTTCACAGCTAATCTGGAATTTAGAAGACAACCAGTACAGGTGGACGCATCTACTTCATACCTATCAAATTTAGCCGAGTGGTTGTCATCAGTAGCACAGTGTTGAAATAACCTACTCACTTGAGTGGAATTTCAGATCATAAGCATACATTTGTAAATTTGTTGGCACACTGTGAGTTAATTACATAGTTGGGCAATTCAGTATAAGTTATGATGTTTATTTAGGCAGCCATGTCTACCAAAATGGAAATGTTCACTCAATCCACATGAGTGTCAAGCATGAGTTCCACAGGCTCATTGTTTTTCTCCGTGAGAACTCTCCCACAGAGAGAGAACAGTTTCGCTTTTCCCGACTGTTCGTGATCTGAAGATGGAAAGCCGGATAACAAACTGGTTCTCACGGCCACCACTCGGACTCAGTATCTTGATCTTGGAGCATGTTTAGATATGTCAGAATAGTGGTGTAGTGTAGTTCCTATATCCCTGATAGGCTCTGCGCATTGGAATAACATACACTATAGATTTGACATAGGACTGAGGTCAGTATGTCTCTATCGAGTATATTAAACTTAATTACTTGTGTGTGCCAGCTAACTCAGAGGTCACTAGAAACTTCTCGAATATACAAGAAAGGATTAGTCTCTGACAACCGCATAAACATGACAACTTTGTTTCCTTTTAGAATCAGAACAGTCTCAGAATCGTGGAAACAATAGATAACAGTTTCAATCAGTCATTTGTGCATGCTTCGTTTCTACAGAGTTGCACAGAAATAGAGAGACGGGCGTTTCAATAAATGGGTTTATTGAACAGTCTTATTTCTCATTCAAGAGATATGAATTGCTACAATCGTAAGACAGACTGCGAAGTACAATATGTACGAGGTTAGCAGTAAGATAAAATAATACTGCAATAGCATGGTTTGTAGCTATGACATATATTAATCAAAATACATACATAAATAACATAAGCTAAAATGTGATACTCATCTGATGCTTCTAAATTGTTCTACCCCAGTGTACCTAACCTAAGTGCAGTACGAGGTTTGAAGTAGGTGCTATTTCTAAATTATAGCTAGCTATATTTTAGTTTAGCCAAGAGTTGCCAAAAGTTTCTCTAACTTCTAGTCAGCTCCATACCTGAGAATGAGAGAGGTTGGAATCTCTTTTCTGGACTCGATAGTCTAACCCCCCGCAAGGGAAGTCAGAGACCACTGGAGCTGGATTCTCTGCGAGGAGGATGGCAGCGTCAGTGCATCAGGCTGGAACTCGATCTCCTTCCGAACTTGCCGTGGAGAACCGCGTAGTCTGGATTGGATCGAATCCTCCGGGAACCGCAATTTGCCAGGGCAAGTGCTGTTATATTTATACCTTGAAGGTGTCTAGCAATGCCAGTATTGACGTAAAAGTCGGGCAGAGGAACGTCATGAATGAACCCCTAAGGAATAGATGTTCGAGCATACTTAATGAGTTCTTGGAGAAATCAATATTCAAGCTGAAGGAAATTCCTAAAGGCTTAAGGGTCTGGTTTTCCAAGAATTCGTTGTGACGTGGATGGACGGATGTAGGTGGCCATGCCTGTATTTGGTTTGTACGGACAATGTCTAAATAAGGGCCTGATTTCCATGTCCAAATAAGGGCAATGTGAATTGTACCTATATAAGGGCATACATCGGGAAACCTATATACGGAATCTAAATCTGCACACAACACCTTGGCACTAATATGAAAAAGCCCAAGAGCATCTTTTTAATGTTGTGTCATCAGAGACAATCACATTGGCCACCAACTGACAAAGAATTTAAAGGAAACACTTTTCACAGCTAATCTGGAATTTAGAAGACAACCAGTACAGGTGGACGCATCTACTTCATACCTATCAAATTTAGCAGAGTGGTTGTCATCAGTAGCACAGTGTTGAAATAACCTACTCACTTGAGTGGGATTTCAGACCATAAGCATACATTTGTAAATTTGTTGGCAGCAGTGTGAGTTAATTACATAGTTAGGCAATTCAGTATAAGTTATGATGTTTATTTAGGCAGCCATGTCTACCAAAATGGAAATGTTCACTCAATCCACATGAGTGTCAAGCGTGAGTTCTGAAGGCTCATTGTTTTTCTCCGTGAGAACTCTCCCACAGAGAGAGAACAGTTTTGCTTTTCCCGACTGTTCGTGATCTGAAGATGGAAAGTCGGATAACGAACTGGTTCTCACAGCCACCACTCGGACTCAGTATCTTGATCTTGGAGCATGTTTAGATATGTCAGAATAGTGGTGTAGTGTAGTTCCTATATCCCTGATAGGCTCTGCGCATTGGAATAACATACACTATAGATTTGACATAGGACTGAGGTCAGTATGTCTCTATCGAGTATATTAAATTTAATTACTTGTGTGTGCCAGCTAACTCAGAGGTCACTAGAAACTTCTCGAATATACAAGAAGGGATTAGTCTCTGACAACCGCATAAACATGACAACTTTGTTTCCCTTTAGAATCAGAACAGTCCCAGAATCGTGGAAACAATAGATAACAGTTGCACTCAGTCATTCGTGCATGCTTCGTTTCTACAGAGTTGCACAGAAATAGAGAGACGGGCATTTCAATAAAAGGGTTTATTGAACAGTCTTATTTCTCATGCAAGAGATATGAATTGCTACAATCGTAAGACAGACTGCGAAGTACAATATGTACGAGGTTAGCAGTAAGATAAAATAATACTGCAATAGCATGGTTTGTAGCTATGACATATATTAATCAAAATACATACATAAATAACATAAGCTAAAATGTGATACTCATCTGTTGCTTCTAAATTGTTCTACCCCAGTGTACCTAACCTAAGTGCAGTACGAGGTTTGAAGTAGGTGCTATTTCTAAAGTACAGCTAGCTATATTTTAGTTTAGCCAAGAGTTGCCAAAAGTTTCTCTAAGTTCTAGTCAGCTCCATACCTGAGAATGAGAGAGGTTGAAAACTCTTTTCTGGAGTCGATAGTCTAACCCCCCGCAAGGGAAGTCAGAAAGCACTGGAGCTGGATTCTCTGCAAGGAGGATGGCAGCGTCAGTGCATCAGGCTGGAACTCGATCTCCTTCCGAACTTGCCGTGGCGAACCGCGTAGTCTGGGTTGGATCGAATCCTCTGGGAACCGCAATTTGCCAGGGCAAGTGCTGGTATATTTATACCTTGAAGTTATCTAGCAATGCCAGTATTGACGTAAAAGTCGGGCAGAGGAACGTCATGAATGAACCCCAAGGAATAGATGTTCGTGCATACTTAATGAGTTCTTGGAGAAATCAATATTCAAGCTGAAGGAAATTCCTAAAGGCTTAAGGGTCTGGTTTTCCAAGAATTCGTTGTGACGTGGATGGACGGATGTAGGTGGCCATGCCTGTATTTGGTTTGTACGGACAATGTCTAAATAAGGGCCTGATTTCTATGTCCAAATAAGGGCAATGTGAATTGTACCTATATAAGGGCATAAATCAGGAAACCTATATACGGAATCTAAATCTGCACACAACACCTTGGCACTAATATGAAAAAGCCCAAGAGCCTCTTTTTAATGTTGTGTCATCAGAGACAATCACATTGGCCACCAACTGACAAAGAATTTAAAGGAAACACTTTTCACAGCTTATCTGGAATTTAGAAGAGAACCAGTACAGGTGGACGCATCTACTTCATACCTATCAAATTTAGCAGAGTGGTTGTCATCAGTAGCACAGTGTTGAAATAACCTACTCACTTGAGTGGAATTTCAGACCATAAGCATCCATTTGTAAATTTGTTGGCAGCAGTGTGAGTTAACTGCATAGTTGGGCAATTCAGTATAAGTTATGATGTTTATTTAGGCAGCCATGTCTACCAAAATGGAAATGTTCACTCAAGCCACAAGAGTGTCAAGCATGAGTTCTGCAGGCTCATTGTTTTTCTCCATGAGAACTCTCCCACAGAGAGAGAACAGTTTCGCTTTTCCCGACTGTTCACGATCTGAAGATGGAAAGCCGGATAACAAAATGGTTCTCACAGCCACCACTCGGACTCAGTATCATGATCTTGGAGCATGTTTAGATATGTCAGAATAGTGGTACGAGGATCGGGTGGTGACAAGGGTGTGGAACACTTTTCTCTCCCACCATGACGTCTACAAAAACGTTGGAAATGTCCTTGTTTACCCCAACCATGGCATTTACATGCAGCCACAGAGGATGCAACAGAATGCATAAGGCAATGCATAAGCCCACTGGTCCAGACCGGAGTTTCTACTGCACCGTGCAGACCGTGCAGCAGTAACGGTGAAGCAGCCTAATGGGACCAGCGACCAGTGACGGGTCATAGCTTCTTGACCGTGGGTCTGAGCCCCCTCTCCGCGTGGTGAATAAAAGGTTTCATCAATACTCAAACAAGCCTACTAAACTGCGTATTAAACACGCAACGGGGGATAATGAGATCTGGAAGGATAAGAAATCAAGCAACGCAGAAAAATACTTCAAATCAAAGGAAAACAACAAAGAGATTGAAAACCCTTTAAAAAAATCTTATAAACTCCCCTCAACACCAGGGTTCAGTGTTAACGTCTCCCAATTATTTAATATTTGGGGCAATGAACTCTACCAGCAAGTTTACCTTTCTTAAGGACCCAGCAACGGTTATTCATGTAACAACAGAGAGAGCGGTGGAGTTTTTAAATCAATCGACCCCACAAAAGCAGGATTCTCCTATAGAAGAGGTTCTAACTATAAATACAGAGCTAAGTCTAACTACAAAAGACGTAGTAGCAACCCTCAATAATAGCCGAAACCCAGCAGGAGAAGTTAGTCAGGGTGGAGACCCAAAAGCAATGATTCCAGTCACAATTCCTGCAAAAACAGCCACGTGATACATGCTCAAGTTCATTCTACAAATATAACTCATTCTTCTCCAAGATTGGAGCACTCGATAAGCAATGTACAACTGGATAACTTAAATCTGGCGTTGAGTTTGAATAAAGCAAATGAAACAAACGATCTATGGCTTGAATCGATCTTACTAACAATCAATGTAGATATAATACAATCATCAGAAGCCTCAATTAAAAAAATCGCGGGCACTCAGGTGGCCGCAGGTTCTCCTACCTCGCCCCTAAACTCTGGAACACCATACCTCTATCAATCAGGAGCTGTGACAATCTTTTGAGCTTCAGGAAAGCTCTTAAAACCTGGTTGTTCACACAAGCATATGCTTAAGCCCTCTCGCTGTCAACACTACGCAAGCTTAGCGCTATGAAACCCCCCGGTGACCGTGCGCTCTACAAGTTTCTTATAACATAACATAACATAACATAACTCAATACCGGTACAATCCAGTAAAATATCAAACCGAAAAGGAAAAACAAGTAATAATTGAAATTTCAAGCCTTTTAGATCAAGCAATTAGTGTTGATAATAATCTGCTTTATGTGCAACAAGTTCAAAACGATCAGATAATAAACCTGGCGGATATGCAGGACAGCGATTGCTTTTTGAGTAGTAGAACACCACCAAAAGAGACAAAAAGGAAAAGTGAAGTGACTATCCTAATAACAAAAGAAAAAGATATTAAAGAGGAAGCTTCAAAAATGAAAATGGAAGATTTTTTAAAATACATACTGTACTGTTAAACTCTTTGCAAACCTCAGTCAATGAACTCAATATGCAGTCAATATGCCGTCGGACAAACTTGATATCCAGATTAATTTAATGGATCTAATTGCAGGCCATATAGCGGATATAAATTCAAAGATCGGAATGCTGATGGACTCTATATTGCAGAAAGGCAAAGTTGCTGAGGGATGTTGTGTATGTGTACCAGTAATTTTAATGAGTATACTGAATGAAAATAAACTGACTATAAACTGACTAATAAGTTGAAAGCAACATCTGGAATTACGCAGCAGGAGACAGAAAATGTCAGTAGAACGAAGCCACAGGAAACACATGTACTAACAAATATACAGGAATCAAAGAGATTCACCCCATTAAATGATCCTAGTGAAGTTGATCAGAATTCATTAAAATTATCAAATTCTTCATCAGCGTCAAGTATCTCAGCTATTAGTAACGCAGACTTGGCTGAGAAAATGATAATACAACTAGATGATCCAGGCACACTTCCAAATTTTCAACAGACCAAAAGGCAGAAGAAATGTGCTAGGAAGGCCAGGAAAAATCAACAATATAAAGGAAGTGTGATTCAAATGGCGAATAGATTCTATCCAATGTTTGCCCCAAAACCCAAGGAGCAAAACTTAATTAATCAGGGGTTAATGGATAAACGAAAATGCTCCATGGGGAATGTCATGAAAAAGGAACAACCAATTAGAGAAATCAGGGTTGTGAAAAAGGTATGTGAATCACCAGTCAATTTCACAAAATCTGCAATAAGGAATATCTCAGTAGGAACAAAGACCAATCCTGATCAAAGGACGCAGACCTTCACAATGGAAGGTAACATTGAACATAGTAACCAGCTTAGAACCCATGCAGGCCCACTCGCAATTGGTCAAAACACAGTGCCCACAGTAATTGAAGAAATGAAAGAAGAGAAACAATTGGACGTAGCCCTAATCCATACACCAAATAATAAACTCTATGTAAAACAATGGGAAGTGGTATTATACAATGCACTTTAACCAAGCCGGGATTTAAATGAACGGATACTAGTTAAAATAAATCCATCTGATAGTACCATGATGCAACAATTACTAGGACAACACCCAATGAATATGGATCAGACCACACAGTTAATTCAGTTAAAAAATCAGGAGCAAATACAGAATGTAAATAACCAGATTATATTCACTCCACAGTATATATCACAAGGTCCTCAGGATTGTTTGAACAGAGGTAATATTTTAAGTCTAATGGCAGCTATCCCGTCACTAAACCATCTTAACACAAATGATCTTCTCTCTATTGAGTTTATCAACCATGGGACAATGAACCAAACTGAGCAAACTCTCTCTACATGGAAGTCATCCGAGTTAGCCTCATTCATTTTAAAAGCAGACCAGCAGTTTAAGGACTGGGGCATAACACTCTCCAAGCCTGCAAAGAGATGTTATCCTTTACCTCTGTTATGTGCATTTAATAATCGTATACACACAAAAAGCGCAACCTCAGTTTATTCTGTACTAGAAAATGCAAAAGGCGACTTGAGATAGAAACACAAAGGAAAATTGATGTGGTAAATGATGGATCTAGAATGGCTAAGCGAAGAGAATGACATGATAATGACAGCAATTATGAATTTCAGCCGGCTTTAAAAATTTTATCGTGGAATATTGCAGGAGCAAAACAAGAACTTCAGCATAACGCGGCACCGGACGACTGGGAAGTTTTTTATCTCATCCCCCCTCAAGAAACCTGGCTGATCACGCCGGTACAGGTAGCAGCTTACACCTTACATCATGTAGAGGCAACAAGAACTCAATGATACGGCAGGCCAAGGGATAGCCTAGCCATTTACATCTCTACTGCCTTAAATACTGCATCTGTGCAGTTGCTTGCAACAACATCTGACATGCAGTTGATCAGCATTGGGCTGGGGCAGTGCAATGTAGTAAATACCATCATTCTTATAAATCTGTATGAACATCCAAGTAGCAAGAGGAAAAAGGCACTATTTAGCAAATTAGTTAGTGTAATAACTGAAATAAATTTCGAGAACCCTACGTGGGAAATAATAATTACAGGTGATTTAAATTCTAACTTATTACTTACACCAGATTAAGATGGTCACTTAGATGCGGAAAATGAAATCAGGGCTGTGAAAACGCAAGCTGCATCACACCCTAAGCAAATCGATCGGCAAGGGCAGAACTTAGTGACAAATTTAGAACACCTTGGTATGAGAGTAATCAATGGAAGAACGCAGTGATACTCCTCCAAATTTTACATACTATGGGGTGAAGGCACGGTCCACTATAGACTACACAATACTCACCCTGCCACTGCTCGCATTAGTAAAGGACTTTTCCATTAAATATACCATCAAAAGCGATAATTCACATCAGCGCCTCGAATTATTAATTTCCCACCCAGACTTATGGAAGCCCTCCCATCAGTAGGAAAAATATCAACAATGAATCTGAAGCGTATAAGATGGACGACCGCTACTCTCCCCGATATAGCTGTCAAAGCAAAGGAGCTGGTAACAACACACTATCCCAGGGAAGGGTCTTTGATAGCCCACTGGGAAACTTTCCAAAGAAATCTGCCAAATGATGTTCCTACAAGAAATTGTCCCATAAAAGCGCGGCAGATGCCTCTTAAATGTATGGGGAATAAAGCTTGGAACACAAGGAAAGAACTGAGAGCATTGGTAAAATCTACAAAGGAAAAAACTGTCTCTAATAGCACCTGGGAAAAAATAAAATCTCATAAAAAACAATATAAAAAGGATATTTGGGAGAACAGAAAGATGCAAACCGATAACTTCTGGTCCAAGTTGCTTTTTAATGCGAATCAGTCAAATGCAAAAGCATTCTGGGAACAGGTTAATTGTCTCACGAGACCAAAAAAAATTATTAACACTCCTTGCCTCGCAGAGCAGGTCTGGATGCAACATTTAATAAGTACCTTTGGGAAAGTGGATACAAAGAGAAATGAAGCTATAAACATCATTAAATATATGCTAGTAAAGGATGACAATGCAATTTTAGAGTTAATGCCATGGGACACTGTCCATCCGATTTTACATAGTCAAACTGAACAGATTAAAACACCTTATATCGCTGGCGAGACATCGGGAATATTCTGTGATGTAAAAGCAACTGTAAACAGCATGATTGAAAACTCCATAACACACTTTACAAAAGATGATGTTCTTAAAATAATAAGGTTAGGCAGAATTGATAGTGCTCCAGGACCAAACGGCATCCGACAGGCAATTTTCAAATTGGACCCGAATTTTTGGACTACGCCTTTGACACATTTATACAACGAGGTGAGCAGCTCAGGTATTTTACCTGAAAGCTGGAGGGGCACCATAATCAGCCCTGTGTATAAAGGAGGCAATTTGGAAGAACCAGCAAATTATAGACTGATCTTGCTAATGTACTCCGAAGCTAAATATTATACCTCTCTAGTCCTCAGAGACTTGGTACATTGGTCAGAAACTAACAACATAATCCCCATTAATCAGTCTGGATTTCGGAGGGGTTCGGGGTGTCAAGAATTCCTGTCATACGAGGGGAGGAAAACGGTAACCAGCGAAAACGGACTACATCTCCCAGGATGCTTAGCGGTTGAGAGGTTATGTAAACAGGAGAGCTGTTACATAACTCAAGGGAAACACGCCCTTATGTAAACAGGAGAGCTGTTACATAACTCAAGGGAAACACGCCCTTATGTAAACAGGAGAGCTGTTACATAACTCAAGGGAAACACGCCCTTATGTAAACAGGAGAGCTGTTACATAACTCAAGGAAAACACGCCCTATAAAGGGAGGAACCGGGAGGTACAAGGCGGTCGGATATTGTGTTTACACCGACGTACCTGCTTCGTGAAGAGCAGTGTTCCGGAGTGGTGCTCCAGTAAGGCAAGAACGGAGGTAGGTCGAGTCGTTACTCCCTGGGCCGTGTCTTGCCCCATCGTCACCTGTGAAGGACCCGGAAGCTCTACCGGTCAACCATTGAGCTTCGCTTTTTGACTCGGCTGAGTCCAAGCGCAGTGGCGCTTTTGCTGGTTGGAGTCGTAACTCCCAGCCCGACCAGAGACACAGGGACTGCCAGCTGTAACGCACACCAGGAGGTGTTTGCCGCGTTACAGACTCGGAAGTCCACAGGATCGATCGAGCGGCTGCTCTCGGTTCAGTCTTCTTGCTTGTGATTGGGGTATCGGTGACGCATCACCAGGAGGTGACTCCGCGTCCCGGTGCAGTCTGAGGAAGAGGTTGAGCGGCTGCTCCCTTCAGGTAGAGACCCCGGCTGGGTGTTTCCCTGACTCCTCGATTCTCCCCAACACTCTTCGTGCCCCTCACAGCCTACCGATTGGCATTGTCGGCCATTTCATTACTGCCCTCTGTTGGCATACGCCGGGATCGGCGTATATGCAGAGGACGGTTAGGACCATCCGTGCTGTGGGCTGGTAACGTACTTAGCCTGGAGGATTCCAGTGACTATAACTTTTGTTTGTTCTTTGTATTTTATTTGCCTTCATTAAAAGAACTAACCCTTCACAAGTGGTTGCGTCCTCATTGTCGTGTCTGTTAAACGATCCTGAGACGTTCAGGGCGTTACACGGGGACAATTACAAACATCCTAGCTCTAGGCTTAATGGCAGATAACATCATACAACAGCGGAAAAGCCTACATGTATGCTTTGTAGATTTCAAAGCTGCATTTGAAAGTGTAGACAGAGGTATTTTATGGAACACATTAAGCCAGTGGGGGCTTCCAATGCACATCCTCCGAGCCATAATGCAGTTGTACACAAACACCTGGATGCAAATCAAATTAGCAGATGGCACTAGACTTACGAGGAAAATTCAAACAGAAAATGGCCTGAAACAAGGTTGCGTTTTAGCCCCTCACCTGTTTAACTTATTTATGGACGATCTTTCCCCCAAGCTGGACCAGGCAAACTTACATCCGCCACGACTAGGCCTCCTACAATTAACGCATCTATCCTATGCGGACGATATAGTTTTGTTAAGTCAAATGAAAGTAGGGCTTCAAAGAGGTATTGACATATTGAGAAATTTCGCGAAGGACAACATGATAGAAATAAACATAGCGAAAGCTAAGGTCATGACAATAAGTCACCACTTGCAGGTACGACAACAATTCAAACTAGGCAACGTGAATTTGGAGGGAGCTACAAATTATAAATACCTCGGCCTAAATGTTGACAGTAGATTTAACTTTAAAACACATAATGATGGTTTAATCAAGAAAGGAAACGGATTGATATATACTTTTTGCTCAATAGCGAAGAGTTTAAGAGGTCCATCGTTTAAACCATTATTGGCTGTTTAAAGCGAAGCTCCTGCCAACTTCAGCTTATGCTACTGAAGTTCAATATGGCAAGGAAGCAGCAGTCCTCGAGAGAATGCAAATTAAGGGATATAGAACAGTATTTGATTTACCAAAAAATTCCTCTCCTGCGCAGATTAGCCTAGAATTTGGTTTACTGCAGCAACGTCTAGCATGAATGTATGCAACAATAAAACTAGGGTACAAAATCCGGTTAAACTGCCAGAATCCGCTTAATAGCGCCATTTGGGAAGCTCAAGCGAATAATTCAAGATCAGTTTATCACAATTATTTGCAGTTATCAATAAAGTTAACGAAGGTGTCGGAGTTATGGAATCTGAATTTACCATTCACAACATTTCGACAACTAATGAATAAAGCAGCAAAAAGACACTTGTGTAACGGAGGACAAAATTATATTCAGCAAGCGCTCTCATGCCTGGATGGTACTGCAATCTTATACGATTTTACAACCAGCGGCTTACTTGGACATAACGTACTTCATACATCTAAAAAGGAAATTGCTAGCAATACATCTCGGGGCACTACCAACTAATGCTGATCAACCCCTCTGGAAATATAGTGGTCCACCGTCATGTCCACTATGTGGTGCTCCGAAACAGGACCTTGTTCACCTGATCTGTATATGTCCTGTTTTAAAACTAAATTGTCTTTTATTGTTAAAAAATCCTTTTAAAGATAGGGCCATACGCACTTGTAGATCAGCTTTACTAAAGTGTCTTGATCCATATGACCTGCAACTTAACTGTAGATTAGAAAAGTTTTTACTTTTATATGAAAAATTAATTTGAACTGGTATTTTAAATGGAATTTTACTAAAGATATGAAATCTCTGATATACTGTTTAATATCTATTTGTAACTGGTTCTTCAGCGGACAACCAGTAAGTCTAACATGTATACACATTGGTGCTAATACTGTCTTGATATGATGTTATCAAAAGCTGTAAACTTTAATAATGATAATTAATGATTTTAATATATACAGTATATTTTCCTCTGCAGACTGTTTAATTCAATTGGAATTGTTATGGTTTTAATTAACTGAAACAATAAAGATTCGAAGGCATAAGGCAGTGTCCACAGCCAGAATGTGTGTTTAGATGTCTGATCATCAGATAGCATTTCTCTGTTGTGGTATACCGATTTTTCCCCTTTAAAGTGCAAAGTCCTGGCCTTGTCATGGCTTCTGTCTGGAATTAAACTGTGTAGATGCTCTTACCAGGCAAAATGATCTCTAATTTGCAGGGCTTTTTTATCAACTTTTCTGGAAACCTCACAACATTCCTGAAAATTATGGGCAAATCCACAATGTTTGATGCATTCTTACACATCTGTGGCAAAACAGTCAGTTGTCCGTAGGTTTCTGTAGAGTGAAATGTACCCCTCGTATTGTTTATAGTTAGCATTTTTTAGGGAAGGAAGTAAGATATGAAGCATCACTACAGCTTCTGAGACTTCTCAGCTTTGCCCTCTTCAATTTGAAAAATGATGCCCCACATTGCAGGACCAGTACAATGTGTCAAAAGACATATCAGGCATCTTTCATTTTTTAATGCCTAGTACACCATCATATATTTTAAAGTCTTTGATCCAGTGACATCACTTGATACTTAGATTGTTGGAAACAGAAAAGCTCAAAGATGTCTGGGCACCCAGGGCCTGAGAATTAACACATGCCACTGCAGGTGTCACAAAGGGCGCAGGCCGTGCTGGGGACATTAACATAGAGGTATCTACCTTTCCCTTGAACCCCAGCTTCTCATCATCAGAGTATGACATGATATTGTTGTAAAAGCAGCTCACTGAAGAAGGCAGTGATGAAATGATGCACAAGCAACACAAGTGAGAAGACTGTTTCATCGTCAATATTGAGTTGAAATTAACTAGAGACAACAAAATAGATGTATATCATGCGTCTTTATTCAAGAACCTTGCTCATGATGAATTGAGAAACTACAGATGAATGTAGATATTTTCAAATAATAACATATAGTCCTTATTATTTAATGACCACTGTCTTAAAATGATAGAACATTGCAGGTATGCCACTACTTTATCCTGTAGCTGTCTTACTCTACTCAGGCCCTATCTTCGTCATTCCCACCTGTGTTTCCAAGACACGCAGTGGAAACTTGTTATAGCCAAGGCAAGTACATCAGAATTGGTGTGAGCACCCAACAATATTATGGGACTATACACATTGAATAAAGTAGTCAAGGTTGTGCCCTCACACTGTAATGTTATTAAGAAGGTTGCTATAGACCAGTCTGAGAGCACAGAACAGAATTTAACATCACATATGGCTGTGAGAAGCAGGTAAATCTGAGCCAAGGGACATATTGATGAAGGAATAGGGAGGGCGGTAGGGACACATAATGGTCCTGAAATGTTGGGGGTAGTATTGCAGGCTCTCCTTTGGTGTTGCAAGGGTTGTCGGATGGCCAGGATGTATCTCAGCCCACAGCCACTGCCCATTCTGTTTGCGGTTATACCGGGTAAAACCTGACCTGGTGTTCTTGCACCCAGTAAAGCTATATGCGGAGGAAAGGGGCACATTTTAGTCTGCTTGAGCGGTATCCAACCCTGGGATACCACTGTGCTATATTTGTGTAAGGCTCTAACTAGGTTGACACCCCGAAGCATCTCCAGATGTGGTTCCACCTATGACTTAAGCATGCTGTTAAATAAAAGGCTGTCTCACATTCCAGACACTTGGCTCATTGGAGATCAAGACAAACCAACAAGGAGCTCAAGGGGAAAGAGAGATTGGGTCGTCCCCCACTCAAGTCAGTATTACAACAAAAATAACCCAATCTGCTTAATACGGAAACTATTTAAACACTGTGTGAAAAAGGACTGAGAAGTGTAGACTTAACTTCTTCTGACTAACTCCCCACCATCTAGATTTGTAAGAGGGGTCCCTAATTCACAAGACTCCGTACATATATAAAATCTGCAAGAACCTTATCCAAATGCAGCTGTCACTGTGTTCAAAGAACCAATTTGTGAAAAACCCGTGGAATCACAGATGTAAACGAACCACACCGTGAATATCAGTGAAAATAATGTGTGCAAAACAAGGTAGGACCTCACGTGCGCAACACCACAACGGGCTTAAACTGGTTAGATTATCACCAGTACTGCCACGTTTCTCATCATAGGTTACTACCTTGGGCAAAAAAACTGGAAGCATGTACCAGAAAAATTAATCAAAGAAGGTGAATATATGTGAACATCACACATTGCAGTCCCAAAATTAAAATTGATAAAGAACCATAGCCACCATAGTTTTATTCTTAGCTCATGGATCAGTTCAAAAATAAAAAGTACTGTATTTTGACAGACCAAATGCCGTTAAGCCGACATGTTTCATTGCCTTACTCTTATAGCAATTTCTTCAGGGCACCAGGACTTCGTCCACCTTATCAGCACACTTGTTGCGAACTATCAGTGACTGCATAAAACAAAAGGACAGGTTCTTGCCATTATACACTGAAAGCCAAAACGGAACACTTCAACAAGACACTACATTCATTCACTCTTGGTTTGAAAATACATAAAACTCCATTATTACCCGATGTCAGCCAAGGTCTCTCATACCAGCTCGACACCGCGTCACACAGGCACTGCAATCTTTTCAGTAATCCTGTATCTCAAACCCTTTGCAATATGATCGTTCTGTAGGGGAGACAATTCAAATCAAAGTTTACCCAAATAGCACCGAGAACACTTCGTATATTAATTACAAAGTGATCATTTCCACAATACCACAACCCTTCCCTTCTGTGGGTTGTTCGAATCTGCTATTAATTGTTAAAATCTATTATTGTCCTCTTCTACGAATCCATATTCGAACCTCTTTCCTCTCATACTTCACTCGTACATATTTCAATACAAATCGGCACCTCACTGGCAGTTACGAGCATTCAACTGCCTCAATATTCAGCCAAAGCTTAATAGCAGCCCGGCTAGCAAACCTGCCGGCTCAAACCCAACTTCATATATAGAGCATCAATGGTCACTCCTACACCACCGACCATCGTTGCCTAGATCTTACCGCGTGTCAGTCGCGTCCCGAGCTTTGTCTCAGCCGCGTAGAACCTTCCACACCCCTCAAAATTTTAAACGCTGGCTCTTACCCGGGTCACGTTTTTTCTTCCGTGTCACGTGACTTACGAGAAAGTATCCGCGCCATCTTTAAACGGGTGATAACTCCTTGCCTTTCTCCTTATATCATCACAATTCAACCCGTTCTACTAAAAATCTGGTTATCAATGTCATATCTCTAATGGGTATTTACAAAGACGCGACTCGTTCACAGAGGGAGCTGCATGATAGCAGCTCCCTATGTGTAAATGCAATGCTGGCTCCCGCAGGAGGCGGGAAGCCCGCAGTTAACACAGGGGCCTTCAGGTTCCCCCCGCAGTCCCAAACACTGCTAAGTGGGTGCCCTGGATGAGACCACCTGGGCTCCCACAACAGAGGCCGGGCCTCGGGGGGTGGGGTCCTTGGGGACAAAATCAGCCTAGCAGGAGGGCTGCGCGGTCCCCCTCCCAGTATTATTATTATTTTATTAAAAAGAGTCTGGGCGTGGGAGGGGGGTCATGAGTGATGTAATATATGAGGTCATAAGCAGTGCATTTGCAGGGCGTAAGTATAGTTAGCTCAGGTAACTATAACTGCTGAATTTCACTGGTTTTGTACAAGGTTAATCTGGGCCTTACTAGAACATCCATGTAACCTTTGATTTTTTCAGTGAAAAAAATATATTTATATATAGTTTCCACAATCGCTTTGGCCTTAATTTCAATGGAGGCTCGTGGGAACGGCCATGGAAACAGCACGTGATATATCCACTAACACTGACATTCTTACATCCAACAGAACAACAGGAGCCACAAGCCCATGTGGTCATCAAAGGTGAAAGTTTAAATGCTGCAGTTACCATCCCAACATGTTTCGGGGACACTTTCCCTTGATCACGGGAAAACACGTTTTTATTTCTTTTTATCCAGTAAGAATGGGTTTGTGGCTCCTCTTTTTCTGTTGAATGTAAGATCGCCGGTGTGGTATATATATAGGGTATATGTATATATACATATGTGTGTGTCTCCAGGCAACAATAGACATACACAGCTGTTAGTATTGTACAATAAAAAGTTATTCATTAGTATACAATCAACACATAAACCGTATGTATCAGAATGATGGTAGTTGTGGTAAACTCAGCAGCCATTACCTAAAGCATTTTATATCACACATCCCTCCTTCCACTAACAGAATAATCTTATCCCGATATGCAGCCTTATAAAAATCTTTAAAATGTTACCAGACTTGCAGGTCTAGTGACTTGAATAATCTACTTGACCTTACTGTAATGCACATGACCCATAAACTGGTCTCAAATTGTGTGATGTAGGCAAATAGTTTATTTCACTGAGCCGCCTTTTTCTTTATTATCACAAATGAGAGCACCTTCAAATATCTGAGTTGAGCCTGCCTGCTGTACAAAAACTCTTAGTTTAAATTAATGGACTAATCTTTTGCTCCACGTAGAATACAAATTTAGCCAACATATAGGGTACACATGGACCCTGACTTGTCTCTTAGTTCACTAATAGTATTGTCATCAGGGCAAGATTGTTTCTCAGTTTATGTTTAAAAACCCTCACCTTTAATACATATATTACGAAAGCATGTTGTGGTAGCACACTGTCATTTACAGACAGCACATTTCCATTGAAATGGCCACAAACGTTTTCACTAGCAAGCAGTTTTATTTCTAAAACTTTATAGCGTACAGACAATAATGAGTGGAAATCGTATTCCAGCAAATATTTATTATTTGTACACCACCAAGGAAAGTGTCTTGATCCTATTAAAATATGTTTCCATCACACTTTTATAACTACTGAAATATATTACAAGCTATTTGAGTGTTGCATGTTAGTAAAAAACTGACACACTGCAGCCCTTCATTTCACACTGCATGTACCCCAGCACAATTGTCAGATAGTTAACTTTCCTTTCCTTTCTCAGACTGCAAAGTTAGGGTGTTTTTAAACACCAATCTCCTGGATAAAATAAGCCTCAATTTGTAGTAAGACATGAGATAACATTTGACCTCGGTCTTTAAAAAAAACAAAAAAACTTTATTTATAGTGTTGGCATTCATGTACATTACTACATAGCGTTTATTAAGCAATGCAGTTTCACAGTTGGCATTTAATGTATTGACAAGGGACAACCATTTTCTGATCATGTATCTATGGGGTGTCTTGTGGGTTACTGGTCGGTTCTTGTTGGCGCATATAGCTGAGAAAGGCTTCCCAAATGTCACAGGGTTGAGATCTCAGAGGCATAAGTCCCAGTAGTTAGATAACTGTTCATGACAGTAAGCAATGTCTTTTATCCAGTCTCTCGTTTTGGGTACCAGGGTGCCAGCCCAGCACATTGCAACGTTTGGTGAGGAGTAATAGCAAAGCGGTGAGTTTGCGAGAGCTTTGGGGTATCTCCGCCACATGCCCCAGTAGTCCAATTAGGGGAGAGGGAGACATCTGTAGTTGTATGATTTCCCGTACCACCAGGAAGATCTCGACCCAATACGCTGCAACTGCATGGCATCCTGTGCATTGAGAGTTTAATGATATGCCCATTTTGTGCAAAAGCGCTGTGGTGTGGTAGGTACGGGGTAGAAAATTAAAATGAGTGAGACGCAGCCTGTAGTTTGGGGACAGTAATTGGAGCAGGCCGCAACAAAACGACCATTGTGCGTCTGTGAGTGGAAGAGCGAGGTCCTCCCCACAGGCCTCTCGAGCTGGTGTTTGTGTTACAGGCGAGGTACTTTGCATACTTTGGTACAGTAACGTGATAAGTTTCCGCGATGGGGTGGCGGTGTAGTCGTATTCTAGTGCGGGAAGGATCGCCGGAGGCACTGGGAATGTTGGGAAGAGCTCTTGGCACGTCGCTCGCAATTGGTAGTATAGAAATGTGTCCAATGGTGCGTTAGGTGCCATGGTTGGTGGGCCGCAAAAAAAAACTCTTGGAAAAAGATCAGCAAAGGTGTGCATAATGAGCCTGTCTGCTCGACTGCAGGCGCCACCATCCTGTAGAGAGGGTATTAAGGGGTTTTTCCTTATCGGGACTAAAGGGGCATAAAGGAGAGGAACACCTGCACACAGCACCAGCCCATTCCATGCCCATCTCATACACTGTGGGGTGTCTATTTCGGAAACAGGCCTTTTATATGGGGCAAATAGGGCTGTAGAGAGAGGCCAAGGTAAGACCGTGTCTATCTCCACTGCGGCATGTGGTTAAAATGGCGTGGGATGTGTCCAGTAATGTAGGAAGTGTGCCTTGCCGCAAAGCGCGTACAGCTGCAAATCTGGCGCGCCAAAGCCTCCCTGAAGCAGTGGCAGGGTCAGCAGTTCATATTTAACCCGGGGCTGTTTCCCTGCCCACACCAGTGCGATGAGGTTCGACCTAAGTCATTTGAAAAAGGCCTGTGTGATTGGGGTGGGAATGTTTATGAATAGATAAAGATATTTTGGCAGAACCACCATCTTTGCAATGGCAATTCGGCCCACTAGAGATAAAGGTAGCTTTGTCCATATGGGAATGCGCTCCTCGAACCATGCCATCGCTTTGTCGAAATTGGCCTGCCACAGCTTGGTCAAGTCTCTGCTGATGTGTATTCCTAGATATTTAACTGGCCCTGTTGCCCACCAAGAGGGTACTCTAAGGGAAATGGGATTGGGGCTTCCGTTAGCGGAAAGAGTATTGATTTACTCCAGTTAATCTGGACTCCATATAAAACAACGAAGCGAATGAGTTCGTGGATTAGAGGGGATAGGTTGTGTTACAGTTGGATTACGTAAAGTTTGACGTCATCCGCATATAGAGACACAGTGAGACCTCGGGTTGTGAGTCCCACCTGTCGGTTCGCGTGATGTTGTGACCTCAGTCTTTGAACACATGATAAATGTGACAAGATAACAAGATTTAAAGGCAGCTTTATTGCTCATTCATTTTCAGAATGAGCAGAACACCTGTTCCTTGCTAGTTTGAGCTCTCTCGCTTGACTGGACCAGAAGGCCCTAAAAATAGCTCGCTCTCATAAAATCTGACTCACTATAGCTAGCGGGCAAGTAGATTTCTCAAGGCCTGATCTAACATATGCAGGTGTGTGTGTGTATGTATATATCACTTATAGCTGAAGCTAATGCAATACCAATGAAGCTGATAACACACAAACGTACACAAAATATCTAGACACACACATATGTGTGTGTGTGTGCGTAGATATTTTGTGTACGTGTGTGTGTTATCAGCTTCATTGGTATTGCATTAGCTGAGCTATTAGTGATCTCCCTAACTATTTTATGCCAAGAGAACAATTGATGGACAGAAAGTTGAGCAATGTCAAACATTCACCCCAGTACAGAGCTTGGGTCTAAATCCATCGTTTTTGTGCTCCCAATGCCATTCCAGTTTAAACCCAGCCATATGCAAATCAGTCTTGACCCTGTTCCCTATGGGGACAGTCCAGCCCGAACAGCCAGGAAAGGTCCTCCCTGGATCGGAAACAAGCATCCTGGGACCGATTTCGGGATTTCACCCCTCATCAGCAAGGCAGGTTTGACTTCAGTGTCATGGAGAGCACGGGACCCACATCTTGGCATATCCGTGCCATTCGGCATGACAAATGCAAAATCATATTGACAACAGAATATACTTAAGAGTTGGCCTTTTGTTATTACTGTTGTCACATGAAGACAACAATAAAAACTCCAATTCATTCTACACTAGGCAATTTTAGAAGGGGCCATCCCAAGCATCTACTGCTTGGGACGTGCTACGACTTGCGAGATTTACGTAGGAGCACTTTTTTGTGTGAAACTATGTGTTGTGCATTGTTGGGGGAGTGGTGTTTGTGTTAGTTAAAAATACCTAACTAGTGACTTAACAATTTAGATAAAATGGGGTTAATAACAGGAAAAATATAACTGTTATGTGGTTATATTGCCTATTATTTTGACAAAATAATAGGCAATATAACCACATAACAGTTATATTTTTCCTGTTATGAACCCCTTTTTATCTTACCAGCTAGGAGTAGGAATACATTGTTAACTCACTAGTTAGGTATTTTTAACTAACACAAACACCACTCCCCCAACACTGCACAACACATAGTTTCACACAAAAAAGTGCTCCTACGTAAATCTCGCAAGTCGTAGCACGCCCCAAGCAGTAGATGCTTGGGATAGCCCCAATGATGAAGCATGTCACATAGGGGCAACCCTGGGTGAGTGAGGGGACTCTAGAGCATTTTTCTTTTCTAAATTGTTGAGGCTCACCAATTTGGTGAACCCACTGTCTGTTGACTTAGGCTAGTTTCTCATGATCCATTATCTATGGATCAATTGAGTGTACTTTAATGATATAGGAGGACAAACCTAGCCTGAACCTCCCTCTCCCTCTCCCTCTTATTCTGACAAATTTTAGTGCGATGAGGTTCGACCTAAGTCATTTGAAAAAGGCCTGTGTGATTGGGGTGGGAATGTTTATGAATAGATAAAGATATTTTGGCAGAACCACCATCTTTGCAATGGCAATTCGGCCCACTAGAGATAAAGGTAGCTTTGTCCATATGGGAATGCGCTCCTCGAACCATGCCATCGCTTTGTCAAAATTGGCCTGCCACATCTTGGTCAAGTCTCTGCTGATGTGTATTCCTAGATATTTAACTGGCCCTGTTGCCCACCAAGAGGGTACTCTAAGGGAAATGGGATTGTGGCTTCCGTTAGCGGAAAGAGTATTGATTTACTCCAGTTAATTTGGACTCCATATAAAACAACGAAGCGAATGAGTTCGTGGATTAGAGGGGATAGGTTGTGTTACAGTTGGATTACGTAAAGTTTGACGTCATCCGCATATAGAGACACAGTGAGACCTCGGGTTGTGAGTCCCACCTGTCGGTTCGCGTGATGTTGTGACCTCAGTCTTTGAACACATGATAAATGTGACAAGATAACAAGATTTAAAGGCAGCTTTATTGCTCATTCATTTTCAGAATGAGCAGAACACCTGTTCCTTGCTGGTTTGAGCTCTCTCGCTTGACTGGACCAGAAGGCCCTAAAAATAGCTCGCTCTCATAAAATCTGACTCACTATAGCTAGCGGGCAAGTAGATTTCTCAAGGCCTGATCTAACATATGCAGGTGTGTGTGTGTATGTATATATCACTTATAGCTGAAGCTAATGCAATACCAATGAAGCTGATAACACACAAACGTACACAAAATATCTAGACACACACCTATGTGTGTGTGTGTGCGTAGATATTTTGTGTACGTGTGTGTGTTATCAGCTTCATTGGTATTGCATTAGCTGAGCTATTAGTGATCTCCCTAACTATTTTATGCCAAAAGAACAATTGATGGACAGAAAGTTGAGCAATGTCAAACATTCACCCCAGTACAGAGCTTGGGTCTAAATCCATCGTTTTTGTGCTCCCAATGCCATTCCAGTTTAAACCCAGCCATATGCAAATCAGTCTTGACCCTGTTCCCTATGGGGACAGTCCAGCCCGAACAGCCAGGAAAGGTCCTCCCTGGATCGTAAACAAGCATCCTGGGACCGATTTCGGGATTTCACCCCTCATCAGCAAGGCAGGTTTGACTTCAGTGTCATGGAGAGCACGGGACCCACATCTTGGCATATCCGTGCCATTCGGCATGACAAATGCAAAATCATATTGACAACAGAATATACTTAAGAGTTGGCCTTTTGTTATTACTGTTGTCACATGAAGACAACAATAAAAACTCCAATTCATTCTACACTAGGCAATTTTAGAAGGGGCCATCCCAAGCATCTACTGCTTGGGACGTGCTACGACTTGCGAGATTTACGTAGGAGCACTTTTTTGTGTGAAACTATGTGTTGTGCAGTGTTGGGGGAGTGGTGTTTGTGTTAGTTAAAAATACCTAACTAGTGACTTAACAATTTAGATAAAAAGGGGTTAATAACAGGAAAAATATAACTGTTATGTGGTTATATTGCCTATTATTTTGACAAAATAATAGGCAATATAACCACATAACAGTTATATTTTTCCTGTTATTAACCCCTTTTTATCTTACCAGCTAGGAGTAGGAATACATTGTTAACTCACTAGTTAGGTATTTTTAACTAACACAAACACCACTCCCCCAACACTGCACAACACATAGTTTCACACAAAAAAGTGCTCCTACGTAAATCTCGCAAGTCGTAGCACGCCCCAAGCAGTAGATGCTTGGGATAGCCCCAATGATGAAGCATGTCACATAGGGGCAACCCTGGGTGAGTGAGGGGACTCTAGAGCATTTTTCTTTTCTAAATTGTTGAGGCTCACCAATTTGGTGAACCCACTGTCTGTTGACTTAGGCTAGTTTCTCATGATCCATTATCTATGGATCAATTGAGTGTACTTTAATGATATAGGAGGACAAACCTAGCCTGAACCTCCCTCTCACTCTCCCTCTTATTCTGACAAATTTTAGAAGGGGTCCATCTCATCGCAGTGTTCTTTGTGCTTGGAACCTTGACACTAGCGCTGTGATTCATTTATTAAGCTAACTAAGGCACGCACACACTCCCTGAGTCACAGTCACACGTGCTCCTGTTATAGAAGCCTACACGCTACGTAAGCAAATGTCTTTGGGCAAGGAGCAGGTCTGATGATGAAACTTTCTACCTGCTGTGGGCCTAGCATACTTTTTTAGAAAAGCAGTCATGACATAGATTACTCTTTCCCGAAATGTAGTTTTCTTTAGCCCCTCACAGACCCCCTTGTAGGTCACACCATGTTCCTGGGGTATCTTAATTTAATTTTTGTTAGATGCTAACTAGGGACGGGAGACACTAGACCACAGAGGCCTTTCAGTACCTCCTCTCAAAGCTGCTCTTTTGTAATATACACCCCAGTGGCATACAACAGCCGAGTAGTCACACTTACCAAACAAAGGTACTCTGAGATCGAAAAGAAAGCCATTGTCATTCATTATGGATGCAGACATTTCCACATAGTTGGAAATAAAAAAGTAAATTCTACAACTACAGGAATATTCCTTGACAATCATCTACTAACAGGGATAAAACAATAAGATGGGGTTCCTATCCTGTATCTCCCTGACATAAACCGGCACAGCAGCAGCAGCTGCTAAAGAGATGGATGAATATGTTTGATTAGTAGTGGAAGGCCCACAACCCCACCGTTTCATTATTTGACATCCCTCTATCATAGGCTGCAAATACATATAGGTAGCAATTCAAGCAACCCACCAGGGGTCATGGAACGCTGTCATGCAAGCTCTACTAGGGACATTCTCCAGACTCTCACATCTTTACTACATGCAAAGAATGAACTGGCTGTTACCCCAGATGCACTGCTCCTAAGAGGCAGCAAGCAGGTGATTTTGTTAATCTCTTACCAATAAAGGGCCACAGGTACGTACATTTTTTCGCGTTGCAAAAGGCCCAATTCACAGAATCAGGCCGTTTGCGACCGGAAAAATGCATTTTTCTATGTACCAAACTCATTTTGTGATTCGGTAACCTATTACCGAATTGCAAAATCGGTTAGTGATTCGGCATTTGGATGAGGCGTGTTAACGCCGTACTTTCCTAATAGCGGAGTGCTATGTAAGAATGTTTTGCGACCGAAATGCGGTCGCAAAAAAATCCGATTTTGCTGCCTAGTAGGTGGTAACCCATTCACAAACAGGAAGGGGTCCCCAGGGGACACCTTCCCCTTTGTGAATGCATGCAAAAACGTTTTTTCAGCGCAGGCAATTGTCCCACGGACCACTGCCTACTCTAAAAAAATGAAACTGAAACGTATTCTTTTCCTTTTTGAAATGCAACCCATTTTCCTTTAAGCAAAACTGGCTGCATTTAAACAAAAACAAAAAAAGATTTGCGATATTTAAAAGCAAACACAGACATGGTGGTCTTCTGTCCACAGCAGGCCACCATCCCTGTGTTTTTAGCGATTCCCAAAGGGTCCCAAATAGTGAACTACCTCAGTAATATTAATGAGGTATGACAATTGCGATCCCATTACGGATCGCTAAATGTGTTAAAGACACATTATTAGTACATAGGTGTTTGCGATTTCCTAATAGCAAATCACAAAAATTTGCTATTAGGAAATTGCAAAATGAAACCTACGTACATGTGGCCTTTGGTCCTCCAGATGGACCATATGGCTGCCCAAGGACTAGTTCAGATCAGAGCCAGACTGAAAAGTGAAGGAGTTTCCTCATCTTGAAAACATGGTATATATATAGATAACATTATCAAACAGTGCATGGTGTGCAAATCAGCTGGTTAACCTGATCCGCCAGCTCACATCATCACTAAAGATATTACACATTACACATGGGTCTGAGTTATCACCAATTTTGCCTGTCTTCCTGATTGCAAGCCCTTTCTAGTTGCCATAGATGACTGCTTATTTTACTCAGAAGTGAAGGTTGTCTCAACTACCTCTGCCAAAGAAGTCATACCAAAGATAAACAAGCATTGGCATAGCCAATAGGTCTCGCCTTTGGGACCTTATAAGTGTTTAGCCATGCAACAGTTGCATAACAAAATACTTATAAGGTCCCAAAAGCGAGACCTATTGGCTATGCCAAGCAGCCGTGCGGCCGCGAAAGGGATCGCGATCACGATCAAACAACAAAGCGGCCGTGAAAGTGAAAGTAATCGCGGCCAAGCGCGGCGCACGCGCACATGCACTCTAGCTCTAGGCTGGCCTGGTAGCACTTTTTGGAGCCCTCTCAATAAGTCTCGCCAGACCAGAGCATGCGCTGGGTCAGGCGAGACCTAAAAACATAATGACTATTCACAGGCTTTAAGAACTATGAACTGAGAATGGACCACAAATTCAGTGACAAGAAGTAGGTGACTACCTCAAGCCACTGAAGATTCAAGCATCTTTGAGTACCTTCTTGATGAACTCAGGCCAATAAGGCTATTAGGTTAATGCAGGCATTAAAAACACTTATGGCTTATGATACAGAACACAACCTAGATTGGGTTTTATATTAATTCCTGAGGGATTACTGCAACCCTCCTCGTATGACCATAGAATGCCCATCTGTGGAAATCTCTATTGGCAGACTTGATGCAGATTTCATCGTGTACCACCCTACCTGGTCTCCGGCTCCAAATGATATGAAGCTGTCGTGAGAAAAGACTAAGTAACAATGATTATGTCAGTGCCAGCCATCAAGCTCAAGTTTCAGACATCAATGTGGGAGACCAAGTGATACTCCAGAACATGCATCCAGGAAGCAAATTCATCCAACCATATGAGTGGACTGATAACTAATGTAAAAGGTAATCTAGACACCACTTTTAAAGATAAAGAAACTGAGACAAGAAACGCAAAACAAAAAAGAACTACCCTGATCAGAGAGACTTATTGGCAGCACCATCCTCCCAGGTGTTTCTACTGAAACAACATCTGCACCCGGCTCTTCATCTACAGTAACTCTTCCTGAGGTCTTATTCTCCCAATCTATGTGATGTTATAGGGCTGTGTGTCATGCCAATGCCTTTTATAATTATGACTCCTGTTCACACTAGCTAGAGTAGATACATCCTGAGAGACAACCAGGTACTCTCCCACAAATACCGAGACTTTGTTAACCGAGCCCCATGTGGTGATTCTGTTAATGTGTTTGGAGTGGGTTTATGATTTTTGTTATACTATTAGTGTATGTGGTGTTCTGCACGTGCACTACCTACGTTTAACACCCTTCCAGTGTCTACAGATGTGGGTCTGCCCATGATAGTAGTGGGCTGGTAAATAAAGGGCTATCCACACATGCCAGGCACTAAGCAGACGAAATCCAAACAGACATCTCCTTGTATAACTTTTTCATGCATGGTGACACGTGCTTGCGATCTGGATCACAATCGGTATCTACAAATAAAATTGTAATTGTGTTCATGTGATTGTAAAGGAAAAGCAAAGGCTTGAACCACATATAAAATGGAATTGACCCTCAGCACTGTTATGTTTGGACTTAATATGCCTTCAGTGCACAGCTTTAAGGCTGTCTTCTCTGTTTACGAGCGCCAACACCCCCTTCCACTGTAACTTTGATGGAGAACAAATGTCTCCACTTAAAAAAGATGCATGTAAATCAAAAAAATATATAGCACACCCGAGGAATGGTCTTCTACCATTCAGTGAGAAAATACATTATATCACTTCATAAAAAAATAGGCTGCCATAACACATGCTTAAACCTTTACTATCAACTTTCTTTGTGGGGCATGGATATCTAGGCACATCCTTAGGCCTTGTCTTCACAGTTTCCTTATGATCTTCTCACCCTATGTTGTCATCATTGACATTCTTCCTTTGACTGGCTGTGTTAGAATACATCCTAACTTTGTATTTCTACACTTCCTAAACTCAGCCCAATTGAACCTAAGTCGTTAGCTGGGAAAATACAATCCCTCCCCTTCTTCATTAATCACTGACAGAGTCTCGACATTAACTTCATTCTTTGCAAAGCTGCAGAAGAGGTTGCCCTCGTGGTGGAGTACTCCACAGTAGGTAAAACAGTAAATTGTCATATGCAGCATTCCAAAATTAGTTGTTGCTTATTTTAAAAAAAAAAATGCATTAGCAAAGCTTACAGGCCTATGCTAATCCTTTTTGTGGATGATATTCCATTTGAGCAAAAAGAAAAAAGCATGCTGAACAGCATCAGCAAAAAAAGTGCCATGATGTTTATTCACCGGGTTTATCATGTAGGTAGGCCTAGGCATCATGATGCTACAACAGCAAGCGCGAGTAAGTGTATGCATGTATGCTCTCTATCTGTAGTCACACCTCCCGGGGGACTGTAAGAAAGATGATCTGAAGAGGGATGAACGCCCAGTCGATAGTAGTGCAGAACACCGATGTGGTACATACCAACAGTGACTGACTGGTATACTTTCTCTAGTAAGCACCATTTTCCAACGGGACCATCCCCCTCGGGGGAGGGGGGAATATACCACTTTCAATTGGACTTTCATCAGTAATGGTTAGGTCAGAGTATAAATAGAAAAGTTTTTTTTGTTTTGCTAATAACTTTGTCGTTGTTTGACATAACTGCACAAAACCTACCCAAAAAACGTTTTCCAGTGTGGATTCAGCATGCCACGGTTTGTGTAGATTTGTTAGTTGAAGGGTTGGGGAGTGAAAATTAAGGGAAGGAGGTCAAAAAAGCATCCTTTTACCGGTTAACCCCCAAAGAAATCTTTTTTCTCCAGTACCGAAAATTAAACCAAGCTTGGCATGAAACTAGAACTTTAGTCAGGAAAGTGCCTTTCTTTGGATTGGTGTAAAACCATACTGTAGCTAAGGTACTGTCACAGATGCACGAATTTACGAATCCAGATCCGACAGGATGGATACTAAAATCAAACACTTCCCTGAACGCACAACCATGAAAAAGTATCTATGCCGTCCAGCAGTAGATCAGGGAAAACGGGAATGGGAGAAGAGAGAATTAAACGGACACACTAGATTCTTTTACTTCACCTGTTCTTTCTGCAGGACTCAACCTACACTGCATAGACATTGATATTGGCAGCAAGAAATAGTTATTGTAGTATCTGGTTGTGAGAAGTTGGCCTGGTATATGCTGTCCACTAATTAAAGTGGGCACCTTGCACCAGTCCAAACGGACCTTATGATGTATGAGGTCAGATACCTAGTGGGAGCTGTGGAGAGCAGCCTTCAGGCTTAGTCTTGAAGGAATGTAAAACAGCTTGTTTTACCAGAATATCACCTTTAGTATTAATTAAATGAAAGGAGAACCACACAGTAGTTATAAAAATATGTATTTATTTGTATAACACTCTCTAGTATCCTCTACACAAGGATACAACACAAAGCACACAATACTTCAGCAAAGAAACAATTGTAAGTAGCACAATACACAGTGGGCTCCTGGGGGAGACCAAACCATAGACTAAAATAGTAGTATAAGAACCACGACTGGAGTCGAGACAATGTCTCAAGCACGTAGAATCATTGGGACCCCAAGGAACCACCCAAGGTGAGTAAACAGGCACCCCACGGAGGACGGGTGCAGTGTGGGAATACTACCGTGGGCTTCGTACAATTCTATGGGAAGTCGTGGTTACAGTTTTAAAGTTTAAGGACACTTCTCGGTGGACTTCAAGGAAACCCTATGAAACTTAGGAGGTTGGAGAGTCACCCCACCTGTGGATACCGGAGTACCGAGTTATCGAACCCAGGGGAGCCGGTTGCATAGCCCTGAAGTGGTGTCGGAAACCGCCGTTGTTTTCAATGGAGGACTTCAGAGAAGAGCTGCTGCCGAGAAGGAAGAAAGTGCCCATTGGAATCCAGGGGTGGATTAGTGATGGAAGGAACCTGAAAGCAGAGGGAACAGAGTCTGGATCATTTCAGGGTGACCAGGGGCTCAGTAGACGAATGCCCACCGATGCCGGGTGCTTCAGGTGCAAAGAGGGGGTGCTTGACTCTGCAGCCACAAGGACCAGGAGACATTGAGGGCGACCAGGAGCCGGATGCGAGCTGTCCCATAAAGGAAGTCGGGTGCTGAGGGGTCGGTGTCCGGCTGGAGCACCAGCAAGCCTTGGCAGCAGCAACCCTTCCAGGAAGGTCAAGCAAATTACGGTGTGGACCAGCAAGGTCCAGGGGACTCACCAAGCAATGGGGAGTCAGGGCACATCTGGAGCAACCAGGGAAGCCCAACAGAATTCAAGATGACCCTCAGGAGGACCCACAGGCCGAATGACCAGGAGTCGCGAGGGGACCTCGAGCAAGATCACAAAGTACAAGCCCACGGAGCACTCGGTGCGAGGAGGTCAGAGTTCTTTGGTGGAAATACTGCTCAGGGTCAGGACTACACGGAGTCCAATGCACAAGCTTGGGAATTGACAACAAGCATATGCTCTTCCAAAAGTAAGCAGTGCACAGGGGTTCGGGTTGTGCAGTCCCCACGAGGGATTCTGGCCTTAAACTCGGTGAGAGGACAGCTCGACCTCAAGGAACGTAGGAACCCACCTCCTGTGTTGCTGGAGCCTTCAGAGTCCGCAGGAGTTCAGGATCAGCAGACCGGTGAGTTTCGTTACGGTGCCTGCGAATGCAGGGGAGTGACTCCTTTACCCCAAGGGAGCTACTTCAGATGTCCTTGATGCTCCACAGGTCCTCCACGGAGCCTGTATGGTGCACGGGCACAGGCGAGGCTTTGGACGGAGAGGGAGACGAAGTCGGGCCCAGTCGAAGTGCAGCGAAGTCCAGAGTATCCAGACTGTCGAATTTCAGTTGTTTCTTGTTCAGAATCTTGTCCACATCGAATCTAAGGTCCTAAAGCCAGGTAAGCCCTTATGTACCCACGGGAGAGGGTTGGACAGATTCAGGGAACCCTCCTGGGGGGGGGGTGAGGACAGAGGGGAGGTTACTCCCATGTCCCTTGTCCAGTTTCGCACCAGAGCAGGAGCCAACGGCTCCCAGAACTGGGTTGAACGGGACTATGCACAGGGACACCAAGTGTGCCCCAGATGCAGACTTTCAAGCACTTTGGAAGTGCACCCACCCAGCCCCAATACACTAAATCCTGTCTATGATGTGGTCACACCTCCCTGTGACAGGATGCCGATTGTGCTGCCTTCCCCTGCTCGAGCTTTGCTGAGCAGCAGGAGGGCAGAAATGTGTCTCTGGTCGGCAGCAACCATTTTGTGCGGTCCGGGTCGAGAAGGCTGGTACCGGAAAGACCAGTGACCCCAGGAAGCTTGCTTCCGAAGGGTGGATTCATACCTTCCACACCGGTTACCAGTGTGGAGGTATGATTCTAAGGTGTTTGATACCAAACACATCATGTTTTGTTTCAGCCGTTTTCGAGATGGCATTTACCGCGAGGTTATAATGCACCTCTACCTATATGTCTGGCTGAGTCACAGGCAACCCGGGAGAATGGACTCCGAAGACTACAGAGGGGCCCTGCTCATGCAGGGGCACCCTCTCACATAAAACCCAGCACTCTGCCTTCAGGATTGTAAAGGCCTGCTCTAGGTGTGCCTTATAAGTTTAAATGTAGTGACCTATAGATATAGTAAACCTATATCTAAAGTAAGTGGTGCGTGCAATGGCAGGCCTGTAGCTTCTCATGGGTGGCATAATACATGATTCCGCCTATGAGAGGCCTCTGGGGTACCTATGCCCTGGGTACATGTGTACCATATACTAGGGACTCATAAGGGTACCCCGGTATCCAATCTGGAGTGTACCTAAGTACATGTAATTATATTTTAAGGAGAAAGCAGATAGAGGGGGTCCTGATTAGCAGGATTCCAGTCAGACTAGTCAAAAACAGTGTAACATCAAGCAAAAAGTGGGGGTAACCATAAGCAGCAGATTCTACTTTCCTACACTGATCAATGATATTAGAGAACGCTGTTTCTACTATGACATATGATGTACCTTGTGATAATCTCTGTATAGCCTACTCTGTGTGACTGTTTATAATTCTATGACTTCCTGGAGCTGGATATAAGTAACCTCTGTAAATAATGTATGGAGTAAGCTGAATTGTAATACATGAATTGTAATACATGTTTTTTTTATCGCAAGTTAGAACTCAAGTCTGTGATTTGAATGATTCTCACTATACATGTATGTATCTAATATTTGTATAGCCTGTGCCAAGCCAAAAGGCAATAGAGTACTGTACAGGGTCAAAGCCAAGTATACAGTAAAAAAAGTTATAGGAGAGGTGGCTGGGTCCTGGGAGCAGACGTGGACTGCTATTGCATTGTTATGTAGTATTTTTTAAAGCGATACTTCTTCAACTCTAATAAATAGGAGAAGTGGTGAATAGGGGTATGTTGTTTAATGTGAGCTGTAACATAATGAATATTTCCAGCATTCTCAAGCAGAGGTCGGCTGCACCATCACCTACCTGACGTGGCATAATCTTCCTGGGACGGCAACGCTGTGGGTCTCCCCCGCCGCCACCATTACCGCTGGCCGCTGTGGGGGGAGACTACAGCTCCCAGAGTGCTTGGCGGTATTTCCTGTTTCCGCCTGTCAGCGCGCCCGGAGGCGCTTAAATCGGAGAGGCTCCCTCCGCGTCGCGGGATGCACGCGGACGACGCCGGGCTAAGCCCGGCAAAGGGCGGGCCCTCTGTGGCCCTCAGAGGCACAAGGAGGCCGGGCTGGGCCATATCCATTGGCTGAAAATCCACTTACTGTGGCAGATCTTGGTGCAAGACATTAACGGCACACTCGTTAGGTTGGAGTGGCGGACATAGCATTTTATTCTCATTAGCTGGACATTGTTTTGCTTAGCATAGCCTGCGATTTTTAACTGATATATCTGTTGTGCCTTGAAATTCTGGGCTGTTAAATATCAAATATTAATTAGCTACTCTGCTTAGACCACACTGGGAGATAAGTGATCAGCGATTGAAACGGTACTATGGCTTCCAAACCTAAAACACGATCTACTAAGAGGAAAGCAAGTACCCCGCTGATCACTACACAAACCAGATCTGATACTGATACTGCAGTTGGATATTCAGCACCTCCAACGGCAATAGATCTAATGTTAAGGAAGGTTATTGGGGCAGTAAATGGGGAGATTGAACGTACCCAGAGACGCCTATCAATGACCCCCACAAACAATCTCCATTTACAAACGCAGAGTAGACTATCGCAAGCTTCAGATATAAATCTTTGCGAGAGTTCACAGGATAACAGCCCGGATGGGTCACTTGAAAATGTCCCTTGTGGTCAGCAGGCAACAGAGGTCGAGTCACCTCCTGGCAGGGCAACAAAAAGACCAAACATAACAAAACATAGGCCGCCCAAACGGGGTCCAAAGAATACGCACGCGAGGAAATCGAAACCAACCAGTAGGGGTGGGAAGATACAACCAATAGAAGATGAGGTTATAGAAATAGATGTGCAAAGCCCACTAATTCCGCCAGGGTGGCTTCACCCTGTAATTATTGACCTTCAAAAACATCTTGAAACCTTCATCACCTCCCAAATAAAACCATTAATTAGCAAATTAGATAAAATTGCTAATGAATTGCAAAAACAGGTTAGGCTGAAGGAATCCATAAATCCCATCCCCACTGGAAATCTAACATCATCAGTGACTCCCTCGTCAAGGCCACTTCCTGTGAATAACAACTGCATAAGTAACGAGCCATGTACTATTGCATATGTTCATGCCCCACCCAAAACCACTGCCCTCCTGGAGGATAGAAGTCCCACTGAAAATGAGAACTATGTCAATCACAAAATTCAGGCCCAGCCCACCCGGGCACAGATGCTGTCAGGGCAGGTCGCGACTCATAGCCAGGATGAGAAACAGCAGAAAGGCTATGAGAGCAAGGAAAAAACTGACTTTTCCCCCCCTCGAGTAAATTTACCGCCCCAAGCAAGCCCCTATGTTGTAGTGTTTGCTGGGGTACCCGAACTTAGGGCAGGGCAGAAGGAGCCATATTTAGAACTAAAAAATAAGATTATAAATTGGCTAAACATACATAGACCTCTCCAAGGGAGGGATACGGGAGAAATTATTCATGTGAGGAGAGTACCTTGGCTGGGAAGTAGAGGGAAGGATATTGAAGGGGATTGTATTATTGCAAATTTCAGGAACCCAAATCTAGTCAAGTACATACTGGGTAATTATAACAAAAATACAACCAGTACTGTGCGATCTATGCCACTAGGCTATTTGTATCCTAGAAATGGTATTGCTTATCCCTTGACTCATAATCAGGGTAGGAAGGAAGGAGGAATAGATGGACATAGGATAAGGAATCCTGAATATAGTCATCCACCGCTATTAAATTTGGGTGGCCTGCAGTGGAAAAATAGATTCAGCCCCCTTCAATCCTTGGATGAAAATGATTGACTAATTAGTTTAGAGATACAACCTGTGGGGAAGGAAATAAGGATGCCCACGGATACCAGTGAATTAACATCTGAGGGAAGGTCTACACTGAATCCCCTGGAGGCTATCCCGTTAAATCAGAATGGGGAGACACAAGATCCCCTGCCTGATGGGAGGGAGGCAGATAAGCTAGATGCCCAGGGTTCAAATTTGACCGGGGTACAGGGGGGAAAGGTGAAAATAACATCCTGGAACATAGCAGGTTTAGCCGGAAAAATAGCAAATGCAGATTGTAGGAACCAATTAAGGGACTCTCACATAGTAGTTTTACAGGAGACCTGGGCGGTTGAGCCTGATCTTTACCATCTGGAGGGCTACAAGTCTTTTTTTGTCCCAGCCCAAGAGAGTAGGGCAGGTAGAGCGAAAGGAGGCTTAATATTATATGTTGATATCAACCTAAAGGGGAGATGGATAGTGCCATCTTGGACCTCATATAACTTGCAATCGGTAACATTCCAAGGACAAGGGCTGAGGGTACAATTATTTAATATCTATAACCGAGGCTCAGGAAGCGGCAGTAATGCCGTGCTAGAGGAACTTGATGTTAGATTAAAACAGGAAACTGATCTAAGAAAAGGAGGGGGAAATCCATTTGTCCTTCTAATAGGGGATTTAAACTGTCACCTTTGCTCATATCTGATACCAGTAACTACAGACTGGGATCTTTGCCCAGTTAGGAAGGGGCCACACTTTGAGCACAGCACCGAGGGCACATTACTAACAAAACTAATAGGTAATCACTCACTAGCACACACCATCGACTTGGTAACCCCATGGCCAGAGGGTACCTTTGTACCAACCTTCAAAGGAAGGGGATGTTCGTCTATCATAGACTACATTCTGATATCCCCCTTTGCTAAACAATGGATCATGAAGGTATGCATTAAATGGAGCTCCTTTAGTGATCATAATCCCTTAACCATAGAATTACCCCACAAGGGCCATACCGAAATGAACAAGCGGCTGGACATTATCTTACAGCCAACAGATCAGGGAAGGCGCTTAAGGTGGGCAAAAATTAATGCCCCTGAATTTTACACTACACTGATTGTAAAGGGGAAAAGGTGGGTGGAGGAGTGTCTAGATTTTAAAATAGAGGGAGTTGACCTTATTGCTGCTTTCAAGGAATTAACCAAACTTGCCGAAAAATTATTAGAGGCAAAAGGCCATAGAAAACCAGGGATCCAACCAAGATGGTTTGACGCAAATTGCTCACGAGCATTAAAAAACTTAAAATTAAGTCTCAAGGCAAACCCAAGGGATAAAGCGGAAGTGGCAAAGTATAGAAAAATTTATAAAACCAAGACCAAAGAAAGGAAGGCTACCCTAAAAGCAGAATTATGGGCCGACTTAAGAGAGGCTGGAGAAAACAGGGATTTTACTGAATTTTGAAGGATTATTAACAGGCCCTGTTTCCATGACTGTAGTGCTCCGGTCCTCAGTACAAATATCCTCCCACAGCAATGGGTGACCCACTTTGAGAGTCTCTATAATCACTCTAAAGATCGCAAACAAGAAGGGGAATGGGATGGCAAAAGGAGTTTGGTGCAGGATTTTACACTTACTGAGATTACGCTGGCAATCAAAGGGTTGACACCTAATAAAGCCCCAGGGCCTGATGGCACTCCTCCAGATCTGTATAGAAGTAATATCGACCTGTGGGCGCCAATCTTAACGAGGGTGCTAAATGCAGCTATTAAAACAGGACTCCCGAGATCGTGGTCCACTGCTTTAATCGTACCCATTTTCAAGAAAGGAAATAGGGATAACCCCCAATGCTACAGACCCATATCATTGATCGATGTTTCGGCCAAAATACTTGGGTGGGTGGTTTTAAATCGCCTGATGACCTGGACTGAAGAGCACCATACAATAGCCGATACACAGTATGGTTTCAGAGCGGGAAAATCGACCAGTGACCAATGTTTAAATTTATATTTACTGGTTGCCAAAGCAATGGCACTATCTATATGGGGTTTATGGACCTGGCTGCGGCCTTTGACAATGTGAACAGAAGTAAACTATGGGAAAGGATGCATACTTTGGGCATAGATCAGGGACTTATAAACATCTTGAGAGAGCTGCACTGGAACACCACAGCTAGGGTTCGCTTTAGCACGGAGGGGGGGCAAACTGACTCCTTCTCATGCTCTAGTGGAGTAAGGCAGGGGTGTATTCTTGCCCCCTTTCTGTTTTCACTATATATTAATGATCTGGAGTCAAGCCTTATAGCCCAGGCAGCTGATTGTCCCAAAGTAGGGAAGCGTCAAATACCGGTACTTTTGTATGCGGATGACGCGGACCTGCTCGCCCGGACACCGAGAAGCCTGCAATCACCGATTAATGGATTTGTTGATTTTATGGAAAAATTAGATCTGTCCGTGAATTTGAGCAAGTCCTTTGCCATGATTGCAGGCAAAAAACCCATCAAAAAACCGGTGTTCAAAATCGGGACGCATACTATGGGCATTGTAAGTACCTTCCCGTATTTAGGCCTCCTATTTGATGGTAAAATTCAATTTGACACACTGTTAGAGGAACATTGCACCAAACTGATCTCCTCATGTGGTGCAATTATGAACTTTGCCCAAAGGCTGGGACGCTGGTCTCCAGAGCAAATAATGAGCCTATATAGCTCAATAAGTGTAGCCAAAGCACTATATGGAGCCGAGGTGTGGGGCTTAAGGGACGCTAAACAGTTACAATTAGAGGAAGATAAATTCATTCGTAGAATCCTTAAGATCCCACACTCAATACCAGCTGAAATTGCACACTCTGAACTCGGTATTCCATATATTACAGATCAGGTCAAGATCAGACCGGTTTTGGCTTGGCTCAGCATTTGGGCCAACCCGGAGGCGGAACTAAGCAGAGAAATTCTTATTGACTGCATACAAAGGGATAAAGGGACGCAAATCCCTTGGCTGAAATACGTCAAAACAACCCTAGAGTCCGTAGACCAGCATACCCTCTTTAGTACCCCGGCCCTAATCTCAAGGAATAGTAAATCACAAATTAAAAAAGTATTGCTCGATAAATTGGAAATGCTCAGAGAGACTAAAGCTTTAGCACGAAAACGATCAGTTGTAGCGCACTGCTTAGTAAAAGATGCACAGGGTATGGAACCCTATTTATTCTTGATGCATAACCAGCAGGACAGGTTTTTAATGTGTCGTTTTAGGCTCAATTTGTTGCATAATATTTTATCTTACCCTTCTGGTTTTACCGTAACTATTGAGCAGAAGGGTGCCTGCGGCTGTGACAATATGTCTCCGCAGGAAACCCTTCATTTTGTATTATTATGTCCATTTTATCGTTTCCCTAGGCGTATGTTTTCGGTTGATATTTTAAAAAATGGAAAATTTCGTCATGCAAAAATAGCTCTGTTGTTCCTTCAAAGAGCAAATGACACGTACACTCTATGCTCAGTAATAAGCTTTTTGAAAGCGGCAGTAAGATTAAGGAACACCAGAGACTAACTTAACTTGAATGTAATATTGCATCTCATACGAATTGTAACAGTTTGGACGATGGTTGTTTTTTATATTAATGTCATGTATAATTATATGTATTGCTCTGTTTTTATAATATGGACTTTTTATGATGATTCTCTAACCATCGAAATAAAGAAAACTGAACTGAACTGAACTGAATATTCATTAATATTGAGCTTTCACTCCCAGCACACATCTGCTTCTCCACCACTACTAATACTGTATTACCATCCATGATTTTTTTTTTTTTTTTTTTTTTTTTGATGTTTCAAAAACCTTTATTTTCACAAGAAAACGTACACTGCTAATCAGCCAACAACCCGGGGGCAGGCAGCATGGGTTCAGTGCAATAAATCGCACAATCGTATCCACGGTGTACAGTCGTAGGAGGCATAATAACATCTTTTTACATAAACAAAAAAAAACAATACCAACTGGAAATCAGAGTCAGGAAGGAACCCTCCAACAAGAGGGTGAAAGTTCGCAGCTGCCCTCCACCGTGTGGTCCCGCACCATCCGAGTCTTCCAAACGATACATCTCTCATCCCCACCATACCCATCAGCAGCCAGAAGTGGCGCTCGGACCAGGCCGGCGCCAACAACACCCGCGCGTTACACAATCCGACCCATGCAATCATGAACCATTCAGCAACCATTCACCCAAGTGACTCAGTCCTCCTCCTCAACTGCCGTCCCAGCCAACCAATCCACCAGCGGCTGCCACACATCTACTGGTCTGGATCTCTGCGGCATTTGGTCCCAATACGCTGTCAGTTGCTCTCTGCAGTATGTCGCAGAGCCCATCCAGCCAGACACCCTCGGGGGGGCCCTCTTCTTCCAGTGGATCGCTATTTGGCGCTTGGCAAGCAATAACAAGAGGGCAACAAGCTTACGCGAGGTCCTAGGCACCCCCAGCACGAATCCCAGGAGGGCAACAAGCGGGTCTGGCACCAACGCCGCACCTATTATCCGCCCAATAATGTTGAAAACTCTGTCCCAGTATGTGCGTAACGGGCCGCACAACCAGACAATGTGGAAGAACGTGGCCTCGCTCTCGCCACATCTCCAACACGTCGTGTCGGCCTGGAGACCCATCCTAAACATTTGCATGGGTGTGCGGTAGGTCCTGTGCAGGTAATTGAAGTGTATTAGTCGCAGTCGGTAATTAGGCGACAAGTGTTCTAGTTGGGTGCAGCAGAATTCCCACTGTTTTTCTGTGATACTTATGCCAGCGTCTTCCTCCCATAAGGCTCTGGAATCAATGTGTGCGACAGGCGCCGTGAGTTGTGTGGTCCTGTATATGCGTGTAATCAATTTGCACGGGGAAGAGTTCGATAGAATATTTTCCAGAGCTGCCAGCGTTGGTGGAGCCCTAGGGAACATGGGGTATCTGTGTTTGCAGGCCGACCGCAACTGATAATACAAGAGGAGCTCCGAGGCCGTCGGCTCAGGCGCTGCCGTCAAGGCCGGCAGCGTGATAAAGGTGTCATCCGGATACAAGTCCCCCGCCACCTTCAGGCCACAGGCGTGCGCACGGCGTGCAACCGCCGTGTCCGTAAGTGGGCCCAGCAGGGGGTTGGCCTCCAGGGGCATACTTGGAGCATACAGGTCCACTATGCCCGCTCGCTTCGCGATGTTTGACCAGGCCCAGCGCACCATTTCCACGGTGTCAATGTCTTCCCTCTGCCGCTTATATTTTTGGTATACCGCTGTCCGCAGGGGACAGGGAGCCGCCACATCTGTTTCTATTGCCACGTGGGGCTGGTACGGTATCGGATGATGCCAATAGTGTAAGTATTGGGCCTGTGCACTGTATGCATACAATTCTAGGTCTGGGGCAGCGAGACCTCCCTGCTGGAAGGGGAGTGTAAGAAGGTTCCAGGCCACCCTGGGCTGTTTACCTGCCCAAACCAGATCAAGCAACGCCGAGCGGAGTCGCCGAAAAAAAGCCTTCGTTAACGGCACGGGGACATTGGCGAACAGGTAGAGGAATTTAGGCGCCACAACCATTTTTGCGATGGCTATGCGGCCCGTCAGAGACAGCGGCAACGTCCTCCACCTCTGCACTTTGCTCTCCAACCATTCCATAGCCACACCGAAGTTAGCCAGTAATATTTCATGAGTGGAGCGGCTCATCTGTATACCCAAGTATTTGACCTCGTCCGTAACCCAAGCGATCGGGAATTCCGTGTGACACTTCTGCGTGCCGTCCGTTAGGGGGAGCATTGCCGACTTTGACCAGTTGATGTCTATGCCAGTAAGTCCACTATACCGTGTCACCTCTCGCATTAATGGGTCAAAATTGTCCGACGGGTTCATCATATATATTGTGATATCGTCGGCATACATAGAAACCAGCAGGCCTCGCGACGTGAAACCAATGCTGCGCCCAGTATGGTGCTGTCTCATGCGGGCCGCCAGCGGTTCCGTCGCAATCGCAAACAGTAACGGCGACAGTGGGCATCCCTGCCGGGTCCCCCTGGTTATAGAGATCGGGGCAGACGTCTGGCCATTCACCCGCACCCTAGCCGTTGGGTCATTATACAATACGCCTATCCTCCTGGCAAAGAGCGGACTAAATCCCATCCGGGTGAATAACGTCCGTAAAAACTTCCACTCCAGCGAGTCAAACGCCTTTGTCGCATCCAACAGTACCGCAGCGGCCGGGACTCTAGGATCCAGGTAATGCAGGAGTCCAAATAGCACTCTTAGGTTATGGGAAGTGGAACGTCCCATCACAAAACCCGATTGATCTGACAGCGCTATTTGTGGCAGCATGTATTTTAAACGGTCAGAGAGCAGTTTGGCATATATTTTGGCGTCCAGGTTTATGAGCGACAGTGGGCGATAGGAGTCCGGGTGACTGGGGTCTTTGCCAGGTTTAAGCAGTGTAATGATCAATGCTTCCCGCAGTGACCGAGGGAGGACTCCCTTGTCCACAGCCTCTTCAAACACCCCATGCAGCCTCGGGACCAGTATGTCCGCATATTCCTTGTAGAAGGCTGCCGTCAGCCCGTCTGGGCCCGGCGCCTTACAGAGCGGAAGACCAGCAATCGTCGACCTTATGTCGTCTTGCGTGAACGGCAAGTCCATATATTGTCTGGCGCTATTGCTGAACCACGCTAAGGCTATGGTATCCAGGTAGTCGTCGAGCACTTTATCGTCTGGCGACACCTTTGTGGTGTATAGCTCTCTATAATGGTCGTTCATTGTGTCCAGTATGTCTTGCGGCTCACGGACCACGTCCCCCTCCGCACGTCGTAGTTCCAGTATGTGCTCCGACCCACGCGGCCCGCGGAGCATATAGGCCAGTGTGCGTCCGGCACGATCCCCCTCGCCATAACGCCTAGCCCGACTGTCCTTGGACAGGTACGCGACTTCCCTGTCCGCCTCCTCCTGGTATTTAGTGAGCTGTGAACGCAGTTCGGCACGTATCCTATCCGTGGGCGCATGGGTCAGTTCAGACTCTAGACGAGCCAGGTCAGTTTCTAGTTTGCTCAAGGTATCGCGGATCGAGCGCAGAACGCCCGTCTTCAGCGACATGCAGTGCCCCCTCGTCACCACCTTACAAGCCTCCCAAAGCGTACCCGGCGAATCTACGGTGCCCTCATTAAGCTCAAAGAATTCCTCTAGTTTGTCGCGCAGTCCCTGCTGGAAGACCTGATCTCGCAGCGCCCGAGAGGGAATCCTCCAGCTAAATGGTTTGACATATTGGGATGGTGTGACTATCGCGAGGAGCACCGGGGCATGGTCGGACAATGATCTCGGCATATGCGACACCGATCGCACTGACGAGTGCAGGTCTCTGGAGAGCAGCCAGTAATCCAGCCTGGACCAGGCGGCTCTGTGAGCCGTGATACAGGTGCCCGCTCGATCCGCAGGGTGTAATAGTCGCCAAGTATCCACTACTCCCGTCTCCTGCATAATACAGCCCAGCATTTCTGACGCCCTAGGGTGGTGTTCTCTCGCAGCGCCCTGCCTATCCATATTACCTGAAAGCACAACATTGAAGTCCCCCCCCCACAGGATCGCCGCCGGGCCCCGCGCCCGCACTACATGCCATAACTCCCCGAAGAAATCTGGGTTATCGTCGTTAGGACCATACACATTCACCAGTATCAGCCGCATGCCACACAGCGTTCCCACAAGCAACACATACCGGCCTCCCTCATCCCTGAGCACCTCATGTGTCGTCCACTGGAGACCCCTCCTTATCAACACCGCGACTCCTCTTTAGTAGGTGGAGTAAGAGGCATGCACTATCTCCCCCCATCTGTGATGTCTCAGCATTTGGGCCGCATTGTCCACTAAATGAGTCTCTTGCAAAAGACAGATATCTATTTCTTTTCTATGCAAGTAGGTCTGCACCAATCTAGCCTTGCGTCTATCATTCATTCCTCTCACATTCCAGGTAAGGCAGTTTATGTTCGCCATATTGACAGGGACCTGAGACAGCTACAATCAGACAGTGTATCCAAGCCACACGACATACCCTCCAACCCCCTCCAGACGAGGCGCATAGTAGTACACAACAGGACAGCAGGCCACACGGTACGTGGGCAATCATAATACAATAAGCAGCGTGGATTTCGACAGTGCAGCACAGCATATTTAGCATTCGGTATAGCAATCACATTCCCTTCCTCTGACTCTATTCTACAAAACAATCCTACCCCATGACCACCCCCCAAACTCCGGTGATCCCACCCCCCGCCCGCTCCAACCCCCCAATCAGGTTGTGCATAATCCCCCCAAACTACCTGCCATGGCATAAAACCCACGACTAAACCCAACAACAATAGCAAGTGATTGGGAATCATCCCCTGAGGTACGCAGGTTGGCCGTCTACTAGCCCTGTACTTATGCCAGGGTGATCGAGTGCCGGCTCAGGGTACCGGCTCAAGGACCCCCTCCCCCCCGGAAACGTAGTGAGTTATATGACCCTCACTGCCCAGGAAGCGGAATACAGCCTACAACGGACAAGTTATGCGCACCAAATCGGTGTATCTCATAAGCCAACAACAGAGCAGCAAACAGATAACGTATGCATTTACTCAACGTCACTTAGCCTGTCCTGACGATCTTGGCCCTCAGCAGGCGGTTGATTACGCTGCTCCTTTGCAAGTTGTTTAGCGTATTGTAGCGCCGCCTTCGCATCTAGGAAGAAAGACGGTTTGCCAGGGCCCTGCACCCGGAGCTTCGCAGGGTAAATCAGGGAGTATTTTGTTCCTGTTTGTTGAAAAAGTTTTTTTGCAGGCATGAATTCTCTGCGAGCCGCCTGCACCTGCATAGTGTAATCCGGGTAAATGGCGATGTGATTGCCCTTGTACTGCAGGTCCGGTATGTCTCTAGCCATACGCAACACCGTGTCACGGTCTCTGTAATTCAGGACGCGCGCAATAATTGGCCTGGCCGGCGCTCCCGGCTTAGGCCTGGGCCCCAGTGTCCTATGCGCTCTCTCCACAAGGAACATCCCGGACAGGCCAGATCCGAACAAGTCCTTCAGCATCTGTTCTATATACTGCTCCATATTATTAATGTCTGTTGTTTCCGCCACACCTGTGATGCGAACGTTGTTGCGCCTCGACCGCGCCTCTAAGTCCTCATTCTTCCTTTGTATTAGCTCCAGGACTTTGTCCATGCCGCGCATTTGTTTAACCATGTCGGTTTGACCCTCCTCCGTGTCGGCCACACGGGTCTCGAGCGCTTCCACTCTACTTTCATGCTTGTTCATACGTGCTGTGATGCCGTCCATTCGTGCCGCCAGCGCGTCCATTTTGCAATCGATGCCCCGCAGGCCCTCCTTCAGTTCTTGGAACATAGATTTGATGTCAGCCTCAGGTGGGCCACTCCTCTCCGGGTGCGCCGCTTCAGAGTCTCTAGAGTCTTGGTCCGAGGCTTTTTGCTTTGTCTTGTCGAATGTGATTTTCGGTTGGCGCGTATCTGGTTTGCCCATGATCGCCTCCCCGCTCGGCCAGCGGATAAACACCAGTAGGCCCCAGGCTTCTGCCCCGCACCAGGCACCTCGCTCCACGCACCCGCAGCAGAGTATATGTCGGGCAGGCCCCTACAGCAGGCCAGAGAGCCACCGCCCCCGCAAGTTAGGGGACCAGGTCAGACAAGATGGGCCAGCTACGGGGCGCACCCGCAAGCCCGAGTCGCCTCTCGTCCAGTCCACGCAGTCTCAGCAGGCAGACCCACGCGGTTCGCTCACCCGCTCATATCAGCGCTCCAGCGCGGGCAACCATCGGTCCAAGCGATAGCCAGTCTGCGCCAGCTCCATCTAGCCTTTGCCCAACCAGCGGGGTCACCGCAGCGATCGGGTCCTCAGAAGCAGCCCGTGTCCCAACCAGACCCCGCGGAGGGGAGCAGGTAGGCCCCGCGGTCCACCGCCTCCTCCAGGCCCCCGTCGCAGGGCTCTCGCTCGTCGCGGGCAATACGCCGTGTCGTTGGATCTTGGAGAGCGGGCACCTCGCAGGCACGCGGCAAGACCACTTCGCTCCGGGCCAGGCACGGCAACAACCCGCTCAGAGCACCGATCCGGGGTCCAGCCACTCCGCCCTCTGGAAGTCCACGTGTCCGCAGCGTTCTGGAGTCGCCGGTACCCTTCCCCGCGTCACAGCAGGCAAAGTCCCAACACTATACTTGTGCCTGAGCCGTATCACCACTCCGCCAGCGGGGGGGTTGCGAGCCAAGGGGACAGCGCCCCCAGCAGCGGCCCGCACACCGCAGCGCGCCGTCACCCCGGACCCGGCCCTACGCAAGTGCCCGGCGTCCGCGTGTGTAGCAGGCCGCACCACCGCCGACCAGCTCCTCGGCAGATCTGCGCCGTCGCTCCAGTCTCGGCCCCAGGCACTCCGTCGGAGAAGGCAGCTACCAAGCGCTCTTGATCGTGGTCGAAAGGGCCGATCTCCAGCACCTGCAATGCCGATAAATGAAGGATTAATTCACTCGATCGGCGGAGCTGCGCGTTCAGGCAGCCATTCCGCTCTGCAGCCAAGCCACGCCCCAGTTACCATCCATGATTTAAGTAATAAAGTCTGTACAATGTAGAGGATTCACTAGCCCCTCCTGTGATATTGAGATATGATGTGTGAGAATAATGTATGTGTGTATATATTCCATCTCTCCTAGAACCTCAAACCTTCCTGACTCCAGGGGTCTTCTGAGTCAGTATTAGGAGAGTGGTCATGGTTTATTTTGTCCACTCTTCCTCCTTCATGTCACCTTTTGTCACTTTTAAATTTCATATTACAGCCTAGGTCATGGATGAGTCCACTCCAACTTGAGTGCCTCTGGTCATAACAAATACAATTGCCTAGGTGAAGATTCCAGAGTTTATGCTAGGCAGATTCAGGGGGTGATCACCTTCTCAATAGACTGCAAGGAGGTCTCACTGACAAATATGTACAGAGCAGCCACCTAGACAACTCCAGAGACCTAGGTTTCTCAATACAAGTTTGATGCTGGGCCCATTGCTTCTTCATACCAGTCAGCTGTTTGTCCTCAGCTACTGTTTGAAATGTTATTCTTGACTTGAGCTGTCATTAAAGGTCACATATGCTGGATGGATTGCAGCCTCTGAGGGTCTGGATTTTAAGGGATTATTTCCTGCTTGTTCACAAAAGATTGGAATGAGGAAGTGGGACAATGTAGTAATGCTGAAACTATTCACTAATAATCCTACTATGTTGTGTCCCAGTTCTGGTTACCCTCCCTCAGATTCCTTGTGCTGTGAATGAACCATTGAGTTTTTATGTGCGTATCTGTCCGGTCCGCTTACCACAAGGTGGAGCATCATTCCGATTCCAAAAGAGTCTTCCAGTATTTATCACATCAGTTGTTTAACAAGTTTGTACTGGTAGTAAGGTACACAAACATACATTTTCTGTTATCTTGGAATTAAATAATACTATATTAGAATGAAAGGCATTAGCATGAGTTATAGCTGTCAACCACCATTTCCTATACTATGTTTGAGGGACCAAAAGGAAATTATGGTGTACCTCTTTTAATCCGCGCTCCTCAACTACAAGTCAACCTTTCTGTTTAGAGCTTGGTTACAGCTTTATTGTTCTTCCTTCAGGGCCTCTAAAAGGTCTATTGTCTCAACCAGGAACAGTCCAACAGAAAGGTTTCTATAGTCACACTTACCATAGAAGACAGTTCAAGATTCTAAATATCAGATCTTAAAAAGAGGTGAAAAACTCTTGAGTGCTCTCCCAAAGTAACCACTGATTTCAGAAACTGCAATGTAAACAGGAATTTTCCTCACTAGTGACATAACCAAGAAAGCATCATTGTTTCCAGCCTGTTTGATTTTAAGTTACAGTTGCGTCCGGCACGATCCCCCTCGCCATAACGCCTAGCCCGACTGTCCTTGGACAGGTACGCGACTTCCCTGTCCGCCTCCTCCTGGTATTTAGTGAGCTGTGAACGCAGTTCGGCACGTATCCTATCCGTGGGCGCATGGGTCAGTTCAGACTCTAGACGAGCCAGGTCAGTTTCTAGTTTGCTCAAGGTATCGCGGATCGAGCGCAGAACGCCCGTCTTCAGCGACATGCAGTGCCCCCTCGTCACCACCTTACAAGCCTCCCAAAGCGTACCCGGCGAATCTACGGTGCCCTCATTAAGCTCAAAGAATTCCTCTAGTTTGTCGCGCAGTCCCTGCTGGAAGACCTGATCTCGCAGCGCCCGAGAGGGAAACCTCCAGCTAAATGGTTTGACATATTGGGATGGTGTGACTATCGCGAGGAGCACCGGGGCATGGTCGGACAATGATCTCGGCATATGCGACACCGATCGCACTGACGAGTGCAGGTCTCTGGAGAGCAGCCAGTAATCCAGCCTGGACCAGGCGGCTCTGTGAGCCGTGATACAGGTGCCCGCTCGATCCGCGGGGTGTAATAGTCGCCAAGTATCCACTACTCCCGTCTCCTGCATAATACAGCCCAGCATTTCTGACGCCCTAGGGTGGTGTTCTCTCGCAGCGCCCTGCCTATCCATATTACCTGAAAGCACAACATTGAAGTCCCCCCCCCCACAGGATCGCCGCCGGGCCCCGCGCCCGCACTACATGCCATAACTCCCCGAAGAAATCTGGGTTATCGTCGTTAGGACCATACACATTCACCAGTATCAGCCGCATGCCACACAGCGTTCCCACAAGCAACACATACCGGCCTCCCTCATCCCTGAGCACCTCATGTGTCGTCCACTGGAGACCCCTCCTTATCAACACCGCGACTCCTCTTGAGTAGGTGGAGTAAGAGGCATGCACTATCTCCCCCCATCTGTGATGTCTCAGCATTTGGGCCGCATTGTCCACTAAATGAGTCTCTTGCAAAAGACAGATATCTATTTCTTTTCTATGCAAGTAGGTCTGCACCAATCTAGCCTTGCGTCTATCATTCATTCCTCTCACATTCCAGGTAAGGCAGTTTATGTTCGCCATATTGAGAGGGACCTGAGACAGCTACAATCAGACAGTGTATCCAAGCCACACGACATACCCTCCAACCCCCTCCAGACGAGGCGCATAGTAGTACACAACAGGACAGCAGGCCACACGGTACGTGGGCAATCATAATACAATAAGCAGCGTGGATTTCGACAGTGCAGCACAGCATATTTAGCATTCGGTATAGCAATCACATTCCCTTCCTCTGACTCTATTCTACAAAACAATCCTACCCCATGACCACCCCCCAAACTCCGGTGATCCCACCCCCCGCCCGCTCCAACCCCCCAATCAGGTTGTGCATAATCCCCCCAAACTACCTGCCATGGCATAAAACCCACGACTAAACCCAACAACAATAGCAAGTGATTGGGAATCATCCCCTGAGGTACGCAGGTTGGCCGTCTACTAGCCCTGTACTTATGCCAGGGTGATCGAGTGCCGGCTCAGGGTACCGGCTCAAGGACCCCCTCCCCCCCGGAAACGTAGTGAGTTATATGACCCTCACTGCCCAGGAAGCGGAATACAGCCTACAACGGACAAGTTATGCGCACCAAATCGGTGTATCTCATAAGCCAACAACAGAGCAGCAAACAGATAACGTATGCATTTACTCAACGTCACTTAGCCTGTCCTGACGATCTTGGCCCTCAGCAGGCGGTTGATTACGCTGCTCCTTTGCAAGTTGTTTAGCGTATTGTAGCGCCGCCTTCGCATCTAGGAAGAAAGACGGTTTGCCAGGGCCCTGCACCCGGAGCTTCGCAGGGTAAATCAGGGAGTATTTTGTTCCTGTTTGTTGAAAAAGTTTTTTTGCAGGCATGAATTCTCTGCGAGCCGCCTGCACCTGCATAGTGTAATCCGGGTAAATGGCGATGTGATTGCCCTTGTACTGCAGGTCCGGTATGTCTCTAGCCATACGCAACACCGTGTCACGGTCTCTGTAATTCAGGACGCGCGCAATAATTGGCCTGGCCGGCGCTCCCGGCTTAGGCCTGGGCCCCAGTGTCCTATGCGCTCTCTCCACAAGGAACATCCCGGACAGGCCAGATCCGAACAAGTCCTTCAGCATCTGTTCTATATACTGCTCCATATTATTAATGTCTGTTGTTTCCGCCACACCTGTGATGCGAACGTTGTTGCGCCTCGACCGCGCCTCTAAGTCCTCATTCTTCCTTTGTATTAGCTCCAGGACTTTGTCCATGCCGCGCATTTGTTTAACCATGTCGGTTTGACCCTCCTCCGTGTCGGCCACACGGGTCTCGAGCGCTTCCACTCTACTTTCATGCTTGTCCATACGTGCTGTGATGCCGTCCATTCGTGCCGCCAGCGCGTCCATTTTGCAATCGATGCCCCGCAGGCCCTCCTTCAGTTCTTGGAACATAGATTTGATGTCAGCCTCAGGTGGGCCACTCCTCTCCGGGTGCGCCGCTTCAGAGTCTCTAGAGTCTTGGTCCGAGGCTTTTTGCTTTGTCTTGTCGAATGTGATTTTCGGTTGGCGCGTATCTGGTTTGCCCATGATCGCCTCCCCGCTCGGCCAGCGGATAAACACCAGTAGGCCCCAGGCTTCTGCCCCGCACCAGGCACCTCGCTCCACGCACCCGCAGCAGAGTATATGTCGGGCAGGCCCCTACAGCAGGCCAGAGAGCCACCGCCCCCGCAAGTTAGGGGACCAGGTCAGACAAGATGGGCCAGCTACGGGGCGCACCCGCAAGCCCGAGTCGCCTCTCGTCCAGTCCACGCAGTCTCAGCAGGCAGACCCACGCGGTTCGCTCACCCGCTCATATCAGCGCTCCAGCGCGGGCAACCATCGGTCCAAGCGATAGCCAGTCTGCGCCAGCTCCATCTAGCCTTTGCCCAACCAGCGGGGTCACCGCAGCGATCGGGTCCTCAGAAGCAGCCCGTGTCCCAACCAGACCCCGCGGAGGGGAGCAGGTAGGCCCCGCGGTCCACCGCCTCCTCCAGGCCCCCGTCGCAGGGCTCTCGCTCGTCGCGGGCAATACGCCGTGTCGTTGGATCTTGGAGAGCGGGCACCTCGCAGGCACGCGGCAAGACCACTTCGCTCCGGGCCAGGCACGGCAACAACCCGCTCAGAGCACCGATCCGGGGTCCAGCCACTCCGCCCTCTGGAAGTCCACGTGTCCGCAGCGTTCTGGAGTCGCCGGTACCCTTCCCCGCGTCACAGCAGGCAAAGTCCCAACACTATACTTGTGCCTGAGCCGTATCACCACTCCGCCAGCGGGGGGGTTGCGAGCCAAGGGGACAGCGCCCCCAGCAGCGGCCCGCACACCGCAGCGCGCCGTCACCCCGGACCCGGCCCTACGCAAGTGCCCGGCGTCCGCGTGTGTAGCAGGCCGCACCACCGCCGACCAGCTCCTCGGCAGATCTGCGCCGTCGCTCCAGTCTCGGCCCCAGGCACTCCGTCGGAGAAGGCAGCTACCAAGCGCTCTTGATCGTGGTCGAAAGGGCCGATCTCCAGCACCTGCAATGCCGATAAATGAAGGATTAATTCACTCGATCGGCGGAGCTGCGCGTTCAGGCAGCCATTCCGCTCTGCAGCCAAGCCACGCCCCAGTTACCATCCATGATTTAAGTAATAAAGTCTGTACAATGTAGAGGATTCACTAGCCCCTCCTGTGATATTGAGATATGATGTGTGAGAATAATGTATGTGTGTATATATTCCATCTCTCCTAGAACCTCAAACCTTCCTGACTCCAGGGGTCTTCTGAGTCAGTATTAGGAGAGTGGTCATGGTTTATTTTGTCCACTCTTCCTCCTTCATGTCACCTTTTGTCACTTTTAAATTTCATATTACAGCCTAGGTCATGGATGAGTCCACTCCAACTTGAGTGCCTCTGGTCATAACAAATACAATTGCCTAGGTGAAGATTCCAGAGTTTATGCTAGGCAGATTCAGGGGGTGATCACCTTCTCAATAGACTGCAAGGAGGTCTCACTGACAAATATGTACAGAGCAGCCACCTAGACAACTCCAGAGACCTAGGTTTCTCAATACAAGTTTGATGCTGGGCCCATTGCTTCTTCATACCAGTCAGCTGTTTGTCCTCAGCTACTGTTTGAAATGTTATTCTTGACTTGAGCTGTCATTAAAGGTCACATATGCTGGATGGATTGCAGCCTCTGAGGGTCTGGATTTTAAGGGATTATTTCCTGCTTGTTCACAAAAGATTGGAATGAGGAAGTGGGACAATGCAGTAATGCTGAAACTATTCACTAATAATCCTACTATGTTGTGTCCCAGTTCTGGTTACCCTCCCTCAGATTCCTTGTGCTGTGAATGAACCATTGAGTTTTTATGTGCGTATCTGTCCGGTCCGCTTACCACAAGGTGGAGCATCATTCCGATTCCAAAAGAGTCTTCCAGTATTTATCACATCAGTTGTTTAACAAGTTTGTACTGGTAGTAAGGTACACAAACATACATTTTCTGTTATCTTGGAATTAAATAATACTATATTAGAATGAAAGCCATTAGCATGAGTTATAGCTGTCAACCACCATTTCCTATACTATGTTTGAGGGACCAAAAGGAAATTATGGTGTACCTCTTTTAATCCGCGCTCCTCAACTACAAGTCAACCTTTCTGTTTAGAGCTTGGTTACAGCTTTATTGTTCTTCCTTCAGGGCCTCTAAAAGGTCTATTGTCTCAACCAGGAACAGTCCAACAGAAAGGTTTCTATAGTCACACTTACCATAGAAGACAGTTCAAGATTCTAAATATCAGATCTTAAAAAGAGGTGAAAAACTCTTGAGTGCTCTCCCAAAGTAACCACTGATTTCAGAAACTGCAATGTAAACAGGAATTTTCCTCACTAGTGACATAACCAAGAAAGCATCATTGTTTCCAGCCTGTTTGATTTTAAGTTACAGTTGCGTCCGGCACGATCCCCCTCGCCATAACGCCTAGCCCGACTGTCCTTGGACAGGTACGCGACTTCCCTGTCCGCCTCCTCCTGGTATTTAGTGAGCTGTGAACGCAGTTCGGCACGTATCCTATCCGTGGGCGCATGGGTCAGTTCAGACTCTAGACGAGCCAGGTCAGTTTCTAGTTTGCTCAAGGTATCGCGGATCGAGCGCAGAACGCCCGTCTTCAGCGACATGCAGTGCCCCCTCGTCACCACCTTACAAGCCTCCCAAAGCGTACCCGGCGAATCTACGGTGCCCTCATTAAGCTCAAAGAATTCCTCTAGTTTGTCGCGCAGTCCCTGCTGGAAGACCTGATCTCGCAGCGCCCGAGAGGGAAACCTCCAGCTAAATGGTTTGACATATTGGGATGGTGTGACTATCGCGAGGAGCACCGGGGCATGGTCGGACAATGATCTCGGCATATGCGACACCGATCGCACTGACGAGTGCAGGTCTCTGGAGAGCAGCCAGTAATCCAGCCTGGACCAGGCGGCTCTGTGAGCCGTGATACAGGTGCCCGCTCGATCCGCGGGGTGTAATAGTCGCCAAGTATCCACTACTCCCGTCTCCTGCATAATACAGCCCAGCATTTCTGACGCCCTAGGGTGGTGTTCTCTCGCAGCGCCCTGCCTATCCATATTACCTGAAAGCACAACATTGAAGTCCCCCCCCCCACAGGATCGCCGCCGGGCCCCGCGCCCGCACTACATGCCATAACTCCCCGAAGAAATCTGGGTTATCGTCGTTAGGACCATACACATTCACCAGTATCAGCCGCATGCCACACAGCGTTCCCACAAGCAACACATACCGGCCTCCCTCATCCCTGAGCACCTCATGTGTCGTCCACTGGAGACCCCTCCTTATCAACACCGCGACTCCTCTTGAGTAGGTGGAGTAAGAGGCATGCACTATCTCCCCCCATCTGTGATGTCTCAGCATTTGGGCCGCATTGTCCACTAAATGAGTCTCTTGCAAAAGACAGATATCTATTTCTTTTCTATGCAAGTAGGTCTGCACCAATCTAGCCTTGCGTCTATCATTCATTCCTCTCACATTCCAGGTAAGGCAGTTTATGTTCGCCATATTGACAGGGACCTGAGACAGCTACAATCAGACAGTGTATCCAAGCCACACGACATACCCTCCAACCCCCTCCAGACGAGGCGCATAGTAGTACACAACAGGACAGCAGGCCACACGGTACGTGGGCAATCATAATACAATAAGCAGCGTGGATTTCGACAGTGCAGCACAGCATATTTAGCATTCGGTATAGCAATCACATTCCCTTTCTCTGACTCTATTCTACAAAACAATCCTACCCCATGACCACCCCCCAAACTCCGGTGATCCCACCCCCCGCCCGCTCCAACCCCCCAATCAGGTTGTGCATAATCCCCCCAAACTACCTGCCATGGCATAAAACCCACGACTAAACCCAACAACAATAGCAAGTGATTGGGAATCATCCCCTGAGGTACGCAGGTTGGCCGTCTACTAGCCCTGTACTTATGCCAGGGTGATCGAGTGCCGGCTCAGGGTACCGGCTCAAGGACCCCCTCCCCCCCGGAAACGTAGTGAGTTATATGACCCTCACTGCCCAGGAAGCGGAATACAGCCTACAACGGACAAGTTATGCGCACCAAATCGGTGTATCTCATAAGCCAACAACAGAGCAGCAAACAGATAACGTATGCATTTACTCAACGTCACTTAGCCTGTCCTGACGATCTTGGCCCTCAGCAGGCGGTTGATTACGCTGCTCCTTTGCAAGTTGTTTAGCGTATTGTAGCGCCGCCTTCGCATCTAGGAAGAAAGACGGTTTGCCAGGGCCCTGCACCCGGAGCTTCGCAGGGTAAATCAGGGAGTATTTTGTTCCTGTTTGTTGAAAAAGTTTTTTTGCAGTCATGAATTCTCTGCGAGCCGCCTGCACCTGCATAGTGTAATCCGGGTAAATGGCGATGTGATTGCCCTTGTACTGCAGGTCCGGTATGTCTCTAGCCATACGCAACACCGTGTCACGGTCTCTGTAATTCAGGACGCGCGCAATAATTGGCCTGGCCGGCGCTCCCGGCTTAGGCCTGGGCCCCAGTGTCCTATGCGCTCTCTCCACAAGGAACATCCCGGACAGGCCAGATCCGAACAAGTCCTTCAGCATCTGTTCTATATACTGCTCCATATTATTAATGTCTGTTGTTTCCGCCACACCTGTGATGCGAACGTTGTTGCGCCTCGACCGCGCCTCTAAGTCCTCATTCTTCCTTTGTATTAGCTCCAGGACTTTGTCCATGCCGCGCATTTGTTTAACCATGTCGGTTTGACCCTCCTCCGTGTCGGCCACACGGGTCTCGAGCGCTTCCACTCTACTTTCATGCTTGTCCATACGTGCTGTGATGCCGTCCATTCGTGCCGCCAGCGCGTCCATTTTGCAATCGATGCCCCGCAGGCCCTCCTTCAGTTCTTGGAACATAGATTTGATGTCAGCCTCAGGTGGGCCACTCCTCTCCGGGTGCGCCGCTTCAGAGTCTCTAGAGTCTTGGTCCGAGGCTTTTTGCTTTGTCTTGTCGAATGTGATTTTCGGTTGGCGCGTATCTGGTTTGCCCATGATCGCCTCCCCGCTCGGCCAGCGGATAAACACCAGTAGGCCCCAGGCTTCTGCCCCGCACCAGGCACCTCGCTCCACGCACCCGCAGCAGAGTATATGTCGGGCAGGCCCCTACAGCAGGCCAGAGAGCCACCGCCCCCGCAAGTTAGGGGACCAGGTCAGACAAGATGGGCCAGCTACGGGGCGCACCCGCAAGCTCGAGTCGCCTCTCGTCCAGTCCACGCAGTCTCAGCAGGCAGACCCACGCGGTTCGCTCACCCGCTCATATCAGCGCTCCAGCGCGGGCAACCATCGGTCCAAGCGATAGCCAGTCTGCGCCAGCTCCATCTAGCCTTTGCCCAACCAGCGGGGTCACCGCAGCGATCGGGTCCTCAGAAGCAGCCCGTGTCCCAACCAGACCCCGCGGAGGGGAGCAGGTAGGCCCCGCGGTCCACCGCCTCCTCCAGGCCCCCGTCGCAGGGCTCTCGCTCGTCGCGGGCAATACGCCGTGTCGTTGGATCTTGGAGAGCGGGCACCTCGCAGGCACGCGGCAAGACCACTTCGCTCCGGGCCAGGCACGGCAACAACCCGCTCAGGGCACCGATCCGGGGTCCAGCCACTCCGCCCTCTGGAAGTCCACGTGTCCGCAGCGTTCTGGAGTCGCCGGTACCCTTCCCCGCGTCACAGCAGGCAAAGTCCCAACACTATACTTGTGCCTGAGCCGTATCACCACTCCGCCAGCGGGGGGGTTGCGAGCCAAGGGGACAGCGCCCCCAGCAGCGGCCCGCACACCGCAGCGCGCCGTCACCCCGGACCCGGCCCTACGCAAGTGCCCGGCGTCCGCGTGTGTAGCAGGCTGCACCACCGCCGACCAGCTCCTCGGCAGATCTGCGCCGTCGCTCCAGTCTCGGCCCCAGGCACTCCGTCGGAGAAGGCAGCTACCAAGCGCTCTTGATCGGGGTCGAAAGGGCCGAGCTCCAGCACCTGCAATGCCGATAAATGAAGGATTAATTCACTCGATCGGCGGAGCTGCGCGTTCAGGCAGCCATTCCGCTCTGCAGCCAAGCCACGCCCCAGTTACCATCCATGATTTAAGTAATAAAGTCTGTACAATGTAGAGGATTCACTAGCCCCTCCTGTGATATTGAGATATGATGTGTGAGAATAATGTATGTGTGTATATATTCCATCTCTCCTAGAACCTCAAACCTTCCTGACTCCAGGGGTCTTCTGAGTCAGTATTAGGAGAGTGGTCATGGTTTATTTTGTCCACTCTTCCTCCTTCATGTCACCTTTTGTCACTTTTAAATTTCATATTACAGCCTAGGTCATGGATGAGTCCACTCCAACTTGAGTGCCTCTGGTCATAACAAATACAATTGCCTAGGTGAAGATTCCAGAGTTTATGCTAGGCAGATTCAGGGGGTGATCACCTTCTCAATAGACTGCAAGGAGGTCTCACTGACAAATATGTACAGAGCAGCCACCTAGACAACTCCAGAGACCTAGGTTTCTCAATACAAGTTTGATGCTGGGCCCATTGCTTCTTCATACCAGTCAGCTGTTTGTCCTCAGCTACTGTTTGAAATGTTATTCTTGACTTGAGCTGTCATTAAAGGTCACATATGCTGGATGGATTGCAGCCTCTGAGGGTCTGGATTTTAAGGGATTATTTCCTGCTTGTTCACAAAAGATTGGAATGAGGAAGTGGGACAATGCAGTAATGCTGAAACTATTCACTAATAATCCTACTATGTTGTGTCCCAGTTCTGGTTACCCTCCCTCAGATTCCATGTGCTGTGAATGAACCATTGAGTTTTTATGTGCGTATCTGTCCGGTCCGCTTACCACAAGGTGGAGCATCATTCCGATTCCAAAAGAGTCTTCCAGTATTTATCACATCAGTTGTTTAACAAGTTTGTACTGGTAGTAAGGTACACAAACATACATTTTCTGTTATCTTGGAATTAAATAATACTATATTAGAATGAAAGGCATTAGCATGAGTTATAGCTGTCAACCACCATTTCCTATACTATGTTTGAGGGACCAAAAGGAAATTATGGTGTACCTCTTTTAATCCGCGCTCCTCAACTACAAGTCAACCTTTCTGTTTAGAGCTTGGTTACAGCTTTATTGTTCTTCCTTCAGGGCCTCTAAAAGGTCTATTGTCTCAACCAGGAACAGTCCAACAGAAAGGTTTCTATAGTCACACTTACCATAGAAGACAGTTCAAGATTCTAAATATCAGATCTTAAAAAGAGGTGAAAAACTCTTGAGTGCTCTCCCAAAGTAACCACTGATTTCAGAAACTGCAATGTAAACAGGAATTTTCCTCACTAGTGACATAACCAAGAAAGCATCATTGTTTCCAGCCTGTTTGATTTTAAGTTACAGTTGCGTCCGGCACGATCCCCCTCGCCATAACGCCTAGCCCGACTGTCCTTGGACAGGTACGCGACTTCCCTGTCCGCCTCCTCCTGGTATTTAGTGAGCTGTGAACGCAGTTCGGCACGTATCCTATCCGTGGGCGCATGGGTCAGTTCAGACTCTAGACGAGCCAGGTCAGTTTCTAGTTTGCTCAAGGTATCGCGGATCGAGCGCAGAACGCCCGTCTTCAGCGACATGCAGTGCCCCCTCGTCACCACCTTACAAGCCTCCCAAAGCGTACCCGGCGAATCTACGGTGCCCTCATTAAGCTCAAAGAATTCCTCTAGTTTGTCGCGCAGTCCCTGCTGGAAGACCTGATCTCGCAGCGCCCGAGAGGGAAACCTCCAGCTAAATGGTTTGACATATTGGGATGGTGTGACTATCGCGAGGAGCACCGGGGCATGGTCGGACAATGATCTCGGCATATGCGACACCGATCGCACTGACGAGTGCAGGTCTCTGGAGAGCAGCCAGTAATCCAGCCTGGACCAGGCGGCTCTGTGAGCCGTGATACAGGTGCCCGCTCGATCCGCGGGGTGTAATAGTCGCCAAGTATCCACTACTCCCGTCTCCTGCATAATACAGCCCAGCATTTCTGACGCCCTAGGGTGGTGTTCTCTCGCAGCGCCCTGCCTATCCATATTACCTGAAAGCACAACATTGAAGTCCCCCCCCCACAGGATCGCCGCCGGGCCCCGCGCCCGCACTACATGCCATAACTCCCCGAAGAAATCTGGGTTATCGTCGTTAGGACCATACACATTCACCAGTATCAGCCGCATGCCACACAGCGTTCCCACAAGCAACACATACCGGCCTCCCTCATCCCTGAGCACCTCATGTGTCGTCCACTGGAGACCCCTCCTTATCAACACCGCGACTCCTCTTGAGTAGGTGGAGTAAGAGGCATGCACTATCTCCCCCCATCTGTGATGTCTCAGCATTTGGGCCGCATTGTCCACTAAATGAGTCTCTTGCAAAAGACAGATATCTATTTCTTTTCTATGCAAGTAGGTCTGCACCAATCTAGCCTTGCGTCTATCATTCATTCCTCTCACATTCCAGGTAAGGCAGTTTATGTTCGCCATATTGACAGGGACCTGAGACAGCTACAATCAGACAGTGTATCCAAGCCACACGACATACCCTCCAACCCCCTCCAGACGAGGCGCATAGTAGTACACAACAGGACAGCAGGCCACACGGTACGTGGGCAATCATAATACAATAAGCAGCGTGGATTTCGACAGTGCAGCACAGCATATTTAGCATTCGGTATAGCAATCACATTCCCTTCCTCTGACTCTATTCTACAAAACAATCCTACCCCATGACCACCCCCCAAACTCCGGTGATCCCACCCCCCGCCCGCTCCAACCCCCCAATCAGGTTGTGCATAATCCCCCCAAACTACCTGCCATGGCATAAAACCCACGACTAAACCCAACAACAATAGCAAGTGATTGGGAATCATCCCCTGAGGTACGCAGGTTGGCCGTCTACTAGCCCTGTACTTATGCCAGGGTGATCGAGTGCCGGCTCAGCGTACCGGCTCAAGGACCCCCTCCCCCCCGGAAACGTAGTGAGTTATATGACCCTCACTGCCCAGGAAGCGGAATACAGCCTACAACGGACAAGTTATGCGCACCAAATCGGTGTATCTCATAAGCCAACAACAGAGCAGCAAACAGATAACGTATGCATTTACTCAACGTCACTTAGCCTGTCCTGACGATCTTGGCCCTCAGCAGGCGGTTGATTACGCTGCTCCTTTGCAAGTTGTTTAGCGTATTGTAGCGCCGCCTTCGCATCTAGGAAGAAAGACGGTTTGCCAGGGCCCTGCACCCGGAGCTTCGCAGGGTAAATCAGGGAGTATTTTGTTCCTGTTTGTTGAAAAAGTTTTTTTGCAGGCATGAATTCTCTGCGAGCCGCCTGCACCTGCATAGTGTAATCCGGGTAAATGGCGATGTGATTGCCCTTGTACTGCAGGTCCGGTATGTCTCTAGCCATACGCAACACCGTGTCACGGTCTCTGTAATTCAGGACGCGCGCAATAATTGGCCTGGCCGGCGCTCCCGGCTTAGGCCTGGGCCCCAGTGTCCTATGCGCTCTCTCCACAAGGAACATCCCGGACAGGCCAGATCCGAACAAGTCCTTCAGCATCTGTTCTATATACTGCTCCATATTATTAATGTCTGTTGTTTCCGCCACACCTGTGATGCGAACGTTGTTGCGCCTCGACCGCGCCTCTAAGTCCTCATTCTTCCTTTGTATTAGCTCCAGGACTTTGTCCATGCCGCGCATTTGTTTAACCATGTCGGTTTGACCCTCCTCCGTGTCGGCCACACGGGTCTCGAGCGCTTCCACTCTACTTTCATGCTTGTCCATACGTGCTGTGATGCCGTCCATTCGTGCCGCCAGCGCGTCCATTTTGCAATCGATGCCCCGCAGGCCCTCCTTCAGTTCTTGGAACATAGATTTGATGTCAGCCTCAGGTGGGCCACTCCTCTCCGGGTGCGCCGCTTCAGAGTCTCTAGAGTCTTGGTCCGAGGCTTTTTGCTTTGTCTTGTCGAATGTGATTTTCGGTTGGCGCGTATCTGGTTTGCCCATGATCGCCTCCCCGCTCGGCCAGCGGATAAACACCAGTAGGCCCCAGGCTTCTGCCCCGCACCAGGCACCTCGCTCCACGCACCCGCAGCAGAGTATATGTCGGGCAGGCCCCTACAGCAGGCCAGAGAGCCACCGCCCCCGCAAGTTAGGGGACCAGGTCAGACAAGATGGGCCAGCTACGGGGCGCACCCGCAAGCTCGAGTCGCCTCTCGTCCAGTCCACGCAGTCTCAGCAGGCAGACCCACGCGGTTCGCTCACCCGCTCATATCAGCGCTCCAGCGCGGGCAACCATCGGTCCAAGCGATAGCCAGTCTGCGCCAGCTCCATCTAGCCTTTGCCCAACCAGCGGGGTCACCGCAGCGATCGGGTCCTCAGAAGCAGCCCATGTCCCAACCAGACCCCGCGGAGGGGAGCAGGTAGGCCCCGCGGTCCACCGCCTCCTCCAGGCCCCCGTCGCAGGGCTCTCGCTCGTCGCGGGCAATACGCCGTGTTGTTGGATCTTGGAGAGCGGGCACCTCGCAGGCACGCGGCAAGACCACTTCGCTCCGGGCCAGGCACGGCAACAACCCGCTCAGGGCACCGATCCGGGGTCCAGCCACTCCGCCCTCTGGAAGTCCACGTGTCCGCAGCGTTCTGGAGTCGCCGGTACCCTTCCCCGCGTCACAGCAGGCAAAGTCCCAACACTATACTTGTGCCTGAGCCGTATCACCACTCCGCCAGCGGGGGGGTTGCGAGCCAAGGGGACAGCGCCCCCAGCAGCGGCCCGCACACCGCAGCGCGCCGTCACCCCGGACCCGGCCCTACGCAAGTGCCCGGCGTCCGCGTGTGTAGCAGGCCGCACCACCGCCGACCAGCTCCTCGGCAGATCTGCGCCGTCGCTCCAGTCTCGGCCCCAGGCACTCCGTCGGAGAAGGCAGCTACCAAGCGCTCTTGATCGGGGTCGAAAGGGCCGAGCTCCAGCACCTGCAATGCCGATAAATGAAGGATTAATTCACTCGATCGGCGGAGCTGCGCGTTCAGGCAGCCATTCCGCTCTGCAGCCAAGCCACGCCCCAGTTACCATCCATGATTTAAGTAATAAAGTCTGTACAATGTAGAGGATTCACTAGCCCCTCCTGTGATATTGAGATATGATGTGTGAGAATAATGTATGTGTGTATATATTCCATCTCTCCTAGAACCTCAAACCTTCCTGACTCCAGGGGTCTTCTGAGTCAGTATTAGGAGAGTGGTCATGGTTTATTTTGTCCACTCTTCCTCCTTCATGTCACCTTTTGTCACTTTTAAATTTCATATTACAGCCTAGGTCATGGATGAGTCCACTCCAACTTGAGTGCCTCTGGTCATAACAAATACAATTGCCTAGGTGAAGATTCCAGAGTTTATGCTAGGCAGATTCAGGGGGTGATCACCTTCTCAATAGACTGCAAGGAGGTCTCACTGACAAATATGTACAGAGCAGCCACCTAGACAACTCCAGAGACCTAGGTTTCTCAATACAAGTTTGATGCTGGGCCCATTGCTTCTTCATACCAGTCAGCTGTTTGTCCTCAGCTACTGTTTGAAATGTTATTCTTGACTTGAGCTGTCATTAAAGGTCACATATGCTGGATGGATTGCAGCCTCTGAGGGTCTGGATTTTAAGGGATTATTTCCTGCTTGTTCACAAAAGATTGGAATGAGGAAGTGGGACAATGCAGTAATGCTGAAACTATTCACTAATAATCCTACTATGTTGTGTCCCAGTTCTGGTTACCCTCCCTCAGATTCCTTGTGCTGTGAATGAACCATTGAGTTTTTATGTGCGTATCTGTCCGGTCCGCTTACCACAAGGTGGAGCATCATTCCGATTCCAAAAGAGTCTTCCAGTATTTATCACATCAGTTGTTTAACAAATTTGTACTGGTAGTAAGGTACACAAACATACATTTTCTGTTATCTTGGAATTAAATAATACTATATTAGAATGAAAGGCATTAGCATGAGTTATAGCTGTCAACCACCATTTCCTATACTATGTTTGAGGGACCAAAAGGAAATTATGGTGTACCTCTTTTAATCCGCGCTCCTCAACTACAAGTCAACCTTTCTGTTTAGAGCTTGGTTACAGCTTTATTGTTCTTCCTTCAGGGCCTCTAAAAGGTCTATTGTCTCAACCAGGAACAGTCCAACAGAAAGGTTTCTATAGTCACACTTACCATAGAAGACAGTTCAAGATTCTAAATATCAGATCTTAAAAAGAGGTGAAAAACTCTTGAGTGCTCTCCCAAAGTAACCACTGATTTCAGAAACTGCAATGTAAACAGGAATTTTCCTCACTAGTGACATAACCAAGAAAGCATCATTGTTTCCAGCCTGTTTGATTTTAAGTTACATAGGTAGGCTTTTTGTTTCCATCTGTAGATAAGGCCCTTTCCTCAGTCCATGGATTGGGGATATTAGCACCACCTGGGCAAGGTTCTCACCTCTTTTATGTTCGAAAAGAGAACTCCATAGGTTAAAGACATTAAGTTACGTTTTGCTAAGCGTGGGGAGCACTGTTACATTCCTTGTACAGAATTCATTCCCTAACTTTTGATCTATTTAAGCAACAATTATTTTTTGAGGGAATCTAGAAATCAAACAGCATATAGGGCCATATGTAGGTAAAGCCCAAATTGCGAGTTCTTAATAGTGATTATTACCGAATCGCTATTAAGAACTCGCAAATACCGATGTAGATAAAAAAATCGCTAAAAGTTAGCGATTCGTAATAATCGCAAAAAAAATACTGAATCCGCATTACCGAATCCGCATTTGCGAAATCGCAATTTCAAAAAATCGCAAATTAGCGAACCCGCTAATCGGGTGCAGCCTGATGACCTCACAACCAGGAAGTGGCCTGACACACTGATCCTGAAGCTGTGGGAGAGGCAGGGAGCAGGAGCACAGACCCAGGAGCTGCACAGTAATCCCCAAGCAGACACCAAAAACAAGCATGGACACACAGGAGAAGGGAAAGGAGCAGGCAGAGAGGAAGAGGAAACACAAATTCTCTGAGAAGGAGTTGGAGGTCCTAATTGAGGAGGTGGTAAAGGAGCACGACCAGTTGTTTGGCAAGCACTCTTTGCATGTTCTGGAATCGCAGGAACTGAAGATATGGCTCAATACAGGCAAAAATGAATGCCATTGGTGTCACCCACGCTCCATTGATGAACTCAAGAAGCGCTGGTATGACCTCCGCAAACATACCAAGGAGAGGGTGGCTGACAGGCTCAAGCAAGCCAATCAGACAGGTGGCGGAACATCCACTGCACCAGTACCAACACCCCTGGAGGAAATGGTGGAGTCCACCCTCCAGTCGGAGAGCATCATTGGCATCGGAGACGCGGACAGCTTAGTCAGAGGAAACAACAGACAAGGTAAGAAGCATGCACAGCATGCTGAGCCCCCCACCATCCCCAATCCCCATTAAGAAAGTAGGAATCACACTCCAGTCCATGATTTGCTAACAGCCAGCAATGCATCTTGGGAGATGTAGTCCTAATTAACACATAACATAACAGTTATTCCAATGAACCCAAGTGCATGTGACCCACATCTGTAAATAAGCAAGCTGGGGACTATCAGTATGAATGGCAAACGTGTAATTTAATGGAACACAAGTGCCACCAGGCAAATCAATAAATTGACATTCTGTATCCACAGGCGAACCTGCGCCCCAGACTGCTGAGAGGGAGACAGAAGAGGCACTTAGGGAACACAACACTCAGGATGATGAGGCCTTGACACCTGCATATGTTACACCACCACCAAGACGCAGGAGGCATACAGTGGGTAGCCTTCAGGAGATGGAGGGTTCAGAGAAGGAGAGCATGGGAGCCCCACAGACCATGCAGGAAGAGGCAGGACAGACTCCAGAGCACCAGTCACCCATGGTGCGTAGCCACACATGTGCCCGACGATGCAGACCAAGGGCACACAGTCCAGATGCACAGGGAGGAGACTCCAGTGTATTTGCAGGTCTGGAGGGAAACATGTTGAAGGTGCAGTGGCTGCAAGGTAAAACAATGCGGTCAATGCAACGCCAGATGATGTACATGAACAGACATATGAGGGACATGAAGGAGGGCATAAATGCTCTAAATACCACCGTTGCAGAGGGCATGCGGGACATGGTGTTGGGCTGTTGTGCAGCAAAATGGACATGGAACGTGGGTCAAGGCTCAGGGAGGAACAGCGCATGGAAGGGTACACAAAGGCGGTGAACCGGCTATGCAATGCCACCTCTGTCCTCAGCAGATGCTCAGGGGCCATGCAGTTGGAGATGGCCCACTGCAGCTGTGATGTGGCCAGGGGGTTGGTTACTGTCACCACTTCGTTGGAAGAGCTCCAGACAACACACATCGCTGCCATAGGGTCTGGGGATGGTGGTGAAAGTGAGGAGGTAACAAGCCGCAGCAGCATCACTCCACCAATAGCGGAGTCCAGGAGGCGCAGTGCAAGGTCCAGCCGCAGGACAGTCCTCTAGGGAGGGCAGTTTGCAGAGAGAGCGGAGCAGTCCTGTGCGTGGCGCAGGAAATGAAGCCATGCTTCCGCTGACATTGGGAGATGGGTGAGGTAACCCATGTAACCAAATTATAAGGGATGACAATGAGCATGCAGTGTATCAATGCCATGCTGGGATTGTTGAGGCACTGAGGGGCCAATATGGTGCGGCGGTGTGCATTCCTATTGCCTGACGTAAGGTCAATAAAACACCGTTACACAATTGTAATTACTCGCTTTGTCTCATTACTTACTCAGAAATAGTTGCGTGTGATCTCAGCCCGTCTGTGTCTCCCATCTGGCACTGCTGCAACACCTGCTGCGCGGTGCAGTGTCTGTGGACATTCCTCATCATCATCCTCTGATTCAGTGAGTTCCACGGGTGTTCCCTTCTTTGTGGCCAGGTTATGTAGCATGGCACATGTTGCTATTATCTCGCAGCAGGTCAGGAGCACGACCAGTTGTTTGGCAAGCACTCTTTGCATGTTCTGGAATCGCAGGAACTGAAGATATGGCTCAATACAGGCAAAAATGAATGCCATTGGTGTCACCCACGCTCCATTGATGAACTCAAGAAGCGCTGGTATGACCTCCGCAAACATACCAAGGAGAGGGTGGCTGACAGGCTCAAGCAAGCCAATCAGACAGGTGGCGGAACATCCACTGCACCAGTACCAACACCCCTGGAGGAAATGGTGGAGTCCACCCTCCAGTCGGAGAGCATCATTGGCATCGGAGACGCGGACAGCTTAGTCAGAGGAAACAACAGACAAGGTAAGAAGCATGCACAGCATGCTGAGCCCCCCACCATCCCCAATCCCCATTAAGAAAGTAGGAATCACACTCCAGTCCATGATTTGCTAACAGCCAGCAATGCATCTTGGGAGATGTAGTCCTAATTAACACATAGCATAACAGTTATTCCAATGAACCCAAGTGCATGTGACCCACATCTGTAAATAAGCAAGCTGGGGACTATCAGTATGAATGGCAAACGTGTAATTTAATGGAACACAAGTGCCACCAGGCAAATCAATAAATTGACATTCTGTATCCACAGGCGAACCTGCGCCCCAGACTGCTGAGAGGGAGACAGAAGAGGCACTTAGGGAACACAACACTCAGGATGATGAGGCCTTGACACCTGCATATGTTACACCACCACCAAGACGCAGGAGGCATACAGTGGGTAGCCTTCAGGAGATGGAGGGTTCAGAGAAGGAGAGCATGGGAGCCCCACAGACCATGCAGGAAGAGGCAGGACAGACTCCAGAGCACCAGTCACCCATGGTGCGTAGCCACACATGTGCCCGACGATGCAGACCAAGGGCACACAGTCCAGATGCACAGGGAGGAGACTCCAGTGTATTTGCAGGTCTGGAGGGAAACATGTTGAAGGTGCAGTGGCTGCAAGGTAAAACAATGCGGTCAATGCAACGCCAGATGATGTACATGAACAGACATATGAGGGACATGAAGGAGGGCATAAATGCTCTAAATACCACCGTTGCAGAGGGCATGCGGGACATGGTGTTGGGCTGTTGTGCAGCAAAATGGACATGGAATGTGGGTCAAGGCTCAGGGAGGAACAGCGCATGGAAGGGTACACAAAGGCGGTGAACCGGCTATGCAATGCCACCTCTGTCCTCAGCAGATGCTCAGGGGCCATGCAGTTGGAGATGGCCCACTGCAGCTGTGATGTGGCCAGGGGGTTGGTTACTGTCACCACTTCGTTGGAAGAGCTCCAGACAACACACATCGCTGCCATAGGGTCTGGGGATGGTGGTGAAAGTGAGGAGGTAACAAGCCGCAGCAGCATCACTCCACCAATAGCGGAGTCCAGGAGGCGCAGTGCAAGGTCCAGCCGCAGGACAGTCCTCTAGGGAGGGCAGTTTGCAGAGAGAGCGGAGCAGTCCTGTGCGTGGCGCAGGAAATGAAGCCATGCTTCCGCTGACATTGGGAGATGGGTGAGGTAACCCATGTAACCAAATTATAAGGGATGACAATGAGCATGCAGTGTATCAATGCCATGCTGGGATTGTTGAGGCACTGAGGGGCCAATATGGTGCGGCGGTGTGCATTCCTATTGCCTGACGTAAGGTCAATAAAACACCGTTACACAATTGTAATTACTCGCTTTGTCTCATTACTTACTCAGAAATAGTTGCGTGTGATCTCAGCCCGTCTGTGTCTCCCATCTGGCACTGCTGCAACACCTGCTGCGCGGTGCAGTGTCTGTGGACATTCCTCATCATCATCCTCTGATTCAGTGAGTTCCACGGGTGTTCCCTTCTTTGTGGCCAGGTTATGTAGCATGGCACATGTTGCTATTATCTCGCAGCAGGTCAGAGGGCGGTACTGCCGTGCACCTCCACTTTTGTGGAGGCAGCGGAACCTGCTTTTCAGGAGTCCAAATGTATGCTCAACCACATTCCGCGTTGATTTATTCGCCACATTAAATCTCCTCTCACTTGGGGTAGATGGGTTGAGGTATGGAGTCAGGATAAATGACTGCACCGCATATGCGCTGTCACCTAAGTGGTAAAGGAAGACACATCATTCACAGTCAGCAACAGATACATTCAAGGTATACATCAGGGTCTGTCACATTGATTTACCTAGCAGGTATCCTTCTCCAAATTCACCCCCAGCAAGACGTGTATAGATCCTAGATGTAGGAGTCATGCGTGCTCCCTGGAAATTTTGCTACAATATCGGTGATGATGTGAGACGCATCACAAATGACCTGTACGTTGATTGAATGTGTTGATTTGCGGTTCCGATATATGTACTCAGTTGCAGGGGGGTGATGGGGCTGATTAGAATAAGTGTCCCATCGATGCACCCTATGGTATGTGGGAACTGAGCCTTCTGATAAAAATCCGTCTTTGTCTTATACAGTTCCGTCTGTGTGCTGGGGAACATCATCCAGCATCCAGGAATGTGTTGAAGAAGCGTGACAGGCAACTTTGTGAGACACCACCAGCCACACAGCTATGACCCCCTGGTAACTATCTGATGCAAGTAGGTGCAGGCAACAAAAGACCTGTACATGTGGTGGTATTGTGTGCGCCCTTGGTGTCTGGTGCTCAAGGAATGGGTGCAGGTCACGTATCAGGTCTAGGATGGTGGTAGGGTGAAGCCTGTACCTCTCATGGATTTCTGCCTCTGTGAGTTAGAATAGTGTGATGCACAATCTGTATACGCGTTCCTGTCATCTCCAGATCCTCAGTGCTGCTGCTTGCATCCGCATCCGCCTTGCAATGACCTAGAGGGCCGCCATTGTGTTCACGCAGATGCATTCTGGGGCTGTTTATATGCAGTGCACCTGGTTACTGTAACGCCCTGAACGTCTCAGGATCGTTTAACAGACACGATAATGAGAACGCAACCACTTGTGAAGGTTTAGTTATTTTAATGAAGGCAAAAATAATACAAGGAATAAACAAAGGTTATAGTCACTGGAATCCTCCAGGCTAAGTACGTTACCAGCCCACAGCACGGATGGTCCTAACCATCCTCTGCATATACGCCGATCCCGGCGTATGCCAACAGAGGGCAGAAATGAAATGGCCGACAATGCCAATCGGTAGGCTCTGAGGGGCACGAAGAGTGTTGGGGAGAATCGAGGAGTCAGGGAAACACCCAGCCGGGGTCTCTACCTGAAGGGAGCAGCCGCTCAACCTCTTCCTCAGACTGCACCGGGACGCGGAGTCACCTCCTGGTGATGCGTCACCGATACCCCAATCACAAGCAAAGAAGACTGAACCGAGAGCAGCCGCTCGATCGATCCTGTGGACTTCAGAGTCTGTAACGCGGCAAACACCTCCTGGTGTGCGTTACAGCTGGCAGCCCCTGTATCTCTGGTCGGGCTGGGAGTTACGACTCCAACCAGCAAAAGCGCCACTGCGCTTTGACTCAGCCGAGTCAAAAAGCGAAGCTCAATGGTTATCCGGTAGAGCTTCCGGGTCCTTCACAGGTGACGATGGGGCAAGACACGGCCCAGGGAGTAACGACTCACCCTACCTCCGTTCTTGCCTTACTGGAGCACCACTCCGAAACACTGCTCTTCACTAAGCAGGTACGTCGGTGTAAACACAATATCCGACAGCGTTGTACCTCCCGGTTCCTCCCTTTATAGGGCGTGTTTTCCTTGAGTTATGTAACAGCTCTCCTGTTTACATAAGGGCGTGTTTTCCTTGAGTTATGTAACAGCTCTCCTGTTTACATAAGGGCGTGTTTTCCTTGAGTTATGTAACAGCTCTCCTGTTTACATAACCTCTCAACCGCTAAGCATCCTGGGAGATGTAGTCCGTTTTCGCTGGTTACCGTTTTCCTCCCCTCGCATGACAGGAATTCTTGACAGTACATCCTCCCTCTCAGCGGCTCCCCACGGGTCCAGCGCTGGCAGGAAAACGCCGATGGAACAAGGAGACCAAGCGCGGAGCATGAACCCCTTCAGCCGGTTCCCATGACTGCTCCTCCGGGCCATAGCCTTTCCACGCAACCAGGTACCACAGCTTCCCCCTGCGCCATTTGGACGCCCGTATGCCCGACACTTCATACTCCACCTCCGACTCCACGCATACCGGCCTAGGTGTCCCAGACGGCTTGGAGGGTGCTGGTTTGAGCAATGATACATGAAAGACAGGGTGTATCCGCAATGACTGGGGCAAGCACACCTGCACGTTCACGGGACCCATACACTTGGTAATTCGATAGGGGCCCATGTACTTGGGATGGAACACACTGTTCTTTCGAAACCTCATGTTTCTTGTGGATATCCAGACGTAGTCTCCAGTGCGGTACAGTGGCCCGGGCCTTCTCTTCCTGTCTGCCGCAGCCTTGTATCTTCTCTTGGCCTCTATTAGGACAGCCCTTGAGCGCATCAACGTGTCTTTTATGTGTGCCACCCTGTCCGCTGTGGCGGGAATCCTGTCCTCTCTGAACGGATGTAGAAATGGCAAGAACCTGGGATGTTGGCCATAGTTGCTATAGAACGGAGATGACTGTGTGGAGCTGTGAGTGGCGTTGTTATAGGCTATCTCCGCAACCCATAGCAAGTCGACCCATTCTTCCCTGCCCTGGTCCACAAAACATCGCAGATACTGTTTGAGCGTTTGGTTCAGGCGCTCGGTTTGGCCGTCCGTTTGAGGGTGGTAGCTGGTGGACAGGGCGGTCTTAACATGCAGCGCAGTGCACCAAGTCTTCCAGAATTGCGCAGTAAACTGCGACCCCCGGTCCGACACGATCACCCCAGGTAATCCATGCAGTCGTACCACATTCTTGAGGAGTAGTGACGCCAATTCCCCGGCCGTAGGGACTCTCTTGCAGGGGATGAAGTGCCCCATTTTCGTCAAGTAATCCACCACCACCAGTATTGCCGTCATCCCCTGGTCTACCGGTAGGCCCACCACGAAGTCCAGTGATATGCTATCCCATGGTCTATCCGGGGTCGGAAGTGGATGTAAGAGCCCTTGGGTTCGGCCATGGTCGGCCTTCATGGTAGCACACGTAGGACACTCCTGTCCCCACCTCCTGACATCCACTCTCATGGCTGGCCACCAGAAATGCCATCCCATGCTAGCCACCGTTTTTTCAAAGCCCAAATGACCTGCGCATGGAGAGTCATGGCACCAGATGAATGCTTGTTTCCTTAGCCTAGGCGTGGGTATCAATAGGCACCTGCCCTTCAGGGGTATCCCGTCCTTCAGCTGCCATTCTCTGTGACTGAGGAGCCACCTCCGCCATGCGAATGACCTGATCCCTCTCTTTATTCCCCTCAGGAAAGTATCCGGTTGGATAACCCCCAATACCATCCTCGGGGAAATGATGGAATGCTCGGTCGCAGGCAATGGTTCCTTAACTGCAGATTGACGGGACAGGGCGTCCGCCTTCCGGTTTTCCGTCCCCGGCCGATATGTGATGCGGAAGTTGAACCCCGCAAAGAAGATCATCCACCGCAGCTGTCTGGGAGAAAGGTGTCTTGTGGCCGTCATGAACTGTAGGTTCCGATGGTCCGTGTACACCGATACCACATGTCTTGCCCCCATCAACCAATGCCTCCATTCGGTGAAGGCGTCCTTGATTGCGAGAAGCTCCTTCTCCGCAATATGGTAGTTGCGTTCGGCGTCGTTGAGTTTGCGGGACATGTACGCAACGGGATGAAGCACCCCTGTGTCGTGGTTGCGTTGGGACAAGATAGCCCCCAGCGCCACATCCGATGCGTCCGCTTCCACCACGTAGGGGAGATCCGGATCGGGGTGAGCCAACACCGGCGCCTTACCAAAGGCGCTTTTCAGGGCCTCAAAGGCTTTGTTCGCTTCAGGGGACCAGACAAACTCCTTGGACTTCCTCAGTAGCTGTGTGATTGGGGCCACCAATCCTGAAAATCCATCTATAAACCGCCTGTAAAAGTTGGCGAAGCCAATGAAACTTTGGACGTCCTTCACGCTTTGGGGCACCGGCCATTCTTTCACCGCCTTGATCTTTCGTTCTGCCATCTCCTGTCCCTCTGGACTCAGCATCACTCCGAGGAATTCCACGGATGTGACGTGGAAGTCACACTTGCTGAGTTTACAAAACAGCATGTTTTCCCTCAGCTTTTGGAGCACAGCTTTGACGTGGTGTACGTGCTCCTCCACACTGGACGAATAGATGAGGATGTCGTCGATATATACGACCACGTAGATATCCAACTCCTCTCTGAATACCTCATTTAAAAAGTACTGAAAGGCTGCCGGGGCGTTGCACAGACCGAACGGCATGACGGGGTACTCAAAAAGGCCGAACCTGGTCTTAAAGGCGGTCTTCCACTCGTCTCCGTCCCTCATGCGCACCAGATGGTATGCCCCTTTCAAATCCAACTTGGTGTAGATACGAGCTTTCTTGACCTGTTCCAGAAGTACACTGATGAGAGGCAAGGGGTACCGATTCTTTACGGTTATCGCATTCAATGCCCTAAAGTCCACACAGGCTCTCAGCTCCCCATTAGCCTTCGGGATGAAGAAGAGTGGCGAGGCGGCCGGAGACTTGGACGGGCGGATGAATCCTAGCTTGAGGAGTTTATCCAGGTACCCCCGGAGATGCACGTTTTCAGGCTCCGTCAGGGCATACAGCCTGCCGCTGGGAACGCTGGCCCCTGGCACCAGGTCGATCTGGCAGTCAAACTGTCTATGTGGTGGTAGCACTTCCGCCTTCACCTCATCAAATACATCCTCAAAACTGTGATAAGCCTGGGGGAGAGCCACATCTTTTTCTTCCGCTGTAGCCACCGTGTGACTCCCGCTCTCATCTGCGTCAAGGGATTCCGTTCTTATTCCACAATGCAGGATGCAATATTTTTATTTATTTATTTATTTAGCTTGTATAGCGCACAGATACCCCAACGGGGTGTCCCGGCGCTTGTGTGAGAACGTGTACAATGCTAGCTGTAAAGTGAAAAATTAGCAGAATAGAAAAGTTTTCAGGGTTCTCCGAAAGGGAGGTTCGTCTCGAATGCTCCTAATGTACAAGGGTAGGTTGTTCCAGTGGGAGGCAGTGCAAACTTGGAACGTTTTCCCCCCAGATCGAGCCTTTTTAACCCTCGGGGTAAAAAGAAGATGTTGAGAGCTCGATCGGAGTGAGCGAGCGTTACTGTAAGGGCGGAGACATGAGGACAGATGAGCAGAACCCTTCCCATTGATAGCACGGTGGGCAAGGGTGAGGGCCTTAAATTCCGACCTTTTATGTACTGGGAGCCAATGCAGCCTGAGGCGGTGGGGGGTAATGTGTTCTCTAAGGGGGAGACCACAAACCAGACGGACTGCAGCATTTTGAACTGTTTGCAGACGCCTCTGGAGACCTTTGGATAATCCCAGATAGAGGCCATTTGCATAGTCAAGATGGGAGGTGATTAACGCCTGCACAATTGTTTTTCTGGTTTGGTTAGGGATGAAGTTGATGAACTTTTTCATCATCCTCATTTTAGAAAAGCAGGCCACAGATACAGACTGAATCTGCTTCTTGAAGGAGAGATCACTATCCCAAATGACTCCTAAGTTTTTGACGGAGTCCTTAGGCAAAGGAGGGGCACTCAAGTCAAGAGGCCACCACAGAGTAGAATCCAGTGGAGAGGGCTGGTGAAAAAATATTACTTCGGTTTTGCCAGCATTAAGCCGGAGGCAGTTATTATCCATCCAGTTGGCAATGATCCGAAGGCAATTTTTTAGTGGGTCAAAGGTAGACTCAGACGGGGAATCATACGAAAAAAGAAGCTGTATATCATCCGCATAAGATGTGGCCTGTATTCCAGATTGGGAGATGATCTCGGCCAGCGGGGAAAAATATACGTTAAACAAGAGAGGGCTTAATGAAGAGCCCTGAGGGACGCCCCACTTAAGGGGACGACTGCATGAAGTAAAGGGGGGAGTGAATACAGCCTGAGTCCGATTGGACAAAAAGGAGGCAAGCCATTCCAAGGCCTTGCCCTGAACACCTTTTGCCTGTAGTCGGTCGAGGAGGATAGGGTGAGAGACGGTGTCGAATGCTGCTGACAAGTCTAGCAGCACCAACACCGCTCTAGAGCCCTCGTCAACTTTCCACCTGATAGCGTCCGCCATCTCCAGGAGGGCAGATTCGGTGCTATGACCCGACCTGAAACCATGCTGGGAGATGTGGAAGGCACCACTCCTCTCAAAGAAACCAGCCAATTGACCATGTACAAGTTTCTCCAGCACTTTGGCTGGGGCAGGAAGCAAGGAGATGGGGCGATAATTCGCTGGTTCAGAGGGGTCTGCGGTTGCCTTTTTGATGATTGGAACCAGTCTAGCATGTTTCCAAGAGTCTGGAAAGATACCTGTCAGAAGAGAGTCATTCCAGATTTCATTCAGTAAAGGATTGAGCAGAGGAGCAAGGGATTTATACTGCTTCGCTGGCCACGGGTCGAGGGGGGAGCCAGATTTGCACTTGAGTAATTCTGCCAGAGACTGTTCTAAGGAGATCGCCTCAAATTTAGAAAAGACCTTGTCCGGATTGGAGCTGGTTAAATCTGATTTCAGTTGAGGAGGGGTGATGTTACTGGGAAAGGAGTTCTGAATGAGAGCGATCTTGTCTTCAAAATAGCTCGAAAGATTGTCGCAAAGGGTCTGGGAGACCAGTGGTTGGCGCTTAAGGGCCATGGGGTCGGTAAAGGCTCTGACCGTGTCAAAAATGACTCTAGATGAACCCTTAGCCCGGGTGATTTTCTCCTCAAGGTGTGATCTTTTATGATCAATGATTTTCCTTCTGTACTCCTTAAGGGAGGTTTTGTATTTGGATCTACTATCAGGAGAGTAAGATCGCCTCCAGTTTCTCTCCAGCCTCTTGCAGATTGATTTGTGTAGCCGCAGTTCCTCAGAATACCAGGGTGCCGAGGGAGAGGTACGAAGGGATTTAATGGGTCTCATAGGTGCTAAAAGATCCAGAGCCGAAGTGACCCAGTGATTGAAACTGGCCACGCGAGAGTCCAGATCGTTGGCCTCCCCTGGGGAGGTCATGGAGAGATGAGGGCCTAGACTCTCAAGAGAGATTCTCCTCCAATTCCGCCCCTTGGTGTTGGACTGAGGTCTGGAGCGATCCACCAAGCGGGAGGAAATGGAGAAAGGGATTAAAAAATGGTCCGACCAGACAACAGGGGTGGGCTTACCTAAAATGGTGTCAGTGAGATTGGTACAGATCAAGTCCAGAGTGTGTCCGCCCTTATGTGTAGGGCCGAAGACAATTTGCTTTAGGCCACCATCAGATAAGGTTGACAAAAAGTTGGAGGCATTGGGTTCATTGATGTTGTCAGCGTGCAGATTAAAATCACCCAAAAGGGTGAAATTGGCATAGCGGAAAGATGCCTGTAAAGCGAAATCAATGAGGGCCGGAAGATAGGAGATTTTAGATTTAGGGGGACGGTAAACCAATAAGCCTGAGTAGGTGAAGTTAGCGGCAAGTTTAATGCAGAAAGGTAATGCCTCAATGCACTCTATTTGGGGGTATGGGAAGGAGGAGATCGACCAAATAGATCTATATATAATGGCCACTCCTCCACCAGGGTGGGAATTCTGTCTGTTAGCACACAGAATTTTGTAGTCGGGAGGTATAGCAAGACAGAGGGCAGGATTGGTGTCATCTCCCAACCAAGTTTCCGTAAGGAAAAGGATGTCCCACCTATTATCCTCGAGTGATTGGGCTATGTCTAACGAATGCTTTGCTAACGAGCGGCAGTTAATAAGTCCTGCTTTGATAGAAGTATTCCTGCCATACACAGGTTGACAGTGTACGGGCTGACAAAAATGGCAAGCGGGGTGAGAAATATCATCAGTATGCCGTACGCAGCAGGGTTTGAACACAAGGGATGTCGAGTCATCCAACAGTGCTTGGAGTGCCTGTGACCAAGAGCATGAATTTGAGTTAAGGCTTAAAAGGGTTTCCCTGTTGTAGGTGATGGGATTGAGGAACTCCGGCGGCAAGGGGATAGAACATGGCGTAGCCGCGTCCGAGACGCGGACGGGCGCAGACGGGCAGGACTCTGGCACGACTCCGGCGCGAGTCAGGCGCGCCCGCTGAGCGCGTTCGCTGCGCGAAGTCATGTCCTTCCCCTTTTATGCGCGACTAGAGCGCTCCGGGTCCGATCCACCCCCAAGATGGCCGCCACGCTTCTGAGCCCCGGGACCAACTCCACAGCGTCACTAGTCAGCTGCAGGTGAGTGGGCGCCGGGCAGCGGGAAACGGGAAGACACAAAGGTAAGGAGGTCTGCCTAGTGCAGAGATGCCAGCAAAAGTTAAAAATTAAAAAGTTAAAAAACCAAGTCGGCTAATTGTGCAAATAATCGCTATAGCAGCATAAAACACAATACAGCAACAGCAGAGCACACAGCCTCCCGGCTTCCGCCTCAGGAGGAGTACACGCAATCACACAGACTGGCGCGTGGGATCTGGGCCCCCTTTATGCGCGACTAGAGCGCTCCGGGTCCGATCCACCCCCAAGATGGCCGCCACGCTTCTGAGCCCCGGGACCAACTCCACAGCGTCACTAGTCAGCTGCAGGTGAGTGGGCGCCGGGCAGCGGGAAACGGGAAGACACAAAGGTAAGGAGGTCTGCCTAGTGCAGACATGCCAGCAAAAGTTAAAAATTAAAAAGTTAAAAAACCAAGTCGGCTAATTGTGCAAATAATCGCTATAGCAGCATAAAACACAATACAGCAACAGCAGAGCACACAGCCTCCCGGCTTCCGCCTCAGGAGGAGTACACGCAATCACACAGACTGGCGCGTGGGATCTGGGCCCACTTTATGCGCGACTAGAGCGCTCCGGGTCCGATCCACCCCCAAGATGGCCGCCACGCTTCTGAGCCCCGGGACCAACTCCACAGCGTCACTAGTCAGCTGCAGGTGAGTGGGCGCCGGGCAGCGGGAAACGGGAAGACACAAAGGTAAGGAGGTCTGCCTAGTGCAGAGATGCCAGCAAAAGTTAAAAATTAAAAAGTTAAAAAACCAAGTCGGCTAATTGTGCAAATAATCGCTATAGCAGCATAAAACACAATACAGCAACAGCAGAGCACACAGCCTCCCGGCTTCCGCCTCAGGAGGAGTACACGCAATCACACAGACTGGCGCGTGGGATCTGGGCCCCCTTTATGCGCGACTAGAGCGCTCCGGGTCCGATCCACCCCCAAGATGGCCGCCACGCTTCTGAGCCCCGGGACCAACTCCACAGCGTCACTAGTCAGCTGCAGGTGAGTGGGCGCCGGGCAGCGGGAAACGGGAAGACACAAAGGTAAGGAGGTCTGCCTAGTGCAGAGATGCCAGCAAAAGTTAAAAATTAAAAAGTTAAAAAACCAAGTCGGCTAATTGTACAAATAATCGTTATAGCAGCATATGGTGACGTCAGTTCGATGCGATGTGTTGGCCAATCCACAGAGGGGTTGTGTTTCTGTAGCCACGGCAATCCCAATATGACGCCATATTGGGGCGCTCGGATGATGTTAAAATCGATTTGTTCCAAATGGTTCCTCCCACATCTCATCGGAAGGACCCCCGTGTGCTGCCCGATAGGCCCCGTCACCAATCGCCTTCCGTCTACAGCATAGACGTCTTCGGGTACAGCTTTGGGAAGAAGCACTAGCCCTAGCCTGCATGCCTCGTTGTGGTCCATAAACATGCCAGTGGCCCCTGAATCCACCATGGCCACAACGGGTATCCACTGGTCATGCACTCCCACGTGCACCGTGAGAAACAGGTGTCGTTGTCCCTTAGTGACCGAGTTGGAAAGTGAAGGGATGGATGAGTGACTCCGAGATGCCCCTTCTTTGGTCTGGGAGTCCTCTAGTTTTCCGCCGGTACGTCCACCACGGCTGTTACCGACCGGTTGGCCCGATAACGTGACGTCTTCGGTTTGGCAGGGCATTCACGTACGTAGTGGCCTTTTTTGCCACAATATAGGCACAATCCTTGTTTACGGCGTGACTCTTTCTCCGTGGCTGTGAGGCTCGCTCGTATTGCGCCGATGTCCATGGGTTCTCCCTTGGATGCGGTGGAAGTTTCAGGACTTCCCACTGTCACATAGGATGGAAGGGATTTTCCTTTTCTCCCATGATCCCCCTTTCTTTCACTTAGCCTATGTTCCAGCCGTAATACCTGGTTGATAAGGCCCTCACATGTCTTGGGTTGTGGGTCAATATGAGCCACGGCGTCCTTGAGCTCATCGCACAGCCCGTGATGGAAGAGCGCCGTCTGTTTAGCAACAGGCCACTTGGTTTCCGCAACCAGCCTTCGGAACGCGTTGAGATACTGCACCAGGTCGTTGGATCCCTGTCTCAACTCAAGCATTTCACGGTCCGCCGTGTACGAGTCAGCCCTTCTGTCGAAGACCTTCAGGAATTCCTCGCGAAAAGCACCCCAATCACATAAGATGGGGTCGTCCCTGCTCACCAGAGGTACGGCCCATTGTGCCGCGTTTCCAGCCAAATAGGATATAAGGAAAGCCACACGAGCCTGACTCGTGGGGAACGCGCTTGGTTTGCACGATAAATGTAGCGTCACTTGTGTGAGGAATTCCTGCACTGTGTTAGGATCCCCACTGTACCTCTCTGGTGTTGCCAAGGGGACGGCTACCGGCATTTCCACTACTACCGCAGGGGTCTGGTTCGTGAGGGAGGTGCTGGGCGTGAGCGGGTCCAATTGGCTAGCATCCAGTCTGGCTTTTACATCGGCTGTTTCTTGCCTGGAGGCAGCCAATTCAATTTGCACGGTCGCTAAAGCAGCCAGCACATCATCAAGTGTTGCCATGTCTGTTATCGACCGGGAGACAGTTAGTGTTATTAAGGTCGGATATTTTGTAACGCCCTGAACGTCTCAGGATCGTTTAACAGACACGATAATGAGAACGCAACCACTTGTGAAGGTTTAGTTATTTTAATGAAGGCAAAAATAATACAAGGAATAAACAAAGGTTATAGTCACTGGAATCCTCCAGGCTAAGTACGTTACCAGCCCACAGCACGGATGGTCCTAACCGTCCTCTGCATATACGCCGATCTCGGCGTATGCCAACAGAGGGCAGAAATGAAATGGCCGACAATGCCAATCGGTAGGCTGTGAGGGGCACGAAGAGTGTTGGGGAGAATCGAGGAGTCAGGGAAACACCCAGCCGGGGTCTCTACCTGAAGGGAGCAGCCGCTCAACCTCTTCCTCAGACTGCACCGGGACGCGGAGTCACCTCCTGGTGATGCGTCACCGATACCCCAATCACAAGCAAAGAAGACTGAACCGAGAGCAGCCGCTCGATCGATCCTGTGGACTTCAGAGTCTGTAACGCGGCAAACACCTCCTGGTGTGCGTTACAGCTGGCAGTCCCTGTATCTCTGGTCGGGCTGGGAGTTACGACTCCAACCAGAAAAAGCGCCACTGCGCTTTGACTCAGCCGAGTCAAAAAGCGAAGCTCAATGGTTATCCGGTAGAGCTTCCGGGTCCTTCACAGGTGACGATGGGGCAAGACACGGCCCAGGGAGTAACGACTCACCCTACCTCCGTTCTTGCCTTACTGGAGCACCACTCCGAAACACTGCTCTTCACTAAGCAGGTACGTCGGTGTAAACACAATATCCGACAGCGTTGTACCTCCCGGTTCCTCCCTTTATAGGGCGTGTTTTCCTTGAGTTATGTAACAGCTCTCCTGTTTACATAAGGGCGTGTTTTCCTTGAGTTATGTAACAGCTCTCCTGTTTACATAAGGGCGTGTTTTCCTTGAGTTATGTTACAGCTCTCCTGTTTACATAACCTCTCAACCGCTAAGCATCCTGGGAGATGTAGTCCGTTTTCGCTGGTTACCGTTTTCCTCCCCTCGCATGACAGGAATTCTTGACAGTTACACCTGCTTTGAGTCAGTGTTAATTTGCGACTCCTAATTTGCGATTTTTGAAAAAATTGCTATTTGCAATTTTATGTACATTGGTTTGTGACTTTATATAGCGATTCCTTATTTAGCGACACGCAAAATAGTGAGTTGGTGTGGCATATTCGCTAAATAAGGAATCGCTAACTGTTTTCCTTTATTTTTAGCGATTCTTTAGTTAGCGATTCGGTTTTTCTGTCTCTACATTTCACATGGGTTATTTGCGATCGCAAACGTTGAAATTCTGTGAATTTCTGCGTTTGCGATCGCTATTTGTCTACCTACATCTGGCCCATAGTAGCTTATGCAGTATGTGCGGAGAATACAAAATCTCAGAAAATGCTGTAAACCAATACTTCTGTGCATCCCCTCTTCTAATCTTCTCCTGTCTTTTACCACTAGTCCTCCCCTCTTCCACAACCCAGTTAGCCTCTCATACCTTCACACCTCACAGTATTCAGCTCCTACTCTATCTCCCCATACCTTATAGCCCCCCTTGTCTCCTCCATGACTCTTTCTCCCAGCACTACTCACCATTTTCATCTCTTCTCTCCTCCTTTATTTCTCCCTAGTATGCTCTCCTCTTTTGCATTTTTCATACACTTGCTGTCCCCTATATCATCCTTACACTACCCATTACCTCCCACACTCCCTTGGATTCCTTCAAATCCCTCATAAACCTCACTCCCTTCCTTGAGCCATCACATGACTTTCTTTTCCCGGCTGAAATCAAAGAGCCTTAGTTAGCGTTTTGCAAACAGGTTATTCAATTACGTACGGTTGTCTCATCCGCTGCATTACAAATGTGTTATAGCCAACGGAACTTATAATACGGGCTAAGACATCTGCGTGTTTGTGAAGGAGACACTGACAAACTCTAAATAAGACCATGGCCCATAAGACCTTGGACCATAGTCTCAATCCACCATTAACCCGCCCCCCCCCCCAATCCATCTGTCTCAACACCAGCGTTTCCCTCTCCTCTCCCCTTGTGTCTCTTCAGAGCCTCTATTCTCTCTCCAGCTACCCATTTGCCACATATTTCCTGTGTAACACTCTACATATAGCCAACCAATGAAAGGTACCTCACTACCACAACAGACGTCGCGACACCACATCACACTGTATAGTGCAACACCATACAGTCAAACATGCCATACTATTAACCTATCCACAAGACACAACCCAGCACAATGAACTCTCTTGGCTGTGCTAATGACACCCAACATAAAACAAACAACTCGGTTCCTAATAACATAATACCAAATACCTATACACCTCACTGTACAACTAAGTATCCAACAACAGACTATTGATGCCACACATTCAGATACAGAACTAAAGATCCCGCACCACACATCATACCATACAACTCAACTAATTGCCACATACCAAGACACTCACCTTTCCGCATCACAACCACAATTCTATTTCACATGCATCCCGTTACCAGCCAAAAGAACAGCACATCACAATTCACACTTAGATTTATGAACAAACAATGCAACTCCAAAGTGCCCCACACCACACATTACCCCATTCACCACTGTTATGTTATTGAACTTCTGAAGCGCACAAATACCCGTAGGTGTCTTGGTGCTAGGTTGGGTATTGCAGTGAGGCAGTAAGAGGAAAAAAGGCTGACATATAATGCCCTCTAAACATATCACATCTCACCATAATCCATACAGCACACGACATACTACCCCCACAACACCAAACCCATGATGCATCAATAAAATTTACAAAGCACCTCAGCTCAGCACTAGCTACAACCCCCCACCCCCCAACACCAGAGCAGGTGACTCATCAGCACACCACCCCGTTATCACCTCACTACTATTTTGCATTTTCCCAGCCAAAAACACCAATCACACTTTGTCTAAAGCACATAAGTTGATATCTCATCAAATAACTCGATGCCAGGCATATCTTAAGATGCCCAACACACCTATCATATGCATATCATAGCAAACTCCTCTTGTGGTATTAGTGCCAGTGAAGTGACATCAGCTGACTCTTCAATACACCAGAACATTTTGTCATGCACAGCAGTAATTCCTCCTCTAACTCAAACTTTACTTTAGACCACCAACAACCACAGTTCACTACCTACTGCCACATAAAGCCATCCTCACACCCTTACTTATAGCGTCCAGTACAACACATTCATCAATGTGCCTTATGGAACCTAACCACCTATGTATTCACAACAAGGCACCCCACTATATTAGCTCATACATCAAGCTACTGCACTACCTTCTCCATAGCAGAACCCTAAAACAAAACACTTAGTACACACGACCACACACAACCATTCCATGAATGGAAATGGAAGCCTACCACAGTAGAGTATCTCAAAAACAATAAGGACCTGATTTAGATCTTGGCAGACGGGTTACTCCGTCAGAACGATGAGGGATATCCGGTCCGCCGAAATATAAATCCCATTATATCCTATTAGATTTATATTTCGGTGGATGGGATATCCGTCACTATAGTGACTGAGTAACCTATCTGCTGAGATCTAAATCAGGCCATTTATGTTGTGTGAAACAAGCTAAAAAATATCACAAGAGACTCATAACATTATACCATTAATCAATATATCTACCAATATAGCTCACCAAAGACCTCAACTACATTGCACTCTCTGCTTCAAAGCATGCATTCAAATAACCCCCACAATACACTGATATCTTTCTCTTCCATGGTTGAAGATGGAATTTTTTTTCTCTTTGAGATGAGAGAAAACATAGTCTGCTTTGCTTTTCACACCCTCCCGATAAACTGGCTTTTTACACAGTATCCTGTATTTTTCGGCTATGATAATTTCCATCCTTCCTTGATTCCACGGTACCAGAACACCTTAGAGAGGTGCCATTTACTGTAAAAACAAGAATAAAAGAAGTAGTCTGGCGGGTGATCTCTTGTCATTGGTTATAACTAATGATGCAAGTTATCAATCAGTCAGTATTTGTATAGCGCAGCACTATCACCCCTAAGGGTATCTGGGCGCTGATGGTGCCGTGTTTCTGTCGAAAAGTCAGGTCTTGACTTGAAGTCCGCTTGGGAGGGAGCTGTTCAGAAGTGGAGGGGCAGGTCGTTCTAGGTCTTGTCAGCGATGAGAGAGAACGAGCGAACCCCGCTGCTGCTGCGACGGATGCGGGGGGAGGTGCGAGGGTGAGGGATGTGGAGCGCAGGTATCTTGAGGGCAGATGGAAATTTAGTCAGTGTAACCATTGATGGTCCTTACTCGTGTAGGGCTCTGTATGCGTGCATGAGGATCTTGCAATGGCATCTCTTCTGGATGGGGAGCCAGTGGAGGTTTCTGAGGTGAGGGGTGATGTGTGTCCGTTTGGGGAGGTCCAGGACGAGCCTGGGTGCGAGGTTCTGTATTGTCTGAAGTCTTTTGAGAAGCTGGGTGGAGATTCCGTCATAGAGTGCCTAGCTGTAGTCGAGGCCTCTGGTGACAAGGGCCTGTGTGACGTTTTTTCTGGTGCTGATGGGGATCCATTTGAAGAGTCTACAGAGCATGCAGATGGTGTGGAAGCAGGAGGAGGTGACTGCGTTGATTTGTCATTTTATGGTGAGTTGGCTGTCAAGGATGATGCCAAGTTTGCATGCATGGTCTGTTGGTGTGGGAGTAGGTTCGAGTTCTGTCATCCCCCAGTTGTGGTCCCATACTGAGGTGTTGTTCCCAAAGAGTAGAACTGCTGTTTTGTCGGAGTTGAGTTTGAGGCAGCTGTCGCTCAACCATTTTGCGATATTGGTCACAGCGTAGCAGAAGTTGGTTTTGGCGTTGGAGGGGTCCTCGTGAGTGAGAGGATTAGTTGAATGTCGTCAGTGTAGGAGATTATGTTGAGCCCGTGAGATATGACTACTTCTGTGAAGGGGGTCATGTAGATGTTGAACAGGGTGGGCTAAGGGATGATCCTTACGGTATGCCGCAAAGGATGTTCCTGGGTGCGAAGGTGAAGGGAGACAGTTGGATGCTCTACGTGTGTCCTGAGAGGAACGACTTGAGGTAGTTGTGCTGTATGCCGACGTTGTGGAGTCTGTTGATGAAAGTGTGGTGGTAGACCGTGTCGAACACCCCAGAGAGGTCGAGGAGGATCAAGGCCATAGTTTCTCCGTGATCGAGGAGTGTTCTGATGTCGTCTGATGCTGCAATCACCGAGGATCAGTGCTGTGGTTGGCATGGATCCTGACTGTGAGGTGCTGAATAGGTGGTTGTTCCAGGTATTCGGGGAGCTGTTGGTTGATGGTTTCCTAGAGTACTTTGGCTGGGTAGGGGAGCAGGGAGATCGGTTTGAGGTTTTTGAGGGTGCTGAGTTCTGCAGGAGGCTTCTTTAGGACAGGTCTGATCTCCGTGTATTTCCATAAGTCTGAGAAGGTTGCTGTGGAGATGGAAGTGTTGAGGATTCTGGTGAGTTCCATGCTGTTTAGGTTGGCTCGGAGGTGGAAGAGATGATTGGGCAGGGGTCGTTGGGAGCTTCGGAATGGATAACAACATGATGGTTGTGGTGGTTTGGGTGGTGAGCGGAGACCAGGTGGTTATCGTTCGGCTGGTGTTCGTTGGTTGGTTGAGGTTGTAGAGGCTAAGTGTGGTGGGTGGGGGCGGTCGAAGTTGTTGTAGATGGTGGCAAACTTGCTGTGGAAGTACTCTGAGAGGGTGTTGCAGATTTCTTGGGAGGGGTGGGTGGTGTTCTCTGTGGCTGTCGGGTTGGAGTATTCCTTGACAATTTTGAAGTGTTCCTTGGTGTGGTTGGCCGCAGTGTTGATGCAGATGGTGATGGCTGCTCTCTTGGCTTCCTTGATGTGCAGGTGGTAATAGCTGAGGACTGCTTTGTGAGCGGCTCTTTCCTAGGGGTCCTTGGTGGCTCGCCATTGCTAAATATGCTACCTTTTCAGGATAGTTCACCATATTTTTGAGAGATTTGATGCTGAATCCTCTGCGGAAGAGGCATTGTGTGATCTCCAGCAGGTTTACTTGTTTCGACCTGTAGCCCAAGAGACTAGATGGGTGAAGACAACTAAGATAACACTTTGCGAAAACACAGGAGGTGTAAGAATATGTGCCCTTTACCCAATACTCTGTCTCGATTGAGCTGTTTGATCTAGAAAACTGAATACCGACCATATGAACAACCACGGAAAAGAGAAAGGAAAAATATCAAGGATTGCCCTCACATCAAAAGCCGGTTTGTAAGCCTCAATCAACCCTGTTCTTGGGACATCTCATCTAACCCTGTTAAAGAATCTGATCACATGGCAAGTATCTGGGTGTGAATTTTAGATCATGCGCGGCTCAGGAGCATCACCCAGGCTAGTGTCTTTAAAGTAGCAAGAAAGAGAAGATTTTTCCTTTGAGTAATTTTGTTATTAACTTACACATTTCACATTATAGTTACATGTACTGATGGTCATCAAGTGAAACTGCATCCTAACCACAAATATTTTATTATATTGCCAGTGTCATTTACCTTCTAATGCTGCAATTCTGGGCTCAAAACATTTTATTTCGACAGGTCAGTTTCAGTATCACAATGATTACCTCACATGTCTTCTGACATTACTAGCATTCTTTCCTATCAATGAAATACACACACACACAAATATGCAGATGAGTGGAGTATAATATGCTATTTATTACCGTTGTTGAGTGTGGGGAGCCTATGACTCACGAAAGGTAAAGATACAAGTGGGTCACGCCCCCCCAATAATAATAAATAGCACAATACTCCCTATGGACCTGCATATTTGGTGTATGCCATGCTGTTTTGCCATTCGCAGTACGTCTCAATTCATAAATCCGAAGAGCGAGCAGTGAAGATAAGTGTTTGCACCTTTACTGTGGTATAGAAATGGGATTTGACCTTCGACACTGTAGTAATGATATTTAAATATATATATATATTACTTCACTAGCTTCTAATAACATGTTTTAATAGGGCACACTTACTTTCACTGGTAAGGCCTGTGTGTGTTGATATATGCATACATACATATAACAGGAGAACCAGTTTTTGCATCTGGGTGAGGTTATGGGCGGGGGTGGTTTGTGGTTGGGGGAGTGAGTGACCTATAGAGGTTGTAAGAAGGAATTACTTGTGAGGAATTAGGTGAAAGACTCAGGTACGAAAGCCGCACACACTCGGGTCATTTCACATACCATCATAAATAGGTATTGATACACCTTAAAGTGTTTGGAAGACTGGGAAATGGATGTCACCAGGCCCATCAGAATTTAGACCGCTAATGTCTGCATGGTAGAATCAGCTTTCGGATGGGATGATACACTTCCAAGGTACTTTGGGTTGTTGCAGCACAAATGGCCATCTCACCGTGTGTTCCTGAGAAAAATCTTAACTATACGACTTTCGGTATTCACAAAAGGCATTAAGTAGTAGTAAAGTTAGGATTCCTAACTTTATTACTACTAAACTGAGAAAAATCCTAACTTTACGACTTTCAGTATTCACAAAAGGTATTTAGTAGAAGTAAAGTTAGGAATCCTAACTTTACTACTACTTAATGCCTTCTGGGAATACCGAAAGTCGTAAAGTTAGGATTTTGTCTCAGATTACTTTTGTGAATCGGGCCCAAAGTGCTTGTGTTACCATTGATAATACGAGGCAAATACATTATTGGAGAAGGACTAGATGATACCAGCTGGGTGCATTCTACTAACACAGCAAAAGGGTTGGCTCTGAGAGTAACTACACTTGAGGTTGACTAAGTGGAGGGTCAAAAATAGCTTTAAAAGTTTGGAGCTCTGTATAAATATAAGCACACGTCAATAGAATGCTGGTGCAGCATACTCCCCTTTCCTCACATCTTTTTGCTTAGATGGCTTGGAAAGTTGTACACCCTTTATCACGTTCATTTTGTTTCCATATTCAGGGCTGACGTGTGCAACAAAAAAGGCTGGCGTTCTCTGCATCCGGGCTTATCGATCCCAGTTCTATTGAAATCTTTCTTCTGCACGATTGGTGGTGATAAAATGGATGGACCAGTTTACAGGGTTCCAGGGCCCAAACATGCCTGTTTCCTGCTTCACGTTTGTCCATATACATCATGTGAGCTGCCTGCATACTCTTGCAATCCACTGTAGCTCTCAGGCAGGTGATGAGTTAGTCTATTCGTAACATATTCTATATAAGGTCTGTATGGCTCATACAAAACCAGCGCAAATGATTTGACTGAAAAATTAATCATGGTCACTTATGCTTGCATTGTTAGCTGGCTGGGAGGCAAATTATGTTTTAAGAATATCTGATGTATAAATCACGAAAACAGATAAGGTTGAGAGGGAATACCAATATGAGGAATTTAAGAAAGACAGGCATGGCAAAAAATGAGTTTGTGAAGACTGGTTGTGATGAGAATTGAGAGCGATACCCCTTGCCAGTTGTTGAGGAAAATGATTATACATTTGGCATAAGATGCCGTTTGGGAGGAACAACCAACTGGAGTGTTGGTGTTTATTGGCAGCACAGTGAGTGGCAAGTGTGGACACGTCTGTTGTTTCAATGGAACTGCTGTTTATGTGGAATGAGGGGATACAGACGGCATCCAGTGTTGAGAAAACAGTGGAAGAATGTTATTGGGTCATGGTCAATTACGATTCCAAAGAGCAAGATTACAATTGTCAGTGATCACTACTAGAAAAAAAAGTTAACATTTTTGTGCAGGTGCTCTGTGGTACGGTAATCTGTCAGTGCTTGTGAAGTATAATAGTGGGCAGTTGTGTTTTCTAGAGGTGGGTGATTGAGGGAAACTGGCAGTATTGTGTATCTGCTGAGCTAATTCTTTAATGGAGAGAACAAAAAGGCTTTTGAGTACATACATACAGCTTGCATTAGTTAGTGAGTTATCACAGAGGGCTAATGGTCTGCTCTGGTCCCAGGGAAGAGTCATTTTGTTCTGATGAAATGGAAAGTACCATTGAGACCTTTTTGTTTGGGTTGGATGGAAAACGTTGATGGTAAAGTTGTGGACAACAGGACAATATTCGAATGAACCAGCACTAAGAAGGAGAAGCATAGAATATAATGTGGCAAAAAGAAAGTAAGCAAGAAGGTTGAGATGCTCATAGGAGACGGAGTGAGGTTCTGCAATGTGTGGATGGTGAATTTAGGAAGAGTGTTATTTTAGGCAGCTGTGTGACCTTCACCAGGCTGGATATATGTATGTCATGCTCAATGGTGAGATTTCAGTGGAATAAAGCGTGGATATGAAATGTGCTAACAGTACTGAGGGAAGACGGAACAGAAAAAGGAAAATAACAAGGGACTGACTGAAGCTGATATATAGTAAATCGATTTGCAAGGTGCGTGAAAGAGGATCTTTACAATGTATAGGAGTGCATCTGTTCACAAAACAAGCATGCTGCGGCGATCCAACGAGATATGAAATGTAATTAATGAATTATTTCTTTCTGAATTATGCTTACAGCGTTTGGTTGGGAAGGTTAACTACTGCAATAGGCTGAAGATTAGAGTGATGTCATAGGTGGTTGTTGGTTCTGTGGAGAAATCCATTGAGTGATCCACTGGTAGTTGGGTGAGCAGGTGGACAAAACGTTTCTCGTTGCTTCTGTTGCTTTGAAGTTTCTTATTTATTGTGAAATTAATACCAGAGCACAAATATTACTGGTGAGGGACAGATACAAGTAACAGGTAGGACTACACATGTTTGTGGGCTTCCGAGAGGTTTTGGCAAAGCAATCCTCCGAATATGGCAGGCACATCTTGTGCGAAAATAAGAAGGAAAGTCTAAGGACATATCGATGCGGTAATGCCTCCAGCTTAATTCCATGCCTGTGTGCCTTTCAGAACCATGGAAAGAGGAGATCACTACCTGCAACACTGGGAAGAAGTTTTGAGATGGAATATAAGAATGCATTTCTATTATGTTTTTGGAGCTTGAGTGTAGGTAATTTGTTCCGTCCGCCATGACTGTTTTACGAAGCTTACAGGTATAATGTGGTGTAACTTAATTCTGACTTCCAAAGTCAACCTAGGTTATTTACATTGGCACCATTCCTTTTCGAACCATAAATGTGATCTAAAAACACTCTGTAAAAGCAACAATAAACACTTTATTACGTTAACATTTTCAGGTTCTTTTTATTTAAATTGTCATCATCAGCACAACTTGTGTAATATACAACAGAAAATAACAAGTTAATCAGCAAGCAACAGTTTGACTTCAATCTGTAAAATTCAACTTTCTGACATGCTGATTTTTTCTGAACAGCATTCTTTTAAGGGGCAGCGCCCCAAAGTTTCCTTTTGGACCTGAATAGTGGAATAGAGTACAGAAGGAGCAGGGAGCTCTCTCCAAAGCTGTCTGTGGATGGCTGTCCTCTGGCTGTTACTCATTGGAAGGGTCTCTGGTAGTCTGCTAACAAGACTATCTGCAGTTGCTGTCATGGATTGCTGATCCGTGGGGCTGTTTCGTCTTCTGCCTGACTATTCATTTGAACGTCCACCACTCCTATATGATCTACCTTCTACTGCATTGCAGACCCTATGCGTCCCATATATTCATACTAACAGCCATCTTTATTAGCAACTAGCTGTCTTTAGCAACTAAGATCCTGCACTACCCATGTCCTGGCCATTTAACAGGCAAGTTACAGTAGTGTAGAAAAAGTAGTAACCTTCTCAACACAGCAGTAGAGAGCTCTCTCTCCAGCTTCAACTACTCCACTGTCAAAAGGTAAAAATATGATGTTTTGCTGAACTCAGCCTGAAAACCCGATTTTAAATTAACTTCAGCCCCTTCAAGCAGAAATTACATTGACAACTCGATGCTGACTGCGGGTAGGGACAGCTGTCTAATCTAATCTGCTCATTGATGAGCTAAACATTGCAGAAGAGGATATATTTAGAATTGTGACGCCTTATGAAATAGTTTATCCTTTAAATCTCAGGTATAAAAATATAACTAACACTGCTGGTGAGGAAGAACCTCTCTTACAGCTCCAGCATGTGAAGGGATGGGGTGGTAGGGATTTGGTAGGTGCAGAAATTATCCACACATTACCCGGGCATGAGTGGGAGGTGATCTAGGACAAACTTACAAAAATACGAAATTATACAACAAACAAATGGATGCCCGTGACAGCAACACACTGACATTTCAGAATAAAAACAACCATACAAAACAACAAATTGTCTATTATCACTTTTTTAATGTAAAATATTTGTTTTCCAATTTTTAGTTAGGACATGCCCATTTCTATTCAATTAGTTATCCTCCTTAATGAGATTCAGTTTGTTCTGATTAAAATCGGTAGCGAATAGCAAACACCACATCAACTCCGGTTAGTATAGCAATCCATTGGCAGTTTCCTCATAAGACCTTTACCAGGCTGCTCTCATTTTGTACACCATGAACTGCGTGCCCTTGTATGCCTTATACCAATTTCCTACCTTCACACCCAACGCCTGGAGACTACAGTATGCTCCTATAGTCCAGTGGAAAAGATAACTGGTATTGGATGAATTCTTTATGACTTGCAGGCCTGGGAGGCGTCCCAAAATTTCAAGTAGTCGTTAATGCAGAAAATTTGCAAAATGTTTAAATAAATAATTTATCCAAGCATATGCATCTTTGCTTCCACCAAGTATTTTAAGCTTGACTTGCTTCAAATTACAAATTTTGGTGTACCTTGAAATTGTATGGGCATATTTTAAAACTTCTGAAACAAATTTGTGATGTTGATGAACGTGCCTTAATGTTTAATAAATATCAAATTAGCGTATAAAGCTCAAACAAATATGAAGAGTGGGGACTATATACTCAAGTTCTCGTCATAACTTAACAGAGGCAACAATAAAGTACATTAAAAAAAACAACTAAGTATTTAACCACATCAGGTGGATATGAAGAGATGCTTGGGGCAAGTAGGTTTTGCAGAGCCATAAGGACTTTGCAAGCTAAAGCAGACACGGGCAGTTCATTATGGGTGTTTCTGTTTACAGCATAATTTTTTATATTAGTGCCTGCAGATCATGACCTCACTGAATGAGAGCATCGTCCCGCATGATGGTATGAAAGGCTTCCATTGTCAACTGCTTTTAGATGAATGATCATAGCTGGATTTTCTGACGGTCATAGGCAGGAGCATTCTGTCCCTCTCACCAAAACGTGGTGGCAACGTTGTGTTTACTTGACTGTTCATGCTACAGAGATAGTGTCTTAATGACACACTGTGGGGTGAGTTGAGGAAGAACTTTCTCATCGAGTTCTCTTGATTGGGTTTCTGAGTCAAAATGGGGTGGAAGGAACCTAGAGTAGAGGGAGGCATTAGGTGGAGGGGATACTTAAAACCATCCTTGTGAATACTTCTATTGAACATTAAAGCAATCACAAATTGCACACATTAAAGACAGGTTGGTGATCCTCGAAACAGTTTTCTGTAACAAATATTTGGATAAGAACAGTTTGATCCTACAGAAATCAATCTTACAATGTACACATTTAGAGACATATTTTTCCAGTGACCTGTGCTTATCGATGGAATAAATGCCAGAAGCACCATCATTACTTTGCAAAAAAGTACAGGGTTACACATTACTTAATACATACCATTTAGAACATATTTACAAATTATGAACAACATTTAAATAGGCATGATGAGGAGGATTCTTCTGGAGTTGGGAATGAAAATGTATATTACTTCTGAATTCTTTCAGAATTTCCAAACAGTTTGTGTAAGAACTTTAGCAACATTATGTGCTACTTATGTCTTTTAGAAGTATCTGCAATACTAAGTTTGTGTACTATCTAGCGACCTGATACCCAGTGAGGGTCTCCAGGCACTGACAATAATCACTGCCTTTAGAATAAGTGAGCCTAGATCAGACATCCAAAACTTAATAAATTATGAGTGGATATGGGCTGGTGGGAGACTAGTACATGTTATGGGGGCTTGGACACAGAATCTACACTTGCCATTCGATACGCTTATAAATCTAGGACTACGAATACATTGGTCTTCTGAGGTTATAAACGATCAAAGGAGTTACATGGCTGATTTTCCAGATTAATAGATCAAGGCCAAATCGAAAAAGCATTTAAATGTCAGGCATGCTATTTCAAAGGAGATCCAATGTTTTATTGGTAGCCAATCTAGTGTGTCCCTTGCCTCAGAGACATGGTCCCTTTTACAGAGACTACAGACCAGCCAGAAAGCTGCTGTGAGCCCTGGAGCCAGTAGAAAAGTTGCTTAGGAGCTCCTCTACATAGGGCATTGGCATAATGTAGCAGAGAGTTGATTACTGCTGCTATTACTAAAGCCCTATGCTGCTGAGTTAGAAAGGGAGTACATTATTGACCATAAAAGGATGGAAAAAGCACCTGGAAACCACTGAGCTAACTGGTGCCTTCAGTGATACATGGGTATCAATAATGATGCCTACATCTTTTTTTACTTTTTGGCTGGGTGCAAATTTCATTCCCATTGGGGAAGTAATTGTATCTTTCCTAGGGTAGCTGTATTTTTTTTAGAAAGCAATAATGTTCTCTCTCTTGTCTCCATTAAGGTGTACGTACGCACCCATGCCTTGAAATGAGAGGCGTAACTGTGGGTACTGGTAGTCTTGATCCCCTCCAGGTAGTCTACTGTTCAAGTTTGTAGTTTGTGTTGTCAACATACCAATGTAAGTTCCCTGAATTTAATGGTACATATGAATGCTATCAGTTTATATGAAATTTGCCACTGTTACAACCCAGTGAGCAGTAACAACAGAGGGTATGTTTGCTGGAAACAATGATATCAAATAGCTTATCAGTAAATAGCTTATGTCATACTGTAGAACAATCAGCGCAGCTAAGCTTTGCTTAGAGTGCTGTGGCCATGACTGTATCGTTTACATCTGTGTATGTTCCTTATAAGTAAACACATGTATGCATCTTTGTATGTGCATGCAGACCTATTAAAATATGTTGCTGCCATAAAATCGACATATGTATGCCAAAAATTGGACAACATATCAATTTGTTACTACATTCATAAGCCTGTTCTGAAATTGACTTGTGGATTTAACGTGGTGTTAGGGCTATGCTTATGTCCCAAATATGCTATTAGGACGCAGAGTTCCAGGCAGCAGCAGCATAAGGGTGAACCAAATACAATGCAAATAAAGCTTTAATGAAAGTGCTCATCAGGAGTGCACTTCCGCGTGGTACAAAGCAAGGTTCGAAACCTATAGCAGTATCACAACTAATGCACACAAAGATTAATTCACCAGATCTACATTCAACAAGAGCTGTGGTATCATCCGACTAACAGTGATTCTTACTCCCAAACCTTTATCTTTGAAGGACCCGCTCACTGTTGACCGTAAGCAGAAGAACCACATAACTTGCCTAACAAGTGCAAGGCTGCTAAACATATTAAAGGTTGAAACTTCAGAACATCCCGGCTTCGTTCTAGTCATCACTGTCACTTCCGGACTCGCTCAACTGCAGGTCGTTTCCTGAATGGAAAAGCAAAACAGGAAATACTGTAATTACTATGTACCAACTAAATATACAACTTCTGCAATCTGGGAAAATGCAATAGTCTTAAAATATATAATGTTTGTGCAGTAACTTACATTACAATTGTGAAAATAAAACCTATTGCAAATACCTGAATGACTGGCGCCACATTGTTTACTATATTTGTTTTTACCCACGCCCCTCCGCCGCAAAAAGGAGTCTGGTGAGAACTTAAAGTATAGACAAGGAGTTAGCCTTATGAGGACACTGTGGTCCAAGAGAGCAAAATGTCAATTTGGCTGTCCCAAGGCATTTTGATGAAACATTCATTTTTCCAGCTCAATGAAAGATAACCTCTCCCGATCTTGAGTGCCCTAGTAAGCCTAACATAGGGGCAGTCAATCACTAGCTGGGAACGAAGAGAGCTCTGCATTGAAAGGGAGGACGTTACCACCAGCCTGTCACATGTTGATTTGGATCACAAAGGTCCTGCAAGAATAGCATGTCTCTAAGTGTTCTCTATACATCCCCACTCTATTTCTACCAGCACCAGGGGGTCGTAAAATGAAAGCGTCAGATAATTATTCAGCATGTTAGAAACATGCCTTCCAGAGCCATGATATCTGCATACCGCTCTTAAAAAACTGCATGCCTGGGAAGTCCAGCCTGTAAAAGGGAATGAACAATACTTTCGCTTTCCAAGAGTAATCCTGGAATCCTTTGTGAATCCATTAATTTTCAGAAATTTGCTCCAAGCTTAGGAGTGTTAATATGAAAGTACATTTCTGACTTTTGTTTTTGAATTGACCCAAGATACATGCAATACTGCTCCTACTCGTTTGGTGGGGGGTGAATTCCACAGTTCGCCTCCATGGTGGTACGCGATTTTAGCCCCGAGACACCAATAACAGTTGTGTGCTATACAAAATATTTTTTATAAAAAAAGAAGTCTTAAAGTAAGGCAAACATAGAATAGATCAAGGGATAAGTTCAGGTTTGGAAGACGAGGTTTATATCCGGATTGGTGTTTTTTTGATCTAGTGGATCAAACTTGTTTCAGAGATCTCACAATTTATGGAAAACTAAACACAGGTTTATGAATTGATTTGTCCAGACTTATCATATGTGGACCTGTATACCACCTGCTCTCATCAGAGGGAAATGATAACAGCACTAGAGATGACTGTCAAAAAAACAAGACAGGGTGGAAAAGTCAACTGCAGTAGTTGAGTTATGCGTTGAAAAATGTCAAAGAAGATGGATCTAGTGAAGACTATCATAGCTAAGGTGGAAGTTCAGGTGTAAGATGCAGTGGGGTACGCCTCTACAGTAGAGAATGTTTAGCTCTAGCTGTTTTCTGAAGCCCTCAATTGCTCTTCCTTGCGCTACGAATAATTGCATCAGTAAGTCTACTCGTGAGTGTTCTCCCTCTCCCCCTTCCCTCTTTTAGCGGGTTGCTACCCAGCTTCATCTGCGCTCTCAACTCTACCTTCCTACTAGCGCAAATTATTCCTTGTACTCCCACCTATGCTTGTGTATTCACGTGCAGCATTTTCACCATTACTGGTCTTTTGCTTCTGAATCGCTACTATTTAACTTCTCTTTTCCACCGTTTAAATACTTCCACCACTTGCAATTTACATTGTTGACTTTCGCTTCCGAATTGCCTTTAAATCATGTCTTTCACCTACCTTGACCCCTAGGCATGGCTAGTTACATGATATACAGAATAATTCAGGATTAATATATATTTATATATGCCATTATGTTTTTTATAAAAAGGAGCCTCTGATTAATTATACTACATGTAGGGATCAAACTATAGCTTATTTATTAGCCCGTTTTTCCTCATTTTAGATTCGTTATATGTCATGATGATGATCTCGAACAGTTGAGATCGAAACGCCGTTGACCCTTTACAACAAAACTCTTCCTATTCTATAAAGTTGCTTGAGGAATTTTACATTATTGTTGTCAATGCGATGCCGTTATTTTAAACTTCACCATCACTCTGCACGTCACGCCTCTTTCACTTATTGTGTGAGCACCTGAATTCTATTGTTGTGGAAATAAATGTTTCACATGAACTGACTTATTTCCCTATGTACATTGTTAATTTTTTTGCTCCTTTAAAATAATTAATCTTCAACTCTCTAACCATAAGTGCTCTCCCTAGGATCACTTTATTATTGGACCTTTTGACCACACCCGAACCATTGGTTTTTTACCGCGAGCTTCTAATATGGGCCGCAACTATTGCCTTCATCTTGGTGAACACTCGAGGTGCCGATGTCAAACCAAACTGGAGGGTGTCAAACTGGTAATGCAGATAACACACGACAAAATGCACTTCCTTCCTATGGGAACACAGGACCGGTATGTGAAAATGCCTGCCATGCAGGTTGAGAGACACCATCCATTCTTTCGCTTCCAACGCCAATAAGACCTGAGCTAAGGTCACAATCAAAAGGTTCTGCTTTCTGAGGAAAAAAATAAAGTCCCTAGAATCGGATGTAAGATCAGATTTAGACCGCCATCATTCTTGGGAAGAAGGCAATAACAGGAGTAAAATCCTAATAAGAAGGAAATAACATACCAATCTCATGCTCTGGAACTAACTCTATAGCCCCTATAGGTGAACTGCTTCCACCTCTTGCTTCAAAAAAAGGTGATCTGTTGGAAGGGAAGAGGGTGGAAGAGAAATGAGGGCAGGGGGCAGTAAAGCCTGAAGAAAGTATATGGTATAATCTACTTCTGTTGCCTGAAGTAATGGCCTTCCAGGTTGGTAGAAAGGAAGACACCCACCCCACCACAGTCTCTGTGTGGGTTTGGAGAAGCAAACTAGACCTGCTTTCCTGGTGGAGTAGGGGAGGAAGAGGAGGCTTGCTGGGGGTGGGGAGGAGAGGGGTAGACAACAGCCTTTACCTCTGGCCCTAACTCTGTGCTTCTTGACCAGAGGCTTCTAGAAAGTTGTGACGCTGGTGAAAGGAAAACCCTCTGGAGATCCCCGAAAGCATTAAAACTGACAGTAGTCTCTTAGGGGCTGAGGCTGCAGGACACCCAAAGATCTGGCTGTGGCCTTGATTGCCTTAAAACACTACAAGGCTGTGTTTGTTTTGTCTGCAAACAGACACGTCTCATCGAAAGGGAGATCTACTAGGTTGGCTTGCACATCATATGAAAAACCCCATATTCGAAGTCTGCCATGTCGAATTAGAGAAACCGAAGTCTCCTCTGCGCGCGTCACTAAATCTGCCGTGTCCAGGTCAGACTCAATAAAATGGCGTAAATTGTTCTGTCCATCTCAAATAACCTCCTAGAAGTGTGGCCTCGTCCTCCGGGACATGTGGTGTGATCAGTTGGGCCATGTCCCATAATAGGTGTGTGTACCGAGCGAGAAGACAGGTGGCATTAAACAACTTTAATGCCATACTGCCAGTCGAAAATATTTTCTTTCCCCATACCTCTATTCGTTTAGATTCCTTGTCTGAGAACTGAACAGAAGGTACCTGCAACTTGCGATGAGCATCAGTAAGCTTGTATGACCAAACTCTCTGGAGATGGATGCGTACAGAGAAGGGAAGATCTCCTGGTGTGGGTCGTAGCACCCCCAATCTGTTTACTGCTGGTGATGAGGTATGCTTTTCTCAGTGTGCCTTGACTGGCTCAAGTACGGGATAATTGAAGGGGAGCAGGGGTACTGAGGTGTGTGCTGAAGAAAGGAGAACAAGGGGATTAAATTATACTTCCACCAAGGGAAGCTGTAGATCTAGCACCTCAGCAGCCTGCTTGATTGATTTGATTTGATTTTAGGTTTTATAGAGCGCACAGCTACCCTAGGGCATCCCGGCGCTAACAAGAAAAGACCACGGTACTGAGGGAAAGAAAGGTCAGGAGGATGAGCTCAAGGGAAGAGTAGGGTTTTTAGACGTTTCCTGAACCTGAGGTGGTTGTGTTCTTGCCTCAGCTTAACCACAGAGTGGTCAGGACTTCTGGTGTTATGGTCCCAGAGGGAAGTTACATTTCCATTTCTGGAGGGGTGTCCGGACTACTGGTGAAGGAGAGGCCTACCAGCTCATGAAGCTGTTCTCTCTCTGCGTCATGCACATAAGCATATGATGGGTAGAGGGGATCTGAATAAGATACGTCATGGATTCGCTGCCGGTATTCCTCTTCTTCCAACAGCCTGTGAGCATCCCTCCTAGACCTGTTTTGAGGCAAGGGCTACCAGCACAGGGGAGGTGGTGCTGGGTCTGGCACCGGAGTAGGTCACTGCAGCCGTGCCAGGGGGTTCTGTGGCGGGGTTGGCCACAGCACTGATGGTTGTCAAGTGATGTATTTCGGTGCTAGAGTAAAGGTAACATGTACAGCACAAGCGCCAAGGGCATGGCGTTGAATGTCGCTGGTATCGTAGTCAGAGGAATAAACATAGGCAGGCCATGTGGCGTCGCAGGGCCTGTGGGTGTGACAGATGGAGCTCTGGCCCTGTCACTGATGGAGTACATGGCGTTGATAAAGGCTGCCGAGTCTGAACCCAGCACAGAGAATTTCGGGTGTGAGAGAGACAGTGCCAGAAAGTCAGAGAATATTAGGGTTGGCACTGGTGATGATCCCCGCATCTCCAGGACTATGTCCAGTGCAGGTAAATTCACAGGGCTGCTCAGAGGAGAATCAGTCGGCTCTACAACAATCAACTCTGGGTCCAAAGATGAAGAGCCTGCAGGAGAAGGCAAGCATCAGGGTGATGTACCCATACCATGCTTCTTGTGCTTTCATCTTTTACCTGATGAATGTAAGGACGGTGATGTGGAGCACGGCCTCAAACTACGGCCACGCTCTGCTAGTCATTGTGGGCCTGGGCCATGAACAACTTGGCCTTTCGCTCTCTGACTGCCTAGGGATGCATGCTGGAGGCATGGTCGGCCTTCAGGCACCAAAGGCATATGGAGTGGGTAGAGTGGGGGTCATTAAAGGACATCTGTCGCTCACAAACCCCATAGGACTTGAAGCCGGAATGCTTTGAAGGAGACATTGTATTGTACTACAACAAAAGACAAATTTCCTATTGTGAGGAAAACTCACAACTCTTTGGAGAGAGCAAGCTCTGGATCTATGTTGAAGACGTGGGAAAAATAAATCTGACGTCATTGAGCAGGAGTTGGCCCTATATTGCTTCGGCGTCATCCTCAGATGCCACTTCCAGCATCGATACGAAGCCAGAGCTCCCTACCAGCAGCTTGAGAGCATTACATTTTCCTGATCCAATCTGATGCCTGAGATTATTTTCCAGGGGAGGAAACTGCAGGTAGAAATATACAGCAGATGTCTCAAGCTACACCAGACTGTAGAGGCTCAAATAGGGCAGGGCCCATCTTGAATTGCTTGTGTTCGCATTCTGAGGGAGCCTGACCCGGCAGTTCGGGCTGGACTGTTCCTGTTGGAGTAGGAATGCAGATGCCTGGTCACTGTTAGAGTTGGCATGGTGGGCAAAAGGACCATGGACTGGAATGCAGCCCAGAGTAATTAACTGGCTGAGATTAATTTGAGCATTACACCCTTTTGTTTTTTGTGTACTTCACTGTCACACCCTACGTGCGACAGTCATGCCCAATATGGATACTGAATTTACTGTCCATCGGAATCAGCACCTGAATGAAGAGGCCCTAATAGGCTGAAACTGGTCTTGTGTTGTTTGTGCAGCATCAAGACCGATTTGCATATGGCTGGTTCCTGTCTTAGGTGGCATGGTGGGCTGGAATGCAGGGCAGAGTGATTACCAGTGGCTAAGATTAATTCATGTAATCTATCAATCTATCACTTTTTTGTGTATGTTGAAACAGTTTTATAGCCACACTGCAACACAACAGAGGGTTGGAAGTAGCCGAACGCTAAGCTTGGGTAGTCACCTCTCATGCAGGTTCTCCTGGAGATGGTTTTGTTGGTATCTGGAAGCTATCCCTCCTCCGCCTATGTCTACTTTATTGCCTTTTACTTTGTTGCAGGTCTCCTATTTCTTTCACGTACACATAGTAGAAATTGCATAAACAAAAAACAAGGTTGAAGTGGGTCTTGAACAGGAGGCCTGCTGAATTTTGTCTTTTGATGATTTGTAGGACTGTATTAATGTTGTGCTTTCATAGGGGGCCTGTTTCCCCTGACTTGTTTTTTCCATAAAATCATATCAAACTAAAACCTAGGTCTCGTGATTTCAGCCAGCTCTGCATCTTATTCACGAACCATTGCACAAGTGACATTTAGACAAGTCATGCCTGAATGACCTATGACTGCATCCTTTTCACTTTGTGAGGCACCCTGCGCATAGAATGTTTCAAAACAGCACAAAAGTGCTTTTTATGATTTGTGGATTGAAGGCGTTTGAAATTGGGCACTATGTGAATGAGAAGGCTTGGCACAGAACTGGTGATGGCAGCAAAGGCTTTCTCACAATGACACAGCCTTTTCTGAGAGGTAACTCAGATTTCAGAACCATTCATACTGAAGGAACCCTATACAGAGAGAAATTACACAGTTCAGATATGCCATTGAATGCAAACAATAATCTGAGACTTGCCAAGAAAACTGCTTTGGCAACTTGTCTGCCACAGATTTGCAAGCTTTGGATGTTTCTGACATCTAGTGCTGCATCCACAAAAGTACCAAACCAAAGGTGAATAATAACTTTTTTGGAGTCAACAGAGGAAGTGTATGTAATCAACTGCTCCCTGAGAATTTCTTTGGATTAGATGCTGACTACAGTTAGTGTTTAGCTGCTCCAAAGCAGTAAAATGGCTTTTTTACTCAATCCAATAAACTTGGACTATCTATTAATTCAGTATCCATATTGGGGCATGACAGTCGGTAATGTTTGCAAAAAGAGAAAACAAATAAATAAATAAATAAATGAGGATGGACGAAGTAGGTAATGTGTCTTAATGAACCTAAATTCTACCACATATTTCACTATAGCAGAGAGCAATTGCACCAGTGCTATTAATCCTATCCTTAAAGGGGTTCATTCCTTTAAATAAAAACAACTGAAATCCATACCTCTTCTGCCCCACCCTGAACTTTTCTTTGTTAGGGTAGGGTAACTTGTAAAAAGTGTGTAGTAAGTAGCCGTAGATGAAGTGGTTTGTAGAGGATTTATTAATCAGCATACAAGTTCCCACAGATAGGTACGAAGTGCGTGCAAGCACTCAGAGCGGTGGCGACCAACTGCCACTTCAGATTCTCAACTGTAATTCAGCCACCGGGTCTCGCGTGCCAACGGGAAGCGCGAGACAATGAACATAACAGTGTCCTCACGCACACATTTTTGATCTCTTTGATCTCTTTGAGTAGATTGACCATGAGCCGCTGAAATACCGAGGCGGCCGAGGCCAGGCCAAACGGCATTCGACAAAATTGAAACATGCCAGAAGGTGTGTTAAAAGCTGTGAGATTCCCTGTCTAGTTCTACCTGGTGGTATGCAAACGCCAGGTCAAGTTTTGTGAAAACTTTTGCTCCTGCAACTACACCCAACATCTCGGAGATGTTGGGTAAGGGATGTGAGTCCACCCAGATAACTTTGTTAAGACTGCACAAGTCAATGCAGATCCTCAACTCATTGTTTTTCTTTGGTGCTACAACTAAGGGGGATGTCCAGTCCGAGGATTCGATGGGCTCTATCACTCCTCTCTTGTGCATAGACACAAGCTCTTTCTCTAGGTCCTCCCTTATGCTGAAAGGTACGCTTCTGATTTTATGTCTCACTGGAGTTGCGTCATTCTTAACTTTTATTTTATGTTTGAACCCTTTGATTTTTCCCAATTCTCCTGAAAACACTTGAGGATAGTTGTTAAGCAATTCTTCAACATGTGTGTGGTCACGAATGGCCAGAACCTGTTCTTTAGCACCTGGACATAGCATCATATTAAACAATCCTTGGTGAAACCACCCAAGTATGTTTAATGCGTGTACAGTGACATAAATCTTGCCAAATATGCGCCTGTTCTTGAACTCCATGACGTCTTCAAAGTAGCCTAAAAGGTCAATTTTACATCCTTCATAGGACACTGGTGCGCGATCTGGGGGAAGGAGATCCCTTTCACCCCAATTAACTTTAAAAAGAGAGTCAGGGTGATTCGCGCACCTGAGTCCACCAGAAGGTGCAAAATGTTTTCACCAACAGCTACATTGACACAGGGATCAACACATTCATTTGGATTACCTGTTCTAATATCACAGTCTTTCACAACGAGAACCATGTCTTTCAATTCTCCTAAAGGATCTTTGTTTTCGCTGTCGCTGTAGTCTTTGACATGACCAATCCGCACTTTTGTCTCTCTTTTGGCTCTGACATACTTTATTAAAGTGCCCCACTTTACCACAGGATCGACATACCACATTTTTTGCAGGGCATGTCCTACCATTCTTTGTTTGAGCTGGGTTGCCACACCTGAAGCAAATGTCAGTTCTTCTGAAGAAGCTGCTTTGTGGTGTATCTTTTCTTTTCTTGAAGTTTGAAAAGCGCACAGAATTAACTATTTCAGAATTTTTGTTTTCAAGTTCCCTCACGGAGACTTGTGAAGTTTCGATACTTTTTGCAACTCGAATGGACTCTTCAAGAGTGGGGTTATCTAATGACAAGAGATTCTGTCTGATTGATCTGTCTGAGCATTGGCTTATAAACTGGTCACGGACTAACTGTTCACTGACATTTTCAAATCCACAGTCTGAGATCATTTTCCTTAGGACGGTGATGTATGTATCAACATCTTTGTTGCATTTTTGTGCACGTTTGAAGAATTTGTGTCTCAGTACAACTATGCTAGGTTGTGCATCATATCTCTTTGCCAATGTCCTGATGGTGCTCAAATATTCATCTGGTTCCTCACCTTCCACTGCTTCTGCCTCTGGTAGGTGCTTGAGTGTGTCCCTACCTTCAAATCCTAATGAATTTAGTAGTAAAAACTTTTTTCTTTCTGATCTGAACCTGTGTGCGCCTATGGCCCCAAGATAATTCTCAAATGCATCGAACCATTTGCGCCATTTTATGGGTGGTTCTCTTGGTGTGTCAAGAAAAGGCGGGGGAGGATGGACTGCCTGCATGTCAGCAAATACAGTCGGTAATGTTTGCAAAAAGAGAAAACAAACAAATAAATAAATAAATGAGGATGGACGAAGTAGGTAATGTTTCTTAATGAACCTAAATTCTACCACATATTTCACTATAGCAGAGAGCAATTGCACCAGTGCTATTAATCCTATACTGTATATGATAGGGCACAGTGTCTATGTGATGACAGGAGAAGAAGATGACAGGAAACCAGTTTGCAGTGCACCGCTGCTTACTAAGTTGAAAAATGAGACAGAAACAAATGTGTTGGTGTGCGTGTCACCGACTAACCCTGAGCACGCCTTAAATTTCGTAAATTAGAGCACCTTCATTTTTTCTTGAAGCATGTTAATTGTGAAATGGGTGTGCCTGTCACCGATTACGCCAATGCACACTGGATTTATGCGTAGATGCAAGACGTAGGTGTGACAAAAACTGTTACAGTTCTGTGTCTTCCAACTGTATTGGTGCACGCTTTATGAGCCTGAGTGCCGTTATGAGGTGGGCGTGTCACCGCTGACTTGAACTCGCACAAGATTGCACGCTATACGAGGGATGGATTTTAATATCAAAGATTAACAGTACCTTCATGCCCAAGCGTCACGTAGATTCTAGAAAGTATCGCCTCACAACCGCAGACAGGCGTCGTCAGCTTAGAGTACCGCGTCAGTTTCACTCGATATCCCTGGATTTCTGTATACACAGCTGACCAAAAGAGGCGGTAGACCGTAGCTGACTGGGCTGATGAGGGAGACAATGGCGTTTGACGTGAGGGGATTCTTCCAACCAGCGGTGGTTTCGACACTGGCAGGCGGGGATCCAGAGCACTTACTCTGCATATATTCCGTATCCTGTCTTGGTGAAGCCTTTACGGAAGTGAAGTTTGCCTGGACACTGTTTTCTCCAAGTGCGATGTTCCGCTTTTCTTGTAAATTGCGCAGGAGCTTTGTGGGAACTTGCCCGTCCTCGTCGCCAATCAAAATGTAGTAAGTAGCCGTAGACGAAGTGGTTTGTAGAGGATTTATTCATCACCATACAAGTTCCCACAGGCGGGTACGAAGTGCGTGCAAGCACTCAGAGCGGGGGCGACCAACTGCCACTTCAGATTTCCAACTTTAATTCAGCCACCGGGTCTCGCGTGCTAACGGGCAGCGCGAGACAATGAACATAACAGTGTCCTCGCGCAAGGGCGCGCAAGGGAAGAACACTACAAAGTGATTGATTTATTATCACTCAGTAAAATGCCGCAGTGTCCCCTTTACCTATCTGCACTAGCAAAAACATATCAATTAAATACAATTATGAAATACAGAAGATACACTATTGCAATACTCACTGAGAGTATTAATCAGCTGATTGCTCTCTTGCTGCCGTCCGGTTCCGTTGGAAGCAGGAGCACGGCTGCTGTGCTGACCTCGGTAGGGAGGACGCTGAGAAGGTGAGGTATGGGTATCCTCTTCTCCAGCACTGCTGGCATTCTCATCATCACTCGCTGGTGGGGACCCTGAGGCTGAAGAGCCACTGCTACTCATCTGTTCAATGATGTCCACCTCTGCCCTCAGCTCTGAAATGCAAGGACATATTCATGATTAAAACATCATCCAAATGTGAGCTATGAGAACGAAAAAGATAAACTGCTCTCATTGTAAATGCAATAATTTGATACCATACGAGTGTGAAATAGCAATCATTTGATGACGTGACTTGGTAGTGCAGTCTGCAGAGACAGACAGTAGCACAGCAAGCTATTCCTGCCTCAAAGTGCAACACAGTAGGTGGTTACAGTCTGCAAACAATTGTCAAATTACATATAATGGGAAAATATAACACAGCACAATACTTGGCATTGCAATAGACTCTTTGTTCACTGTGTTTATTGAAAGAGATGTGGAGTTGAAAGACTAGTCACTTTACCCAATGCCAGTATAACAGAAGTAGATTTTAAATATACAATTTTACAGAGCTACTGAGTGATTTCCATTGGGAAAATGTTCCCAGCTTCACCATGGAGGGATGAGAGAATTAATACAGCCTTGGAAACTGGAGAGCAATCTCATTCGAATAGACTTTTCAAAAATCTCCATCTTCACTACAATGTTACACATTTTTCGTTTAGAAACACTATGATGATGAAACAGTGAATGGACAAATCCAGGAAGGAGAGATGGATTGTGGTACCAGTAGATGTTCTGCTGCCCTCCCGTCATGAATACGTTTACTTCTGTCCCTAAACAAATACTGGTGCAGTGTATCTGATATCGTAGAGCGTCATCTTTTGAAAAGTGCCATCAAGTGAATTGACCTAAGCGCGCACCTTTGCATGTGAATGTGCTGTTCAAATCGGAAGCTCTAACCATCTGTAGACTTTAAAAGACATACGTCTTCTGTGTCCCATCATGCAACTACCTGTGAGGGTGAAACCTGGAAGGAGAGGATATACATGTGGAGAAGTGTGGCTCAATGATTAGAGCGGCAGACCCTGATGCAGAGGTCTAGCCCGGGACCAGGGTTCAATTCCCCGCCTCGGCGGGTCTTGGGCTCAAAAATTCCACGGACCTGATAATTCTCGCCTCGGTGCCTATTCCAATCATGGAGTCCCACTCTGCAACTCTGGGCAATAGCTTGCTTAATCTCCACAACGGCCCCCACAACGCTAAGGATGCCTGGCCTCCACCTTGGGGGTGCCCAGGAGTGGACGCCTCACAGGGAAAGCCAGGATGGGTTCCACAGCGGTATTCGTACAAGCGCCTTGAGACCCTTGTGGGTGAGTAGTGCGCTATACAAATATCAAATTTACAAATTTATTTACATTTCGGTAGGGAGCCAATGCTGTAGAGGCACATGAACAGTGCTGCTGGTGGGAGATGAAAGGTGGAGACATGCCATGCATTATCACACAGAAGTGTGCATGTTACATTTGTTCATCAAAATGCTGAGAAAACTACATTGCAGACTTTAGTTGTGAAGTGGATAATGTGGTAATGTGTGCAATTACAGCATGGCACCATGTGTCCTTTTCCTGCTTTAGTGAGGTTGTCAACTGTGTTAAGGCCAAGAGCGGCATAGTATGGCTGCAGTCATCACCGAACAACCAAGAGGTAATCTGCCAGAAATCAGCTTGTGAATTGAACTGGTGCTTCTTGATCAGTAGTTATACAGTTACTGCTAGTAATAAGGTGGTAGAAGTATTGGTTAATATTATCAATTTATTGCCCAAAAAGAAAGTAGGGAAAACAAGGAACTTTAAAATTGAGAAACGCAAATATATACTAGCCATTTTACAAATACCCTCTAGCAGCAGAATCACATGAGTAACATCTAGTGAACGTGTGGATTGACCACCATGTGGCCGCCTTACAGATCCCACCATCAAGAATGTACCTTAAGCATGGCAGTGGTTCTTTACTTCAGGAGAAATGAGCCAGGTGGGCTGATAAGTATTCTGACAGCTACAGAAAATGGAGGACCTAATATATCTTGCTAGAGACTGCTTGGAAGGTAGAAATGCAATTTTTTTACTGTTCTTTACCTTTTCTTGGATATATGCTGAACACTCTTTGCCAGATTGGAAGGGATTCGGAAAGACTGAAAGGAAAGGCTAAGGATTAAGTCAGTACTGCAGGACCTGTGTGGTTTAAAGGCAGTCAGCCATCCTTATGAAAATTACTGCTGCTCTCCCTGGAAACACAATAACCAGCTTCTACTGTAAGCTCACCGAATTGTCAAGTACTTCTTTGTTAGGTTGACTTTCAGGTGGTAACAAGATCGAACAGTCAAGGCTTACTCTTGGAGGGTGGTGTGGGACAGACTGTCTACATCATGTACCAAATGTATTGTTCACAATAAGTGTAACCCATCTGCGGTGCTAGACTTCTATAAATCAAGATATGTAATATTTAACTTTTAATATCATTAAACCAATATGCTCAGTTACATATGGATTAAAGCTTCTGTCTGAATGTGTACCTAGCTTACGCTAATAGCCACGTCTTATAGGTAAACAAAATTGGCAAAGCACATAACAATTGGACTAAACCTAAATCTGTTCCCAAATACAGACTATGTAAGCGTTCTTGTCGGAAAAGTCCAATATGTGATTCAATTGTCTTGGGCCCTTTTTATGCAGCTTTACAGGAACTGTGCATGGGGACCACCTGCTCTGCAGCAGTCATATAGGTGAATTGACCAGTCACAGGAAGGGGCAGGAGTTGCAACATTGTTCCATAAATGATAGCTGCAGTGCAGGGTGCAGGCGTGCAGTTTCTCATATGGACATCAGTGCTTCTTAGTTCACATACAGCGCACAAGAATTTTCATGACACTAACTTGGGACTATGCAGGTCAAGCTAGACCTGGGCAGGCTTCTCCAAATTCCTAAATGCATGTTTCTGAATGGCAAAAGTCAAGCTCCGGCAGCACAGGGCAGGTCCCCTAAATGCACGGCAATACAAGTCCTTGTCACCTTCAACATCAGCATCCGCAGAAGAGTTTCTTCATCAGTCCTCGTGGTGTAACCCTAACCACGTAGAAGGTAAATAGCCAAGAATTCAGCATTTGGTACTAATATTTCTCTACAAAGGCATTTAGAGCTACATGCAGCACACAATATGCTGCTGGGCTCAGCTTATAATCAGTCCTGTGGCAGTTGGTACAAATCTGTCAGTCACGTTCAAAGTTAGCCCCAAACAGACTTCAACTCTGAGTGTATTTTCCTTTAAGTGGGTCACAGCTTCAAGGCATCCAATTTCAGATAAAACGTCCCTTTCAGTTCGCTGGTTGCTTCCTAGCTCCTCTTATTAGCAAGGGAGGGGCTGAGCAGGCAGCCCATCTTCTAGGAGGTGTGCATTCTTGGTCCTCCCTTCTGCCATTCCTTTGTTCAGGTGTTCCTTTTTCTAAAGTTTGTGGCACCTTTGCAGATGGAAATTTTGGGATAAGCATTGTAGCACATGAGGTTATCCATTTTGTACAATACTGAGCACTCAAATTGTCTCTAATGATACCTGCCAATGCTGGAGATGGTTTGAAAGGTTTCCTCTCACCTCGGCACTTGTTAGAGGGAGGAGCCGGTGCAAAACGTTGTTTTTTATTGCTGGAGTTTTTCATGCACCTACACAGTGATGGGATCCTCCGCTTCCTCAATTCTGGTCTTTCATCTTCCGATAGAGATTTCTGATTTTGGTTCTGTTGTTGTTTGCAAAGCCGGAAATACTGTGGATGGGGAAAATATTTTTCTGCTGTAACTATACATCTCTGACTCTTCACCTTTTTTTTTGGTGGCGGCAATGGTAAAAGAATGGATTTTCACAGTAAATCTGTCATTAATAGAATTACCACTGGAAGAAATAAAGCTAGCTGTATTACTGTTGATAAGCTCTAAGTCATTTGTTTGTGGTTATTCTGCTAATGGCAGATTTACCATTTATGTCTTCATCATGGCCAGCTCAACATCATTATGTGATTCAAAGAGCAAGAATCCAAATATGAATGTTGAGTAGTACATCTGGCTTTGGGAATGTAAGACAAAGCCGACATGATCTCTCTAAAGTCAAGCTATGATGGCATCCGCTGAAAGTAAATCTGCCGCATCCTGACTGTGCTTAATTGAGTGGAAATCAAACTTCCCTCAAGAACCAGCTTAATTAAATCTGCTTGATGGTGCCCGGGAAATATTCAGCTATGTTTTCTAATGACTCCCACAGGGCTTGTCATGCCTTCCTAACACAGGGGTCAGACAAGTCAATCCTGAGATTAGTAGAGGACACATTCTTTCCAACGCAATCCAAAGGATGACTCGCTCACATTACTGGAGGTGCAGCTGAAGAAAGCTGCCATGTTTTTCTCTGTTTTGCTGCAGAAACAATTGGAATCTCTGGAACAGAGTCCTGACTCAAAAACAGGGGTTTGAAGTTAGAAATGCTGTATGTTTCCTTCCATTTTGCTAATGTTCCTTTGCAGATGGGCAAAGGGGCCACAAAGATTTTCTATTCACTTTAAGACTAGGGACCATGACGCAGAGGATGCAGAGATCTCAAACGTTAAGTGTCATTAAGAGGTCTTGCACAAAATGTCACAGACTTGAAATAAAATATGTTGAAAGAGTGTTGTAAAACTAGAATTGACAGTAAAGGGAGAGCCCAAAATGTAGAGATGGCCAGGGTATCATCTTTTAATGAGTTGGATAGCTCTTTTTGATAGCTTAAAAGAAAAAAACTCTACCTAGAGAACTGTTCTTCTTTTCTGAAATCTTCTTTGCAGCAGAAAGAGGAGGCCTGCTGAGATGATTTTAAGTGCCCACAGACATACAAGAGCAAATGTTGATCGGAGGCATTTGAAAGCGTAACTGACCCCTCATTTAGTTGAAGCTGTTTGCATTGATCATTTGTTGAATCGCAAAACTGGGCCTTTCTTTGACAAGACTGCTTGCTTTGTGGGTTCAGTGGATATTTTACAAGACCTGCATCCTCAGCTGCCAGTTTCAGCGGATGTCTGAGCCTAAGCATTGAAAGTCTCAATAGTGCAGTCAACATCGAAGGGAGCACAGATGTAGCCCTTGAGGTCAATGCCCTCTACCTCAAGACAGACGTCAAAATGAGACTCAATGCAGAGTGTGACACAGGAGAAAGTCCTCAAAATTGATGTTGTCTAGAGCAGTAATGATTCCTCCCTCGCATTAGGATGTCAGCAATAATAGCACCCTGGGAAGGACAATGGGAGAGGTAATTCTCAGATTTTTGGGAGGCCTGACATATAGTGATGTCCAAAGGAAATTTGGGATGCCTTAAAGGGAAACTTGTCATGGCTCCAAGCCTGTTCCCTTCATTTTCCATTAGCCTCCTATACAATATGTATTAGAACCAAGCACATTGTTTCACAGAAAGGCTGTCATGAATACAGACTATTCAAAGTGCATGGTCTACACTACTAGACATATCAACCTGACCAGAACCAGCATGGTGAAAGGAGGCAGAAGAGAAAACAGACCTGGGAAGAAAACCTAGTTTTACCTTGGAAAAAAGTTTTAGAAAGGGTTCCATGTTTATCTCCCTTAAAGTGTTCCTTTTATTCCTCAATTTAAGGTTACCTGACTTTAGATTTTCCTATTTTGTGCTTATATTTTAAAATAGAGCCTGTAAAGAATAGTTAAAATGCTTTTTGATTTTTTAATAATTCTTATAAGATGTAAACGGATGGTTTAAAAACAAAAAGATTTGAAACTACATAGGCTACCATGTTACTTATTCTTTTTTAAGGCATTATGTACAATAACAAGTCTTTTTATACTGGAAGCTATATGTTAACTTTTGGTATAATCAGATGATACTAGTTTCAGCAGCATAAGGCAGGGTAATCTTAAATGTAGACATGTACAAAGAATAATTACCAAAACATAACCCATAATCGTCCCCCAATGACTTTCTTTGATGCCTGGTACTTCATGACATGGGTGCCCACATTATGAAAAGGATTACAAAAGTATTTATTCACAGCTATGAAAATAACCAAAGACAGCCTGCTGCCTATATTTTTTTCCTTCACTGTTCTAAAACTTTTGGCGCTTTCTTGTTTTTTTTACAACTGAGTGCTTAAGGCAGGCTGTACACAAGTTCTTGACGTAGCAGTGCCTCAGGAGAAAACTACTACGCTTCCTTAACAAAAGCATATAAGTTTATTTTTCTTAGTTGATAGTTGATCTACATTATATAAAGAAACAAAGTGCTCAATGGGTGCAGGACTAGATCAGCCAACAGATTGGCCATGTTTTTATATATGTTATTTGGGGTTAGAAAGTACTTGGTGGGGGTTATTTTTATTTGTTGTTTTTAAATTGCTACACTGTAAATGGTTATTGCAGTGACACTGAGATGAGAGGCAAAAAAGTGCATTCCCTGCAGAACAATTTCATGAAAAATGTTACTTTTAAAATATAGTAAAAGTTTAATGAAACATGATAAACTGGGGTGTGCACGATTCCCGGGGCAGGGTTGTGGCTGGCTTTCAATCTGGCTAATACATGTGCATGCCAATTCACACCTCACTGGCACACTGCATGAAAAATGTTATTGCGCTCACTGCACTCCACTTTTAGGTCTGACATACAGCTTTATCTGTCTTCCCAGTCTCCTGTTTTCCAAAAACCTAACAAAAAATACATACATAAAGATGCTTTATGTAAGTCCTCTTTCTTTATTGGTCTGATCAAGTGCCATTCATGTTTTGCTTCTGGCCACCACACACACAAAATGGGGCATGGGGCTGCCCACTTCATACTTAGGCTGTATTGCACTGTTAGTGATTGAGTTTACCAGATAACGAGCACAGCCACCTGAAAAGCAGTACACTTTTGTCCCTGGTATGCGTGGAAAGGTAGGCCACTCTTTTATTTTTACATTTCTGCCAATGTGTTGGCATACCGCATGTGCCTATAAAACAGAATTTGAAAAAACACTGAATGTTCCCAAGGCCAGACCTATTGGTTTTGCCAGTACTTGTTTTGATATGCAACAAGCCTTTGTGCTCTTTGTCCCAACTAACACGCTGCCTTCTCCCCTCAGTTTAAAGTCTAGAAACAAACTAATGCTCTTTTAGAAGCATTAGTATTTGCAGACGCTTTTCATCACCTACCACAGGTTTTTCACACTCAGAGAAAAACTCTCACATTCAAAGTAAAAAAAATAAAAAGAAAAGATAAAAATTGTATTTGATTGTGTATATATGAACACCTTCTCTGTCTATTCTCTATTGCCTCTGTCATTAGTGAATAAAGTCCTGCTATCCCATTAATAGTGGGGATCTTTCCTTGCAAGTTCTAACACTTTCTTGACAGGCAGATGTACCCAACTTGAACCTACAAAGGTGTATAACTCACATACAGGGGTTAATGTACAGGGCGATCATTGACCCAACATTCACCAGTCATGAGCCCATTAGAGGTAGATGAACTTAATCTCGTCCAAAATGTTTGCCTCAAGCAAAACAAATCTCAGTACACAACAGTAAGATATGTAGGAGAAAACTTGGTTTAGTGGCTAACCTGCTGCCCTTAGAATATAAATGCACTTTGCTAGTTAGTGAGACATGCCACTTGATTATGTGCAAATCACATTATCTTTCTTTGCCTTGAACTGTAAATGTGTGTCTATGTAACTACTGGCCTAAATATAGGTTTTACCATTGCATACTAGGTTCTCTATTCCTTGACAATGCCCTTAGACAACACCTTGTCTAAGATGCTTCTGCTAGGGTAAACCTTTTCTTTACAAAGGGCTCTTAGGTTAGAGCTGCACTACATTTGAAATAGCTAACATTTTGCAGGAATTATAACTACTTCTAGCCTCCTCAGGTTCATATACAATTTTAACTTTATGTAAAATACAAGTCTGCCTAAATATTCCTTGAAGACTTAGCAAGTAATGCAGCAGATAAATGATAGGTGGAAAACTCACAATGCTCAATGTCTGAAATCATCAAACAAGGAGACTTCATAGCCTTGAGTGGGAAATAAATGTAGCATGGATCACCCAACACGTTAATTCACGTTGAAAAGACGAGAAGCAAATATGAATTAGTAACAGAGCCGAGGCATTCAGAAAATGTGGCGGACACAGATTTTCAAGCTTTTAGACGTGTACTGAGAGATTTGAGGAAATTATAGCTGAAAGTTGTAAATGTCACTGGCTAAGGCATTTCGCTGCATTACAAGGAACATCAAGTGGAATTCATGGCTGTAAAGCTGCTCATTATGTTATTTCCTCTACATCTACTAACTAAGTCTGTAGGTAAAACCTGGAACAAGTTAGTACCCTTTGGCTTAGGTTTTACTGAACAGAAGCTCCTGTTGTTAGGCTTATGGGGGTGAAAACCACCCTTACTGTATAGATCTTAAACGTGGACAAGTTAAAAGAATTGAATGAGGACTCACAAATGGCAAGATGCCACACAAGTGTGTGATCGGTGCTTAGGAAAGTGATTCTGGGGAAGTTGTGTCATTTCTCATCCCTATTCCTCATGTCCGACATTCGCAAGTGGACTGGCTATGTGAGTGTGGCAGTGACCCAGGGCTAGGCTGAGCTTGTGTCACTGCTCTAGGCCAAATTACCGCCGCCCAGAAGGTGAGGTTGTTGAGTAGTGAGTGATGTATGTAAAACTGAATAAAAAGTGTGCCGTTCAAATGCAGATTTATGTCCACAGAACAACTATATGCTGGTTTAAGAGCAATACTTTTTAAATTTATGGCTGAGAGTTAAAACATTAAATGACAGCTAATTAAAGCAATAGCTGAGGAAGGCCGAGGCAAGACCCTACTTGTATATTATTATGTAATGATTTCAGTATATCAAACACACAGCCAAAGCTGTTTCTGCCAGACCTAAAAAGCATTGTTTCACCAAACAAATGGCTGAAGGCATACAGGGGCAATGTTTGAACAACTAACAGAGAGCCAATGGTCACACAGATGACAATGTTCAGCTCGATGTCACTAACAATATAACATACCAATCCCTCCGACACACTTCTACACAATCATCTTGCACTAATCATGCACACATCAGCAGAGATCCAAAGGCAATTTATGAACTGCAACATTAATACAATAGTACCTGACATAGCCATGGGCAGAAGACACAAATACTAACCCACATACAGCACACACTAAATTCTAAGCAGGCATTGAGTGTGCTGCTACCCAAGGATGGCTACACTGAATTGACTCTCTGAGTGTGCATACTACACACGAACACACATTCTCACTCATGCACGTGTGCATGCAACATTCACATTACAAATGGGCCACCCCACCACCTACACAACCCATCAGCTACCACTTGCAACACATGATCAGATTCTGGTTAACACAAACCACATGTCTGGGGTGCATCCCACATTCTAAATGGCTCATAAAGTTAAAACGCCATATCAGTGGTATAGATGTTGCCAGTGACAAAGCATTACCTCTTTTTATGTCATCCAGCTGGGGCTCTGGTGAAGGATTATCTTTCATGGGGGATGTTTTCGGCCCAACAGGCTGCTTTGAAGGTGCTTTCAGCTGGGAGGATGGCGGTGTGGGTCGAGTAGACTGCTGCTCTATTCGCGCCTGTATCTTGCTGCTGCCTTCTGCTCTAGAAATGAAAATAACAGGATGTCAATTGGCTGTTGACTTGCCCAGGCCTCTTTACTTTTATGAACATTTTTTACAGGCACATTTTATCTCCCTCTAAACTATTAAAAGTGCTTGAGAGTTGACTGTGAAATGCATAATACCTTTGTGAGGCTGCCTATTTGTAAAATGAAGCATTGACCGGTAAGGACCAAGGGGAACGAAGACTTATTATAAGCTTTTAAAAACGTGAGAGAAGTTGTGGATAGTGAGACATTTAATTCGGCATCTTACCTTGTGTTTGAGAGTTCTTCAAATATTGAGAAGTTAATCTTTCAAAATATGATCTGCGTTATGGGCATTATAGTAGTTACAAATAATAACATTATTAAGATATATCAGCCTAATATATCAAAAACAATCAATTGCCTCCCAGTGGAAACCATTCTAGACTATGGTGCAATCCATCCCGGAATTGATCTGCTGCTACAGAGTATTGTCCTGCAGACAGGGCCTGGACTATTTCCAACAGAAATAGGCATGTAGAGGCTTATCCTGGCTGAAGGCCTCCTCTGATCCTGACCTTGTTTGTGCTATTCCTCTGGGCTAACCCACACTTAGGAAGGACCATCTTTGCATGCTTAGTGATGACTTAGCTATTATTCATCATTTGTCTATCCACATTCCAGCAATGTACACAGACACATTTACCAATGCTGAGAGTTTTCTATGTAAAATTGAAGCAGACAATTCTACAATATTTTTTGGTGCTCTTCTCTAATGATGCCCTAATCCCAACCTTAATTTTGATTCTTCTCTTGCTTCTTTCTTGGTATTGTTTTTCCTCACATATGCCACCTTTATCATCTGTGGGGACCTTAACATGCGACACAAGACCTGCATCCTCAAACATTTGTGATTCCCTGTCGATCTTTGACCTCAACCTCCTCGTCAATGTACCAACTCACTTAGCTGAATATCTACACTATACTCTTTTCTTCTACTTCAATTCTCACTTGTCTTACACCATTCACACTACCTTGAATAGACCATTCTCAAGACCCTTTTATCTGAACCTGACTGCCTAATGCTCAACCTTCTGTTCACAACTCAGATCCTGGTTTAGAGTGACACTCTCATCGTTATCACATGTTCTCATGAGGAATAGCGCATCTTCCATATTCATTAGTGACATCTCCTATTAAGATCCCAGCCAGCTCATTAAAGCCTTTCATCTATAAATGAAGCACTCTATGGAAGCCATTGCCCCTCTCAAAACACTGGCCTTCTCATCGCAGAAATCCACCCATGCTTTGTACACTGCAGAGCTAGTCCTATCTAAATAGCCCTGCATAAAATAAAAAATCTGGAGAATGAGCTATTGTGCAAAAAATGTCAGCATTTATGTGTGTTGTATAAGATCTTAAAGCGCCTTATTAGAAAAGTGAAGTCCAATTGTATAGACTTGTGATAAGAAGTTGCTAATTACTCCACTCACAAACTCTCAAAAGGCGTAATAGACACTTCCACAGTTCCTCCCTCCTTGGATCTCTGTAAAGGTCTATCCACTTTTTTTGCTGAAAAAAAACCAATCGATAATATCTGTGCACTATTTTCCATTTGAGAGGGAACTGGCAATTTAACATTTCTTCCTTGTGTCCATTCCTTTTCAATATCTATAATCACCCTCTAGCAACAGTCAACATTACGTTTCTTCTATTGTGTCTCATGATGATGCAATAATTGTGGTATTTATCACACAAAACATTGAGGAGGTTCAAAACAGAGTTTGATCTTCCTGGATGAGCTTAAATAATTCACTTAAATTGAATTGACAGAAGACAGTGATCTTACTATTTGGAGCCCCTCAGTTCACGTGGACCTCCGCAAGATGGCCCACTGACTTGGACAGTCTTCCTACTATGATTTCATTTGCTCACAATCTTTGTATTATCCTTGATGCTAGCCTCTCTTTCAGCATTCAAGTAAAAACACTGACAGCTACTTGTTTCACTTCTTCAGGTTCTCAGTGAGAACCTTCCTCTATTGCAGGCATCATCTAGCTCAGCAGTGGTGCTGCAGGCAGTTTTTCTATCTTGTTCATACTACTGCTACATGTTATCTCTTGCAGCATCGCCTGCTCATTCATAATTCTGTTGCGTGCCTTATTGTGGGACTGCCAGTAAGATTCTCTATTTCCAACCACCTTAAGCTGCTACACTGGCTCCCAATAGTCATACATGTTGTGTTTAAGGCGCTGTACTTGTTTCAACGCATCATTCATTAATCAACAATGCCCAGTACAGCATAGATAATGGCTCTCTACGACAACATCTTTTGCACATTTTAAGTTCAACTGAGGTATGCAACAACTGTGGGAACTCTCTTCCAAAGGTTTAATTGAGTGCCAATCATTTATGTTTTAGGGAAGCAATAAAACCTTGTTTTTTCTGTACTATTTTGTAAGTTGCTTGTCCTCTGACCACTTTAAGCATCACCTAGCTAGCTGCTCCTTTTCTCAGACGCTTCAAGCGCCAGGACACCCTTACTGGATAACAACTGCCAAAAACAATTTCATAACATAGAATTCTCAACACACAGGTGCCAACCATATGCCGAGGATAGAGGATTAAATTATGCCTATTTACAGCCATTAATACAGAGGTGTTTCAATTTCCTTCCAAATTCAGAAACAGGCAAAATTCATTTTTTTCTACTCCCCAAACATTCTGATGGTGTAAAGGCTGTGGCTGCTGTTGGTGCTTATTAATTCTATAGCTACTCCTTGAATCTATAATGCATTAAATGCAAAAAAAACACTGAAAACATAATGTCCATAATCAAGCATCAGTTACTATTTAGAAAGGAAGTCATGCAATTCTGTACTGAAACTGTTGGAAGTCATTCAATTTTTTGGAAGTTTAAATGAAACTTTGCGTTAGGGCCGCACACAAATGCAGAGGTGTATCAAAGGCTATATACAGCTTCATGCGGAATCTTCCTGCTTTTAGGTTGTGAACTCTGAGATCAAAACTGATGGTGGCGCAGCCAATGAGATTTGCATATCTCTCAATCAGGGCACAGGGGAGATGAAGGGAGACATCTAATGGGAAGACATCTGGACAATACACCATTTAAGATTATTTCCAAGGCTCCAAATGCAGAAGTCAGGATTTAAAAAGAAAGTGATCTATGGACGTCTTTGACCTGCTGAATCAGATTGTTGGAGGTGTTTTGCCTTTTTCTGGGCTTATGGAATTCCAAAACGGCTTCAAGGAAGAAGTGCCCATAGTTTTTAGCCAATATGCTTTTATTCTTTTAATAATATTTCACAGTGAAAAATGTAGATACTTACCTTTGTGTGTTTTCAATGGTATTATTTTATGGCATGATACATGCGGAGACAGATATATTACCATAGCTAACCATAACATTTAAAAGATAGAAATTCAGGAACTTTGTTAATAGCCATTGAAATGTGTGTCAGCTCTTTCCATCAGCCTAATTTTCCATTAAATTCAAATAACTCCAGCAAAATGTCAATGTTCAGTTCAAATGTGATTTTTCTGGCAGTATGTTATCAGACCATTATTTTGTAGTCTTCAAGTACAGTCAAGAGTGATGCACTGTTTCCCTTAAACCCTATCTTTCTTACATATTAAGCTATTCTGCGGAGCGTTTGGCAACCTATTGAAATCATGACTACTATGCTGCTGTTAAATAGTATAGTGAGTGTGGCTTCTGCTGGTCTCGCTGTCACTGCTGTTATGTGTGAATCGTAGCTGTCAACTACTACTACTCTCTTATCTTAACTTTGGATCAACTTTCTGTCACATCCAATACAAAACTATGTTCTATAGCATTGCATTTTAGTTATGAATACCGTTCATAAAACTTTACATTCCAAAATGTTTCTAAAATGTGTCTCAGACTTGAGTAGGAAATATGATAGTAGAAGTGTGCCTGCTCTGGGTTTATTCATATTTTATTGACGAACTTTATAAATGTGTATATTCCACTTTCTGAAAGATTGAAGGGCCACTGTTACCCTTCCTAAGCACTCTGTGGCTGCTAGGGCCTGAGGAAAGCTTGGCAAGGGTAGACCTATTCCTGATCCCATCCCCACAGTTCCAATACACAACAGGCTTTTTGCAGATAACAAACAACAATATACAGCAACAGCGATGAGAAATGTGTGTAAGGTTTTCTACAAGGCAGCGTATTTACCTGGTTTTCTTTACTTGTATGCTGCTACTTAGCTTTTCCAGAACATATTCTCCTGTGTCATGGTTGATTATGAGTACACAATCCTTCTGGTACGGCCTTTTATTACCTTTAAAAACAGTCATAGGAGGTGTTGAACCCTGAAATGAAAGAATAGAAAAATACAAGTTAATGTGTTTTAATACACATGTAATGTAGCGCAAATGTAAATTTGTGCAATTTCATTTAGAGTTGTACTTTTCAACCACAAAATATAATACAGTTTCATTGATTGCGAACATCATGTTTGCAACGCTGATATTAACTTGGATTTTATATGCAGCCTTCAAATCTAAATTTCTTCCAGGATTTACGATGTAAAATGCAAATGTAACTCCACAAAAATATACTTTTCACAATTTGTTGCAATGATTGACAGGATCTCATGAAAAACACTCAACCCCCTTGGTGCAGTCCACCGTGAAGGTAGAGCACAATTGAGCTGGAGCATATAACACTGTGAAAAGATATGAAAGTATGCTGTTCCTAAAGAGAGCTATTGGTGAACAAAGAGATGTATGTGTCCCCGAGGTCAGGAGGAGAGTCCTCCTTTAGGAAAAAGACCCTCACACACCCGGCAGACTAGCTGTCATATGTCGTCAGCATGTGGCCCAGATGTTAAGTGTCATCATCGGGTCTGCTCCGAATCGGGGCGGCGCTGCAATCCCCGATCGGCGACCCCAGTGGCGCCTTTTTGTGGAGATCTTTATTCCATAGTTGCCGGTGGGTGAATGCAGGTGAGGGCCTTCAAGTGAGGAAGTGTGTGGTGAAAGGAGTGTATTAAAAATAAGTAGTGGGAAACCTAAATAGTGTTTATTAAATGACGGGGGTCCCACTCTTATTCTAAAAACAATAGTGTGCGTAATATAACAGTTAAAATGACTGTTTTACGCTGTGGTCATAAATGGTCAACATGTTTCTTGCTTAAGTAAAGTAACCGCAATTCTTCAGGACCAGGTGATTCACACACTTATTGGTAGTGGTAGTGGCTACTGTGGCACTTACCACACATACAGCACCCTAATAAGTGGTGACTAGTGGAGGTGAGGTACAATGCCTGAAAGAGAAAAGTACAGGGACACAAACATACATATAAATAACAATCACAATGTGACAAATATTATAAATCTTATCTTTAAAAACTACGATCATCAGTTGTCATGCAATTTCAATATTGCCAGGTGTTCAGCTATAAGGTGGTACTAGGTGTGAACACCCTTAAGAAGTGGGCTAAAACAAAAGTATTGTTAAAAATGACCAATTCCCACTGTGAATAGTGTTATGGCAGAAATTTCAGAATGCCCGATGCGGGGTAGTGCACAGTGGCATCAGGGCAGGAATATCAGTTACATAGGTGAAACCACTCACCCTTAACTGCAGGGCTACGAGATCCAACGAGCTGGCGCTGGAAGCAGACACCGGATAGTACAGTGTCCTAATGGTACAAAAAAGCGGCGACCAGAATGGAAGGCAGAACGTGCAGCCGCAAAAAAGATTCGGGTGAGAGCTGTTCCCTTTGTAGCTCAATCGTATAGCGTGGAAATCCGCACGAGGTGAGGACCCAGGCACTCAGACATACACGAGAATACTTACAGAAGTCCGTAGAACAGGACGCCTTCCCACCTACCCTTGATCCGCGCCGACTCGGGGGACGTATCTCGGAACTCCCAGAGGAATTATCAAGCGTTACCCAGCCAATCAGATCCGCGTACCAATTGGTTCGTCAGGGAGGTGCTGGGGGAAGGACTAGTATGCGCAGTCTACTTCCGGTAGAAGAAGACGAGTGAATGTTGGCGTGTTGCAGGACGTGCCACGTCATTAACTGGACGTGATGACGTGGAGTCACATGCAACAACAACATTGCTACGTGAGAAGCCCTTATTGGTTGTGAGAGTTAGTGGTTGTTATGGTAACCTTATGATGTCGGGGGCGTGTCAGTCCGATATGCTTGGGGAGTACGTGACAGCGCGAATCGAGGGAAAATAGCGAATGCGTGTTGCTGGCACCTGGTTTAATGTAATCATAGCGTCGTCACATCGCATATTGGGAAAATGACAAGAAGGTATCAAAGGATATCTATAGACACAAAGGCTAGTATACTGTGGTGTCTAAGTGTCACAATCTCAACCAAGTGTGGACTCAATCAGGTTCAGAACGTCTATTGGGGACAGATAGATAGTGGTATGATCTGTCATGTCACATATTGGTGAGGCTACTCCACGGGATGTCCTCATTCAATCCAATAGTATTGGAAGATAATCTCATCACCCACCTCTGTTCCAGAGTGAATAATTTTGTTTTAGTGACATTCTTCGGGGACTGGAGAACTACCCACTTGAAAGAATCTGGAGAGTGATTATTTTCACAAAAGTGCTTCGTCATCCTAGTGTTCATTTTTTTGCAACGGAAATTACTCCGATGCTCAATGATTCTCGTCTTCACTGGTCTAGTCGTCATCCCTATGTAGGGTAGATCACATGGGCAGGTTATCAGATAAACGCAGTAGGCAGTGTTACAGTTAGTGTGCGTTCTGCATTCCCACGTGGTGCCGTTAGGAAGAACGATGTCCTTCGTTATTTTGGTTTGAGGACACGCCACACAGGAACCGCAAGGGTAATGGCCCCTGACAGGTGGAAGGTTCCATAAAGTGGATTGAGTGGTATTCACTAGTAGTTTGGGTCTAGTATGTATCAATCTCTCCTTCAAATTAGTGGTGCGTTTGAAGGCAAAACGGGGGTTAGGTATTGTAAGTTCCCCGGTGTGGAGGATACCCCAATGTTTGTTAATGATTTTCTTGAGTTGTGATGAGTTAGGAGTGTAGGTAATCACACAGGTGAGGCAGTCGTCAGTTTTTTTCTCTCTTGGTTCAAGTAACCCTTCCCTGTTGTTGTTACGGGCACGTTTGTAGGATCTCTTGATGTCCCGACTCTGATACCCCCTCTGGAGAAGATTGGTCATAAGGGTTTTGGACTCCTTTTTAAAGTCAGTAACAGAGCTGCAATTCCTCCTGATACGGAGGAATTGACCAAAGGGTAAATTTTGTTTGAGTGCCCCAGGGTGGTAGCTATTGAAATGTAATAGACTATTTCTGTCAGTGGGTTTGCGATGTAGTGTGGTACTCATTTGATGATCGTCTAGTATGATCAGGAGGTCCAGAAAGGGGAGCTGGTGGTCAGAGATGGTACTCGTAAATTTTAAATATGGATTTAAAGTATTTATCCATTGGCAAAATTCATTGCAGTGTGCCTGATCACCCTTCCAGAGGATCAAAATGTCGTCAATAAACCTCTTCCACAATAGGATGTTCGCTCTGTAAGGGTTCGATTCATTGTGGATGGCTCGTTCCTCAAATGCTGCCATGTAGAGGCAGGCCACACTGGGGGCAAAGGTACTCCCCATCGACGTGCCCTGTGTCTGATGGAATAATTGGCCTTCAAACTCAAAGAAATTTTCTGTTAGAGCTAGAGTGGCACATTCAATAATGAAAGGGCGGGGGGTGGGTGATACCCATTCTAGACTACTCAGTGCATCCTCTATAACATCAAGGGTAGCCCTCTGGGGGATATTAGTATAGAGGGCCTCAACATCTAGGGTGATGAGGAAGTCAACCTCTCCCTGATGTTGGGTGTCCTCTAAAAGCCTGAGTACATCAGTGGTGTCTCTTAGGAATGAGGGGGTGCCTTGGACCAAAGGTTTGAGAAAGTAGTCTGCGAATTGTGAAAGAGGTTCTAACAGGGAACCAATCCCAGAAACGATTGGTCTCCCTGGGGTCGGATTAGTGCCCTTATGTATTTTGGGGAGACAGTAGAAATAAGGAATTCTGGGTTCGCCAGTGACTAGGAAGTTAGCCTCTTTTTTCGTGATCCAGCCCTGGGTCTCGGCATGGAAGACCATGCTCGTGATCAAGGTTTTGAGCCTGTAGGTGGGATCCTCTTGGATGGGAGTATAGTATTTCCTATCCCGTAGCTGGCGTTCACACTCAGTGCGGTAATCACAGGTTGACATGATTACCGTCGCGCCACCCTTATCTGCTTGTTTGATGGTGATAAGGGGGTCGTCATTAAGTGAGCGTAGTGCTGCTTCTTCCTCGTTGGTGATATTGTGGAAAGTAGTGGCAGGTTTGACTTGCTTCCAATCTTTAAGAACAGCCTGTTCATAAGTTAACACCTCATTGGGGACCATCCCGCTATGTGGTGTAAAGGTAGAGGGTTTATGGAGGCCAGAGTCTTCACATTGACCCTCTGGTCCATCATGAAAGTAAGCTCTAAGACGTACTTTGCGGAAAAAGGCCTGGATTTCACACATTTCTTTGAAGTAATCGACCTTCGGTGTAGGTACGAAGCCCAGACCCTTTTCAAGTACCCGCCTCTCTGTGTCATCTAGAGTGCGGGAAGAGAGGTTAACAACTAGCGTCTCTTGTTCTGGGCTTGGCTCCTGGTCTCCATGGATGTTGAGGGTTGATCCTGCCAGTGCACTTTCTTGTCGTCTCCTCTTCTCCGCCCTCTTCCTCTGCCCCAGCCTCTGCCTAAAAAAGGGGGGCCTTGTTGGTAGAAAGGAGGAGGCGGAGGGGGACCAGATTGGAAGTTAGGAAAGTGCCAAAAAGGTGGGGTCGCCTGATATTGTCCCTGGAACGGGATCAATGGGTAGTGGGAATAGTTCTGTTGTCTCTGTCTATTTCGATTGTTAGAGAAGCTGCCCCCACTAGAATCGCTACTCGTGTTGGAGTTGCGTCTAGACCCACTAGACTCCTCTTCAGAAGAGTAGCTGTTAAGCGTTGATGTATAATCCGCCTTCAGGTAGGGGTAAACTTTTTCCTTATCAAACTTTTTTATATCTTTTTGCAGTTTGGTTATTTTCTGTTTCATTAAAAATTCTTTGTTCTCCGCTATTTCATTGTTAATTTCAGACAATTTAGTTTTAAAAATTGCCGTGGTTAAGGTGACTTTGACAGCCCCCTCCGCATTCTGAATTCTGATCAGTAGAGCATCAGCTATTCTCTTAGATGTATTAATTATTAGAATCAACCAATCCCTGGTGCATTTCCATGACACCAGGGACCATTCCTTTTTGAAGATCATATCTTCAAGAAAGAGGCGGGGAAAATTTTTTACAATTAACCCATTCGGGGCGATGTTGGCCCTCAGGTATTCCGTCATCATCGCTCCATGCAATGTGATTTTAAGCCATTCCCGTTTCAGTGTGGTAAGAGTCATAAGGTCGTCTGATTGGGCTCCAGAGGTAGAACTGTTATCAGGCCCCAAAAGAGACGGGGTTCGTAGAATTTCTGCAGCTATGTCATCACCAAAACTCAAACCTTGGCAATCATCCATGGTTGAGTGTATGGTTAGTCTAAGAAGAAGGGCAATCGATATGCCCAAGATCAGGGGGAGAGTATGTATATCACAACAAAATAAGGCCGGTAGATAATCTCGTGCCTTATGTGGTGTAAGTGGACCAAGGCTTCAAAATTATGAGTGTCCTTGGTATCCTATGTCGTTCCTACGGGATGACCCCGTGCTAAACATGATTCTCAAAAAGAGGAGGAACAGGGGCTGTTTATGACAGGTCCAGCATACATAGCCCAGATACAAATGAAAAGATATGAAAGTATGCTGTTCCTAAAGAGAGCTATTGGTGAACAAAGAGATGTATGTGTCCCCGAGGTCAGGAGGAGAGTCCTCCTTTAGGAAAAAGACCCTCACACACCCGGCAGACTAGCTGTCATATGTCGTCAGCATGTGGCCCAGATGTTAAGTGTCATCATCGGGTCTGCTCCGAATCGGGGCGGCGCTGCAATCCCCGATCGGCGACCCCAGTGGCGCCTTTTTGTGGAGATCTTTATTCCATAGTTGCCGGTGGGTGAATGCAGGTGAGGGCCTTCAAGTGAGGAAGTGTGTGGTGAAAGGAGTGTATTAAAAATAAGTAGTGGGAAACCTAAATAGTGTTTATTAAATGACGGGGGTCCCACTCTTATTCTAAAAACAATAGTGTGCGTAATATAACAGTTAAAATGACTGTTTTACGCTGTGGTCATAAATGGTCAACATGTTTCTTGCTTAAGTAAAGTAACCGCAATTCTTCAGGACCAGGTGATTCACACACTTATTGGTAGTGGTAGTGGCTACTGTGGCACTTACCACACATACAGCACTTCTTCTACCGGAAGTAGACTGCGCATACTAGTCCTTCCCCCAGCACCTCCCTGACGAACCAATTGGTACGCGGATCTGATTGGCTGGGTAACGCTTGATAATTCCTCTGGGAGTTCCGAGATACGTCCCCCGAGTCGGCGCGGATCAAGGGTAGGTGGGAAGGCGTCCTGTTCTACGGACTTCTGTAAGTATTCTCGTGTATGTCTGAGTGCCTGGGTCCTCACCTCGTGCGGATTTCCACGCTATACGATTGAGCTACAAAGGGAACAGCTCTCACCCGAATCTTTTTTGCGGCTGCACGTTCTGCCTTCCATTCTGGTCGCCGCTTTTTTGTACCATTAGGACACTGTACTATCCGGTGTCTGCTTCCAGCGCCAGCTCGTTGGATCTCGTAGCCCTGCAGTTAAGGGTGAGTGGTTTCACCTATGTAACTGATATTCCTGCCCTGATGCCACTGTGCACTACCCCGCATCGGGCATTCTGAAATTTCTGCCATAACACTATTCACAGTGGGAATTGGTCATTTTTAACAATACTTTTGTTTTAGCCCACTTCTTAAGGGTGTTCACACCTAGTACCACCTTATAGCTGAACACCTGGCAATATTGAAATTGCATGACAACTGATGATCGTAGTTTTTAAAGATAAGATTTATAATATTTGTCACATTGTGATTGTTATTTATATGTATGTTTGTGTCCCTGTACTTTTCTCTTTCAGGCATTGTACCTCACCTCCACTAGTCACCACTTATTAGGGTGCTGTATGTGTGGTAAGTGCCACAGTAGCCACTACCACTACCAATAAGTGTGTGAATCACCTGGTCCTGAAGAATTGCGGTTACTTTACTTAAGCAAGAAACATGTTGACCATTTATGACCACAGCGTAAAACAGTCATTTTAACTGTTATATTACGCACACTATTGTTTTTAGAATAAGAGTGGGACCCCCGTCATTTAATAAACACTATTTAGGTTTCCCACTACTTATTTTTAATACACTCCTTTCACCACACACTTCCTCACTTGAAGGCCCTCACCTGCATTCACCCACCGGCAACTATGGAATAAAGATCTCCACAAAAAGGCGCCACTGGGGTCGCCGATCGGGGATTGCAGCGCCGCCCCGATTCGGAGCAGACCCGATGATGACACTTAACATCTGGGCCACATGCTGACGACATATGACAGCTAGTCTGCCGGGTGTGTGAGGGTCTTTTTCCTAAAGGAGGACTCTCCTCCTGACCTCGGGGACACATACATCTCTTTGTTCACCAATAGCTCTCTTTAGGAACAGCATACTTTCATATCTTTTCATTTGTATCTGGGCTATGTATGCTGGACCTGTCATAAACAGCCCCTGTTCCTCCTCTTTTTGAGAATCACGCATATAACACTGTGGCACATGCTCATCCAGGAACAATTTTTAAGATCTTCCTTGTTCCATGGCATTTCAGAGATATGCTACAAGACTGCAATTTTACTCTACTCAAAAATAAACAAGATATCAGTTTTTTAAAACTATTTGATGAAATATTTAGCTCAAGATGAGTGCTTCACCTAGACAGGCACGATTTCGGCAGTGGATTAGAACATTATGCAGATCTTTCTGCGATAATGTTACATTTGTTGTGGTTGTTACACATGTGTCTAGTTTAACACTTCTGTAGTCCTTTTCATTCCTGTAAGAAATCTGATTATCTCTGAAGGGAGTGAGAACCCACTTCAAAGAATAATCACAATTCTTGTCAAGGTCAACCACAAAAGTCACTAAATAAACCTGTGCTTGACCCTCTGGTAGCTTGGCACAAAGCAGTCGGGCTTAACTTAGTTGGCAATGTGTAAAGTATTTATGCAGTTCTCAAACAGTGATAAAGTGAAAACACAGCATAAGATGAAACCCAAACCAATTTAGAAAAAGAGTACATTCTAAAAAATAAAATAACACCAAAACAACAAAACTCCAATAAGTAAAACCGGAGTTATGAGTTTTTACAGTTCAAGGTGAAAATAGAACAAAAAAAGGCGTGGGTGCCTGGTCCCGCCAGACCTGAACAAAGTCAAATTTTCAGGCCGTCCATGATATAGTGTGGGCCAAGTATGGGACCAGGTGTGCACGCTGGGAGTTGCACCTTTTGTCTTTGGTATGGATGCACATAAGGGCTTAGCCGGGGCAGAACTACAATCCCCATACTCCTTTGGCCTGTGGAGTAGACACTTCCCACCAGGAGGAAGATCCATCGTACTGGGCACACATAATGTGCCGTTGATCCCCACTGTGTGGAACGTGTCCCGGCATGGGACTGGGCAAAGACCGGGCCAAGAGGGGTCAGCCTGCGCCTGTCCACGTCTAGAGGCGGCTGGGCCCTCCCTCTTGGCCCCAGGATTTGGACCTCAATATTCCTAGAACTTACTGCTTTCTCCTTGAAGGTAGGCAGTGATCTTTGTTGTATATCCTGATATAGTATAGGTAAGAGAAAAACAAATCCATCTAAAGGTAGCAGAGAACCGGTAACGGCTTCCACATCAGTAATAACCAATTATCTCACAACAGATATGGGGGCATTGAGTACAGAGAATGGGATAGTTGAAGAGAGAATTGATGCAGTCCAAAGATTAATAAATTACCCCGATATCATCACTGAAATATCAGCTCTAGAGATGGCCCCTGTATTGGTACTAAACTCGAGGAATAATGGAGCAGGTATCTCTTTAGAAGGCACAAAAGAGGCTCCAAAGCAAAATGAATGTGGCATGTCATTTTTGCGTCATTTTGAACTCCTCTGTGGATGCAATTGATCCTGCGCCAAAATCAGTAAACTCACCTCCACCACAGAGAAAGCGCAAAGAAGGGATTGCACAAACGTTGCCACACTTGCCAGAAAAAACTGCAGTCACACAGATGGAAAGCCATGGCATCAGCCAAGTAAAAAAACGTTCTTCCAAGGCGGCATTAAAAGATGGTGATCCTCTTTATCTAAATGAAATGCAATCCAAAATATTTGATCAGTGCCCGACCTTTTCAAAAATTGGAATACACGTTGAAGGCCTTTCACAAAGTTATCTCTGATCAAATGGCAGAGCTTAATGATAAAGTCTCCATGCTAATACGAACACAGTGAAAACATGTTTGTTCTACTTGGTCTGATAAGCCTTTGAGCCACTCTCCACAAACTAACCATCCCCCAGAAGTGGCAGAAAGCCAGGTTTTGACATCCAAGTTGGGCAGACCACCATCCCTTTCTGCCAGAAGAAGCAAATCCATATTGGCAGCAGCAAATTCACCAGGAGTGGTGTTTCCTTTACAGCGCCGGACAGAGACTTCAAGACAAGGAGTTCAACTACAGTTACCTCCTGAATGTACTCCATACGTTATAGTCCTGGAGGGCGTACACCCATTGGAGTTAGGTAAAAAAAGATAACCCACTGGCATTGAAGTTTAAGGTGGTCCATTGGTGCAGTAAAATACTGTTTGGCACAAGGACTTAGTTAATGAAATTCTCACCGCGTGTAGGGTGAAATAGGTGGGCCACATTCCAAAGCTTTCTATTGGTGACTGCATTGTTATTAACTTTAAAAGCCCTTGACTGATAAAAACATTATTACATCATTTGAGATACTTATATATATATATTTACTTATTTATACAGGCAACTGGTTTTGGAGGATACCTTTTCCGACTTTGGGCCTGATCTAGATCTTGGTGGACGGGTTGCTCTGTCACAACGGTGACGGATATCCCATCTACTGCAATATATATATCCCATAGGACATAATGGGATTTAGATTTTGGCAGAGGGGATATCTGTCACTGTTGTGACGGAGTAACCCATCCGCCAAGATCTTAATCAGAAACCACCAGCAGTTCAGGTTTACCTGCCCTGAGGTGTCCGGGTGCAGAGAAGCTGGTCACGTTGGTAGCCTTGAGTGCTACACGATAATGTCAATGGGAAGGTACCTGCAAAAGAAGGGCTGCAAGTGGGGACTAGCTTGGTAGAACCCAAAGGTGGGGGCATGGCTCTTGAGTGTCTCTGGAGCACAGGGACCCAGTCCGTTCATGTGATCCCAGGTTTGGGTCCCGCATGCAGAGGTGTTTTAGCTGGTGGGTCGCTGTAGTTACAGGCTCTCACTTGGCTTTGGTGACCTGGAGAGGGAGAGAAAACAAAACGGCAGGGCCACTCTCTGTGTAGTCCTCGGGGATCCTAAAGTCCCTCGATGGCAGGTCGGTGTTGGCATTGGTGGTGTCTGGACTGGACACTCAACAAGCCTTGGTAGTTCCAAGGGCTCCAGTACCCAGGGTGTTGGTGCTGAGAGTCTCCGTGAGGAGTCAGCATCTTGAGACTCGGTGAAGCAGCGGAGCTGGCCTCCTGGGCTCACAACAACCTCTTCCCGGCAAGATGCTCCCTCAGTTAGCCCAATGGCCAGCAACACGAAGTGACTGGTCGATGCAGTTGGTGCCTGCAGATGAAGGGCGATAGCTTCTCCACCCCAAGGGAGATTGTGCTTGGTTGTTTAAGGTAGAAACGGTACTCCATGGGTTTTGGGGAGGCTGTTCAGCTTCTAGACGAGTCGGCATTTATGATTGTCGCAATGCAAGCAGCCAGGCAGGGTTTGGTGCCAATTTCGGTGCAAGACCTCTGTTCTCTCGACCTTGGCTCTTCTTTGTTCCTGGTGTCGGGGGTCCCCTAAATCCTGAATTTAGGGGAGTATAGGGTAGTAGCCAATGGGCTACTTACCTCTAGGGTGACTACATCCGTTACATGACCACTTTCTGGGGAGAGTGGGAATAAACCTGACCTAGAGCTATTAGTTTCACCAAATCCTAAAAAGGTGAAACCCTTCTTCTGTTGTTCTTTTTAGGTTGTCCACCTTAGGGGTGTGACAAGCCTGTAAGTGAACACGCCTTCTAACTATCTCATTTTCCCACCTGTTCTAGTGCCAAATGGACCCGAGGGCAGGGGTGGCATTCCCAAGTCTGGGGGGAAGAATAGGTCGCTTATCAAAGGTGGCAGAGTCTTTGAACCCTTTGGTCTTGATATGCTAAATTTGCTAGCCATCCTGTTGGTGTGATCACCTTCCTCCAGACAGGCATTGTTCTTGACCTCAGAGCATGGGCTTTTGCCTTCAGGGGGGGGTCAGAAATTGTCAGTGGTGTCAGTCTGGAAGATACCAGTCAGCCAGCACACTAAGAGACTAGAAGGATTCAGGGGGCACCTCTAAGATGCCCTCTGGGTGCATGTCAGAATAAATCTAGTACTGGCATCAGTACAGATTTAATAAGATGCGGTGTTGGATACCAAACACCATTATTTTCAGTGAAGCCATTATGTAGCTGAGTAACTCGTAATGACCAGTTCCAAGTACATATGCTTAAGATGGTTTCCTGATCACTCGCAATGTTGTGGCCATGGAACCAGACATCACAGGGACATATCTGCTCCTGCAGATATGTCCTCACATATAATAGATTGCACCCTGCCATAGGGCTCTAAGGCCTGCTGTAGGGGTGACTTACATATAGTATATGCAGTGCACAGGGATATGGCCCAAAGTGAGTGTGCCAGGTCGTGTTTTTTAAATGGTTTTGCACCATTTCACGCAGTTTGCAATGGATTTTGTGTGCGGGTTCCTTAGGGTGGCAAAATACAAGCTGCAGCCATAGAAGGTCCTCTTTAGTACCCAGGTCCTGGGTACCATTTACTAGGGACATAAAGGGGTGTTCAAGTCCTTGCCAATTGAGTTAAAATTAAACACATGTATCAAGGTAAGCTGATGTGCACCGCATGTAAGAGCGGGTCACCATTTTATCGCCACCTGGTTAGCGATCTAGTTCTTTCACCGCTTGAAGGAGGAGGCCACTCTCCCTATTTAAGCAGGTGCGAGTGCGCAGACACTAAGCTCAGCCCGCTACACTTGCTGCGTGAAATAGCATAATTTGCACAGATCGGACCTCTCAACTATTAAAATATTGCACTGTTTGATTTTTAATATTGTAAATACTGCCTGTGATACATGAATTGTTGGTAGCATTTTGTTGTACCGCTATATCAAGGTGAGCTGGTGTACACCGCATGTAAGAACGGGTCACCATTTTATTGCCACCTGGTTAGCGGTCTAGTTCTTTCGTTGCTTGAAGGAGGAGGCCACTCTCCCTATTTAAGCTGAGGCAAGCCCGTCTGCGCCTGCACGCGCACTGGCCGCACACAGCGCCAGCCATGCTGCCAGTTTGGGGAAGAACGCTACGGGGAGCACGTAACATTGCTACACGAGCGTACAACTTCGGGCAATAGGTCATCTGGGGGGGTAATGCTGGTGAATATAAGCCTAAAGGGATTGGAAGGACGGTGTTTGATGTGGCAGGAGGGGACAACCTTAAATGTGGATTAATTAATGTTAGATCCCTAGTGAAACATCACCTGGAGATCCAACTACTGCTGGAAACACACAACCTTGATGCAATGTTCATGACAGAAACATGGACGCGTCCTGATTCAGATTTTTAACTAGGGTTGGCATGCCCACCGCGATATAAGGCCTTTCATATGCCGCGGCATAGCGGCAGAGGAGGCGGGGTAGGGGTTGTTTTTAAGGAGAAATGGAACATTACCTCAATGGACATTGATGATGCGGAGGGTACTGAACTCTTGGGATTAGATTAGTATGCTACAGACCCCCTGGTTCAGTTAGCCCCCAACAACAGGGATTATTCCACATTTTCAGCAATATGGCACCCATACCAGATTGCTTATTCTAGGGGATTTTAATCTATGGCCCAACGGGAATTTAGACCCAGCTTTTAAAAATCTTCTCCAATCTTGTGAGAACTTGAATTTGCAGCAGTGGATAACAGATCGCCCCTATGAAAAACCATAAAAAACCATGCAGACTGTGAGCCCCATGATACAATAAAAAGCTAAGAAACTCTAAAGAGGGCTGCAAACAGGCAGAACGAAAGTGGAGAAAAGTATTCGATGAAGATAAAACTGCCTTGAAAGTGGCAATAGGTAACTATAAAAAAGAAAATCTCCATAGTAAAAGCAGAGTATTAAGCAGACATCATCTTGAAAGTGTCAAATAGCACTAGAAGTATATTTAAAATAGTGAACGACCTCTCCAATCCTGACTGCACAAAAAATAAGATTAATGCCACACAGGACCTCTGTGACAGCCTAGCAACCTTCTTTGAGAAGAAGATCAGTAAAATCCTTGATGGGCTGAAAATGGGCGAAGTAGACAAAGTAGAGCATCATAGCAGTATGATTAAGAGGCCACCACTGACTCAGAAGGAGGGGTGGGTAGGTAAGGATAAACTGGGCACTTTAGATCACTTTGAGATACCTTCAGAGCATGACTTCAATAGATTAGCTTTAAGTGTCTCCTCAGGCTCTCCAATGGATCCCTTACCACACAGGATATGGAAGGAATTAGGTACAGAACTCTTTCCGCTACTCCGACAGATTTGCGGCCCATCCCTGAGCAGTGGGGTGGTACCGGCCTGCTGGAAACAAGAGATAGTAACACCACTTTAGCCTAGTATGACTCGCATCTGTTGGTATCTCAGAAATTGACTCCCTGACAACTCATATTCAGCTCGCAAATCTGTAAACGGGATCACTGCAGCTTCCCTACATACGTCACCCAGTTTGGAGATCCCCATCAGGTCCCATTTTTGATGTTCATCTATCTCGCGAAGACCACAGAGGAGGCCCGAGTCCCAAAGTGTGGTCTCGCCACTTCAGTGTACGCATCGCCCTCTTTCATATGTTGACCACAGTGTCAGGGATCAGGTGTAGCGGCGCCTACATTCGCGATTCCCTGGATGAACTACAACTCCCATGATGCTTAATGGGAGGGGATAAAGTCGCAGTGTGTGTCCAGGCCAACGTGTGTAATTCTGTTTTGTTCCCGGCTCTTCTTCGGCTGAAGGAGTGACGGCTGGTGGCGGAAGCCGTTGTTCCGGCTTCTCATTTGGATCGTATCTTGCTTCTGGACTTCATTGAGTTTGTGCTCTGATTCGTGAGTAGCCTTGGTAATTGTTTACGGCCATTACGTCGGTATTGTGCATAGAGGTTGCCATAGCGGAATACTGCGAGCGGTTGCCGTGTATTACCGTGTATGGTGGTTGGAGGTACTTTACCCGGCGTGACTCTTTTAAAAACTCAGCGGACGCATAGCGGAGTACAGCGGTGATGGAACCTCGTACTTCCGTGTATGCTTTGTAGCCTCTTGTTTCCGGATTTGGAGATACTATTACCAATGCAGATTATGCACACATATATCGTTGCTCTTGAGGGAACTGTGTGTGTTTATTAACACATGTGTTTGGAATCACATGGCGGAATACTGCGGTGAATCGAACCACATATTACCGTGCATGTGCTGGAACTGACAAGCTTTATTTTGGAGGAAACTCTTTTCTCTCACCTCATCCTGGATGATAAACAATTCAGGGGAACTTGTCTTCATTTAATATATTCCTGCTTTTCTGCTGCTGTGCTAGAACCTGGGGTACGTAGGAGTGTGAACTAGTTTATATGATTGGATGGGATGTATGTCGTTACAACGCACACTTTTACAACGCATGCACTTACAACGCATTTTTTACAACGCAACATCCACTACAGCGCATTCCATTACATAGCATGACACTACAACGCATTTTTAAAAACTACCTTTACAACGCATTCCATTACATCGCATACTACCTTTACAACGCATACCATTACAACGCATAATATTAAATTGCATTTAAGGTAAGTATTGGATAGTATAGGGGTAAAAATTACTATTCTAACTCCAGGGGGTGCAACAGTAGGGTAAGTGTTGGATTGCGTTGTAATGGTATGCGTTGTAAAGGTAGTATGCAATGTAATGGAATGCGTTGTAAAGGTAGTTTTCAAACATGCGTTGTAGTGTCATGCTATGTAATGGAATGCGTTGTAGTGGATGTTGCGTTGTAAAAATTTCGTTGTAAGTGTAGTGCGTTGTAATAGTTTCGTTGTAAAGGTTGTTCACCTCCCGGATGTATGTCGTTACAACGCACACTTTTACAACGCATGCACTTACAACGCATTTTTTGCAACGCAACATCCACTACAACGCATTCCATTACATAGCATGACACTACAACACATTTTTAAAAACTACCTTTACAACGCATTCCATTACATCGCATACTACCTTTACAACGCATACCATTACAACGCATAATATTAAATTGCATTTAAGGTAAGTATTGGATAGTATAGGGGTAAAAATTACTATTCTAACTCCAGGGGGTGCAACAGTAGGGTAAGTGTTGGATTGCGTTGTAATGGAATGCGTTGTAAAGGTAGTTTTTAAACATGCGTTGTAGTGTCATGCTATGTAATGGAATGCGTTGTAGTGGATGTTGCGTTGTAAAAATTTTGTTGTAAGTGTAGTGCGTTGTAATAGTTTCGTTGTAAAGGTTGTTCACCGATTGGATGGCATATGTGAAGTAACACATGAATGACTCTTAGTTTTTGCTTCAGATATGCTTTTCATCTAAAGACATTGGGTATACTCTTTAGGATTGTAGACTGCTATATCACATACCAGGTATATATATGTTACTTAGTGAGACCTAATGAGAGTATATGTTCTTTGAACTCTGTTTATATCTGTGTCCTTTGTTGTTACAGGTTCTATTTCCCCTGCTGTCCCTTCCCTATCCTTTCCCTCGCCTGATCCCTCGAACACCCTGTATACATATAGGGGTGTTGGTGATATCAGGAGGTGGACCTTTTTCTGCTGAAACTGGATCCTGTGGAGCGTAACCTGACACACAGTCTCTGTGGGATAGGGGTGGGGAGGTAGCCCTCCCTTCCCCTCCATAGATTCGCTAGAGGTATGCATCCGGGCAGTACAGTCTGCCTTCAAGGAGGGTTCTTGTTGGGTCGAGAAGGACCAGTCATTAACAGTCAGCAACTGTGATGTCCAATAATAAAGCCAGAAATTTGGGAGGGCAATGCCCCCTCCGTCTGGCATCTTGTCAGTAGTGAAAGGACAATTCTTGATCGCACAGCAGCACCCTCGTTATACTGTCTACCCTGTGGAAGAAGGCATCCAGGACTGAGAAGGGGGTATTTTGCAGAATGTACAAAAAGTTCAGTAAATAGATCATTTTATAAAGGGCTCGGGCACAGGAGTGATAGCAAAAGTTTCCTCCACCTCTCCACGTCCCAGCTTTAGGCCTCTAGATCTCACCAGGTTTTCCTAGTATCAGAACCCCTGGGTCGCCTATTGGAAGAGGCAATCCAGAGCTCAATTTGGGTCTCCCATTCCTACCGAGAAGGCCATCGACTTATGAAAATTAATGCAGAACCCCGCATAGGTCCCAGAAGTCTTCAAGATGCGCAGGATTCTCGGCACACAGCGTGGGGGTCCGCAAGGTTGAGGAGGATATTGTCATATATTCCCCCAGCCTAGGTATCATCAGAGGCCCTGTATTTGTGCATCTATTCCGATCCACAATGCCAGGGGTTCAAGAACAACTGCAAAAAGTAGGGGTGGGAGATGGCAGCCCTATCTGGTGGTTCTGAATAGTCCTACGTTTTCTGAGAGGACCCCGTTGGCTCAGACTGTTTATATAGTAGGCCAACCCTGGATAAGAAATACGGTCAAATCACATCTTGGGAGAATGCCCATTATAAATGGCCACTCTAGGGAGTCAAAGTCCTTCTCAGCAGCAAAGTCCAAAAGGACTTTCGGCTCTTGTAATTCCCTACTGCACGCCAAGCAGCCCATTAGTCTCCGCAGAATATGCCTCGTGGGCATGTATGGCATAAATCCAGATTGATCCGGGTTAACAAGTTAGTCGACCACCTGAAGAATTCAGTTTGTCAGAATTTTGGCCAGGATTTTCGTTTCGGTGTTAATCAATGAGAACGGCCTATAAGAGGCACAACCATCTATGGGTTTTACTGTCCTTATGGATCAGGACAATTGTGGCTTCACAAAGGTCGCATGGCAGGGTGCCCGTCTCCCTGGCTGTGTCGAACATTCAGAGCATTGGCTTTGCAACTTTACACTTGACGCTTTAAAAACATTCTACGGGGAAGCTGTTAGGGCCAGGGGTTTTGCCATTGTTTAATTGGGAGATAGCTGCAGCAACCTCGCCCTCCATGATCTTCCCGGCCATCGCTTAAACCTGGTCAGGATTAAGGCGGGGGACCGGAAGGTCCCCAACAAAGGAATCCAATTCTCACTGATCAGGTGTGGTCCTTGTCTGGTAGAGCTGCTCTAGATATATCGCAACCATTACAAAAATGGGGTAACCCAAAAAGTCAAGGACCTGGGTACAATGTAGTACAAAAAACAATGGTCCTAGACCTGAATTCAGAGATAGGCTATAAGTCCTTTCTTAGTGTTATCATTTAAATGTTCTGGGCTATGCAACATCAACTCAGATAGCCCTCAGTACTCAATATAACATTTGTCATATAAAACAAAACATGCAACCAACCAGCATCAAAAATTCTTATAGCATTTATTATTTTTGTAGTTTACTTTTGACAAATTTCAATCAAGGTTGCTCCAAGGGGAACGTGCAAAGAGTGAGGTGTTGGAATATGAAAAAGTGAAAGGAAAGAGAAAGTATTCGAGAGATTTGTGACATAAAATACTGAAAAGACTTGAACACTGGACCGGTTGTCAATCACCGTCCAAATGAAAAGGCCTGGTCACGTTGAATTAATTAGTACAGCCGTTGAATTAAACAATTACAAGATACATTGGAAACTAATTCCAATAAGGCACGTGAATAAATGAACGTATTCCAGGCTCTATAATAAAGGGCGTCGACGTTTCGATCCGTCTTTGTGGCCTCAAGAGGAAATTTGGACCTTGGCCATGCGGATCTTCATCAGGACTGAAGGGCAACCTAGATGGGTACTGGGCCTTATGGAGTGCCTAAAATTAATGAAAATTAAAATGAGGCTGTTGCATGAGGCTAATGTGTTATTAATTAGCTGTGTAAAGCCAAGGAGGCTTACCCGCTTATCCTTGTGAATAAGGTATAACGGTGGACTTCGTGTAGGTGGACTCCATAAGTGAGGTGCCACTGGGTAGAATTGAATTCGAAACTGCAAAGACAAGGTTACGACTATTAGTAACCGAAACAAGTACGTTAATTGTAGACCTAACAGAAATAAACAATGTGAAGGGTACCTTAATACGTGGTGTCACTTCCTTCGAGTTCTCGATGTTTGTATACAAAGCCGGATTTATTGCCAAACTGAAAAATTATATAAAGAACCGTGTTTTAAGGGAAGGTCCATCAAGGGAAGAAGTTTTAAAAAGGGGGGTGTAGTATTATTTAAGGTCTTTACCTGGTGCCGCTACTATCCGGCGAAAGTCCGTACCGCGCGGTGCTCGTGATTCAGCAACCGCGCACCTCGGAGACGTCTGTTTAAATAAGAACGTCAACGTCACGGTACCGGGACGCGGATGGAAAGAGTTAAAAGACTCCGACCGGGCTGCCGGTACTGAATCTCCCTAGTGAATACTAATTGGTCCCAAGTTGATTATGTTCCATCTAGTAGGAGGTCTGGCACGTATTAATGCGGGATACAATTAGAATTAGCAATGTGCTAATTTTGACCGGACCATCGATATATGGTGGTCCCTGGTGTGAGCTATATGAGCATTGACTCATGTATGGGAGCTACCACATATTGGAATTAATGAAGGTTAATGTGGGTAGACAACCGCCATAGTTACTCTTTGTGAAATCATATTGGCTCAAAAGCACCCGGACATTGATGGTGGCAGAAAACAATTACTAATGATTATGAAAAACCGGACAAGGCTATCAGAAATTAATTCATGCTGATGTGGACTGCATTAGTTTACACCATCATTCCTATATGGAAAATTAACACATAATTGGAAAATATTTTTAATACTGACACCGAGTGGGCAAACGTGACAACCAATCGGTGTTCGGTCTTCGGTCTATCTATTCTCAAACAATACATTGAATAAAAACTTTGTACCAATGGACAACAAAAACAACAACACAATTTATACATGGCCATAGGTTTCAACACAGTCAAGAAATTTCTATAGAGCAGCATTGCAAAAGGGTAGAGAGTACATATCTAGTATAATAACGCTTGACGGGCACTTTGTCCTTAAACAACGATACGTTTAACAGCATAGTTCGAATGATGGAATCTGTTAGACACATAACCCCGGTTATACATTCTGGACATTGATTCAGATTACTCACTTCATAATCAATTTGTGTGTTCTGAAAGTATATACATAGGGGAAAAAGATTCTCACAGTAGGGAGTCAACCAGGGATATACGAAAATCTTAGTACTATTAGACATCCACTAGAGCCCTAGTGGGTTAGTACCGATATATCCACATGGATAGATTTATTCAGTATTCATAATCGAGATCTGTTTGCTTATTTCTTCTTCAAACTCATTCAGACCTCTAGTGATCGTATCCAGAGAGTGAATCCATCTGCATTCTCGTTTGCTGAGTATACTGATGAAGTTACCACCTCAGATATATCGCAAACGCTCGAGCAATATACTGGAGAGTCTCTCCCAGCCCCAGATCTTCAGTTTCTAATGCCTCTAATGCAACGCTGCCTCTCTTCCTTCTTAGCCAGCCATGCGAGGAGTTTTCCAACTTTATTGCCCATCTCAAATAACCTGCCTTGAGTGGTTTGGAACTGAGCTCTCGCTTCCTGACGTACTAGGGCCACGTAGTTCTACCTCACTTATTCAACAAGAATGTTGTTTTCAGTGATGGCCCAGCGATGGGGATTGCCTGTCTCAACAACTATTCTGAGGGTGCATTCAATCTACTGTAGGAGATTGTCTGAGAATAAGTGCTGGTCTTCAAATGAGACATATCATTGACCAGAGAAAGAAAGGAAATATCTGGAAATTCCTTAGTTCCCTGAAACCAACATGGCCTGAACAAAGATTAGTAATGGACTTTCAGGAATCCTTTTTCAGCTGGATGTGTGTGCGCTGCAGCGAGCCAAAGAACAGAGAGGTGTTAGTAGTCCACCTCATCCATGTGGCGGTCTCTGGAAGTACCTCCATGTTTTTTCTCATCTGCTTTTGTGCTCCCCTGCACTCTGTCACGCTGGACTTACCCCTAGCCTCCATTGTCTGGTCTGTTTACTGCTGAGGCCTCTGAATTACAGACAGAGGTCCTTTGTCTCATTATTCTCCATCAATGAGGTCCTATTCTCCGTGGCATGGAAGCTAATGAACCTACGGTGTTTCCTGCTCCTAGGTCAAACCAGCAGCCATCAATGCTCTTCTGTATCATCACCACCCTACCAACTCCCTGCCTCAATGCTTTACTGCGACAAACTCAACTCTCAGATGTGCTCGATACAAATCCTGGTGAGGTAATCTAATGAAGAAATATATTTAGTAACTCACAGATGCAAGGTAGGTGTAACATATAAAATGGAAAAAATTGGATGAATGATATGAAACATTTAAAAAGTAGCATAATCATCGATGCAGATCGATGTAGCGGGATTATGCTTAAAATGCTCATATAATAGCAGCAATGGAGTAATAATCATGATAAGAAGTAATTGAAAGAGCAAATCTTACTGGGATATGTGGCAAAGTAATTGTAACTTCCTCTCCTTTTCCAACCTGCAGCTCTCCTTCACAGGAGGTGTCAATCGAAGCTGGTTTGAAATCATCTAATCAAGGAAAGGAAAACATTTTTTTTTTAAATTGCAGAACACTTGCATTCTGTTTCTATGTTTAAGGGAATAATGCTACCATATCAGTGACTTTGTTTCTCAAGGTAAAGGGTTGCGGCTTAAGTTACAGTTCGATGCCAACACCAGGGAGGCGGAAGTGCACAAACAAAAATGGCCAGTGAGGTCTCTGTAAACAATGTAGCACTTCAATAGCCACTGCCCCTTTAATTACATAATGCACATGCTGCAGAAAAAAGGATTGTATAGTACATTTTGTATACGGGTGCTACTCAAGGTAATGTGATATAGCCATTTTATTTCTAGATCTGCATCCAGGGGTAGTGAGTGCATACCTAGCTTTAAGCATACTGTGCCACCACTTGGAACGAAAAATTAATGAAATAAAATTAATTTAAATGAATTTGTGACAAACATGAAGCATAAAATACAACCTAAAAATAAATCCATACGACAACGTCTTTTCCTTATCTGTTGATTGTATTCTTATTTTCATGCAGTGTCTGCTTCTGGGTAAACATTCCTTAAATTGGCTAAGATGAGTGCCCCTGTATGTCCAGGCTGTGGACTGAAAGGCATGCCAAAGGGAAACCAATGAAGGTGTGCAAGAAAGCAGCCAAAAGTGTCAAAGCACAACTGGTTGTGGATTCTTCGTGAAATGTAGTTGAAGTGTTGTTGAAGTACAGACCAGACGCTAGTAGAACAAGAAGCTTGTGGGGGGCACACCATTCTATGAAAATTACACTCAGGATTCAAAGACTACTGACTTTATGTATCAAGGATTTAAATCACAAATATTAATTTTCCATTGAAAGAATAAGTGCGGAACAGAGTGATAAGTCTCAATAAAAGAGGCTGGTGATACGAATGCTGGTGTATCTGGCATTGTATGTGAGAGAGGAGAATCGGAACAATCAACATAGAGGATCTCAAAATGTGCAACATTTTGACAACTATCAAAGTTTCTGACAACTTAGTCCCTTGAACATTTCTGCATGCAGTAGCAATATCTTTCGTCTCAAGTAGTGTGTAAACTTAGGCTGCCAAAAGACAATGGTTAGCAGCAGCAAATTTGAAAGTAGCTTTGTTTTCCTTTTGACCTACTCGGAAGCTCCATCTGATTATAGAAGCGCAGATGTACAGAACTGAGGGTGGACGGTTCAAGTGAATCAGGGGATCTCTATTGCCTAGTAGCACAATGTCAGTATGCAGACCATTGCTGCCATAGAGATATGCACCTTGCATACGACAGACCTGAGCACAATCAAGCTGGGGGTCCCATTACGCTCTTTCCCCAAGGGATTCCCTTGGCTCCCACAGATATTCTAACCCTCTCTACCACCTGCTGGGCATGACAAAAACATCTCCAATTACTTGTAGGGATCTTTTATATTCTCCTTAACTACCTCTTGCAGATAACCAATGGCTACCCTCTACACTAGAGACCCTCGTCAAAAATTCAAAAATACGCTGAAGACAGCATGCACTACACATGTCGGGCATCTATTCCCGGACGGCCATATTCTTTATCATACCGATGACGTGCATTTTGGAACTCAAATGGACCATTATGTCTTGCGTCACGTCCACAGTGCACTGCATGCACAGATCTCCTCTTATCCACTCGCCCCTCCAGAGTTCACCCCATTGACCACATTGATAGATGAAGCAGACGGAGGATACCTTGTTTCTAAACTTTATCACGCTAACCTGGCTTTACTGTCTGACAGGAACGGTCATATTCGGCACTTATGGGAGCATGAATTAGAACGACCTATGCCAGATGAAATTTTGTATTATTCCTGTCAACAAACAAAACTCAGTTCCCCCAATCACAGACATAAATTTATACACTTCAAATTTCTTAGACGCACATATACTACTCCCTGGCCAAGATTGGCCCCACAAGGTCCTCTGGTTGCTCTAAATGTCATGCCAACAATGCTGATTTTTCGCACCTTACTTGGACGTGCACCCCCATTGGGGATTTATGGCTGGCTGTCTTTTCACAGCTCTCCTTAATGGTGCGGATCACTCTAGCACCATATCCCCTTTTCACACTGCTGGGCTACGAGCATTATGATCCAGAAGGGGTCTGCAGGTTTACCGCGCTAGCGTTACTACTCTCAAAATGTGATAATAGCTTGGCATTGGGGCAGCAGACGCCACATGGCAATAGTTTTGGTATTCCCACAATGCCGGTCACGGCAGATATGTCCTCTATAAATGCCTCAGTAAATAGAATGCCAGTGCGTGTTGTGTGTCAGGATTTGTGGATGCCGCCAACCTGTGGAATGCCCACACAATGTTCAGACAGACGTGCAGTGAGACAGTGTTAGACCTGTCAGCCCTAGGGTGGTCTTACCCCGCATTTTATTTCCCTTTCTGCCTAGCTTTTGTTGGACCTAGGCCTCTGGGCGCCTTTCCACTGCCAAACAGTGCTGAGGTGCAGGTGCTCTCCCCTAATAAGATGGCTGCCAACGGCCCCTGCTACTGCGGAGTGGCCATTGTACATACACGCACCAGTAGTTAGGATCAGGCTGGGACATACTGTTACTGTATCCTTGCTGTCCCGCCTTCTTTTTTTTTTAATCTGTTTTTATTTTTATTTAACTTTCAAAGAATTACATTTACTTGAAAGACATCATTACTTGCGCACTTTCCATACATGTTGACTAGACACATTAAACACACAGTTTCGCCGCATGCATGGTGGTCCCTGCGCTCGCCATAGGCACAGCTGCAGCGCCTGACTGAACATAGAAATAGCTTTCAGTTCTGATTGCGTCTAGAATATGTCTCTATTCAGGAGCTGCTTAGTGCCAGAAGTTCAGTGGTGTAGTCCTTCCATTGTTGCCATATGGATTGTCTAACAGATTTAGTCAAAGAAGTCAGTTAATCCCCAACAGTCCCAACAATCCCAACTCAGCCCAGCGCTAGTGGTGGCGTCCCCCTCCCCCCTTACTTTGCCTTTTCCATTGACCTCGTCCTGCATAATAGAGAGCTTGCTGTCCCTTCATAGCGAGACACGTCTTACCCGCCCCATTGTTATTGACGCAAATCAATACATACAGGGGACTTGAACCGTAACACATGAAACACATGAAACCACACAGACACACCCAATTGCAAATTCCAGTGCTTACCCTAAACCCATGCCGCTCCCCTCAGATTGTCCCCTAGTATGCTCCTCCTCTACCCCCTGGAGTGCCTGGAGCAGACCTCCCAGCGAGTGGCTATTGGCTCCTTCCTTAGGCCCAGCGTTTCCTCCCTTCTAATGGCCGTCCCTTCAGCCCTCGCCCAGGCATAGATCGAGTGTCTCCACGCCTGTACATGGGGGGGTTCCTGCGCTTTCCACCTTTTGGTGAGCAACCGTTTGGCAACCGCTATTCCCAGGTCTAAGAACCGGGATGTCACCTTCATGGCCGGCGTTTTACGGAATTGGTGTAATAGGTATACCTCCCATTCAAATGGCAAGCTACAGCCAGTACTTATATGTAGCAGCTCGCTTATTCTACTCCAATAAGTATATATCCTCTGGCAACTCCATAGCATATGGATCAGCCCCACCCCAGGTTCCAGACATCTGGGGCACACCGCATCTATACGGTGAAAGTACCTGTTGCTGGCCTCCGGCGTAAGGTATGCCCTGTGTAGTATGAACAACTGGATCTGTCGGCGCCTCATATTCCTGGGGATACGCACTGGGCCTTTCAGTACCTTTTCCCATTCCTTATCTTCTAAGGGCCTCCCTAGATCTGTCTCCCACTTGCGTCGGAGCGGTTCTAATGTGACCGCTGCATGCGTGCGTAAAGACCCTGCGAACCAACGTACCAGGGGTCTGCCTCGTCCCATAGCATGGAGGTACTGTATAGTGAGATGTTGCTTTGGTTCTGTGGACATGTCCCCCCATATGGCCGTCAGCGTTGCAACTAAAGAGCGGTGCTCAAGAAATTGTCCTGGTGGCAGCCCCCCTCCTCCACCAACGAGTCATACGGTGCAAACGCGCCTTCCCGATACAGGTCTCCCAGGGTCTGTGTATCCGCGTCTCTCCAACACTCCAATGCCGACGGGGTAAGTGTTCGCACCCCGCTGGGGGAGCCCTCTAAGGGTAACGCAGGCGCGTATGGTATCAGGGATCTAGTAATAAATAAACTTCTGCGATAGCATTTGTACGCCACTTTTAGGAGGAGGGGCGTCGGTGTCGCGGGTTTGACCGCCGGGTGGAAGAGCATGAGGAGCCGTTCCAGAGAGTAGGGGGGCTGCAACGTCGATGTGTCGTCCCGACCTCTGTCTGCAAACCAGCGGACTATCCACTGCAGCTGCGCCGCCAAATAGTAATGCTCGAAGCAGGGCACCGCTAGTCCCCCTTGATCCGTGGGTAGGTATAATTTCGCAAGTGACAGCCTGTGACGGCTACTCCCCCAGATGAAATCTCGGATCAACTTAGAGAACGCAGCAAAAAAGGCCGCTGGTATGTATATTGGCAGGTTGGCAAAGTAGTACAGCAGCCTGGGAAGGATCACCATTTTGGCCAATGCCACTCTACCCGTGACTGTCAGCGGCAGCGTACCCCAGAAGCGCATCTGCGACTTGAGTGCCGCAACCGCTCGACCCACATTCCCGTCCAATATATCCTGCAGTTGGCGGTATATCTGGATACCTAAGTATCTGAAGGTATCCTCTTTCCACACTACTCGTGTTCCGTTGAGGGTGTATCCCGGATCTTGCCTTCCCCCCTCAAACGCGTATAGGCAGGATTTGCTAGTGTTTACCCGAAGTCCCGAGACAGCTGCAAAGTCTCGCAATATAGGGGCCAGCTGGGCCGAGATATTCTGTATGTCTCTCACATACACCAGCAAGTCATCTGCATATAATGACACTTGATGTGTTGCATCACCCAACGGTATACCCTCCCCCTCCAGTGTGCGGAGTGCCGCCGCCAGAGGCTCAATTGCCAACGCAAATAGTAATGGCGACAGCGGACACCCCTGCCTGGTGCCCCTGCACACCGGTACCGCTTCCGACATGTACGGACCCAGCCTGACCCATACCGTGGGGTTTCTATATAATAGGCCTATCATTTGCAAAAATTCCTCCCCCAAATCATAGCGCCGCAGCAGCATCGATAAGTACCTCCATTCCAGACAATCGAATGCCTTTTCTAGATCTAGCATTAAGCAGCCCGTATTCGGGCAATCAGTTACACTTTCTGCCGCGATTCTAAAGAATCTCCGCAGGTTCAGGGACGTACTCCGCTTAGGCACAAACCCATTTTGGTCGCTGTGAATAAGGGCTGAGACCACCGGTGCCAAACGCTCCGCCAGGACTTTGGCAAATATTTTGTAATCGGCATTTAAAAGCGCCAGCGGTCAAAAAGACCCCAAAACTGTCGGGTCGCGGTTGGGCTTCAGCAGGGATATCAGGTACGCTTCACGCATCGAAGGGGGAAACGTGCCTTCCTCCAGTGCCTTTGAGTAGACGGCGTGTAAGTGCGGCACCAAGAACTCCCGATAGGCTTTATAGAATTCGGCCGGTATGCCGTCCGGCCCCGGAGTTCTCCCGGATGCCAGAGATGCAACTGCCTCACCTATCTCTTCTAAGGTGAGGGGGCTATTAAGCGCCTCCTGGTGCTCAGCCGAAGCCGCAGGCAACTGGATCCTCTCCAGGAATCTCCCTATTTCGAGATCAGTACAGCGGACCTGGGACCGGTACAGCTGCGTGTAGTGGTCCACCATTACCTTATGTATCTCTTGTTGCGTGTATACCAGATCTCCCTGCGATGTGCGCATCACCACTATCAGGGCACGGTTAGTATCTGGTCTCATCAGCCATGCTAGTAAGCGACCCGCCCTGTCTGCCGCAGCATGCGTGCGGGCTGTGTGTGCTGCATAGTTGTGGCAGCGCAGTCGCTCCAACAGCTCCGCTAGTTGCGTCAGGAGGTCCTCCAGGCGACCCGCCTGTCTACCTCCCCCCTCTCCCCCCCTTTCAAACTGCAGCAGCTGGGATTCGATTCGGGAGATAGCCGCCGACAGCTGCCTGCGGACATTCCAGGAGGTACCCAAGCAATGGCCTCTGATTGTCGACTTGAGGGCGTCCCATTCCACCAGCACGTCACTAGCCGTGCCTTCGTTAATTTCGAAGTATGTCAGGATTGCCGTCCCTAGTGACGAGCGGAACTCAGGGTCTTCCAGCGCGTTAAGCTGTAGGCGCCATGTGGGAATAGGGGGCCTATCAGCTTCCCAGCTGATGCAAACCCGCAGGGGGTTATGATCGGAGTGTGCCCGACCTAAATATTCCGAGGCTTCCAGCAGCAGCAAGAGAGACCGTGACCCCACCACCCTGTCCATTCGGACGTGCAGGTCATGCAGAGCGGAGTAGTAGGAGTAAACACGGTCTACCGGATGGAGGGCCCGCCACATATCTAGTAGCTCCCAGTTCGAGAGCCAGTCCGCCAGTGCCTGTGCATTGGACCTTCGCCGATGTGACCCTGAGGGGGGGGAAGGATCTATCCAGGTGAAGATCGAGGACGGAGTTGAAGTCCCCGCTCAAAAACCAGGGGAGACCAGCATACGGAGTCAACACTCGCGACAGTCGCTCCAGGAATGCCCCTTGTCCTGTATTTGGGGCGTAAACAGACACCAATAATATGTGCTGTCCGTTAAGCACTCCGCGCACTAGCGTATATCTACCTTCCAGATCCACTACCGTGTCCATGCTGACGAATGGGACACCTGCCCTAACCCATACCAGTGTGCCCCTATCATGCGCAGAATACGTGGTACCGTACACCTGGCCTCTCCAACGCCTGCGTAGGCGGTCTAGCTCCGGCTGTGTTAAGTGTGTCTCCTGCAGCAAGGCTATACCAATTGAATGTCTTTGAAGATAAGCAAATATGGAGTACCTCCGTGTGGGTGTGTGCATGCCACGGATGTTCCATGTGACTACGTTAACACTCGTCATCGCAAAAGTGTGTAAACTACTGCGAGGTCAGGAATGGGGCGCCTTTCGTAAATACCGGGTATGCCCGGATACCTGTAAGCCGGACTACAGTAACCAAAACAACTGGAGAACTTAGAGAAAACAGAACGTACAGGGCGGACATCGCAAAGTTATCCGTCCAAACTATGTGCCCATGCATGTGGCAAACTAGGGAACTAGGTCAATGTGCGGCCATCTGCCATACTCAACCCCCTCGTTTCCCCGACTTACAGTGTGCCACTCGGGAATCCGATACCTCCTCGCGCCGTAGCTGCAGACTCCCAACACCCCTGCGAAGTAGTAGCATGTGGGTAAGGGCCACCCCCTAGGGACCCCCTATTCTTATGGCCTAAGCGGAACAATGCCCGAGCCTCTGCTCATCAAGGAACCCACATAGAATCCCTCCAATCCCCCTCCCACCCCCTCCACATCCTCCACAACCCTAACCAGTCCTCTGTGTTGTACTTGCGGGGGGCAGACATCTCCAATGGGGCACCCGCTCTGGCCGCTTCTCCGTGGGGCGTCCTGTGGCGTGGCCGGCACCTGCGGGAAACAGCAAGGAATAGGGGAGCTCCAGTTCTCTGAGTTGACGTTTCACCATCATGCGACATTGTACCAGGGCAGTATAATCGGGGAACAGCATAATGCGACTGCCTCCTACGGATAGTCCTTCCATTTTCCGAGTTTCGCGCAGTACCGCGTCCCTGTCTCTGTAATTGAGGAGCTTAAACAGGAACGGACGCGGTCGGGCTCCCGGCTGAGGCTTTTGGGCTGGCACTGGATGGGCCCTCTCCACTGAGAAGTGGTTGGACAGTGTTCCCGTCAGGAGTAGATCTCGCAGCCAGTTCTCTATGTACTGTTCAGGGCGCTTGCCTTCTTCTCCTTCCGGCAGCCCCACCACTCTGATGTTATTGCGGCGGGAGCGCCCCTCCGCATCCTCTGCCCTGTCTTCTAAAGCATGTATCCGTTCCATCATATCTTGCAATGTGGCTGCATGACTACGGGTGACCGGTTGGAGATCTTGGAGCACTTGTTCTTGAGCAACCACCTTGTCGGTGAGCTTTCGGTGATCCGCGTGCAGGAGTGTAAAGTCAGAAGTGACCTTGTCGATCCGCGTTTCCAGCGACGTTCTGGTGTGCTCCAACGCGGTCCCGATTCTCTCCACCGCTGCGAGGATGGAATTCATCTTGGCTGCCAACGTAGCAGATGCGGGCTCCGCATCAGCGTCTTCCCTCGGATTCGGAGAGTCCAGCGCGCCGGTTCGCAGCTGTCCCTGCTTCATTTTGGCTCTCATGCGCCCCATCACGTGTTGCTGCGCTGAGGGCATTCGCGGCGTCCCCTTGGCCAAGTTACGCGGTGGACCGGGCACTCGACGGAAGGGCGCGCAGCGGGGGAACCAACCGCTTTGCAAGCGCGTATCTCCGGCGCTACCCACCACGTGGTTGCTGCGTATCGCAGCCTCTAGCTACGAACTCCCCGCTGTCTCTGCTGCTCGTCTTCCGTGCTCTCCGCATGCCCAGGTCCCAGCGGTCAAGGTTCTGATTCCGTACAGGGGCGCCCCGCACCGGCGTCGGCCACAAAAAGTATCATTCACTGAAGGGGATCCGCTTCAGAGGCGTCTCAATTCAGCACCAGTTTCTCCATGTCAAGAATTCCTGTCATACAAGGGAAACACGCCCTTATGTAAACAGGAGAGCTGTTACATAACTCAAGGGAAACACGCCCTTATGTAAACAGGAGAGCTGTTACATAACTCAAGGGAAACACGCCCTTATGTAAACAGGAGAGCTGTTACATAACTCAAGGAAAACACGCCCTATAAAGGGAGGAACCGGGAGGTACAAGGCTGTCGGATATTGTGTTTACACCGACGTACCTGCTTCGTGAAGAGCAGTGTTCCGGAGTGGTGCTCCAGTAAGGCAAGAACGGAGGTAGGTCGAGTCGTTACTCCCTGGGCCGTGTCTTGCCCCATCGTCACCTGTGAAGGACCCGGAAGCTCTACCGGTCAACCATTGAGCTTCGCTTTTTGACTCGGCTGAGTCCAAGCGCAGTGGCGCTTTTGCTGGTTGGAGTCGTAACTCCCAGCCCGACCAGAGACACAGGGACTGCCAGCTGTAACGCACACCAGGAGGTGTTTGCCGCGTTACAGACTCGGAAGTCCACAGGATCGATCGAGCGGCTGCTCTCGGTTCAGTCTTCTTGCTTGTGATTGGGGTATCGGTGACGCATCACCAGGAGGTGACTTCGCGTCCCGGTGCAGTCTGAGGAAGAGGTTGAGCGGCTGCTCCATTCAGGTAGAGACCCCGGCTGGGTGTTTCCCTGACTCCTCGATTCTCCCCAACACTCTTCGTGCCCCTCACAGCCTACCGATTGGCATTGTCGGCCATTTCATTTCTGCCCTCTGTTGGCATACGCCGGGATCGGCGTATATGCAGAGGACGGTTAGGACCATCCGTGCTGTGGGCTGGTAACGTACTTAGCCTGGAGGATTCCAGTGACTATAACTTTTGTTTGTTCTTTGTATTTTATTTGCCTTCATTAAAAGAACTAACCCTTCACAAGTGGTTGCGTCCTCATTGTCGTGTCTGTTAAACGATCCTGAGACGTTCAGGGCGTTACACTCCAGCAGTGCCTTTACAGCTAGCGGTTCTCCCTCTGCTTCAGGAGGACCAGCAATACGCTGCCAACCGTATCTCTCTGCCAGCTCCCTACTCCTCCGTATCTCCTGTCAGATGCGTGTCTCAGAGGGGTCTGGGTGGGCTCCAGGCAGTGGGGGACGGGCGGCTCATCAGGTTGTTCCTGCTTCCGACGCATATATGGCCAAACATACAGGCCCTCCACGAGGCCCCTTTGCGGGCTCTCACACCACAAACCGGTTCAGGCCTCGCCATTTGTTTTCAGGCGAACTTCCTTCTCTCTGCACTGCCGAACAGCAGGTCAGCCAATGTCCCTCACCGCGCGCAGGGTCTAGGCACACCCGAGGCACCGTCGTTGATTGCCACCTCTCCCTGTCCACCGCATGCAGAAACTCCGATGCTGGCTTCAGTTAGGAGTGCCCCCCCACATGCGTTCTCCGTCCTTGTGAGTCGCCCCTTGGGGTTCCCGTGACCGGCCTCTCACCTGTGTTCATGAGCAGTGTCCGTGCAGCAGGCGGGCTCCCAGACTCTCGCAGCCCCTGCTCTCCATCTCCCACTGTATCTACTGCGGCCTTTTGTAGTTGTGTGTGTCCCTTCACCAAGTTCCTGTCCCCCAGCCTGGGCCGCTCGCCCGCGAAGCGAGACTTCCTCAGCAACCCCGCTTGGGCACTGGTGCGTGGCACCTGCCACCTGTAGTACCTGGCGCCTCAAGGAGTCTTTGTCGCACCTCCTCCCTTAGCCAGCTGGACCTTCGCTGCGCCGAGGCCCCGACGGGCTCCCCCTGGATCCAGGCCAGTTCCTGTTGGTTATGGTGCTGTTCAGTGGGTCGGGCACCCCTTTCACCCAATGCCTGATTCCCCAGGCCAGATGCCGCACGCTCCCAGGGCCCCACTCTCTTGCCGGCTTATCCGCACCTACTGCTGCTTCATTTCCTGCTCCCGGGATGCTGGACGCTCCTCCGGGCTCCCGATAGTGCAATCCGATATTAGAGCCCGCAGGGGGGCGCGCCGCTGCTCCGGCCGCGCTCGCTTCGGGTTCCCGCCTTGCGAGCTGGCCGGTGCTGCAATCGTCCGCCGGTCGCTAGGGGCCTCTGCTTCGAGGCTCCCCCTCCCGTAGGCCGCAAGCCGCTCCCGCCGGCGACTTCTCGCCCAGCCTCCGCAATGCCACAGCTCAGGGAGAGCACTCAGTCTCTGCGAGTCTCGCAACCCTCTGGGTTACGAGCTCTCCGCCTACCGCAGTTCAATAACGGCCGGGCGGGCCAGTGCAGTACTTCGGGGCCTCCCGCTCCCTTCACCGGCATTGGGGTAGCCGGCCGCCTTTCCTCCAGGGGCAGCGGCTCACGCGCCGCACCCCAACTCCGTCCCAGATCTCTGCACAACTGGTTGAGGCACTCCTTCAGTCCGGGCAGGCAGCTCCACCAAGTATGCACACTCGCCGTCTCGGATCCAGTCACTCCACTGCACTCGGCTCAGCGGCGTAGATCGCCTCCTCCCGACTGAGCTCTTCGCCTCTCCGCAGCTCCTACCGCAAGCCGCCTTTACTTCCCGCCTGCAGCTGCGACCATTACGTTCGAGATGGCGCCAGGAGGGGTTCTCCGGGATACACCACACCTCTGCCGGTAGGTTCCCTTGCTGGAGCAGAGTTTTCAGTTTGAAAATTCTGGGGCTTTTGAAGCTCTGGCATGTCTATTCGTTATACTAATTCATTAATAATTAATAATTAATTATTTGTCTTGTGCAAGTGTGTTTATATTAATCAATCCGTTTGTTTTAACAAGAAAGAGTTACACGTGAATGTGCTTAAATGTGCTGACTGATAATAACGCGTGTGTTAAATGTGTTTTCATGTTTAAACGTTGCTATGTGCTGTTTATTTTTGAGCACAAAACGCTTTTGAATTAATGCTTTCTATGTTGCGAGTGCTAGATAAATGCATACACATAAGGGTATTAGTGGGGTTAACACTGTTTAATCACTATGCTGTAGTAACGTTGTTTTGTCTCTTTTAATTAAGATGGTTTATTAAGGCCTATGTTGGCTAAAAGAAAGAAGGCTGAATAAGTGAGCCTGGCTGTGATTATAATTTGAAAACTGAGACGAGGGAGACCCCTGCTGGAAATGGTTCTGAAGCTAACTGACCATGGTCCTTGTCGAGAAACTTTCCATGAGGACAGCAGCAGTTTTTGGGAGTTCTCCAAGAGAAGTGAAAGTGTCCTTGGCAGCCTTGGGAAACAAAGGAGCCTTAGAGGGAAACTCTGAACTGTGGCTCGATAGCCGAGGAGAAGCCGGATTAATATGATACATGTTTTATTTTCTTGGTTCCTGTTCCGTAGTTTTCGCTATGTGTATTTTTCCTGAGCGGAGATTCACAAATGTAGCAATGTTACATCCTTTCCTTCTCGCTCTGCTCAGCAAGTCCGGCGGACATTATGATTTTTCCTATGTTCCAATGTATCTTTCTATTGTTTAGAATATTATAAGATGTTAGCCTAGAGAGGGTCTTTTGCCACTTGCCATTTTGCCTTTGCCGCGTGTTGAACCTGCGTTGCTGAGGATTGATGCTGAAGGGACTTCGTCTTGAGAGACATTTACCGAGAGACTTGTCCTGACCCGTTCTGACATTTAGCTAGAATAGGTAACTATGAGAAATGATTTACTCTGATTGAATTTCTTTGACTAATTTTAGATAAAGCAATATAATTTTAAACATGGTGTTGGATATTCATTTTTGTCAATTATTGGGTTTGTGTTATTGATTATTGTTGTATATATTGTATAGACTATGCTTAGGGACAGTCACAAAACCAGGTCTTATCGGCCTCGATATAGATGCAGGGTGTTTAGGAGTGTTTTCTTTCCACAGGTTTATTGCTGGTAGAGTATTTGAGCGTATGTTAGTGAAATGGGCCCTAGCGTATGATGTATGCATGTGCGTGTAACTGTGAGATTACTCTATCCGTGGTAGTGGGAATATTATATACACCCTGATCTCTATCAATTTCCTGGTAGCAGAGATTGATGGTTTTGATGATTGTCTTGATTAGATAAGATTGTTTTATTGATTATTGATTATTGGTTCATGTTGGTATATGTACTAATACTATATGTTGGAGTCGTAATGTTGAGTTATATGTAGTGCTTCTGGAACTTGGAAGCTGTAGCAGTTCCGTAGTAGGGCAGAGGGAAGTAAATGCTGGTCTCGGGAAAGACGGAATTGTAAGGAATAACGTGTGACAATTGAAGTTGCGCGTCACATTGTCTGGGTTCGGAATCAGTGACATCGTCGTATGTTACTATTAGATATTTCTGGTATATAAGGAGTGTGTATGATAGTGAAGGTTATCTGTGAAACTCTGGTCTTAAGTCCCAGGGATCCGTAAGGATTTCCGTTAAAGCTTATCGCGGGAGGAGTAATAGGTATTCTCTGAGCTTATTTGAAGAACTGGGCAAAGAAAGCTTGCTTAGTTAATGTGTGTTATAATTCTGTAGTGGAGCAGATTGTCTGTTCTCGGGAAGCAGGATTCTGTGCGTATGTACTATATTTCCTTTGTATGAATGTGCGTGAGTGTTTGTACATTTAGTTGATTGTAAGACTCTTTGGACAAGTCCTAGAGGAAACAGTTAATGAATGTATGTTAGTAGGGCAGAGTAGAAGAAGTGCTACTGTGTCAATGAAAGGTTTCTTATGAAATAGACTCTTTTTTACTATTCTGTGGTTAGCGAAGCAGACAATGGAGATGTTTTTATGTTGTAACTAATAGATTTTGTAGAAATTTTTGACACGAAGTCTACTGAAAAGATTTTGTAAAGGAGGGGTAGACGAGTGACAGAAGACAGAGACAAACTGCAGCGACTGTTGACGTCAGAAAGACCGCGCTCTGATTGGATGGTAGATCAGAATAGTGCTCGCGCTAGGATTGGTGCGTTAGTGTGAGCCGCGCAAGGATTGGAAGAGCTATTTAGTGACGTAGACGTTCCAGGATTGGTGCGTTAGTGTGAGTCGCGCTGCAATTGGTTGAAAATTCGTATTGTATATTTATAATACGGAAAGAGTAGAGAGTTCTTTGTAAACGATAAAATGTATTATCAAGAAGAGAAGAAGAAAAAAACATTTTTTGGTAGAGTTAAAAAGTGGTTTAGCAAGGATAAAGATGTTAAAACGAGAGAGGGCGAGTTGTTACCTCCACCGAAAACACCTGCATCCTTCATGGCTGCGAGACATGGGTTTCATACTTGTATATGGTTGGAGAATTGGGTTAGGTATACTAAAGAAGATGGTGTTCTAGCATTTCCAGAACATGGTTCATTTAATCTGGCCGTGTTGAGAAATTTACGGGAAAAGATGTTATGTCTTGACCCGAAACCGAGACCTACACAGTTCGAGGCTTTAGTGGAATGGGAAGAAGAAGTACATGAGAGAGAGAAACAAAGATCAGGGGGGTACTATAGGTACATGTTTGGGAGGAGACATGATCGTGAAACTCATCATGATCGAATGAAAAGGTGGCGAGATGTTAGTATGTCAGAGGGATTATATCCGATGAGAACAGTTGAAGGAGGAGCAGAAAGGGTTCCTGAGTCAGAAATAAGAAGATATGGAGTTAATGAGTATGAAGATGAGGTCTTGAATGACATGATTTACAAAAGACCACCTCCATATAGACCAGAACCGGACAAAAGTACACCAGTTGTTTCTCCGATAAGAGATACAGTTTGTGTTAGTGAGACAGAAAATGAGACACCTGAGGTAAGGAGTGATCATTACCTTGATAAGAATGCCAGACAATTAGCCAGAACTACAACAGAGTTGACTGAGAAGATTAGGGAGTTAACGAAGAATCTAGAAGCTGTTACAGTGCCTGTAACAATAGGTCCAGTTATGCCTGTGTTTGACAAACAGAAAGCAGGTGAGAATGGACTGGTGATTCCATATGTTGGGAATAATCTGACAAATTCAGTTGGTCCTTCAGGAGATTCAGGCAAAAGAGCAGAAAGAAATGACCTGAGACAATCAAGACATGACACATGTAGTGAAATATTGGATGCTAGTGAAGCTAGTTGTTCAGGGATGCCGATTTTAGAACCGCAAAAGAGAGTGGTTCCAGTGAGAAAAACTGCTGAAATAACAGTTGATGATTTGAATGATTGGATGAAGGTTCTACAGAAAAAGGATAAAGATTCACAAGTAATTGATGTAGCTAAGTTACGTGTAGAACTAGAAGAGCTTGTCACAGGAACAGTTCCAACAGAGATACTGAAGAGTCATCATGATGGTGAACTAATGTTTATGTGTAAGAGTGTTACCTGGAGAGCAAGGAATACACATGACAGGCTAAGAGCAATAGCAAATGAACAGGGAGTTGACATTGATAAAGTGAAAGCTTTACAGAGAACTTACAGGATGGATTTTACAGAGAAGGACATTGAAAATTTGAATGCTACTGGTAGAACAGGACAGATTAAGGAAATGGTAGCATTATTGCGAAGATGGGGTGATGTTGAAAAGTGGAAGGATAGGTGGTATAAGAAAAGAGATGAGACTGAAGATAGAACAACTTATTCAGCATTTCCAGTGAGAGAAAAGGAGAAACCAGTGGATAATTATCCTATGAGAGAAATACCTGGAGGAGGATATGTACATGTTCCATGGACCAGACAGGATATTTTATCATTTACGAATGATTTCCCTCGATTGAGAGAAAAGCCCGTCGAGTGGTATAGGCAGGTAGATAGGTTTGTGAAATTGTCAAAAGTGCTGTGGGTTGACCTGAATAGTCTGTTTGATATAATTGTTCCAGCAGACTTGTGGACTGAGTGTAAAATAGTTGTGAGTTGGCCTACTGAGGAATACCCAAGAGACCCAAGAACAGGGGCACCAGATCCAGAGGTAATGAGAAAGTATGATCAGGTGATGGTATACCTGAAGAGTAAAGTACCTGCAAAAGAGACAGACTGGGTAAAGATAGATCGAACACAACAGGAAGCGAAAGAATCAGTTCATGCTTTTTACGAGAGGCTGATACTGGCAGATTTGAGTCACTTTGTATACAGATTTGTATATGGCCTTAGACCTGAAATTGGTGAGAGAATTCGTGAGCACACAGTGGATTGGCAGAGTAAAAAAGTAGATGAGATCCTGAGACATGCAAAATACTTCAGTGATGAAATTGAAGCAAAACAAAGAAAGCTGAAAGAGAAAGCAATGTGGGCACAAGTGAAAGTTGCAGAAAGACAGGAAGCACAGTTAGTGGAACAGGCGAATAATCCAGGAAACAATGCAGGGATTAGACCAAGATATGCAGGAAAAGGAAAAGGAAGTCTTGAGGAAGCGAAGAAAAAGTTTCCTTGTCACAACTGTGGCCAATTGGGGCATTGGAGATCAGAGTGTCCTAATCCACCATTAGTGAGTAATGAGAGTAAACCTTTAAATCAACAGGTGCAGAACCAGGAAGGAAATAATCAACAACAGCAACAACAGAAAGTTGTGAGACAGCAGAGTCAAGAGCCAAAACCGCCCTTGCCGCAGAATAGAGGGTTACAAAAGTATAATCAGGATTCAGGATTCTACAATGATGAGCAGGTAAACAAACCAAGACGTTCTAACAAAGTACAGCAGTACTTGTTAAAGAGTGAAGGGAGTGAGTCTGAGGGTGATTATTGACGGTGCCGAGGAGAGGAAGAAGAGTGCATACTTGGTGCAACTCTAGAAATAGACCAGGCAGGACCATTTGTGGATGGGAAAATAAATGAGGAGAGTGTTACTTTTTTGGTAGACACAGGTGCGACAAGATCCACTGTCAGGTCAACAGATGTTAGAAATCTTCCTCTCTCGGATGAAGCAATCCAAGTAGTTGGTGTAGACAATACACAGATCAAAACACGTCTTACTGAACCTGTAAGAGTACAGATAGGGAAATTTTCAGACATGCATAGATTCATTGTCTGTGACACGAGTCCAGTGAACCTGTTAGGTAGGGATCTGTTGTGTAAGATGAACTGCACAATTTTTTGTACACCGGATGGAATAGCCTTTGAGACACCAGATGAAGATGCTTTGTACCGAGTGACTCTAGAAAATAGAGAGAGTGAGTTAATTGGTGCATTTGCTGTGTTTAATCCGGAGGATTTGCCTCAAGAGCTGAGAGACACAGTGAAAAGGACAGTTTGGGATTTTACTGGAGAGGATGTGGGATTGATGAATAATGTAGATCCAGTGAAAATTGCAGTAAAAGAGGGAATCACATATCCTAACATTCCTCAATACAAAATGACACCAGAAATAATTGAAGGGATAACTCCTATAATTGAGAAAATGATTCAGCAAGGAGTCCTGAGAGAACTACTGAGTAGTCCGTGTAATTCACCGATAATGGGACTGAAAAAGCCCAATGGGAAATTTAGGATCGTACAGGATTTGAGAAAAGTTAATCAAATTGTGGTGGCATGTTGTCCTATTGTGCCAAATCCATCAGTGATCCTGTATCAAATTCCACATGATGCTGAGTGGTATACAGTGATTGATTTGTGTCATGCGTTCTTTTCAATTCCATTGCATCATGATAGCCCGCCGATTTTTGCATTTAGGTTTGGCCAGCGTATCTTAGCATGGTGTCGAATCCCACAGGGGTATACGGAGAGTCCTTCGATATTCAATCAATTATTGAAGAAATCGTTGGAAAGATTGATCATGCCCGAGAGTTCAGTGCTAGTGCAGTACATTGATGACCTACTGGTGGCATCGAAGACACGTGAAGCTTGTGAAGTAGATACCATAGCTTTACTGAATCATCTGGCAGATGGAGGGTTAAAGGTATCTCCAGCCAAATTACAGTTTTGCAAGAAAGAGGTGCATTATCTTGGACACAATATTGAAAAGGGTCTGAGAAAAGTGACTACTGACAGGATCAGAATAATCAGAGAAATGAAAGCTCCAAAAACCCAGAGAGAAGTGAGAATGTTCCTGGGTATGGTGGGTTATTGTCGTCAGTGGATAATTAATTTTTCTCTGATAGCAAAGCCACTGATTAAACTGACAAAAAGTGAAATGACGGATCCATTGGATCTGGATACAGAACAAATGGCAGCATTTGAAGAGCTCAAAAGTAAAATGTGTGAGGCTCCAGCTTTGGGTATGCCTGACTATGAGAAAGAATTTGAGCTGTACTGCAGTGAGAGAAATGGATGTGCACTTTCAGTGTTAATTCAGAAACATGGATTACTGAGAAGGCCTATTGCGTACTTCTCATCGACACTTGACCCTGTAGCTGTGGGTTTACCAGGTTGTCTGAAATCTGTGGCTGCAACATGCAGAAGTCTGGAACAAAGTGAAGGAATCATAATGGGATATCCTGTAAGGGTATTCGTACCTCACAATGTGGCAATTCTTTTGACAAGAAGCAGAACTCAGTACATGTCACATAGTCGATTGACTAAGTACGAAAAAGTGATTCTAGGAGCATCAAATGTGACTCTTGAGAGATGTGTGAATGTGAATCCAGCGACGCTTTTGCCAGACTTTGAAAATGTGGGTGTGAAAATGGAAGATGATCATGATTGTTTGGATGTGCTTGAGTACTGTACAAAACCAAGACCAGACATAAGAGATTTACCCTTGAATGAGAGTGATCATGTGTTGTTTGTGGATGGATCATGTTTGAGAAATGATGATGGTGTGCTATGTGCAGCATAAGCGGTATGCAAAGTTTCAGAGGTCATGGAAGCATCACCATTGAAAGGGGTGAAATCTGCACAAGTTGCTGAATTGATAGCATTGACAAAAGCTTGCGAAATTGGGAAAGATTTGAGGACGACTGTGTTGACTGATAGTCAGTATGGATTTGGAGTGGTGCATGATTTTGGCCAACTTTGGTTACAAAGAGGTTTCTTGACATCGAGTGGAACTCCAATAAAGAATGCTGAAATGATTGGTAAATTGCTTGAGGCGATACAGCTGCCTAAGGAGTTAGCAGTTGTAAAATGTGCTGCCCATGGTCCAGGGGAGGATTTTATAACGGTTGGAAACAGATATGCCAACGATGTTGCGCAATACTGTGCCAAGACGAATCAGTCCATTAACAGGGACAGAGAAGGGGAAATGTCTTTTCTATCTGTGATGTTTACTAATGTCTTAGAGACCTGGGATGAAGTGAAACAGTTGCAAGATGAGGCAGGAGAGGAAGAGAAAAAAGATTGGATTAAGGCAGGATGTGCTCCAAGAGAAACAGACCATGTTTGGGTCTACAGAGATGGCAGACCAGTGATGCCCAACTCCATCTTGTCGTCAATGGCAAGGATGTATCATGGCCAGGGACATTTGGGGAGGGACGCGATGGTTAGGTCGTTCAAGCAGACCTGGTACAATGCAAAGTTCAGGACAATTGCAGAAAGCATCTGTCAGAGGTGTTTAGTTTGTCAGCAATTTAACACTGGGAAAAAGACAGTGGTGAGTCTGGGAACAATAGGCAGAGAAGGAGGTCCTTTTACAAGAATGCAGATTGATTTCATTGAAATGCCCCAAGTAAACAGACTGAGGTATGTTCTAGTGGTAGTCTGTTTGTTTTCAAGGTGGGTGGAAGCTTACCCGACTAGAAGAAATGATGGATTAACAGTGGCAAAGTTACTGTTAAGGGAGTTGATTCCTAGGTATGGGTTTCCAGTAACAGTCGAGTCTGATAGAGGTGGAAACTTTCAAAATGAGCTCATGGGTTTGATTTGTGAAGCATTGAAAATACAGCAGAAGCTACATTGTGCATACCGACCAGAGGCTTCTGGTGTGGTTGAGCAGATTAATGGCACAATCAAGAATAGGATTGGAAAAATGTGCTTAGCCACTGGCATGAAATGGCCAGATGTTTTGCCTCTAGTTCTGATGACAATGAGATCTACTCCAGATAGAACTACTGGTTTGAGTCCGCACGAGATAATCATGGGACGTGCTATGCGCCATGCATTCGTGCCTGTCAATAAGTTGGTGACAATAACTGATGACATGATTTTGGATTACTGTAAAGGCCTGGCTGACGCAGTTCATTCTGTGTTTCACCAGGTTGGAGAAGAAGCTACCACACTTGAGAAGAAGCAAGCCCATGATCTGAGTCCAGGAGACTGGGTGAGGATAAAAGTTCACAGAAGAAGAAATTGCTTGATTCCAAGGTGGGGAAGGCCAAGACAAGTTATTCTGACTACGACGACTGCAGTAAAGTGTGCTGGAGTGAAGCACTGGGTACATGCAAGTCATACTCTGAGAGTTCCAAACCCAAAAGAAGGGACTGGTAAAGAGTATTTTGAAGAGTCAGATTCCAGCGATGATGAAGATACAGAATCAGTGGAGAAAGAAGTAGGAAGAGCTTCGAATGAACCACTGCGAGTATCAGAGAGGAGATCAAATTCTGTAAGAGAGCCTGAGGTTTCAAACAGCAGCGAAGGGAAAAGAAAAGAAAAGAGAAATCACACAGAGATTACTCCTGAATCAGAAGAGGAGGAGATTGAAGAACCACTTGAGATTATACTTGAAGAAGTAGGGTCAGAAAAAGATAGAGAGGGACAGATTGCGGAAGACCCCCGAGGAGGTGTAGGGAACATTCTTGATGAGCCAGGTGAAGGGACAAGTAGACAGCAAGAAGATTGCGTGTCGGAGACCCGAGGAGGGACAGGAGTAGGGAAGTCTCAAACAGTGGTGAAAAAATCTGTGGAGAAGAAGAGAGCTGCTGGAAAACGGAAACAAGAGGCACTTGAAACAGATGATGAGGATGAACAAACAGAGGGTCGAGTTCTGAGAAAGAGAACTTGGATTGGAGAAAGAAGTAATAAAGAAATAAAGCCGAAAAAGGTGTTAAGAGGAGACCGTTGGCCTAACAACAGAGTTAAGAGGCTGGGATACAAAATAATAAGAGCAAATACATCGAAAGCTGAACAAGTGAATGAAGTTTCGAGTCAAAGTTCAAAAGCTGAAGGAGAAGAATCAAAGGAGTTAAACGAACCAGTGGAAATAAAAAGAGTAAGAAGACCCAACCAAAAGTACAGATCACCGGAATGGTCTTATGTGGCACTGTCTGAAGGAGGAAAAGAAGAAGCAGTGACTCGAGATAATCCGGAAGAGATCTTGAGAGAAGTGGTTGAGGAAGATACTGGTGAAATTCTGAAAGTACTCTTGACTGACATTGGAGAAGAGTCGAGTACTGAGGATTTTGATGTTGGAGATCTGATACAATTTGATGTTGAAGAAATTGAAGTGAACAATGACAAGTATCCAAACTGAGTGAAAGAAGGATTCACTTGGATCAAGTGAACGAGGAGATCATTTGGATAAACTGAAAGCTGAAGAATTGCTGAAGAATTGAAGAAGTTCAAACAGTAGTGGAGTAGTAGAGGCTAAACTAAAATGGCTAATATAGAGGATAATAGAAATAGATGTGCCTTCTTTAAGAGGTGGTGTAGGATGTGCTGCTGTTGTACTGGATTATTAATGCTTCTATGGGGTGTTTTAGTTTTATTAGTTACTTTTAAAGTAGAGTTTGGAATGCATATAGAAAATGTGACAAATATAGAGAAGAATTCACAAAAAGTAGTTCCAATTAGAATTAGTAATGCTTACACACACAAAGATAGGTCAATTAATAACTTTTCTAGTAATGTTTTTTCGAAACTGTTATATGAATATGTGAAGACAATGGAAGTAAGGGATTGCTACGTCTGTATGCAATTACCTGCATCCGTCTCAGAGGGTGTTACTTATCATCATTTACCAGCTACATATGGTATTTCCTGTAGTATTTTAAGTAGTGTTTTTTATTTGTTAGGGAAAGTAGATTATAAGATGTCTAACAGAGATAGTATTTTTGGGCACTTGCCAATGAACAAAGAGCTGAATCCAGCTAAAGAAGCTAACACTTTTGGTGAGATTTTTATTGAAGAAAAAGGATTAACATTAGATTACATTTTTAAGAATAATTTAACTTGCAGTTTGAAAGGAGAGGAGAAAGCTTTCCTGGATATGGTAGAAGAAAGGAGATTGAACATGCGTGAGAAAGCAGGAAAATATAAAGTGAGTGAGACAATTTGGGACATTGAGATGGGAAAAGAGTTGAAGAATGGGGCTAGTCCAACTTTAGCTCTAGATGCACCACAGAAGGGTAAACTTTGTATTACAAGAAGGAAATCCCAATATGATACATATTTTGTCGGGACTAGTGAGTGCCATGATACATACTTCATTGCAACAGGTTGGGGTTTCAGAGGTGGAGAAGATACGATTTTTCCAGGAGTATATTATGTTTGTGGGAATAAGGCTTATTACATGCCTGACCATTGGTATGGCACGTGTTATGTGGGCCTAGTTTTTCCAAAGATTTTTCAAATAGATAAAGTAACAGATGTAGAACATATTAACTTACTAATGCGTTTTAAGAGAGAAACTTGGTCTGAAATAGTGGGTGATATTTTTGGGGTTTTGATTCCAGCAGTGGGAATTTCTTTGAATGCTTATGGAATTCGGAAGCTGTCTACAGTGGTTGATCGCTTATCGACAAATACCGCTGGAGGGTTTCTTTTGGTAAATACGGAATTAAGTGCCGTACGTGCCATGTCTATGCAAAATCGACTTGCCCTTGATATTCTATTGGCCAGGGAGGGTGGAGTCTGTGGAATGCTGAAAGTTCAACATTGTTGCACTTACATTCCAGACGAAAGCAGAGACCTAAAGGTCTATATCAAAAATATTACTGATTTGCATGAAGAATTAGTACCACTTGAAGCCGAGAGTTTGTGGACTAAAATAGCTAATAAAATGATAGCTGTTAAGGATTTTATTGCAAAGATAGGTAGTACTATTATAGGTAGAATATTGTTTCCCTTGTCTTGTATAATTGTGGCTTTATTAATGATAAGGTTGGTGTGTGTGTGTTGTAAAAACAGGGGAGGGAGGAAGAAATTGAATAAAGAAAAGAAAAATAAGAGGTTGAAGAGAGAACCTCAAGAAATTGAACTAGAAGAATTGAGGGAGAGTGTTTACTTAGAGACAAAAAGGGATGATGAAAGAGTGACTGGTGTTTAATGTTGTGTAGAGGGGAAAAGACATTTCTGATTTCTCCTAAAATGGGACTAAATTTTCACTAATTTTTTGTTTGGTTTATTTGGTGATAAAATTACCAAAGGGGGGATTGCTGGAGCAGAGTTTTCAGTTTGAAAATTCTGGGGCTTTTGAAGCTCTGGCATGTCTATTCGTTATACTAATTCATTAATAATTAATAATTAATTATTTGTCTTGTGCAAGTGTGTTTATATTAATCAATCCGTTTGTTTTAACAAGAAAGAGTTACACGTGAATGTGCTTAAATGTGCTGACTGATAATAACGCGTGTGTTAAATGTGTTTTCATGTTTAAACGTTGCTATGTGCTGTTTATTTTTTAGCACAAAACGCTTTTGAATTAATGCTTTCTATGTTGCGAGTGCTAGATAAATGCATACACATAAGGGTATTAGTGGGGTTAACACTGTTTAATCACTATGCTGTAGTAACGTTGTTTTGTCTCTTTTAATTAAGATGGTTTATTAAGGCCTATGTTGGCTAAAAGAAAGAAGGCTGAATAAGTGAGCCTGGCTGTGATTATAATTTGAAAACTGAGACGAGGGAGACCCCTGCTGGAAATGGTTCTGAAGCTAACTGACCATGGTCCTTGTCGAGAAACTTTCCATGAGGACAGCAGCAGTTTTTGGGAGTTCTCCAAGAGAAGTGAAAGTGTCCTTGGCAGCCTTGGGAAACAAAGGAGCCTTAGAGGGAAACTCTGAACTGTGGCTCGATAGCCGAGGAGAAGCCGGATTAATATGATACATGTTTTATTTTCTTGGTTCCTGTTCCGTAGTTTTCGCTATGTGTATTTTTCCTGAGCGGAGATTCACAAATGTAGCAATGTTACATCCTTTCCTTCTCGCTCTGCTCAGCAAGTCCGGCGGACATTATGATTTTTCCTATGTTCCAATGTATCTTTCTATTGTTTAGAATATTATAAGATGTTAGCCTAGAGAGGGTCTTTTGCCACTTGCCATTTTGCCTTTGCCGCGTGTTGAACCTGCGTTGCTGAGGATTGATGCTGAAGGGACTTCGTCTTGAGAGACATTTACCGAGAGACTTGTCCTGACCCGTTCTGACATTTAGCTAGAATAGGTAACTATGAGAAATGATTTACTCTGATTGAATTTCTTTGACTAATTTTAGATAAAGCAATATAATTTTAAACATGGTGTTGGATATTCATTTTTGTCAATTATTGGGTTTGTGTTATTGATTATTGTTGTATATATTGTATAGACTATGCTTAGGGACAGTCACAAAACCAGGTCTTATCGGCCTCGATATAGATGCAGGGTGTTTAGGAGTGTTTTCTTTCCACAGGTTTATTGCTGGTAGAGTATTTGAGCGTATGTTAGTGAAATGGGCCCTAGCGTATGATGTATGCATGTGCGTGTAACTGTGAGATTACTCTATCCGTGGTAGTGGGAATATTATATACACCCTGATCTCTATCACCCTCGGTGGCGGTCCCAGATGGCGCACTTCAAGGGGAATAATGTCGGATTACTGTGGCCTTCGGTCGGAGCCTTACAAGCTCGCGTCCGCCATGATGGCCAGCTAGCCACGCCCCCCTTGCTGTCCCGCCTTCTTGCCACATAGACAGACATGGTAGAAGCCCCTGGAACCTTCCAGCCCAGGGAGGAGTTATACTTTGCCGCCTTTCAGGAGGGTCACCTAACCTAGGGGTATTAGAGGAAAGGAGGGAAACCTAACTAGTCAGTTGGGCACTACTGGACCTGGGGACCCTCCGCCGGAGTATAGGCTGCTGACCTAGGGGGAGACTACACTACTGTGGCTGACTGAGCTTAGGCCCTGCTGACCCCAAGATAGCTGAGTAATCCTGCCAGCCTGCTGACCTTGCCCAGTGTGTGGGGAACCAGGGAGACCAACTCCAGTGGGCTTGCCCGGGGCTACCAGCAACCGCCCTCCCCACTGCAACTACTTTCTACAACTACCACCTGCCAACCTCTGCCAGCGTCAAGTCTGGGAAGCGCTGGAAACCCTCCAAGGTAAGTGCTGTGTCACCCAAGCGCTGCATTTCAAGAACTTACCTCCTCCTGCCAGCGCTGTGCTCACTAAGCGCTATATTGGAGGAACTGGCCGCCTGTTGCTAGCGCTGGGGCCACCTAAGCGCCAGGCTGGAAGAACCTGCTGCCCTCCCACTAGCGCGGTGCTAATTGGCGCTGGCCTGTAGGTATCCACCGTGTCCTGTAAGCGCTGTACCCCCGGAATCTGCTAATGTCTGCAAGTGCCCTCCAAGCCGTATATTAGAGGAACTTGCCAACAGCCGCTGGCGCTGCCCCACATGAATCTGCACACCGACTGGCACGGTGCTGGTGCACCCCTGCGGTGCCCCCTCCGCGCTGAGGAGCGCGGGCCGCCCAAGATCACCGCCACCTGGGTACCTGTAAGCTGTGCTGTGCCCAGGAAGCGCTGTCTGGCCCCGATCACCCCCCCGCAGCCCGGGAGTCATGAGGAGAGCTGCACGGGTTTCCCCCGTGACGGCGGGGAAGACGTGCTGACCTTGCGGCGTTGAGAGGCGGAGAAGCGCTCTGGCGAAGGGCCGCCGTGGCTTCAGCAGGGACCACGCTAGGCCCGGGGACGTGTGAGGAGCGTTAACTCGCGGCCATCATCAGTCGCGCCTTTCCAGCAGGCGCGCACCCATTTGCTCCTGCAGCCGCACCCACCGAGAGCCGCACTCCTATTGGCCCCGGCGCCCGGCCCCCAGGAAGCCGCGACCTCATTGGTCCCCGGGCAGTGAGGAGAACCGGAGGCCGAGGGCGGGAGGAGAGGGCTCCAGGGAGTAGTGCGGGAGCCCCTGACCTTCCCTGGCCCGGTTGAGGGCGTGGGCCTGACGTTGTGTGCCCCCTGCTGGGGCCTAAATTGAGCACAGAACTGCCCATCTATTGGATGCGCTTTACCTGAATTGAGTATAGAACGGCCCCTGGTAATGATGTACTTTACCTAAATGAGACTGCACGCCCACCTTGAGTGAGAGTCTTGAGACGGTGCATTTATATCGCCTAGTGGGTTAGCCCAGTTGTATTTACACTGCAGAGGAAATGTTATCTTTACTGAACCGGGGTATAAGGAATGTTGCCTGTATGATCCACATGCACAGGAAATGTCGCTGATGTTGAATACCTCCACACAAAGGGTTGCATTTCAGGAATGTGTGCCTAAACAATGTTGCCCATGTTAATTGCATACCTGCATTAAGATCCTAATTGATTGGATGTACCTGAATGAACTTAAGCCTATGTTTTAACATGCAATCCCTAACCTACAGTGATACTTGCTTTTAGAAAGCTTATTGTTACTGCCTTTTTACCGGAATGCAGTTCTACTGGTCTGATGCCCCTGAATGAATTTACTCATGTCTTAGAGTGAAATGAATTTACTGTTGCCCTGAGAATATCTGCACTATTTACTTGCTCTGACCTGAAGTAGATAAAGAGTCTTGTTTTATAAATCAGCCTGGTGTGGTGTCTCTTCATTGCGTGCGCATTACTGAGTCAGTGTGAGTGTGTGCTGCACAACTGCTTAACACATTGCCTTCGGGTGCCTTCCTGCCTCGCGCCAAGCTACCGTGTCGGAATCGGTGACCCCGGTTCTAACAGACAGTATTTGATATTACCAGTAGACCTGAAGACGGATGATCCATAAATACAGACTAGACATAGAGCTGACCGTCCTATTGACCGGTGTGGCTGTGTACAAGCCATAGTCCATTTAAAATTTCTGCATGCAGTGGGGATGTCCTGCGTCTCAAGCAGCATGCAACCGCAGGCTGCCAAAAGACACTGGTTAGGAGCAGCAAATTTGAAAGTAGTTTTGTTTTCCTTTTAACTTCTTGGAAGCTCTTTCTGATCACTTTTTAGGTCTTGCCTGCGTTGCAGTGCATGCGGTGCTCGCCTTGGCGAGACCTATAGTCGCTGCTTTTCTGTCTGTGTTCTTCAGAAGCGGGGTTTGTGTCCGCCCTGTATCCTTTAGGCCCCGACCACCCTGACTGGAGATTCTGCTCGCAAGAGCCCGAGGCAGCAGACCAACTTCATAGTTTATTTTTGTGGGCGGGGACGAGCGGGATCGGCTGTCGCCGAAGGCAATGGGGGCCCTGAGCGCTGCTGGTGAGTTATCAAAGAGGCAGGGCCCTGGAGGCAGAGGACGGGGGTTGTGAGCGGGTCCTCGCTTTGCGTGCACTGTGCACTGCCACGGAAGCAGTCAGTCAGAACTTGTGACAGACACACGGGCAACCTGACTCAATGCCTGCGGTGAGCTCAGACTCCGCCCTTTGTCGCATACACGCTCCTGCCTGTCACTGTCGTCACGTAACCTGTTGCAACCTCTCGGGCTGGAGGCGGAGCCTCCTCTGCTACGGCCAATGCTGTCTGTGCACTGTTCGCACAGACATGCCTCTTTACTGCCTGCCACAGGAGCACGAGGCAGATCAGGCTCCGGATGTGTCCTTTCCTTTCAGTTTCACGTCACTAGTGTCCCCGGGCACTGGCAGCATGCGCCCGAGTACCCCTCATGGGCGAGGTCTGATCAGAAGTCTGTCAGTCACTTGAGTTCAGATTGCGGTTCCGCCGCCGCACACTTACTGAGGGATCTTAAACTGTTTCTACTTGCTACTGAATGGGAAGGTTACTGTTTGTGTTCTTTACGTTGTATTAACTTATCATCGGCAACAAGGATTTCCCCCCCCATCCTGCTCTGTCCAGATACGCTTTCTCTTCTGAGTGTATGCGCTCAAGTGCTTTGAGAATACTGAAAATAAGGTTATTAAGCAATTATATTTTTTCTTTGAATTTCTGTTACAGGGACAGGACCACCCCAGATTCAAAAAATCCAGGACCTATGTGTCAGGCAGCTTTGCGCATTTCCCCAGCTTTAGTCAACATTTTATTCAAAGGAATTGGGCAGTTTCTCAGGAGTCCTGGTCCTGGTCTTGATGTTCCGTTATTGAAGAAGGAGCATATTCAGATCCTGCTGTTTGCAGATGATGCAATAATTTTAGCACATACCTGAAAAATCAAGGCTTCATCTTTTGGAAGGCTTTGAGTTATTTTGTAAGGAACGGAAGCTAACAATCGATATGGAAAAAAAAACAAATTTATGATATTTAATCCCAAATCAAAATTGTTGACATTTAGGATCCATGGTAAACCAATTGAGCGATTTAAAAAACGTATGACTACTTAGGCATACGAATGGATGATCATTTACATTGGATAGCTCATCTGGAGAAGTCGAAAACAACTTTGACACAAAACTATGGCGCAATAATACGTCTTGCAAACTCATGCGGAAAGAGACTAATTAAACTAGTCTTGACCTAATTCTAGACAAAAGCATGGTTGGGGTTTTACTAAAGTTCAGGCTCTCCAAAAGTTGGGAAACATATTCTTTTGGTGTTTATTAAACCTGGGTCCTGGTGCCTCGTTAACTGTACATTTGGGGGCCCAGGGACAATTATGCATTTTATGCTGCTGTGCGATATGAACATCTGAATGTTCTTCCTACGTCCTCTATTTCTAAAATGTAATCTGAGATGCTGCAGAGCTGCACTTCAATTATGTTGTAGACCAGGCAGTTGCTTCTTGTATACATGCTGCTTAGAAGGTCACAAGCCCTGCTAGAGTTAGAGGAGAAGGAAGTGGGTGTAAATCATAAAATGACAGCCACCAGTCAGCTTTTGTCACTCCTTGTTCGGCTCCAGAGGCCGTGTCTGACATCCTGGAACATGGCTGGACTCTCGTGGCAAAGCTACTAGCGGCATACTAGTCGACCTAGAGCCCCTTACTGACTAGATAGGGTGCTGAGAAACATCATTGCACATTTTTATTTTCTCCTTCACATTCTAAAAGTTTACATAGGTATTGGGTTCCTGCTTGACACAGATCTCAGGGTCAACCCTCTGGGTTGTCTTCAAGTTGTAATTTGTTGGATAAAATATTTTTTTAACATCTTAGGTATATTTTGCGCAGTCGGATTGTGCTTACGTTCTATTTCTGATGACCAAGATAGTTGTCCGGTTTCTATAAGGTATATATGTTCTCAATAGGTGGTAACTAGTTGAAGCAAACCTAGGCACTTGTACGTAGGCATGTGTTTGCTAGCTGTTTCCCCATTTAAAAGCTAACAACCACTTTACTTAATGTATTTAATTGGTTGTAGTAGTGGTGCAAGAAATCCATTCGCACTTGCACTTTATAATATTAGATATTAAGTAGAATAGCATTTTATGAACTGTGTCTAAGGTGTTTAAGCCAGCATGAATTGTGAACGTTTTATCATGTGTTGTAAACGTCAATGTTGTAATTGTTTTGAAATAATTTGCTGACCTTAAACTTTTGCCTTTGAAATAGCCAGGATATAATCTGGAAAGGAGATAATTATTAAAGAGAGTGAAAAGGCAAATGAAAGTTTGTTGAATATAGCCAACGCGTTAATGGTTGTAGCTAAAGAAGATTGATGGTGCATAGGACTTGTTGACTGAAGGAAATTTGGGGACTGCTTCCCTGTGGGCGGTGGGAACGATGCCACAGCTGTAGAAAAACAAGCATTTGCAATGCAATAGGCCTCGCATTTACACGAGTTCGAGCTGTTGCCATTGTAAATGACAATACCGTTTATTTATGTTTTTGTTTTTAAAACATAAATAAAAGGCATTGTTATTTACAATGCCAATAGCTCAAGCTTGCATAAATGCGAGACCTATTGCATTGCAAATGCTTGTTACCATATGCATGTCTCTCACACTTCCACAAAGACACGTAAAATATTTCCTTCTGTCGGCAGGCCCATTAACCCTGTCACCAGTGTCTAAATGTTATCCAAGTGAGCCCAAGGAAGCGCAGAAGTACAAAGCACAGCTGTGGACGTTAAAGTGAAGCTGGGGATGTGTTGAGCAGTAGGCTAAGTCGTGGTGCACCTGTAGTGGATTATTCCACCACTGTTTTTTTACTTTTTAAGAAACTGAACATTTGACTGATTTCAATAATATGCACGTTATTATTTATATGTATGCAACTGATGTAAGTGCATTTTATCTCGGATTAGTGGAGTACATCGGTTCTCAGTCAAAACAGAAATGGGAACATACATAGACACCTACCATGTTGTATCTGTTTCAATTGGCACCTCTGTCAGTGCTTATCATTAATAATACAGATTAGGCATCCCATGCACTCTGGTCAATAGAGGTGAAAATGAAAGGCGTAGAGATACCAGGGGGAAAAAAATGAAATGTTTACAAAGGAAAACACTTTTTTGGGGGGAAGTGTCCAGGCCACCAATAGCTGTAAACTGGTGCTTTTCACGTTTACATCTCCAAACAGCTTCTAACTTCACTAAAAAGAAAAGATACAAACGAAGTGCACTAAAACTGCTAGGTTGAAAATGTCTGCTCAGTCTTCCAAAATGTTCCAATTGTCAGATTTAAACTTGGAAGACATGAAGCAACAGAGAGATTAGGAGGTGTTCTGTGGAAAGTGGATATCGGTCAGATGTGGGGGCATAACCCATATAAGAATAGTCATTTGCTTTTCAATATCTAGAATTCTGACTGCACAAGAAAGTTTTATTTAGCAACAGATCAAGCACAGAAAGACAGCCCTCATCAATTAGGAAAAACCCTTAGTTACACACAGGCCACGGGTCTTATTAAAAAAGTTGTTCACCTTGGCCTTTCTATACACTCCACTCATTTTCATTCCACTTAGAGCACTAGACTGCACATTATATAGCTTGGGACGTACACTATTTGTATCAACTTTGTCGCAGGATTGCCCCTCACAACTGTGACCCTTGTTTCTTAGCTACTCAAACCTCTTTCCTCCTCCCTGTATTCGCAATATTTATTCACACCTGTGGCCCTCGCTCATGGATGATGACTTGTCTGCACCCTCCACTGTACTCAAGCCATCCGGATACTCACATCGGATGGTGTGGAAGGCCGCCTTCGGCCTTTTCTCGAAGCTTTCGCCCAGCCGCAGTCCGTGCTCCTCCCGGTCCAACACGGGGTTCGGATTCCCGTTCATTGCCTAAAAACAACGATCACCCACAGACTGTAAACAAACCCGGGAGACCAGACAGACGGTAGAGGCGGGGCCTACGGGGGAGGGTCGCAAGGAGGAGGGGTTTGGGCAGGCAGGGGCGGAGCTCGGGTGAGGGGGAAGTGCCGCATCAGGTGGACGTCTGGAGGGGGTGCTGGAGATTAGAAGAGATTTCGTTGCAGTTGGGCTCCGCTGTCGCAGCCATCTTGCTCGTCCCATACCCGCTGCAAAACTGCCTAGTTCATTAAAACATATTCTTGTTTTAACTGTCAATCTTTACTATATTCTTTAATTCATTCACTGTATTATTGACTCATAAAATTAAACGTTAAAGCTCCCACTGTAAGCTTAATTGATTTAAACTATTTTACTTTTCATAAACTCAAAACTAACACACATTACAAACTTCCGTCGTGCGCTGATATCTGAACCTCTGTGATTAATAATGGTTCCCATCTTGAGCATCACTAGTCTATGTTGGGACTTAGTTCCAAAATGGCATCAATGTTTCTCGGTGAAATAGATTTTCCCCGTTATTATTATGCTTCTCGATCATTGCGCATGCGCCGATCATTAAAACGGTGGGTAAATGAAGCACTTGCCTGACTTAAAGTTGGTCGGCTCTAGGTACCTGGAGCTGCAGAGTGTGAGATCTAGTAGCGAAAGTATCTGGTTTATGTCAGTATGATGGTCCCCTATGGTGAGAAAGAAATATATAGTTTCGGACGATAAAAGCGATGATTGGCGAGAAGTGTTACCTTTCGTTTCTATGCGGACAGGTATGAGAATTATCAACATCCGAATTTTACTATGCTAGCAATAGAATTAATTAGAAAGTTGTTAAATGGTGATTTTATAATAACTAAAGTGAACACTCATAACATTTGCAGGTCCCATGGGATGGGGACTGATTAGTTGTGAGATTTATTTTAGTGGTTTTCTTTCTTTTACATTTTTAATCCCATACAAGTTGCAACAGAAAATATTCATCTTAGTCTCAACCTTGAGTAGAATCAACCACCAATCTGTAATCCAATATTGTAGATTAGTTATTACACCAAACCTTAAGCATGACCGCAATTTTTCAGGTGCGTTATGTGTGATTTAGCACAGATTAATTTAATCTACGAGTGGTCCTGCAGCATGATGCCAGTTTTTAACTGTCTTGGGCGATTGTCTGGAGCTCGGAAAGAGCCCTTAATGTGACCGTTAATTTAAGTGGGGTAATGCAGGTAAATTATCAAAGTGACTTTACTTAACCCCTGATGAGTGACAGATTTACAGCTGCACAGTTCAACAATATACCTTCAAAGAAAAATAGGAGAGGACACGTTGAAGAGACGCAGGACAAAAGGGATGTAATGGCTAGGAAGGCAATAGCTTCCTTAGTTAGGCAAATTCGTAGGAAATGCAATTCAGCAGGTTATAAAGTGTGCGATATAACAATTTGAGCAGATTGTTATAGAACATGGGTTGTGAGTCTGTAAATGATTTGTAAAATTTGGGAGAGAATGTTGGGATTACCCTCCTGAGTGGGTCCTGGATGGAAGATCTGTTTAGTTTAAACTCATTCATTCATTACAGTGGTGTAACAATTAGTAGAAGCCTCAAACATAATCCTCCTGTCTGCAGAGGCAGATTCTAACATTTGAAAAATCTTGTGAATGCTCTCTACAGTTGAGAAGCCCCTGCTTTCCTTCAATGAGACTCCCATGGAACCGCTTTTGGCTGCATGACAAAAAACATATTTGGGTCCATCAGTCCACAAACAGCAGGATAGCATAGGCCTGCCATGGTGACCCACAACATTGAACTCAAATGTGTTTCCCTTATGGTACTTCAGATAGGCACCCAAAATGCCTTTGCCTCTGGAAGCTTGGCCCTTTGCACTGTACATGCCACATGTCTTCTGGGCTGTTGTATCCATGTCCTCTGGCGAAACCTACAGTTATCCTGCTAGACCACATGGAAAAAGTTATTCTTCGACTTCACCGGTGACGGTTTGGACACCTACAAACAGATTTTGAAATGCAGCCTGGATTCCAAGGGCACACAGATGGGTCCATGGGCACAGCTGTCATGCTATTTCACTCCAGTTGGTTGGGTTCCATTATCTTCTAAGGGCATTTCCGGCAACCCTCATGTACATGCACTTTGATGGCATACAGCTGTTTGGAGAGCATGCTGACTCCTTCTTGGGACACTTAAAAAAACAGCAGAGTTACAGCTTGCTCTTTGGGCCTAGCCTTCACAACGAGACCGTTTTACCAACAACAGAGCTACTACACAACCCAAGCTTTACTGCAGGACCAACCTTTGCAGGTGCTCCTAACCGTTCCAACAGATGTACAGTTCCTTTTGGGGGCAGAGGTGGATCTAGGAGTAATTTCTCAAATCCTTTCTAACCCCAACCCATAACATCTTGATCATAGGTGGGGGTTAGGGTCTCCCACTTTTATACCAATTGGGAGACAATCACAAATGCTCTGTGGGTCGTCAGGCTAATCCACAAAGGCTGTGCCATAACCATTTCCTCCCCACCCCCGACTGTCCTCTCTCCCACCAAGACATGCACTCTGACAAGTGCCTTCATTTTAGAGGAGGAAATATTTGCCACACTGAATAAAGTGGACATAGAGGAGGTGCTTTTTGAAGAAAGGGGCATTGAGTTTTACTCTCCTTAGATCCTGTTCCCTATGAATGGTGGGGGTCTGAGGCCCATCTTCGATCTTTGCTTCTTGAACCTAATGATTTGACAAGCCAAGTTCACAGTGCTGTCTCTGAGCCAAGTACTGCTGGCCAGTGCTTAATTTGAGCCTGTGGGGGCCACTGGCACGCATTTTTGGGTACCGCCACTTATTTTTCTTGCTCAGAGATTTCACGAGAGCAAAAAAGAAAAAAACGCACAAAGGGGTAAGAAGGAGGAAGTGAAAGACAGAAAACCCATCACAATGGGGAAACCTGCAAGAGTGAGATAAAGGGGAAAGTTGTCTCTGGTAGTGGATTGAAGAGGCCTGAGGTGGATTGAAGAGTATGCCGCCTTAGTATTCAGGGTGCTAACATTTAATAGTGCCAACTGCAGGCTTCTGAGCACAGCATCGAATACTGGCACTCATTCTTTTGCAAACTAACCACTGCTGCCGGCCCTCAGTGCGGGAAATTGGGTGGCATCCATGGACATCTTGGATGCTTATTTATAGACCTCGTATCTACCGGCACAGGTGTTACCTGAGAGTCACAATGAGGTTCCAGCACAATTTGTTCACAGTTATACCATTTCGTCTATCGATCGCACCACAAGTCTTTGCAAAAGCGATAGCAGTTGTGGTGGCCTCACCACGATATTCATACGTCCATATATTCACATACTTGGATGACTGACTGGTGAAAGCAGAGTCCCCAGCGCTGGCTAAAGAGCAGCTTCAATGTTCCATGACTGTCCTTCACAACTGGGGCTTCACAATCAACCCCAAGAAATCTCATCTCGCCTCTACGCCGAGGCTAGAATCTGCAAGCAGATTGTGTCCACCAGAAATATTGTAACAAAGGTAACTTCTTCTTTTTCAACATGGAAATACCTCTGCTCAATACTAGTGAATGCCCAGCTGTGGTAGGCTGTAGGTGCCAATAGGCGGGTCATCTATCAGAGATGGAAAAGTTATGGTGTTTTTCCCTCTCCCCCCCCCCCCCCCCCTTACGAAACTGTATTGTCAAATGATGCATTGAGACAGTGGAATTCTCCTAATGTGAGTGGAAAGAAAATTCAGATATTTAGCTAAAGATAGAAGGATCTGCCTCTCTGTTTGTATAAATAAATCTGTGGTGTTGTAAGGGTATTCAGAGGCTCAATGAAGAATATGAGAGGGGCTAAAGGGAGAACGTTTGTCCTGAAGTAGGCTGGCCCAGAAATATATATATAGTTTGCCAGTAAAGCAGAGAGCGTTGAAGATTGCATTTACTCACCGGAAGCCAATGTAGGGCTTGAAGGATGATCATAAATCGGAGCCTGATTGGGGAGATCTAGAATGAGGTAGGCTGCTGATTTCTGCACAACTTGAAGTCATTAAAGGAGGTAATATGGTGCACCAAAAAAAGTGAATTCCCACTCTCAAGATGTGAGGCGTTTAGGCCCTGAACTACAGTTTTGTGCAAGTTTGAAAGAACTATTAGAAACATTTTGTGTAACATTTGTAGGATAGGAAAGATGTTGCACCCACACAACTAATTTGGGTAGAAAAGGATAGCTTTGTTTAAAACACTGCTCCAGTGTTTTTGTTGACTTTACAGAAGTGGGTGAGTCTTCTAGTTTACCAGGGCACCACAGAGGTGACCAGACCAAGCACTGTTTACCAAATATAAGTACCTCTGTCTTATCACCATTGAGTGTGAGACAATTCAGCCTCATCCACTTGGCAACAGCCTTAATGCATGCCCAAAGGTTTACTCAAGTTTAGGAACATTTTTCCGAAATGGATGCAATAATTTTGATGTCATCTGTGTAAGAAATAATGTTAAACCCACCAAAGTGACTTGTGGAGAGATTAAAATGTTAAATAGAGCCAGGCTTAATGAGGATCCCTGGGGTAAGGTAGACTGAATGAAGTCAGGAATGGACTGAAATGGAAGAAAATTGACCGTCTGATTTCTGTCCTACAGAAATGAATAAAGCCATTCTAGAGCTAGCTTGTAGATGCCAAAGGTGACCAGGTGAGTGACGAGGACAGAGTGAGAGACTGTGTCAAAAGCCACGATGTGGTGCACCCTCCTTGGCCCAGAATGGTTCTACGGTCATCTACCATTACCAATACAGCACTTACAGTGCTGTACGTCGGACGGTCAAGGAACTAGGATCAGCTGAAGACCTTTTGAGAATCCGTACAAGCATGGCCTGCTTCTGTGTGGTCGGGACTGAGGCACTTGTGAATGTAATGTAAAAGATCTTGGTGTGGGCTAGGGTGATGAGATCAACTGCCATGTTTAAGATGTGAGGGGGCAGGTGTCCAGAGGAGAACTTGATTTAGTGGACTGAACTAACATCATGACCTAATTGTTGGTTAAGAGGGCAAATTCAGTCATCGAGGAGCCTCTGGGCGAGGTTTCAATATGCTGAGAAAAGTAAGTAATTGGTATTTGGTTCCGCTTCATTGCTGTGTGAAATACATAAGCTCTTTTTCAGGGTAAACAGGCGTGATTGCTATGAGCTTGATATGCCTTCATATTTCTTCGTTTAAATAAACTCCAAGCAAAACATTTTTTGGACCCTGCTATGCTGAGAACACACCTTGCCAGCAGAGATCAGTAGCAGTACTTGTTTGGACCTTCAACAACTTACCCTAGGGCGGCTTGTTGGCCTTCTTCCCGCTAGATGCTGTACATTGTTATGGCTTCTATCCAGCATGTACCGCCTCCGCAAACAATTTGATGATATTGTGGAAGGTGATTTGGTACCTAACCAATAACAGGAGAAAGCATATGCAATATTCCATTTGGATGTGGTAAGACACCAGAGTCCTTGGTAAGTCTTTTTTAGTTTAGGGTTCCTATGATGCAGACAATGTTGGATGGGTTTCATAGATGTCACCGGTTCACAGTATGGTGTTCGTCGTCTTTGTGACACATTGTTCTTCATAGAAATACCTTCATTTTGCTACTCTTTATTTACTGTTATCTTGTTATTTTGACCTAGCAAAGCCACTTCATTTACACACTGGCAGATCACACCAGTGGGTTGGGTACATCAATGTTTTTTCTAGGGGAATTTTCATAAACTTGTTCAGGTTTCTTTTCCAGTGAGCGTCTCCCAATTAAAAACTGATTTGGGGCTTCTTGTGGCGCTTCTTAGTCCCACATGTATAAGAATTCATCTTACATTAAACACTAACTATTGTCGATATTCTCATGGCTCTTTCTACCAACCTAAATACACCTCTCCCCATTCTTTGGCACCATGGGATTCTACCCACTGCAAACTTCTGCCATAAGCGTGCTTTTGGGCATGCTGTTACCCCCTGGAGCCCCATTCTTCCAGGTCTGAGCTATCACCCAGAGCTAGGTATAACTACCACTCATTCCAGACCAACACAATGGTGCACCTAACACATGTAATAGTTTAGTAAATGTAATGAAGACCATATAGGGGAGACTTATCAACAGGCAACGGTCATGTAGAAAGGGAGATAGTACCATTCTTCACTAGAGCCTCTTACCCAGACCATCTCCCTGGCACCCCACAGAACAGGTAATCCATGCCTGGATTTATTTAGCTCCAATTGGAGTCCTAATTGTGATCTCCCCTCCAAGGAACCTCCTTTTTCAGGTGAGATGTTTTGTTATTGGTGTATGTGTGTTTTCACCCATGCTTCTGGTGTGTCCCCAACATGAATTTAAGGTTTTGGTTGCAGACTCCACCCAATTAATGGTGAATTTACGAAGTAGAGTAAAGGCGATTTCAAGGCGTGTACACTTATCTATCATTAAAGATGTCCAAAATCTGTTCTGACCTTTGTGTACTTGGAATTTAGTTGGGATAAGGAAGTCTGGCTGTTGAGACTTTTTAAACGATTTTCAAAACCATTTCCCTAGTATATTTTGTTACTGTAGTTTTTAGAATCTACTCTTTCACCAAATGCTATCTGTTTTGATAAATCCCCTGCCTGTCCTTCTGCGGGATCCTCCGCCTTTTTTATTTATTATCCAGACAACATTTTGCCCTCTATATCCTCAAGTTCTGCAGCAACTGATTCTATTTATAAAGGATATCATCTTGAAAAAAGGTGTCTAATAAGTTTGTGTAAAGGCTTGGAAAAAGGGTCACATTTTAGAAAAAAGAAAGCGAAAGAAAGAATGGTAGATGAGATATATAATGTAGGAGTGCACAACCACATGTAGGATAGATTGGATGTATGTGTACTTTTTGTATGACTTGGACTCCGGTTTGGACAATGGAAACAATTATTTGTGGTATGCTCTACTGGTTCCTAAGAATTTAGGGAAAAGTAATTCTGATGTCAACTACTAAAATGATTTAATTTCGCACAGTGTGAAGAAGCTTTTGCTTTCCACTACATAAAAGATATTGCTTTTCTTTTAGGTATGACGTGCTCAATCGGGTTCTCCTCACAAATGATCATGCATTTGGTGAGTAAAGTTCATGAGCGGGTATAGAAAATACATCTGATTCCGAATCACATGGATAACTTGGATACCTATAATGTGGGGATGAAGGATGCAGCTGAATCAATCCATTCTCCAGAGGAAGCACCCTTCCAAAGGAAAGCGCACCATGTGCGTGCTCTAACCCCAGAAGAAGCGGGAAAGCTGGACAAAGACTGCAGCACGGTGTCTGATTTCAAACAGATGAAACTGGAGAGAGAGGCTCAGAAGAACTGGGACCTTTTTTACAAGAGAAACAGTGTTAACTTCTTCAAAGATCGGCACTGGACAACGCGAGAGTTTGAGGAACTGAAGGCTTGTAGGACGGTGAGGTTTTTCCAGTTTGTTACCATAAATTATTTGTTATACTTGCAGCAAGCATTGGGAAATCATTGAGTTCTGTAGGTCTTTAAAACCCCCTTGATGGTGACATTGTTGACTTCACTTGTGCCCAACCTGGACACTCTGCTAGAAATTTACTTCCAATTCATTTCACTCTTCTTTTGTCAGTTCCTCTAAAAAATGTAATTGTCTTTTTAAAGTAGAATTATAATAATAATGGCTTTTTACACAGCGGATGCCACAATTCTCGTTTTTCTAGTCACCCAGTTCGATGACACTTGTTTGTTCGATCTTGGATGAATAAAAAGCCTTGATAGGATATCTGAAAGGGCGCTACCATTCCCTGGATATGGATAAAAGGCCATGACAGGGTTACTGGGAATACATTCTGCCTGTGGAGGTGTCTTTCTAGCTTAAATGTTACTATGAGCCATTTCATTACGTCTAGTGATAGGAAAGTCCTTTTATCATTAACGTGAAGAAACCAAAATAATTTCCAAAAATAGAATTTGGTTGAACCTCCCCCAGGCAATTTTTTACTTTTGATCACACTCTCTTTTTAACTTTTGTTTGAAGACCATATCATACACATTTTTTGGATCAGCGAAGTGGAGTATTTTTCTCTCATCGTCATGCTTTTGGTCATTAGGTGTATTATTGTTCCTTTTAGGGAGTTCTTCCAGTGCAGTGCATGAGGTTCATTGCTTTTAGGAACCGCACGGGCTTGCAGAGGCTATTAGTTGAATGCGTACGTCTTCTTTGAAAGAGGACTACTCCCACTAAAACAACGCATTCCACCTGCTAACCGAAGGCTTATTTGAATTATGATTTAAATAAGTATGTCAATGCATTTTACTATTTGTTGAGTATTATTTATCAGGAAAGTTATTTATTTTTGTGCAAAAGAATGTTACCTACAAAAACATATTTTTGTATTGAAAAATATGACCCCACACACAGTTATTGGCCTTTTACATACTTATCTAGTGCAATACAAGCCACCCATATGCCTGGACTGAACCATGCACTTTGCCATCCCTAACTCTTGGGGGCGGGGGACTACACAAGTGATAGGGATCTTTTGAGACCCAGAGGTGCTCTTGTGAGCAAAATGGTATTGGTTGGAAAGGTAGGTGGAGAAGCAGAGTAAGACATTGTCAGTGAATCCCATTTGCGACTCGAGAGTGCTTAGGAGGGTTTTATGGCCCACTGTGTCAAAGGCATTAGAGAGGTCCAGCAAGGGTTCTGTTTATCTGTGGTCAAGCGGGCATTGTCTACTATGTGTAAGGTAGTGGCCTCTCTGCTGCAGCATTGATATGAAACCAGACTGGTAGTTGTGCCGGGGTCAGCTAGCATTGATGTGGTTTTGAAGTTGAACATAGTCTGCTTTTTCAACGATCTCAGTGATGGCCGGGTAGTGGGCGAAGACATCCGGGTCTGGTGTAGGTTTCTTTAAGAGTGGTAGGATCTGGCCTGTCTTGAGAGCTTCTGGGACGGTGCCGTGAGTGAGTGAGGGAGACACTGACAAGGAAGATGAATGCTGTGATTAATATGAACAGGCTTTGCATGTGCTAGATGAAAATGTTATTACTAAGAGGATAGTTGCTTAGAAGAGTATCGATCAGTATGTAAATTTTTACTCACTAGCTTTGTTGTGTAAGTATAGGTACCTCCATTAGGAAATAATAAGAGAGGAATTAATCAATAGGACAAACTGTGTCAAGATCCATGAATACGTGTAAAGAAGCCACCATTGGAAATGGCTTTATAAGTTGGAAAAAGAATGGAAAACACATTTAGATATGTGAAAAAACTAAATCAAGATAAATGTAAAAATATGATGAATATTATATTATTTCTAAAAACAAGAAATTTATTACATCACAGTATCCATATGAGTCAGCGGGATGGGTCCATTATGAGGGGAGAAAGTGAAGTGCTTCGGTTGTAGCAACTATAGCCACATCCTTTAATTGTCCTTTGAAAGTTTGATGTTTTAAATGAAAGAAAATGGGACATTTTCATCTGTTTTCAAAAGTGAATTGAGTATTGTGAAATTTGGGAATAGTGTACATGTGGAAGGCAACCATAGTGTAGGTTAAGTTGGGTAGTCCCTGTGTATGAAGAGAATAGCAGGGTGAACAGTGTCTCTGAGTCATCGTCTGCATTGTAAGATCAAGCTGGAAGGAATAGAGATCGAAATATGGACTGCCTCATGTTTATGGTACACATTGCTAGGTAATGAAACTTAAAAAAGTTTAAAGGATTGGTGGTAAGGAAGACTGTGGTTAACTCAGAAGGTTATTGTGGGACAGAACATCTATTTTTGGGATACTTTGAGGCATATCGCAAGTTCAAGAGATGTATAGCTCATAGTAGAGTTTATGCAGTACAAAAAGGTAAAATGTTACTAGGGTGGAGGCAAACAAAGGAAGTTAAGAATGCTTTTCAATCTGAATCATACTGATCAAGTTTTGGTAACCAATGATGATGGTATTGATTGGGAAAGTATATTTCCTGACTTCTTTAGTGGGAAGGTAGTTTAATTTTTTTTATTATTGTTTTTTTAGTAACGGTACATAACTCAAACATAGACAAGAAACCTCTGCTTGCCCTAGCATTTCTTGATGGGAAGTACACCAGGTAAACATTTCTTTACCAGTGACTCTAGTGCCACCCCATTCACATGTGGCTGGAAGCTTTGTATCTGGTCCCAGAACGTCATTATCTGCGGACAATTCCAAATGAAATGTATGAAAGAGGCCCCAGACCCCACATCTCCCACACAGCAAGTTTATGAGGGTAAATCCAGGACAGTCTCAGAGGGTGAGATCTATTTGATGCAGGAAGTGAAATTGGATTAACTTAAAACAGGCATTCGGTTAGACTCCTTTGACCTGCTTACAAGCCCCCTTGTCCGATCCCCTGTGACAAGTGCTGCATATTAAAGTGTGATCAATCATCAACATCCCCCCTCCCACCACCAATTACAATTGTTTCATAACTAAGAGCTCCGCCGTGCCCTCAGGAAATCTTGGCCACACCCCCCGCACCACATGTGCTATCCGTGCCTGTTGTAGAAACTGTCCAGTTTCCACCTTGAACTATTTTTGACATTGTGCCAGAGAGAGAAATCTGTCTATCGTATTCTCCAGCCCCTCTTCACCACGTCCAAAAGTGTCCAAAGCGGGATTTCTAAAGCAAAGGATGATCTGTTCAGTGCTCCGACTACCAAACTGCAGCATAGCTCACTCATTTGCCATTCTAGGAAGGGCATTTACAGCTGTGCAGTTCTTCCTCTAAAAAACCCCCCAAAACTTGGGGATTGTATATTTCCTACGTGTACCCGCTAACCGGGATTTGTTGTCAGTTCGTGCCTTCCACCAACCAATGCGTGGCATGTTGCAGGTGGGCACTGCTTAGTACAAAAAGATGTCCGGAAACCCCAGACACCCTTTCTTCCGAGGGTTGTTTTAATACTTCTAATTTTACCCTGCTGCATTTGCCTGCCAAACCAGAACATCAAGCGAGACATTCAACCTGCTAAATGTTGCTATAGGAATCTGGCACATAGTATTTTGGAGGATATAAAGACATTGTGGCAAAACTACTATCTTTGCCAGCGAGATGCGACCTAAAATGAACAGCGGGAAGAGTTTTCCAAAACTCCACTGAACCAATGCAAACCTGCTACAACTCTACCCATAATTCGATCATAGTGTGTTACCGGGTCCCTGGATACCCATATCCCCAACTATCAAAATCCACCGGGTCCTATTGCAAGACCAATGCAAGTGGTTGAGACACAGAAGTGAACCCCAGCTGACCCAGGGGGAACAGACTTCACTTAGATGCATTTGTGTGTTGGCCAGACAGTCTCTCAAATCATTACAGTTCTGCCAGCACACACAACACCTACTGGGTGGTGTCCCTCAAATATAGCAACTAATCAGTGTAGCGAAATTGTATGCATCTGGGCCCATACCGGAATCCCCTAACCAGTAAATTGATCCCGCAGCAGGGAGGCAAGGGGCTTGACCGCAGGTGTGAAAAGAATAGTTGAGAGTGGGCATCCCTGCCAAGTACCTAATTTCAGGGTCCATTCATCTGAGACCATGCTGCCTGTCAGTACCCTAGCCCATGTGTCCATATAAAGTAGTTTAACCCTGCTAATACAATTCGGACCAAACCCTAGAGCATCCAGGGCCATCCATAGATAGTCCGCCTAACAGAGTCGAAAGTATTCTCCAAGTCCAGAGCGGCCAGCGCATAATCGTTTCAGAATCTACCAGTGTCCTCATAACATGCACCAACTGTCTAATGTTAAACATTGTACTCCTACCGGGTATGAACCCTGTCTGATTCTCATGCACAAGGGATAGGTGATTCCCAGCGAGCTGTTTGCCACAGTTTTACTCCATAGCTTGATATGTGTTCAACAGGGGGATCGAACAATAGGATGATACCTGGGTGTGGTTCTTACCACCTCACCTTAGAAACTAGGACTATCAAAGCATCGTGGGCGGCAGTCGGCCAACCTTCTGGGTCTCCTCCAGTATCTCCCAACAGTTTCTCCAGCAGGAGCAAGAGCATTTCCTGATAGAAGTCCGCTAGGAGACCATCCAACCCCAGGGTTTTACCTCTGGCCATCCCGACCCAATCTTCCTTCAGCTCAGGCACGTAAGGTGGAGCCTCAAGGGAAAGCCTCTGGCAGTCGCACCCTCCTAGAAAGTCTCTACTTCCTGTTCATCCGTCATAAAATGATTAATTCCCCGTCCTTCTAAGTAATCCTTGCCAAGGTCTTTAATGTGCTCTCTGGACCGCACCATGCTCCCATAACTCAACCATAGGGATAATATGTGAAAGTGAGGTTTCTCTTGGTTTAACAGCCATGCTAGAAGGCGTCCTGACTTGTCTGGCTCCCAAAATATCCTTTGGCGTCTGTAACTGTATTTGTCCAGCTAGGACCAGGTGTCTTCAATCTAACGTTTAGTGTCTAACAGCTGTTGTGAACACTCTGGGTCTGTCACAGCAGGGGCCTCCAAACCAGTTAACTCCGTATCCAAGCCCAACAGGAATTTCTACTTGTGTTCCTGCACCCCAAAGATCTTGGATATGCATTTTCCCTGAAGAGCTACCTTATAGGCCTCCCAATCTTCTCCACTGCTCTGCTGTCTATAGATCTCTGATTTCCCTGGAAGTAATGTCTAGTGAAGTCTTAGGCATGTGAAAGGAAAGCTGCATCTGTAACCTCCACATGGGTATCTGAGGTCTTTACAAAAGTATTGCAATGATGAAGAACAGCGGAGCATGATCTGATAGGAATCTATGTAGATCGAGATATTTGACACCACACTATATCTACATGCTTACTTGGCTCCAAATCTGGCCTACTTTATGAATCATGCACTAAGAAGTGGAAATAATACATCCTTTCTATAGGGTGCCAGTACCTCCAAATATCTAAGAGATTAAATTCTGTAGAGATTCTCGAATGATGAGCCTCCATGCCATGTTTCAATCCAACCATCAGTCCTGTACACAATTAAAGTCTCCTGCCCAAATGAATAGTGCGTCCATGTACTAGGAGGCAGTCTGTATAGGAGCAGGGGAAAATTGTGCCTCATCAGTGTCACAGGTATATGTGTTCACCAAGCATGGGCGCGCCTCCTCTATAGTCCCGTACACCACAACATATCTCCCTTGTAGATCATGTGTTTCCACCTGCACTTCAAATGAGACCCACCGTGCAACCCAAGTCAAGACCCATAAAGTGTAATCAGAATAACCTGCAGCATAACCATGGCCCTGCTATTCCGACTCTAAACTTGAAAAAACAACCCCCCAAACCCCATAAGCCAGGCATCATATCCTAACTCAGCGACTGCCCTTATGTTCCCAGTGACTATTCACATTACCAGTTGGTCCGATACAACTATTCCTAAAGCCCCCAAAACAGAAAAAGAAAAACTGTTTGACTCCATTAACTACGATGTGTATCGTAGACCACGTTTGGTCAACCAGGTGTCCCATCCCTACAAGTGGAGCTCGCCAGTCGATCAGAGAATCCCAGCATTTCTTTCCTGAGGCAGGGTAGATCCCATGCAACAATCTCTCTCATCCAACCAACATTGACTTGGATCACTTGGAACTACTAATCAGCAAGAACAGAGAGAATCTCATTAAACATGTACATAAGGGTGAACATAGGAACAAAAAAGTAATAGTGTGCTTCACATTGACCCCCAAGATTAAACCCCCTAGAGGGGAAGCTAAGGCCCACATAATCCAGTCACCTCGTCAAGTGCTCACACACCTCTCCAGCTCGCCCTGCATGTCTTGGAGACTACTGGAGTAGCCACCTCCCCTGAGGAAGGATCCTCCTCGGGCCCCAAAGTACTGTCCTCATGTAACACCATCTGGGTAAGTCCACTCCATCCACCCCTCTCCCGTCCGAGAGCTCTGCTCGTCATTGGGTCCCCCCCCTGTGGATAGTCCCCCTGCCATCTCTCGTTAGGGCGGGCCACCTCCCCCTCACCCCCCAAGGTGCCAGCTTTGTCCCAAATCTCTAGCCAAGCTCAGACATCCTCCGGGGTATCAAACAAATGCTGCTTTCCCTGCACGACCACCCGCAGGCAGGCCTGAAACTACAACATATACTTAAGATTCATTTCGTGCCGTTTTTGCTTAACTTCCAGATATGGTTTCTGTTGGGTCTGAACGTTCCTGGTGTAGTCTTGTTAGATAACAATAGTGTGGTTCTCAAACTGTCGGTGCTCTGATTCCCTGGCTGCATGAAGAAGGCAATCCCGGTCCCTGTAGATGCGTGGTCGAAGGGCCCTAAGTGCCACTCCAGGCAGCCTAGCTTAAACCATTTCCTGATGTGCGCCCTCGAGCACAAAGAGGTCATGAAGCCCCTGTGGCCGCAGCTCTCGCCATATCCATTCTTCCAAAAAGCAGTCCACAACCTTACCTCCACTTGCTTCGGAAACCCCAAAAAACACATATTATTGCAGCAGAAGCGTCTCTCTGCATCCTCTACCCTGTTTTTCAGTACATGTGCTCTGGCTGTCATCTGAACCATTTGGTCTCTATAAACAGCCACCTCTGATTGCAATTGAACTATGGAGCCGTTTGCATTTGCTCTGCTACTTTGCGTTTGTCTGCTCGAGTAGGTTGACCTCTATGGACACCGTATAATTTTTCCCCTTCAGCACAAAGCAGGAGCCCTGAACGTGCTCCATAATGTCCTAGTGACCTAAATAAATGCATTTGAAATTGACTGGCATCGACTGCCTAATATCAGTGTGATGTTGTCTACAGTAGATGAGGCCAAAGTCTACCACTAGAGACTTATGAAATGCTTATCATTCTAGGTAACTTGCATACAGGATTGTGAGGGTGCCTTTTAATTTTCCTCCTGCAGTGGTATTCCAGTGTATGATGCAAATGAGGATGTTTTATCGGTGATACATGGGCGATATATTTTTATTTGGTGGAAACCCAGGAAGAAAGCAAAGTATTAAGAAGTGTCTTTATAAACTCCTTCTTTGTATTTTTTTATTTAAATAAGTCTGGGTAAGACCGATTTCATATAGCAGAATGAAATACAAAATATCCACTTTATACAACCGGCATAGTTGCATCATTTGCAGTTGTTCATAGTGTACCAGCTAGTATGCCCTAGATCTTTCACTACTTGCGGAGGCAGCCCTGGCTTTGAATTGTAAATTGTATTTAAATAGCACGTAGTATCTGTGACGAGGTATTGAGGTGCTTTGCAGCGAGCAGCATGCTACTCCAAAACCAGAGGTTAGTAGATAAGTATATATTTTTTTACATTTCCTTAGTGCATTTGTTATGTTAGGTTTGTTCTCTTAATTTCTTGTGTGCTGAAAACAATTTAGAGAAGGGTTAGAATGATGGGTAAGTATTTGAAATGGGAAGTTGTATGTTTTTGTAATAAGTGGTCGCGTGTGCCTGTTAGTTGTGTGTCATGGCTAAAAAAGGAGAGGAAAGTTTGAGAAGGATGTTTGATCATAGTAGTCAGAAAGGTTTTGCTACCTTGTTTACTGGTGCAATTATTGACAGCTTGGCGTACATGGTATTCCCGAGGTTTCTTCCCACCTTAGATATTTTTGGTGATGGTCCTACATCATCCTGCCAGGTGCAGAGAGGACAAATGGTTTTCCAGTCACCACAGGTGAGTATTTCGTTTTTTGAGGCATTCAATTTGATGTGGCTCCATGTCATCAGCCCGAAGGCAGTTAAAGATTTTTGATGTTCCATTGTCCTTTGGATTTCCCAATATCAGAAGTATCTGCGTGGTTATCATAAGTGAAGTCAAAACCATTGATCAGATATGGTGATGATTTCTTATGGATGTTGAAAAGCATGGGTGAAATGATTGACCTTTAGTGAGGCCTTTTTTGATGTTGTATGGTTTAGAGGAAGAAGGAGGAGTATGTATACTATTTGTTCTATTTTGTAGGTATGATGTGGTCGAAGCAAGAGCTGTGCCCTCTCTTCCGGCTTCCTCAAGTCTTTGGTTTAGTGTGTCATGATCCACCGTGCCAAAGGCTGCTGAACTGTCCAAGAGAAAAAGAGACGCAATCTGTTCTTGTCTACTGTGCTTTTAAGATCATTCTAAATAGAGATGTGGGCCGGTTCATTGCCTCTTCCTGGATGGAATCCAGTTTGGAAGTCAAAGTATGGAATTATTTTCAATGAATTGTGTCATCTGGATGAAAGCTGCTCTTTCTATAAGTTTGCCCAGGAAAGGTCTGTTTGCAATGGGTTTTAGGTTGTCAGCGTCTTGTTTATTCAGGGTAGGTCTCCTTTTTTTTAATAACAGACTTATGTATATCTTTTTTACGTGTTGTGGGAAAAGTCCTGTTGTTAAGGAGGTGTTGAGGAGTGTTCTTGTTGAGATGGCTGCAGAAGTTGATAGTAGAAGTCTTTTAATATTTGGGACGGACAAGGGTTAGAGGGGCAGAATTCTCGCTTTGACAAGATCCTGATATTCAGTCAATGATAGTTTGAAGGATATAGAGGTTGTGATTGCCTTTTCCTGGAGTGTTTTGTAGGAAATGGGTTCCAGCTATGGTTTGTTGTTGTTTACATAAGAATCCAACATGATTGCTTTAGTTGTGTTATGATTTGCTAGTTTGTTACAACATTTTTGTGAAACAGGGTAGGTAGATTCTGTGTATTTTGGCTTAGGGAATTGTATATAGGAGCTCCCATCCATGAACATCTGTCCGTTCCTCTCTGCCATTACCCTTCAGGGGCGGCTGTGTCAGATCTCCATAATCTTGTAATGCCTTTTGTGGCAAGCAGATAACCCCACAAGGGTTCATTCTCCCCTCTGCCAATCCAGTTTCTCCAGAAGTCCCAGGAGCATCAGCTTAGGTGAGAGGTCCACTGGTTGCCCGATGACCGAGTCTGAGCATTGTCATGCCAGTGTCCCTGAATTTGAATTACAGTGCCAGTCCATATGTAGGAATTTATCTATTTCCCTTAGGCATCTGGTACACTCAGGTGATGGTATTTTGCCGATCCGACAGAGCCGTTCAACTGTAGTAATTTCTCTGCATGATGTGAAGTTGGATTAATGGCCTGACCTTGACCCTGACCTTGCTCCACCTCGCCGCCGCATGTTCTTCAGGTCTCCCAACTGCAGAGCGTTCCCCTGCTGCCCGCCTGTCAGCCGTGTCAGTCTGTGCTCTGACAGTACGCTATTTGCCTTTTGTCCGTTTTAGCTTTTGGTTGCACTGTTGTTAGTCCTACCTGCTGCTGTTAATGTCTGCCCTTTGCGTTAGTGCCTTTTGTTCTTTTTGGCCTTGTTGTATTGTTGTCAATCTTTCTGCCCATGTTACTTTGTATATGATTTCCTAGCTTTTTGTTTATTTTTCATTTTTTTTTTTTTTGTCAAGCTGGTGCTCTCGAGCAGGCGTTTCTCACTGTGTGCTCTTTTCCTGTCACTCGCCCTTTCCTGCCTGTTTTCACTGCTCTCGTATATTTGGGGCCTCCCTCCTCCCAGGACCTACTTAATGGAGGCCGCAGCTTGACCATACCCAAGGCAAACCAGTACGCCCGTCCACGCCTGGAACGCGCACAGAGCCAGGAACCATGGATCTCCCGCCATCCACAGATACTCCACCACGAGCTCCGAGCCCTAGACCCCATTCTCTATGACAACAGCTGCTGCACGTCTCCACGCTCGGACCTTTCACTTCCCGGCACTGCCTCTTCTCCTGCAACACCGGAGCACCGCAGGCATGACTTTCACATCCGCGCCAACCACAACTGTCCCGGAGCTACTCCAATGCCTCTTGCTCAACGCACGATCACTCTGCAAGCTCTCCACCGAGATCTGGGACACCATCACCTCCCTCCTCCCCAATGTCCTCTTTTTCACCGAGAACCGGCTCAACCCTGCATACACTCCGGACATAACAGCAATGACCCCCGACGGCTAGAAGATGGTACACCGGGACTGCACCAACAAACACTGAGGTGGAATCACCATCATTCACAAAGAAACTATCCGCTGCACCACCACCAAAGACGACACCACCTCGTTCATGTAACACGTGCACTTCCAACTCCACACCAATGGCAGAACCACCATCGTAGGCACCCTTGCCTACAGACCTCCAGAACCATGCCTCTGTTTCTGCGATACCATTCCCACCTTCATTGCCTGCTCTCCATCGACTTTAAACACCACATCTTCCTCGGAGACCTTAACTTTCACCTCGACGACCATAATGACATCCACACTGCTAACCTCCTCATCAGCATGAACAACATCGGCCTCACCCAACTCGTCAGCAACCCCACTTACTTCGCCGGACACATGCTGGACCACATCTTTACGGCCAGTGACAGAGTCAAGTTCTGTCATGACACCGAGCTCACCTGGACCAACCACGTCATTATCCACTTCACCATCTGAAGACCTCGGCGGCATCACCACCAAGCCGCCCAGCATCTCACACTGCAGCTGGAGCAGAGTATCAGTGAGCCAATGGACCGACGCCCTCAACACCTCCCACCCTGACACCACAACTAACCTAGAACAGACAGCCAAGAACTTCTCTACCTGGATCACCAACTGCCCCGACAGTCGCCCCGTCAAGCACTCAAGTCAAAGAATCTTTATTCGGTGATTAAAAAACACCATAAAAGCACACTCATATTTACATGTTAAAAAGTCATTAAACATTTCAGGGTTCTTTGTACAGTGAATTAACAAAACTTAAATACAACAATATAGCCATATTTAACACTTAAAAGTTAAAGTAAAAACATTTCAGTCTTCTCCTCTAGTAAGCCTTAAACGAAGTGCTACCTTGATAAAGTTCATAATACTACACAGTGTTTGGGGTTCCTCAGCTTTCTGTAAGAATACAAGTGCCTCCCTAGCGTGGACCAAATTAGCATTTTTTAAAATATTTACAAGGTATCTGCGTCTGGGCATTGAGTAAAAGGGGCAGAGTAGAACAAAATGAAGGGAGTCTTGCGGAGACCTGTTGTCGCAACCGCAGGGCCCCTTCTGTTCTATTGATGTAGCAAACCCCGCTGGTGATGCCAACATAAATGGGAGAAGGTTCAATCTGAAACGGCACATCAGGAACCTATCCTGTGCATTGTACATGAGGAACAAGTATGGCTCCATACCTTCCACGCTCTTCACTAGGTGATGGGCCCTCACTGTCTTTTTACACCCTTCAGCCTCATCTCTGCGTAGGTTTTTCCGCTCTAGAAAAATTCTCCCTACATGCAGTTTATTCTGGGCTACAATAGTTACAGGATGAGTAAAGAGGTTCCCAAAACATAGCTCCTCCAGGGTATTCTTCACATAAAGGAGCCAGGGGATGCGCATACACTTGTCCCTTTTTAGGCAGTCCAATAAGATTTCTCTACTAAGTGTCGCATCAGGATTGTACCAGATTTTTAACCAAGCGATAATAGGCCTCAATTTTATCAAATCTTCTATATATGGTCTCCCTAGCTCCCTATGGGCAATCAAACCAGCAGTACTTTGTGGTACCCTCAAGAGTGATTTCAGATATTTATTTTCTTCACGTTGGATACTAGTGGTATTGACAAAGCCCCATACTTCTGCCCCGTAAATTACCTTGGAGCATGATACTGAGCTGTACAGATTTATCACCTGTTCCGGGGACCATCTTCCTAGCCTCCTGCCATAGCTAGCAATTGCCCCGTTAGATGCAATCATTTTACCACAACGTTCCTCCACCAGGGTATCAAACCGCAGGGCACCATCGAATGTTACACCAAGGTATGGAAACGTTTTGATCTCTTCCACAATGTGGCTCCCTATTTTGTATGTAAATTTAGAGGTGGTTTTTTTCCCCGCCAGGAGCACATAGGATTTACTCAGATTTACAGAAAGGTCCAAGGCACTCATGAACCTAACAAAACCATCAATCAGGATTTGTAGGCTCCTTGGTGTCCGTGCGATCAGTACCGCGTCATCTGCATAAAGCAGAACAGGAATATGACGCGACCCAACCCTTGGGCAATCTGCCTTCAGACCCAACAGAAACTGCTCCAAATTATTAATATAAAGGGAAAACAAAAAGGGAGCAAGAATGCAGCCTTGTCGGACTCCACTCTTACAGGGAAAAGAACTAGTCAGCCCCCCCTCCCTATTAAAGCGGACTTTGGCGGTGGTGTCACTGTGCAGTTCCCTCAATATATTAATTAGACCACTCTCTATCCCCATACTAAGCATCATGCCCCACAATTTTTCCCTATTGACGTGATCAAATGCTGCTGCCAGATCCATGAAACCCATGTAAATGGATTCATCACTAGCCATGGTATACTTGGCAGTCAGCAAATAAAGGTTCAGGCACTGGTCACTAGTGGACCTCCCTGCCCTAAATCCGTATTGAGTGTCCGAGAAGATGTTTTTTTCCTCGGTCCACTCGGACAGTCTATTAAGAATTGCCCTCCCCAAAAGTTTTGCTGACACATCAATCAGGGAGATCGGGCGGTAGCACTTTGGGTCATCCCTGTTGCCCTTTTTGAAAATCGGCACAATTACTGCCGTGGACCAAGACGGGGGCAGGCCACAGATGATAGCAGTATTAATAACCCTTGTCATTAGGGGAGCCCAGAGTTCGATGTTACTCAAAAACAGATCAGGGGGGATTCCATCAGGCCCCGGAGCTTTATTTTTGGTCAGGCCCTCAATCCCTGCAATGATCTCCTTAATGGAGAATTCTACCAGTGGAGCCTCAGTTGGAATGGCCGGTAGGTCTACAGTAGAACCAGGCTCATGATTGTACAGGCCCCTATAGTGGTTGACCCACTGCTCTGGGAGAATATTGGCCCCTATATCCGGGGTATCTTTTTCCTGGAAAGTTGGGTTATTAATTATTTTCCAAAAGCCTGCTAGGTCCTTTCTTTCCCCCGCTTCTCGTAAATCTGCCCATGCTTCCGCCTGCAAGGCAAGTTTCCTCCTCTTAATTTCCTTTTTATAAATTTCTCTGCACACCTTAACTTTGTGGGGGACCCTTGGTTTAGTTTTAAGGCAGCTTTTCAGCTCCCTCAAAGCTTTAGAGCAGTCTTTGTCGAACCATCGGGGATTCCCGTGGTTCTTAAATGGGACACTAGTCTTTAGCAAACCATCGACCAGATTAGCGATCTGGTCGAAAGCTTCCATTATCCTCGGTCCGCGGACTTCTGTGTCCAAACAATCATTAATAGCAAGTATGCCTGCGTCCACCAGGCCCTTGTAGAACTTTTCCCCGTCTATTTTAGCCCATTTTAGTCTCCTGCCTTGGTCTGTTGCTCTCTCAGTGAAGGTGCGTTGAACTCTAATACTTAGACCCACCATATACTGCAGCTCCAAAACAAGAGGGTTATGGTCACTAAAGCCACTCCATTCGATCCCTACACTAGTTGTCTTATTAATTAAGGACCTTGAGACCAGAATGTAATCTATGAAGGAAGAGCATCCTCTACCCTTAAATGTGGGGGGGAGTGTGCCATCCTCCTGCATCCCTACCATATTAATGGTGTGTTCAAGGTCATATTTAAACCGTAACATTCTGAAAGCTGAGCCCAACGGCGTATGAGAGAAATGCGGTCCCTTCTCCATAGGGCATCGGGACCAATCTGTGCTTATTTGGACCAGTGCCGGGCACAAGTGGCAATTATAATCTCCCATAACCACCAACCCATGTGGCTGCCCATTTTTTTGGCCTGTTATGACCTGGCCCAACCTATTATCTAATTCAGTAACAAGAGAGATGTTAGATCCCGCTATCTCGTTGTTATAAAGGTTTACTGCAACAAATCTAAGACCTTTCCCAGTGAACCTGACTGCCTGAATCCTGTGGGAATTCCAATCAAGGCAAGTGTAACTTCCCGGAAGGCTCAGATCTATATAAATAGCTAAACCTCCCATGGCTCTCCCTGATCTTGATTTTTGAGCAGGAACAACAAAACACTTATACCCTTGCAGGTGGAAATTATTCTCCTGGGCCCAGGTCTCCTGCAGACAAATTACATGGAATTTTCTGATATAGTCAAGCCACTCTTTGTTATTAAATTTCCCAGCCAGGCCAGCTATATTCCATGAGATGATTTTTAGTGCCTCACCCCCCTGGACCCCTCCTCCCAGTGACCCACCAGGTGATTCTCGCACTTGTTGTCCCAATTCCGGTCCCTGTGCGTCACCTATACATGCAATATCTACAACCCTAGGTTCATCCAGCACATAACTCCGGGCGCAACTTGATGACTTTTGTTTTGCCTCGGGGCTGTGCTTCTCCCACTCAGCATTTGGAACCCCTCTACCCCCTATACCCCATATACCATTATCTCTTTGTCAATCTACCCCCTCAAGACCATCCAGGCAGTGGAACCGATTGAATGTATGGAAGGGTAGCTCTGGGCGGCTAAATAATGGCCTGGGATTTAACTCGTGATGAACACCCCTTCGACCCACCCTTTCCCAGTTGTCATATGAACGGGTCACGTGTACAGGGGCTGGGGTGGTGGGAAAGAAGAAAGACACATGAAGTGTTTGAATTGTTGTTACCTGTGATCTATTCTTTCCCTGGCATATGTGAGCAACTGTTCCAGCATCCCTGAAGCTCGCCAATATGCAATCCCCTATGATGGATTTGCGTGTTCTCCCTATCCAAGGCACCCTTCTGACCATTATGATCTCATTGCTTAAGTGTACGGGTAAGGGTCTATTCAAATTTAGCCACTTAATCACCCTACTTTTCAGAGCACAGAAATCCTCGGCTTCACCTGCCTCTAGTGGTGGGACGCCCGCCATGATTACTGTAAAGTCATTCGCCTCTGGTGGTAAATTGGGTCTACGTGGCCTGGAGGGAAGCTTCATTAGTGGAGTCGGTGCAACACTATTTGGGGGCTGTACCGGGGGAACAGCATTTGCAGGGGGTATAGGTCCTATGGGGTTAGGTGGCTTATTTGGGGCAGGGTTATTCCTCTGGGTTTGTGGTGGGGCGGCCGCAGTTGCAACCTGTGAGGGAGCAAGATGCATAACACTTTTTGGAGCTGTTGGGGTGGCAATAGGTTTAGGAGCCCTCTCATGAGAATTGGCCGGATTTTTCATACTGCTTAGTGTAGCCTCAAGAATGGTTAGTCTGATTTCCACTTTTTTGATGCTTTCACTAATTGGTAACAAAAGTGACCTAAGCAGGAATTCCAAATTACCCAACGGAGCAACAGAGAGGGGGGCATTAACAATGTTGCTAGCCGTCTCTTTAGTCAGGACGGGAGCCACACCATCCTGTGCAGCGGGTTTAGAATGTAAGTCAGCCACCGTTGTCACAGTTGATATGGAGGGTTTGGATGACTTCCCAAAATCAGAATGAGGGATCTTTGGTTTGTTTTTAGCCTGGGCACCCCTCGACTTCCTCCTACGTTTGTTTGGTGGGGGCCCAAAAACCCCTTGTGCTACAGCTATTTTAGGTTTGGCTTTCCTAGACTTTGATGCTGGGGGCGGTTGAGAAATTAAGTCAATCGTTCCCCTACTTGGGCTTGTGCTACTCACTGGGGTTGAGCTCATAAGTACCACTGGGGGCGTTTTTGTAGCATCCCTAAGCAGGATCGGAACATCTTCATTTAGTGTCAAGTCTTCGCTAGGTGTGGGAGGATAGTCTCCTAGAGGTCTACCTTTCAAATTATCTATAGAGCGTCTCCGCTCAGCTCTGAGCCGGCTTAATGTGTTCTCCTTGTCCCCATCTCCCCCCGCCCGAGGAAAGTAATTCTCTAAGGTCATATTTTTTGTTCCTGCCTGCCTTATGGGGGTACTTTCCTTTACCGGGGACGGCATGGTATCTTAGAGTGTGATGATAGCTATGGGGCAATTTATCAGCTTGTTGTGCTAGGGACTTGATGGCAAACGGCAGAACCAAGAGGGTAGGCCCAGCCCGGCCTACGACGGCCACAGACGGCCCCGCCCTTGTCCCCGCCCTTGTCCCCGCCCTTGTCCCGGGCTTCTCCCGGCGCCCTCCCGCGCGCTCCCGCGCAGCGGGATCCCAGTGCAAAAATAAAAGAGAAGGAGGTGGGGCGGGGGGCGTGGCAGTCAGGGAGAGCGACCCAGGTGTTGTGGGTTGACCTCACGCAGGGGCTCCTGGGAGTTGGGAGTCCCTGCGGGTCCGCTCGCAGCCCTGTACTTGCCTGCCAAAGCCCAGAGTCCGGTGTCCAAGATCAGAGCCCCTCTATGCTCAAGGCGCCTCTCTCCACACCGCGAAGCGGGACCCGCAGAGCGGGTCCGGCGAGGAGCTGCGGCAGAAGAAAAACACCACAGGTGCAGGGAACAGCCCACGGCGAAGTCCAGGCAAACAAGGTATCCCCGTCAAGCACTCAAAGCGCAAGAGATCCTCCACTCGATCCAGCTGGTACACCACAGAACTGAAAACTTCAAAGTGCAACTGCAAGCGGCTAGAATGGAAATGGCGCACCAGCAAGGACCCCACAGACCATGCCATCTTCAAGACAGCCCTCAACCTCTACCACGATTTATTGAAAAAGTGCGCACCAGCCAACTGCATCAAAAACCGCTCCAACAGCAGCAAAGAACTCTTCATCATTCTCAGAGAATTCTCTAACCCCTCAGCCACTGAAAACACCATCACCCCTTTCCAGTAACTCTGCGACTCCCTCGCTGACTTCTTCGACAACAAGATCTCCGCCATCTACAAGAACTTCAAACTCCAGCCTACCGACCTGCACACCATCATCACTCATTGCCCACAGACACGAACCCCAACCACTTTTTCACCGCCTGGGATCAGCTCACCACAGAGAACACCACAGCCATTATGAACTCCATCCACTCAGGATTACCCATGAACCCCTGTCCCCATCACATTTTTAACCTCGGAAGCAAGAAGATCAGCAGCGAGCACGCCTCTATTCTCAACGCATCCATTACTACAGCCACCTTCCCTGAATAAAGGAAGTACGCAGTGGTCAAACCCATTCTCAAGAAACTGTCTTCCGACCACAACGAGCTCAGGAACTACTGCCCCATATCCCTGCTCCCTTTTCCCGCCAAAGTCCTTGTAAAAGGCCACCAACTCCCCAAACACCTGAAGCGCAACATCCTGCTGGGCACCTCCCAATCCGGATTTTGCACAAACCACAGCACCGAAACAGTCCTGATCGCCACCACAGATGACATCCGAACCCTCCTCAACTGTGGAGAATCAGCACCCCAGATCCTCCTCGATCTCTCTGCAGCATTCAACACTGTATCCCACCATACCCTCCTTAAGAGGCTTCATCGCATCGGAATCTAAGGGAATGCCCTCAAATGAATCCCCTCCTTCCTCACCGTAAGAACCCAAGAGCATCATCTCAGCAGTGCCTTAAGGTTCAACCCATCAGCCCCAGCCTTTTCAACACTTACATGCCCCCTGGCCAACATCTTCAGAACCCATGGACTGAACATCATATCCTATATCATATCCTATGCAAACACCCAGCTCATCCTCTCACTATCTGAAGACCCCTCAACTATTAGAATCGACTTTCACAGCTGCATGACAAGCGTTGCCGACTGGATGAGAAATAACTGCCTGAATCTCAACACAGGCAAAAGTGAGGATCTATTCTTTGGCAACAATACTTCTCATGGAAGGACTCTTGGTGACCTCCAAACTAGGACCCTCACCGACTGACCACGCCCGCAACCTTGGCATCATCCTAGACTGCACACTCATTATGAAAAGCCATACTAACGCAGTCTCATCCTCCTGCTTCCTCCCTCTTCGCATGTTCCAGAAAGTCTTTAAATGGCGCCATGCCAACACCAGACGAACTGTCACCCAAGCCCTTTCCTTCTCACCAGCCAGTTGGACTGTGGGAACTAATTCTACGTTGAAATCACCAGTCACCTCTTTAAGAGACTGCAGACGATTCATTACACTATAGCCAGACTCATCCTCAACCTCCCCAAATGGACCCACACCACCCCCCACCTCACAAAGCTCCACTAGCTCCCATCCAGAAGAGATGCCGCTCAAATGTGCCCAGGTCTCGCTTCCACTTCACTCTAACAAGTCTAGGCTATTGCATATCCAAATTTGATATATCCGCTAAATGGCTCTCCCAGCTAGCTGGCCCACTGCTGCTGTGACTTCAAGCGGGATAAACTGGAGGGTCGCTATGTCTACTCTGTATGCTCCTAGTACATGACGTCACTATGGATATCTCTTGATTTGTATTTTGTGGGGGGTACCACTTCCTCTTGTAAGGTAGTGAAGGATTTCGGTTGACCCACCCAGGCATCCTCCAGCTTGGAGAAGCCTATGCCCCTAATCTAACCAAGTTGGAGGAGTATGTCTGCCACTTTCTATACATAGCGTGACTCTATATACATCATATGAGTTTATTATCCCACTGGCCACCTGAGGGCCATTCATTAACAGGAAGTTCATTGGGATTGTGTCTCCGTAAAAGAAACCCCAGAGATACAGGTCACTCAGCAGGTCCTGCTTGAGACAGAAATGATAGGGCCTCTTTGTCTTCTAACAGCCTGTCATTCAAGATCGCCATCTGGAACAGAGGTACATCTTTCATTTCCATCCTTCTTTCATACACTAATAGGGTGCATTTGTCCGATACAGTCTGGGGTTGTTTCTCCATGTATCTGAATAGTTTTGTAGGAGATGGAGAGTTTTGGGAAGAGCTGTCATTTCAAATAGTGAGACTTAACCTTGGATAAGGACAGGCACTTTAGTCCTAGTTTGGAGTTCTTTAAGCCAAGTCTCCAGTAGGGGTCTGCAATGAGTTCACAGGAGTGTTTAATCTAAGGTTATGTGAATACCCAGATGTTTGACACTATCTGCCTGGACATGTATTTTGTTCTGTCTGAAGACAGCTGTCTCACCTCCTCCGATCATCAAAATAATTATAATAGATTCACTTCATTTTTCTTATGTGCATTAATCTCTGTCATGTCCATCTCCAGTGTTGCCAGAAAAGAAGCATGTCATCTGCATATAGAGAAATGCATAAGAGCAGACGGAATTTGCAACCGGTTCAATGGCCATAGCAAATAACATTGGGGGTGTGAGGCCAACCTTGCCTGGTACTGCTTTCTCTGGGAATGGATTGGACATGGCCTTGTTAACTCAAGCTCATGCTGGTGCGTGATTTTACATAGGAAGTCCCAACTGAGGGACGCAAAGCCTTTTACAGAATCTAGTACACTTGGTTCTGTGAACTCTTGTGCACTCACCAGCACCATTTGAACATGTCTGCTGCACTGCCTCCTGCCCCAGCATGAAACCATTTTGGTGTCAGTTCTCTAATGGGGTTATGACTCTAGTTAACCCTAGCAAGGATTTTAGATTTAATATTAATAAGGGAGATTGGACTGGGTGAGGAACATAGTTCTGAGGAGAGGGCCCAGATTTTATCATGACTAAAATAATTGCCATTTCCAGATTTTCCGGTAAAGAACTCGCCTGGGCCACCTGCTGGAACATATTTGTAAGGTGTAGTGTCATAAGCTGCTTATAGAATTTGAGTGGGAATCCATTTTGCCACGGGGTCCTGTGGGGTTGCATGTCATTTATGACCTTTGCAATCCTTTCTATGCTTAGCGGGAGGTCCGGCACCTTGCAGTCTTCTGCTCTCATGGTTGGCACTGGAAGATCAGTAATTAGTGGTGAGGCACACTCTGTTCTTGGCACAGGACATGCTCTGCAAAAGTGTGGGAGTGTTCCGCAAATATGGAGGCCACATCTGCAGCATCAGACACTCATCAACCAGAGAAGCATCAGATTTTCTGTACTCCCTTGGATGCCGTCACCCTGTGTGGGAGTCAGTACAGATGCTTGTCTGCCTTGTTCCCAGATTTGTACACACGTCTCTGGCTGTGTGTAAGGCCATCATTTTCAGAATCCTTTTATGTGTCAAACAGGGTAAAATTCCCACAGACTACACATTTTTGTTCAATATGAAGTATGGGCATCTCAAAGGCAGTTATGTCTGATTCCCTCTCCTTCCTTCAGTTGTGCCAATATGAGCTAATATACCTCGAATTACTGCCTTGTGTATGCACCAATTTGGGCATGTATAGGTTGACTATCCTCCTCATCCGTTAGCTATCAGGCACTATGTTGCCACATTTCCACCATTCTTCTTCCCTGCAACCCTTCAGTTCCACCAGGGAGTAATCGGATACACCTCTTGTTAGAATGCATGGCGGATGACAACCTAATGGCCTGGAGAAAGAAGTAACCAAATCTGATATGAGTGGGATGCTGATTAAAATGTATATCCTCTATTGCAAGTTCCATATATGCAATACATCACAAAGCCCCAAAGAGTTTGCCCAGTCGCAAGAACACTTTTCTTGGTGGCCCTACAGCCTGTGAGTGTCTTGGTGTCTTTCCATAGTTGCATTAAAGTAACCCCCAAGTACAGTTATACCCTGAGGAAGAAATAAATGGGGCGTAAACATTTATGAACAACTAGTGACAGCCCTCTTTTCTACTCCCTAATGAAGCGTACCAACCCAGGAGGCCTCATCTGAACTCCTCTAACTATCAGGGGAAAGGACCTTCCATTGTGCCCCAGGAAGGCAAACTTGGTGCCCAAGGGACAAGTCTCCTGTAGAAGAACATCATGAGGAAAATGTTGTTTAGCAAATTGCAACATCAGGTGACATTTAATTTTATAACTAAGCCCATTCACATTCCAGGACATGATACAGTATCTGGGTTTAGTATTTGTGTCAGTCCTGGCTACACGCATGAAGTAGTGTGTTGCCATGAACTACTGTAGCCAATGACAAAAAAGTACTTGATAGTGGTATTAAAAACCCAACCTCCCAAACTTTCACCTACACCCCAGAAATATCTGTCCTGGTTAAACTCCATAAGTGTTAAACAAAACAGAGTCATTTAGATGCACCCATTAACTTTGGTTTCGGTATAGCAGCAGCCCAGTTAGCAGAGCCTTAATCAGGGACCTTTGTTGTGCCACAACCCATCCTACCCCAAACATCCCAAAAATACACTTTAAAACGATCACTCTCTTCTTGTTGTCGGCCCTGGAGTTGCAGGATCCCTTACTAGAGTGGCATCAGTAAGGGGTCTGGGATCTCCATTTGGGTCTCCACTCAGTCAATATGATCTCTTAGCTTCCCCTGCAGGTACTGTGGGGTCTTCCCCCTCTGTTGGATGGTGTAGAGTCCTGTGACTATTGGTTTCAGTTTTCACTGGGTACAAACCAGTCTCTCTCTCTCTCTCTCTCTCTCTCTCTCTCTCTCTTCTTATTTCTGTGCTGTCAGTTATGGGACCATGTCTCCCCTTGAGGCTGCTGGAGCAGTCCACAGGGAGCGACTCTCCTCTCTGCCACCCAGTCCCAAGCTTCTTTAGGAGTATTGAAGAAGAGGCTCTTGGAATGGAAGGAATATGCTACTTACCAGTATGCATCTGTTCTTGGCATGTAGAGCTGCAAATCTACACACTGTGCATAGATCGCCATCTGGTGTTTGCAGTTGTTTTTCTCTTGGAAAGTCTTTGGAAGTCACGAGGTATGTGACTCCTCCTTTGGATCATATTGCGCATGGGCTTCGGCTCCATCCTCAGATTGTTTTTCGCCGGCAGGAACATGATGGAGCTTTGTAAGAAACAGGAAAGATGCCCATGTGTGCTGTATCTAAATAAGATAAAACTGGAACAGATAAAGGTAGCCGGGGAGGCAGGTGGGTGTGTGTAGATCTGCAGCTCTACATGCCAAGAACAGATGCATACTGGTAAGTAGCATATTCCGTTCGAGGCATATGAGCTGCAGATTACACACTGTGGATAGATTATATAGCAGTACTCGCTCCTGGCGGGGACCACCAGTATCTGTTGCAGTTGTTTGAAACAATGTTTTGAGGACAGCCTGGCCCACACTAGCTTGTTGCTTAGTTTGCACATCTACACAATAGTGTTTAGTGAAAGTGTGCGGTGTAGACCATGTAGCTGCTCTGCAGATATCATCTAAGGGGATGTTCCCTAAAAATGCCATGGAAGCCCCTAGCCTACGTGTATTGTGGGCTTTAGGGGGAACAGATAGCGTTTGTTTTGCTTTGTGGTATCAAATCTGTATGCATTTAACAATCCACCTAGCTATCCCAGATTTGGAGATGGGGTTGCCTTTGTGTGGTGGTGAGAAAGACACGAATAGTTGTTTGGTCTTACGAAAAGGTTGTGTTCTCTCGATGTTGTAGAGTAAAGCTCTTTTGACATCTAGGGTGTGTAGAGCTCTTTCTGCAATGGTTTGTGGCTGCGAGAAGAATACGGGCAGTTCCACAGATTGATTGCGGTGAAAGGGAGAAATGACTTTAGGAAGGAATTTTGGATTAGTGCAGAGAACAACCTTATTATGATGCATTTGCAGAAAGGGTTCTTGAATGGTGAGTGCTTGTATCTCACTGACCCTTCTGAGCGAAGTAATGGCTACAAGGAAAGCAGTTTTCCATGTTAAAAATTGAAGCTCACATTTATGTAGAGGTTCAAATAGAGGCCCCATTAGTCTGGTGAGAACGATGTTTAGGTTCCACACAGGTGAGGGTGGCACTCTGGGGGGAATTATTCTCTTAAGGCCTTCCATGAAGGCTTTTATGGCAGGTACTCTGAAGAGTGATGCTGTCTATTCTGTAGATATGCTGCTATGGCAGCAAGGTGTAGTCTAATAGACGTGTAGGCTAGGTTTCATCTTTGTAGGTGTAGTAAGTAGCCTATGATGTGTTGGATAGACACATCTAAGGGATTGATGTTATTGTTGTGACAATAGGTCACGAAACGTTTCCACTTGGTTGCGTAGCAAGCTCTAGTGGTAGGTCGTCTAGCTTCTTTAATGACGTTCATACAGTCAGGGGGAAGATTAAGGTGAGCCAGATCGCAAGGTTGTGCTGAGCTGGGTTCGGGTGTCTGATCTCTCCATGGTTCTGGGTTAAGAGGCGTGGAGAGAGGTGTAACTTTTGGTGCGGACCTACGGAGAGTTCCAGCAATGTGGTGTACCACGGTTGTCTGGCCCAAGTCGGAGCAACTAGGATGAGAGTTAGGGAATGTTGCTGTAGTTTGCACACCACTAATGGAATGAGTGGAAGAGGCGGAAAGGCTAAGCAAATCTGCCTGACCAGTTCATCCATATTGCATTGCCTTTGGACAATGGGGGTGGATATCTGGCGGCGAAGCTTGGGCATTTGGCGTTTTGGTGGGTGGAGAAGAGGTCTATCTGTGGTTGCCCACACATTTGAAAGAATGGTTGAAGAACTTGTGGATGAAGTTCCCACTTGTGGATATGTTGTTTGACGGCTCAACAGATCTGCAATGGTGTTTTGGACTCCTCGGACATGTTGGGCTAGGAGAAAAATGTTTTGAGGTATGGCCCACCTCCATATGCTCTGTGCTAGCTGAGAGCGCTGCAGAGAGTGTGCCGCCCTGTTTTTGGATGTAGTACATGGCTGTCATGTTGTCCGTTCGGACTAAGACAGCCTTGCCTGAGACGTGTGTTTGAAAGGCTTTTAGGGCTAGGAATATGGCCAGTAACTCCAGATGGTTGATGTAGAGTAACTTTTGTTGAGGTGTCCACCTCTGCCCTGCATGGTGTGATGTAGTAGGTGGGCTCCCCAGCTGGAGAGCGATGCGTCCGCAGTTAGAACTATCTGAGGAACCGGCTCTAGGAACGGTCGCCCTTTGGAAAGGTTTTTGGTGGTCCACCACTGCAGAGAGCGATGGGTACGACCGTCTACCAACACCAGATCTGATAATTGACCGTGAGCCTGGTTCCATTGGCGTGCTAAGCACTCTTGGAGAGGACTCATCTGGAGTCTTGCATGAGGTACTATGAATATGCAAGAGGCCATCATCCCTATAAGTTGCATGAACACTCTGGCTGGAAGAGAGTTTTGTGGTTGAAATTTTGCGCAAAGAGCCTGTATGCTTGCTATCCTGGCAGGACTGGGGTAGGCTAGTGCTCATGAGGTTTCTATGGTGGCACCGAGGTATTGTTGTATGTGGGACGGATGCAGATGGGACTTGGCGTGGTTTACTGTGAAGCCCAGGTCGTAAAGTAGTTGGATAGTGGCGTGAGTGTGTTGTACACACTGGTTGTATGAGCTGGCTTTTATGAGCCAGTCGTCTAGGTATGGGAAGACGTGGATGTGTTGTCTTCTCAGGTGTGCTGCCACTACCGCTAGGCACTTGGTAAACACCTGTGGTGCTGTGGTGACTCCGAATGGGAGTACTTTGAATTGGTAGTGCTGACCGTCCACTACGAATCTGAGAAACTTCCTGTGAGCGTTGTGAACGGGAATGTGGAAATAGGCGTCCTTGAGGTCTAGGGTGGCAAGGAAGTTGTTCTGGGAGAGCAGAGGAAGTACCTGCTGGAGTGAGACCATGTGAAAGTGGTCTGAGGGTATGTATTGGTTTAGGGGTCTGAGGTCCAGAATGGGTCTTAGAGAGCCGTCCTTTTTTGGTATGAGAAAATATAGGGAGTAAACTCCCTTGTTTTGTTGGTGGGTAGGAACTGGCTCTATTGCACTTTTTTGTAGGAGGGAGAACACCTCCTGCTTTAAAAGTGACAAATGTTCCTGTGAGATTGGGCGCTGTTTGGGTGGAATGGTTGGGGGTTAGATGTTGGTTCTAGACAGTAGCCTGATTGAATTATCTCTTGCACCCATCTGTCTGAGGTGATGGTAGCCCAGACAGGAAGGAAATTGTGGAGTCTGCCCCCGACTGGAGTGGAATAGTCTGGGGGGAGTGGAGGGAAGTCATTGGGTGGGGGTGGTGGCAGAGCGGGAGGTGTTAGTTTTGCCTCTGCCTTTGTTGTTGTTACCCCTGTAACCACCTCTTTGGTAACCCCTAGTGAAGGTGGATTGGGTAGGGGCTTTGTAGGAAGTGGAGGTGCTGTCGGAGGAGTAGCCTCTGGTGGTGCTTCTAAAGGAGGAACGCCGAAAGGAGCTCCTGGGAGCTTGCGACTGCAAGGCTCCCATAGATTTAGCCGTGTCTGTGTCCTTTTTCATTTTTTGGAGGGCTACGTCGACATTAGGGCCAAACAGGTGTTTCTCGTCAAATGGGTGGTTGAGGATGTAACTCTGAACCTCCGGTTCGAACCCTGAAATGCGTAGCCAGGCATGCCTACGCAAAGGACGCTGGTATTTATTGCCCAGAAGGCAGTGTTAGCTGCATCGAGGGCACAACGGATGGATGTATTAGTGATGGTTTTACCCTCCTGAATTAGTTCGTTGGCCCTATTTTTGTATTTGTCAGGGAGGTGTTGCATTATGGACTCCCAACTCTTCATAATGTGCCCTGTCATATCTGGCTAGGAGCGCTTGGGTGTTAGTAATGCGCCATATGTTGGCCGCCTGGAACGCCGTCCGCTTGCCAGAGGCGTCCAGGAGTTTAGACTCCTCATCTGGTGGTGGAGCTTCACCTGATGCCTGGAATTGGCATGTTTCCTCGCATTGGAGACTACCAAGGAGTCTAGTGGTGCGTGGCCTCTAATGTAGTTTGGATCTGTTATATTTCTTCTCAATGTGAGGGTTGATGACCATGGCCCTAACCGGGTCTTTAAAGACCTCTGGTGCATGCTTAATAACCCCCTTAAGCATGGGCAAAATTAAGGTGGACCTCTGTGCAGTGTCAAATGTGTCTAAGAGGAAATCCTCCTCCACGGGGTCTCTGTGGAGATCAACCCTGTGGTAGTGAGCAGCCCTATGGAGTAGCTGGTTAAAGCTCATTGTGTCCTCTGGGGGGGAGGGTCTGGAAGGGTAAAGATCGTCCTGCCTTACGTTAGGGACGTCTGGGATGTTGTAGTCGTCCCATGGGTCTGGGGAGCCCGTAGGAGTAGGGTCCCCTGTTGGTTGTCTGTCCGCTCCGTCCCCTGTGTCGTATCAAATGTCATCATCCTCCTCATATGGAGATGGTGATGGAGATGGAGGCGGAGGAGGAGGAGGAGGATGATTGATGCGACGATGACATCGTCGTCGACGATGAGGACTATCATTACTGAAGGCTTGGTGGGCTTCTTAACCGGGCCCGGAAGCGAGGTATGGGAAGCAGTCTCTCGGTGCATACCTAGGCCCGAAGGCATGACCGAAGCCTTTTCCAGTGGCGTGGAGGGGGGTTTGGGGTTGGGGTCGACGTCTGTACTCACGCCCCTCTGTGCCGGAGTGATGTCCTCGACGCCGGATTCGTCAGCTTCGGAGGCGTCGTCTGGGATCGAAGTCGACGAGTGAGCCATTGTTCTCCTTGCTCGTCAGTCCCAAATCGTTTTCTTCGATCGCAAGCTGGACAGTCCCTTGCCTCGTGTTCTGGAGAGAGCCAGAGGTTGCACACCTCATGTAGATTGGTGTGGAGAAACTTCAACCCACATCGAGGACACTTTTTAAATGGCGTTCTTTCTATCAGCCAGGACAGGAGGCCCAGGAGGCCCGAAGGCCTTCATCGACGACCGGAATCGAAGAATTTGATTGTTGAGAGTCGCGCCGCGTGTGGAGAACTCGATCGAGACAATACCATCCAAATGGGAAGGATTGCGTGCCGAACAGGAAAACTGGAACGGTTCCGAACTGGAGCGCCAAGAATATATCTGAGTCCGATGGCGGAAAAAAACAATCTGAAGATGAAGCCAAAGCCCATGTGCAATATGATCCCATACCTCGTGAATTCCAAAGACTTTCCAAGAGAAAAACAACTGAAAACATCCGGGCCCAACACCAGATGGCGATCTATGCACAGTGTGTAATCTGCAGCTCATATGCCTCAAACCATTATTTTTTTTTTGTCAAAATTGTTTTTATTAGCCACAAGTGAAAGAATGACATACAAACCATGCCATGGCAAAAGTGTCGTAGCTGCATGGCCCAACCAACGAGAGGGAATACAACCACAATGCACCCGCCCGTAGTCAAACCCACAAAAGGGCAAGCCTCCCCCATCGTAGCAGTCGCTATAGGAGGGTTACAGAAAAGTCAAGATAAGAAGAGGAAGCAAGCCCGGGCAACGTGCCCCAGAGACCTTCAACGAGCGTCCATCAAACACTAACAGTCCCGTGCCGGTCCGGCACTACAAAAGGCTGCGCCAAACAGTCCCACTGGCACCCTGGCATAAGGCTGCACTTGCAATTTACCCACATCCCCAATTCCCCTCACCCCCCTCCCTCCTCCCCCCACCCCAACCCCAAGTCTGGAAAGAACCAGAAAACCAAGAACAAGGAGAAAAAAAAAAAAAAAGGGAGAGAGAGAGAGAAAGAAAAGGGAGAAAGATGGAGACAGGGGGGGGGACTCCGGTCGCCGGACCCGAAGGTCCGCCGCTATGTCCAGGGAGGAGAGACGTCCGTCCCACGTGCAGACCCATAAGGGGCCCACCCAAACCATTATTTTAAGCTTGGCTGTGAATAAAAGTCCATACTTGATGTTCATAGCTCTCATTTATTGCTTCCCACCCTTCAATGGTCTGAAAACCGGGCTTGACATTCAGCTGTAAAACTTACATTAACAGTGACGACTAAGTGATATCGTAGGCACACAATACCAAAAATCCCGGTTCCCTTCTTGACTGCAGGGGCTCACAGATCCCACCTCTATAGTCATTGTCTAATGATTTTTAATGCTGTTAAACAAGGCGGGTGTAATCTGGGGGGTCCCCAACCTAGTCCTAGGAAATGTATCCATTGTCCCTTGGTATGGAGAAGCAGCAGTTTATTCTTCATCATCAGAAGAAGGAAGTGGGGGAGAAAGCTGAAGCTTTGAAACTGCTCATTCAATCAGTGATCTGTAAAAGGACAGAGAAGGAAGCGAAGCCCCTGCTGTCCAGTACCCTGGGCTGACCCAGATTGTAACTATTATCCAGAAAACGTTCAGCATTACTGCCCCTGGTCGCCCAAAGAGTCTCTAAGGAGGAGGGAATTACCTCTGCAACTCCCTGCCCTACCCCCTCCTCATTTATTCATAGGTGCACTGTTCAGGTGGCCTTTCGGGACATCCGTACCAACAAGTTGTTGTTTGGTAGCAACAGTGGAATAGGGAGAGGGAAGGGGATTATAGGGCTTGTCTTCTACTGCAAAGTGTGCAATCTCCGGGCTCTCCACCCTTTCCTCTAGGTGCGCAGCTAACCCCTGGATGATGCATGTGAGCCTTCCAGTGGGCCCTTGCACCACTTCTGCTGCAGAGGGTCACCACCACGTTCCAGTGCTGTTCTTGGCTTCCCTTACTCTTAGTGACTCTGTGTACTTATTAGGCAGTGCGCCAAGGTTACAGGCTGCTGCTGTCTTGTACCGTCGCCCATTCCCTCGCCCTCCAACCCCTGCCCTTCCATTCAGGCTCCTCGCTTCTCTATTGTTTTCCTTGGCTCACACGTCTGGTTAGGTTCTGCTATAGTACTGTAGGCCCAGATCCCCCCTATGCGCCAGCCACAATCCTCCAGTACTTTTGGCCTACCCTGCCGCTACTGCCCAGGTCAGTAGACTGTTTGCCACTAAGGGCACACAATCGTTATGCAGGTGCATTGGGTTTAGAAAATAAATGTTTTGATGCAGGAAGGAGATTGTCTAGAAGTGATGTTTGTTTCTTGCATATATAGGGGTTCAGAAGATTGTTGTGCATTTGAGAAGTATGCACCGGTATGCTAGTGGGCAGGTATGCATTGGTGAGATTACACAATAGAACATCAGTTTGTATTACTAGATTGCACGTGTTTTATGCAGATGAACAGTCATGGTTGTAGGGGACAACAACTAGGCAATGAATTATTGGTTTGGGTTTCAACCTGTATTAAGTTACTGCTGCTTGTGAAATGTGTAAAGTGGTATACTTTAATGACCTGGTTATAGCTCCAAAATGGCGACCCAAACAGGTCATTTCTATGTATTCAGTGGTTTCAATAAATGGACACCAGTTTACACGCTTTTAATATGCAATGCTTCTAAGAATTGTGCACTCACTATAAAGCATGTTTGTTTGGTTTCTAATTTAGTAACACAATTCATGAGTACATATAGTTGTATTTGGAATCTCAGTCTCCAATACGGCACCCGTGTATTTTGTAACTCCGGTACTTATGGATCTCATATGAGCTGCCATAATGGAGTGATGGTTGTATTGTCCCAATATGGGGGCCAAAAGAAGTTGCTGGTAGTGAACGTTAAAATTCATTAAAGAAAAATTGACACGTTAGGGCCCTTATACCCACTGGTTCTAAACTTAATTTACACTGGGAGTCCAATAAACATCACTTCATGGGTGCTGCTGATGCATCCTGAAAAAGAAACTCGTACTGCTACAAGCCTGGATGTGAATAAAGGAGGTGAGTGATGATAACCCCTCAAGGTAACAACCAATTTTTGAATTGTTCATATCTGGGGTACACTAAGGCTGTCTCTGGGTAACACAAGATCAGATAATTATAGGGTCTCTTGGGATAAGGGCCCCCTAAACTGAGCCAAAATTGGGGCATACAATTAGAGGAATGTCAGGCACGAAAGATTCAGGCATAGGACAGCTGCATGGGTAGTCTGGGACTTTCATCCTAGCATTCCCCTTAGGTTTATAGTCAGGCAGTGGCAAAAACACCTCGCTTTTCAGCAGGGAATCCATTCCATTGATGTAACCATAGTATAATCAATAAACCTAAGTTAAGTTTTTATGGGTTTTTAAGAACTACTACGAGTATTACTCCTTGCACTTAAAATATCCATAATCATTGACAGTCATATTATTGCAACATTTTTCTGAAGGAAGGAGGACGCAATTCTACAGATCACATGCATCTTTTTATTTTCAGAACCTTACATAAAATTTGTACCACATTATTACACACATTGTGGTGTGGTAGATGAAGAAAGACAGGCCTTTGCAATGTTTACTGTTCACTGAAGGTGATCATCTTGATTCCAGAACCTTTTGAACCATCCTTCTACAACAAGTGTCCATTGAAGGTCCATGACAGCTTAATCCATGCGAAATCTTTCAGGAAATCCATTCAAGATACATTTACATACATTGGCTCTTCAAAAAATCTGTGTGGATTTACTCCTCCTGTCCCTCTGTTGCACACCCCTAATTTACAGCGTACTGTCGCGATCACGATGCAATTAAAAGATGCTGCAGGGCTCTAATCCTAAAAATAAGTGTACCTGTTTACCGATTGGAAATCGCTTTTTCATTGTATGCTTCAGTCCCTGCAGGTGCCACTAATACAATTATGCCATAACTTGGATTGCAAGAGATTGGCCCGTAAAGTGTTGGATATCCAGGGGCCTTACTTCAGATGTAAAGCCCAGTCCCAGCTCCTGTGGTCCCCCTGTTGTAACATTGGCTTTGGAGATCCTTTGGAACTGTAACCAGTATCCATCTTGAATGCCCTGGTCGACCCACTAACTGGTCCTTTGAACCTGAGATCTAACTGATTATAGGTTTAAGAATGCCAGTTCCGTTTTGGGTGGGGGTGGTTGAAATATTTAGTTCTTTTTTCAATCCTGGGCTTAAACACAGTGAGCTCTTCCTCATGCTCAGGGTTTTTGAGAAACTAGGACAAAGGGCAAACATATCATTCACACTTGATCTGTTTGAAACATTATGTGTAGTACCTTTCAGTAGGTGAGAAGTATTGGTCATAATAATGAAGAACTCAGAACCAAGGTTTCTAGAGGTTGTCGAGCGAATAGAATTACCCAGCCTGTAGGATAATATTGTTCATAGACACCACTCTGCCCCGCGTTATCCACATCACAGAACGAGTTGTCCAGAAAGTTACCCCAAGCCCTGGCAGTTGTATTTTGAGGGCCAGTTCACAGCCACTTATACCAACAGCTATCCATAAAATGGTGAGGTGGAGAGTTCAGAATTGGATGAGCAAGCTGGCAGGAAAGGGCTGTACAAGTCAAGTCCACTGTGTAAAAGCATGGTTCTTAATTCTAGGGGATGGAATCGCCTAAGTCTGGTTAACAAAGTGTACAGCCATTATTTCATTGTGAAGTTTTAAGATCATTTACAGATGAAATGTACATACTAGATGGGACATCATCACAATGACCATACAAACTTTCTAATGTAAGCTTTGCAAACTGTGAAAATTGGAACCAATGTTGCAGCACTGTTTCTCTAACCCAAGTATGGTCTTTGCTTCCTCCTGCAGTTTAATGGTCAGAAGTTGACTATTCTCGAAGCCGGCTGCGGAGTCGGCAATTGCCTTTTTCCTCTTTTGGAAGAAGATCTGAACATTTTTGCTTACGCCTGCGATTTCTCTCCTAGAGCGGTGGAATTTGTAAAGGTGAGTGTGTGTTAATATAAGACATGAATTCTGAAATCTTTCGAAGTGCACAGGTACAGTTTAAACAATTCACATAGTACACCATGGTTAAAAATAAAATGCAGCGTGCCGGGAAACCCAAGTCTAGCTTGAGTTTAATGTGCAGCAGAGTAAAATATTTTAAGACCATTGTCATTTCAGAAGACTAGAGATCATATCTTACTAGAAAAGGGCCTGTTGAAGCCTAATGCTAAAATACGGATACAATTCAGGGTAGTTTTATATAGGATTTCTCTCAAAGTAAGACTATGGAGCCCAAGTACATGTCAGAAACTTGATACTTTTAGCATATCCTTACCTAATGAGCAGGTGGCAGGATCTTCTCTCTGAGGAAGCGCAAGACGTCCTTGAGGAGTAGATATTCATAATTAATATACTGATCTCATTGTTATCCATCCTGAAATCCTGCTTCTAGTTGCTAAATGAGGTTGGGCTTTGCAGAAATGTGAAAATGTACAACCTTAAATAACATGGCTTCTGAACGTATTCGATCCCTGAAGTTTAGCAAACCTATTGAAAGCTAGTGCTGCTTCAAACCAATACGAAATTACCCTTCTATTTTCTTATAAAATTTCAATATTTATCATGTGTGTTAAACAAAAATACTGTAATACATAAGAATTTATGATTTTAACAGATAGGAACACATGATTAGGTTTTCACACCAGCTTTCTGTTTCACTTCATTATTATGTTGGTAACTGTTGATCACTGAATTGAATTTGCTCAGTGTTATTTATTTGCACCACAAAAGTATCCTAAAGCTGATTTTGTTTATAGTTGCATATGCTAATATGTAACCAAAGTTTTCTGCCACGTGTTTGAAAAGTGGTTCTGTTTTAAAAAAAATATATATGCATGAGGCCCAGGCAAATCAACCCAATTTCATATCTCCTTAACAACACCAGCCACGAACTGCTTAAAATATTCTGAAGCAGGAGACATCAAGCACTTGCAGCAGGGCATTGCTATCAGACTCAATAACTTTCCAACCAGTCCCTCTTCTGTGATTAAACTGACCATGCAGAGGCCCCCTCAGGCCACGAAGAAGAGAGATGGCCCATTTCAAGATCCAAACCCGTGGCCCTCCTTGTCTGGCTAATAGTTGTTGCTGGCATGCCACTGTCCTCTTGCAGACACAGGTGGTACAGATTGTTGCAGACCCCATTCTAACACCCATTTTTGTCCTTTACAAATATTAAGATTTAAACTGTTACTTAATTGCCATATTAAGAGCGACAAGGCATAAGTGGGTTTAAAGAATACGGTGTTGTGCTTAGAATGAGCCCTCATTTGTTAAATATACGAAAGTAGTACAGTATAATTATTGATGCTATTTATCATGCACTGTCACATACATTGTACATCTGATATCCACTTAAAGCAGTCTGTCCTGCCCTTACACTCTCTGCCTTCAGTTCAAGGATACTATCCATTGCATGGTATTTGTGAAAACCTTAATCCCTTCTTCACCTTCCATTAATCCCATGCCTGAGGAACTTGCCAGAGTAGCGCAAACTCTTAAATCCCAATAACCTATTTTTCTTTATTTCTTACGTTTGTGAAATCTAATGGCCTGGCCTCTCACTGTACTCAAATTGGCCAACTACGAACTTTAAGAGCATTATGTCCCAGGTAGTTTGCAATAGTACAGCATTGGGGAACAGCTGCAACTTGGTATCCTGTAATCCGGGCCTTATTTTAAGTAATTTCTCTAATCTCCTATTGTGGATGAAAGAGATGCTCACTAACATATTGCCCAGCCACGGCTTCATCCTAAATCATGGTTTGACAAAGCACGTAGAGCGGATAATGATTCCTTACGCAGGGCTTTAAAGCAATCCCCCAGAGACCAGAGTGCTATTAAAGCCAGTAGAAAGATATATCAGCAAGCAATAAAGAGTAGGGAATTGGCCATGAAGGAGGAGAAATGGGACTCCATCGTTGGAGGCTGTCAATAAAAAGACCCTCAAGCTTTTTGGAAAGGTGTGCGATCGGTTTTATCCCCCGTGTCATCCCAAGATAAAGTAACAGTTCACATCTTGGCCGAGGCATGGTTGGCACATTTCTCTGGGTTGTATTCTACGGATAGTGAGGCCGAGGATGCATCCTTGTCGATGACTCCACTGCGTCCGAACCTCGTGTTTAGAGAGGACGAGGTTTTTAAAGCGATTGTAGATGTAAGAAGGTTCCGGGACCGCAAGGTATTCCGCTTGATTTATTCAGGGAGGAACCAGGGCTTTGGACTCCAGTCCTTACTTCAGAATTTAACTCTGTCTGTCACCAAGGGGTGCCCAGGTCGCAGCACTGATCAATAATTGTCCCTGTTTAAAAAAAAAAAAAAAAATAGGGAATGTGCGTGATGTTAAGTGCTCTCAGCCGATATCCCTCTTAGACTCCACAGCTAAAATTATTGGGAAAGTAGTTCTGGACCGCCTACTTGACGGGATTAATCACAATAGTATATTTGCCCCAAGTCAGTGTGGGTTCAGAAAGGGGCTTGGGAATATTGAACAGTGCCGCCAATCTCCACCATATCGTGGCAAAGTACATATACTCCAAGGGAGTCTCTACTCACGTGGCATTTATGGACCTGTCAAGCGCCTTTAACTACGTCTCCAGATCAAAGCTATGGATTATCTTAGAGAGTATGGGTGTTGATGCGGGGCTGGATACATTTTTAAGGCTTTTCCACCACGACCTTACACCATCAGTTAGGTTTGGGAGCACTGGCGAATGCACAGAGCATTTCAGCATCAAGTGTGGTGTGCGCCAAGGTTTCGTCCTTGCCCCAATTCCTTTTCTCCTCTATGTGAACGATTTGGAGAAAACCTTGGTGTCTGTTGGGGCAGACTTCCCGTATGTGGAGAAAAAGGCTGTGCCCGCACTGCTATACACTGACGATGCGGTCCTCCTGGCAAGGACGGCTAAAGGCCTTAAAAGACTTATCTTTAGCTACGTTGGGAACATGAGACCTGGGCCTGGAGCCAGACTTTAAGAAAATATTTACTGTGGTATGTGGTCCAAAAAACGCTAAAACCCGTACCCTAAATATTGATGGTAAAACCTTAGATAGGGTTAGTTGTTGTCGCTATTTAGGCCTGGAGTTTGATAAAGGATGCACCTGGCTCACTTGCATTAAAAACAGAATATCCTGATCTACCCAAGCCGTATGTACCACTTCCTCGCTTGCCATGTCTATTGGTAGAAAGCTTATTGCCCCTATTTTAGAAATATATAACCGAAAATGCCTACCGATTCTGACATATGGAATAGAAATCTGGGGGTGCAGGGATGCTCATGCGATGCAGATTGAGGAGAACAGATTCTGTCGCCGGCTACTACCCCCAATATGCCTCAACCTCGCATTTCTTCCTACACTTGGAGCTAGGCTTGGAGTACGTCCAAGATACCATCAACGCTGCCCCTTTGGCTCTCTGGTGCTCAATTTGGTCTAATAAAGAAGCTGAGCATAACCGGTCAGTCATCCGAGACTTTTTAATTTGTGCACACGGTTTAGCCATCCCATGGCTACAATATATTAAAAATTGTTTCTCTGCTCTTGGGAGTCCATCCAAAAAAGGACAAAAATTGGGTCCAGGATTGTTTTCGTAAGCACAAACAAGCTACTAGCCGGATAACTTTGTCCTAAAAGTGCGGTCGGTTTATCTCCAGCTTCTTTGCAGCTTGAACAAGATATTACTTTTTTTTCCTTGGGGGAAGTGCACTACAGTTTTCAGATCTATGATCATGGGTCACCTTCATTATGGCAGTGCATGGTAACCCAGACCTCCAGAGATACAGATTAGGACATTGAAGAGATACATCAGTACTGTGATACAAGTCATCTAGGGGTATCTTGGAGAAGATCCCTATTCAAAGAAACAACTCTGTGTTGCTTCCTTTCAAGTATGGTCTACAATTTTTGAAGTATTATGATTGTGCACTGATCCTATTATTGCACCGTCTCTGAGTTGCTGTTCAAACTGCTCTTGCATTGTATCTAACTTTGATCTCTTGGGTCGAGTATGCTCCAGCTAGAAAAGTTCCTATTTTACAACAAAGGTTATTCTGGAGGGGGAAGCTTTAAGGTTCTGGATCTGATGCTATGCAATGCTCTCCCTGTCCATCTCAGACAAATCTCAGCTTATACACACTTCTGCAAAAAATTTAAAGCAGACCTATTCTGTTAATTTATAATCTAGTTGGTTTGTTTTCTTTGTCTCTACTCATCTCTTTAAGGTGATTGTTCTTGTACTGTCATGCCCTCGGGTGATAGTTTGTGTTTTATAAATAAACAATTGTTCATGTGCCCTAAACGTGGTCTGTGTCCCCAGAGAGATAATGATGAAATATTGACTGACGTGTGACCACCAAAAGCAAAACAGTAAGAGACCATCAAAATTTCCTAGGATTTTGTGAATGTTGCAAGTTAATAATATTTGTATTCTAAATTGTGCCTCTATCATTTGAATTCACTTGTATAATCTATTATGCAGTGGTTTTGAAAGGTAAATCATACATTTTATTTATATACAAGTTGTTTAACGAAGGAGTGGGATTCGTTGGCCTAATCGTGCAGCACCTCTTTGTTAATATTTGTATCCCATTTTTGGGAAATGATTGGAAATTGTGATCCCAAATGGACTACATCAGTGATGCCTACCTATGGTAGTATTAGCACGCATCCTATCTTGTTGTAGCATGGGCATCTGGTTTCTAGCATGCTTCCTATCCAGTTGAAGAATGGGCATAGAGTTTCTTTTCTACTGTGGACTCTGTCAAGATGTCTTAAAGAGACATTTCCTGATCATTCGAGTGGCTTGTTCTTAGTTGATCATTTGTCCTTGATACTGTAGTAGCCTGCAGGGATCACAACCAAAATAATGCTGCCTGTTGGCGAAAGGGTAGGTTCAGAACAAGGTAATGTTCTTGCTGCCAACCTGCAATGAACTGGGTTACCTAATCCGGATTCATGATCGAGTCAAGTAGAATAGGGCTGGAGGATGTATGTAGCTTCCATTCACCAACATTTACTGAGTTAGTACATAAACTAATTTAAGCAATATAACAATTCCAGAAGATGAAGTGAGTGTGCATCATGGCAGAGTGTGAGATCAGTTGTCCCCCCATTTGAGAAGCTAACCCTACCTGCTTTGAACACTGTTTATCTCTGTGAGTGATTTGATTACTTGTTGCACTATTTATATTTCTCTCTTTTAGCAAAATCCTTTATATGATCCAGAGAGATGTAAAGTCTTCCAGTGTGATCTTACCAAAGATGATCTTCTGGACAGTGTCCCCGCAGACTGCGTAGATGTCGTCACATTAATATTCGTCCTTTCTGCCATTCACCCTGACAAAATGCAACATGTGCTACAAAATGTTTATAAGGTAAAGTACAATTGAATACTTAATTAGGATTCTTTGTATTTTATTATTCATATCGAATTGGGTAGTAATGCACTATTTCCTGAGAGAGTGCATGCTGGGGCAAACGTGCATGCACTCCAGCACAGCAGAATAGGTATAGAAAGCAGAGAGGATGAGTAACTAGTTTTAATTCTGCTGCCAATGATTTTTACTTCCAGAGCCAGTTTGCTGCACCAAACGTTCCATTTGGTGATGTAAGATTTGTCCCTCTCATTCCAACGCCTGTTGCTCTTTAAAGAAGTATCTTTTTCTCTTCTTCTTTTTATTTTATTTTCAGTCCAGGTTGCTTCTTGACATTTAGGCCAAAGTTGTGTCTTCTCGCGCCGATATGTTGCTTGTACAAATGAAAATGCGTTGGGGTCAGTTGTGTCAAGCTCTTCTTTATACATTTTATACAGTTTCATTTTTTTTTTTTTTTAAACTCTTTTTATTAGAAAGAATTCGACAACAAGGCATAGTTTCACATTATCACAGCATAGGCAATGGCAAACACAAGAATTTGGTAGTACACAACATATTTTTTCAGTTGGAGTTATGGGGAAGGGGAGACCTCTAATTCGCTCAGTTGGGGGGGGGGGGGGGGGGGGTACATATTTCTCCTCGGTATTGGTTCCAGGGGGTCCATATCTTGGACCATTTTCGGGGGCAACCCCTTGCAATGTATACAGATGTTTCTCGTTGCATGCACCAATCAAGGTCTTTTTTCCAGTCCGCTAGTGTGGGTGCATGTGCGGCCTTATACAGTTTCATTTTAAGATTTTGCCATGGATTCATATTTTTTTTTAATGTCCGCTGAACTTTTTTTATTTTTAAGTAGAATCGTAATATCACAGAAACAAAGCTAGGGTACTACTTGATGATTACTATTTGAGAGTGCTATTTTTCTTTCGCAATGAAAACAGGTACTGTCGGCAGTCGACAAACAAAAGCCAATATCCTGGAAATAAGTGATTTAAAAACACTTATGTAGAAAAATTCATAACATAACCTGAAAATACACTGAAACTTTAGTTTGGGGGAAAAAAAAAGTGGAGGAAAAATTGACGAGCTGTAGTATAGGGGAGAGTCCCCGCCATAGGGGATCACAACAATTCCAATCGGCCATCCTTTTCGAGGGGGGAAAAAAACTCACAGGCTAAGAATCAAGGTTTATGATCAGATGAATGACTCCATCTTTGAAATCAACATATATCATAAGATCATTGTGAGATGTACATCCTATCAAGACTAAAAGTATTAAGTACAGTTTTGGAAATTTATACCAGAAAGGACTTATGAAGTTAAATGGAAGATGTACTATTATATTATGTGCGGGTCACATTTATTTTATTCCTTTGGAACAAACTGACAATGAGGCATTTCTTGATTGACTTAAGAAAGTTTCATTAATGTTCTCACGATGGGTGGCAAGGATGACCAATCCCGCAATGGGCACAAATAATTTACACCTGACTGTCAAAGCTTTCCTTGTTGCACCTGCCCTGGCTTGCATCGTTCGATGTGCTGCACCGAGCAGTCTTTTATCTCGTATTTTTTCACTATCTCTGACACCTTTTTTATGCTTTCTTTTCAAGCTGCACCGGAGTATTGTTTCTTAACCTCCATACAGAATGATTTGACCCAAAGGTCTACAAGTGCTGTGGTGTGTTGGAGGGTAATTAGTGGTAAACCTGAAAAAGCTAAATCAGAAGGGCCAAGAGGGCTAGCATAGCACAGCAGTTAAAACGATAGATGTCCACTGGAACATCTCTCCACTAAGAGTAAGTTCTTTCTGCTCAGCGAGGATTGTGTTTCATTTCTTGGGCACAAGGACTTTCCACCTAGTCTTCTTTTACATTTCATTTTCCCATTTAATAACATAAGAACAAATAAGACCTAAAGCAATAGTATAAATAATATTTCATGAATCCATAAAATAAAAAAACATACACACAAAAATAATCATTATAGCAATACAGCAGTAGTGGACACAGTCGGGGAAAGATGCATACAATCATATTGCATTCAGAGGGAAGAATACAGTTGACGCCCCATATATTTAATACATTATCCTTCTTTTGTTAAATCGGTGTCTTGCTTTGGAATTGAAATCAAATCATGAGTGGTAATATGGATTCATTAGAGGTTAAATTTACTCCTTGATGAAGACCAGCAGGATTATTGTGTTTGTTCTGTATCTGGTTCTTGTGATATGGAAAACCAAAACGTGTGAACAATATAACCCAGCAGGGTTCTGTCTTGCGTATTCTGTATGGAAAGTTGTGGCGGCGGAGTTCATAAATGCAGATGACATTATCCATGCTAAATACACTACACCAGCAATTGGGTGCATTCCACAGACATTCTTTTGCAGAGCATGGGTTATGCACCACGTAAATAGACACTCTGAGTGGGTATCCCCTTGTCTATGGCAAAAATATAGGTTCAGGTTGTGAAATTTGAAAGTCAAAATTTGAAAATGGGAAGCGTTAAAAATAAATAGTCTGTGTATTGTCATTAGCTATGGACGGCACTTGTGTGAATTATGATAAAAAAAATAACGTGTTCTCCCACAGTGACAGTTTTTCCTATCCTTTCCTTCTTTCTCTCTTTTCTGCCTTTCTGTCTCTTGAGCTGGGTCAAAGCCAAATGATAAAAAATAAGTCCTGCCTCTCAAAAATGAGTGTTGGTGCCCACCACCCTTAAAGAGAAGCACAAACTAAGCATTGACCAACCCCAGTGCAAAGAATAAAACCAACACACCTTTTACCCTGTCCCTAACAATATTCTAACCCCTTTCCTTCCAACTTCTAAAGCTAAATATATTGAAACCTTAAAATGTAAATGGCTTTTAACTTTTTAAAACTTTTTTCGGACTCTCATTGATTTTCTTTCGAACTTTAAGCTATCACACTAATGGTATTTCATACAATACATGTCAAACTGTTGGTCCTTTTACTATGTGGTAGACACTTTGATCAAACATCCTTCTTCAAATCTGCATGCACAACTGCCAAGCATCAAAACTATTTTGGGCTATTCTTCTATATTTAGCCAGCTCTGAACATGTATTGCAACCAGAGGTAAAATTATGTGAATCTGTTATGTGGTCTCTGTGACAAAATGCCATGGTCTGCTCCAGGGAAAGAGAAATCAAAGATACTTTGCCCTGTGTTGTGTCATCTTTTGGTGAATGCAGTGCGTCCTCACAGAGGACACCGCTCATACATCACCTGGTTTCCTTGCACACGACATGTGAATAAATTAATCAAACATATTTTATGACATAAACTCCACTGCATACACAAATGGGGAGTTAGTGGCCCAAGTTGTGGTGGACTAAGTGGGAAACTGTACTTTTTATTCAGCTGCTGCTAGCTTTTAGTCCTCCCATAGCTTCCTCGTCACACTCTGCTTTTCATGATTGTACCATTTAAGTGCACCCCTAGGCCGCAGCTTGGTAACATCTAGAAAAGCATCAGACATCCTCAGTGGATTTGAAAGTTATGGCATTCACTGTACCATATCCACCTGAACATAATGGTACGGGATGGCATAGAACTCCTCCCCATGCAGTTACTTTCATGCTCACTGTTTGCCCCACCTAGATAACAAATTCATGGTTTGTTGCCATGTTGGGGAGTCACGGTCATGTGACTAGGAAAAACTCTTTGAGAAGGTCCTTTTTTTATTGCTGTTTCACTTTTGTGCCTTGTGCTCTAAGGTGACATCAACCTTTGCTGGGATATCGATATTTGTTATGTTTGGGATTCCCATTACCATCAGTCACTTGCAGGTTTTATTGTGTGCCTGGACCATAAACTCAGTTAAACACAAAGTTGATCCTAAAGCTCTTTATGACTGAGATAAGGGTAGTGAACTCTTTTAATCACAGCTCCACCTCCCTGGATAGAGTCCGCACAAGTCACTAGATGCTCCTTCTTTTCTTATTGAACTGGGCCAGATTGCCCCAACACCTTGTTAGAAGCATCCGTATGTACTTGGAAGGGATGACCATAGTCAAGCACATTCACTATAAGGGCATTTCCCAATGCCAATTTCAGTTTTAGAAAGACCACCTGATTCTGAGCAGTTCTAATGGCTCCTTGTGTTGCTTTCTTCTGTTAAAGACCGTCAAGGGGGCAGCTGTGGTTTGCCATGAAGATCACGTGGCATCTTGTGAAAGCTAATATATCTGTCAGCAGAGCCTGGGTTATCATGACCTCTCAGTCCATAACAGCCCAGCCTATACAATGGCCTTGAGTGATCTGGTCTTCAGATTCCCCCACCTGATGCCGACGGTACACAGGAGAAGACTTGTCCCATTTGGCACTTTGTTGCCTTGATAGTGACCTTCGCTTTTGTGTACCCTGTGCCTTGGCCATTGGTGCGGAATGGGGTCAACTCTGGTGTCAATGAGAATGGATGAACAGTGTGGCCGTATACTGCTCTGCATTCCTTCTCTTGTGCAGCAAGATACATCAGAGGCAGTGTTTGCTCCTTCCTATTCAGATCTATTTAAGTGTTCAGGAAGGGGTCCACTTTCCTCCTCCTCCTCCAAGAAAATGACCAGACACCTTGCCCCCTTGTGTGCCTCCAAGAGATTTGCGCCAATTCAAGCCAATTTGAATGGAATAACATAACTGATGAGTGGTGTAGTTGGCCTCATCTCTTAGCTGTTTGCAGACTTTGCCTAAGTTTTTCAACTTTGTCATCTCCCAAATAAACAAATCTAACCTTTGGGTTCTGCAGCAATCCTCATTTCATCAATGTGGTTTGATCAAACAGTGTTCTCTACTCTTTGGTTGTCATTTGAGTCTTAGAGCAGGCAGATCGGTTTCTGAGATCCTCACGTATCATCAGTGTACTAACTTTTCTAAAGTGCCCTTTCAACTAAAAGAATTTCATGTTATAATAAAGATAAACATCAAAAGCACATCAAACCACCTTTGACTACATTTGAGCCTGAAAGAATTGCAACGTTTTTAAAGACCTCAAGATGGCAATATTGTGGGTTTGTTTCAGATTGGTGGCATGGACTCCCTTAAAGCGAGTTCAGGTACCAAAAAACAGATCTGTCTCCCGGTCACTACAGGTGGAAGTGGGCCTGGTCAAACAACCAGCATTGCTTGATTGCAAGGACCATGTAGGAGCGCACCTCATGACTCAAGACGTGGACCAATCTGTGACCAAGGAATCATCTTACACTAAAAGCTAGTGTAGCCTCAACTGGAAGCCAGTGAAGTGCAGGTAGGAGAGGAGTAGCATTAAAAACTTTGAGATTCCCAGAATCAGTCTGGCCGTCTCATTCTGAATAGACTTTAAATGTTCAGGAGATAATTTGGGGATACATGGTAAAGGCCATTACCATAATCTAACCTAATCGCTATGATGACTTTCACTGCAAATCTCCTGCCTCCTGCACTGATATACTGAAAGATCTTACACAGTTGACAGAAGCATACTGATATTACAGATCCAATCTCAGTTGAAAGCCAAAACTCAACATCTAATTTAAAGCTACAGTTTTAATTGGTTAGGGCTGGTCAGAGAACACCTGACTCCAGAAAGAATGTTAAAGTATTGAAAAAAAACATTGCAATATGGCATCCTGGCCCTGTGCACGTGTAGCTGATCATCTTTAAATGATTTTTTGTTATATTTATGGCAAAAACCAATCTAAGATGGTTGCCCTTCCATGTGCAAGTACGGACGGTCACCTTGGAATGGTTTTTGGCATACTTTTGTATTTTGCTATTCCAAGATGGCTAATGAAATTTTGGAACTTTAAAATAATAATAATGTATGAGCAGTATGCTACACATATGAAGGTAAGCCAGCAGCCTGGTAGCAGTATGTGTGGAGCTGCTGGACCCACACAAAACAAAAAAAAGGAAACAAATTATAAAAGGAAATATTTTCTCACGAGCCCTTGCACTGAAGTGTACTATTGATAATGTCAGAATGACTCTATGGCGCACAGGCAAAATGACATCACTCGCATAGATTGGAGCCAGTGGATAACATCAGCCGACTTGTTGGCCTATGCTGTCAGTTTAACAGACTGATAAAGACCGATGATCAAAAGCCCCTACAAGCATGTATGCTATATATAAAAAACGTTTTAAGAAACAATACTCTGGCAATACACCCGAGGCTGCCTTAATGGGCTGTCCTAATAAAGTAAAGGGCTAAAACAGATCCCTATTGACTCAAACGGTGTTCAGAGTAAAGGTGCAAAAACAAGACAACAGACCTTCTTTATCTATGCACTCAGGTTCTGGAACGACATCCACGTATCCATTAGGACTAGGGGATGTGAGAAATTCACATGATCTGCTTTCGTGTATGTACATGAATGCATTTAGCGGTAAAATGTAGCATGAAAAACACAAGCAGTGCAAGCAACATCCCCTTGCTTTCAGGCTGTTCACTTTCTTCCCCCACATGGTAAAATTTTATAACTGACATGAATGGAGCATAACTACGCGACATGACGTCATTGCGTGTAACGCGAAATTTCCAAAATTACACATATTGAGCCGGCTTAATTTAAATTTCACCCATGCCTGATTAGGACTACCCCCAAACCTGCTCCATTTTAGGAAAAAAGCTGACTTGCCTCTTTAAACAAGCATAGGCATAGCCAATAGGTCTCGCTTTTGGGACCTTATAAGTATTTAGTTATGCAACTGTTGCATGGCTAAACACTTATAAGGTCCCAAAGGCGAGACCTATTGGCTATGCCAATGCTTGATGAAGGATGCAACAGGCCCAACATTAGACATGTATATAGAGGAAGAGGGGGAGCTGGCCCATTTCAAGAAGATGTATCAGACTACCTCTGGGCCCATAGATAATACACAGAGATATTCCTTGGGGGATTGAACACCTCACCTGTTATTTGAGATGTCGTATGTAAAGAGCACTGGATCAGTGCAGTGCCCTGAAAGCTTCTGGCCCTGATGTGGTACCCATCGACTTCTTTTTGGAGCATCAGGACTTATGGGCACCGCTAATGGCGAACGTGTTCAACACAATAGAAAAGACTGGTTTACCAGCATCATGGAAGCAAGCTATAATTGTTCCTATATACAAGGGGATAAGTCAAATCCTAAACATTACAGACCTATTTAATTGATTGATAGTATGGCTAAACTCAAGGGATGCATGCTATTACACAGGTTGGAGGAGTGGGCGGAGGAAAAGAACATTTTAGCTAAGAGCCTGTAGAAAGGGCAAAGGGACTATCGACCAGTATCTTAATCTGAGCATGGGGATACCTAACTATACAGTGGCCAAGAAAGGCAAACATTCTCATTGCCTTTATGGATTGAACAGCTGCATTCCATTGGGTTTCCCCATTCTAAACTGTGGGCTATAATGGAGGAGATGAGAGATGACCTCGCCAATTTTTACTCTCATAAGACCGATGTATTCCCAGGTGACCATGTGTTTGTTATGGTAGGGATTATGAGTGCTCTAAGTCCTTCGACATCGAACGGGGCTTTAGACAGGGGTGCGTACTAGCGCCATTTCTATTTACACTTTACACTAACAGAGTGGAGGTAGTTTTAGCGGGGAACACTAGAGTGGCCCCGTATATTGGATCATGTCTCCTCCCTATCCTTTATGCAGACGATGCAGTGCTCATGACCGGGACTGGTCAAGCACTGCAGAGACTCCAGAGTATTATGCCACCTTTATGAAAACTTGGATCTCCATGTGAACAAATCTAAGACCTTTGAACTCCTCTCCGGGGCAAGCTCAAAAAAATCTCCAGCTTTCCATATAGAAAATCGAAGGGTTCAGGTGGCTGAAATGTTTTCCTACTTGAGAATACTCGGACACGAAATTCTCCTGGAAAAATATGGTTTCTAACAGAGCACTGATGCTAGAAAAAAGCATGGCGGCAATTGTCAACTTTACGAAAAAATTGGGGTGGAAACCTATTCCAGAGATTTTAGATATTTATGCAGCCAAAGCTATCTCCATCGCTACTTATGGGGCTGCAGTGTGGGGTACGGTGGATCTTGAATTGCTTCAGCGAGCTGAGGATGCATTTGGTAAAAGACTTTTAGCCTTGCCCCAAAGTTTTTTAACTTTATAAGCCATAGCGAGCTAGGCTTACCATATAAGCTTGCGCCAATTCTACTTTGGCTCTCGATATGGAGGAGGGAGACAGTTACTTTCAACCAAACTGTATTGAGGGATTGCTTAAACCTTGATTTCCCACCTAAGACCCACTGGTTGCAATATGCAAAGTGTACTGTGGTGGAGTTGGGGCTCCCAGAATTATTTGAGTTTTCTTCTACATGCTTGTCATTTACAAAGACGAAGCTTAATGAGATATTTTTTTAGCAAGGCAGCTGCTAATAGATGGGAGGCAAATAAGAACAAATCTACTGTTAGTCTGTATCGAGTGCCTCGTCCGTCCCCCCTCACCCCACCAAGGTGCCCAGTCTTATTTAGCTTTTATACAGAATCTGCAGCAGTTTAATCTTAACAAGATTTTGTTTAAAACTGCATTCCAATGATGCTTGGCCTTCCCACAAATTCCCATACCTTGAGTGAGCTTAGCCTATGCCCCTGAGACTGTGTGACAATTCAGTCAGATTTACACTGCTTATTTTTTTTTTAGCACATTTTGCTCTTCACCAAGAAAAAGATTTATTGTTTTGCTTTTGCGCAGGTATAACTTTAGACAGTGTCATCCAGCACTAGCCTTTATCCAACAGCTTAACGGACCACTGGTTTGTAAGTTACCTCCTACCTTTTGGCTTGTCTGAATCTCCGGCAATCCCATCTTTTTTAAGGTAAAAGCGGAGTCATTGGTAGGACGGCCTTTGATAATTGTGTTTTATGACAACTGAGTGATTTATAACATATCATTTTAGCTGCTGTACTTAATTCATCATGATAAGTGTTTACAAAGCCTCTGGATATGACTATTATAGACTGAGCACGTTAGGGTTAACACTGTTGTATCGTTAATGCAAATTTATACTCATTTTCTGATGAAGTATCTTTCAACGATTTTTATTTTTTTAAGTAAAAAAAAAAAAATCAAGTTATACATTTCCAGCTAGACATTTTAATGAATTATTAGAACTGGTTTTTATTAGTGATTAGGAACTTACTGTATATTTATTTTGTCTTTTTATATGTATGTACTTTTTATGAGATGGAAACTAAGCGAAATAAACATTTTTGACTGAGTTACTTAAAAACAATTTCAAATCCGCGCGTCGAGCTAAAACTGGCAAATGCAAAGATGACAGAGTACCAATCCACCATGAGTGGACCTATTTTTGCTTCCCCAAAAATTTTATTTCCAGAAACAGAAGCACTAACCACATTTCAGAATAAGACAGTAAGGTTCGTACTGGTTTATAAACTTCCTGATAAAGATCCGACTTTTGATCCTTCCCTTTTGGATTGAATATCCTATACATATCATATAGTCACATTTTGCCATTTGGAATTTTGACTAAGGCACGATTGCAAAGAGTCAAAATTACGAGTATGAGACAATAGCTTTAAAAAATTGAACTAGTTAATGGTGCATTAACTTGTAGTTGAATCATGTGTTGGAATCACTAATAATTAAATCGTACAGACCAGCTCATCGTTTAATTCAGTGTCAATGTCACCAGTTGACAAACGTTCAAGGAACAGAAAAATACGAAACATTCACAAGACAAGATACAAAATGAAGACAATACTAATAAACTCACAGCAACCACATGTAAAACAAAACCACCAGAATGAGCTTGGAAATAATTCTATATTCATGGCTGCCAAGTTTTGAGTTTCCTTATTTATCAAATTTCAAAACTTTGTGTGACCGGATGAGTGACATCTTATCACATTTTCAGCAAGACAGTTCTGTTCCATATTATGCTGTTCATTTTAAAATAAGTACCTTCTGCAATACATAATAGTCAAGGCAGTGTCTTAAACAGCCACAGTGCTCATGAACTGCTTATGCAAGGTCACTAACCTACTTCAATGTTCTATCTCCAATAGCCCTCAAAACGTGTGGTGGCAAAAACAATACATAAGCCATATGTATGTAGCTAGATTGATCTGGAGAGATACTGATGTAAACCTGTTCTAACCTCTTCAGCTGTATGCGCATAGATCCCCCGACACACCCTCCTCCCTTTCGTAGAGAAATGAGCCTATTCCACATATTTACTTTTTGCCAACGCCCATCGGACCAATCCACTATCTTTCTCTCCCCCTACCCACTAGTTTCTCACTGAGACTAGTGATCTAGGTAATGGGTGATTTGTCATAATTTGGTGACATTTACTGATTGTTTACAAATCATGAAGTGTGCTATAAAATGAGGGGAGTAGATGGCGATGAAATCCAGAATTTAAAGTCAGTTTGCATAGAGTGAACTGAACGTGCTCAATCACTTGAGTGTACACGTCACAGTGATCTACAGAAATCACAACTGCAGCCCCTGATTGAACCCCCCCAAAAAACGTAGGGGGTTATAAAACGGACGTTGGCGCCAAAAAACATAAAGGTAAAGTAATTTTTAGAATTATTGCGAACGACCACAAACAGTTCTATCAGCTGGTAGAATTATGGCAACTGCTATCTTATGTTTTTCAAAGAAATGTCTGATACCTCACAGTCGTTTTTAACAGTGGTGAGACCACTTTTAAAAAGAAAAAGAAAAACAAAATTACTGGATCCCATACAGCAAGGCAATGCCAGACTAGTTTTTTAACCAATTCCTCATCTGCTATTTGCTGCCAAAATGTTGTACACTGGAGTGACTTTCCAGCTTATTTAGAAGCTAATCACATTTTTAAAGGTCATTATGCGGGATTCCACAAGGGATCACTACCAAGCTTGGATCCTGCCAATCTTGTGCACAATATAGATGCCGCTGGAAGATTGGGGTGTAGCAGCCATGGCTCCTTTGGATTCGTCAACAGCTTTAACACCGTGTATCACCCCTCCTCCTGCAGATGGCATTAGACTGCAGCACAGAAAAGTGTTATGCTCTTATTTGTGCCATAAAGTTAAGTTTCCGTGATAATTGATCTTCTTAAATGTCTTGTATGTGTAAAATATTTAAAAACTGTTAATAGGGGGGGGCGTGGCCAGGCGCCGATGCTGATGGCCACCTAGAAACCGAGCTCCGCCGGGACCGTCGTTGTTCCCTAACATCCGGCACTAAATCCTGGCTGGTACGCACTCCTGCGACGGTACCAGCTCCCTTTACTGTAGCGCTTCTGCCCCGCGAGTTGAGCGGGGGCTGGGTGTCCTGCAGCGGCTGATCGCGGCGATCTCCGGCACGGTGGCCGGACTGGGGCTGCGGCCTGGAGCTTGAGAGTCGGGTGCGGAACTGCGGGAGACCCCGGCTGCGGCCTGCACCTCGCACGGGATCAGGACGAGGACCCTAATTGCTGTTTAGCCTGAGGAGGAGGACGGGCTGTGCTTCTGCCTTCCGCCCCGCGAGATCAGACTGACGCATTGGACAGGGACCCCGGAGGCTTACGGAGGAGGGGAGTGGGCCTTGGCCTGCGCTACGACTAAAGTGCTGAGAGGAGTTTTGCGTCGCCCCTTGTGAGGGGGAGAGGGCCCGGTGGCCGGCCTGAGCAGACCAAGTCGAGGTTGGTGAAGAGGAGCGGTGCGGCGCGGCCCAGGGCGCCACGGGCTGATTGCGTGGAGCTGTTGGTGGGCCTGTGGAACGGGACTGCGGCTTGGTGTGACGAGAGGTGAGTGGCTGCGTCATCTGTCGAGTGCAGGGCTCGCTGGCCCGACGGTGATCCGACCCGGCCTGGTGGACTGTGCCTGCCTCCGATGCGGGGGGCGCCCTGGGTGGCTGCCTGGTGACTGGAGGTGGCGCGCCGCGACGTCCTGTGAGGTGGCGGAACTGGCCTCCGGCCCGGTTCAATAGCGCAGCCCGGAGCTGAGGTGGTGCAGAGGTTCAGCTGACGACTGGTCCGTCGCAGTCAGAGGGGACGACGGACGCAGCGGCGAACCAGAAGGAGCCCTCCCTAACCTCCATAATGGCTGCGATACAAACGTTGGGCACCAACCTAGAGACAAAAATGGACAAAATCTCCATCGAGGTTAATTTGCTCCGCGCTGATCTGGGCACGACCACAGTGAGATCGAAATCGAACGCGGCAGACATCAAGGCACTGCAGGCCTCAGAAAAACGGCTTGAGGGAAGAGTTAATGAGCTCGTCTTCCAGCACCGCCAAATGGCCCTTCGGCTCGAGGACCAGGAAGGGAGGGCCCGAAGAAGTAATATCCACGTCGTTGGGGTGCCGGAGGGAATGGAGGGGCAAAGCGCGGAGCTATTTCTTGAAGACTTAATCCTCAGGCAGTTGAAGCCAAAACGACTGTCCAAGCTCTTCACCGTTGAACGTGCCCACAGAGCCTTGCTCCCCAGACCCAAGCCAGGGGCCCCGCAGAGAACAGTCATTGCAAAAATCCTGAACTATCGTGACCGGGATGCCATCCTCCAGGCTGCCAGACAACATGGGGACCTGCGTTGCGACGGAGCTACTATCAGGTTTTTTCCCGACTTCATGTTAAAAGTACAGCAAGAACGACGCTCCTTCCTGGGGGTCAAGGCGGCGCTCAGGGAGCGGGGCATCAGGTACATGATGTTCTTCCCCGCCAAGCTGAAGATCATCGCGGGGGGTAGGTCCCACTTCTTCACCTCGCCGGCGGCGGTTCAGGAGTGGCTCGACACGACGACAGCGGACTTGCAGACTGAGCGCGGCGGCACCCAAGGAGAACGTGATGGGGCCGCCTCCCCTGGTTCGACGGAGAGGGGACCAGTGGATGACGAGCGGAGTCAAAGGACCTGGCGTTCTAGATCGAATAGTCCCCGCTGGGACTCACCCCAGGGCACGGCGGCGAGCTGAGGCTTCGGACTGCGACACCAGTCTCTCCGAACAGTAAAGTTTGAGACATGCACAGGGTTCAGGGTGGTGTCCATGGTTTGGGACGGGTCCACCTCTGCCTCTCGCCTACGTGGGGCAGTAACTGATTCTTGCAGGCTCCGTACTTTAAGGGACTTATAGTTTGGGTCGACACGGGTACGGGGCTCGGAGCTGGGGCCGGCTCGCGCTCCCTTACACAGATGTTTCTCCAGGGGAGGGGTGGCTCTCTCTCCCTGGGGAGGGGTCGGGCGACAGGCGCTCTGCTAATTGGGGTGGTGGGTAGTTTGGAACCTACAGAGCAGGGAGCAGGGTGGGGGGGGTGGCGTTGAGTGGGGGGGGACGGGACTATTTGTTCAGGCTTGTCTTAAAGTCGGGACCGGGTTCAGGGTTTTCGATCCCGTGTATGTTATGCTTGGTTGTGTATTGGCGAGGGGGTGGATGGGAGGGAGGGGAGTTGGGATGGTTTTAAGGTCACGCATTGGTACTCTTCACAGGGTCAGCAGCTACACAGATGTCCAGGGGCTGGCTAGCCCCTACAGTAATGGATATGGCTAGTAAGTGGGAGAGGAGTCTGAGAGTCCTTAGCTGGAACGTGAACGGGCTGGGGGATGGGCTCAAACGTACAATTGTACTGCAGTTTATTAAACGACACCATCCTGATGTAGTGTTCCTACAGGAAACGCACCTGATGGGGAATGCGTGTCAGGCCCTCAACAGATGGGGGTACACACTGGCGATACACTCCGGCTTCACTTCTGGCTCCAGGGGAGTGGGAATTCTTCTACGTCGCTCCCTGCCCTTACTTATTGATCACACAGAGACAGACCCGCTGGGCCGCTTCGCAGCGGTGTCCGGAATGTGGGAGGGTCGCAGATTAAACCTTATATCCGCATATGTCCCCCCTGGCCTACAAACGCAATCCTACGCGGATTTGGGTAGGCTGCTGCTTTCCCTACCGGGGGGGTCATCTGCTCATAGGCGGAGACTTCAATGCGGTGGTCTCTGGGACTCAGGACCGGCATCCCCCTAGGGAACCCCTCCAGGGCAGAGGTGGCTGACAGACTTCCTCGACGCCTTTGGGCTCACGGATTTGTGGCGCCATGTGCACCCCACGGGCAGGCAATTTACATTCCACTCCGGGCCGCATCACACATTCTCCCGCCTGGATTATGTATTAACGCCATTACCGCATGACATGGTGATACGGGAGGCCTCACACCTGGCCCGCGGGATCTCCGACCACTCGTCGGTCCTGACACATATCACGCTTGGTCGAGACCGGGAGGGATGTGTGCTACCAATCAATGCCTGGTACCTCAAAAACGAGGATCTCAGGGAAAAATTGACCCGTTCCATAACGCAATACTTTGAACAAAACGCCGGATCGGTGTGCTCCTCTATCACTCTTTGGAAGCCTTTAAGAGGGTGCTCAGGGGAGAGGCCCTGTCGGCCATCTCGGGCAGCCGTAAGGAGAGGGTGGCACAAATAAACCTCGTGGAGTCTGGCCTACGGGCGCAGGAGGAGGCGGCATGCGCGGATAGTGAACCGGACGCGCAACATCAGTTGCGACTCAAAACTGCGGAATACAAGGAGCTGGTCACGCAGACGGCCCAAGCGGTGGCCCACCACAAGGCGGGTAGTATCTATGATCAAGGCGATAAAGCAGGTAAACTTATAGCTTGGCTTGAGAAAAAACAAAGAGCCGCCAAAGTGGTGCCAGAGATAAAAACGGAGACAGGACCCCTGGTTACGGAACTCCGTGAGATTGTAGCGGAATTCGCGAGGCATTTCCGGCGGGTGTACAGTAAAGGGACGGATTGTTCCGAGGAGGACTCCATCGCCCTGCTGACGGATATCCAAATGCCGTGCCTATCGGCTGTTGACAGAGAGGCACTTGAGGCTCTGCTCGCCGCAGCCGAATTAGAGCGTGCGATAATTGACCTGCGCCCGGGTAAGGCTCTTGGACCCAACGGCCTCCCGATCGAGCTGTACAAGCTCAAACCTGACGCCCTTGGTCTGCACCTCCAACGAATGTTTGAAGAAAGCAAGGCAGTGGGGACACTGCCGTTAGACCAGCGCATAGCAACTGTTGTGGCTATCCCGAAGGAGGGGAAGCCGAGGGAGCTATGCTCCTCATATAGGCCAATCTCGCTACTTAATGCGGAACCGAAGATATTGGCGAAAGCTCTCGCTAATAGGCTGCACGCTGTCCTGCCCGCGCTGGTCCACCCGGACCAGTCCGGCTTCATGCCCCATCGCAACACGGCTCTCAACATCCGGCGCCTTAATGGTGTACTCGGAGGTGCCCCGCCATCCGGGAGGATGCGGTGGTGGTGTCACTTGACGCCACCATGGCATTTGACACCCTCGAATGGCCCTATATGATAGCGGTGCTACGTAAGCTGGGCTTCGGCCCCCTTTTTATAGCGTGGGTTCGTCTGCTTTACTCGGAACCCTTGGCGCAGGTTGTGGTCAACAATAAGGTCTCGGAGGTCTTCGCTCTGGGAAGAGGGACCAGGCAGGGCTGCCCACTCTTGCCCCTACTGTTTGCGCTCGCCTTGGAGCCTCTCGCAGCCTGGATTAGGCAAGATATCTCCATCATGGGGCTGCGATGGGCAGCCGGTTGGGAGGATAAAATCTCTTTTTATGCCGATGATATCCTCCTTTACTTAACCAAACCGGGGAAGTCAATAGTGGTAGCCATGGATATTTTCACGAGCTTTGGGGAAAATTCGGGGTTCCGTATCAATTGGGGCAAGTCCCAAATGTATGTCCTTCATGGAGGGCCCCCTAGGCTTCCCAATCACTGCCCACTCACCATTGCTGAGGGCGGATTCAGCTACCTTGGAGTCTTTGTCTCGCTTGACAATACGCTAACGTACGAGAGGAATTTACTGCCACCCCTGCGACGGCTTCAACACGACTCCCAAACCTGGCAGAAGCTCCCGTTGTCCATGCTGGGCCGAGCGGCCCTCTTCAAGATCTTTGCGCTCCCGAGATTTCTCTACGGCCTCCAAAACTACCCGGATCTGTTGCCGAACTCATATTTCGTAGCTGTGGAGGCGGCGCAGCGGTCCCTCCTCTGGGCAGGCGCACCTCGGATTGCGCTGCACAAGCTCACTCTGGGATGGTACGACGGGGGCATTGCCCTCCCGGACATCCGCAAGTACGATTGGGCAGCCCACCTGTCGGCGATAAACCAAGGGACATACAGGGACGGCGGCGACCTTGCTTACGGGATGGATAGGTAGTTACTTCCGGGTGGGAACTATGAAGTCGCACTCTACTCTAAGCCCGGTAAATACTCGCTTACGGGACCGACCAAACACTCGGTGCAGATATGGCATGCAGCGCACCGTAAGCTCAGTTGGGCTAACGCTCTGACTCTGGCAACTCCGCTATGGGCTTCTGAACGTCTAGGCAGCCTAGAACGTACAAAGGGATTCCGGGAGTGGGACCTTATCGGTATCTCACAGGTTAAGGACCTGGGGGGGCCCGAGGGGGTTAAATCCTTTGCCTACCTACGGGATACGTATGAGCTGGCGCACACTGACTATTTCAGATATTTGCAGATTAGGCACTCCCTTCAGACCAACATACCATCGGGGACCAGGCCCCCACAGGCATCCCCACTGGAGGATAGGCTGCTCGATGGTCACATGCCGGAACACGCCATCTCACTCACTTACAAGAAACTGATCAATAATCCCCCTGATCCCCTCAAGTCCCTTAAGGAGAAGTGGATAGCGGATGGCCTCGAAATAGACGACGAGGAGTGGGTGGAGGTGCTGGCGTCCCCGAGGGAGGTGGCGATCTCGGCCAGACTGCGACTCATACAACTTAAAATACTGCATAGAGTGTATGTCTCATGTACAAGACTGCAGGCGATGGGAAGGGGGGGGAGTGGCTTTGCAGGAGGGGCTGCGGGGAGGCTGGCTCTTTCTTCCATATATTGTGGGAGTGTCCGGGTGTGCGGCGGTACTGGAGGCGCGTGATGTCTTGTATGCAGGAGGTGTGGGAGATGGACATACGCCCAGACGCCAAGCGCTGCCTTTTGAATATATGGGAACCCACAGACTTACCTGCGAGGGGGAAACTCTGGGTCGCACTTGGGCAAATGGTGGCAAAGAGGAACATCGCGCACCTGTGGGGGGCAGCGGCTCCACCGAAACTGGCCGATTGGCAAAGAGACATGGACTGGTGTATGCTGCAAGAGAAGACTGTATATACGGTGCCCTCGAAAATGGGGGGAGGTGTGGTCCAGATGGAATGCATTCAGAGGGGACATATGTGAGCCCCCACTGGCCCGCCGGCCCGGCCTGGACGCCACAGACTGAACAGATACTGCTCTAAAGTGATAGACAAGTCGTGCTAGCATTTATCTCTTGCTGCCTGTACCTAGAGATTTCCTGACTGTGATGAATATGTGATGACTAAGCTGCTCTGTTATGTTAATAAAAAGATTTATAAAAAAAAAAAAACTGTTCATAATCACTGTATTTTCTAGATATCTAGTCTTTTGCAATGCTGAATGAAATGCACGAACGGCGTGTTACAATTGTGAACTACCTGAGTTTGCCAGCAGTTAAATATAAATCTTATTTTGGGACTGTACATTTTTTAAGGAAAAATAAACATTGTGGAGGAAAGTTGTTACCTAGTGTTTGCTGACAAGAATCGATTGCTACTTCAGTTGCACAGGCTCTCCTTTCCAAAGGCGAGGAGGCTTTTAACATCTATTTTTATTTTACTTTGGAGTATGAAATGAGTACGTTCATCAACATTTTTTGTTTGGTATGTTACAGGTTACTTTATTGTGTTAAGTTTGTCATCTTATGTTTTCTGCTATTATGTTGTGCGATGTGAAATATTAGGTATGCTGTATATTGTTTTATATTTTATATGTTGCAGTACCCTGTGAGGTAAGTGGCAGCACCTGACAGAAAAGGTGCAGGCATGCATATGAGGTAGACTATTTGGAACATGGAACGGGCACTGTTTGCAAGCAGGGGAGGCAGCTGTATGCGACGGGAAATAGGGAGGACTCTCCAGAAACTAGCAGCTTGCGAAGAAAGGTTTGGTTCAAGAGGGAAAATTGAGCATTAATAATTCAGGCTAAGGATTATGGTACCATGACCTGAAGGGATAATTGAAGAGGAGAAAAAAAGAGGAGGACTTGCGTGTAAGAAGGGCACCTGTGGGGCAAAGCAATGCATCACAGGTCCACACTGCAAAGATGGTGCTCACATGGTGATGCTTCAATTTGCGACTCTAGTAATAAGAATCACTGACCCTTTGCACTAAAAAACAAGCAGCCGTGAAAGTGATCGCGATCAAACATCAAAGTGGCCGTGCGAAAGTGAAAGTAATCGTGGTCAAGCGCGGCGCACATGCACTGTAGCACTAGGCTGGCCTGGTAGCACTTTTTGGAGCCCTCTCAAAAAGTCTCGCCAGACCAGCGCATGCGCTGGGTCAGGCGAGACCTAAAACACTTCAATATGATGCAGTGACAGTCCACTTTCGCTCTTCGAAGCCAGCTAACTCCCCAATCTCACGATGGCTGTCTATGCCATTGACCCTGTACAGCACTCCGCTGCCTTTTGACTGGGTTTGCACATTATGTATACACCACATACATAAATACTTATAAAGTGATGCAGAGAGACCTGACAGCAGGCAGCTAAAATGGGTGTAAACAAGTTGTAAGTACTACCACGTGACCTAGTGTCATTGTCTACTCAATGGGGTGGCATGGTTGATGGTGTCAAATTTTGCTAATGGACGGAGTAAAATCGAGGCTTTGACACCGGTGTCCTACCCTGTGAGCTGGAGGGCATCAAAGCATCTAGTAAGAGTGAATTCATGCTACGATGAGGTCAGAAACCAACCTGAGAATCCTCTCAAATGTCATTGCCCGCTACGAAGCTCTAATTTTAAGATGTCTCCTTCACAACTAAAGGTACTAGGCCAGCAAAACACGCACACTTGGATAGTTGTATTTTAATGTTTTTTAGATTGTTGCTATTATTCTTGCTATATTAAATCAGTTAACCCTTATTAATTATAGGTACTTTATTTAAGGTTGTTGCTGTCCTCCATTTTCATTCTTCTGTGTGCTGGTATGGTTTATAGTAGGCAGCCCAGTAGCTGCTTTTTAAAAATCAGTTTGGCCTGATTTAAGCAATTCTGGATGGTTTGAAATGTAGTTTCTGTCCTGTTCATATCTCCAAATCCGTTTGGGAAGTTACCTGCATTGTCCAAGGTAACCTAGCCAACAATTGAGACTGGAAGAGACCCTGCTTTAATACTTACACTCCGATTGCAGGTAAATAGGTGGTGTTCTCTCCTAGTTACCGGGCCAGTTACAGTTTTATTGTCGGTGGTAAACACCTTTAACCCATTCATCTTGGATTTCTTCCTGTATTGTTTTTTATGTTAATCTGTCGATGGCATTTTCTCTTTTAAGCCTACGACTCAACCTATATGCCCTTCTCACTGAGTGGGCACTTCAATGACTGCATGCATACAGTGAAACAGCTCTGTTGTGTTCCTGATACATGCGAAGTACGAAAATGGATCTTAAGAGGCAACTAGCTATAGGTTATCCTTGGAGGCTTTTCCAAGTCTTTACCCTCTATGTTGGGTGTTCTGGGCTATGTAAAAGGACTACAAAAGTAGCAGAGGATTTAAAAATCGCAATAAGATCCTCCTATGTGATGTCTGTAAATCTAGAAAAAGATGACCAGGCTGAAAACTAATGTTGTAGGTGTGTAACTTTTCGTTTATCCATGCATCATCTCGAGGCTTGAGCTGTGAGATTACACACTGTGACAATAAACTAAACCAACCTTACCTGTTCAGTATTGCATTTGCTTTGTGTTGTGTATCAATAAAGTAAAAAACCTGATTCTAGCACCTTGCATGATCAAATGTATGTGTTTCTAATAGGTGCTGAAAACAGGAGGATGCGTCTTATTCCGAGACTATGGGCAGTATGATCACGCCATGCTTCGGTTTAAACCTGGAAACAAGCTTGGAGAAAACTTTTACGTGAGACAGGATGGGACTCGATCATATTTTTTCACAGAAGGTATTGTCACTTGCTTGATCATAATATTGATTAACTGCAATTTCATACATTGATCAGTATAGCACAGCATAATTACTAAGATGTTTGGGTTCAGCCACAAATTGTAAAACTTCTGACATGTGATGCAACAGCACACTAAAGCTGGTTTTGTAGTTTTAAATGAGATGATGGCAGGGAGTGGTGAATTGAGGACTGGATCGGTGAAGTAGTGCTGGTTGGTGGTACTATATAGGGATCAAAGTTATGGTGATTGGTAGTAGAAATGAACATACGTTGTGTACTTGTGTTGGTTAAGAGACACGTGCTTCATTGTCTCCACTGTTAAATGAGAACACTTGCAAATTCCTGTTAAGGTTCTGATGAAGGAGAAGTATGTACGTTCATGTGAAGAATAGTTCTTAATGGTGGAACGTTGGCAGGAGACATAAAAGAAAGAAAAATAAATCAGTTTAGGGTAGTTTAATGAAGTGGGGCTTGCGTGAGTGAAACATGATGGAAGTCAGGTTCACAGCAAATCGTTTGGGTAGCGTGGAAGAAGTGCTGGTTAATGGAACATCTGGATGGCCAGAAATGATTCAGTCAAAGTTTTATTAACACTGGGGATTTCTCAGAGTAGCACTCGATTTCTTAGTTTTTTTCCCCTTCTACCTTGACGCTGCTACAAAGGAGGAGTCCAATCTAAATTGTTAGGCCTCATTCTCTCTACATAAAAACACAAGCTATCCAAGATTAATTTGTACCTTCTTCGGCCTCATAAGTAAAGGTCAGCTTATGTGTCAAGGCTCATTTACATTAGCACCCATGTCTGGGCGTACCCCCATGTTACGGTGACTTAAAGAAACCACCACCATGTGATAGTTTGTGTGTCTGCTCTAGATCTTCTCAACTACTTCTTTTGGATAACATCGAATTCATTGTGTTTAGCTTTTGAGTCCCATTACAGAAACAGGTCACCCATATACAGAACAGTCTTGATACCCCTAAAAGGGAACAGTCTGTTTCTCGACAATGACCAGTCTACCTGAGATCGTGTGAAACCCCAGATACTTTTGAGCCTTATTCAACTTCAGCAGTTTATCAGTGAGCTGCAACGTGGTTCCAAGATGCAGTAAGCTGGGGACCAACATCTGAACTATCATCTCCTCCTAGGGAACCTCATTAATACCTGAAGAAAGGAATCACTGGAAATGTTTGAGCCAATACTTCTTAATCACTGGAAATGTTTCTGAGTAGTGTTGCATAACTGTAGCTTGTCTGTGCCATTACAAGAGTGACCAACCTTGTCAGAATCACATTTTTGATTCCTCTCCCCAAAATGAGAAGTCTTTTTCAAGTTGCTGAATCATGTTTTGTTTGTGTGGGAGTTATGCTATAAATTCTGTTAGCACAGTGGATTGCTGGCGTAGCAAAGAACCTGTAGATTGAGGGCAGCAATGTGGATATTGGAATGATGCAGTGCAGTTTTATGCTAGAAGCAATGAGGATATATTTTATTAGCCATTGAAATTTACTTGTGGGACAGCATTGTGAATACTGGAAGTGAAAGTTGAACAATGGCCGCTTGGTATTGGATGCAGTCTGAACAGCGAGAAGGATCAGAGGCTTAATCCTGCATGATCAATACTGTGAGGGAAATTGTAACCGCACCAGTGCCAGGATTGTGGGTGACTGTGCCACATTGAGCATTCCTGTCCTATTTGAGCATACGTTTATCACCAGAGGTCGTCTCACAAAATGAACAAACGATTATCAACAGAAACACAGAATGTTTGTTTAATACCCTCTTGTAATTGGCATTGAGATTGGAAGTATTGTGGTACATGATGGCAGCATCCTGGCACATAACAGCATTAGTGATTCTGTTGGTGGTTTATTTTCTGGTAGTGTAGTTTAGATGGGCTATTAACTGGCAGTGGCGTAACGAAACTTGAGGGGGCCCCCCTGCAAAGCACATGGAGGGGGGCCCCCACCGGCGGCCCAGCCGACCACCTACCACGGGTCAAAATTCAGGACACAAGGTCAAAATTCAGGACATAACTTCGGAACAAAAGGTAAGTTTTACAGACACATCAGAGGAGGTCATGCAATAGTATATAAGTGAGCCCATCCATAGCCAAACATATTCAACCATTTGCAAACCTATCCATCATGTATCCTTCCATCTATCATTTCACTCATCCATCCCTCCCGCCATCCACCCTTTCACTAATCCATCAATTATTCATCCATCCATCCATCCTTTCACCCTATCCATCTGTACACTCATCTATCCACTCTTCCACCCATCCATCCATTCACGCATCCATCCAGCCATTTACCCTTTCACCCATCCAGCCACCCTTTCACTTACTCATACATCCACCCAGTCTCATCCTTCCACCCATTCACCCTTTGTCATCCATCCATCCTCCCTTTCTCTCTCCATCGACCCTTTCACTTAGCCATCCTTCCTTCCACCCACCCATCCACCCACCCATCCATCTACTCATCCACTCATTAATCCATCCATTGACCCTATCACTCATCCATCTATCCTTTTGTCCATCTACCCTCCCTTTCACTCACTCATCCATCCTAACATCCACCCTTTCATTCATCCATCCATCCACCCTTTCACTTATCATTTCATCAATCCATAATTTCACTCATCCATCCACCCACTCATCATCCACCCTTTCACTCATCCATACATTCTTTCACTCATCCATCCATCTACCCGTACATCCATCTATTTACCTTTTCTCTCATCCATCCTTCCACTCACTCATCCATCCATCCATCCATCCATCCATCCATCCATCCTCTCATTATCCATCTATTCAACCTTTCATTCATCTATTCAACTTTTCATTCATCCATTCACCCATTCTCTAATCCATCCAGCCACCCACCCATCCCTTCACCTACTCACTTGCCCACCTTTTCATATTAAATTATGAGCTGAGCCTTTGTCTGCAGAATTGCAGACAGAAGAGACCCATCAAGGACTTCGCCGTAGTTCCTAAAGCAAGGGGCGGGGTTCGGTGGGGAAGGGTTCACTATGCCTCTGCACATAGGCAATCTGGAAAGTTGTCATGAGTCATACATGATGCACAGTGCCAGGCCATGAGGTGACAGCGACATGGTTTTGTTTCTGGGGCTTTAAGTGGGATGTAAAATATAGGGGGTCTCTCCAAAGTGTGTGTTCAATGTAATTACTGCTAAAAACACCTAAGATCTGTGCTTAGTATTGTGTACTACCCACCTCCCCTGGGGCTCTGCAGGCAACACAGACACTGCCCACCTCCCCATGGGCTCTGCACCCAACACAGACACTGCCCATCTCCCCTGGGGCTCTGCACCCAGAACAGACACTGCCCACCTTCCCTGGGGCTCTGCACCCAGCACAGACACTGCCCAACTCCCCTGGGGCTCTACACCCAGCACAGACACTGCCCACCTCCCCTGGGGCTCTGCAGGCAACACATACACTGACCACCTCCCCTGGGGCTCTGCAGGCAACACAGACACTGCCCACCTCCCCTGGGGCTCTGCACCCAGCACAGACACTGCCCACCTCTCCTGGGGCTCTGCAGGCAACACAGACACTGCCCACCTTCCCTGAGGCACTGCACCCAGCACAAACACTGTGCACCTCCCCTGAGGCTCTGCACCCAGCACAGACACTGTGCACCTCACCTGAGGCTCTGCACCCAGCACAGACACTGCCCACCTCCTCTGGGGCTCTGCACCCAGCACAGGCACTGCCCACCTCCCCTGGGGCTTTGCACCCAGCACAGACACTGCCCACCTGCCTTGCTGCAATGGAGCCCACCCAGAGGATGTCCACCTCTCCTTGGCTCTGCAGCGAACGCAGCCACTGCCCACCTGCTCTGCTGCAATGGAGCCCACCCAGAGTCTGCCCACCTCTCCTTGGCTCTGCAGCGTGTGCAGCAGTTGTTACTGCGCACCATTTAATTCATGCAGACCGGGGCAAGCCTCTGCGCATGCACCATTTAATTAGAGATTAGCTTCTGAGGCCCGCCTCCCGGCGGGGGCCCAGGCATGCATGCCTTGCGCACCATTTCATTTATTAAAGGTGGCGTGCGCACTGCGCACCGTGCACCATTCAATTCATGATGAAGTAAGTGAGGGGGCCCCTGGAGCTTGGGGACCCTTGTGCCGCGGGGGCTGCGGGGACCTGTTTTGTGCCTCCATCAGTGGCGGGGCCCAAGCCACCGTATGAGGGTTAGCGAAGCTTCTGCTTCAAAAGAATGGGTTGTTTAGCTGGGATAAGGGTAAGTTCTAAGTCTTGTGAGTGATAACTAAACGAACCCCTTGCTGCAAAGGGTCTAGCCTGAGTTAAGTGGCCCTGAAGGAAGCAGAAGGTGTTCCATAATACTAAGAATTGCTTTGCGGCTTTGTGTTTAAGGGTTTGTTTGAAAGGTGCTGGATGAGCGCTTTTCTGACAACATGGCGCTAGGTGCCAGTGATATGTGCCGAATGTGCATAAATCTAGTTCATTGACAGTCAGCACTTTTGCGTGAGATTACTGGTGGCTTGACCCAAACTTAAAACAAGCATTTGCAATGCGAATGGTCTTCCATTTGCAAGAGTTTAAGCTATTGGCATTGTAAATGACATTGACTTATTTATCTGTTTTGATAATTAATACATAAATAAAAGGCATTGTCATTTGCAATGCCAATAGCTGAAACTCTTGTAAATGCAAGACCTATTTCATCTCAAAGAAGCGGCCGCCGTTGTACGGGCTGCTTGGAAAGTGAAAGCACGCATGGCGCACTGAATGTTGCAGGAAATCATGTTGTGCCTGCAGAAGGAGAAACTCATTGAAGAAAATAGTGCTTGCAGACCAAATAAGACATACTGCGTAACAACAGAAGTAAAAGGGCCGGTCCTCGTGAGAGGTTACACATTAAGACAAGGCAGTACGAAGGAGGGACTAACAAGCCTATTAACGAATCAGAAACCAGAATTTACGAAGGACATTGACTAAAGCCAATGAAAAGTATGGGCAGAGCTTCAACTCCATACTCTACAGCATGCCTCGCAGGCCCAGGCTCGACCCTAAAAAAACTACATTTCGAACTGTGTGTGGGAGTGGTGGGGGTGGTATTGGTTTCAGACTCCGCCTTTCCACTTCACTATCTTAGCTCACCTTCTTTCATTTCTTTTAAGTAAAGGCAATTGCGAGGGACTGGACAGGGCTAAAAGACATTACGAGTTAGTGGCCCAGGAACGGAAACTAATGTATAATATGCATGTGAATCCCCGATAGTTGGCCCTCCTGCTCTGACAGTTTCAACCATCTATCAGCAGGTTAAACAGTGTACCCATGTGTGGCTGCACTGGGGGTGGAACTGCACCTGGTAAAACTAGCACTTTTATTCATACACCCCTTAAATGTAAGTACAGGAACACTGGACCTCTTAGAATCTGCTGGGGTGGCACCATCCAGGCAGATGAGAACGAGTACCTAACTCATCCACCAAAGACTGAATTTTTATATTGGCCTTTATAGGTGATGCTGCGCCAAATAGCACATTTCTAGGAGCTATGTTTGAGCTTTGTTGGGTCCCAACTCTGGTACCATATGGACTAGAGGTTAGCTGTGTGTTTTTTACTCTCACGTTTAATAAAGAATTAGAGTAACATCTGACTGGAAATCGATGTTTATTGTGATAATCTTGTGTTACACTCACGAGCACTACCCTTCCCAGCTAAATGTCTGAATCAGAGCTTCCAGGGGCGCTTCGTTGCGGATTATGGTGTTTTGAAAATGCCCCTTCATCTTATCAATAACCCTCCCTCTCCCAACCCTTAGAGTCAACCACACCTCCTGGTTTGCTTGAAGAATGACTAAAAATATAATAAAAGTTCCGGAACTGGTGCCCAACCAAATCCAGCCCGGGCTGCTAGTGATATTCTAGCCCATCCTTGCATCCACTGTGGTGCACACAGACCTCGCCACAACCACCCACCAGAAGTGAGGCCCTGACTCCAGACACAGTAGTGTAGCAAGGATGCTACAAGCCATTGAGGAAGCGAGTAAAATTAGCAATGTGCAATCCTGCCAAGTATCACGCATCAGGCGTGATGCTAACGCTTAACGCATTTCAGTGTGGTGCTCCGCATCACCGCACTGAAATGGATTGTCACGCATTTCTGCACTGTGAAGCGCTATGGAAGACAAGGTGTGGTAGGTGGCAGCACCCTGCCTAGTGCCCTGTGAGCAATGCTCCCATAGGCTTGTGGGCTCCCAGCGGAGCTAAGGCGCCGCTTGCAGTCTCACCGTGCTACAATGTATCTTTATGTGATTATTCTGCGGCGCCATGCAGTTCTGATTCAGACAACCTGACTTTGGGCTGGGCCCAGTCAGGTTGTTTGATACAATTGGCCAGTGCGCTGCAGGGGACGTCACGTCCTACCACGAGAGCGACGCTGGAAGTTTTAGTGGTAGGTTGGCTCCTTGGGGCCTCACTGGTATGCAGGTGGCTGGCGCGGTCTTGTCTCAGAGCTGCTTCATAGCTGCCAAGGTTTCAGATTGCTATGTGCGACATTTTCATAAAGTCAGTGTAATGGAGTGACATTTCAACCACTATGAGTGACACTTTTTCGCGAGCAAAATCAAGCAGTAAAGACGAGGGAAACATATATAAATATCAGAAATGACACCCATTTGAGCAACAAGAAACTCTAAGAAAATCTTAAACTTGCTGCAAATCACCTGAAATCTAAGGGAACTAACCTAGCGCCCTGGCAAATGGATCGTAGCTTTGGGAATATGCAATGTATCATTGGTACAGTCAAATGCTTTCAACAGGTATATTTAACCCCTCATCAGTGTGACATTACTGTGGTAGCCTTAATTTAATAATACCTTGTGTCTGCTGCTGTACAGTAGCCAAGTCAGTCTGTCCCCAGTCACAACGCTGGTGGTGAGGAGATCTCTATGCAGAACGGTCATAGTGGCACTGCTCGGCTAATGTGAGCAGCGAGCCTGTCCTAAACACCACCTGCTCAGCCTCTCCGACTCAGAGCATGTGTTGAAGGAGAGTTCTAGTGTTGTCAGGCGACAACAACAATTACTAGGGGCCCGCCCGGGCAGTGGCACAGTCTGAGGGTGACAGATATCCTGTGCTATACATAAGCTACAATGCACTTTCGTGAAGACCCAGAGTGCCTTTCAAGTTCAACAGCATATTATCTCTAGCAGTGTGTACAACTAAAGTTTATATTATATACATTCATTCTTTGAAACATACATATTTTAAAGTTGTTACCCCTTATTTATCGTGATTTGTACAACACTGTGTTTGGCTTGATGAGCAGAGAGGTTAGAAACAAAGCTTTTTTTACAAAGACATGCTCGAAAAACAGCAACATCTTGTGCAGGAAAGCGGCGAAAAAATGATATTGCGAAAACATGCTAACATGCGGAGAAGTGAACAGCTGCTTTATAGTAGCCGTAAATCGCACCACAATTGACACCGACCTTTGCAAACAGGTCTCTACGTCACCAATTAATCTGTCATGATTTACAAACCAGGAGAAAGACAGCTTTCCGTTTTTCGACAAAGTGCACTCACTGACACAATTTCCATTGCTCCACAGAGTGACGATAAGCTCAATCTAATGGACTTCAAAATACAAAGTTTTCTAAAACGCACGCCTCAAGCTATGGAATCCAAATAACATGCATTTACATAATACCTTTCTGATGCGCTGCCCCAACACAAATTACACAAACAGGTGACTGTCCCTGTGAGTACTGTCTTCCTGGCGGCCGCTGAATGAACCTTACCGTGAGTGTGACGGACGACTCCAACGAGGTCCAATGCAATCACCCTGGGCCAGGTTCAGCATTATTAAATTCACATTGGGCGGCAGCCATCAAATGCCCCACAGCGCGGGCGGCCCTATGTGACTGCTGTTGGGGTGTATATACAGCAATTATCAGGGCTCAGGGGGCTCTGTTCCCCTGCGTATTGTCCAGGATCAGCGTGAAATACGTAGCAACGGCAACCCTGCCTGACGTTGCAGCCCTCTTATCCACAGCCATGAGAAATAACAGCAGTTTCACCTTTGAACTTTCTAGGTACTTTCTACAGCCAATGAGATCTGGAGAACGTCTGGCATGGAGGGCCCTGAATGGCTAAGTGAGATCCAGGCAACAAACACTATTACTGGGGAAGTGAGGGGTAAAACGGGAGTCCTCGTGGCCGGATTTGTACGAGGAGCAGACGGTATAGGCTTGGTTGTCCGCTGCCTTCAAATGGTTTTATCTAAAAATGTGTTACCTTGTGGGGTTGCATTTCGTTCCCGCGCTTTGTGCGCACCCCTCTCCCACCTGTAGAGTTCCCTCCCTCCCGCCTCGATCTCCTCTCAGTAGGCCAAGGCCTCGCGCCGCCTGCAATAACCGCTGGAAGGTGAGGGATAACAAACGGCGAGTCTTTAAAATGTTAATGGGTTTCATCTTCATGTCCCATGGAGGGTTTGCTCCCTTTTATAAACTCGTAGCCAGTGGCATAATGAAAGTACGCGTACACGGAGGGGCCCCTACCCCACTCCGGATGTAATCCGAGCTCTTCGGCTTGAGGATGTGCTGAGGGGGCCCCCTGCAGCTCGGGGCCCCCCCGCGCCGCGGGGGCTGCGGGGGCCTGTGTTACGCCCCTGTTAACTGGTACAGAAACCTTAATGGACATTATGTTCTGATAGTTTTCAAAGGTGATGTTATTTCCTGAGGTTTATAATATTTAAAATGTTTGTGGCCTGTGTAGATGTAGATACACATCCTGTGCAAACCCCTGCCATTTAGCATTGGACTTGGATGTGTGCAAGTTTTTCTTCTAAGAAGTCTTTCGAGTCACGAGGTATTGTGACTCCACCCATTACTGGTAATGCGCATGGGCCTCGGCTCCATTTAGATTGTTTTTTTTCTCCGCTGTCTGGTTCAGACGTGTCCCTTTGAGCTCCAGTTCAACGCACTGTGGTGTTCTCACAGGGCCCGCCCAGATCCTCCGTACTCCTCGGCTGAAATAGCAATGTAGTTTATTGTCGGTTCCAAGTATCATGTAGCGTTTTGCTTCAGTTCCGCTGTCAAATTAGACACCCCATTCTGGGTCTGCCCCCTCCAGGGCTCCTTGTGATCCTTGACACTCTAGAATGTACCGGTGATGGAAAGAAGTCCATTCCTCTACTACTGAAGTGTTGACCAAAGTACCCTAGGGCAGACCTTCATCAGGTGTGCAACTTCTGTCTGTCCCTGGGCATCGCCTATCGAAACAAGTAAACTCTCTGTTACTGTCAGGATCCTTGCATCACCTCTGCTTCTATTGCACACCACCAAGCAGACGATACTCCCGACCTGTTCGGAGAACAAGACCCAGAGAGCGAGCTGCAGCCAGAGACTCAAGTGTTGGTGATAGAGGAACAATCTGGGTCAGACGTCGAGGCAGACGAACCTCCACCTGCACAGTGCCCAACCACAAAACCGGTGGCAGGGAGTACTCGTATACCGCCTCCCACCCTTCAACTCATCTCGGTAGCCGAGCATCACCCTCAAGGGGGTCAGCATCGAGCACTTGGGCCAGTCATGAGGACTCCAGTCCACCACTGCCGCATTTTCATGGTCAGCACTGAACTGCTGTGTCAAGACTTGACGCACGCCCATCTCTCAGCATTAAAGCATGCCTCAAAGCCACATCCTTCGAAGCCAAACCCTTCGACTTCCACCAACTCTTCAGCACCGGCCTCAAAGGCATTTGTGAGGCCGGTCTGGGAGTACAGACCTTTGATGCTGTAATCAAGGTTGGTGCTGGTAGGCCAACAGACAACCTCTGCTCCAAGAAAAAGACATCCAGTGCAGCATCCTCTCCACCTTCTGAGGATCAAGATTAACCCATCCTCCAGCACTTTTAAGAGGTGCCAGACTGCAGAGCATCCACATCCATCCTGCGACAGGATGGATTCTAGCCCAGAGGAAGCTAACTTTCGAGGAAGCCCTGAATCCACCCTCGGAGCCGGTGTCCAGGAAACCTCGGCATCATGACTTACCTACTCCTTGCCCTTCTCCTCCTCCTCAGCTTTCCTCTCCACCACCTCCTCTCCCATCCTCCCCACCAGTACCAGTGGACCCTTTGCCAAAATCACCACAGGTTCCACCCACTAAACGGAATATGGAGTAAAATTCCAAGGTCTCCCTAAGACTCTTACGATGCACCTTATGACCCACAGCCCCATGATGACCTGTGGGATGATAATGATGTAGAGTCCCTGGGTGAAATTGACTCAGACCTCTATATGGCCAAGCCCTCCCTGCTGGATAACACTACTGCATACCACAAGGTTTTGCAAAGTGATGCTGCATTCCACAAGGTTGAGATGCAAAAGCAACCTGAGTAGGGGGTCTTCTTCATGGAGACACTCTCCTCCACCCAGATGTCCATGCACCACTCGCCAATGCTTAGGTGGATGCTCAAACCATCCTCTGACATCTTTAAGGAGCAGGTCAAGGCAGGAATCATCACACCTAGTCTCGACAAGAAAGTATAAAGCTTCTTCTTCCAACCCCCCCCCCCGGTAGATCGAGTAGGTACTGCAAAACCTCCTGCACCAGTATAGGGGCCTGGTATATGTAGCTGAGTGGAAGGTTATATCCAACACAAACATAAGTTGTGCACTAGATGGGGTAAATGTTGGTATCCTCCTCCGCAAAAGTGCCTGGTTGCATGTTTCCAGCTGTAAGCCGGAGGTTCAGCAGCATCTGGTCAACTTGCCTTTTGATGACTAGCATCTATTCACCCACAAGTTGACCAGATGGTGGGAAAAGTAAGAAGGATATTGAAACCGCTAAAGCCATGGGTGTGCTACAGACCCCACCTACCTGTGGTTCCTTTCGCTGCGCACAATATTGTGGAGGGGCTAAAATAACCACCCCTTAGTTGTCCATTTCCTTCTCCAGGCAACAGCGGCAGCAAACACCCTACCGGGGCAGGGTATAAAAAACAATGGCAAAGTCCGGGGAAAAGGCACAGCCCCCAAAGGGGCCACACCTTCAAAATAGTGACTTTTACCCTTCGCCCCCCATCCCCCCCCCCCCCCCCCCCCCCCAAACATTTAACACCTGCCGAGGGAAGACGTCCGGGGTTTCGGTCCAGCTGCGCAGAGATCACTTCAGACCAGTGGGTTTTCGAGATGATAGGGGAGAGGTACTGCCTAGAAGTCATGCAAACTGCCTCCGCATCCCTTCAGAAACAAACTCTCTTGAAATACTTGTCTGCTACAAGAGGAGATGCATGTACTTCTCATCAAAGGCGCCATAGAACCTGTGTTGCCACAACACAGCGGCAAAGGGGTATACTTCCTATACTTCCTCATCCCCAAGAAGTCTGGTCACTAAGGCCCATCAACAAGTACATCCTGTCACAACACTGTCAGAACACTTCCTCATAGTGACACTCTAGGATGTCATTCCTATACAACAGCAAGACGACTTCATGAGCCCACTCGACTAGAAGGATGTCTATTTCCACATACCCATCCACCCTGCACATTGCTGGTATATCCGGTTTGTGGTGAGTGGTCAGCATTATCAGTTGAACAGGGTCTCCACATCAACCACCTGGAGTTGGTAGCCATCCAGCTAGCCCTCAAAGTGTTTCCCCCTGTATCCAACACAAGGTCAATCAATCAAGTCGTACTTGTAGAGCGCGGCTTGTCGCCCAGGTGCTTGCCTCAGGTTTCAGTTGAAGAGCCAGGTCTCAAATGCCTTCCTGAAGTGGGCCAGTGAAAGTGCAGTGCAGTGCAGAGGTGTAGGGCATTCCAGGATTTGGTTGCAGGATGCGAGCAGAAGCTTCCACCGGAGCAGCAGTGGCGTATGCGAGGTGTCTGTGCGAGGTCTCTGTGCGAGTTGTGCGAAGCAGAGGTTCCTGGGAGGTCAGTGGAAATGCAGGTGGTGGTTCATGTAGGTGGGTCCTTGGTCATGGAGGGCTTGGGTCAGGAGTTTGAAAAGGCATCTCGTCTGGACCGGGAACCAGTGGAGGTCCTTCAAGTTCTGGGTGATGTGGGTTCTCCTGGGCAGGTTGAGGATCAGTCTGGTGGCTGCGTTCTGTATCGTCTGGAGCCTTTTCATGAGTTTGGTGGTGCCTGCATAGAGTGTGTTGCCATAGTCCAGTCAGCTGGTGATGAAGGCCTGCGTCACTGTCTTCCTGGCGCTGATGGGGAACCACTTGAAAAGTTTGCGAGTGTGGGAGCAGGCTGAGGAAGATGGCGTTGACCTAACGTTTCATGGAGAGTTCGCTGTTGTTGATGATGATGATGCTGATGTTTCTGGTGTGGTCTTTCGGTGTGGGTGGGATTCTGAGCTCCGACGGCCACCAGGAGTCGTTCCAGTGGGCGGTATGTCTTCCAAAGCTCAGAACTTCAGTTTTGTCCATGTTGAGTTTCAGGCAGTTGTCCTTCATCCAGGCTGATACGTTTTTCATACAGATGTGGAAGTTGGTCTTCGTTGAGGTAGGGTCCGCTGAGAGCGAGAGAATGAGCGGTGTGTCGTCAGCGTAGCAGATGATGATGATGATGATGTGTTGTGAAAAGGTAGATGTTTAAGAGGGTTGGACTGAGGGATGAGCCTCTGGGGGACGCTGCAGATGGTGTGCTTAGCTTCCGAGGTGAAGGGAGGGAGGCAGACTCTCTGGGTGTGAACTGTGAGAAAGAATGCCATCCATCTGAGCGCATTGTCTAGGATTCCAATCTGGTGTAGTTGATTGATGAATGTGTGGTGGAAGGCGGTGTCGAAGGCTACGGAGAGGTGAAGCGGGATCAGTGCGGTCGATTCTCCTCTGTCGTAGGGTGCATATGTCGTCCGTTGCGGCGATCAGAGCAGTCTCAGTGCTGTGGTTGGCTCTGAAGCCTGATTTTGGAAGGGTCCAGTAGGTTGTTTCTCTCCAGGTGTTCAGTGAGTTGGAGGTTAATGGCCTACTCCAGGACTTTGGGAGAGATGGTTCGGTAGTTCTGGAGCTTGCTGGGATCTGCAGTTTCTTGAGGAGGGGGTTATGACCTCTGCGTGTTTCCAGGCGTGGGGAAATGTGACTGTGGTTATCGAGGCGTTGAGGATGGTGGTGAGCTGGCGGCTGATCTTGTCTCTTCCAAAGTTGAAAAGCCAGTGGGGAGTTTACCAGAGTGGCTGTGTTCGGTGTGCTGAGTTTCTATAGATGGTTGCTATCTTGTAGAAGTGGTCGGCGAGGGCGTCGTGGAGTTCATGTGAGGATGGGATTGAGTTTTTGGTGGATGGCGAGCAGGTGAACTCTGTCTATGGTGTAGAGTTCCTTGGTTTGGTTGGCGCTGGTCTCGATCCGGTCGATCAGGGCCTCCTTTTTTAGCAGCTTTGATCTGGCGATGGTAGGCACTGATTTGAAGGTGGCTCGGTCGGTGTGGTTCTTGTTGGTGATACTAGTTTGGACAGATAACACAACTGCCATGTTCTGCTTGCAGAAACAGGGCAGCATACCCTCCCTGTTGTTGTCTGCTACGCCTCTGATGTATTGTATTGCCCACCTCCAAATGCGCAGAGTCCATCTCCTGCTCGAGTACATACCTGGCATGGACAATGATTTCGCAGACCTGCTCAGCAGGATGCAGGAATAAGTCAACAAGTTGTAAGTCCACCCTCAAGTCTTACTCTTGCACTTCCAATGTTGGATGTTTCCCCCACATAGACCTGTTTACCACCGCAGAAACGCAAAATGCCAAACCTTTGCCTCCAGGTTCCCATACCTACTGTCCATTGGCAATGCACTATGTTTGAACACGTGGGGGATATTTGCCTACACTTTTCTGCCTCTCCCACTTCTTCCATTTGTGGTTTGCAGGCTTCTGCAAACATCCCTCACTCTCTTCTTAGTAGCCCCAACTTGGGCCAGGCAGCCCTGGATCACCACTCTTCTCAAACTCTCTCTAGTGCCTCACGAGAAGCTGCCCAATCGACCGGATCTTCTCTCACAGAATCAAGCCACACTCCGGCATCCCAAACCCAGACAGCTCAATCTTGTGATTTGCCTCCTGAAGTCCTATAGTTTGGGTATCTCAACCTACCTTCGGAATGTATGGCTGTCCTTAAAGAGGCGCTCAGGCGCACAACCAAAGCTTGCTATGCAGCTAAATGGAAAAGGTTTGTGCACTACTGTCCTTACTAGATGCATTGCCCGTCTTCAAGCTGCAGTCCAGGATATTGTCTGTTATCAGCTCCACTGGCAGAAGTCAGGTCTTGCATACACCTCCATCTGACTTAATTTGGTGGCTGTCGCCGCGTACCTTCAAAACAGAGAACACACTTCCCTTTTAAGGATCCATATTATTAAAGCTTTTATGGAGTAAATCAAATGGTTTATTCCACCATGGGTGCCACTGGCCCCATTGTAGAACCTCAATATTGTTCTAAAAGAACCTCAAGTTCCTTCTGAAGGTGGTCTCTAGTTTCCTCCTTAATCGAACTATAGAACTCCCAGTGTTCTTCCCACATCCAGTGTCAGTAGCAGAACGAGCTCTTCATACTTTAAATGTCAAAAGAGCGCTTATGTATGTATGTATGTATGTATGTATGCCCTTCCAAAAAACACAACCACCTCGTTTCGTTCTACAAGCCACACAAAGACCATGCACTGTCCACAACGTGTATAGCATGAAAAGAAGCTTTTATGGCATTCCTGGGTAATATTCCTGTAGCTAACATCTGTAAAGCTGCTAGTTGGTCTACCCCCCACCATTTACTAAACATTACTGTGTGGATGTTTTAACTGACCAACAAGCTAGAGTTGGTTAGGCTGTGTTACACACAGTTCTTCAGTCGACTCCAGTGATCCTGCTTGTTGGCTCAAGCAATGTCGTGCTGGTTTTAATAAATGGGGTTTCCACTCCTGCTTCTTACGGAGTAGTAGTGCAATCCTCGTTTACGAGTCATAAAATTGGATTTGTTAGAAAAGAGAGACCAGCGGTTTTCACCCCTCCATGGCCATCGCCCACTTTTGTCCTTACAGAAGTAATCATCAAAATAGACTTTGCATGCTATTGCATGCGGGAAAGATAATTCCGATATCTAGCATGTTAATATCAGTAGCTCTGATGGGAACTGGTCTCAGCCTCATTAGCTGATGAGGATCTTGAATTCTTTTTTGTTCTACCTTCTGCATGTGTGGATTTTGTGGTCGTGATACAAAGGGGGATGATCAGGTATTGTATCCAGACTTCCAGCCTAATTCAGGAGGTAACACATGCTGGTGGTAATTGGATTACTGTTGCGTATTATCTCTTGAATTCTTGTTTCATGCAGGAAACTTAGAATTCATGTGTGGTAACATTGTGTTCGAGGCATATGAGCTGCAGATCACACACTTAGGATAGATCGCCATCTGGTGTTGGACTCGGATGCTTGCAGGTTGTTGTTGTCTTCGGAAGAAGTCTTTGGTCACGAGATAGGTGACTCCTCCCTTGGACTACAGTGCGCATGGGCATCCACTCCATCCTCAGATTGTTTTTTTCCGCCATCGGGTTCGGATGTAACTTTTCCACTCCAGTAGAAAACTTCAAAAACAAGCTTTCGAAGCGAAAAACTTTTCTAAAACTACATTGAGGCACCTTCATTCGACATCGAATTCATCGGACCGGTTCCGGACGTCGACGCGGGCGATTGGACCTATCCGCGCCGTAAGGCCTACGGCTCATGGAAAGGACACCGTTTAAAAAATGCCCCCAGTGTGGAGCAAAATTCCCACACAGTGACCATCATAAGGTCTGCAACCTGTGCCTCTCGCCGGATCACAACAAGTCCAGCTGTCCAGCCTGCGCCGCATTTCGATCCAAAAAAACCATTCGGGATCGAAGAGCTCGACGACATATCATGGCACACAGACCAGCCCCGGAACCAGAGAACATCTTCGATGAGGGTCCCGATGTCCCCGAAGTAGATTCCGAGGAACTTCAAATTGTCTCAGAAGCAGACGACTCAGATGACCCCATTACTCCGGGGCAATGCGTGAGTAATACTGCCCCTACCCCAACCCCTCCAAAACCAAAGGCATTGGTCAAGACTTCGCCAGCTGGCCCCAGTCGCGACCGAAAACACCCTTCACAAGCCCCGCCTTCGGGCTCGGCTCCGAAGAAAAACAAGCCTTCCACTGGCTCGGGCCCGAGCAAACCACATCATTGTGCCATCGGCACCTTCGGCACAGAAGACACAAGACCTCTCGGCACCGAAACCGGCTCCGGCACCGGCACCGAAAACACCGAGGCCCATAGACAAGCCGGCACCGAAAGCTCCCAAGCCTAGAGACTCCACTTCGGCACCAAAACCTTAATCGGTGCCGAAACAACCGGCTAAGGACTATAATACACCTCCTAAAGCCAAAGACTCTACCGATCACCCAAAACCTCGATCGGAACCAAAACAATCGGCGCCAAAGTCTGTTCTACAAGACCAAGAACTTTTCCACCCAGATCCAACACAAAAAAGGATCTATATTAATCCAAAAACTGGACATGTCACTGCTGTACCTTGTAGGAAACGGAAACCGGATACAACACCTGCCCCAGTTCCTATAAAGAAGGACTCGGCAACATCCCCAATTCCTCCTTCCTCTCCTGTTCCACCTCCTACCCCACCCCCTCTGCCTACACCACCACTACCTCTACCATCTCCATTAAATAGACCACCCCCACAGGATGATAATGATGACCTAGGGGGCGGGGGTGATCCAGGTGATCCGGATGATCTTAATAATCCGTTCACAAACCCAGATACTGTACCATTGGACGACTGGGCATACCCTCGCCCAGATATGCCTGACCCTACACCATATCCCTCCAAACCATCACCTCCAGATGACCACCTGGGGTTTGGACAACTAGTGCACAGAGCAGCACTTTATCATGGCGTCACCATGCACTCCGATGCACCCGAGGAAGACTTCCTCTTAGACACCTTTGAACAGTCTCAAAAGTCAGTTCAAATTTTACCTATGATTAAAGGGGTCATAAAACACGCCACAGAGGTGTTTAAAGACCCCGTACGGGCCAGGGTACTCGACCCAAGAATTGAGAAAAAATATAGACCTGCCCCAGAAGACCCTTGTTGCATCAAAGGGCAGCTCCCTCTGGATTCCCTGGTCGTTTCCAATGCAAGGAAACGTCCCAACTCCCAAACTACAGGAGATACACCGCCCCCGACAAGGAATCCAAACTATTAGAGGCATCAGGCAAAAGAGTAGCAGCACAAGCCGCTAATCATTGGCGTATCGCCAACACTCAAGCCCTATTGGCACGCTACGATAGGGCTCACTATGATCAGTTAGAAGACCTGGTACAACACCTACCAGACCAATACAAGGCCCAGGCAAATGACCTTGTACAAGAGGGAAAACTCATCTCAAATGTCTCAATTAAATGTGCACTTGACGCCGCAGACACTGCCTCTAGGGCAATAAATACAAGTGTAATCCTTAGATGCCATGCATGGCTACGCATTTCAGGCTTCAAGCCAGTGGTACAAACAACCATACTTAGCCAACCATTTAATCAGGAACAACTGTTTGGACCAGCAGTAGACACTGGACTTGAGATAATGAAAAAAGACACCGAGACTGCCAAATCCATGGGAGCATTGCAGTCTCCACAACCATGTGGCTCCTTTTGACGCTCCTTCTACAGGGGAGCCTCCAAAAACACTGGAGCAGACACCTCCTCCACATTCAAATCCTCTACACAAATATCCCCCAGTAGAGGATATTTTAGAGGAGGATATAGAGGAAACAACACCAAGGGACGAGGTCGAGGCAGTATGTTATGTTATGTTATGTTATATTATATTTGTCTTGTATAGCGCACGGCTACTCAAAGAGTGTCCCGGCGCTTTATTGCAAACCTGTACCACAACATAACGAAAAAGCAGAAAAATCAGAAGTCCCTAAACTAACAATCAAGGCTGATATCTAAAGAATAAAAAGCCAGGTTTTTAGGCCCTTCCTAAACGCCAACAGATTGGAGGTACTGCGCAGTGTCACTGGTAAAGTATTCCAAAGCTGCGGAGCCAGCAGTCTGAAAGATCGACCTCCTATACGTGCCCTTTTTATGCGAGGGACCACGGCGAGAAACAAAGACTCCGACCTCATGGACCTTGCAGGAGGGTAAAAAGCTAGCCTTTTTTGGAGATATTTTGCTCCTGAAGCATGTAGAGCTTTATGGGCCAAGGTCAAGGCCTTAAAGACTATCCGCTTCCGGATGGGCAGCCAATGGAGTGACTGCAGGAGGCCCGAGGTTCTAGCTCCGCCGGGTAATCCAAAGATGGCCCGTGCTGCCGAATTCTGGACCACCTGCAGTCGTTGCAACAGATACTCCGGCAGGCCGAGATAAAGGATATGCGAGTAATCCATTCTCGAGCCGTTATAGCCTGAACCGTTATCTTCCTGTGATCCTTCGGGAGCATAGGAAGAAACTTGCGGAGCATCCGGAGGAGGCCGAAACAGGTACCAGTAAGACCAAGAATCTGGGATCTCAGCGTCAGACCATTATCGATCTTAATCCCCAGGTTCTTGGCTAGCTGGGAAGAGCCTACAGGGGGAAACATATTAGCAGGCCACCATTCCTGCCAATCTGGGTCCGATCTGCAGCCGAAGAAGAGTACCTCCGATTTATCCGAGTTGCACTTGAGGGTGTTAAGCTGGAACCAATTAAAAACAGCCCCAAGGCAACCCCGGATACTCTCTCCGTCAAAATCTGCTCCTTTCCCGCAGGTAAAGAGGAGCTGGGTATCATCGGCATAGGAAACTATCTGGGCCCCGAAAGATTCCGCCAGTGCCGCCAGAGGGGTCATAAAGATGTTAAAGAGAGTCGGGCTCAGCACTGAGCCCTGTGGGACTCCGACACCGAGTGATGGCATCTCGGCGGAACTGGAGGAGGCCCAGACCGTTTGTCGACGGCCAGCCAAGAAAGATCAAAACCAGCTGAACACCGTCCCCCTCAGACCGATCTCATAGTCTGGCGAGGAGACCCTCGTGGGGGACGGTGTCAAAGGCCGCCGACAGATCGAGCATCGCAAGCATCGCTTTGCCTCCTGAGTCCCGCACCTCCTTAATTGCCTCCGAGACTTCCAGGAGCGCTGTTTCGGTGCTCAAGTTGGTGCGGAAGCCGGATTGGGTGGAGTGCAGCAGATCATGGGATTCCAGATAGTCGGAGAGCACCGTATGCGCGTGCTTCTCCAAGATCTTAGCAAAGGCGGGCAGAAGCGAAATGGGCCTGTAATTAGCCAACACCTCCGAGTCCAGGCCGGGCTTTTTAAGCAGAGGGATGATCATCGCCTGCTTCCAGGCCTGAGGGACCACACCCTCACTCAGAGAGCGGTTCAGAATAGGATTCACGATGGGATTAATGACTTCGGCCATCTTTGCCAAAAATTTGGCAGGGCATACGTCAAGAGGTGATCCCGATTTAAGGCAGGCCATCCGGTCCAGGGACGAGGAAACTGAAAGTGGCGAAAAGTCTGCCAGAACCGGGTCTGCACTAGCTGTTAAGTCGAAGACACCATCAGAATAGTGAGATACTTCAACCCCCTTCAAGGGGAAGGAGTCCTGAATCGATTTGATCTTGAAGGTGAAGAAATTGGCAAGGGCACTCACCCACGCCTCAGTAGGGGGTACCTGAGTTGAAGGAGCACAAGGGGCCATAAATTCCCTCACGATGGCGAATATCTCCTTGCACGAATTGGAGGCAGTCTCAATTCTCCTAGAAAAATAGCCTCTTTTTTCAGAGAGGATGTCGCGATGGTAGGCGTTGACAGAGGCTCTGTAAGCAAGCTTTGCCGCGGGATCATATTGCGACCGCCAAGCTCTCGCTGCTACCTTGCACTGCCGCCGTGAAGCCGCCAGTGCTTCGGTAAACCAGGGGGCAGAAGCCCGTTTAGCTGTATTGCGAGGAGGCCTCGCCGGGGCAAGGTCATCCAGCCTATCCGTGAGCCATGATTGTAACAGTTCTAAATCCCTTTCTAGGTCCCCTGTCATAAGGCATGGGTGAGCCAGGCATGCCTGTGCCAGCAATTCTGGAGTCACCCGGTGGTACGCCCTCGACCCTTGGCAGGACTGCCGGGGAGGAGCACTAGATGTTTTTTTTGCCTCCGACACATAGTATTTGACCAGCCTGTGATCCGACCATAGCACCTGCAAAGGCACCAACATCTCTATAGAAGTAGTCGAGAAGACCAGATCCAGGGTATGGCCCTTTTCATGCGTTGGTCCGAGGTGATATGGAGAAAGGCCTAGAGGAGCCGTAACCTCCATCATTTTGATCGTGTCTACATCCGTTCCATCATCCATGTGGCTATTGAAGTCGCCTACCAATATGCAGTGCTCCGATCTCAGCACCAGTGTCGATTATCGACTGGAGCTCTTCAAAGAAGGTGCCTGTCGGTCCCGGGGGCCTATAGACTAAAAGTCCTTTAAAAGATTGGTGCGGCGATAATACTATGGAGAAGGCAAGGGATTCACATCCCATGATAACATCCATAGGAATAGTGGTGCAAGTGGCTCGTTTGTTTACCACAAGTGCCAACACTCGTACCTCTCCCGCCACAAAACAGTGACTTTCCTCCACTCCCCCCAGACCATTCCAGTCGGGGGGAAGACTCAAACAGTTCCTACCTGTCTGGAACTCCATCACAACAGACAAGTGGGTAAGACAAATTATCCAGTATGGTTACTGCCTGTAACTAACCACTACCCCTCCACACATTCTACCCAAGCAACGCTATGACACCAGACCATCTTACGCTCCTCAAACAAGAGGTGCTTTCATTGCTGCAAAAACACGCAATAGAACTAGTTCCCTTACAACATCAGGGTACAGGAGTATACTCACTGTACTTCCTAATCCCCAAAAAGGACGAGACGCTCAGACCAATCCTGGACCTCAGACTCCTAAATCAGTACATAAACTCAGATCATTTCCATATGATCACTCTTCAACAAGTACTCCCACTACTACAACAAGGCTATTTCCTTGCCACATTATACCTCAAGGACGCCTATTTTCACATCCCCATGCATCCTGCTCACAGGAAGTATCTAAGATTTGTGGTAGACGGACAACACTATCAGTTTACAGTCCTTCCATTCGGGGTAACAACTGCGCCCAGAGTATTCACCAAATGCCTAGCAGAAGTAGCAGCGCATCTCAGGAGACAACAAATTCATGTCTTCCCATATCTAGACTATTGGCTCATAAAAGCCAATTCATTCAACAAGTGCATCCTACACACTCGCCAAACTATTCAAATCTTACACAACTTGGGATTCACAATAAACTATCCCAAATCTCATCTCCAACCCTCCCACATCCATCAATATCTGGGAGCCACCATAAATAACTCCAAAGCACTAGCATATCCCAGCCCAGCCAGGATAGCCAAAATACAAGCTCTGATCGCAAAATTTCAAACCCAACACTCTCTTCCAGCAAGAGTGTTTATGCAACTCATAGGCATGATGGCGTCATGCATCTTCATTGTGCCTTATGCAAGACTTCAAATGCGTCCCCTGCAAGAATGTCTAGCACGTCAGTGGAATCAGGCTCACGGACAACTGGCAGATCTGGTGTTGGTGGACAACCGCTCACATCGCTCGCTAAAATGGTGGAACACCATAAACCTGTCCAAAGGCCGGTCGTTCTTAGAGCCTCTTCCACAAATAGTGCTGACAACCGACGCATCTCTCACAGGATGGGGAGCCCACCTCCTAACACACACACCACTCAGGGCACATGGACCATTCAACAGAAAGGGCTCCATATCAATTACCTGGAGCTACTGGCAGTATTCCTAGCACTAAAATCATTCCAATTACATCTCAGGACAAAACTGTCCTCGTCCGGACAGACAACATGACAGCTGTGTATTACATACAAAAACAAGGAGGCACACATTCTCTCCAGCTGTCCCAGCTCGCACAGAACATTTGGAGATGGGCCTTTCCCCAGAACATATACCTGCTAGCAGAACACCTTCCAGGAGTTCACAATCAGATTGCCGACCTGTTGAGTCGACAAAACCAACAGATCCACGAATGAGAACTACACCTCAAACCTGGTGATAATTCCGACCCAGTGGCACACACACAACCACACGCGGAGAGAATCAGGCTGTGACTCTTGGATGTACTCGTCTTAGATTCGAGGTGACTTAAATCGGCATTACTTGGACGGCTGTATTTTTTCGGACCAATTGTTCTCTACACTTGCATCTTAGATCGTTCCCGGTCCGCGTAATTGTTAAGACATACTGGGTCGGAATTATCACCAGGTTTGAGGTCTGATATATTCGCCACACTTATAGAAGCCCTGAAGAAGTCTGGGGTTTTGTGCCCCTTGACGAAACACGTGTTGGCTGGCTGGAATATCTGAACTCCACATAAACAGAAAGACTGAATTTAATCTTTCATCCTGTGGTCCCTCACTTTCTTCAGTTGCTTTGTTTATTGAATGATTTTGAAATAATATGCAATTACGCATTATACACTGAATTTAACGTGTGCACAGTTTGTATCCGGAATATGCTACTTACCAGTATGCATCTGCTCTTGGCATGTAGAGCTGCAGAGCCACACACGCCCACCCACCTCCCCGGGACCTGTATCTGTTCCAGCATCGTCTTACTTAGACATTACACATGGACATCCTTTCTTTATTTTTACAAACTCCATAATTTCCCATCATGGCGAAAAACAATCTGAGGATGGAGTGGATGCCCATGCGCACTGTAGTCCAAGGGAGGAGTCACCTATCTCGTGACCAAAGACTTCTTCCGAAGACAACAACCTGCAAGCATCCGAGCCCAACACCAGATGGCGATCTATCCTAAGGGTGTGGCTCTGCAGCTCTACATGCCAAGAACAGATGCATACTGGTAAGTAGCGTATTCCTTTTGTGCATGGCGTAGTGTTTCAGCTTTCTGCTATGCTGTGGTGCAGATCTGCTGCAAAACTTAAAATGCATGGCAGAGAGAAAAACCTGCATTAATCTAGTTACCCCATATTTTTTTGCATCTGCCTACATATAAATGAGTATACAGGAAGTAGACTTCAGAGCACATCAACAGCTGGCATCCACAGCACGGTCTGGTCAAGGTGGTGTGTTTGTTTTATAAAAGGCTCCATTTTATAATTTTTTTAAAATACAATTCAACAGCTTTACACATTGTAAAGCGTTAAAAGTTGTCTGTGGAGGACAAAGAGTTCATCTTTGCAAATTGACATGCCCCTAATCAGAGTCATATCAGTACCGTCTGAAGTCTTGCACCCATGTTGTAGTAAAGACAGTGGTATCTGATGTTCATGACGTCATAACATCACAGAGTGGGAGAGTTATTGAATTAAAACAAATCTGCTATTGTACTGGTCTCAGTTGTAGAAATCAAACTGTTAGACACGGGTAGCGTGGTGCAGAGCGGGTGGGCCAAACTCCGGAGGAAATGTGTAAAGCATCCACGCAGCACACACAGGCGACACACAAGGCACACTACAACAAGCATTTGCAATGCAATAGGTCTCGCAGTTACTTGAGTTCAAGCTATTGGTATTGTAAATGACAATGCCCTTTATTTAAGTTTTTAAAACAAAAATAAAAGGCATTGTTATTTGCAATGGTAATATCTCAAGCTTGCGTAAATGCGAGACCTATTGCATTGCAAATGCTTGTTTTTATGACTGCCTCGAAGAGAGGAACTCGATACAGCTCCCATGAGGTTGTTTGGAAATTGCTGGTTGTGATGCACGCTGTGTTGTAGTTACTTTTTTAAACGCGGCAGAGTCTTTTATTGTAGGGTCCCTGTAAAAGAGAGATGTAGATGTTTCACCGCGATTGGGACAGGGCTGGAGTAATTTACACAAACAAGTCACGGGCATGCAAACGCATGTTACAAGGCACTAACCAGATAAACTTTGCACAGAGCTTCCGCGGCCTCAGTCCCCAACACCAACACCGAGAGATTAGGGGTGAGGAAATGTGGCAATGTTGAATGGGCAGGCTCCTCTTGCTTGTGCTGTTTTTAACGCACATACTCACCCAGCGCATATTTTTTTTCTCCAAGAGAGTCTCTAGTTCAGTCTCTTTGTGGGACTGACTCCAAATTCTAGTTTTCATGTTGTCAGGACAGACATTTCCTTTAAATGCCGAGAAGGCACTGCCATTCTACACAACAGAAGCTTTGAAATGCAGATTTGTGATGGTCTGCAAGTTTGGGCATGATTTATGCATTCGTCTATATTAGCAAGTGTCTGAAGTACTACATTTCTGAGGCCCATTTGCTAGGACGTGAAACAGGTATGCCCTGGCCATTCTTTAAACAGCATGCCGTGGTTAGCACGAGAAACACTGCATGCCAGACTTATTTCCTTTCTGTGAGGGGCTTCCCGTAACACGGAAACCTCTCTATTTCCCCTCTCAACTAGTTTTGTTTTTGAAAGATTAGGGAAGGCACAAACCACAATAAAACGTACACGAGAGAAGAGGCCAGAAGGGAATGATCTGGGAGCCAAACAACTCCATCCTCAGGGATGAAAGGCACGGGGGCAAGATGGTAAAAGTTGATTAGTGTGGCAGTAAAGGAAGCTGTTTAGTTTTATAAGGGCACTTGTCGTGGTGCACGGCTGGGGAGAGGAAGGGGGACCCTGTAGTAAAAGAATGCTATCGTTGTTTACAAGCCGGCTATGCTGACCTCATTGAGGTCGCTGCATGGGATAACATACAACTGTCCACAACGAGCACACTCTTTACCGAAGTGATCTAATGGAAAGGAGCCTTTGTCCGGGGGACGAGGTTTAAATGTTTTGCTTCCAAAATTCATCGCAGTGGACATGATGACAAGAGAAAAGAAAACCGCGTCTGGTTATTTTCTGCTGATCTACAATGACAACTGAACGTTAACACAAGACTGAATATAGAAACCACTTCCTGATTGTGGGTATATAAACGGCATCCTCATTCGTGTGCCTCGAAAGATTCTTATTGGTTAGATAAAACTGTACATTTGATTGGCTTTGAAGGCTTTTCTAACGCACGTGTTAGGTGCGAATGCTTAGCGCAGTGCATTAAAAACAAGTAGGACAAGCCCGGCGAAGCGTGGCGCGCGCGCGCTTGGGGGCGGGGGAGCGGACCCTTTGAAGTGCTCCCAAAAGGCGGATTGCATGGCGGCACGATGCGCTTGATTGTGCGCATGCTAGCCATGCAATCTGCTTTTTGGGAGAACTTTTTAAACCCGCTCTCTATAGTCTCGCTTTGCGATCGCTTATGCGATAGCAAGGTCGAGACCTAAAAAGAGACCACACCAGTTTAGGTGGAAAAAAACAGCATATGTATTATGCAAAACACAGCAAGAGGTAATCACTGTGGTAACACTGTGCCAACTGGCACCAGGTAGACATCTTCAGAGGGGACTATTTACAGGGCAGGGCGAATCGGGCCGCTGCCAGAACTATCACAAGAGTACGTGGAATAAATGCAAAACACCAGCAATAAGGGTGGAACCGCCAGTACCTTCTGGCAAGTCCAGGTACTGGGCGACCTTGTTAAAAGTATCAGGCCGAAACATAAGGCGTCCTCATTAGCATGAGGCATTAAGAAGGAACATATGAGATCAGGCGTAATCTAAAACATCCTATTAGGCATCTCATTAGCATAACCAACATTCACAGTGGGCATAACCCTCAAACATCATGGTAATACCATTAGGCAACATCACATTAGGGGCATCAGCCACATGGGGCATGGCATTAGGCTTTATCACATGCATAAATCATAATCCTGGGCACCAAACCTGTGAACATAGGCACCACTCCCATTAGCATGAATACATTAGAAGAAATACATTAGGCATCAACCTTATTGTCATGAAACAGTAGGCATGAAAACCCTTAAGCGCTGAAACACCTTACGCCTTTTATCGGCATGCCTCACATGGGGCATAAACACATGACAGTAGGTATAACAAAATATGTCCTGCACCTCTCCTGGGGGATAAACATAGTAGGCATACACCTATGCGCTAGGCATCAACAGGAGCATAACACAAAATTTAGCAAATGCATCCACATTGCCTATAAACGCATCAGCTTAGGGCATGAGAACCATATCCTTAGTGTCCCAACACGTTATGCACACATCATGGTATTCCGCCTAAACATGCCCAAGGACATTGCAGCTGCCCACTGTCCTGCGGGGAACTGTGTAAAGTAAATCAGGCCAGTACGGGGAACATGGGAACCCCTCCTCTGGGACTCTCACCTTACAGTTCGGCCCCAAATGTTGCATGTGGTAGCCCCTCTTCTGGGACTCGGAAATCAGCAGACTTGCCCACGCTGAGACAACAAGCACTGGCACCGGGGGCGGGCACCGGCGATGTGCCCCGACAAACCCCCCAACCACCAGCAGACTGAGCCCCACTCACCGGGACTCCGCGCGCTGTTCTGGGCTCTTCTCTCACCGTTGAGTGAGGGGGAGTTTGTAGGCCTCACACTGCGCTGGGACTGGCAGATGCAGGCCCCACACTACTTCAGCAGACCCGACCCGACCCGGGTCAGTCAGGGTGCCGCTTTCTTCCGGGCGGCTCTCCCTGAGGCCTGGGAAGCCTCCGGGCTCCTCGACGATCTGGGCGCAGGAACCAATGGGAGCGCGGCTTACCGAGGGCGCGGCCTTCGTGGTAGCTACGGTGGCCCTCCCCTGGCTTCGGAGGTCGCGGCGGCGTCCAGGTTCCTCCGCAGTCTTCCTCCGCTGTAACGCCCGGGCGACGGCGGTGATTTTGTCTGCAGCAGCGCTCTTCCCGCCCGGCGCTCCCAGAGGGGTCCCGGCCGGCGGCGGTGAGTTCCGGCAGCTCTGCGGTGCGGGGTAGGCAGTTCCTCTCGTTGCGGCTCTGCCACGGCGGTGATTTCGGGCAATCTTAAGGTGCGGGGTAGGCTCCTGCTTCTATTGGTAATTAACCCATGGTGTGGGCACCCGCTGGGTTTCTAATTAGGCTGACACGCGGGGTAGGCACCCGCTTCCCCTCGGCCCACAGGGGGGATCCCAGCGCCGGGGGTCACACCGCAGCACAGCGCAAGCAGATTCTTGGAGGGGGGGGGGTGGCAGCGCCTACTTGGAACGGCGCTGGCAGCAGGTGGTAGTTTCCAGCATTAGAGCGCTTGGGTGATGCGGCGCTTTTACCTTGTGGTTCCCAGCACTTCCCAGCCTTGGCGGCCAGTCCTTTCAGTATAGCGCTTAGTTAGCACAGTCAATAGACCTATAGTGCTCTCGCAGCCCAGCGCTGCAGGGGTCAGCTTCTCACCTCCTGGACAGCAAGATAAAGCGCTCTTCTTCTCCAGGCGCTAGCCAGCAGGCAGGCACAGTTGTAGCGCTCATGGGGCGCTAGGGCAGGAGAGCAGGCAGGCAGGCAATGCTGGGCCAGATCAGCAGTCAGTGGGCACTCATCAGTACAGGACAGCAGCTCTTAGAAGCAGTCATCTCCCATAACGTGGCACTCCTGGTACTGCAGTCTATACTCCAGCAGCGGGCTCTTACTGGCCCTGTGGACAGCAGAGGGGGTACAGTTGGGCAGACAGTCCCATGTGGTGGTACCTCCTGGCAGAGTCCCCTCACCTTCAAGTCCACGCTCCGTCTGAGCACATGGTGGCACAGCCCCCCTATATATACACCCCTCCTCCCACCTACCAGAAAGGGCTGGAAGCTTCTGATAGGTTCCCTGGGGAACCGGTCCCAACTGGTTTAGGGGGAGGTGTAGAGCACCCTGGGTGCCAGGTTTCCCTCCAAAAGCTGGGGGTGCTGGGAAACAGACAACTAGACTGGCAACTCACCTCAGGCAGGCGGCACAAACACACAGCCATGGCATCCATTTTAAAAGTAGCATTTCTTCACAACAGTTCAAATAAATCTGCGCACGCCATTGCGCAGCAGGTATTAATTCACACATGGTAAAAGGCTAGGAGGAAAAGCAAACCTTTTTGGACAATAAGGGCCAAGTCCAACACTCCACTCCACTTGGGAATTCACTCCACTAGTGGTAAAGTGGTAAAGACAAGATTTGCAGCATTTGGGTTTCTCTTTCCGTAGAGACGAGCAAAACTGCCTGCAAAAGTTAGGGATTGAGGAAGCAACAAACCCTGCTCTTTTGTCCGCACTTGTAAACGTTTGCAAGTACCAATGCGTATGAATCTTTTACTTAAATGATTTTTATAACTAACACTGCAATTGAGTTTATCAATATAACAATGTAATGTTTAATCTGTTATTGCACTGTGGGACTACATGTGTACCTCTCACATGTTTAAAGACTTCAAATAAAATAAAGGTACCACTCACAATGTTTTGTTCTTGAAAGGATTGTGAAATGTTATCCTGGCTGAAGGCACTAAGATAACTTACTTGGAGACGGTCAATATATGAATGAGGTGGTGACTATTAGTGCTGGAATGCTACATTGAATATGCGAAAACCTGCATTTTTGGCTGGTATAATTACCTTTTTTAATGTGCATTCTCCTTTGTTTCCCTTTTCCACTTTCAGATCACTTGGGCCAGCTTTTTGCTGCTGCAGGATATGAGCAGGTGGCCAATGAATATGTCCTTCGACAGACTGTCAATAAGAAAGAAGGGCTCTGCGTTCCAAGGGTCTTCCTTCAAAGCAAATTTCGAAAACCTCACGGGGATTCCTGATTGCCCTGTTCGAACTTTGTTTGGCCAAAACTATCCTGCATCTCTTGCCAGCAGTTTGAGCCCAACTGATGTATGGCCTTATTTTTGGACGCTTGTTATCCAACACGAATTATGCTTTCATTGCTCTGTGAATTAGTTTTATATTTGAAAACGTCAGGGTGCCCTATACCTACAAACATTGGAAGCCTTGGATGGCGTCTGGCTTTTATACTTCGTTACTAAGAACTATAGTTACTTTTTCAACTTCTAGATTTTGCTCTCATTTGTCCAATTCCTCTCATTACATTTATTTGTTTTTTCTTTGCCCATTTATACTCACGAATGTCTCATTTGCATTAAGATGCAGCGCTCATCTTCATGGCAGGGGACATCGAACTTTGGCTCAGCAATGCGTGTCTAACAGGAACCTTCGATCAGCCGCATCACACATGATTCACCAACAAGCCTTTTCAGGCATCAATAGCCAGGATGCATGTCTTTGGGAGTCCAGAGCCCAATACTCTAGAGTGCCCCAAAGGGTCCCAGAGCATTTGTGTGTAGGGCTCATCAAACGGGCCATCGATCAAATATTATTTAACTAGAAGGACAGCATTTCGGGAATGTTTGGTGTCAAATCACCCCTCAATCCTGATGAACTCATTTCAATCAGTCATTTTTTCCAAGGACTATAATGGTCAACAATGCTTCTCGAAGTGACTACTAGTGACTGTCAAACTCCAGAATAAAGAAATAACTGATTGGTTCATATTAGTTATCAATTCTTGGGTCATTTCACTTCCTTAGAAGCCTCTGAACATTGGACTGTAGGCTTAGCCCTCAATTGTCATTGCTCTGTTCGATTAGGGGGCTACTGAAATGTATTGGGTGAAAGACTTATTAAGCCAGGTGAGTCGAGCAAGTGGAAGATACTATGGGAGAAACTGAAAGCTTACCGACAGCGGTTTACCACCCAGATAATGGCTCTCCAGGGCCTAGGACTGTAGGGAAGTATTTGCATTTTGAATATTTTGCTCCCTATTTTTAGGAATATAAAAAAATAAAACTGTTACATGTGACCCTTGGAAAAGGAGTCTGCGTCAGAATGTCCTGCATGTCAGGCTTAAAAGATTCTATCTGCCTGGGTAAGGAACAGGTAATTACAATAGTATTATGCAATAATGTGAGTCGTAGACCAACCTAATGCCGTAGTTGTGGCATAGCATTTTTTCAAATTAAACTTAATTTTTAGATGGACCTTTCATGAGAAAAGCTCCACAATGCTTAGGACAACTTCTCAATTCATGTGTATTTTTGCATTGAATAACTTTCAGCATTAAAATTCCCATTTTTAGGTCTTGCTTGTGACAGCTAGTGCCTGCACTCTTGCTTACGAGAGCTATTGTTTTCTACAGGGGCTTAGAATCCTCCCACTGCTTACATTTGTTCGCTTCATTATCACTCTTACTTGCTGCCTCCTAATTGGCAAGTGCATGCTGGCTTCACTTCCTCTACTTTCTTATGGAGCATGGACCAAGTTTGCTTCATCTTGATTAGCGTCCTTCGTTGCTCACACTGTGATTGAGGTACTATTTTTTCTTTTCTTCCTGTTGTGTCGGTTCTTTTTTTAATTCTTCTTCTTGTCTTGCTTCCACAAGTCATATCGCTTTTTTATTTTATCTTGCCCCTTCATAGCCCTTTTTTGTTTTTTTAACTCTTATAGCATCTTTTCAAAATAACTTTTAGCCATGCTGCACAGCAGCCACGCTCTTCTACAACATGGCTAAAACAAATTGGCAAAGCCGATAGCTCTCACATGGGCGAGACCTGTTGACTTTGCCAGTGCTTGTATTTTAAAGCTGTTGTAATTGTCAGCCTTTGTAACCATTTAGCCATCCTCAACAAGACAGCTGTTTAAATAAAAAGAAAAGGAATTGACCAGACGTCTTTTGGTTTGACATGATCTATTTAGGTTTTTTGAAGAGTTCTATATCTTGCAGGCGCTTTAGGGGCTTTCGTGGTACATACAAATGTACATACATTTTTGTTAAAGTCTGCAAAGTTTAGTTAATACTGATGTTAATGGAGAAGGGGTTTCATGTTGGGGTGACCTAAATACATTGTGGACAGTGTTCAGTTGGAGCCTGGACATGCAGCGCTATTTGTTGACTCCATGCACAGTCTCAAGTCTGCTTAATACCCTTGTTTAATATGTCTGGGTTTCAGAATGGTCCTGAAAGCAATCTAATGTGGCTACGCTCTCGTGGCTGGCTGATGAAAGTTCAAGGTCCTGGACACTATGCCCTTAGACTGTCCTACACCAAAAACACATTCTAGCAAAAATGTGGAGAAAAACTCTGAGGTTTCTCACCTCATGCAGTATGGTACTGGCTCCTTTGTGTAATCCAACCCCTTTTGCAGAAGTGCCTTGTACATGGTGCACAGAAATTTAACTGTAATCCGAAATTTGAGCGCGAAGCTAGGATGGCGTTTTTGTTGTTGTTGTAATTTATCTTTTTATTTTTCACACCAACGAAAGACCGGTACATACAATATATAGTCACTGTGATTGATACCCCCCCACCCCATTTAGACATGCTTGTCACATAATGCCATTCACCCCTCAATTGAAAGGGGGTCCCTGTGATAAATAATACTTATACATTGCCTGGAAATAATGAAAGGTCAGGTTAAGTATCGGGTGTAAACCAACAGTGTATGCGGAGCGGGGGATGGAGAGACCCAGAACATTACCCCTAGGGGGGAGAAGCCAGCATCTCCGCCGTCAACTGGGCCATCAGTGCCTATCTATCCCTCCGGAGTTCCACCAGTGTAGAAATGCAGATGTCCCCTCTGTATCTATTTCATTTCCCCCACTTCTGGTCCCACGTTTTGGGGCAGCCTCTATTCTTAAATATACAGATTTTTCATCCACCATGGCAATATCCACATCTTTTGACCAGTCAGCCAGGCGCGGTACCGCAGCCACCCCCCAGTGTTGTGCAATGTTCTGCTTCGCTATAATAAAACCCATCGAGGCCCTTGTCTGTTCAGCCAGCGTGAGGTCGGTCGCCCCCATATATTAAGTAGGCACAGTTGGGGTGACAATGCAAGGGATTTACCTCCCACTCTCCCAAGTTGGCGGGCGATTTTCACCCAGTTGTCGTGTATGTATGGGCAGTCCCACAGAATATGGAAAAAAGTACCCTCCTGATTGCAGTGTCGGAGACAAAGCGGATTGGGGCGCCTACCCAGCTGGAACAGGAGTGAAGGATCTTGAGTTGGAGCAGGCGCAAACGCATAGGAATAGCTATTTCTCGGGGTGAGGCTAGAGCATCCCGTCACATGTCATCCTCTATTTCACCCAGATCTTTCTCCCACCCCAACTTGAGTTTCAGCATCGGGTCGGGGCGATTGTTGACCAACTTCTTGTAGGTGAGTGAGATGGCCTTACGGTCTATAGGATCTAGTAACAGGCGGTCCTCCAGAGGGGACGAATCGGGGAGAGGACCATCTTGAGGCAGGGCTGAAGACACCACGTGAGTAATCTGCAAGTATCTGAACGTCTCCGACGGATCCAGTTGATATTTAGCTTGGAGCTCCAGGAATGATGCTAGCCTCCCCTGAACCCAGATATCCCTGACCGTGGAAATTCCGATCAAGTCCCATTTGTCGAACCCCAGACAGGTGCTGAGGTGGCCTAAAATATCGGTCTCCCACAGGGATGTAGCCTTCGTCAGGCGCCCGCGCCATCCCAATCCTCTAGTGACTGCACGTCAAACCACAACCGTGCGTGCTGTGGGACTTGTCAATTTAAGTTTATGGGGATTGGTGTATAGCGCTCTGTTATAACCGCCCCGTCCCAGGAGCCAGTGATCCGTGCGGAAATTAGGTTTGTCATGGAACTCAAACACCCAGCGATTAATCACAACCAATTGGGACGCCTGGTAATACAGTCTAAGATCCGGTAGAGCGATGCCCCCATCGTACCAACCCATGGTAAGCTTGGTCATCGCGATGTGCGGTGCGTGGCCCTCCCATCCTTGCCACTGCGATGTTAAATCCCCGAGAACTCGCCGGGGAAGAACCCCACAGCGCATATATCTGGGAATTAGACCAGTTTATTTGGTATCCAGAGTGAGCGCCGAATATGTGAAAAATGTGAAGCACCCGCTGCAGCGACTGTGCAGGGGAAGCCAGTTATAAGAGGACATCATCGGCGTATAGGGAGATACGGTCTTCGTGAGATTCCGTCCACTTAAGTATCTCCGGATCACCTCGGACCCAAACCGCAAGCGGCTCCAAGACTAGGGCAAAAAGCAGTGGCGATAGGGGGCAGCCTTGTCTCGTGCCCCGGTGTTAGACCTGTCAGCCCTTTGGGTGGTCCCTCCTCATCATTATTTATTTTGTCCCACTTTTGCCTCAAACCCTGTTAGTATTTTTCCTTTTTGGGAACCACCAGACTTTTTAGTATTGATGCAGATTCAGGGAGCCATTTTATCTACCCCTGGAACTTCTGTCTGAGGGCCTGGAGCACAAAATGGTGGCCACCTGTGACATCATCAGAACCCACTGAAACCTACTAGAACCTTCTGCAACATTCTGGAACCCTGTGACAGTTGGAGGCGGTTTAGAATGTTGGGAAGCTAAGCCAGAGTTGACAGTTGGAGCTGGCAGTTGGCACCTGACTGGTGAAGAGAGAGCAGCAGAAACCTGAAGGAGGAAGGAGTGAGGCAGCAGGGGTGGAAACTTGTGCCTGGAGTGGGGTCCATAAACCCACCCTTGATACTAGTCCCTACTGACTGAGCCCAGCCTGGAGCCCTGTGTGGGAAGAAGCAAGAAAAACCATCTTAAGGACCTGGACAGCAGGAACAGGCCTTAGAAGCAAAGAACAGCCAAGTCCTGACCTGATTATTGGTTTTCCTGGAGTCCGACGTCGAGAAGCCTAGAGACCCGGAGCCCGAGGTGGAGAAGCGGCGCTGACTGGAAAAGCAGACGTCGTACCCGGAGCCGCCAGAGGTCGAGAGAGGGCGCCGACGGAGGTCGTAGAGAGTACCAGAGGTCGAGGAGGAAGTCACCCGAGGTCGAGTGAGCGGCGTCGACGGGGGAGTGAAGTCCGCCCTCCGGAGTCGCCGGAGACCGAGGTGAAGCGTGCCGGAGGACGGGAGTGGAGATCGCACTCCGGAGTCGCCGGAACCTGAGGAGAGGAGCACCGGAGGTCGGGAGTGGGGATCGCACTCCGGAGCCGCCGGAAGTCGACATCGAGCCAAGGCCGGCCGACGTCATCGAACCTGAGGTCGCCATCGGACCGGAGCCGCCCGAAGTCGACATCGAGCCAAGACTGCCCGACGTCATCGAACCGGAGGTCGAGATCGAGCCGAGGCCGCCGACATCGAACCGGAACCGCCTACCGGCGTCGTCAAGAACTGACATTGTGCCGAGGCCGCCGACATCGAACCGGAACCGCCTCACGGCGTCGACACGACTCTAGCGGCGTCGGAGCTTCAGAAAAAGGGCAGTAAGTGGAATAGAGGGCGCCTAAGGCCCTGTGGAATCCTGAGAGACTACCCTAGGGGCTAGAGAGGTGCTGGAACCAGCTTGATTGTGCCAGGGGTGAGCTGAGACTAATTCAGAGGGGTTGTGTAGAGTGAGAGAGCCAGGTCTCTAGAATCTCCCCCCTTTATCTACCTCTGTTTGGGCCTCAGCCTTGTCCAAGCCAGGGAATAGACACCCTCAATCCATCCACCTAACCACAAGCTGTGGCTGGGCCAAATCAGCCCATAGAAATCTAAATGTGATCTGATTCTATAAGTGTCACTGTCAGCTTTTAATTATTTATTGAGAGCACTCTATTTATTGTATTTAACCTATTTATTGCTTCACTGTATTTACTGTTCCACAGTATTTATTGTCGCACAATATTTATTGGCTTGCAGTATTTATTGCCTCATAATATTTAATTGCCTGTATGTAATGCACTTATATTTATGCCTTAATTATTTATGATCTCCCCTATTTATTGAATCATTAAGACAGTATTTATCTGACGTACCCTTCCACAGAAAAAGCCTTGTATATGGTGATGGTGTTATTATTTATTCAATCAGCAACTAAGAGAAAAAGAAGATAAAGAGATATATTTTCAGTATAATTTTTAAGGTGTAGTGTCGTTTTTGGAACGGATGCACGCATGGTTATTGTGTGGGTATTGCGTATGCTTAACACGGTGCCTGACCCCTGACCACTCGAGCCAAGCTACCACTGTGTATGTCTGGAAAAATCCCATTACCACCACCCTTCCGGTGTGGGAGTGGGGTTTTTCTAACAAAAAGCAAAAAGCAGTGGCGATAGGGGGCAGCCTTGTCTCGTGCCCCGGTATAATGAAAAAGTGGCGGAGCGATGATTGTTGACAACAACGTGAGCTGTAGGGCATGTATATAGTAGGCGAATCCAACGAATACATTTTGGACCACGCCCCACACGGGCCAAAACGGCAAAAAGAAAATTCCACTCGATGGTATCAAACGCAATCGAGGCGTCCAGCGATAAAAGAATCGTGTCTTTCTCGATGGTGTGAAGCCTGCCGAGGACCCCATGCACCCGGCGTAAATTCCGAGCGGTGTTCCTCCCTGGCATAAACCTGGACTGATTGGGATGGACCAAGTCGGCGATAAAGTGGAGAAAACGGTTCGCAAGAAGTTTGGCCAGAATCTTGGCTTCAACTGTCAACAGAGATATGGGGCAATACGATGTGCACTCCTGCAGAGGTTTGTTTGGCTTATGAATGACCACTATAGCAGCCGTACGGATCTCTTCGGGCAGCACACCTAACTCAAAACATTCGGTGTATAGATTAAGCAAATGGGGAGCCAATAGTGTTGACGGGGGCTTAAATAGCTCAATAGGTAGCCCGTTGGGGCCCATGGCCTTCGCGGAGCGGACGTCCAGTATGGCCTTCTGAACCTCCGTCACTGTAATGTCTGCCTCTAAGGTCTCTCTGTCCAGAGGTGAAATAGTCGGGATATCTAGTGTAGCCAGAAGATCAGGAGACAGGGAGGCCTGAGTAGTGAGGGAGCTAGTGTATACCTCCTCGTAATGGCTAGCAAATATGTCGGCTATGCATTGTGGGTCAGTAAATAGGGTACTCTCCGGGGTTGCAATCGCGCAGACCCATCTGGCGGCCTGTTCCCTCCGCTCCAGCCACGTCAGAAGTTTACCATTCAGTTCCCCTTGCTCATAGATCCGGTGTCAAGAGGCTAGCGAACGCGCCGCCCCCTCCTCGAAGAGGAGCTGTCGGTAGTCTTGTCTCTTGAGTGTCAAGCTATGGCGTAGAGCAGGGTCTGGGTCGCGGGAGACGGACTCCTCCAAACTCGAGACCTCGACCTCCAATTCTGATACCCTCTTGGTCCGCTCCGCCCTGTGTGCCACCATGAGTGACAAAGCCCTGCCCTTGATGACCGCCCGAAAGCCCCCCATAACGTCCCTGCTGAGTCAACTGAACCCACATTTTCCACGAAATAAAATTCAGCGTCCTTGCGGAGGGCTTCTCTGATGTGTGGAATTTTCAGCGCTAAAGGGTGTATGGAAATAGAGCCGGGACGTCCCCCCGTGTGAGATCCCAGAGTCGTCAGAACCGGGGAGTTGTCGGAGACGCCACGAGCCAGGCAACCAGACCCCGTGAAAAACCGAATGTGCTGGGCATGAGTAAATAGGTAGTCTATCCTCGACTGACTACCATGTACCCCGGATTGGAACGTGAAGCGAGTGTACGATGGGTTGAAACACCGCCAGATATCCACCATCCCCAGGGCATTAGCAAATTTAGACAATTGTGAACCTCTTGGCGGGTCACCTCGGGGAGGGAGGCAGTCCGAAGAACCGTCCATCGTGCAGGATGGCGTTTTTGATGCGGATTGTATTGTATCTTTTTTTCCCATTTGAGTGCCAGCCTGGTCTTTTGGAGCTGCTCTCATTGTAGTCCATCAATTTATTTATTTATTTATGTATTTATTTATTTAATAGTTTTATATAGCACCAGGTCCCCTCTAGGTACAATTAACCAAGTACATCAAACAATATAAATATTAAAATTAACTTTTAATCATCTTCTGGCAGGCTTAGAATACACAACACCATGACCAGTGCTTTAGTCTTGTCCACTGTTTGTTTGGAGAATTGGGAGTACTTTGTGAAATAGTGCTAGCTGGAGGTTTGTCCCTTTAAGCACTGAGTTTACTTCCAGGATGGAAAATGGATCTGAGTAAAAAGTTACTTCAGTATTCCTGATGTGTTAGGGTGCTGCTGCCGTATGTTTGCCACAGGAAGTGGGTTGTTTCATACTTTTCACCTCTCAACACCTGCAATTCCGATTTTGAACAGTTCAGACAAAGGCAACTCCCCTCATTCGGTGACAAATCTATATTCAGATATTGGTTTGAGGTCCCCTACTGTTGTCTATCCCACTGTAGATTTGGGTGTCTCTGCAGTACACTTGAAATTACAGGCTAGGTTAATGATGCTGTGTACATGTTAAAGAGCAATGGTGATAGGGCTGACCCTTATGGTACACTGTTGAAATTCATTTGACCCTGTTTTGACCGCTGACTATGGTTCGTATGAAACAACTTGTACAATCTTTGCCTACATTCCTATACAATCCCTTACCCTCTCTAGAATTGATCTTAATCCCGTTCCATTAATGTCAATCATGTAGGTGTTTCCTAAAAATGTCGGCCAGATGAACCAAGCCTATTGCCAAGAGAAAACTAAGCCCATTTGTAAGAAACTGGCTCTATATATACTGCACCAAAGTGAGATACAGTGTGTATAGAGTCCAAGAGTCTCCAGAGGTACGCAGAAGTTAAAGTTGGATAGAACCTTACTCTCTAAAGTGGTAGCTTGGTCGAGCAGTAAGGCAGTATCAGAGGACAGTGTTAAGCATTTGATGTACACACTCAGTCAGCAAATGAATTCACACACTCAAGAACTGAACTCTAGGCCAATTGTTTTTGTATAACAAAATATACAGTTGTTTATTTTTAGAACCAACCAAGCCTGGAACAGGTACGCATTAAATACTTTTCAGTAATATGTTTCTGGATATAGAACTGTTTGAAAATGCAATAGGAATTGTACTTTATTTGATTTACAGGGGAGCAGTAGTATGCAACACTTAGCAAATACAGTACATTGGAATGAATAGGCTTTTTCAATAAATTACAGGTAAGTTACTTCTCGGATTACTTTTTCTAACACAGTGCTGGTTCTAGATTCAGCCCTGGGACATTTCCTGAAAACAGTTGAGAAAATGCATTTTAGTTAGATGTACGATTTTTAAAGAATATTCCTGTATTTCAAAAGTTGACACTCCACCAATGTTATCCTAGAAGGAAATTCAATTCACAGGTAAGTTACTTTTACGTTACTTTTCCTACTCAGCGCTGGATACCTAGATAGTTGACTGGGGGTGAGTGCTTGCAATGTTCAACACTCCGTCCGTCATTTCCTTTGGTTTTTGCTTTGTTCGCCATAAGTTGGCTGGGTATGCTCAGACGTGAGTCCCTTGCTCACTTTGCCACTGGATTCAAGCAAGCCTGGCTGAAGACTGCTGAAATGCCAGAAACCGGTCCTAGGAAGCTTGTTTCCGGTCCAGGGAAGACATGGCTTGGCAGTTCGGGCTGGACTGTTCCCATGAGGCACAGGGTCAGACTGATTTGCATATGGCCATGTCTGAACTGGGGTGGCAGAGTGGGCTAAAGAACGGTGATGGATTAAACCCAGATCAGTTGACTGGGGGTGAGTGCTTGCAATGTTCAACACTCCGTCCGTCATTTCCTTTGGTTTTTGCTTTGTTCGCCATAAGTTGGCAGGGTAGGCTCAGACGTGAGTCCCTTGCTCACTTTGCCACTGGATTCAAGCAAGCCTGGCTGAAGACGGCTGAAATGCCAGAAACCGGTCCTAGGAAGCTTGTTTCCGGTCCAGGGAAGACATGGCTTGGCAGTTTGGGCTGGACTGTTCCATGAGGCACAGGGTCAGACTGATTTGCATATGGCCATGTCTGAACTGGGGTGGCAGAGTGGGCTAAAGAACGGTGATGGATTAAACCCAGATCAGTTGACTGGGGGTGAGTGCTTGCAATGTTCAACACTCCGTCCGTCATTCCCTTTTGGTTTTTGCTTTGTTCGCCATAAGTTGGCAGGGTATGCTCGGACGTGAGTCCCTTGCTCACTTTGCCTCTGTATTCAAGCAAGCCTGGCTGAAGACGGCTGAAATGCCAGAAACCGGTCCTAGGAAGCTTGTTTCCGGTCCAGGGAAGACATGGCTTGGCAGTTTGGGCTGGACTGTTCCCATGAGGCACAGGGTCAGACTGATTTGCATATGGCCATGTCTGAACTGGGGTGGCAGAGTGGGCTAAAGAACGGTGATGGATTAAACCCAGATCAGTTGACTGGGGGTGAGTGCTTGCACTGTTCAACACTCCGTCCGTCATTTCCTTTGGTTTTTGCTGCGCTGGATACCTAGATTCAGCACTGGGATATTTCCTGAAAACAGTTGAGAAAATGCGTTTTGGTTATTTGTGTGATTTTTAAAGAATATTCTTAGTTTTCAAAAGTCGACGGAAACATTTTGGGAGAAAAAGTGTCAATGTTGTCCTATGAGGAAAAGCAGGTTATCGGTTTCAAAGTAAGTACTCGGTCTTTGGAGTTGGGGTTCTGGGGTTAGACTCAGGGGTCTCCCAGAGTCAGTGATGCACTGTTGTCGTACCCTCAGCGGCACTAGGGCGGCCGGGTGTAGAGTGTTGAGGCCCAATCAGAGCCTCCAGGATATCGGAATTTCGCAGCAAACCGCGAAATCGGCACTTTTGTAAAAAATGCGCGATTTTTACTAAACTGCCCTCCCAATCCAATTGCCGATATCTCACACTTCCCCGAGATTTCCTTTCCCCCCCTGCGATATCTCCAGACCCCCTTCTATTGGCGATTGGCGGTGGCTCTCGCCACGGGTCCAACCAATAGAAGGAGGGTCCTCCCAGCAGGGCAGGCGAGGTGATGTATATACATTCCTCACCTGCCCTGCTGTGCTGTTTCTGTCATAAGGACTGCAGCTGCTGCTCACCTCACCGTCGGCCCAGGTAAGGAAGCTGTGTTGTGGGGGGCCTGCTGCCTGTTCAGCGAGCGGCTGGCCCCGGGGGCATTATGTTTTTGGGGCCCGCCGCACACTGGGCACGCAGCGGGACCCTCCCGGCATTTTTTATTTTAAATGATTGTGGGCCCGCCGCGTCCCCAGTGTGCGGCGGGTTCCAGAGGTATAATGTTTTTGGGGCCTGCCGCACACTGGGCACGCGGCGGGCCACTCCCGGCATTTTTTTTTTAAATAGTTGTGGGCCCGCCGCGTGCCCGGTGTGCAGCGGGCCCAGGGGGGGCATTCTATTTGGGCCCGCCGCACACGGGGCACGCGACTAGCCCTGGGGGCCATAATATTTTTTTGTAAACACATGTTGGGCCCGCCACGTGCCCGGTGTGCGGCGGGCCCAAAGGGGCATTCTTTTTGGGCCCGCCACACACAGAGCACACGGCGGGCATTTATTCATTAACATGTTTGTGTCCTATATGTAGCCTTGAAGCCAAACAAAGTGTCCACACTGTAAATAAACCAAATATACATAGCTTCATGTTGTTAAATACTTCAAAAAACTAAGATATCTGTGTTTGTTGTAGGAAAAACTGCAAACTAAAATGCTGTAAAATTGCCGCTAAATTTCAATATTTGTGCTGCTAAATTTCCATATTTGTGCCGCTAAATTTGCAAATCCATGCCGCTACATCCTGGGGGGGGGTCTGCCCAATGTTATCGTATGGAGGATAGGGGGCTCCGGTTGGTGGCTGCTGGCAAGTAGGCCATGGGGTTGTAGGAGCAAAGCTCCTAGGGTTTAGCTCAGGGCAAGTTGGGGACCAAAGTAGCACCAAAGGTGCACCCTCAGCGGCACTAGGGTGGCTGGGTGCTGTTTTGACGTCGGGTGCCCTGTTGATTTCAATGGAGATTCTCCAGGACAAAAACACTGCAGGCTAGGGGACGAGGATCTTCCTGGAGCGACCACCACTTCGAGGGGTAAGTTGGGATGTTGAGGGTTGGTAAGGCAACGTTGGTTTGGGCACACAAGGCCATGGGGCATCGGGTGCAGGGGTGTCTTGGGACGACGGATTTTCTTACCCGCTCTGGTCGCGGTAGGGGGGTCCTCGATTGAGGCTGCAGGCGTCGTCAGGACGCTTGAGGCAGGTCAGGGGTCGCCAGATCTCGGGTCAGGATCGCCGGAGGGACCTCCTCGTGGTGTTTTTCCACTCGAGCTCGGGCCGGGTTTGGCGGGTGCAGAGTGGGCTGGATTCGCGGATCCTGGCTGGCACCAGGAGCTGCAGTTTAAACACGTCCGGTGTTCACGGGAGAAACAGTCTGGAAAGTGAAGGCAGGCAGGTCCTCCGGGGTTTGTGAGGTTGCTGGCTGCTGGACACGCTGGGATTTCGCAGGAGCAGGTTCGAGGGGAGACAGGCCTGTAGGGCTGGGGCCAAGTCAGTGGGCGTCGTCCTCTTGTTAGCTCTGCACGGCTCTTCGTCCTTCTTCTTATCTTCTTTTTCTTGTTGCTGGATCTGAGGAAGGAAGGTTCAGGGTGCCCCTAAATACTAAATTTAGGGGTGGTTCAGGTAGATAAAGGGCTGGGACCAATGGGTCCCTTCCCTGGGGTGGGTAAACCCCCTATTCTGCCACTCTCCAGTGGGAGGGGGGCAGGAGCCTGTCCCTGGTTGGCTGGGTCCCCCCATCCTCACACCTCTATTCACTTGTTTTTCCTCTCCAGTTCTCCCACCCAAAGTGGGGGGTAGAACCAGTGGGGACCAGTTGCTGAAAGTAGCAAATGGTCTGGAGAGGGTTACAAAAGCGGCATGCCTTTGAAGCTTCTCCTTTGTGAACCCTGCCCATCCTGGGGGAGGAGGCTTGGTACCTCGTCCCAGGATGTGCATTGTTTCAGGCCCCTGAGAGCAGTAAGCTCTCGACCCAGGGGTCCAGCAACATGTCTGGTGGTGGCAGCCTAAGCTGTCACTCAGTCAGGTCACTAGGAGTTGGTCGAATTTCAGGGGGCATCTCTAAGATGCCTTCTGTTGTGCATTTTACATTAAATCCCACACTGGCATCAGTGTGGGTTTAATGTGCTGAGAAGTTTGATACCAAACTTCCCAGTCTTCAGTGTAGCCATTATGGTGCTGTGGAGTTCGTAATGACAAACTCCCAGCACCATATACTCTTTAATGGCAGCACTGCGCTTACAGTGCCCAGGAATGGATCTGGGCACTGTAGGGGTACAGGGCTCATGCACCTGTACCCTCACCACTGGCATAGGGCACCCAGCTAGAGGGGTGACTGATGTATGCTAGGGCAGTGATTTGTGGGCATGGCACACAGGGATGTGTGCAATGTCGACTCTTCACTTTGTTCTGCACCAAGGCGCTCAGTCTGTAAAGGCAGTGTGTGAGTGTCAGGGTACAGGGCCTCCGAGGGTGGCACATTAAGTGCTGCAGCCCTTAGAGGCCTTCTCTGGTCAAGAATATTTTTATAAAAAACAAAAAAGCCTAACTCCAGTGATGCAGGTTAAAAAGAACCTGTTCACTACTACTGATCACTACACGGTGTACTGCCGCCAGTGGAGGTGGTAGCCTTTCATCACTATGAGGATAGCGCTTTGGGCGCCCATCCCGGTCCAACGTGACCGCAATCTGTGAGACAGACCTTTGTCGTGGCACACACGCATGATATGTGCTTACCATTGCACAAAAATCAGCATTAGGGATCCAGGCAGCAGTACAGTTAGGGACTCAAGGTAGGGTTACATGTCCTTCACCATGGAGAGAACTTTTTCGTCCCAACACCCTCCCTCTCACTTCCATTAGGCACCTAGGACTAGGATTCTTTCATTGGTGTTCTCTGCATTGCAAGCATCCAAATGAGAAGAGGGTTCACAATCTAATTATCCTCAGCCACTGGTCTCCTGTTAGGAAGTGTAAGCGGTTTCCCTTAATTCCTTATGATGACATGCTTTGCCCGCGTGACATGGCTGTCTTCAGTCCATCCTGGATCCATGTTTGTGGTGGTGGCTTCCTGAGGAGTCGCATCTTTCACCTGGGCAGAGTTGATTATGCAGTTTTAGAGCTTTACTGTGGCCCTAGATAAGCATCCTTTTAGTGCTTTACCATTTTGAGCAGTGCTTCCCCTCTGTGACCTTCCTCTTATTTGAACCTCCATTCACCTCTTGTTGCTGCATGTGTGAGCATCCTTCTCCGTCCCACAGACATGTCCTTATGCTCTATCTATTCCCCAGATTTACCTATAGTGTGCGTTTTCCATCAGTCTGTTTAGTGCCCATGTTTGTGGTGCCTTCTGGTCTTATAGTGCCACTGCTACAGGAAATCACTGCATTAATAGGCCAGTGTGAATCCCTTTAACCTTTTCATTGAGCTCTCTTGTATTGGCCCTTGGTCATGTGCTTTGAATGCATTGAAACCTCACTCTGATAGGGGGGCTTATCGGGTGTGATGCACTAGTCCTGGTCTTTCATTTATGCACCAGATTATGAGGAGTTCCGTGCAGTGGGGCTACAATTTCCAAAACCAGAATCACCAGTTCTATATGATATTTACTACCTTGCTCCGCGCCATATTAAGCGTTTTCAAGCCAGAATTGCCTACAGCATTAAAAAGGATTTATTTGGCCCATTTTTACTTCTTGTTCCTAATTCTGATCACATTTCTGCACAGAGTTTTTATGATTGCCTGATTTGAATTTGCTCTGCTCATTCCTGCATATATTTTCTGTCTCCGGATGTGTTTGGCGCAGACATTCCTCCGGCCTGAAGTACGAGGAATCTCTGCACCGAAAAACCAAGGGAGATTCTTAATGTGGCTCATAATCAACCCATTTAAGTCACTGTTGTCAAGTGCCTTGGTTCATTTGGCTTTACTTCTCTGAACTACGACTGTCGTACTCCATCATTGAAGCAACCTTAATGTGCTGGTGCCCAGGCACACTCCCTATATAGGTGTCTCTGGTGTGTGCATAGCTGTAGGGGTGCGGCTTCTTTGACTGTAGAAACCTAGGGATAATAACACCAGCCCCCGACAGATGAACGTTTTTGTGTATTAGTCAAATGATCATGGTTGGAGAGGCAGAGAATTCTGTGGAGGTTACATGGAGATGACTGGGGGACTAAAGAAAGCCTGCAGAATACTGCACACAAGCTTTGTATAGTATGGCCAATGCCACCATGTATAACCAATGACATTTGCATAACCGAAGGTAGGAATATAGAGATTCTTTCAGGATGGTTTACATGGGAGTACAGAGTGGAGTAGGTAGGGGTGGGTCAGTAGTTGATGTTGGTACAGGAGCAGTAGGCCTATAACTTGGAACCTAACCAAACCAACCATTCCATCTGTTTTTCGATGCTCATTGAGAGAATTGTGAGGGGAGAAGAGATCCATCAGGGCATACCAGACAGCACATCCTCCTTGGACACTGGAGCCGTGATTCAGGACACTACCACATGGGCCTGCATGACTATGAGGTTGCTCTATCTGCTCATGACATCACAGATTTGTGGGAAGCTTGAAGACCTCTACAGGGATAGAGGAGAACTGGAACCCCTGGATTGGGGAGAAACGGCCGCCCTGATCTTCCTGGACCGGGAAAAATGGCCAACCTGATTCTCCTCAACCTCTCAGCAGCCTTCGACAGTGTCACACCACACCCTGAAGAAGAGACTTCGTCACATCGGAATCCAAGAGGATGTCCTCACCAGAATAAAACAGAGAATCTGCCTACCACCCTTCACCTCGAAACCCAATAATCTCATCTGCGACATCTCCCTATCCTGTTCAACGCCTACATAACCACCCTGGGCAACATCGTCAGAACCCACAGCCTGAACAGTTTCTCCTACGCAGATGACACCCAGCTCATCCTCTCTTTATCCAAAGACCCATCCACCACAAGGGACATCTTCTGCCTGTGCATGACCAGTGTTGCCTACTGGATGCAAAACAACTGCCTCAAACTCAACACTGACAAAACAGAAGTACTGATCTTGGGGAACAACACCTCCCTGTGGAACGACTCCTGGTTACCTGTGAAACTGAGGTACTTGGGTACATCCCTGATTGGATACTGGGGTACCCTTATCAGTCCCTAGTATATGGTACTAAGGTACCCAGGGCATAGGTACCCCAGAGGTCCCCCATATGCTGAAGTATATATTATGCCACCTATGGGAGACCATCTAAACTATCTTTACAGGCCTGCCATTGCAGCCTGTGTAAGCTGGTGCTAGCACCACTTACGAAAGATATAGGTTTACCTATATCTAAGGTCACTGCACTTAAAACCTTATAAATCACCCCTAGAGCAGTCCTTTCAATCCTGAAGGCAGTGTGCTTTGGTTCTAAGTGTGAGGGTTCCCCTGCATGGGCTGCACACCCCTATGACCTACGGAGTCCATTCTCCTGGGTTGTAAGTGAGACAGTCATAGGGGTACTTGAGGGCTTACTTGAGGGTGGATCCCTAGATTCGTCGTGGGACAAGATTAATTTCAGACACCACTTCTTCTCCGACCATCTGGTCACTCTGGACTTCGCTCTGGGCATCATGGCTGCAACTAGGAAGACTCTTGCTGCTTCTGATCACGTCACCTTGCTCGTCTGCTGCAACATCCGTGTCTGTGCACCATACAGGAACCATCCAAGACACCTGAAGGAATCTCCCTTGAAGTGAAGGAGTCACTTATCTGCATCTGCAGGCACCCCAGCTAAACTGACCGGTCTGCTAATTCTGAGCTCCCATAGACTCTGAAAGGCTCAGCAACACAGGTGGTGGTTCTTCGCACCCCTCGATGCCTGCCCTGTCCTTTCACCAAGTTTGAGGCCAGTATGCCTCGTCAGAGCCGCAGGAACCGAACCCCTGTGCACCGCATCGACTTGCTGTTGCAAAGGCTTGTTTGCTTCCTTCCATCAAGATCTTTGGGCTCCAAGTAGCCCTAACCTCAAGCATCTCCAGTGACCAAGATCTTTGTCCTCACCGCATCTCTTTTCGTGGGCCTGCTTCTTTGGTGAGCTGCTCGAGGTCCACTCGTGACTCCAGTGCCTCTGGAACTGTGGGTCCTCTTGAGGGTCATTTTCATATTCTTTGGGCTCCCCTGATTGCTCGGGGCCTGCCCTGACTCTCCTGGTTGTGGTGAGTCACTTGGATCTTGCTGGTCCCGACACTACACCTTCTTCGCTTTCCACATTCTTTGCGGTTGCCGAGGCTTGTTGGTGCTCCCGACGGACACCGACCCCCTTCAACTCTCGACATCCGACGTGGGACAACTCGTGAACGGTTCCTGGTCTTCCACAGCTTCGCCTGGCCCACACAGCTGCAGCTCCAAGGTCACCTTCAACTCTCCTGCAACACCCGCCATTAGTGGGCATTCATCTTCTGTGCCTCCTGGTCACTTCCAAGTGGCATAGACTCTGTCCCCTCTGCATTCAGGAACTTCTTGACTTGAATCCACCTTTGAGTTCCACCGAACACTTTCTCCTTCTCCAGCAGCGGCATCTTGCTGAAGTCTTCCATTGGGTTCGACGGCTGTTTCCGATGCCACTTCACACCTATGCACCTGACTCCCCTGGGGCAGGTATCCTGGTTCCTAAGGTATCCACGGGTGGGGTGGCTCTCCAGCCTTCTGTCTTCCACTGGGTTTCTTCAGGGTCCACTGGGAAGGGTCCTTCTTCTTTAAAACTGCAACCGCAACATACCCATTGACTTGCATTGATCTCGTGTTCCCACTCTGCACACGACCTCCATGGGTCTCCTAGTTACTTACCTTGGGTGGTTCCTTGGGTCTAGTCTCCTGGGTATAGTCTTGACTCGAGTCGTGGTTCACATTCCACTATTTTAGTACATGGTTTGGTCTCACCCTGGTGACCACTGTGTATTACGTGCTACTTCTCTGTTTCTACTGAAAAGTATTGTGTGTGTCTCCGGCTAGCAGGGCTCGAAAAATCCGAAAAATTGTACTATTCCTGCAGGTCCAGTCCCTAGGAAAATCCCCTCGACCTCACTGCAACCTACTTGACCTCCGTTTCTGAAAACGGAGCAAAAGTGACAAGATAACTAGATTTAAAGGCATCTTTATTGCTCATTCCCTTTGTGAGCAATAAAAATGCCTTTAAATCTTGTTATCTTGTCACTTTTGCTCCGTTTTCAAAGACAGAGGAAAAAAGTTAGTTTGTCTTCCTACTCGCCAGAAAGGGCGAGTAGTACCTAAAAATAGCTCGTCCTCATCAATTCTCCCTCGCAAATGCGAGCGGGCGAGTGGATTTGTCGAGCCCTGGCTAGGAGATACCTGTATATTAGTGAGTGTAGTATAATAAACTATTCAAAGACAATAGAGTCCCTATTAGTTTTTAAGCATTCAGGAGGAAGCAATGCGCTCCTAGAATACAATAGTATTCGAGTACTAATGTTGCCCTCTGGTTCAGATCAGATCATTAGAGAACATATAAGCACAAAACCAAATGTATAAAAAATATTAAAAATGTATTGACAAAATTAATGATAGCAATTTGTACTTCTAGCCACTTTGTGTTTGGGAAGATATCTTCCTTTGCCTCCTTTAATCGGTTACAATCTAAGTCTTTCAACATCTGTTAAAAAGTAGACGAACTGTGTATCAGTCTAGAATGGTCAGTACGCATGTTTAAAAACAATAGTGCAAATACAATATACAAAATGAAAATCATATACAGTTATACAATTCTTTTATTCTTGTCTGTAAGGTTGTTAAAAAGAGTGTTGACGCAGCGTTTCGGTGATTTCTTTATAATTAGCACCTTCTTCAGGACTAACAACATTCAACATACATCTCTCTGCTTAGGGCGCTTCTTGTTTATTTGTGGTAGCGTGTCTGTATTATTCTTGTACTCCGCCACTGCTGTATATATCTTTATCTTATATTCCTGTGATTTCTATTTGGATTCGTAGGAGCCACCGTATAATTTCCTCTGGCTTGCTGTTTTTCGTATTTTCTAATTATGTTAGCTTCTAACTCTTCATTTTCATTCCATTGCATCCATGGATACCGATCAGATGGCTTGGAATTTAATCCTCTTGCAAGATTCCCACTTGGTTCTCGTTTGGGTTCTTGTCCGTGTGCGCTTTCTCAATTGGCGCTTTGGGTGGCGATAATTCCGTTGGATAGTGTCCGATATGGTTTCTGCGGCCTTAGAAACCATATCGGACACTATCCAACGGAATTATCGCCACCCAAAGCGCCAATTGAGAAAGCGCACACGGACAAGAACCCAAACGAGAACCAAGTGGGAATCTTGCAAGAGGATTAAATTCCAAGCCATCTGATCGGTATCCATGGATGCAATGGAATGAAAATGAAGAGTTAGAAGCTAACATAATTAGAAAATACGAAAAACAGCAATCCAGAGGAAATTATACGGTGGCTCCTACGAATCCAAATAGAAATCACAGGAATATAAGATAAAGATATATACAGCAGTGGCGGAGTACAAGAATAATACAGACACGCTACCACAAATAAACAAGAAGTGCCCTAAGCAGAGAGATGTATGTTGAATGTTGTTATTCCTGAAGAAGGTGCTAATTATAAAGAAATCACCGAAACGCTGCGTCGACACTCTTTTTAACAACCTTACAGACAAGAATAAAAGAATTGTATAACTGTATATGATTTTCATTTTGTATATTGTATTTGCACTATTGTTTTTAAACATGCGTACTGACCATTCTAGACTGATACACAGTTCGTCTACTTTTTAACAGATGTTGAAAGACTTAGATTGTAACCGATTAAAGGAGGCAAAGGAAGATATCTTCCCAAACACAAAGTGGCTAGAAGTACAAATTGCTATCATTGATTTTGTCAATAAATTTTTAATATTTTTTATACATTTGGTTTTGTGCTTATATGTTCTCTAATGATCTGATCTGAACCAGAGGGCAACATTAGTACTCGAATACTATTGTATTCTAGGAGCGCATTGCTTCCTCCTGAATGCTTAAAAACTAATAGGGACTCTATTGTCTTTGAATAGTTTATTCTACCCTGTCCCTTTGCTTTGCAATAGGGTAACTCCCCCCCCCCCCCTTTTTGAAAACTTGTGTAGTATAATAAATACATATTTTTATAAATACACTGTGTAGTTCTTTTTCACTTAAACTATAAGATTATATTCTGGTAAAACAAGCTGCTTTACACTCCTGGGTTAAGCCTGAAGGCTGCTCTCCACAGCTACCACTTAAAGAGCCTTCTAAGGTTGTCTAAGACCACTAAAATCACCATAAGGGTTGTCTGGATTGGTGCAGGGTGCCCACTTGCATAAGTGTACATCATATACCAAGCCAGCTTCTCTCAGCTCCCATTTTACCACCAGATGCACCATCACTCAAGCTCTTGTCACTAGCCGCTTGGATTTCGGCAATGCACTCTACGCAGGAATCACCATACGCCACCTGAAGAGACTGCAGACTATACAGAACTCAGCAGCCAGACTCCTCCTCGACAACCCCAACAGACCCACATCACAACTCACCTGAAAGAACTCCATTGGCTCCCTGTCCACAAGAGATGCCAATTCAAGATGCTATCCCACCCCTACATAGCCCTGCACAATCAAGGACCAGCATACATCAACCATCAACAGATTTGATCAAAACTCCAGACACCTACGCTCTGCCTCCCTCGCCTACACTCCCCTGCATACGCCGAAGAAACAACGGTGGACGCTCCTTCTCAGACCGTGCCACAAAGGCCTGAACGGCTTCCCCCTCCAAATCCACCTCAACCTCCGAGCCTCACCTTCTCTTCAGGAATTCATAGGGAAACTCTAGACCAGGTTTTCAACTAATACACCCTGGCAGCTTGGCCCCCCCAGGGCCTGGATACCATTGCGGGTGAATAGCAGAATTCCTGTTTGATTGATTGATTGATGGGGTGGGGTGGTGAAGTCATGAAGACTAGATGGGGTAGGTACAAGGGGAGTGGGAAGGTGGGGGATGTGCTGGGGAGAATTGAGGGCAAATTATGGGATCTTTTTTTGACCTGCAAGCTAGCAACAGGTCTGAAGGGGAAAGGGTGGAGTGGTTGGTGATGTGGAGGGTGGTCGGGGTGGAGTTTGTTCCAGGGGAATGTTGGCCTGGGTAGTAAATGTCGGGGGGATACACAACCATCACAAGTAAGGGGTAATCGAGGGAACACATTGCCACCCCTCAAATTTGATGCTCTGTTGACTTATTCGGAGTCTGTCCCAAAGCCCAAATTGGTTTGCTGAGATGCTTCCCCCATCTTTGTGATTTCCTGTAGGGACTTGTGTGCCTGGCTGCCATTGTCTCCTTGGTTCTTTGGACTCGAGTCCAGGTGGGGGTGTTTGCACAATACTAGTTCTGACATTGACTTTACACAATGGTCCTTAACCTGCAGCCTAGTGCTGTTGCATCCGAGCTCTCTGGTTGTTGGAGGGCTTGGATGAGTTGTTAAGTCCTTGGTGGTTTCTCCTTTGTATTCTGAGTATTCATCTACTATAGTTTTAGAAAACAATCAAAAAGTGCAGTAATAGACTGATATTTCGATAGTTTAACCCTGCATGTACTTCAAAAAGCATTCTATTTTGGTGAAAGTAATTGTTTTAGTCATTAATACAACCAAGTAATATGTATTTACTTGCATAGCTTTTAGTGCTATAGAACCAGTGGTGGCTGATATGTAACGGGAGTGGTAGGGAGGGGAGAATAAAAATATAAAAAAAGATCACTAACCTGGTTACGGCTGCAGCTTCTCCTCCGTCTTCTTCTCTTCCTGACTCCTGGTAACACACAGGCTTCCCTAAGCCAATCATAACGCTGCTGTCGCCAACATGACAGCAGTTTTGTGATTGGTCTGAAAGGACGGTTTGGCCGCTCAGTGCCTGGGAGCCTTGGAACTGTTCTCCACCTGGCTGTGCAACACAGCAAGGTGGAGAAATGCTAAATGGGCAAGAATGTTTGGCCGGCCAAACTGTCATGCGCACTTAAGGTGCGTACATATTTCCTCCTCCCTGTGACCCCAGCCCCGCCCGCCCTAACCTGACCCTGTAGCCGGTAATAAAAATAAAATGATAACATGTTAATATCATTTTATTTTTCCACTGCTCCGAGAGTAGTGGGGGCGACGCTCCTCCTCAGAAGAGAAGCCACCGCTGTACAAAATTACCACTTTTCTGCAGTAAAAAGGCAAACAAAATGTCTTATTAAAGAAGAAAAGAAAAATAAATAAACAGTAGTAACATTTAATGGTGCACATTACAGCAAATGCCTAATAAGCCACTACAAAAACAGTACACACATCACTTCAAAGGACTCCAAAACAGAGCCTATATTTGTAGGCAAGCTGACTTAATTAACAAACAAAAACCCCTGAGTTTTTCTACGTTTTCTTCACCGAAGGACTCTATAAGGATGCGTTTGTCCAAATACAGTCTTGCATTGCTGTACTTTGTTCCTTGTTTGAACTAACAACTGCATCATGCCTAGCTCTCCACAGTTATTTACAAAAGGGTGACTGATGGTCCGATTACTTTCACTGCACAGGTTCCTTGGATTTCAGGCAAAAAGGTAAGGTTTTGGGGAAAAAATTATTAGGGTTTCCTTTATGTTGTTTCACTGTGAGTAGTGGACTAGACATGAATGCAGTACATTTTGGCAGAGCCACTAGTGAAGTCTGGTCATTTTTTACCCTCACAGTAGTACTAAATTTCATTTTCTGCTCTTTGGTTTTCAAAACATATTAGGATCCCACAGCATATTATCAGAAATGCTTGTTTTCGTGCTCAATTGAATTAATTTGTCCAGAGTAAGGCAGCTGAAAAAAAAGAAGTGCCGAAACTTCAACAAAAAAAACCACACTAAGATAGGTTACTCCTGTGCGACTTATTTGTTTGAATTACGTTTCATGAAGCCACTTAATTCTCCTGATTTAAGTACTCCAAAGTGGCCTCTTTTTCAGGTTAGGTAACTCCAACATGGCCATCTGTCCTGAGATCATTTATTCCATCTAGTTAAATCCCTCTGGTTAGGTTATTCCACCCTCACTTCTTCCCTGTACTTGGTTGACTCCAACGTTCAGTTTTCCTTCACTTAGTGACTTCAAGTGGGTCTTCCCTCAAGTTAGGTATTTCCAAAGCAGCTTTGTCCCTCAAGTTATCTTTCACCAGTAACCTCCCTCTCATGTTAGTTTAATTAAAGGTTACCCGTCCTTCAAGACCGGTTACTCCTACATCACGTCTTTGCTGGAGTCACCAAGTAATCTTTCTCCAAAATGTCACACAATAGGCTACTGCAAGGTGATTTCTCCCTAATGATAGGTTACCCCCAAGTGGGACCCCAGGGGACTTTTATCCTCGAAGTATCCATCTCAGCGGGTCTTTTATCCCTCACAGTAGGCCAGTGAGAGCAGATTTTGAAGAAGGACATCTTAGGATCAAAGGCACAAGTCTGGGTACACATGGCTCGACGGCACCCACCCACTATTTTCACAGGGTAGACGCCATCTACCTTGTCAAGAAGTTGGGCCCCACTGAAATGAACTCATCCCGGTGTAATTTTCAGACACAGGGACACATTCAGCAGATCCTGCACATAGTCTGCTTTCGTTCTAAGCAGCAAAGTGCAGGCGGTGAGGGGGCTTTGTTATTTTTAATTCTAGCTGGGCCCACAACAAAGACCAAAGTTAAAGGGCAATCAGGTCTTCTTTGGTTGGAGTATTCTTGGCTGGGGTTTATCCGGAGCTGTTGGCCCAGATGCAAATGCAATGGAGGGGAACAAAGAACACAGCATGTTATCACTTCACAATTACTTAGGAGAGGCATGGTTTTGTCTTTGTTTAGTCCCTGTATATAAGAGATGAATGCACTGCAAGAATGTCAGATGTATTGGTCTGTTCCAGTATTTACACAAATAACAATTTAAATACCATTATTTTGTTTTAATGCTTTAATAGTGCTACACATCCCATTGCGGGGTGTTGGGCTCTTTACATCACATGTACATATTATAAATTGACAATAATTCATATGTGTACACATCAATGTGCAGGATGTGCTATATAAGACAGCGAGGGTTACAACGGGTAGGAGTCACATGTCCATGGCTCACTGTGCAATATTAAATGGATTACATTTAACAATTGCAAGTAACAAAAGGATCTCTGTGTTAAAAGCAGTAACCCACTCCCCTATCTACATAAAGTAAAACAATCTGCTATTTGCAGGTTACATGATGTGCTTAGCAGGAGATACATTAACCCTCTATGCTATTTTGATTTAAAACTGACAAAACACAGATCTATGCAGTAAATGTGTTAACCTACAGAATTATTTTACCATTATTATTATTCCCTGAGATGTACTGGGCACACAAAGATCTCTGCAGCAGGTGTTTTCACCTCCATAAGCAATTTTAAAATGCAGACTTTGCAGCCAATTAAGTAGAACAGATTTACTGCCACGTTTTCCGTGTTGACCAACCCTTTGGGGCAAAGTTTTTTAAAAATGTATAAATTGAGGCCTAGATTTTGCGTTTGGATTGAATCACTTTTTTGGTAGAACCCTGACGCAAATTCCATTTGTTTCTCAAATGTACTCATGATAAACCTGCTAAAAATGTCTGAGGTCTTAAGATCTGATGTCACTTCTTGTAACGTCACTTCCTTTGAGTTCGTGGGTTATGTCACATTCCATGAGCGATGCCATGCGCCGTGATGTCACGCGCTCTGATGGCACTTGCATACTGCCTAGCTTGGTTAGTTTCGCCACTTCTTTTTATTTATTTTTTAGGATTTTTGCCCTGCTTTGATTGATCATGCTTCAAACTAGGCAGGAATTCCCTGTTTTATTGTAGAACAATTATGGACATTGTAAATGTTTAAGTTTCAATGATGTGCCATACTACCGTTTCAGCTGTACCCAGATCATGCGCTAGATGGCGCAGCCTTTCTATATTAAAAATAGTCGATCCCGATCCTTGAAATCAGAAAACATAATAGCCTTATCTTTTTCCAATCTAAACTTCAATCAGGGGCGTAACACAGGCCCCCGCAGCCCCCGCGGCGCGGGGGGGCCCCGAGCTGCAGGGGGCCCCCTCAGCACATCCTCAAGCCGAAGAGCTCGGATTACATCCGGAGTGGGGTAGGGGCCCCTCCGTGTACGCGTACTTTCATTATGCCACTGGCTACGAGTTTATAAAAGGGAGCAAACCCTCCATGGGACATGAAGATGAAACCCATTAACATTTTAAAGACTCGCCGTTTGTTATCCCTCACCTTCCAGCGGTTATTGCAGGCGGCGCGAGGCCTTGGCCTACTGAGAGGAGATCGAGGCGGGAGGGAGGGAACTCTACAGGTGGGAGAGGGGTGCGCACAAAGCGCGGGAACGAAATGCAACCCCACAAGGTAACACATTTTTAGATAAAACCATTTGAAGGCAGCGGACAACCAAGCCTATACCGTCTGCTCCTCGTACAAATCCGGCCACGAGGACTCCCGTTTTACCCCTCACTTCCCCAGTAATAGTGTTTGTTGCCTGGATCTCACTTAGCCATTCAGGGCCCTCCATGCCAGACGTTCTCCAGATCTCATTGGCTGTAGAAAGTACCTAGAAAGTTCAAAGGTGAAACTGCTGTTATTTCTCATGGCTGTGGATAAGAGGGCTGCAACGTCAGGCAGGGTTGCCGTTGCTACGTATTTCACGCTGATCCTGGACAATACGCAGGGGAACAGAGCCCCCTGAGCCCTGATAATTGCTGTATATACACCCCAACAGCAGTCACATAGGGCCGCCCGCGCTGTGGGGCATTTGATGGCTGCCGCCCAATGTGAATTTAATAATGCTGAACCTGGCCCAGGGTGATTGCATTGGACCTCGTTGGAGTCGTCCGTCACACTCACGGTAAGGTTCATTCAGCGGCCGCCAGGAAGACAGTACTCACAGGGACAGTCACCTGTTTGTGTAATTTGTGTTGGGGCAGCGCATCAGAAAGGTATTATGTAAATGCATGTTATTTGGATTCCATAGCTTGAGGCGTGCGTTTTAGAAAACTTTGTATTTTGAAGTCCATTAGATTGAGCTTATCGTCACTCTGTGGAGCAATGGAAATTGTGTCAGTGAGTGCACTTTGTCGAAAAACGGAAAGCTGTCTTTCTCCTGGTTTGTAAATCATGACAGATTAATTGGTGACGTAGAGACCTGTTTGCAAAGGTCGGTGTCAATTGTGGTGCGATTTACGGCTACTATAAAGCAGCTGTTCACTTCTCCGCATGTTAGCATGTTTTCGCAATATCATTTTTTCGCCGCTTTCCTGCACAAGATGTTGCTGTTTTTCGAGCATGTCTTTGTAAAAAAAGCTTTGTTTCTAACCTCTCTGCTCATCAAGCCAAACACAGTGTTGTACAAATCACGATAAATAAGGGGTAACAACTTTAAAATATGTATGTTTCAAAGAATGAATGTATATAATATAAACTTTAGTTGTACACACTGCTAGAGATAATATGCTGTTGAACTTGAAAGGCACTCTGGGTCTTCACGAAAGTGCATTGTAGCTTATGTATAGCACAGGATATCTGTCACCCTCAGACTGTGCCACTGCCCGGGCGGGCCCCTAGTAATTGTTGTTGTCGCCTGACAACACTAGAACTCTCCTTCAACACATGCTCTGAGTCGGAGAGGCTGAGCAGGTGGTGTTTAGGACAGGCTCGCTGCTCACATTAGCCGAGCAGTGCCACTATGACCGTTCTGCATAGAGATCTCCTCACCACCAGCGTTGTGACTGGGGACAGACTGACTTGGCTACTGTACAGCAGCAGACACAAGGTATTATTAAATTAAGGCTACCACAGTAATGTCACACTGATGAGGGGTTAAATATACCTGTTGAAAGCATTTGACTGTACCAATGATACATTGCATATTCCCAAAGCTACGATCCATTTGCCAGGGCGCTAGGTTAGTTCCCTTAGATTTCAGGTGATTTGCAGCAAGTTTAAGATTTTCTTAGAGTTTCTTGTTGCTCAAATGGGTGTCATTTCTGATATTTATATATGTTTCCCTCGTCTTTACTGCTTGATTTTGCTCGCGAAAAAGTGTCACTCATAGTGGTTGAAATGTCACTCCATTACACTGACTTTATGAAAATGTCGCACATAGCAATCTGAAACCTTGGCAGCTATGAAGCAGCTCTGAGACAAGACCGCGCCAGCCACCTGCATACCAGTGAGGCCCCAAGGAGCCAACCTACCACTAAAACTTCCAGCGTCGCTCTCGTGGTAGGACGTGACGTCCCCTGCAGCGCACTGGCCAATTGTATCAAACAACCTGACTGGGCCCAGCCCAAAGTCAGGTTGTCTGAATCAGAACTGCATGGCGCCGCAGAATAATCACATAAAGATACATTGTAGCACGGTGAGACTGCAAGCGGCGCCTTAGCTCCGCTGGGAGCCCACAAGCCTATGGGAGCATTGCTCACAGGGCACTAGGCAGGGTGCTGCCACCTACCACACCTTGTCTTCCATAGCGCTTCACAGTGCAGAAATGCGTGACAATCCATTTCAGTGCGGTGATGCGGAGCACCACACTGAAATGCGTTAAGCGTTAGCATCACGCCTGATGCGTGATACTTGGCAGGATTGCACATTGCTAATTTTACTCGCTTCCTCAATGGCTTGTAGCATCCTTGCTACACTACTGTGTCTGGAGTCAGGGCCTCACTTCTGGTGGGTGGTTGTGGCGAGGTCTGTGTGCACCACAGTGGATGCAAGGATGGGCTAGAATATCACTAGCAGCCCGGGCTGGATTTGGTTGGGCACCAGTTCCGGAACTTTTATTATATTTTTAGTCATTCTTCAAGCAAACCAGGAGGTGTGGTTGACTCTAAGGGTTGGGAGAGGGAGGGTTATTGATAAGATGAAGGGGCATTTTCAAAACACCATAATCCGCAACGAAGCGCCCCTGGAAGCTCTGATTCAGACATTTAGCTGGGAAGGGTAGTGCTCGTGAGTGTAACACAAGATTATCACAATAAACATCGATTTCCAGTCAGATGTTACTCTAATTCTTTATTAAACGTGAGAGTAAAAAACACACAGCTAACCTCTAGTCCATATGGTACCAGAGTTGGGACCCAACAAAGCTCAAACATAGCTCCTAGAAATGTGCTATTTGGCGCAGCATCACCTATAAAGGCCAATATAAAAATTCAGTCTTTGGTGGATGAGTTAGGTACTCGTTCTCATCTGCCTGGATGGTGCCACCCCAGCAGATTCTAAGAGGTCCAGTGTTCCTGTACTTACATTTAAGGGGTGTATGAATAAAAGTGCTAGTTTTACCAGGTGCAGTTCCACCCCCAGTGCAGCCACACATGGGTACACTGTTTAACCTGCTGATAGATGGTTGAAACTGTCAGAGCAGGAGGGCCAACTATCGGGGATTCACATGCATATTATACATTAGTTTCCGTTCCTGGGCCACTAACTCGTAATGTCTTTTAGCCCTGTCCAGTCCCTCGCAATTGCCTTTACTTAAAAGAAATGAAAGAAGGTGAGCTAAGATAGTGAAGTGGAAAGGCGGAGTCTGAAACCAATACCACCCCCACCACTCCCACACACAGTTCGAAATGTAGTTTTTTTAGGGTCGAGCCTGGGCCTGCGAGGCATGCTGTAGAGTATGGAGTTGAAGCTCTGCCCATACTTTTCATTGGCTTTAGTCAATGTCCTTCGTAAATTCTGGTTTCTGATTCGTTAATAGGCTTGTTAGTCCCTCCTTCGTACTGCCTTGTCTTAATGTGTAACCTCTCACGAGGACCGGCCCTTTTACTTCTGTTGTTACGCAGTATGTCTTATTTGGTCTGCAAGCACTATTTTCTTCAATGAGTTTCTCCTTCTGCAGGCACAACATGATTTCCTGCAACATTCAGTGCGCCATGCGTGCTTTCACTTTCCAAGCAGCCCGTACAACGGCGGCCGCTTCTTTGAGATGAAATAGGTCTTGCATTTACAAGAGTTTCAGCTATTGGCATTGCAAATGACAATGCCTTTTATTTATGTATTAATTATCAAAACAGATAAATAAGTCAATGTCATTTACAATGCCAATAGCTTAAACTCTTGCAAATGGAAGACCATTCGCATTGCAAATGCTTGTTTTAAGTTTGGGTCAAGCCACCAGTAATCTCACGCAAAAGTGCTGACTGTCAATGAACTAGATTTATGCACATTCGGCACATATCACTGGCACCTAGCGCCATGTTGTCAGAAAAGCGCTCATCCAGCACCTTTCAAACAAACCCTTAAACACAAAGCCGCAAAGCAATTCTTAGTATTATGGAACACCTTCTGCTTCCTTCAGGGCCACTTAACTCAGGCTAGACCCTTTGCAGCAAGGGGTTCGTTTAGTTATCACTCACAAGACTTAGAACTTACCCTTATCCCAGCTAAACAACCCATTCTTTTGAAGCAGAAGCTTCGCTAACCCTCATACGGTGGCTTGGGCCCCGCCACTGATGGAGGCACAAAACAGGTCCCCGCAGCCCCCGCGGCACAAGGGTCCCCAAGCTCCAGGGGCCCCCTCACTTACTTCATCATGAATTGAATGGTGCACGGTGCGCAGTGCGCACGCCACCTTTAATAAATGAAATGGTGCGCAAGGCATGCATGCCTGGGCCCCCGCCGGGAGGCGGGCCTCAGAAGCTAATCTCTAATTAAATGGTGCATGCGCAGAGGCTTGCCCCGGTCTGCATGAATTAAATGGTGCGCAGTAACAACTGCTGCACACGCTGCAGAGCCAAGGAGAGGTGGGCAGACTCTGGGTGGGCTCCATTGCAGCAGAGCAGGTGGGCAGTGGCTGCGTTCGCTGCAGAGCCAAGGAGAGGTGGACATCCTCTGGGTGGGCTCCATTGCAGCAAGGCAGGTGGGCAGTGTCTGTGCTGGGTGCAAAGCCCCAGGGGAGGTGGGCAGTGCCTGTGCTGGGTGCAGAGCCCCAGAGGAGGTGGGCAGTGTCTGTGCTGGGTGCAGAGCCTCAGGTGAGGTGCACAGTGTCTGTGCTGGGTGCAGAGCCTCAGGGGAGGTGCACAGTGTTTGTGCTGGGTGCAGTGCCTCAGGGAAGGTGGGCAGTGTCTGTGTTGCCTGCAGAGCCCCAGGAGAGGTGGGCAGTGTCTGTGCTGGGTGCAGAGCCCCAGGGGAGGTGGGCAGTGTCTGTGTTGCCTGCAGAGCCCCAGGGGAGGTGGTCAGTGTATGTGTTGCCTGCAGAGCCCCAGGGGAGGTGGGCAGTGTCTGTGCTGGGTGTAGAGCCCCAGGGGAGTTGGGCAGTGTCTGTGCTGGGTGCAGAGCCCCAGGGAAGGTGGGCAGTGTCTGTTCTGGGTGCAGAGCCCCAGGGGAGATGGGCAGTGTCTGTGTTGGGTGCAGAGCCCATGGGGAGGTGGGCAGTGTCTGTGTTGCCTGCAGAGCCCCAGGGGAGGTGGGTAGTACACAATACTAAGCACAGATCTTAGGTGTTTTTAGCAGTAATTACATTGAACACACACTTTGGAGAGACCCCCTATATTTTACATCCCACTTAAAGCCCCAGAAACAAAACCATGTCGCTGTCACCTCATGGCCTGGCACTGTGCATCATGTATGACTCATGACAACTTTCCAGATTGCCTATGTGCAGAGGCATAGTGAACCCTTCCCCACCGAACCCCGCCCCTTGCTTTAGGAACTACGGCGAAGTCCTTGATGGGTCTCTTCTGTCTGCAATTCTGCAGACAAAGGCTCAGCTCATAATTTAATATGAAAAGGTGGGCAAGTGAGTAGGTGAAGGGATGGGTGGGTGGCTGGATGGATTAGAGAATGGGTGAATGGATGAATGAAAAGTTGAATAGATGAATGAAAGGTTGAATAGATGGATAATGAGAGGATGGATGGATGGATGGATGGATGGATGGATGAGTGAGTGGAAGGATGGATGAGAGAAAAGGTAAATAGATGGATGTACGGGTAGATGGATGGATGCGTGAAAGAATGTATGGATGAGTGAAAGGGTGGATGATGAGTGGGTGGATGGATGAGTGAAATTATGGATTGATGAAATGATAAGTGAAAGGGTGGATGGATGGATGAATGAAAGGGTGGATGTTAGGATGGATGAGTGAGTGAAAGGGAGGGTAGATGGACAAAAGGATAGATGGATGAGTGATAGGGTCAATGGATGGATTAATGAGTGGATGAGTAGATGGATGGGTGGGTGGATGGGTGGGTGGAAGGAAGGATGGCTAAGTGAAAGGGTCGATGGAGAGAGAAAGGGAGGATGGATGGATGACAAAGGGTGAATGGGTGGAAGGATGAGACTGGGTGGATGTATGAGTAAGTGAAAGGGTGGCTGGATGGGTGAAAGGGTAAATGGCTGGATGGATGCGTGAATGGATGGATGGGTGGAAGAGTGGATAGATGAGTGTACAGATGGATAGGGTGAAAGGATGGATGGATGGATGAATAATTGATGGATTAGTGAAAGGGTGGATGGCGGGAGGGATGGATGAGTGAAATGATAGATGGAAGGATACATGATGGATAGGTTTGCAAATGGTTGAATATGTTTGGCTATGGATGGGCTCACTTATATACTATTGCATGACCTCCTCTGATGTGTCTGTAAAACTTACCTTTTGTTCCGAAGTTATGTCCTGAATTTTGACCTTGTGTCCTGAATTTTGACCCGTGGTAGGTGGTCGGCTGGGCCGCCGGTGGGGGCCCCCCTCCATGTGCTTTGCAGGGGGGCCCCCTCAAGTTTCGTTACGCCACTGACTTCAATTCGATACTTTTTTTGCTTTCACGGGCGAATAATAAATACACACATTGTTCACTGAATAACACACCTGCAATGACCATATCAAGCTGTCAAAGCTGCATGTAAGACTGTTAAAAATTACGTGCCTAGAATTAAGGAAATTATTCGCCCTGGCAGCTGAAAATGACCCCTCTAGCAAACTTCGGACAATCGTCAGAATATGGCTGACTCAAACACAAGCCTGGCTGATCCCTGTGTAGATTCGACCAGCATTTTATCCAGCTGTTTGGGTAAAATCTTACTTTGGCAGTGCTTTGAAGCAACATGGTGCAAAACTTGCAAATCCCAGCAGTTTGACGTTTTGCAGCTGCGCTCATAGTTACGAAGTACACTGGCCACGCCCCTCTCCACGGGAGCCACTCAGTGCGCAGTCCTCCTTCCAAACCATCAACGATGATAATCCGCGTGCGGGTACGTGCCCTTTGACCCTCCTCGCGCCTGTGAAATGTCCCTGGCGCGTTCCACGTCATACCGACAGGCGCGCACCGCAAGCAGACATTCCACTCTACGTGACGCCCCACATCTGTTCCTGGTTTTGGAGCTGCCTGCTTGTTTTTTCACCCTCGCAATTTGGATTTTGCAGGAAACGCAGTCCGTCCTTTTGGCATGTATTGTTCTGAAAACTAAAGCCTCTGCCTGACTCGAATGGTGCGGAGGCCTCGGATGGGAAGGCCAACCCACAAGACTGAGCTGTTGCTGCAAATCGTTTCCTCACTTGTTGAGGCAAGAGGCACGCATCTTAACGAGCCCAACACTGTATATTATTTGAGGAGACGCGTATTTTCTTAATCTCTTTGCAACATGACAGACTATCCTATTTTATAGCCCGTTGCCGAGTGCTATACCGGTTGTTCAAGGCCCTGAATCCGAGCCACGGTCAAGGGCCTATAGCAACTTGCATAGCCCGAGGCAGAAGGGCTATAAGTCTATTACAACATTCCACCTACTGAGGGTATAATACTCTGAATTAAAAATGGAGAAAAATCAAGACAAACATTGGAATGTAGGAGATCCGGGTGTGTACCAGCCATTATTAGTCTGGAGCTACTCCATTGTCTTCAATGGAGTTCTCAACATACCAGTGTTCTAATTCGGAGTCTAATCTGCGTGGCAGGAAATGTCAATTTTGGATGTTGTAAATAGCACAATTTTGAGAGCTTTTGATTTTTATGTATTTTGAGATATTATTGCCCCACATATATTAGACATCGGGTCGCCTAGCAGCTTACAGGTGTGTATTTGCTCTTAGTCACTTTAAGAAGTTATGAGACTTTGGACGTAGACAATGTAGGAATTTGATAAAATGTAATCCAGGAACCCATACATTAAGGGGTCGGGGTGTAGCAGAGGAAAGAGGGTGGAGACACAAGGGGCAGAGCTTGAGAAGCAGAGTCCGACACTCAAATTATTCATTCATTCAAAAAAAAAAAACAATCTGCTGCATAGAATTTGGCAACAAGTACATCTGGCAGTAAATATGTTTTAGGTTACTTAATTGGTCACAACTTGGCTGCATTTTAAAACATCTTACAGGGTTAAGAAACCTGTTGCAGAGATCATTGTGAACCCAGCAATTTTGAGGGATAATAATAGCGGTAACATAGCTCTAGTGATTAACACAGTTCTTAGAGAGTTCTGTGTTTCGTCCAGTCACAGTTTTGACTCATAAAGTAGAATAGAGGGATAATGTTCCTTCTGCACAACACATCCTGTTAATGTACCTACTGCAAAGCACATTTTGTCACATGCAGATAACAGATTTGTATTTTATTTAACTAGGTCATTTTGTTACTTCCAGTTCACAAGTTGCAAGTCTTCTAATATAGCACAGTGATCTATTTACTAGCATCAAGGAGCTGCATGCAAACTAAATTATGAGTTTAGATTTATTTGTTTTTTACTCAATCTGATGTTATTCTAAGATTTCAAAGAAAGGTTCCTTTGGGAAGAAGTAAAGTCTTGTTAGTACAAACAACCACAATCACTGCGTTACATTTTATATCCTGACTTCGCTTTTCTCCTGACCATTCATTCTTAACTTAATGTCTACAAGTATGGAAGGTAGGTGATTCCTACATCGTATAGCCCTCAGTGCCTAAGGTATCATTTCTTATACATTGATTTACACACTGGTACGATTTATTGCGCCTCTGTAATGTAAAGCGCTCTGAAACCCTACACTGGAACGAGTAGCGCTATAAAATAATTAAATACAAATAAAATAGGTGCCATTTACATCAATATTGATGTATTTACTCATTCAGACAGACAAATCTTGCAATGCAAGCACATCTCTTACATAGGGAGTTGAACAAAGTTAAAAACCTGCCTCCAAATCATAACTTGTCTCAAACACTTGTAAAGTGATAACACCCTGTGTGGCTTTTTCTTTCATTTCATTGGCATCTCGGTGTTGGGTACCAGATGGCTCCCAGACAGGATGATATTTAGACAAAGGAAGGGATGTTTGCCCTTTAAATCAGGCCTTTGTTTGGGCCCAGCTGTAATTGTAAATAAGAAAGCCTCCTCCCTGCCTACACGTTGCTGCTCCAAATGTTTCACAGACAACGTGTGGGCGCTGCTGAAATGTGTCCTCGTGTCGAAAATGACACCAGGACAAACTCAGCATGTTTCCTTGGTATCCAGTCCAGAATAGCTGCCGGAATGGGGATCCAGCGGAATCCCCCTACTTTCCAGCACTGGGCACTGACATATGTTGGGTACCTCTGTTCAAAGGATTTACATTTAACCAGTATCAGACATCTTAGACATTGAAGACGAACTTCACACATTGATGGGAGGCTAGAATAGCGGAGGTTTAGGAGTTGTGCTTAATTATTTTACTTTTTGCAAAAGTTGCTACATATTTACATTTTATGTCCACTATACATTTTATAAGCATTCTGAAAGGTATCAATATTTTTCAGGTCAGTTGTTTAGTTCTCAGTAAAGTGTTCATCTCAGAACTTCTCGACTGTAAAGCAATAAGCTCATCTTATGTACAGAGATTTGCTAAGGTGTATGGTTACATTATCCCAGTTTGTTAATTCACCCAAACAGCACTGATATTTGAGGCCAGGAAGTGAGTAACCTTTAACTCTTATGAAACCGAATAAATGGTAAATTTGTATTGCACACAGGTTTATACAGTATGCGCAACACAAATGTCCTGTGTGGGATCACACACATTGCATATATCCAAAACCGACTGATATGCTCTGATTTAACTTCATAATTCCAGTCTTCCTTCTTTAAGTCTGTGTGAAAACCATGTGAAAAGGGTTCCTTGACTTTCAAAGTGCTTTAAAACATACAGCTGGTAGTAATAGGCAATACAAGTACTGGTACCGCAACACATACAGATACACACATCGCTTGTAATTAGCATGTAATTACACAGACTTTGCAACACAACATATTTAGAGTGATTGCAGGGAAGGCTTACAAGTACAGCAGGCCTCAGAAATCTACTCGCCTACTCGCTACGGCGAGACATATTTTATCAGGGCCAGCTATTTTTAGGGCCTACTCGCCCTTTCTGGCGATTGGACAAGGAACATGTGTTCTGTTCACTCGGAGAGTGAATGAGCAGTAAAGATGTCTTTAAATCTTTATCTTGTCACATTTGCTTTGTGGTTAGAGAGAGAGGTCTTCTTACAATCGACTGCAAAAGTTAGAAGATTTTGTAAAGTGAACTGTCTGACAATCCTGTACAAAGAGTGTGCAATGAAAGGCTGTAGAATGTCAGATTTTTTTCTAACACAAATCATTTAAATCAATTGCAAGTGAACAATACAAACTTTTCAAAATATATTTCAATAGTTATGAAAGCACATTTTTTGTAATTTTGATTTGAATAGGCTAAAAACATATTAGAACACTTTATTTGATGATGTGCAAATGAAAAATATTTTAGCTGAAACCCAATTACCACCGATTGTTTATTTGCTAGTTTTATCAGTAAAACTACGTTAATGGGAAGGTTTGTGGCCATTTCAATGGAAAATGTGCTGCTTTTAAATGACAGTGCGCTACCATATCATGCTTTAGTATGATATTTATTAAAAGTAGGATTCAAGCATAAACTGAGAAGTATTCCGCCCCTGCCGTGATGGCATTGCTATTGGTGAACAAAGGGGCAAACCTGGGGTCATGTGTACCCTACACACCGTCTAAATTCTTATTATACATAGAGCAATTGTTTAGTGTATAAAATCAAACAAAAAAGTTTTTTTGTACAGCTGAAATGCTGAACTTGCATATTTGAAGGTGCGCACAAAAGTGATAATGAAGAACAAGGTGGCTCTGTAAAATTAAATATTTGCCCAGGATCATACAATTTGAGACTAGTTTACAGATCTAGCACATTACAGTTAGGTCAAGTAGATTATTCAGGTTACTAGACCTGGAGATCTAGTTACATTTTTATGAATTTTCGAGGCATGTGCAGGGATAAGGACAATCCTTAACAGTCGCCGTTCAAGTAATTGTCAGAGAACCAGCTCTTGTTCCTACTTCTGTGCAGGGCATTTGGCATTAGTTGGGGTTAACATAAATCCCTTGAGAACAGAAGTACCACTAGGTTTAAACATATCGTAGAGGTGTAAACTTTAGACAGAAGATCAGTCAGGTAAAAGAGACTGAAGATGTTAATAATTCATACAGTGAAACTCCACACTTCATACAGTGAAACTCTTCAGTCTTGGATCACGGAGACTCTTGCTTTGGACGCCATAGCTACCTCCTTGGTTAAATTAATCTTACAGGCTCAGGAAGCAGTTATTTAGGTACAGATATCTTATAGGCACAGGTTTTTAAAGGTGTACCTTGGTTTAGAGGTTGTGTGGCCTCAGATCTCAGACAGCTAAGCTTATCTTCGAGTTACTGAGGTACAGGCTCAGGAAAGCTGCACGCCCGCATGCCAGACCTCTCACCTGCCCTTCTAAGCACATTATTTTCCATGTGAAACTTAAGGTGCACAATCTTAAAATACATAAGTAACAAAAGTCCCCTTATAAAGTGGCTCACACCAAAATACATTGAGGGGAGCTTGGACACCGAGGCAAACAACAAAGACTCCCAGGGCAAATTGTATAAGGCTCATGAGGACCTCATAAAAGCTGCGGCACCTCATTTCACCTGTAGTTCACGAAAACCAAAAAGGGGGCGGCAAGGCAAAACATCATGGTATAACCTAGCATGCAGAAGGGCAAAAACAGAACTCCTCAGACTAATCAAGGAGGGTTTAGGGGGGGATAGCCTTAAACAAAGCAGGCGAGCTTACAAGAAACTCATTGCCCACGCTAAGGCAGAATGGGAGGAAAATCAGTGGGAAGAACTCACCAAGGCCCTAGCGACCCAAAACCAACGCCTGTTTTGGAGGACAGTGAACGGGGGGTCGGGGAATTTACAATCGGCACTAGAGCCTAACATTGCCCCAGGGGTGTGGCAGGCTCATTTCCAGACCCTATACAGTTCTGAGCCGGGAGAATCTCCTGCTGTTGTTGAGGTGGGCTGGCCGGACTTTGAAGGGGAGCCAATAACGCTGGGCGAGGTCACCGCTGCCATCTCAGGACTGGCTTCTGGAAAGGCGCCGGGACTGGATGGATTACCTGGGGATATGTTTAAACAGGAGCCCACTGTTTGGGCCCCTTACCTTGCCGCCCTTTTCAATGGAGTTCTTGGTGGCATGGAAATCCCTAGTACTTGGCTGGGGGCAGAGGTGGTCCCCATCTTTAAAAAGGGCTCGCCTCTCCTCCCAGCCAACTACAGACCAATCAGTTTAATAGACGTGGCACAGAAACTGTTTGGTAGGGTTTTGCTGAATAGGCTCCAGGACTGGATGGAGGAGGTGGGTGCCCTTAGTCCCTACCAGGCGGGATTTAGGAAGGGGGTATCCACAGTGGACCAGGTTTTCAGATTGAACCTAATCTATTGGAGGACAGCAAAATTCGAGGGCGGTAGTCTGTACACAATTTTTGTGGACTTACGGGCCGCCTTCGACTTGGTGCCCAGGGGGAAACTTTGGAGCGTCCTGGCAGAGATGGGCGTTCCCCCGGACATCCTGTTGATCTTACAGAGGCTGCACCACAATAATTACGCCCGAGTGAGGTGCGGGAGGTCGGGGGAACTGGCCGATAGATTCCCCGTTGGCCGGGGGGTAAGACAGGGTTGTGTGTTGGCACCGACCCTGTTTTGCCTCTTCGTCAACGGGGTAATCGCCCATCTGAATGCCACTGACTATACCGACGCCCCTAAATTAAATGGCAGTAGGGTGCCCGCAATTATGTTTGCGGACGACACCCTGCTGCTATCCAAAACCCCTATGGGTATACAGAGGATTCTTGATTCCTTCGTGGCCTTCTGTACTGATAGGGGGCTGGAAATTAATGCGGCAAAAAACAAATTCATGGTTTTGAATCCGAGCCAAAAATTGCGGCCAAATCCGCAATTGGGAGCTGTACGGCTCGAGAGAGTAGCCACCTTTGAATACCTTGGTGTGACTCTCAACGAAACCATGACTTGGGGATCTCATCAGAGTAGGGCTAACCTCAAACTCATACAAACCACTGGGGGCATCGCCCGGATGATGACTGGTTCATCATACCGTCCACTGGGGGCACTAATCCAGATATATAAGGCCCAGGCTAGGGGAGCGATAATGTATGGGGCGGAACTATGGGGCCACACATCTTGCCGGAGTCTGTCACTAACGGAAAACAAGTTTATAAGACAGATAGCCGCACTCCCGCCCAGCACCCCGCTCCTCCCCCTGAGGCTTGATTTGGGTTTACGACCGTTAGCTGATGAAATAAGCCTGAGACCCATAGCCTTCTGGCGCAGGCTGTGGAGTAGCAATGATCTTGCAGAATATCGGGCGGAACTGGTCGAACTTCTGAATCACCCAAAAGTGCTCAATATCCCTTGGGTCAAAACCATCCTAGCCACTTGCATGGAATTAGGGCTCCCTGATTTATGGACTGAGCCGGCGAATGCCGCACCAAATATCTCCAAAAAGTCCCTGGCTAATGTATACCACGAACACAAATTAGCCAAGGCCCAAGCTACCCAGGCAGAAGGGTCCTTATCCTCCGTGTTTCTGCAAAGCAAGGATCTCTATAGGTTTGAGAGGGTACTGGATCCTATTTCCCCTGTACTGGCCCGAAAACTGTTTCTCCAATGGAGATACGGCACACTGCCTTTCCGGTCTTTTACAAGCACCTGGTCATCGGCTTCCACCACAAAGCAGTGTCCGGTTTGTGATGCTACGGAGGAAACTGACTTGCATGTGGCCTTCTTCTGCCCAGCCTATAAGGTACCAAGAAAATACTGGCTCCTCCCGCTGATAAGGAATATGGGCTGCAGGGAATATGCATCAATGTACAGGATTTTAAAATCTGATGTCTCTGGCCCAACTGTCTTCGCATTAACAAAATTTCTTACCAATGTTTGGCATACGCGTAACCGTATTTTAAAGGCGTTGGGTCTCTCTTAAAAATTTATTTATTTATTTATTTATTTTTTTTGTATAGTTTGTATAGCATTTTTAGCACATGCATTCCAATGGTTTTATCTTTTTATGAAATGACTTATCTGTGATTGTACATGTGTATTGTGTATCTTTTATGGCCAAATGGCCGAAATAAAGATTGGAAATAAAAAAAAAAATACATTGATGCACAGCAACCTTTCAGAAAATTGAATGAAATTATGTATTGCACGCATGGAGTACTAATTAATCTGTGAGTTTAAAACATGTTTTTTTTACAGTTTGTAAAACGGGAGTTTTGTAAGCAAGTCTTACTAAAGAATGAATATTGGAGAGGTGTTATTTTAGTTACATGATCTGCACTGGTAGTCACTTTCTGGTCTCAGTATAGTGCTATGAATATTGGTTTCTCTCTCCCTGACTGAAAGGGTTTTTATCAGAAGCACACAGAATCTTGAAATATTATATTTTTAGGACCTAACTGGCAGAGTGAATGCCAAGGAATGTCTTGTTAGGTTTTACCATTCCCATTGTGTAGTCCTATCCTGCAAGGTGCATGTAATTTAGTAGGAGCACTGCTGTATTGGCGGTGCTAAGCCCAAAGGAAATGTCATGCCCTGTTGTACATGATTTAGGAGTGTGATGTATAAACCTCCCCTTCCTAGCAGATTATCCATCATAACATGTGAACTGCAATCTACATGGAAGAGACAGGATGGAACAAGCATTGGCATAGCCAATAAATCTCGCCTTTGGGACCTTATAGGTGTTTAGTTATGCAGCACAATATCCTTGGTGCAGCAGCATCAACTGTTGCATGGCTAAACACTTATAAGGTCCCAAACGCGAGACCTATTGGCTATGTCAATGCTTGTTGAAAGTGTAAACTGTACACCACCTGGATGGCTTCCCTGGAGCTCGGGTCCCCGCAGAATCCCGTAGGACTGGAGATCAGGCAGAAAGCAATCTGCACCGGACAGAGGTTCAATATTTAATTTATCAGCAAGTTTTTTGGATATAAACAAACACAAATACTGAAAAGTGGGACACAAGCCTATCTCGGATGCTGACCCCCTGAGCAGCACTGCGCATTCATCGACTATTGGTCATTAAGCCGTCCGAGCACATGCCTGTGGCTCCACTGCCGTGAATCCCTCCAAATTCTTTACTTGAGGCGATTGCAAAGTCGTATTACATGCAGCCCCTCCTGAAGTGTTCCCTGAAGTGCCCCTTGATCCTCGATTCTCGACCTGCTAGTACTGCATATCTGCGACGGCCGTTATCTTAGGCACCTATATACAGGCATGCTAATATAATGTCCTGAAGATGATCCACGCATTGCTCACTTGGATTGAAACGCCGTCGACACCTTAAAACGCCTCATGCACTAAATGTGATGTCTTTATTAACTGTGTAGAGACGTTACTTGCGATTTGTTTCTTAAAATTCATACTACTTGTCAAAACAAACCGTAAGCGTTGCCTGAGCCTCGCTTAAATGTTCTCCCTATTTTATGTTTGTATGTTTGTGTAGTAGGATGCAGGCTTGTGTCCCACTTTTCAGTATTTGTTTATATCCAAAAAACTTGCTGATAAATTAAATTTTGAACCTCTGTCTGGCTGGATAAGTTAACCAATACAGCACTGATTGGGTCTGTATTCATTTGTTACTTCCTATCTCCCTAGGGACCACTGTAGCACAAAATAATTGATTCCCAAGGTCCCTGTCTGACTTTACTTGGGTCCCCTTGTTGTTTGAAAAGCCGGAAGTGGAAAAAGCACGTTTTGTGGCGAGAAAGAACTCCTTGTATCTAGACTCGACGCTCCTCACTTTCACCGTAGGAAGGATTTGGATGGTGGGAAGGCCTAGAGCAGGCCCTGCAACAACCTTAGTTTAAAGGGATCACTCTCGTATGCACTCATTGTGTCCTAGCCCTATGCAGGGAGCGTTGCCTTGGCGCCAGGAGACGCGGGCCGGTAGGGAGTACTCCATAAATGCTGTAAGTCAATCCGTCAAAGCCTTGAAGCACATTAGCGATGGATTGGTGGCAGATTAATCAGGTCATAGAGGTCAGAGAGATGGCAACATCAAAGCTATGCTACGTAAAAACCTGAGATCACTAAGACTAAATGGTCGCCAAGCAAGGCAAGATATAATCACGACCAAGGAGGCGGAGGGCCGGATTCCTTGTTGAGGCAACCAGCACAACTCTGCACCCCAGCACACTTACCTCAGGTAGAACTCTGGTGCTGAGTGTTTGGACCAGGGTACAGAGTGTGTATGGATCATCCCGCCGGCCTGGAATGATAGTATAATTTCAGAAGGGGGTTTTAAATGTAAAAAAATGCGCGAGAACGCCGAACCCGTAGGGGGTGGCATGATCAAGAACACGTCCTATTCCATGTGTGAAAAACATAACGAAAGGACTACAGAATCGTCTCACGGGCTGAAAGGAAGGGTGCCATGTTGGAAAAGGAATATATAGCGAGAATAACAAAGCTAAACTAATCTGGAGAGATGGAGCAGATAAGTCGGGGGACAAAAGCCTTCTATGCCACCTAATAAAACGAAAATATCGCATACAGCCCAAGAAATGAAAAAAATACATTAAAGAAAATGCCCAACCAAATGGTAGGAGAGGTCAAGCCAGAGTCAAAAGAGAAAATACGGACTCGGCAAAAAGAGGATAACATGAGCAGAGATAGGACAAGGGTCCAGAGGTTGTACACTCATAATAAAGAGGCGCAATAAGGTACCAGTGAGAGGGCCCTGGGGGAGAGATATCGGAAAGGGCCTGGGCCGGGAGCCCTGACTGGCAGATGATCACGAGGCAAGCCGATCTGGGGGGATAGAGAACAAGCCCGCGAGTGGTGTGTGCGCGCACACGCGCGCCACAGCGAGCAATCTGTTTTCAATTATCGCGCCAACGTCTGGGCACGATAATTCAAAACAGATGTCACCCGTGCGGGTAATCGCAAGCAACAGGCCATGGGCGGAGCAAAGGCAGCACATGAACCCGCCTTTGACCAATTGCGTGCTGTCTTTCTTAGAAAGACGCACGCAAAGCCCAATAGCCTGTAACCAAAAACAAAACACACGCGTGTGGTCAGATTTTTAAAGCCCCTTACAAAAGTCTCGCCAGGGCAGCGCATGTGTGCTGCGTAGGCGAGAACTTAAAAGGAGGAGAAGAAAGGTGCTGTATGCATTTGGAAAAATGAGGGACCTTTTGACATTGCATAACTATATTACTGGAACTGTTTGTGACAATTTTTGGAAATTGTTCTGGACAATTCAGTGCCGCACTGACCGGCATTGGCACCATTCTCTTTTAAAAGATCGCCAGATTCCATTGGCCTTGGGGAACTGTTTTAGCTGCGTCCACTACAGAAACACTCTTCAAACAGGTCCAGGTTTGCGAATGATGCTGAGTTGCCTTTTATCATATGATTGGGTTCCTTCTAAGTTGGCATCAATGACCACCGTCACTACACATATTGTGAACCTCCACAAACTTCATGAAATGTCCCCTCATGGCATTGTTCTCTGTTAAGCTTGTTTCACAGATGCCCTCCTAGGCTCTCTTTAACAAGTTCTGTTCCCACCAGCCCATACTCTGCTGTCCAACGGGCTCCCAGCATCTGCAACGTGGGCTGTTGTATGTATCTGTGTTTGGATAATATAGCGCACAGTCCTTGCTAAATCGCTACTGAGAGCTAAAAGCAGGATGTGTGTTGGTGGTGAATCCTACTGTGTGGAGATGTAGGTTTTTCTGATACGGTGGCTCCTTTCTGATTTGCACAAGTGTAGGGGCAGTTTAGACTGTGACAGTGATGTTGCTCCCATCCTGCGAGCATAGATTGAAAAGGGCTGTCTACTGATTAACTCTTTTTGTTTTTGCTGTTTTTTCTAGTATGGTGTTGTTCTGGCTTGGCGCTGCCCATCTGAGTTAGTTTATTCATTTCCTGGATATAGAGGCAGGATCAATGGCACTGCCTTCAGGGAGGTTGAAGGAATTCAAACCACCTGAAAATAAAATAATGGTGTCTTGCTGCCTCCTCCCCCCATCCGCCTGGAGATAACAAGCCAGCATTGCACACCCTCTTTGCTGGCTGACGAGAAATCTTCAAATTGGACCTCTGCAGGCCTGCAGACAGGCCTGGGAGCGATGGAAGTACATTATGTGTATTTCTTTTGCCCGAGTCTTTGTGCAGGCAGGAACATGGTTTGCTTTTATGCCTCCAGCCTGGAGGAGGTGAGAGGGTTGGGGCACTTGAGGCAGGGCAATTAACAAATATGTGTTGTATGAAGGTCCTACCAGAGGCCTAGAGGCTGTGATCAAAGGCAAGGCTCAGTGGACACAGAAGGTATACATGCTGAGATCACTGTTGCCAAATTTGTCTTTTTCTTGCACAACCCAGCCCATTTTCCCCATTCGTGCAAGAAACAATGACTTGTGAGGAGCCCAAATACTTTTATTATTAACTGACAGCATTTTGTGTGTGTATTGGGCTATGACTTTGTGATTTCATTTGGTGACAGGCTTTCATTCGAAGGATGAGTGTCATGGCTGGAGTTGGGCTTGGCAGCTGCCAGGTAGTCTAGCTGTAGCCAAGGATGTACTGTGAAAGTTTCAGCCTTTTCATCTGGAGGCCTGCATTTTGAAACCCTGCTGCCCCACATGACTAGTTTGTGTGATCTGGACAAGTACATTTTTTTCCTAGGGGCAATTCAGTTGTGCCCTCTTAAGGAACATACCCCAAAAGTGCACATGTTACAGCCAAGCAGCAACCATGTGACCTCTTAAAGAACATACCCCAAGAAACCATGTGACGGTGACACGGGAAGATGTTCAAGAAGATAAGTCTCAGCACTGTTTTCAGAACATTAGGCATTCATTTGTGTTACTTCTTGTTTCTTTTTAGCATGCCCTCATAGATTTCGTAATAGTTCATTGTAGTGGGAGGATTTTTCACCTTTACATTGATTGTTAACATGAAAATAGAGGGTTGTCTTTTTTGTCGTTTCTCAAAGAGTTGTTCTAGACTTATTTTCTATGAACACGTTTTCATTTTTTATGAGTTTGCAAAGAATGTCTTATTCTATGATTGTTTTGGGGATGTAGCTTAACATTTGCTTCTATACATTTGTTTGGTGAAAGGGTAAATGGATAATTGCCTAGTAGGCGTGGGTATTTCTTCACAAAATGTATGCTGTATCTTAGCCCCTTACCATTGACAGTCTCAGATACTCTCCCTATATGCATCTTTTCACTGCCCCATTTGCCCCTGGTATAAGCATGCTTGTTTGTCACTGTAGTTTCAACAGCTCCCGAGTCAAGTCCTGCCACATGTAGCATCTTGAGACAGATCTAACACTCTAGCCAGTAAGACTTTGCATTCTCAGACTTTTTGATTCATTCTTCTCATTCGTGTATAGGCCGAATAGACATATGCCGAATGATGTTGTGTAAAAAGGTACTTCAGTGGCATACAGATGTTTTTAAAGTGTAATATTATGCAGTGCTTCTTTCCCATGTTCTTACTTAACCATTTATTCACTAAAATATGGTTCCATGACTTCGTTGTTTAGGGTTCGTATGATGTGTAAAAAAAATGTTTGTTTGTAGCAGTGTCAAGAACAGTAATTCATATTGTATTTTTGACAATTGTAACCTTAAAATCAAACACTTTAGTTATCTTTGAGTTGTATATTGTTTTTAAGTTTCCGAATGAAAGTATACTTAAATATTTCCTAGAGGCTAGTGAGAGACTCTAATTGAATCATACAGGATTATCCTTATCTTGGGCTTATTCTCGGTCCCTTTTAGAGCCAAACCAGGTCACAAAGTTTGGCAACACTGGTTTTGGTCATGCTAGCATTTCCCCCAGATTTGAGGGCACATGGACCCTTGATACTAACTTTCTCACTCCTATAGAATTCCTTTTGCTATTATTTCACTGCTAATGGGGAACAACTTGAACTATTATATGAATACATGCATATATTATTTGTCCCTGCAAGTGATATTTGTAGCTGTAAAGAGTTAGACCTTTAGCCAGTCTTACATTTTTAGGTATAATCGCTAGGAATGGAAAACCTGCAGGAAAGGCCAGTTTAGGGAATATGCCACAAGTGCTCATTTCCTGTATTGAACCTGTTCTAGAGTTCTCTGATAATAGTAGATAAGGGAATAGTTTAGTCTGAGAGGAGAATCAATATTGCCATATAGAACTGCACATTTCAAGGCACATACCTTTCCCACAATCCCACACTTTAGTGTGAAGACCATTGTGAGTGGGCACGGCTCTCCTGGTTTAATATTCACAGTGTAGGTTGCTACAGTCCAGTTTTCTAGCACATTTTTACAGGCACCCTTTAGCCTGATTCCAAGGGCTTCCATCCTTCCAAAACATGAGACCAGAGAAATATTTTCGAAAGGAGGTTGTATGCAGAGGAGCACACAATCGTATTCTACAGAAAGGCAGGGATTATAAACTATGGGCATGATATACTAAGGGCAAGTTGCAATCAAGTCATTTTTTTGTGCACACTAACAGGCTTATGACCCGGACTTAATTTAGCGTGAAGTGTAATCCATTTCGTGGGATGCGCAGGTTAAACATTTGAATCCCAGCAAAGCCAGTTCAGCTTCCCATCCTTCTGAGTTTGTGTATTTTGGGATGGGGGGTTTATCCTTGATATATAATAATTTCAACGTGGATATTGTATAGTTTAGGCCAGAAATAAACACGATCTATCTTCTTGCTTTCTTTATTTACAGAATCCCTAATAGTTGTTTGGTAGTTACACGTGAGCAGTCCCATATTAGGACTTCCACACCTCATCAGTGGCAGCAAGCACTATATAAATGCAAATTTAAGCCAATTAAATATTCTTGCAAATGCAAGAATTCCTGGTGAAAAGAGTTCCTTTCAGTTCTATGACAAGGTAATCAAATCCGTGTTTGATTCCAACGTTGTGCCAAATCATCAGTGTACTAAGAGTCTAACAGATGCCATAGTTTATAATAACCTGATCCGAACATCACCACACGCAGTGATACTGGAATATACTTCACAGCCGTTGACAAGCCATGATTGAAGCCGCAGTCTCACCTCGGTTTCCAGAAAAAGATGGCTAGAAAGTAACCTGTATTTGGATTGAGTAGATTGAAAATTTCTTAAAAAAAATATTCTGCAATGTTAGTAGGACAGCTGTCAATATGGGCCTGCCATTACTAAAACTGCGAGACCAGGTTGCATACCAAGCTTTTGTTGAAAAGGGCTTTGAAAATTTGAGAGGCTGTGGAGAGGTTTAGTAGCCATCAGAAGTCAACCCTACATTGAGCAGCTGTAAAAGGTGGCATTAATGTTGTACCTTTTTGTTCAGCAGGCCACATAAATGAGATTAAGGATGCTAGAAGGGGACTTCCGATGGCACTATTGTGAGAAATTGGATGGTTGGTTGTGGGTGGGGCGGTGAGCCCTTCTCAAGCAATGTCCACAATCCTGGTCAGGGCGAACCACAAAAGACACTAAATTAATCTGTGCTTCGCCCTCCGGTAGCTTAACACTAAAGCAGTCAGGCTTAACTTAGAGGCCATGTGTAAAGTATTTATGCAGCACACAAACAGTAATATTATGAAAACACAAAAAAATTCCACAACAATTTAGAAACATAGAGTGCAATGTAATAAACTATTTGACACCAAAACAACAAAAATCCAATCAGTAAAAACGGAGATATGCCATTTCGAAGATTTAAGGTAAGTATAGCACCTAAAAGCACAAAGTGCCACTTGTGGTGATCTGGCCATGTGAGACGGGTGAAAGTCACAAGTTCAGACTGCCTGCCTGGAACGTGGGCGAGATACAGGGTTTAGGTTACTTCAGCTGAAAGAGCTACCTTCTAACATCTAGCGTGACGGGTTCAGTTCACGATGGAGGATGCTGTTAGAAGCAAGGAGAGCTTCACGGACAGTCATCCCTGTAACTCGAAGATCCTGTTGGGTGTCACAGACAGTCATTGGAGATTCTGCTGACAGTCACCGTGGGTTGTCGATGCTGCAGCGCTAAGTGCAGATCTCAACGTTGCCCATCTTTCCTGGCAGTCGATGTATCATAAAGTGTTGAGTTCAGCGGAGCTTTGCATAGGCAGTCGATGTGGGTGTCAAGATCTTGGTGCGAACTAACCCGTTCGCGGTCACGAAGAATCAAAAACTTCAGGATTCTTACTTTTTTCAAGGAGGAGCTCAACTGATGCCACACCAAGAGTCCTGGACCTAATGGGCGCCTCTTGGGATCAGGAACTCACTCCAGCAGAGGCCAGCAGGGCTCAGGCAGTTTAGTTGAAGATCCAGGAAGCTGGGCAGCTGGGCAGATGCAGGGAATCCTTTTGAAGCTTTTGTCCCTGTAGCTCAGAACAGGAGGTCAGGCAGCTACCCTTGGAGCCACTTCAGCCTGGGATGAAGGGTACAGGTCCTGTTTTCCTTTTCATCAAGCAGGGCAGGCATCAAGCAACTGGACAGCAGGGAGTCATTCTTCTGTAGTATTCACAGATCCAGGACTGTGCTGAAGAGTGGGCCTGAAGGTCCCCTTTTCATACCTGGTGCCCACTTTGAAGCGGGAGAAGCTTCTGTAGTTTCCCCCCTACATAGGTGTCTGTAAAAAAAAAAAAAAAAAAAGAAAAAAATTTACCTGACACTGAGGGAGTTTTCAAAGTAAAAATAAAGTGCATCTGACCGTCCACTATAAATAGGGCAGATGGTCTGATGCACTTACACCAACAACCATAAGTAGGTCGGGCTGTTCGTGGAAGGTTTTCGCCTGACAGAAACATGACTGTACACTTGACTCTGATTAGAGTGGGTGGTCTCTCAGTTTTGGGAACAGGGTTCTTCTCCACATTTGAGGTGGAGTCCACTGTCTGCCTAACTTTGAATCATGGCCTTAAGCCATCACGTTGATTGGTAAAGCAAGTGTAGATACATATATTCAGCAGTATTCTCTTCAAATATCAACTGCATTTAAATAAAAAACAGCTCGAAGTGTGTGAGCATAGGTCCAACATTGAGATATTTGATGAACGACATACTAGGTGCAAATAAGCTGTGAATCTCTGTAAGAGAGGAGGTAATGACAATATAAAAGAGTTTCTGTCTGGTGGTGTTGTAGGAACTTTGGGTTTTACTTTTGCCCCAAGGACTTACAACTCCTTTTGTTGGGTAGCTTGCTCAGTGCCCTATAATCACAGGTGGCACCATATCCTATGACAACAATAGTGGTGATGTCACAAAGGTTAAAAGTTATGCCTCATTGTTCAGCCCCCATGGAAATTCAGAACTTGGCGGCCCTGTAGCGAGTGCCGCTCTGGTGGGCACTGTATATGGTAATGCTTATCTTGAACATGATGCAGTGTTGGTGGGGGCAGCTAGTGTAGTTCCAAAACGCTTGGAGTGATGCAATCAGTGGGAGCCAAAGGGGTTTCAAGGAGACTGCATAGGAGCATTTCCTCCATCTAGGTGCAAGGTGACTAAGGCTTGAACTGTGGTTCTGGCTTTGAGGAGGTATGGTTTCACTTTCTTCAAAAGGGAGAGTTTTTTACTAGTCTGTCTTGGTTTTCAATGTAGTGTATGAAGATGAGGTTGGGTTAAAAGATTGAAACCAAGTAATTTTGCATACCGTTTACATCGGCGTGAGCCTGATAATTTCATATTTTAGAACCATGCTTTAATTTGTATTTCTTGCCACAATTGGGGACCAGAAGGAATTCTAACTTTGTCAGGTTGAATAATAGGTCTGAGTTTGGCATCCAGTTCTAAATGAGATCAAGGTAGATTTTGCGTCGATCACTGTTGTGAGCAGTATGGATTTTCAGGCAGAGTAATGTGTCATCAGCATATTGAGCTTGATGATGCTGTCTGCAAGTAGGCTTTGATGGGGCACATGTAGAAATTGAAGATGATAGGAGTTAGGGGCACTCCGCAAGAGCCTGGAGTTTCTGGGATCTTGAGGTTTCCATCAGGACCAATTGGTGGTGGTTGGTGAGGTAGGAAATTAACCCTTTCAGGACCGTACCAAAGAAGCCCAAGCATGCTTGCAGTATGCAGATCAGTGGTCCACTATGTTGTTGTGTTCAGAGAGGTGAAGTAGGATCAAGAGGCAGGAAGACTGCTTGATGGCTCTGTAGAAGGTTATTCTTGCTGATCTGATCTTCTTTTGCGATAGAGACTGCTTTCCCAATGCTCAAGGATTTCACTGATGAAAGATATGTGGGTGACGGCGCATTGTTGTCTGTCATCTAGATCTAGGGTCAATTATTTCAGCAAAGGAAGTATTTGGCCTATTTTGAAAGTGTCTGAGAAGGTTCACTGACTAAGGAAGATGCTGACCATATTGATAAGGGATGAGAGAGCATCTCTGCACTGGGGTTTTACTATGGATGATGCCATAATATCATGTTTGTAAGATGTGGGTTTCATTGAGTTGAGGACGTCAATAGGTTTAGTGTGCGAGAGAAAGTTAAAGGCAGTTCTCTTGTAGATGGAGTGGTGGGGGATCGGAGGGAATATGGTTGCCTGTTTAATTTTAATTTTTTAGAGTTTTATATAGCACGAACTAGACCCGAGACATCGGGTATCAGAGCGCTTTACGTGAGCATCAGTTTCGTTACAGAAGGACACATTCATTTTTGTTAGGCACGGGGAGATTAAGTGATTTGCTCAGAATCACAGCATGTTGAGAGTCGCTGCCGAGACTCGAACCCGGTTCCCCAGCTTTGAGGTCGACCGCTCTAGCCTTATGGCTACATCCTCTCCCAATGTTGTTAATAAGGGCCTTATTTTGTTTATCTTCAGTTGAAGAAATGATTGACTGCATCACAGTTGTCAGTTGATTGTTGTGTAGGCTGCTCTGGGTGAGGGCTGAGGCAGTGCTTATCTATCTAGAAAAGTGCTTTATTTTTGTTGCTTGCCTCTTATTAAACGTGCCCCCCTCTGCAAGGTCACCCTCAAACGTTTTGATTTTCCCTCTCCTGTTTTCTGAACCAGTTTTGGGGACTCTGTGCACTTTACTACTACTAAACAGTACAAAAGTGCTGTGCTCTCTCCTCCAAACATGGTAAAATTGGTCTACATCCAATTGGCACCTTTAATTTGCTTATAAGACCCTAGTAAAGTGCTATGACCTCTACCCAGGGCCTGTATAGTAAATGCTATGAGTAGGCCTGCAGCACTTATTGTACCACTCACTTAAATAACCCTTTTAAAAAGATGCCAGAGGCCTGCCATTGCAGTCTGTGCAAAGTTTTAAACTGCCAATTCCACTTGGCAAAATAAACCTTTTGACAGACATAAACCTTACTTTTTAATACATATGTCACCCCTAAGGGAGGGCTTAAATAGCCATTAGTGCAGGGCGTATTGTATTTAAAAAGTTGTACATGCACTTTGAAGTTTTACATGTCCTGGTAGATAAAAACTGTTTAAATGTGTTTTTCCTAATGCAAAGCCTACCTCTCCTATAGGATAGCATTGTGTTATCTTATTACATTAGATAAGTGATAATGTTTGCTTGGGAACAGGTAAAAATGTCATGTTGGGTACCTAAAGAATTGCATTTGAAAATCCTCTTTAATGGTAACGTTGAATTTTAAGTCCGAAAATGCCACTTTTAAAAAGCTCAAACAGTGGAAAATAAGCAGCTGTGATGCACTCGAGGTCTCTAATTTAAACAAAATTAAACAACTATCCTTGATTCAAAAAATCTTAACAAAAGTGATGTGTGCACCAGGATAGGGGCTCTGCGTGCCACCTGATTCAAAATGAGGAAAAACGATCCTAGATAAGTATCTGGGAATGCCAAGTGCACTACAATGATGTCACTGTTACAGTGTACTCAATCTTAACAGTTCATCAATTGTATCAAATATTCACAAGTAAATAACAGTCCTCCATTATTCAATAAGACACACTCGAAAAATCAGATCTTCAAACCGGGAGGTTGATGATAATCTGCTTTAATCTTCATAGTCGCAGATGGTTTCAAATTCAGTTGAAAATCAAAAGTATATTGCTTATATACAGCATATAACGTTCACATTCTTCAAAAAATCCCAATGTATTTCGGGCTCCAGACACGAGCCCTTCATCAGGGGAATCTGCAATATATCAATAAACTGAATGTAGGGGGGAGGAGCCAAGATGGCGACCGGAGCAGACGCTTGAGCGCCCGGCTCCGTCGGTCCGTGGCCTCGGACTACTATCCTGATGCTCATCCTTGCCGATTCTCGAGGTGCACCGTGTGCGAAGACGCGCTGACCGCGCTGCTGCTTTCCCGGAGTCTCAACCCGCCTGGATGCCCGAGTTCTGGGTGCTTTTGTCCTCGGCACTGAAACCCTGCGCCCTTACGGCCTTTGCCGGCCTCCTGGAAGCTCCGCAGTTACCGGACCAGCTAGCGCTAACCTGAGCCCCGCGGTCCCGATCTCGCCTCGCACCATGGATCGTTGCCGGATGAGCCCGAGGAGAGACGGCCGGACACCTTCTGCACCCTGTGCCTGACGGGCTGGAGCTGTGGGGTGGGCCCCGGTGCGGTGAGTCTCCTGCCCCGCCCTGAGGACCGAGCTGCGGGGGGCTGCTGCCCCCTTTGCTTATTGCCTAGCCAGCGGCGAGGGGGACCGGCGAGAAGATAAGCGACTGTTGGCCTTTCCTGTTGCGGCGTAGACCTGAGGGGAATTGACCCCTTGCCACGACCCCCCCCCCTGGCCATTGCACCGTATAGCGGCAAAACATGGCGTTGAGTGCCTGCTCGCGGCTGGGGGGTGATACTCCGGTCTCGCCCGCTGCCCACTTCGCCCTCCCTCTTCCGGACACCAGCTCCACAGTGCCGTCCCGGATTGCTGCCGATGTTGGGGCCCAGCTTCCGCTGACATGCGGCTCCGTTCTGGCTGTCCTGCGGGACTTTCAACTACAGATGTGCGCTGGCCTGCAGGCGCTGAGTGAGAGGTTTGACCCCATACTGTCGGCTGCGGGCCGTGAGCGCACTGTTTGTCATCCACAGGGCGTGGGTCTCCCGGTGCTCTTGTCCTCTTGCGGGGACGCAGCGGCGGTGTATGATTGTGCTACACTGGTGCCTTCATCTAGCGCTCCCGGCGCCCAGGGTCCACCGCTCTCCACCTCAACTGCGGATACTTTGTCCCCCTGGTCATGGCAGCCTGCTTCATTGTTCCCTGCCTCACCGCGTCCGCGAGGCTATCCTGCTGAGCGATACCTAACGGCTTCGAGGGACCGTCCGCGGTGGCCCACTGCTGCCTTTTTCTGGAACTCCTGTACCTTACTTGCCAGGTTTGGATTTTATGTGGTGCAACGAGGGACCCCAATCGGTGGTCGGCGGCCATTTCGTGATCCTACTTCACCATCCTCTCACAAGCGGCCATCTTGTCTTTGTCTGCTCGGGACATGGGGCCTTCACGCAGGAGCTGGTTTAATCCCAAGCCCGCGATCGGGCCAGGGCTAGACTGACTGCTATCGCTATGGTTTATGGACGGGCTGGCCTGGGACTGGGACTGTATGTATGTTTTGCGCGCACTCGTCGCGACTTGTATCCCTTGCTTAAACTGTGGTGCCATGGTATCTTTGCATGCCGTTTTTTGGCGTAGAGGGCTTCCAGTGTGTGGGGGCCATAACTGGCTGATGGTTCGGGGCGCTCTGGTGTCCAGTGGGCTCCTCCCCACCTTCTTTTCTGCTTTCTTCCCTTCTTTACTCTGTTCCTACTTCCTCTCTTCTCTATATTTCGGGTTCATTGGGCGACAGGCACTATGCTGGGGGGGGGGGTAGGCCGTAGCCTCCGCATTGGTGTAGGGTGGGGGGGTAATACTCTGTTCTCAATTAGTTCTATGGGCCTTTCTTCTTTTATGTCTCTGTGCTCTACTTTCTTCGATTCGGGGTCCGGGTGTGGGGTGGATCGAGTGGGGGCGGCTCTGGAGGGGCGCGTACTTGCTCATGTGACTATCCTGATATATCTCTGCACCGCCTCACTGATTGAGATTTTACTCCCATTGTTGTTCTTACTGATGTTGCTGCTCGCCCGTGTGGTGAAGCTATCTTGCGGACTCAAATCTACTTTGCTCTTATCCTTCATTGACTTTTTTTCTCTGATAAAATTATCAAAAACTTAAAATTAACCTTCACCTCTCCTTCCCCGGGTTTCAAAGATATCTCCAGTATGTAACTCATAACCTGTTGTTAATCCTGACCGTTGATGCACGGGGGCTGTAGTGTGGGTATCAGTGCTTTACTGTATCGTGGCCGGCCTGACGGTTGTAGGCCCGTATTTGTTCTTTTAAGATGCACGAATAAAGGTTTTTAAAAAAAAAAAAAAAAAAAAAAATAATAAACTGAATGTAATCACCAATGTAAAACAACATTAAGTTTAAAATTAAACCTATCATCCAATGGATTCACAAGAGTGCGGTGAGGACAAGTCACCTAGTGCAAAAAGTGTTCTACACAAAACCAGACGTTAGTTACACCAAAAAACAGAAACGATGAGATGAGCTGGAGTACCTCAGTGTACAGCCCATTGGTGACGTGGAACATAAGAAACGGTGAAACAAGATGAAAAAAGAAGAACTGAGGAAAGCTGAAATCCCAGTGTGGTTGCGCGAGAAGGCCACAACAGTAATAGTAAACATACCTCCAAGCGCTGAAGTGAACACAACAAGTGCGCGTATATGACCAACGTCAGTGGATAATGTCACAATGAAAATTGGACCAAAAATAAAATGGCTCCTGAAAAAAACAGTGCGTAAGTATTTGAGGAAACAAGGTGTGCAACTAAATCAACAAGAAATGAAATTAGAATAAAGTGGCGCTTACTGGAGCGATGATGTTCGACTTATTCAAAAATGCCAAAACAGCGTGGTTACCGATGGTGATTATCTGCAAAGTCAAAAACCATGCACTAAGTATCCAAACAATTTAAAAAGTGAGCAAATGTAACATTTAACGGTGAACAAATCTTACCGAAAACGCACAGAGCTTAGGCTTAGATACAAAAAATGGACTCGCGCGTTTGAAGCACGTAAATACGTGACGGTGAGCTGACATGAAAATTGAAGAAGGACTAAAGATGCCAAAACCTCCAGAGAACTACCGAAAGCGCACCAGTTTGAAAATAAACCACAGATGTACTTAAAAAAACTTACAGGCGACTGCCGGAAACGCGCTGATTGTAAAAAATGTAAGCCACGCAATGAATGCAAGAGGGCAAAAGTGCGGACAAACAAAAAACTGACATGAAACCTAACTGTGATCTGACCAAGAACACCAATAAGATAATACATAGTGCATAGTGACCATTCGAGTGATAAGAAGAGAAAAAAAAAAAAAGACATGGTGAATTGAAGTAAATTAAAAAGGTGTACCTATAGCTTTAAAAGAAAAGGAATAGTAAAATAGAAAAGGAGTAAAGATAATAAGACCAGCCTAGGGAGTGACAACAATGTGAAGCACAAACGGTGTAGAATATAATGCACAGACAATGTATTCATGAAAAAGGTGACATATCAAGGATAATCTCCTGATCTAATACATATAAGGTAAACCTGTCTATATATAGTAACAGATGCACTGCGGAAATACAGAATGGAATACTGTGATGACATTAAAGAAAGCAAGACCATTCGATGTTATCATTTAACCCTTTGGGGGACAGTGTTTGCAAAAACCAAATCCAATAAGACTCTCGCTGAGAGAGAACTTTAGACATATCTCTGTCCGAACGTAATTGAACCTTTTCCAACACACAAAACCTGAGTTGAGCTATGAAATGTTTATTCTGAAGCCAATGTTGCGCTAACGGGGAACTAATTGTCTTAGTGCGTATTCTACTCTTGTGTTCTGTGATACGAGTTCTGAAATTTTTTGTAAGTACATGTGTGGTTAATTTTCAAACTGGTGCGCTTTCGGTAGTTCTCTGGAGGTTTCGGCATCTTTAATCCTTCTTCAATTTTCATGTCAGCTCACCGTCACGTATTTACGTGCTTCAAACGCGCGAGTCCATTTTTTGTATCCGGCGTCTTTGCAGCAGTATCTAAGCCTAAACTCTGCGCGTTTTCGGTAAGCTTTGTTCACCGTTAAATGTTACATTTGCTCACTTTTTAAATAGTTTGGATACTTAGTGCATGGTTTTTGACTTTGCAGATAATCACCATCGGTAACCACGGTGTTTCAGCATTTTTAAATAAGTCGAACATCATCGCTCCATTAAACGCCACTTTATTCTAATTTCATTTCTTGTTGATTTTGTTGCACACCTTTTTTCCTCAAATACTTACGCACTGTTTTTTTCAGGAGCCATTTTATTTTTGGTCCAATTTTCATTGTGACATTATCCACTGACGTTGGTCATATACGCGCGCTTGTTATGTTCACTTCAGTGCTTGGAGTTATGTTTACTATTACTGTTGTGGCCTTCTCGTGCAACCACACTGGGATTTCAGCTTTTCTCAGTTCTTCTTTTTTCATCTTGTTTCACCGTTTCTTGTGTTCCACGTCACCATTGGGCTGTACACTGAGGTACTCCAGCTCATCTCATCGTTTCAGTTTTTTGGTGTAACTAACGTCTGGTTTTGTGTAGAACACTTTTTGCACTAGGTGACATGTCCTCACCGCACTCTTGTGAATCCATTGGATGATAGGTTTCATTTTAAACGTAATGTTGTTTTACATTGGTGATTACATTCAGTTTATTGATATATTGCAGATTTCCCTGATGAAGGGCTCGTGTCTGGAGCCCGAAATGCATTGGGATTTTTTGAAGAATGTGAACGTTATATGCTGTATATAAGCAATATACTTTTGATTTTCAACTGAATTTGAAACCATCTGCGACTATCAAGATTAAAGCAGATTATCATCTTGTGAATATTTGATACAATTGATGAACTGTTAAGATTGAGTACACTGTAACAGTGACATCATTGTAGTGCACTTGGCATTCCCAGATACTTATCTAGGATCGTTTTTCCTCACTTTTAAAAAGCTGGCATTTTTTGACCTAACCATTTGGTTTCTGCAGCCTTATTCTGGGTCACATGACGAGTGTAGTCAGCAGCTGGCCTTTGTGTATTCCTCTCAGACATTGTCGCCTGATCGGAGCGGTGGAGCTATCACCTACCCCCTGTGTGCGTGTCCTGGCTCAGCACACGCACACACACAGAACTTCACATTAGCCTTTTGTGACTCAAGACACCCTGGGACAAGGGTAGGGAGAAAGGAATTTCCAGACCCATATGTGTGAGTAGGGAATCTAGAAGTTTCTCCCACTTCAAAGGAGGGGATTGACGTAGGACGCAGGACACAGCACGGAGCACAGAGCGCAGAGCAAGGAGCGCAGAGGTGGGCAGCGGAGTCTCGGAGGTGGTCGACCGGCTGTAGTTAGGAGTCGGGTCGTGGGCTGCTCGGATTCAGTCTGCCCGTACCTAGACCCAGACTCGACCCAGGCTCGAACACTCCCCCGGACGCTCCCCCAGACGCCCCTCCCTCGGGGGACAGACCCGGTCCAGCTGATTCTGTTTTAGCTTCAGACTCTGGACCCCAGACAAAACAGGCAGCAGCGGCATGGTGTGCTAGGAGGAAGGAGGAAGCAGGTGTCCGCAGGCAAGTGCAAGTGCACCGTTGGGTTCTTCAGCGGCTTTAGCGGCTTTCTGGCGGCTTCCCTTAGCGGCAGCTGCGGAGTGTAGTGCCCGGGTGTGTCCGCGGAGGTGGCCAAACTAGGTTGGGTGTGGCTTGCGACACCCCAGCGCACTATGCTCTTGCGCCCTGTAATCCAGCCCACGCCGCTTCTCAAGCAACCTTGACGGCATTCAACTGACCGAGCTTTTCAGCATTTCACCCAACGTTTTAACGGACGTAGTTTCATATCTCTACCTACAACATTACTGCTGAAGGTCACTGCTCTGTTGGCCCCGGGGGCCGTACTGCCGATCCCCTTGCTACTTGCCACTCGCCAAGCCTGGCCACCGCACGTCCAACCTTCACTTTAACCATCGTTCACCACCTCGGCAGGTTCCTGGTTTTACTGCCGCCCACGGCCATCGATTATTCTTCATTTAATCTCACGGCGCCTGTCAAAAACCTGGAAGCTCGGTAAAAGAGTGGACAAACCCAACACACATTTCTTTTACCCGCAAACTGCAAACCGCAGGCACCCCCTGCGCTCAGGAATGTGTTCAGGGATGCGGTCAGGGAGAACAAGAGGAGGGGAGAAAAAAGACAAGAATCCCCAGGTGGACTTGATAAAAGAAAAGGATAAGGACAAGGATAAGGAGGAACACTTGGCCCCCGCCACTAAAGACCTCAGGTGTAGTTTTCCCGGAAGGAGCCCCTTAGTGTCTGGCTCATCAACCAAAGAAAGCAAAGAAGTGCAGGGAGACCCGGGAGCCCCAACAGATGTAACTCCAGGAATCACACGTGGCAAGTCAACATCCACAACAAAAATACTCATAGAGTGGGCTCTGCAAGCCAAGTGCGAAGGCAGCATTAAAGCAACCCTTAAGGCTCCAACAGGCACCGCTCAGGACCAAACAGCAGCAAACGTGCACTGATCACCGACTTCCTAAAAGTCGTCATCAAACCGGCCACTGAAACGCGAGGCCATAGCGTCACCAAGCTTTCTACAACTACAACAGATCCCCAAAGTGAGGCCCTTGCGAGCCCTTCTAGTGACTGAAGTACTATAAGCTCTGTGAGTGAGAGGAGAGCATCCCAGGTCATGGGATGGGAAGCTCCGCATGCAGCAATCAGAGCAGTTCCAAGCCTTCAAATTCTGTCTTCCAAAGCTCTCCATACCTCGGAACCCGGACACAGGCACAAACCGCAAGTTATTACGGCACAAATTCATTATTTCTCGCCCTTACCAGAAACCGCCTGTCGCAGACACTATACTAAAATTCACCCGGACCTAGTGGCCACAATGGACACTACGGAGGTCAAAAACACCACATGGACACTAACATTTTGAGTCCACATAGAAACTTGCCCACGCCGTCAAGAGTCCAATATCCCGAAGTGCAGGATTCCGTTAAAACTAACTAACACAAACTGCCAGGGTGAGCCTGACTGGGAGACATCGTTTACCACGCATCCATTTCAACGTGGTACAATTACATCGTGGTTTTCACTACGCAAGTTGATACATCGACTTGCACTGGGGGGCGCTGTAGACTAAGGAATAGTGTAAATTACTGTTTCCAACACCTTCCCTACTGTATGTAGACTGGAGTTGGAATAGTAATTTACACTATTCCTAAATCCAGCGCCCCTCCAGCGCAAGTCGATGTAACGACTTGCATAGTGAAAACCGCGATCTAACAGACCGCGTTGAAATGGCCCTCATTGTATCGTCATACATTCGCCTGACTATCTACCTCCTTCACTGGAAGCAGAAGTGGAACCGCAAAGAGGCCAGCTTAAAATACTAGAGGAACGGCCATTCCAATTCAAAATCTAGGAATTTACTTCTTTGATGTCACTCCATCTTCAAAAGGAATAACTCAGCAGGACACTGGGCTGCCGGAGTGATTCATCTCCAGAACACTCAACCTACCGGGAACATTATGTTCAATCATCATCAGCAGAACCAAGCAGTTCACAAACCTCTTCAGTTTGGCCGCTCCTGCTAAACACCATGGACGCAACTGGCAAAGCAATGACCTAACACGCCAACAAGTTAGATACCTAAGTGGATCTTTTAAATATTTTAGCAATTCATGTCTAGGGGGTTGAACAGAAATTGCAAAGCGTCAGCAAGATGATTAATAAGGTGCAGCGAGATCGGGAAACAACATTTTCAACGTGTCATTGCCACTGCACCCAAATTATCGGCAAACTAGGAGCAGTTCCAACCCTATTGTCAGACCTCTTGGCTATAACCAGGGAAGCCCTAACTAAGACTGCCCCCGAGAAAGAAACTGAGGCATTAAGGGACACGGCTTGTTCCCCCTCTCCCAGGGGGCATAATAGAAGCGAATCAGTAACCAACCCAATCCAGACGCAGGCCAACACACCTTCGCTTCACTTAACCTACAGCTTCAAGTGTACTTGACAATTCAAAAACCCTGGATTTTCAACTGATTAATCAATGTGAGCAGTCACCAGGAAGACTACTAAAAGAACGTAAACCACTAACCAAGCGAGAGAGAAAAGGTCTTAGAAAAGCAAGAAAAAGTAAACAATTCAGACTGGAATCTAACTTAATCTACGTCAGGCCTGAACAAGGAAGGAAACAAAGCGAAAAAGATGGAATTCCAAAATCCCCTGATGCAGTAAGTAATAAGGAACTATCGAATCCCTCACCCAATTCGTCTATTATATGCCGTAGTACAAACCATAACACAAGGGAGCTACCCTCTTCAGAAAACATATGCAGCATATTTAAGCATCCTAAAGGGAAAGAGAAATCACGCCCAAAAATCCAAGCTACACAAATCATGAAACCAACAACTACATTAAGGAGTGCCACGAATGAATCCAGTACAATCTGCCCACGTGCGAACAACCAGGACAAGGAAAACACAAGCAAAGTTAGTTACAATTCTGACATTCTCACAGCTATAGCCACGGAACCGACAAAGTCACCAGTACACGGATTAACGAAACTCAGACACAACACAATACAAGCGTCCTTCTGAACCCACCCCTGAATCTCCTAGAGTCTGCTTTGGTTGTAAATGCAACGGAAAGGGGTGCAGACAAAGCGCAGTAGCGTGACCCCTTGAATTATAACAACAAATTGGAGTTTATTCCTTACTATGTCTCAAGGGGAAACTACGACATTCTTAACAGAAGTGTACTGCTTAAACTCTTTAAAGCCCTTTGTCCCCTGAGTCACATCAACACCAGTGACATAGTTAGTATAGAATTCAAACAGAACCCAAACCTTATGGGTCAAGAAATTACAACAGCTACGTTTGCAGATAACTCCCTCATTGAGCAAATCTGGCAGCAGAGGGATCCATTTGCCAAGTGGGGCATTGAGCTAAAAAAGATCGCCCCCCCCCCTCGTTATCACAGCCCGCTACAACCGCCAAACCATATAGCGGGCATGTTAAAGGGCGCTAAAGGCCCCGAACATAATAGCCCACTAAAGGGTACAGTCTCCATGGCTAGGAAAATTACCATTAACTTTGTCCATCCAGAAGCCACCAATCCCTCGGGATCCCGGCATTTGTACTCAGCCGGAACGTTCCATGAAATGGCATGAACTCATTTACTCGCAGCCTCAAACTTCCTCCAGGGCTGTAATATCTGCTCTTGGAACGTGCTTGGCCTAAGTACAAAACTAGAGGATCCTGGTTTCATGGACTTTATAACACAGTACAACATCCTCCTCTTCCAAGAAACATGGCAGTTAAACACACCACCAATAGTAGGTTACAAGGAATTTCTAAAATCGACCAAGAAAGTCACCAAACATGGGAGATCTAAAGGGGGCCATTCCACTTTCATTTCGGCCAATATTCCATGGCACGCCTCTGCTGTAGATCTCGATTCCACCTGGTTGCTATGCGTCAAACTCGATGCACCGCCTCTCAATAGTTTGCTTATCCTCAATATTTACATCCACCCAGCGCATAAACACAAAAGGTCAAGAACCGAACAATTAATCACATCACTGGGGTCATTAAAGCTTGCGTACCCGGATGCCAATATCATACTGTCAGGGGTCTTCAATATGAACTTATTGCAATACAGGAAAAAAAGCACTAATGAACCCGCACAGGCTTGTAATTGACGTGATACCCTTGGTAAGAGATGTGCGGCCCATCTGGCTGACCTTTCTATGTGTGTGCTTAACGGTCAAAGCTTGACAGACTACCCCGCAGCATACACAAGGATCTCTCAAAAATCAGCCTCAACTATCGACTACACATTCACGGACCATTATTTTCTTCAGTGTATTACGAACTTTCTAATCATTAATAAGACAGAGAGTGACCACCATCCGCAATCTTTCACGCTGTTAAGAAATGTCGCCAAACCTGCCAAAGTGCTGTCTCAAGACATGCAATGCTACAACTTTAAACGCCTTATATGGAAAGAGGACAGTATCGATGACATCATGGGTACTTGCACCGGCCTTTTGGAGAAATTTAAAGCTGAACCCTTAAGCATAAAAGCCTGGGAGTCCTTTATTCAAGAACTAAATCATACATTTTCTAACCAGGCCTATGGCAGTAAAACAGGAAGACCATCCGGGGCAGCTTGGTTCACCAAAAGTCTTAGGAAACAAAAATAACAACTAAATAAATACCTAAGACAATTACGGACCCGGAGCCTGATCCCCTCAGGAACTCCTATTTTTAATCACAAAAGCAAAAAAATATCTAAAAAGGGACACAAAGGCAGCCAAGAAAGAGTATCACGAACAACTCTGGGCGAAACTCCATTACTCCCGCAAACAAAGCGATATCAAGCTATTCTGGGGAATCATCAACCAGTTAACAAACGGCAGGAACAGACACCAGAACTCAGACATCATGGAAGACACTTGGAGGGCCCATATCGAACTTCTATACAATGAAACTCCAATTCCAGGCACGCAAACCACGGATCTTCAATAGGACTTGACATCCCCAATTCTGAATTATCTGAATTCTCCCCTCGGATCTCACCAGAGCAAGTGCTAAAAATCATAAAAAATTTAAGATCCGATGGTGCACCAGGGCCTAATGGCCTGCCAAACGCCCTGTTTCAGCACAATCCTTCATTCTGGTCTGGTCTTCTCACTCCGCTCTTTTCCCACGCTATAACCTACAGCACGATCCCCAACTCCTGGCGGGGTAGTATTCTAAACCCAATACATAAGTCGGGAGCTCGTTCTGATCCATCAAACTATAGGTTGATAGCATTAATCGATGTAGAGACAAAAATGTATGCATCAAACTTGTTGACAGACTTAAAGGACTAGGTCAGCCGAACAAATCTCATCCCTTACACGCAAACAGGATTCCGGGCAGGGATGGGTACCCTCACGAACATCTCCGCGGTTACCCTTCTAGCCAACCAAGCCCTTTCAAACTCATGGCCCCTATATGCATGCCTTATCGACCTCAAAGTGGCCTTCGATAAAGTTTCGAGAGCTAAGCTTTGGACAAAAATGCTAAATTGGGGGGCACCACCCAAACTCCTGGAGACCATAATTAACCTGTACTCACAAACTTCCGTTCAAATCAGCAAAGGAGACAGGCGTAGTATTACCAACAAGTTACCAACTCTCAACGGGCTAAAACAAGGGTGTGTGTTAGACCCCTGCCTATTAAACATCTATATCGGCAACCTCGACAAGCATCTTCGGTAATTCAATCAGACCACCCAAAATTGGGCAACATACCCACATCTTGTCTCCAATATGCGGACAACATCGTCTTATTAGCTCAAACACCAGTAGGCCTGCAGCGACTAATTACCAGTTTAGGAGCCTATATCGCGTCGGCCTTACTAACTATCAACCATCAAAAAACCAAGGTGTTGTGTTTCTCCAAACATTCCAAAATAACGAAAATCCGCAAATTCATTTTTGAAACTGGATGAGCAACCCTTGACCCAGGAGGATTCGTATAAATATCTAGGATTTCAAATAGATCGTAACCTTAATTATAAGCTACACCTGGATCAAGGTCGTACGAAAGCTAAACAACTGCAGGTCACATTTACAATACTAAAAAATAAGCTCATAGGCTGCTCTACCGGGCACCTGTTAAAAGTAATTGCAGATAAACTTCTACCCTTCATATCATACGGCTCAGAAATCTTGAATCTCAAAGACTCCACAGTTCTAAACACAGTACATTCTAATTTTTTTAAGTGACTGTTTTCAATCCCAAGACACATTTCACAAGCTCAAATCCGATTTAGAATATGGCTTAAAAAATCAGATTCCTGTCAGACAAGGTGCACTAGTGAAGTACTATTGGAGGATGAGGGATGCTGACGATAACACTCTAGTCCATCATTGTTGGGTAGAAATTGAAAAACAAGCCAGGCTTAACAATTCAATTATTAAAGTTCTAAAGGAATCCCTCTCAGCATCACAGCTGGAGGGGGCCTGGCTCACCCTCACAACGTACTCCACCTTCATATCCTTAGCGAGCAAAGCAATCAAACGGATTTCTTAACTAACAGATAAATCAGCCTTTTCAAAGAAACATCATGCATGGACAGTGATTCAAGGATATCAGATGCTGAAACCTCAACCATACTTGTTGGATCACTTTTCTTTCCAGAAAAAACATTACTTGACGCTGCTGCGGCTAGGGTCGTTCCCAACGAAAGACCTGACTCCGAAATGGAAATATTCCTGGCAATCCAAAGAATGCCGCCGGTGCAGACAAGGGGACGAGTCATTATTGCACCTAATTTGTGTCTGCCCCTTCCTATTAGAAATCTGAAAAATGGTCCTTCGGGAAGTCTTAAAGAAGGAACAAATAAGAACTTGCAGAGCCGCAGTCATTCAATGTCTTGGAGGGTTATCGATCCAACTTTCTTGTAGAGCCATAAAATTCCTGAAAATTGCAGCAAAAGAACTGGACAATAAAAGTGAACTAACTTAAGTTGCCCCAGTATATACAGTCTATATATTTGTCTATTTATATTGCCTTGACAGTATGTCCTAAGTTTTTTAACTCAATCAGTGTCAATTGAGAACGATCTTCTTGTCTTTTCACTTTTTAACACAAGTTTTAAAATGTACATTTCATGTATTCCTTTTTAATGGTGGTTTTCCCACTCTTTTATGATTTTTTACGAAATCCAAATAAAGTATACTTGACGCCATTACAAAGCTGGTACCAGGTATAAATATTGGAGACTCAAACCAAATCTTCAGTACACTGCTAAACCTGTGGATACTAAAGAAGGACTGCCCTGCTGATGGAGGACTGCCCTGCTGTCTGACAAGGAAGACTGAACCTGTTCCCTTCATCCCAGGCTACCAGAAATGACTCTAAGGTCAGCTGATTGACCTCCTGTTGCAAGCTTCAGGGATATAACAAGCTCCAGAAACCTCTGTGCCACTGCCCAGCTGACCAACTGCACTGAACCTTCAGCCAGACCTGCTGGAGTGAGCTCCTGATCCCAAGAAGTGCCTCCCAGGTCCTGGACCCTTTGCATGTTATGGGTTGAGCTCCTCCTGGATGAAAAAGAGAAATCCTGATGTTTTGTGCTCTTCGTGACCGCAAAGGGGCCCATTCGTGCCAAGATTTTGCCAACCGCGCCAACCACCAATGCAAAGTTCCGGGGAACCTGACTCTTCACGCTACAGTGACTGCCTGCAATGCGAGATCTGTACTTCGCCTCGACAGCCTGTGGTGACCGCCAACGCGAAGCTCCATCAACTCCAGGATCTTCGTGCTACAGCAATGACCATCCACAATGCCTGACCTGTTATTAACGCTACAGCGACAACCATCCGCAACACTCTACCTGCTCCTCACGTCCTCCACCAACCGCGAACTAGACTCTACGCACCAGACTTTGAGAAGGTAACGTTTTCAGCGGGATTAAACTGGTCCATGTATCCAACCTGCACTCCATCCCAGTCAGCCGAAACTTGTGACTTTTCCCTGGTCTAGCACAACCAGATTCCGCGAGTGGCGCATTGTGCTTTTAGGTGCTAAACCTACTTAAATCTTTGAAATTGCATATCTCTGGTTCTACCGATTGGCTTTTAATCATTTTGGTGTCAAATACATTATTACATTTTGCTCTATCTTTCTAAATTGGTGTGAGATTTTTCTTGTGTTGTGTTTTCACATTATTACTGTTTGTGTGCTTACATATTACCTCTAAACTAAGTCTGACTGCTTTAGTACCAAGTTACCTGAGGGTTAAGCACAGGTTAATGTATTGACATTTGTGATTCACCCTGAGAAAGATAGTGGCTGCTGCTTGAGAAGGGATCACAACCCCCACAATCAACCATCCAATTTCTTACACCTCTCAAAAGATAGTCTTATATATAGAAGGTGGCTTTGCCTGTGGTGATGTGGTATCTTTGTATAGATTTGAGTGTTTGGAGTTCAGTGAGGTTTTCAGGTTTATGGTCACCTTCATTTCTTTTCTTGTCTTTGGATGGAATATTTGTTCTCTGAGATATCTTATAGGTACTATGGTGATAACTATCTGTGTTTTTAGTGCTGTGCTGAGACCCATGTGGGTTTTCATGGCAATGCTGTACATGTTGAGAAGTGAGGCGTTAAATAAAGCTACCTTATAGCTGATTTCTACCTCTGCAAAGATAGGATCAGGAGGATGCAAACAAGATTTGCCTGTTCATGTATTGACGCATCGTACAATAATATTATTTGCAGGGAAAGAAGGGGAGCCATACACTAGTACATAGCTGGTACTATATTCATGGGCCACTATATAGATACCATTACATGGATGTGATCGCTGCAAACAATGCAAGGACATTAATTCAGCTACACATAATAGCATACAATTACATTTCAGGGTGCTATAATTAAATTAATAACTAAAGTAATATTAATTATTAAAATAAAAAAGGATATGATTGAATACGCCTTACAGATTCCCTCCGGACGTCGTTCAGAAAATAGATCGAGAGGTCCGGTTACTATGGCAGGGGGAGCCCCGAGAATAGCACTGAACAAGCAACAAAGAGGGATTTACAATGGGGAGCTGACAGTTTCAGATATCCTGAAATACTATTGGGCCTCACAGCTTCTTGTGATCAATGAATGGGTCTTCGTGGACCTCTGGGACCCGGCGTACAGAGTGGACAGGGAGACTATAGGCCGAGGTGGGCACAATGGTCTCCTTTATGATGCGAGGAGTCACAAAGGTATACAACAACACACGCAGACAGTGATTGGAGACTGGAGGGAGGCCAGAGGGTTTCTAGGCTGGAAGGGAAGGCTCACCAGGTTGATGCCGCTTTGGCACAGCTGCTTGTTTTCCGAAGTGGGTGGACTAAAAGGATACTTGAAGTGGAAACTTGTAGGCATAGAAAATCTGGGCGATGTCTGGAGGGACCAAGCCATTATTAGATTCGAGGACCTCCACTGGAAATATGCCTTAGTGGTCTCTGAGCAATTTCAATACCTACAGCTGGGGCACATCCTTCGTTGTCACCTGCTGGAAGGCGAGCAGATACCCAAATCTCCCCCTCTGGAGGACTGAATACTCACTGAGGCACTGACAGAGAAGGGGGTGTCAGTGATATTTAGGAAACTGGTCAACAATTCCCCTGATCTGCTGCGCCCCCTGAGGTTAGCATGGGAGGGAGACGTAGCATAGCTCTAAGACGAGGATTGGATAGAGACCACCCAGAGCCCGCAAGATATAGCCATCTGAGTACGATTCAGATTGGTCCGATTCAAAATACTGCATAGGTCCTACTACTTACAGACACTACTCTAAAAAATTGGCATGGCGAAGTCTCTTCTATGCAGGAGGGTTTGTGGGAGCTAGGGTACGTTTGTCCACGTCCTCTGGGAGTGTGCACTTATACAGAGCTATTGGGCCAGAGTGAAGGTGAAAATGACCCGGGTCGTGGCACTGGAGTTCCCCCTTGATGCTAAGTGGTTGCTCCTTGGGATTAAAGGGGAAGAGAAGTGGACTAGGTACACGAAGATCTGGCTATGGTTGGCAGTGGGGTTACCAGGCGCAATATAGCGGGAGCTAGGAGTGCTGCGACCCCCCCCCCCACAAGCCTGAGGTATAGCCGAATAGGAAGCAGACCTGGATTGGTGCCAGAGAGCGGAGCTAGTGAGGTACAAAGCAAAACGCTGTGCTAGAAAGTGGGAGAAAGTGTGGGAGGCATGGAATGAGTACAGGGGGTAAGGGTGGATGGATATTGAGAGAGAGACACCTGAGGGATGGGTTGAGGATGGTTGTAAGGAACAAATGTGTGCATGTTGCAAATTATTGGGCCATAAAAGAGCCACTCCTGAAATGCTGGGAAACACCGACTCCATCATACGACGAACTACAGCTCTGTAAATGTTCAGTAACTGACAACTTTTTCTTCACCATACGGTATAAGAAGCTTTCTGTTTTTCAATAAAAAAAATTCTAAAAAAAAAAAAGATATGATTAAATATTTAATTTTATTAAAAATAATTTACATTAATTATTGGAGATAGGATACATTAATTAAATGCAATATATTGAGATAAATGTATTTTATGATTACCAACTGATATTGCTGGATGTCAGACTTGGCATCTTTTGGCGTGTTTCCCCTGAGTTTTTGCTTTCTGACCTCCCGGTTTTGACTTGGTTTTGTGTCTGCGCACTTTTCTCACTGCTGATCAGTGGTAAAGTGCAAGTGCTCCTGTGGTAAATTGTGTTTCCATGATTGGATGTTTCATTTACTTGTTAGTCCCTAGTAAAGTGCACTGAGTGTGCCAGGGCCTGTGAATCAAATGCTACTTGTGGGCCTGCAGCATTGATTGTGCCACCCACGTGAGTAGCCCTGAAAAGGTAACTCCGACCCGCCATTGCGGAGTCTGCGCACTGTTTGTAACTACCATGTCGACTTGGCCAGTGCACCCACTTGCCAGTCACTCACCTTCCCTTTTCTTACATGTCAGCCGCCCCTAAAGTAGGCCCAAGGTACCCCTGTGGGCCGGATGCAGTGTTTGGGAAAGGTAGGACATGCCCTGGTGTGTGTGGCATGTCCTGATAGCGAATTACGGCCAATTTCGTTTTACACGATTGCAAGGTTAACTGTTCCCCATAGGACAGAATGGGGAGTTTGTTTATAACATCTTATAGAAATAACTGGCCTGGGGAATTAGGTAGGAAAAGAAAGTTTAGTATGCCTGAACTCAGAATCTAAAGATCCATCTTTTCATGAAGGTGATTTTTACATTCTGTGTTTGAAAATACCACTTTTAGAAAGTAGGTATTTTCTTGCTCAGTCATCCCGCGTGCCTCTGCTGGAATGTGGATTGCCTGTCTGGGTTTTGGATGACAGAAGGCTGGGGAGCAGGAGTGGCTCCAGATAGTCTAGGTGGGTCAGGAAAGTGCTGCGTAGGCCTGGGCTGCAATTGGGGAAGGGGGAGGAGATTTCCTTGAACCTCAAAGGGCCTGGTCTGCCTCTGACAATGCCGTCTCCACCTCCTGCCAGGAAGTCACACCAGAGAAGGCAGAACTGGTTCTGGCTGGGCACAGACACTCTCTGCCTAAGAGATCAAAGGATTTGGGGATATAAATATTGGGGGCCAGACCCCTGAACTTTAGAACTCTTTTGGATCAAGAAGACTGCCAAGAAGAAGAGCCGGAGAAGCTGTGAGGAAGATCTACCACTTTGCTGTTTGCTTCGCTGTGTTGGCCTGCAGTGGCTTCTTCTGTCATGGGCAGTGAAAGGACTGGACTGACCTTTCTGCAATATACTTTGTGAGTTTCTCCAAGGACTTGAGGTAGAGCTTGCCCCCAGTTCAAGAAGTCTCAGGAACAGCAAAGACTTCAAGCTCTTCTGCCCTCAGCACTAGGGACAGTGTGTTTTGTGCTGCAACAAAAGAAAAGCAACCCGACAACGTCTACGGCGCCACTGACGACTCCATGTCCTGAAGGCACCTTAGAGAACGCCGCGTCGCGACCCTGGTCTCACCGACGATGCCTGCTGACGCCGCCACCGAGCCGCTGCTCGCACTGCAACCTGTGGGCACCGCCTCGCTTCACCATGATGCGTTGGTATCCCGACGACGCAGCTCCACGCCAAAATCTGTGCCGCTGCTTTCACCATGGTTCGAGGGCACCGCTCATAAAGTTACACAACGCACCTCCCTCATTTCGCACCGCAGCCTTGGCCTACCGACGCCGGCGCCATTGACTCAAGTTCGTCAGCCGACTACAGCGCTTCAGCAACGACGGCGCCGCTGCTTACGCCGCGACCTGCCAGCACCGCGATGAACACCGCATTCACTTCGCACCGCGACCCTGGTCTTACCGACGACGCCATCTGATGCTGCCACCAAGCCGCTGCTCGCACCGCGACCTGAGGGCACCGCACGCGGCACCGCGGAACTTCGCACCGTAGCACCTGACGCCAGAGCAACTGACTTCAACAGAGAGGAGATCGATCTGCATCGTGTGTGACTTTGAGGGCCCGATGACTCCTGCACCGACCTCTGGAACCGACGGTTGCGAACGCGGTGCTTTCGGAAGCTGAACGAGAGGTCGCCGACGCTCTGTATTTTTAAAAGGTACTCTTTGCGGGTCTTCCCGACACCGTAGCTGGCCCGCGACGTCGCGATCAGCCAGAACTGTTTGGATTTATTTGCTCACAAAGCCGTGATAGCCCCGATGGAGCTATCGACATCAAGGAACTATTTTTCAAGCATATTTTGATAACCGAACATTTTGAAGGACTGTAATGTGGATTCTTATCGTTTTTGGTCTTGTTTTAAGAATATAAAAATATTGGATTATTTTATTTTGAAAGTTTTATATAGCGCGAACATGACCACCGAGGGTATCAGAGTGCTTTACAGTTTATACATCAGGCAGAATACAAGCAATCAAAACAGCATCAACAAAAAACAACAGATTAACAGTCTAAAAATTGGCCGAACATTCTCGTGAGCCCAACAGCTGGGCCACAAATCTACGTTTCTGGCCCCGAATCAGATGAGGGGGGCCCAGCAGAGGCAGGAATTTCTTCATCAGGAGCCCTTTGACCTCGTTTTTGAAGAGGACCGTGGAGGAATTCACCCCGATTTCGGGATATGTTTCTAAACTGGTGTGGTGTCCTTTTGTAGTGCTTACACTGTATTACTGTTGGTTATGTGCAAATGCTTTACACACTGCCTCTAACATAAGCCTGCCTGCTCGTGCCAAGCTACCAAGGGGGTGAGCAGGGGTTATTTTAGGAGTGTAACTCCTTTATTCTGACTAGAGTGGTGGTTTCTGCCCGACTTTGGCACACGCCCTAGGGCCCTCGTCAGGAGGCCACTGCAGCTAGCGCTGCCTATTGCCCCTGCCAGTGCTGCCAATGACTGTACCAACACAACTACTAACCATCACACTTCTACAAGTGTGACAATTCAGACTATTCTGGGCCCGCAAAGCTATAAGAATGGCTTGGGTGGCAAGTATTTCATTTGTAATGCACACTGATGTAATAAACAACTGTTGTGTTCACCTCCAAATTAGATAGACAGCGCTACCATGTGGCAGACTAACACCGGTGACGGTGTTGACAATTAAGTGCGGGTGCTGAGCAGCGGAAGCCTCCGGCTCAAATTTAGCACTGCAATTTGCTTGTTGCGGGTAGAGGTAGCTGGGTCAATAGTGTTGTAAAATATATTTCAAACTTGCCTTGACTTTGCAGTATATGTCAAGGTAGAGGAATCCATGACCTCTATGTAGAGGACCTAGAGTTAGTTACCTAGAGTTAGTTACCTAGAGTAACCACTTAACCACAACCAGATGGGTTCAGGCTCTCATTTTGCACAGCAGGGCAAAATACAGGCTGCTACTCCGTTCCATTAGGGCTTTTCAAACATTGCAGCTGAACTGAGGAAAGAAATCTAGGTTAACCACTGTGGGCGTAAACTAAGGTTTTTATTCCTTTTGGACAAGAGGATCTGAATTTCATCTAATCCCCTGTGCAAGCAGGTCTGGTGCCTACAGCTTTAAGCAGGGTTAAGATCTACGCAGCACGATATTGCCCTACAAGTGAAGAAAGTATGAAAATCTTTTATATTATGCAAAACAAATGGTTTCTAGCTCAAACAGATTAAAAGTTGCTAAAACGTGATAGCTGGTGTTAGAGCGCACTGTGAGGCCCTCACAAATGTTGACTACCAGTGGGATAAAAAAAACTGGCGGGTCTCTCAAAGGGGGCGTGGCCAATGTAATTAAGGGTGTGTCTTAAAATAAAACCACGTAAGCTAAAAATCTGTGGTTAGAATAGTGTGCCACCTGACTTGTATTTTGCTGTTTCTGTCATTGCATCCAGATATATGATACAACAAGTAACATCATACCTACAAGAAGTCAGGACTATTGGCTTTGTCAATGGTTGTTACCTGCATAAAATAAATGAGCATCAACTATGGCTTGTATATAATCTTAAAAAAAGAGAAGGATAATCCAGAGAGAAAATTACTCTAAAGGATTTCCCTTCCCCCTACAACGCTCACCTGGCATGACGTCATGCCGTAACTTCTCCACCAGTGAGAAGAGAGCAGTGTGAGCAGCGCGCACATCAATGTGCCTGCTGTCACTGCAGTCTGGAAAAAAATGGACCGCCTGTGCCAGGGCACAAAACAGAGCCAGATAGAGACCGTTTCGAGGCCCCCTGTAAAAATCTGCAGGTGCTCAGCACCGGTGAGACCCGGCCTACTTAAAGCCCTGGTTGACTAGTTACCTTTCTGTCACCAGTGTCTGTATATGGGTATCAAAGTAGTACTAATGAGGCGAAACCTTTGCCCAGATAGTATTAATGTGTACACATTCCAAAATAATCAGATGATACTAAACAAAATGTGCGGCATTGCTTGTTGTGTTGCTTAGTAACGAGTTGCTTTGCAGCCTCGTGGGCGCACTGAATGTTTGGGTTTGTATGGGGTTCTGGTTCCACTGCGTGGTAGACCAGAACCGTAGTTGGAGTTGGAGAGGAACGTTGTACCAGATTGATGCTCCTCAATTAATAAAGGAATCTACACTTATATGCGTCTCTCCTCACTTCAATTGGCGACTGAGGAGTTGAGGAAGCATCGAACCCACGTTGGACCTTCCCTGGCCAGGGGATTTATTAGTTTTATGGAGAATTTACTTTCGTGTGGATCGAGCTGTGATGACACGCTAAAGCTCCGTGGGGAATTGCATCGAGTGAAGTAATACTTCGTGGTTATCGTGCCAGGCATCGAGTTTCTAGCGATTATTGCATCGGAAAGGGGATTGAAAAAAGAAAGAGAGTCACCGGCCGTGACTGCAGTTTGAAGTGCCCTGGATCGCGATCTGGAATTGCGGCAAACGCAGCGTTCGAATTGGCATTGATCACGGCGTCCTCCTGCTGGTTGTGGAATCCCTGGGCTGTGCGTCAGACAAGTGAAGCTGCGCCTTCGCGCATGTCACGTACGGTGGAGTATCGTCATCACGCTGCGTGACCTTTTCGGTAGCCATCTTGTTGTGCTCGTTGCCTAGCTACATAGTGCCGAGGAGCGATCGAATCATCCTTCGCGCTGTGCCATCGTATTTTTCTTCTTCTTGCCTCACGTATTCAGTGGCAGGAACTGCGTTCTGTGAGGTACTCTAACAGTTTTTGAATACTGGATTTGTGAGTTTTTTAAGGGAATCGGATCAGTGTATCTGCCTGGGAGTGTAGCAGAATTGTTTTTTCTAAGTCCTTCTAATTAATAAATAGCCGTCATGACCACAGAGGGATCTGCTTCAGCTCAGACAAACAATGCTAACTTTAGTATTTCTTCGCCTCAAGCGTTCTGGGCAACTGGAAATGAGCCTTCCCTCAAATGGTCTGAGTGGAAAGCGTATTTTGTAAACTACATTGAAGCTGTCGATGAAGCAAAAAAAATGGCAGCGGAACAGAAGAAGAGATTATTGTTACATGCGCTGGGTGCTATGGGTCTTAAGACATTCCACCAATTGACTGGTAGCATTACTTCTGGAGATTTTAATGTTTTCGAAATCGCATTATTACAGCTAGATAACTATTTTAAACCAAAAGTATGTATTGGTGTTACTAGGTATCAATTTTTTCAGAGGAAACAGTCAAAATCTGAAACTATTGATAACTATGTGTCAGATTTAAAAAGGCTGGCTCTTGATTGTAAATGTAGGACTTTGCACAACGATCTAATTAGAGACCAGGTTGTTATGCATACTTCCAACCCTGCAATTCAAGATAGGTTATGGGTGAACGGTGATGCCCCACTCGATGATATATTGGCTATCGTGAGGAAAGCAGAGATTTTGGGCCGATGTGCTGTCGCCTTAAAGAATGATACCCAAAATGTTGCGCTAATTAGTAAACCAAGTTTCTCTAACGAGTTCAATAGAATTCCCCACAAGTTTAGAGATAGACCTCCATTTAAGGAGCGTGCTAAATGCTATAGGTGTGGAAGTTTAGACCACCTGGCTCATAGTAAGAATTGTCCTGCTATGAAGCAGAAATGTACTAGTTGTGGTTTGGTTGGCCATTTTGCAAAAATATGTAAAAGGAGAAATTACAAAGTTAAATGCGTCACGGATACGAACAGTGAGTGCGTGGATGAATCACATCCTGACGCTGGAGATATGATTTTGAATCAAGAGTTGTCTGACAATTTTAGAAGTAACTTGATGCTTAATATCATTGACATTGTATGTACCAACAAACCAATTTGCAATATGTTGATTGGGGGTGTGAATATTGATATTATAGCTGATTCGGGGTCACCTTACACCATAATTGAGGAAAAGTTGTGGAAGAGTAAATTTATTGGTAAGGTGGGTGAACAACCGTTCGAACCTGATATCCACCCTGAAGGGTATGGGGGTGAGAAAATTGCGCTGGTTGGTTTCAGGTGGTTTGTTTTTGAGTTTAAAAACAGACGTTGTTGTGCTAAATTGTACGTGGCTAAGAATGGTCCTCCTGTTTTGGGATGGTTAGATCAGAAACTTTTGCATATTATTCTCGATCCTAACAGCAAGGAACAAGTGTTGATTCTTGATGAGGGTTCTTCGTTGGGGGAGAGAATGATTAAACAATTTCCATCTGTTTTTAGTGGGAAACTGGGAAATTTACAGGGTTTTGAACATCTTATCCGCCTTAAAGAAAACGCTGTTCCAAAAGGTACACCGTTGTCGAAATGTGCCTATACTGGTTAAAGAGGAGGTAGCGAAGGAGTTAGAGAAATTAGTGGCAGCGAAGGTGATAGAACCAATAGAGGCATCAGAGTGGATTTCTCCAGTTGTGATTGTTAAACGTTCCAATGGAAACATTTGACTCTGTGTTGACCTTCGCCATCTCAACAACAATATTGTTATTGATAGGTTCCCATTACCAAAGATTAATGGTAAGTTGCCTTAAGGGTACGAAGTGGTTTTCCACGGTTGACCTATCTTCCGCTTATCACCAAATTTCCTTGTCTCATGATTCCAAGCACCTCACGTCGTTCATAACCCCTTTTGGTTGTTTTCAATTTACCCGCATGCCCTTTGGCCTTGCGTCAGCGGGTGCGATATTCCAACGACTTATGTTCCATTTGTTTAAAAAGGAGGTGGGTGTAACCTTTTTCCAGGATGACATCCTAATTTATGGGGGGACCAAGGAAGAACATGATGCTAGGCATAGTAAGGTTTTGAAAATCCTGGAGGGTAAGGGCCTTACTATTGAGTTCGCTAAGTGTAAATTCGCTTGTGAAAGTGTGACTTATTTGGGACATGTTATTGATTGTAATGGTGTTAGACCTAAGGCGTCTTTAGTGTCAGCTATCGAAGAGGCACCAACTCCTTGCAGTAAGGATGATGTTAAATCTTTTTTAGGAATGGCTGAGTTTTGTGCTAAATATGTTCCTAATTTCGCTGACAAGTGTTTCAATATTCGGCAACTTCTGAAGAAAAATGTGAATTTCGCTTGGTCTACTGAATGTGATAGGCATTTTAAAATTATCAAGACTGCAATTGCAAAGGCGGCATGCCTCAGTAGCTTTGATCCTTCTGCAGAAAGTTTTGTAACTACTGATGCAAGTAATAAAGGATTAGGGGCAGTTCTATCTCAGTACGCAGGTAATGGCAAGGAAAACATCATCGCATTTGCGTCTAGGTCTCTTTCCCCATGTGAGGAGAAGTACCCAATAATTGAAAGGGAGGCATCGGCATGTGCGTGGGGTCTTGACCATTTTAAATCATTCATTTGGGGCAAGGCATGCACTTTAAGGTCTGACCACAAACCTTTGGTAAAAATGTTGTCCTCGGAAGGGTCATCTAATGTCTCGCCTAGATTGTCTTGAATTTCAATGCGAATGCAACATTTTACGTATAGAATGGTTTATACCCCTGGCAGAGATAATCTGGTTGCTGATTTTTTGTCTAGAATGCCAGTCATACTGGAAAAATGTGAAGATGAGGAATGGAATGATTTTCAAGTTGCGTTGATTCACAGTCAGGGTCGCTCTGCCATCAACAGAGATGAATGGGAATCTGAATTTCGTGGTGATGAGACATTATCTAAAGTTGTGTCTTTTACTTTGAAGGGTTGGCCTCGTAAGAATAACATACCCGACATGGTGAAGCCTTTTTGGGAAGTCAGAGCAGAACTCTCCTTTTGTGATGGGTTCTTGTTAAGAGGCGAAAGGGTTATTCCTCCTGTGAGTTTGCGTTCTTCTATTGTGGAATTGTGTCATGAAGGTCATTCGGGTATTACCAGAACCAAGGCTGTGATTAAAAAATTGTTCTGGTGGCCTGGTTTGGATATTGAGACGGAAAGAGTGGTTAGAAATTGTACTACATGCGGTAATTCCAACAAGTCTTTAAAGACCCTTAGACCTCCTATGTCTGATTTTATCATGGCAAAGGAACCGTGGGATACGGTCGCTATTGATATTTTGGGACCCGTTAAAGATTAGGGTGGTGAGTCTCAGAAGTATATTTTTGTGCTTATGGATCTTTTTTCACGCTGGCCTGTTGTAAAGATTGTGGATAAGGCTGATATTGCAGCAGTTCTTGAATTTTTGGATGAGGTTTTTTTCTTCAGAGGGTATTCCGGCGTCTTTAATTAGCGACAATGGAGTACAATTTGTGTCGAATAAAGCTAAGGAGTACTTTGAAAAACTGGGTGTGAATCATCGGACTACTTCTTTGTATAATCCTAGCGGGAACGGCATGGTGGAAAGATTTAACCGTGTGTTAAAGGGAATAATTCAAATTGCTTCTAGTAAGGCACAAGATTGGATTGCACAGGTGGGTAAGACTGTCTGGGCTTACAGAGTGACTGCTACTGAATCTACTGGGTTACCCCCGTTTATTATTATGCGTGGGTGTAAACCCCGCTCTAAGTTTAACCCTAGCTGGTTATTTTCCTCGGGTCCAGTCACTTGGTCGAAAGATGAGGTGTGGAATAGGATGCAGCGTGTTCATAATAAAAACAGTGAATACTACAATGTTAAACACTCCACCAAACCGGTGGTGATTGAAGTGGGTGACTGGATTAGAGTTAAAAAACTTGGATTTGTGTGCAAGGGTGAAAGCACCTTCTTTGATGCTGAGAAAGTGGTAGCGGTGCTTCAAAAAGCCGTGAGCCTTAGAAATGGTGAGGTTTGGAATTTAAAAAGGGTCGCCATGGACCACCGTGGTCAGTCTGGTAGACTCAGTGAGGGTCCCACCAATTCGGATTGGTTGGAAGATGATTTTAATAACGTAACAGTTCCTGCCTCTGATTTGGCTGAGGGCTGTAATGTTCATCTTCCTGTTGTGGTTCAGGAGGGGGATGGGGTGGTCTCGGAGGTGCCAAAGTTGGCTGGTCCTAACTCTGGTGAGAATATTCCAACTTCTGGTGAGAACATTCCGTCTGCTGCTCCTCCTGTTGTTAATCAAAGGGCTCCACGTTCAAAGAAGGCTCCTGTGTGGCTTAGGGATTATGTGGTTAACAATGAGTGTGGTTGAGTGTGGTAATAATTGTGTGTTTCATATTTTTGTATTCTTAGGTTCTTACTTTTGTTCTTTACCCTTATTTTTCTTGTTTCTTACCTTTACTTTTGTTATCCCCTTGTATATATGTTATTTACTTGTGTTTATATAAGGAGGGGTAAGTGTTGTGTTGCTTAGTAACGAGTTGCTTTGCAGCCTCGTGGGCGCACTGAATGTTTGGGTTTGTATGGGGTTCTGGTTCCACTGCGTGGTAGACCAGAACCGTAGTTGGAGTTGGAGAGGAACGTTGTACCAGATTGATGCTTCTCAATTAATAAAGGAATCTACAGAGGCAAGCCTGGGAAGTGGATTAAGGTGTGGGGTCCCTGGAACTCCTATCGTGGAGGTATTTGCGCCCCGCCCCAGACGCGTGAGATGGACGCCGCTCAGTCTCCCTAGCCCCCACATTCCTGTATGCTCCTGCGACATGCGACTTTGTCGCTTCTGCCTTGCCCCCCTCTCCCCCCCTCTGTCTACCCGGGTTAGTTTACTCCCTCGATACAAGGAGCACATGTTTCTGCCATTAACCTCCTCTGCCTTGTGAGTTTGATGTTTTCTGTTTTTCAAAAAAATGAAACCTTTCCTGTTTGTTTAGGGACTGCGGCTGTGGCTGACTGCGATAATTAGCACTTTAGTAACTCTTTTGCTGCTTCATTGATGTGCATGTTAAGTCGTGCCTAGGTTTACACTGCGTTTAGCGGCCGGCCTGTTGGTTGTAGGCCCATACTTGTATCTTTTTGAAATTGTAATAAAGGTTTTTAAAAAAAATATATAAAAAAAAAATAAAGGAATCTACTCTTATATGCGTCTCTCCTCACTTCATTGCTTCATTTGCATTTAATTGCTGCACAATTTAGTCAACCCTGACACATTTTTTGGTCTTCCCCTGCCGCATGATTCCAGTGGTTATCAAAAGGGTGTACCCAAAAATCACTGGGACCTGGGTATAGGACAGTATAAAGCACAATGGTCCCAGTACAACAATATAAAGATAAATTAGGGGAAACATAAACACAAAATTAACCAAATTCCAAAAGACGTTCAAGTGTTATTTAATCACACAGAACCAGAATATTCTATATTGAATAGTACAATACACTAAACATCTTTATAAAGAATCACAGTTGATGTGCCCAAGTAGGAGGGGATGGAAGGGAGAGGGTCAGTGAATTAGTGTGAAGTTGAGGAAAGCGTGAGCAAAATATTGTAGACACTTTGGTACAAACAAATTGCAAAGCAAGTCTTAATTAATGCCACAATTTTAGACAGGAACATTCATCTCAAAAGACAATACAATCCAAATAGGTGTCGCCATGTAAAAAATGAGTCCCAGTGCCACATGCACTGTAAATGTTACTGGCCGTTGCACGGAAGTGCAAAGGGGGGGAGAGGAAAGGGCACCGTGTCTGCCACAGGGGCAGTCTTGTAAGACGCAGTCAATCGTCTACGGAATGGGGGATGAACCTCCTAACTTGAAGGATGTAGAGAGTGGGAAGCACTCTGCCACAGGAGAAACAATCCCCTATTGAATTAATTCGGAGCAGTCTAACGTCTGCTGGAAACCAGCCGTAGTTAAGCAATCACTGGCTGGAGCACCGAGGCTAAGTCTCAGCTTGAATCACCGTAAAAGGAGCGAATCCTCTACCGTGGGGCCTCCATTCGAGAATGTGGCAGACACGGTGCCCTTTCCTCTCCCCCCCTTTGCACTTCCGTCCTGAGGAAGACCCCGTTTGTAAGGTTGCAAACTTACCTACTCGAACTCCGGTGTCGAAACGTCGACATACTACAACGGCCAGTAACATCCACAGTGCATGTGGCACTGGGACTCATTTTTTACATGGCGACACCTATTTGGATTGGATTGTCTTTTGAGATGAATTTTCCTGTCTAAAATTGTGGCATTAATTAAGACTTGCTTTGCAATTTGTTTGTACCAAAGTGTCTACAATATTTTGCTCACGCTTTCCTCAACTTCACACTAATTCACTGACCCTCTCCCTTCCATCCCCTCCTACTTGGGCACATCAACTGTGATTCTTTATAAAGATGTTTAGTGTATTGTACTATTCAATATAGAATATTCTGGTTCTGTGTGATTAAATAACACTTGAACGTCTTTTGGAATTAGGTTAATTTTGTGTTTATGTTTCCCCTAATTTATCTTTATATTGTTGTATAGTGGCCCTGATTATACCAAATACTTCATAAAGATAAATGTGTGACAATGTAATACACCACTATGCATTTGTTCATGTATGCATATATTAGAAAACAATAGTTTCATCCGATGCGAAGCCTTGCACAGTATTGCATTCACCGAGAGCTTTGCTAGGCCAAGCTGGACCGGGGAACCATGGTGCATCCTGCTGCACATAGCACACTGTAGCAAGCTTAATCTCGTTTTTAATCCTGGCAAAGGAAGCTGGGTTTTATTAGAAGAATAGAATCTGTATTCATGGATATGAATGATACCTTCCTTTTAAGGCCGTTCAGCACTTCCTCAAAGGAAACGTTCTGGACACCTGCATGTTAGATTACTTCCTGCTAGAACTAATTGTTGTCACGTGACCTTTTCACATTGCTGTATGAGGCGAAAATGTTTATGTACCAGATTAAAATGTGCAAGGTTTAGTACACTGCTGCAACTGTCCTTTCTAGCTTGGGCCTCTGTGTATTGAAATTACAGTTGTCTTTTATCTGTCTTGCTTTGCTGTCTGTTATTGCATTAAACTCTGTTTGGACTTCGGTTTCCTTATGGGGTATATTTTATTTTTAACAGAAAGCAGACAGGCTGAGGTGGGAAGGAGCTTTCTCGGGCTATCTTTGTGACATTGAAGCAGGACATTCCTTGCTGCGACTGGCTGCAATTTACAGATGTTGAAGGAAATGCAGAGGTTGAAAAAGAGCTGTTTCCAATTTAAAATATGGGCTGACTCGGTAGTGGCCACAGCTCAGCTTGCGATCATGTGTGTACAAACGCTGAGCATGTCGAACAGTCACTGTCCACAGACCAGCAGACCTTCTGCCTCCCCGAGGGAAAGATAACGGACCCCCACTTGGATGAGAATTTGTCTTTTCTCATCCGTGACCAAGGCTAGTCTGAAGGATGTTGAGGGAGGGACAGTGTGTAGAGTACGTAAGTAGATGTGTTGCATTGTTTTACCTTGATGTCATTTCCTTGCTGTACATTCTGTGTTCTGTGGCGTGCGCTTCTTGAAAGAAGGTTTACTTTCAAGGAGTGCTCGTGTCTTGCCTCTGTTGTGGACAGAGAATTCCAAACTGAAGAATGTTATTCTTCGGTTGGATTTCTGCCGCAACAGACGTGCTCCAGGGACTTCCTTTGAGCAAGAAGAATAAACTTCATGAAAACCAAGGATTACCATTGTGGACATTTTACTTACTTTCTGCCTTCATTTCCTTGGATCTGTACTTCACACGGTGGTGGAAATATCCCTCTTCACCATCTCAGACAAGATTGATGATCTAGTGGTCAAAGGAGGAAATAACGTCACGTCATCTAAGCATTGAAAAGAAGAAATGAAACTGAACAGGAGAAACAAAACTGACTGTCCGCCTCTGTGGGTTTTAAGAGGCGCAGACAGGTTATTTGCAAAGGGAACTTTATCCAGGTTCAAGGAAACAACACCCAGACATGTCCTCTCCCTGCAACTGTCAGCTCTCCTCTCCTGGTCAACTCAGAACAAGCATCCTGGTTACCATGGAAGAAATGCTGAACATGTTGCTAAGATACCATGTTAAGACACAACAGTGGGACCATTGCTCCTCTGTTGATGGGTAAGGTTTCTTTTTCTTCAAGCTTCACAGCTAGCCATGCACAGCCCTCAAGACTGCTTGTGTTCTGCCAAGCGTTGAGACAGCTACTGGTTCCTCTTTCTTTTCTTCTCTGTTTCTTTACCCCGCCTAACAGACATGGTCTGTAATGGATGGGTAAAGATTTTTGCATCTAAGGTCCGTGAAGGGCGATCTATTTGTGATCTGTTTGCTCTTGGATGCACGTGAACCTGTCATGCTTGAGAATAATTGTGCCTGCCCATCTGGGGGACACACATCCATGCATTTATTCCATTTTTTGTCCATTACTGCCAAATTGAGGTACAATGTTGTAGTAGATCGTTTCCTTCTCTAGAGGATCATAATAACTTCCGATACTCCAGATAGGTTAAAATGTGGAGAAGTTTATTTCCAGAAACAGATGACCCACGACGTGCTCCATCCGTGACTCAGTCTTCATCTGGATGTCACAGCGACATTCCAGAATCACACAGTGTCACACAGAACACTCACACTAATACAACATCTTAAAGTTACCACAGACATGTAATGTAATTACATAATATACAACACTTACTGCACACCCTCCCCTTTAACAAAATAGAAATAGACATCAACTATGAGAACATAATAATCTTGAAAAAATAAAACAATGAAAGGTAATCCACAAAGAGAAAAACACTAAATAAATAAATTGACAAACTAAGTCATAACATAGTCACGGAAACGGAGAGGTGCTGACCTTACTCTCGAACCAACAGAAGTGCCAGGTGCTGACCTTACTCCCCAACCAACAGAAGTGCCAGCACTACCGTCACCCTCTCCTTTTTGAGGTGTGAAAGAAGGTGAGATTTGATGAGATGAAGTGATATTAGAAACACCTCTATCAGATTGATCTGAATGACTAGGAGATGAGTGACTTTCTGAACTATTTTGATTGCCAATATTATCACAGACACCAAACCAATCAGAATTCAAATTTTCAATTACATCAGTGTTAAGTTTGTTACTACGAATAATATCAGCTTGTCTACAGGTTATTTTAATCAGCGCATTTCTGTTCCACCAGCCTCTATCCTGTAAAAGAACAGACATGCGAGAAACCTTTAAAACTTGCACTGAAGATGAAACTTTTGAATGACCTTTAGAAACTTGAATTGGTTTCCTGATCAAGACCCAGTCACCAGGATATAAAGGTTGGTCAGTAACATGCATGCGTTTATCATAATCATGCTTGTAGTTATCTTGTTTTTTGATTACATTCTCTCTAATTTTGTTTAAATCAAGAGGAGCATGAGAAGATTTCACCAATAACCATGACGGATTAAGTTTAGAGGTAGGTATGCGGCCTCTTAACAACATGAACGGTGAAATACCTGTGGTAGTGTGTGGTGTGGTATTGTAGTTCCATACTCTCTGAAATAGGAAAGAAGGAATGTTTAAACCATTACTGACAGCTGTTTGTACAGCATCTTTTAACAATCTGTTGGCACGCTCAACCAGACCATTTGTAGCTGGGCTGTACAAAGGAGCTAAAGTATGTTTAACGTCAGATTTTCTTAAAAACAAGTTAAAATCACGAGCAGTAAAATGAGAACCATTATCCGTTAAAATATCATCAGGTGTCCCTTCAGTGTAAAATAAACGTTGCAAAAATAAAATGGCTGCATCAGAATCTGCGTTTTTGATGAAAGAGAAATAAATCCATTTTGAAAAATAATCTACAGCAACAATAAGATACTTTTTATCAGAATTGAAAATAGAAAATGGACCAGAATAATCTAAACCAATTTTCTTCCACGCTGCAGAAGGCCATTGAACGGGACACAGGGGAGAATTAGCAGACTTCCAATGCTTGTCAGAGCAAAGACATTGAGGACATTGATTAATATGAGTTTTGACTTGATTGTCAATACCAGGCCACCAGTAAATTTGTTTAATTTTGTTAACTGTAGCAGTGGTACCAGGATGTCCCTCATGTGCAAGAAAAATTATCTTGTCCCGAATGCCCCTAGGAGGAACAAATTTATCTTGCCGGATTAAAATATCATTAGAAAAGGATAATTCAGAAGCGATTTGTGAAAAATGTCTTTCTTCCACAGATAGACTCCTGTCCGAAGGCCAACCCTTAACTAGAAACTTTTTAGCATTCTGCAAGCAATCATCATGCTCAAAACTCCTTACCCAATCCTCTTGTGTAATTTTGTAACTTTGGACAACGTCTTCGACCGAAAAGACACATTCAAGCTCATCGTCAGAATCAATTGTTGCTTGACTGTGAGGAAGAGGAATGCGTGAGAGACAATCGGCTCTAACATTTTTGCCACCAGGAATATATTTGATCTCAAAGTTAAATTCCTGAAGTTTAGCTAACAACCTCACCAGCCGAGAAGATGCTTTGTTGGAAGAACTGTCACCAAGCATGTACATTAATGGTTTATGATCAGTAAAAAGCTGAAACTTAGTTCCCCAAAAATACATGCGAAATGTTTCCACTAACCAAGTACAAGCTAATGCCTCACGCTCAATGGTGCTATAGTTGAGTTCAGCAGAGGTCAATGTACGAGAAGCAAAGGCTATCGTGGACTCTTGACCATTAACAATCTGACTCAAGACAGCCCCAAGACCTTTGGCACTAGCATCAATTGTTATTATACTCTGAACACCATATGTGAATGGTTTAATTGCAGGTGCATTAACGATTAATTTTTTAACTGATGTGAAAGCTTTGTTTATGTCTGAAGACCAGTCAAATTTTGCATGTTTTTTTAACAAACTCCTAAGAGGTTGTACAACAAGGGCATATCCCTGAACGAAGCGAGCATAGTACTCACTCAAACCGAGAAATGCTCTCAAAGAATCCTTGTCTGAGGGAGCTGGTGCATTTTTAATAGCATCCAATAATGAATTTTTAGGTTTGATACCATCACTTGATAGATTGTGACCTAAGTAATCCACATTCTGGGCAAGAAAAGTGCATTTCTTCATGTTGACAGTCATGCCATGTGTTTGTAAATTTTGCAAAACCTTTTCAATTAAAATGTAATGTTGTTCTAAAGATTCAGAGTGCACTAATATGTCGTCCTGAAAAGCTTGAATACCAGAACAATTATCAAAAATGTTATCCATCAATCTCTGAAATATACTAGCAGCTGAAGCTAACCCAAAAGGAAGTCTCTTATACATATAAACCCCAAACGGAGTTACAAAAGTAGTTAGAGGTTGAGATTTAACTGACAAAGGAATTTGGTGATACGCAGAGCGCAAATCAATAGTAGAAAAAAAACTTGCTGCGACCCAACTTTGCAAGCATATCATGAATTTTAGGTAAAGGATGGGCATCCACAACAATGTTGCGATTGAGAACTCTCAAATCCGCACATAGACGAATATCACCAGAGTGCTTACGTGCCACAACCGCCGCCGAAACCCACTCTGAAGATTCCACAGGACAAATAATATCTTGAGAACACAACTCATCAAGATGTTTCTTGAGATCATCTCTAACCGAGAGTGGAATAGGACGTACTTTTTGAATAACAGGACAAACTTTCTCCTTCAATTTTATAGTGTGTTCAAAGTTTTTGACCAAGCCAACATCTGAACTAAACACAGACCTGTATTTTTCAATCAATCTACAAAGAATAGAATCCTGTGTTGTGTTATCATCAACAGATAGAACAGGAAAATCACCAAGAACAACAGGTTCAGGATGACCAGGTTTCAAAAGTATTCCCAAACCTGCTTGGTCACGCCAGCCTAAAATGTCTCTACCATCCAATGCAACATAAACTTTAGTGTCAATGACCCGTCCTTTAAAATTAATGGTGTCATTAAAGTACCCACGCATGATGAGGTCATATTCACCAAACGCTTTGGGATTCACATCGGTAGAAATTAATTCAGTATTTGGCCACAACCTGTAAAATGTCTTCTCATCCAGAATGGTGATTGGCGAACCCGAATCAGCCATTACATCAATGTCAATTTGACCGATCAATACCTTGCAATTAGGACCATTAACTTTTTTACCATCTAGTGAAATAATATGTACAGATAAAGAAGAAACATTTAAAGCATCACAAATTTCATTATCTGTGTAAATGTAGTTCACTTTGCTTTTGTCTTTAGGTGCCCTACACATAGTAAAAAAATGACCAATTTTTTTACAGTTATTGCATCTCTTGCCTTGAGCAGGGCAATTGGGGTAATTACCCACATGCAATTTTGAACCACACCTGTAACAAAACATGTTAGGTTTACGCTCAAACTTTTTTTATCCTTAAAATGATTGGTAACAGCATTAACATCAATTTGGTTACTATTATCACACAATATGTTCATAATATTGGTGTTGTTGGGTGCACAAGCAGTCTCAGATAAAATTCTTTGTGATGTAACAGAGCACTCAATGCTCTTTGCGATAATAATAACTTCATCCAAGGTTGGATTTTTACAAGTCAAAATGCGTTCCTGTATTTTTTTGTTGAAACAATTGAATACTAATTGATCCCTAAGCGCAATATCTAAATAGGGACCAAAATCGCATTTTGAGGCAAGAACCCTTAACGTTGCCAAATAATCCTCTACAGATTCTTCTGATAACTGCTTTTGTTTAAAAAACACATGTCTTTCAACCATTATAGAGGGCTCATCTTTGAACTGATTTCCCATGCGAGCTAAAGCTTCAGTATATACATTCCAAGTATCATCTGATGCTGGATGTTGAACGAAAGGTAAACTGTCGAATAACAGTTGTCCAGCATCACCAAGATGATTTAATAAAATGGCCCTTTTCCTTGATGAAGAGTACTCGAGTGCATCAGTTGCTTCTAAATAGTTAGTAAACACTCTTGACCACTTGTGCCAAGGCGTAGGTGGCTTACCTGCAACCTTCAGAAAAGCTGGTGGAGCCACAATGCTCTCATTGGAATTAGGCATTGTGAATTTAAACTTTAACAAATAAAGCTGTTGGCGCTTATTTTTTATTTTTATTTTCTTATAAGGATATTGAAGCTGACTGCCTTCGAAATTATGAAAAAAAAACGAGAAGAGAAAAACGATCTGCAAGTATGACGTGGCTCCAGTGTCTTTAAATTGAAACTATCCCAATCCTCCAAAATGGCCGCTCTAGCGTGATGAGGCAATCACGCATTGTCGTATCGCTGACGTTGGGCGTGTCAATAATGAGCAGGTTTCTGAATGCTATGCTGGAGTTAGAACTCAAGCGCAAACCACAAGGAACCATGCGCACGGAACCCACGGAGGGATTCAAACAATGCCCACATCAGCCAACCGGCACAAAGCAAAAACGTTGCATTAAGAGACACCGGTGAGCGAAAACATTAGTACTCACACGTGCCAAATCTCATAAATTACAGTCATACACAGGATGCAGCAGTCGGTGGGTCTTTTTCCTCTTCTTTATCCACTTGGCCGTAATTTCCGGTTAAACGCCTCCTTACATCGAAAGCGTTCTGCCCGAACAAATCCTAGTGTCGCCAAAATATGTAGTAGATCGTTTCCTTCTCTAGAGGATCATAATAACTTCCGATACTCCAGATAGGTTAAAATGTGGAGAACTTTATTTCCAGAAACAGATGACCCACGACGTGCTCTATCCGTGACTCAGTCTTCATCTGGATGTCACAGCGACATTCCAGAATCACACAGAGTCACACAGAACACTCACACTAATACGACATCTTAAAGTTACCACAGACATGTAATGTAATTACATAATATACAACACTTACTACAAATGTATGGAAAGTTCGAGCATGCTAGATAATTCTGCTGTTTAAGGAGTGGTCCAATGCCTTTGCTTCTCAGACCTCTGGGAGTTTGTCAGAGAACCCTCACTCCTACCTCTGATGTGGGATCTCTTTGTTTAGCAAGAAGGTAAGAGGCTCTTTCCATAAATCACCGACCCTGTCCTAAAGCACTGACTACAATTCCCTGGGTTGATTCAATGGGTCAGATTGCAATATTGGGGGTTCAGGAAGATTATTAACCTGCCTTTTTATGTTTTTAGTGCGTTTTTAATTTTCCAGACAGTCGGTTAAGGTGTCATGCAGAACTTGACAGGCAAGTGTGACACTAATAGGACATCTGAGCAAAAGTGGTTTTCCCTGCAATAGTAAGTTATAAAACAATAATTGTATGTGTCTCCCCTTGGATCTCCCTTTGCAGAGTGCTTGTCACTCACTGTCTCGGTATTAGCCATTGGGCAGTGACTCCTGACGCCAGTCATGATGTATGAGTAATGCTGCACGGGTTCTCGGGTGAATCCTTACTCTTACATTGTAACAGAGTAGCAGTCGGAGCTTACGAGCAGCTGGGCCAGCTCCCAAGGCTGCTGAGAGCAGCCTGCCACTCCAGATTTCAGTCGGTATGTTACATAAGCAGCGCTATGGCTTGACGGCTGTGGAGGCGCTATAATGTGTGACTTTGCATTTCAGTACCATGAGGTGGACCACCACACTGAAATGTGTTAGTCTAATGCCTGATACTTGGTATGTGACAGGGCTGGCATGTACAGCCTTCCAGACGTGTACCGTCACTCCAGTGCACTGTGCAGTCCACTGCATATACCTCATCCACTTCGGAACAATGTGACGTGGCAGTAGCACCTGCAACAGGAGTTAGGCAGGGAAAGAGTGGAGTATGAGGGTGACAAACCCCGTAAAACAAAAAAACAGGGGTACGTAGCGGGGGTAACCCTGTGTAGACTGGCAAAAAAAAGCAGAAAGGACGAGGACTGCTAGTCAAAAACATTTAGTTGCGGCCCACCCTTCCCACAATGCAGTGCTGCTCAGCAGCCGCTCTAGCCATGAAAAGACGGCGCAGGGACAGAGCGGTATGACACAAATAAAGAAGGTAAAAGAAAACTCTACGCGGGGACCTCACTGTGCAGCAAACACTGTCGCAAAACATGCAACGGTGCATGTTGCATGATGAGATCTCGAGGGGTGTTATGAGGAATACGAGGATTTGTTGAGTAAATGGTGTTATTCAAGAAGGAAGCAGTTAGATGTACAACCGGTCAGCCTCACGTCCAGGAACACTCTGACCTTCGTTTGCCTGCTCCGCGTTCCATATTCTATGAAACGCGGAACATGCACGAGGCGGCAAAACAATACAGTACAAGTCATAACATAACAAGGGGCCTCTGAAATAACCAAAAGGTGTAGCACAACACTCTATGCACATACATGCACACACAGAAAAAACACAGAGAGACTTTATGGTACAAGATCAAGGACTAAAAACCGCTGAAATTCGTCATTTATGGTCCGCTTCACTCTCTCTGTCTATAAAAATGTTTAGTTTGAAAAATGTTCTGTTTTAAGTTCCGCAACCAATTCGCCCTTCTCTCTCTTTCCACTGCCTGTAAGCCCCCGTTGGGTCGTGCTTCACGTATAACGTGTTTTAACAGCTATCCCAGCGTGATTGTTGGGAAATCTGAAGCTCACAGCCCCCCAATCTTATTGACCAAGCCACCCCCCTGATTTTTTGCCAAATTACGGTGCTATTTTGAAGGCAGCCTTTCTTTCCTTCCTTCTCTGCATTCTATATTGTCATCAGAGTTGATTCTCCTCTGTCCTTTTATGGCTTCCACAAACATAGTTCATTTATTTCCATGCATATATTTGCCTGAACGATAAAATAAAGTGTGGGCCTGGTTAACTCATGTCTTTTTATTTTATTGAATGAAACCTGTAGAAGAAGAGGAAGTGAAAAAGAAGGAAATGATTAGCAGTAAAATAATTACGAACTTGTTCTGTCAACAGTCTATTACCTTTTTTGCCATCTTATTTCATACAGTAGGCATCTCGTTGAAAGCATGCCCGCAGTGCCAAGCACAACATTGGCACCGGAACACAGCCGCCTCACAAAGGCCCGTTGAGAGGTGGGCATATTTGCAGCTGAAACAATTCTTACTAATACGTACTTCCAGCTCGATTCCTGGGGTTATATTGGACTTTTTCCCAGAAAGGGACACGTTGCCTGTGACATTTGTGAAGCCACGTGAGAAGTTGGGCACTGGGCGGCACCGCTGTGGCAAGGTCCTTGCTACCTATTATTGTACCACAACAGAGAGCTATTATTGCATGGTTGGTTAAGAGAATGTCAAAATGAGAAGGCAGAAAAGTATCCAAAGAACAAGAGTTTCTGTATCTAAGCAGCACGTTCTTTGGGACGGAGTCCTCGACTTCCCGGCTTCAGCAGTGGCCAATACAGTCTTACTGGAATCTCGAGGCGTGGGTGTCAAAAACTAAAAAAAAATGCATTGGCCTCGGGCCTGTTTTTATTGTCACAGGAACATATGTGCTCTGAGGATGCGATTCATAAAGCGATTTGCACAGGACAGTTGAATTTACACGTGCAATTAACTCGAATTACAAGTGCAGAATTCCGTTTTGTAATTCACAAAACGGGAATTTACTCTCACTTTTTAAAATTCTTATTTTTTCATTACACTCTGGGCCTGTTCCCGTGCTCAGATCTACTGGACCGAAATCACTGGGGTAATGAGGGAGGTGAGAAGTGGCCCAGACACACAGAGATCTGGCTCAAGATGGCCGCGGGGTTAGCTACACGCAACCTGGCCAGGTTGTGGGGGGGCGGGAAGGCCACCTGGAACCAAAGACTGGAAGGATGACCTAGATTGGAGAAAGCTAGCCGAACAAACAATATACCGCTCCAGAGGCGGCCCACGTACATTTAATATGATATGGGGCCCTTGGAAACAATACTGGGGCACGACTGGGAGGACAGTGGGCAGAGAAGGAGAGGCCACGAACACTCAATAGACTGGGGACAGCGATCCAGCCCAACAATAATATATCGGGGACTAATCCAGGAAGGGGAGGAGAAATTGTGACACTGTGTACAACGGTACGAGGCCCCCTACGAGAGGCACTACAGTGGCATTTTATTTTGCCATGCTATTGATGACTTGTGTACTTTAACAACTGCTTGATAAGAAGAAGTTTAAAAAATATATATATATATATTTTTATTGATTTTATTGCATAAGGGGAAAAGATTACATGAACATGTGCCATGTTCCATCCTCAAGTACACTTACAATCGACATCTCTACGTATAATCATACAATCTTACAACTCACAACGAGCAGTACAAATACATGTTCCTGGTCCTCCTGGGGCTGCTTTGGCCTGAGTCTGGGTGTTGAATTTTTTAACAGATCTTTTACGTACACCACAAGCTTTGTATACCAGTTCCTCAAGCGTGGCGCTATGGTTCATTCAGCCAGTCCACTCGATAACTGAGGGGGCATGGGCATCTCTCCAGCGGCATGCTATGTCTCTCTTCACTACTCAATAAAGCATGCAAGGTCCCCTCAGATTGCCCATAGTGCCCAGCAGGGTCACTTTAGGATTTAGCTCCAGGTGACTGTCCACAATACTATGTAGGGTTCTATTGACGGGGTGCCAATAACTATGAATGGCTGGACATTCCCAGTCTGGTAAACGGTGCCAGGCATGGAATCACACCGTTGACAGTCAGGGCTGATTGGGTGCCCTATATGCCAGATGTGAGAGAGAGATTGGTAAAATTTATGGAAATACTTAAATTGAATAAGATGGAATCGCATGAATATCGCAAACAGCCCCGGTGCCATTTAAAAACCAGTCCACTAGTCATCAAGCGCTCCTAGATCTGTCTCAAGGGAAAGGTTTCTATTCCTGGCTCTGGAAGCGGTGCTGGCTCATACTCCCAATCAGGGCATTGTCCTTTTCACTTAGAAATATTGTTCATTATCAGCTCGCTTCCCTGGTAGGTGGACGCCTACTATGTCCCCTTATTGGACCAATTCTTGCCCAGAATTGCCAGGTTACATTGAGGGTTTTGACTTTGATGTATATGTAATATGGGTTCAGACAAACTTTTAATTGTCCTGATGATGATCCCACATTGATAGTGGATCGAAACGTTGTCGAATGAATCATTCTGACCTGCATGTCTATGTTTGATTGGTTCCTTGGGTGCACTAGTATTATTGCAATATTAAGTGTTACACCGTTATTTAATGTAATCTCTTTTGTCACAAATGTGTTGCCTGTGTTAAAAATGCCCTGTTGTTGCCATACCCACAAAAAAGTGGGGTTGTTACCCCTCAAACTTGTTTTTATCTTCTGTTTGAATAAATTACTTATTGAGTACTACCCTTCCTGGGCAGTTGTATACCCAGAGTGTGATTTTTTTGTATAGCACTTAGGGACTGCTGTTCTTTGTAAGGTGATGGAAGCTGTCTCCCGCCATGCAGAGTCTGGGCTCCATCAACGTCATCCGCACGTCTCTTAATTTCTGTTCCATAGTGGGTTCCCTCCCCCACCCGCTCACCCTGAGTCCAGAGGCATCCCCTTAGATGTGTAGGAGCTCCATGAGGTGGGGAATAGTGGTGTGCGGTTGTTGTACATAGAGAAGCATGTCATCATAAAAGGAATTTTATCAAATGCTCCCCCTTCCACCGAAAGCAGTGCACTGGGCATCCACTTATCTATTCCGCGAGAGATTCCATCACTAGGGTAAAAAGCAACTGAGTGAGTGGGAACCCTTGATGAGTTACTCTCTCTATAGGGAAGGAAGTGGCCAATACCCCATTCACTCTAGCTTGGGCACACAGACGGAGTAAAAGGTTTCAACCCAGTGGAGGAACCAAGGGCCAAATTGCATCTTGCAAGGGACAGCCAGTAGGAAAGGCCATTGTACTGTGTCAAAAGTGTGCTCTATGTCCCCCAGGAGGAGGACTCTATCCTACAGTAGCTTGTTCGGACGGGCCAGGGCCATGTGTAAATGGGGTACACAATCCCTGGGGCTACTTTTGAGTATAAAGCTATTTTGGCCGGCATGAACCAAAAGATACACTACCTTCATCAGGCAAGTGGCCATAATCTTGGCAAGGATTTTAGAGTCTATATTGATTAACGATATAGGGTGGTAAGAGTCACACTCCGTTTAGGGTTTGTCTGGTTTGAGGATGACTGTTATGGATGCCCAACCTAAACTGGATGGCAGTGTGCGCTTGTCAAAAGTGTCATCAAACAGTGCCTGCAGGTGGGCTGTAATCTGGGAGGAATATCTCTTAAAAAATCTCCAGCAGAAAGCCATTGGGGCCAGGGGTTTTACCTGAGGGCATTGAAGTGAAAGCTTGTATCTCCGTTGCGGAGATATGGAGTTCTAGTTCAACTCTCTCATCTGCCGGGAAAGTTGGTACAGGAAGATCATTTATGATGGGGTTATCTCTCTCAGATAGGGAGGGCAGCCAGTGACCATTCAGAGCACTGTAGTAAGAGGCAAATTTGACTGCTAAGTATATTGCTGTCCGAACTGTTTCTCCGTTAGAGGTGTGCAGCTTGGAGACAAACCTACTGACACAATTCACATTTGTGAGTCAGTAAAGTTATTCCCCCTCCTAGTTGTCCATCTCGTATACTTTCCCTTTAGACTGAAACCAGAAGTAGGGGGCCTTGTTTAGGAGCTTTTGTTTGAAAGCTATTCGGCTCAGGTGGAGCTGTTGGAGGGCCATCTCTTTGGGGTTAGCTACTTCTACATGCTTCAGGTGGGTGCCTTTCCCTTCAAGTCATAAGAGCTGTGCCTCACAGTTTCTAGTTTCGTAGTGTATATAAGACAGTGCTCCCCCTCTTTTAACCATTTTAAAGACTTACCAAAGCGTGGTCGGGGAGGAGTCTGAGCCTCCAATGAAATCTAAATATTCTGTAATAGTGCCATGGAGAAATTCAGTGAAGGAGTCATCTAGTAAACACCGGACATTTAACTGACAGGAGCACTTCTCTTCTCCCATCAACCTGCTGTCAGTGACATAGGGAAGTGGTCTGAACCCGCCCCCCCCCCGTCTACAGTATTTGTGTGTGGGAAATGTTGCCAATGTCTGTGGAGGGAGTAAAAAAGTAAACAAAACGAGAAAAGGTGTGTGGGGAATAATACGTATATTGCCTGTCCCCATGATGGTGTACCTACAAGACACTGACAAGCCCTAGTGCCCTAGCCCATGTGGAAAGGCGCTGTAATCAGATGGACACTGAGCGGGAGTCTGTGTCTTGAGTGTTCGTTGTAGTGCTAAAATGTTCACCAGGGAGAGTTAGGCCCTGAGTGGAGCCAGCTAAAAGCTGGAAGCTAGCCTCCAGGGTGTGGTCTACAACTGATTGTGGGGAGCATATACGCTGAGTAGCGTCCATGTAGGGCCCTCTAGGAGTTCTGTGGCCATTACATTGTGACCCACATGGTTGATGGATAATTTATGCAAAACAAGCAAGAAAGTCTTCCTTAAGAGAATGGTTTCCCCTCGGGAGTCTTGATTGTATCCCAAGTGGCATACTCTGGAATAACCATGCCTGCCCAGGAAGGACATTTCGTACCCAGTAAGTGGGTCTCCTGAAACATTAGGATAGTGGGGTGGAACTTTTTAACATGCAAAAAAAAACCACTTCACTTTTGAATTTGTTGTTAATGTCATTGACATTCCAGGACAATATACAGTAGCTCTTAGTGGTTCCAGAGGCTAAGCTCGGGGTCATCTAAAGCGATTATATGTAGGGCGATACATTGTGTGAATGCTCCAACCAACCTGGCACTGCAACTTGAAAAAGGGGGAACCAACAAATTAAATAATATAAACCAAATCCTATAACATACAACTGAGCTTCCGTCCTCCCCCCTACACTTCTCCCCATCTGTCACCCTACCTCGAAACCCAAACTCAAGAGACTACGACAGAACTAAGTGATTGATCCCAGCTATATAGGGGGTGCGGCAGCCTGTTGGTAAGGTGTTTCGTGAGGCATATCAGCAGGTAAGTGTGAGAGTACGAATAAGGACCAACAGGACCATAGTCATTGAGGCCTACTCTGTCTCAGCCCTACGGGATACCCCCACAGACAAGGGGTGTGGATGTTTATGCCTATGAGGTGTGTTGTCTTCCAAATGGTGTTGCCTTCTGTTTCTCTTGTGCGGCACAGATGTTTCTTCTTTATAGTCACCTCCCCCTTCTTCGATGAGTCCAAGGGGGAGATCACCTGTGACTAAAGTCCAGGCATTCCTCCACCTAGGACCACGCACTTTGAGATGTGTTGAAGAACTGAGATATGTCCTTATAGATAACTTTGAAGCATGCAGGATGTATTGTATTTGCATGGCCCTGAGCTTCTCCTACAAAGTCAAAAATGAGCGTTGTTGCTGTTGCATTTTAAGTGCATAGTCTGGGAAGTGCATGATGGGAGCCGACCCACTTTGGAGTTTACCTTGTTTGCAGGCTTCATTTAGGATAAAATCTCTGTCCACAAGGTTCAGAATTCTGGCAATTATTGGTCTTGGGGGGTGGTGAGGAGGCACTCCAGGAGGCAGACATTCCACCAGTGCCCTATGTACTTGCTCCACCACAAAACAGGATGACATTTCCTTCACTGGGATCCATGATCTCAGCCACTCAGTGATGAAATGCATGGAGAGGCACCCCTCCTCTACCTCAGGGACTTCCACAGTCCGGATATTGTTCCTTCTGGATCTGCCTGCTGCGTCATCATCTCTACTCTCGAAGATGATGCACCCTTCGTTGGAGAGCAGATACTGTGGTAGAAAGACTACAAGCAGAATCCTCTAATCTAGATAATGACCCTCTACCTCAATTACTCTGTTAACCGAGTTCAGTCATAGGTCTAGGCCCAACTCACCAGTCTTACTCTCAAGGGAGGTTCTCAAGTCCTGAATGGCTTAAAGTATGGATACTCTGGAGTCTGTCAGGGCACTGGCTCTGGGGTACCACTCATCATGGAGCTCCTGTTTGTCGACAATAGAAGTGAGCCTGGTGAACTCGTCTATCTTACCTAGTGCGGGTTGGTTGGGCAGCCTGTCTTTGCCCATTCTCGTCAGGGTACTCTGAGCCTCCAGATCCAGAGCACAGTGCCTGTGAAGCAAATTGCAAAAAGAAGAGAAGCATAAGAAGGAAATACTGTGTTGCCAAATAGGTATATTCTTTGTCTAGCAGGTCCAGCGGGAACAAGCAGTCTGTAGCCGACCTGGATCTGGAGGCTCGAAGTACCCTGGGGTGACGCTCCAGGAAGACAGGCAAATTTCCCACTATAGCATGCTTCTGCACCAAACCACCTCCCTGCTACCACAGAGGCGCCCCCCTGCACGACTCTAACACCAAGATTGCACTCCTGTCTGTGGGGTGCCAGAATTAAATGGCAGCAGTGGGGGGTTGACTTGCAGCGGGCACAGCTCTTTCAGCCGGTGTATATGGTATAAAGATTACAGGGTGAGGCCACTGGAGACACAACACAGCTATCGGCTGGGTCCAGGGTCCGAGCCTCTGGCCTTCGCCACCAGCCACAATGGGGAGGGGGATGCCCTCATCTCTTCTGGGTATGAGGGCCTCTGGTATGGGTCAGCAATGCCGGAACCGCGTTTGGGGATGGAGTCTCCCGGGGCCGACTCTCAGCGTCGCTCATTGCGCCCCGGGGAAGTCTGAACCAACAGCACCACCGTCTTTAGCGTTGGGATGGCTAATCTACCTGCTAATATGGTAGATTAATACGGATTGCAAGGGACTGAGCCTAGCGCTTAAAAATAAGGGTCCGCCATCTTTGTCCGTTGTCTATGTCCTGCAAATGTACATGCTTATATGGATTTAATAATGCAGAGTGTGCAAACACTCAAGATTTAAGGGAGGTGGGGTTTCTCAATTTTTCTATAAAAGTAAAAAATTACTTTTTTCCTCTCCCACCTAAAACTTCCCCTTCTCAATGCATAATAATGTGATGGTTAAATGAAAACGAAATTTTCCCTGACTTTTTTTTTTCACCTCCAGACATCTCTCCTAGGTCTTTTGAAATGTTGGCATCTATGTGATGTGTACTATTACTGCAGTATGGTGTAAAATTATGTATGGGTGGTGAGTAAACTTTCCATATTGGGGTTCTTTGGAAAGTGTGAAAACACTAACAAAATTCTTCTTCTCAACTCCAAACCATCCGCACCTTGGAAATGGTGTCAAGAACAGGAATAAATTGCTTTCCAGAGTGGGAATGGGCAAGAAACAATTCTAAAATTGGTGAACTTGCAGGAGAAAGCATGGATGTCATTTAGGGGTCGCCAGGGGTCGCTCCTGCGATGCCTGGTTTGCCCCTGAGACCCCTGGCACTGCCTTTGAGACCCTGGCCTTGGAGGTGCCAAAGTCCGTGCCAGGAACACACTGGGGTGGCATGGTGAGCACAAGAATGATGGATTTAACCCAGATTTCTTGACTAGGGGTGAATGTTTTGATTTGTTCTGCATTCCGTCCAACAATTGTGTGTCTTTTGAAGAACATAGGGACAGCTCGTCCTAATGGACATCGGTTGGGGCTCAACTGTCCTTGTTTTCAGTCTATTTTGTATTACACTAATAGTGAATATTACCTCATTCGCTATTAGGGTAATAAAAAATGGAGTAGAAATAGCTGGATCATGACCTTCCCTGGCAGCTGAGGTGGTAAAAAAGTGCTTATAAATATATGAATGTTGTGTGCGTGCTTGCTGGTTTGAGTGTGTTTATGTAAGAGAGTGTGTGTATCTGTTAATGTGTGTATATGTGTGGGCAGAGAGTGTGCAGATGTAACCATATGTGTGTGTGTGTGTAAAAGTGAAGGCCAAAGGGCATATGATGTCACATCCGCTACCCCAGGCATTTTGGTGAATTGACATCCATGGGAGAAGGTTGCTTTCCATAGTGAAAAATTGCTCCAAATGTAGAAAAAAAAGAAAAGTGCAATTGCTCAAAAGCATTTTCACTTGCACAATGTACACTACGTGCCATAATGCAAGCTGAAATCCAAGATGTGCACGTGAGAAGAAAGTGACAAACCTCTTTACCCATGCGTTGTTTTAAACCCGTGGGTTCCGGTTTACGAATGTCTCTGTTGACCGGTCCAGAGATTGCATCTCACCCTACTGCCAAGGTTTTAATGTTTGACGCCCTATGCCTTTTCGACAGCCCTACATGTACGTTCAGCTGGCAGTGAAAGAATACTCTTAAGTGAGACCCTGCTTGGAATTAGTATGTAGGGCTTATATTATTTATACATTAATGTGAAGCTGTAAATAAAGAGAGCTAGGAAGTTGTTCTGTTTGCCTTTATATATGTGTACCCAAGGCCTTTCTTAATTCAATCAATTCTGAGAGCTGTCCTGAGATTTACCAAGTCTACCTGTGAGCCAATTAATAGTTTAAGATTGGAAGTGCTCTGTGAGCAGAGGACTGCCACAAAAAGAGATTGAAGAGGGTAGGACGCCAGTGCTTAATTTGTGGTGGTGGTTGCAGGTGAAGACACTGGCGTTCATTTTGAGGACCGGGACTTTTTTAAAGTTTTCAAATCTTGTTCTAGAGCGAGAAAGTGAGAAAAAAGAGAAAGAGGGAGGTATAGAAAGATTGGAAAAAAGTGACAAAGTTAACGTTGAGACAGAAAAGCCAGCAAGAGTGAGCTAAGGAGGTAGGAAGTATAGGTTGGAGAAGGGGACATGAGGTGGAATCAAAACTAGGTAGCCTTGGTATTTGGCACCTCCGGTGATGTACTCCTAAGAACAGAATAAGCACAGGTGACAGTTCATGTGCTCCTTGCTTTCCAGCTGTGGTCATGCTATACATATACCTATACATTCATCCCTATATCCATACTTAGCAAAAGTGAACCAACAGGACCTGGCATCCCTTTTCTTTGTGTTCTTCCAGCAATTGCAGGGATTTATGCCCTCTTACCCCATACTACTCTCAGGATGCTACATCAGCATATACTCAGGGATCTATTTATTAAATTCTTGTACAACGCAGCAGCCAAAAATGCTACGTGAGAAGGAGCAAGCAGGACACTGCCACACCTACAGAGATATGGCACTCTCCTCCTCTCTCCCTAGCGCCGGTGCAACAATGAGGTTGCCAAGCACCATGCACACACCTTTTCTTTGCACCATAGTGCAAATGTGCCTGCGTGAGTCTAGTATAGGTTTTGTACTGGAAGGGTACCCTTCCAATACAAAATACTGTGCCTAGACTAACTTGAAATCTTTTCCTACTTTGTATCTGTGATGTACAGTGCACCAGACATGCTAAGTTGGAAAAGAAAGGAGAAATTAAAGCATTTCTTTTTTATAGAGCCTATTTCACAACAGCGTTTTTTTTTTTTTTTTTAACTGTTTTTATTAAAACTAAATGTTCTGGTCATCACTTACAATTAATCGTTGGTTGCGTCAGTATCACTTTTTAAAGTCGAATAGGTACAATGGCATTTGATATTACATACAGCAGAGAAAAAGGCTCAATAGTCGTGCACATCAAGGCAATAATGGTTCGTCTAGGGAGGGGACAAGAGGGGGTTCAGATATTGCCACGATACACATTCCAATTACTCCAAACAGCCATCCATTTTCGGGGGCAGCCACGTGCAACATATACAGTCTTTTCCCTAATCATACTCCAGTCCATATCCGCCATCCAGGCACTCAGTGTTGGCGGCACAGCTGCTCCCCACAGACGGGCAATATTTCGTTTGGCCACCATTTGGCCAAGAGTCGCCCAAAGTTTGCCCTTGTTGTTAAGGTCCGTGGGCTCCCACACATTTAGGAGGCACCTCTTGGCTTCGGGCCGAATTGCCACTCCCCAGACTGCACTCATACATTTGGGTACCTTTTTCCAATAGTCTTGAATCATAGCACATTCCCAGATAATATGCATAAAGGAACCCTCTAATCCACATTGTCTCTTACACAGTCCTTCGTCAACCCTACCCATTAGTACCAGCCTGGGACCGGAGATGTAGATTCGGTTTAAAATCTTTAATTGGACAAGCCGCAGTTTGGATGAGATAGAAACTACCCAAGGAGAGGACAGTGCTTCCTACCATTCTTCATTGCCTAATTCGAGGCCGTCTCGCACCCATCGCTCCCTCAATGATACTAGGGAGTCTGGGGTGTTGTTAATGAGCTTTTAGTATGTGAGGGAGATGGCTTTGTCTGGCAAATACCCATCCAGCAATCTGTCCTCCAGAGGAGAGGATTCCGGAGGGGAGGACCCAGCGGGGATGTTAGTTTGGAGGGAGTGTCGGACTTGTATGTATCTAAAATATTCCGTGTCCGCTAGCTCGTGTGTCTGTTGGAGTGAGGCTCCAATGCGGGAGAGCCCTATTAGTAGGCCTGGGCGAAGCACTACGCTACGCTCGCGTAGTTTGCGAAGTTCGCACTACTTCGCACTACGCGAACTGCACGTAGCACAGTGCGAACACGCGTAGCGTAGTGTTGCGTAGTGCTGAGGTCATTTTTTGCTTGCTCGCGGTCCTCAACGTTAAGTTGGCGACCGCGAGCAAGCAAAATGACATCCCGGCGAGACTTTTTCCTTGTTCGCGATCGCGAGCATGGAAAATAAACCTCCCGGCGAGATTCCCAACGCGAGGAGGTCAGGTTTCTCATTGCGAGGGGTCGCGTATGCTCGCGACCGCTCGCGATGAGAAACTACCAGTTCGCGTTGAGAAAGCTGCCGCTCGAGTAAAAATCTACTCGAGCAGCAGAAAACTACAGCTCGCACTGTGCAAGATGCCATTTTCAATGATTGCACAGTGCCGGTTGCTTGTCCGCACTGTGCAATCATTGAAAACAACATCTTGCACAGTGCGAACATGTTACTACGCAGTTCGCGAAGTGCTACGCGTAGCTCGCTTAGTGCGAACTTCACTTTGCGTAGCTTCGCGAAGTGCTACTTCGCGAACTACGCCCACCCTTACCTATTAGGTCCCATTTATCAAAGCCCCTTGTCCTCCCAAGTGATTCCAAGCAGTCGGAGTCCCACAGAGGAGTGGCTAGTGTGAGCTTTTGGCCCAGCCTAAGCTACGGTTGACTGTATGCCAGAGCTGGACTGAATGTTGTGTAATTCCTGTTAGTGGGTATTTGTTGGGCTTGTAATAGAGTGCCCTAGTGAAGCTGCCCCCTGGGAGTAGCCACTCGTCCATTCTGTAACCTGGGTCATCACCAGCGCGGTAAGTGCAGTGATTTACGGCTGCGAGGTGAGCCGCAACTGCGTTATTTTTTGATGAAAAGCTCTATCTACTTTTTTTTTAGTAGGTATGGGTTTTGATCAAGACCCTGGGCGGTTGCAGGGGTACGCTCATGCACCACCCACGGAACGCCCCTCTTAGCGCTAGGTAGTGCAAACAGTGCTAGGTACTGTTTTGCTTTACTTTCAAGTAAATTTCCAAAGAAAAACAAGTCTTGCTCCGGAAAATAAATTCAAAATAAAAATTTTCGTCCATTTATGTCACTTTTGTGACACAAACACAAAGGGCCTCATGTAGGTAAATAAATTTTACCGGTTCTTAAATACCGAGCCGTACCGAATCGGTAAATTAGAATCGGTAAGTTATATGTAGGTAAAAATTCGGTAACAGTTACCGATTCGGTAACATTCGGTAATCACGAATCGGAATTCACCGAATCGGTAAATACCGAGGTGGTATTTACCGAATCGGAACATACCGAGGTGGTATTTACCGATTCGGAAAATACCGAGGTGGTATTTACCGAATCGGAAAATACCGAATCGGTATGTACGGATTCGGTAAATAAAATCACATGACTTGACAAAACAGCTAATCCTGTGCAACGACAGCCCACCCAACCAGGAAGTGCCCACACCCAGGCAGGTGTACATAATTAGCCGAAGTGGCCACACCCAGGCAGGTGTACATAATTAGCCGACCCTGGAGAGGCTTGGAGTGCAGAGGAGAGGCAGGGAGCCGTTGCATGTGCGAGCGGGTAAACGAACAGCATGTCCAGCCAGAGAACACAGAAAGACGGAGGGGAAAGGAGGAGGAAGCTGAAATTTAGCCCCAAGGAACTCCAGGTGCTGGTGGAGGAGGTGGTGAAGCAGCACCAGAAGCTGTTTGGAAGGCAATCCCTGCAAGTGCCTGAGGCGGAAAAGCGCAACATATGGCTGGCCATCCAGGCGCAGGTCAATGCTGTGGGAGTGACCCACAGGGACATTGAGGTCCTCAAAAAGCGCTGGTATGACCTGAGGATTGTAACCAAGAGGAAGATGGGCGACATCCAGAAGGAGGCCAGCCAGACCGGAGGTGGAACCAACAGGGCACCTGCCCTCACCGAACTGGAGGAGCTGGTGGCGGCCACAATCCAGCAGGAGAGCGTCGTGGGTCTTGGGGACGCCGACAGCTCTGCCAGAGCCGCAACACACCAAGGTAAGATGAAAGCACAGCAATGTAGCCCCCCCTACCCCTATCCCACATCCCCCATTGTGAAACGAGAATCACACTGCAGTCCACACGTGTCAGTGCAGACAGGCAATGCATTCCGGGAGATGTAGTCAGGGCAACACTAACCATGACGTAAATGTTACAGGGCAACAAGGCATGTCACGCACTCGAGGCACAAGGAGACAGAGGACATATTGGAATGTGAAATGTTTTATTGTGACGCTTGCAATGCAGCCCTTCGGGGACACTGAGCCAATGTTGTATTTCTGTCCACAGATGTGACATCATGCAGGACAGGGCATGCTGCAGGAGAGACGGCACACCGGCCACAAGTATCACCTCTAGCCAGCACAAGTACAGACCAGGGAGCAGGCCCACTGGCAGCCGCACCACCAACACAGCCAGCCTCGCCGCACCCAGAGCCAGCATCACCTCACCGAGAGCCAGCATCACCACAACCAGAGCCAGCATCACCACAACCAGAGCCAGCATCGCCACTCATGTTCGAATCACCGGCCACATCTCCGCTTGCAGGTGTGAGAATGAGGAGGCGTCCAGCAGCCAGGCTACGAGCCTTAGACACCTCGTCAGACGACAGCATGGGCCCAGAAGACCGCACCGGGCCCCAGGAAGGGAGCCATGCCACTGTGCCCCACACCTCACAGGCAGCACAGACGGGAGCAAGAGGGCGCCGCAGGTCGCGTGTCCAGAGTCCACCAGCACCCACTGACGGCCATGGTGTCTTCTTGGGTCTCGAGGGCCAAATGTTGAAGCAACAGCGCCTGCAATCAAAGGCAGTCATGTCAGTCCAGAGGCACATGCGGGTGATGAGGACAACATTAGTCAACATGGACAGTAACATTAGCGGCATGGCTGCGGGCATTCGGGACATGTCCCAGTCAATCCAGCAGTTGTGCAGCAAATTAGATGCTGACATCGAAGCACGGCGCCGGGAACGCCAGAGAAGGGACACTACCAGCAGGGCACTCAACCGTCTGGCAACTGCGACTTCTCTACTGTGCCGGCGCTCTGTGACGATGCAGGAGGGCCTAACACAGTGCTGCAGCGACCTGTCTCGGGGGATGGTGCAGGTGACAAGTGCACTAGGGGTGCTATTGACTAGTCAGGCGTCGACAACTGCTGCAGGGGATGCTGCGGAGAGCATCGACACCAGCAGCAGCATCACACCCCCCGTCCCAGAAGCACGCAGGAGCAGCAGGCGGCTTGGGGTTGGCTCTAGTGAGGATGCACAGGCCGTGCAATCCACCACTGCAGCGCGTATGCGCAAACATTGATGTAGCCCTGCTAAGCCACTTCCCATTGGGTGACGTAACCCTGGACATACTCCTTGTATAGATGGTATATTGCCTGATTGGCCTGTTCATGTGTTCATGGCGTGGTGCCACATTAAAACTACGTCAGTACTTCTCACAACTCGCTGTGTCCCCTCACTTACTCAGAAATAGTTGCATGTGATCTCTGCCCGTCTCTCTCTCCCATCGATTGCAGTTGGCACTCTAGCTGCGTTGCCCTCTGGCTGGCCTGACTCATCCTCGTTGTCCTCAAAATATGTTAGTTCCACATCTGTACCTTTTTTCGTGGCAAGGTTGTGCAGCATTGCACAAGTGGCAATAATCTTGCAGCAGGTGATGGGTTTGTACTGGCGTGCGCCTCCGCTCTTGTGCAGGCAGCGGAACCTGCTCTTCAGTAGTCCAAACGTGCGCTCCACCACATTGCGTGTTGTTTTATGTGCCACGTTGTATCGTCTCTCACTCTGGGTTGCTGGGTGTAGGTAGGGAGTGAGGATGAATGACCGGCATGCATATGCACTGTCGCCTGGATGAGTAAAAGGGAACCATCAGTAACATGCCTCTATACACTATGATTTGCAGGTTTCAAGGGGCGTCACTGTTACTTACCTAGCAGGTATCCCTCTCCGAATTCTCCGGCACTCAGTCGTGTGTAGATCTCACTATTCTGGAAGATGTAAGAGTCGTGGGTGCTCCCAGGAAACTTTGCAACAATATCTGTGATGATGTTCCCTGCATCACAGATCACCTGCACATTGATGGAGTGGGTGGACTTCCTGTTCCTGTAGATGTGCTCTGTATCAGCTGGTGGACAGATTGGGATGTGTGTACCATCAATACAGCCGATGACATGGGGGAACTGTGCCATGTGATACAAGTCTGTTTTTGTTTTCTGCAGTGCAGCCTGTGTGTTTGGGAAGCTTATGTAGTGGTGCATTCTCTGCATCATGGCATCCAGGAACTTCCTGAAGAAACGTGACAGGCAACTCTGGGATACCCCACCCACCGCAGCTATCACCACCTGATAACTGCCGGATGCCAACAGATGTAGGCTGCAGAGCACCTGCACATGTGGGGGTATGGCGTGCACCCTTCTTATTGGCTGGTCCAGGAGTGGGTGAAGGTCCCTGATTAAGTCCATGATGGTTTCGGGGTGTAGCCTGTACCTCTCATGTATCTCTGCATCAGTCAGCTGGAATAGTGTGATGCGCTGTCTGTAGATTTGTTCCTCCCGTCGCCACACCCTCAGTCCTGCTGCCTGTAGACGTAGGCGCCTTGCAATGACGTACATGGCGGCCATGTTGTCCACGCTGTTGCATTTTGGGTTTGCCTATATGCATTGTTGATGGTTACCACCTGCTTTCAATCCGTGTTAATTACCGACTCTTATTTACCGATTTTCCTGGATTTCTTAATTACCGAGTGCTCCTACATGTCATTTTAAATTTTACCACTTCATATTTACCACTTCATGTTTACCGAATCGTTAATTATGTATTCGGTAAATCTGATTCGGTATTTTGGAATTCGGTAAATATGAATCGGTATTTACCGCCTCATATTTACCGAAAAGTGGTTTTTGGACTCCTACATCTCACTTGTCTGAATACCGGTCGGTAACGGCATATTTACCGAAAATCGGCCGTTACCGACCGGTATTTGGCTACCTACATGAGGCCCAAAATCTCAGAAAATATACCCCGCAGAGTGAAGAGCGGTAACAGGTAGGAGATGGAACAACTCCCTCCTTACAACACAGAGAGCAGCAACACCATGTAACAACTCCAAATGCAACATCTAGTATAAAGGGAGGGACAAGAAACTCCAAACAGGAACTAACATTTAAGTAATTAAACATGACACGATGTGTTTGGCTAAATTGCAGCAGTGGTTTGTTCATGAGGGCGGGGGAGCATCGCCCCTTTTCCCCGCCCACTGCGAGCTACGCTATGTTTTAAAAATAAAATGGCAATGACATGTTTTTATTAGGTAGGGGCTGTTTTAGTTGTGGTTTTTCAAAAGGGTACCAGCTTCCTCTGCTTAATTTGCTCAAAGGTATGCCTTTAAAACTATTATTACTTCCAGAAAGTAGTTATCAGCATAAGTATGTGTTTATCTGCAAATAAATATTGCAATCTATAATTTGTATAGAGCTGCCCACGTAAAAGTAATTAAGACCACCGATGGTCAGCTGAGCCTTTAGTGTTTGGCACCTTTGATGTGAAGCATGGGAGCCGGTCCTTACATCTATAATGGCTTGAGCCGTTGGTAATGTGTCATGCTAAAACATTCCCCAAAACAGACTTTTTTTAATGCATATTAAATACAATGTCATATATGTAGCCACAGCTACGTAGGATGTACGGCAGCAATATGCTGCTGAAGCACATCTGAGGGTAGTATGGGTGGAAATGGTGTGGCGTACATTACAGTTGGTATTTCCTCATCATCAAGTGCTCTACTCCTTCTCACTAACACATATGGACTCCATTGACTGCTGGATTAGATTGTTAAGAGAAAGCAAGCAATATATTCTGATTTTTTTGTTTAACTTTGTTTTTATTGATTTGATTTTACAACAATTTGTAGTTCACAGTATATTAATATCTGTTCCAAGTTTGGTGCTCAGTATTAATACAAGACAGATCATGACGTTATAAAAATAAAACCCGCAGCCAGTCGGTACAGGGTTCCTGTCTGATAATGCAAGCAATATAGTCTGATAGACTTCTAGCCAGAGATTCCCCATCTTTTGAAAATTGCCCAGGTGTCAGGCTAGATCTGGAAACTTTTTCATCGTACCTCTGCGTGCCAGAAGGTGATGCCTTGCAGCTCTGCACTGACGCCGTTCCACTTCGAAAATGACATGTGCATCCTATATAGGTGCCACTCTCATGCACTGATGTCAGTTCCATTCTTTTCATGCCTAGATGTAGATCTGGGGCTTCTATGTCTCTCAGAGACTGTTTTTTGCAAATTGTTTCTGAAATGTCAAAAGTGTGCAAGGGATGTGACCCCCTAAAATGACAAGTTTTAAGCGCTCGATGAACCCGAAGCCCATTAGAGAACACAAGGTGAAACTTTATGTTGCCAAGCATAAGAAGGCGCAGCTTTAGGAACACTCCACGTCGAACACTTGACCCCGTTCCCAGAGTCAATGCAGCCACTCTTGCTCATCGCTCTCCAAATCCTCAGGTAAGCATAAAAAACATCCACCATTAACCCCTGCCACCCCCCCAAATTCCACCTTCCAAACCTCTTTAGTATACCTGTAGGAAGGTGGATATCTGACTATGGTTACCCCCAACTTTTTTCCTAGTGTCTAGCTGGTTTTTCGACTTAGTTGGCCTGAGATCCTGCCATTCAGGGTCTCAGGCTGTCTGCTCTCTCTTTAAAATGGACTCCATGTACCCTAGGTACATACCCAATTGGTAAGGATCACCTTATTGGACCCTGTACAGTGTACCCTAGGTACCCAGGGCAAAGGTGTACCCCTGGCCTGGCCTTCCAATCAGACACAACTGGCTGATCACTCAGCTGGGGCAAGGTCGTGTAATCACCCATTGCTTAGGTGTAGTATTCCTATACCTGCCTAATATATAGACTCATGTGTACCTATCAGCCACTCCAATGGCAGGCCTTAACAATCCTGCAGGCAGAGTGCTTGGTAACATGTGAGATGGTGCTCTAGCATGAGCTGAGCCTGTCTGCAGCTTTCAGAACCATGTCCTTATAGCTGTTCTATGATATAGCCTACCATATACTCTTAAAGTACCTTATAATCTTAAACGGTTATGGTAACTATGGTTTGGCTTTATCAAAACATGTCGTGTAAGGTGTCTCACACTTTGGAATAGCACCTCCCCAGACAGAATTTAGTGTATTGGGGCAGGGAGGGCTGAAAGGAATGAGACATGCCTGGGGCACACAAGGTGTCCCATGCATAGTCCAGTTCAAACCGGTGCTGGGGCACTCCAGCCCCAGTCCTGGCGCAAAACTGGACAAAGGGAAGGGGGTGTAACCACCCCCCTCCCAGGTCCCACCCATAAGGCGTGACCTAGCAGGCAACCCAGCCCCCCAGATTAGTATAAGTGTGGTAGCTGGGCCCCAGGAGATTAGATTATCCTGAACCTGCAACTTGAACAGAAACTCTGGACCTTCGACATTCGACGAAAGAAGAAGACTGAAGAATCTCCCTTGTGGCCAAGGAGTGGCTACCCTGTGCAAACAGGCACCATCAAGAGACTTACCCTTTGCTTTGCTGAAGTTCTACGAGGGACCGACTGCAGAGCCCGACCAGAGCCTTGACTTCCAGACTTCTCCGACCCTGATCCACATCCACAGCCGAGCTGAGATTCGTGGAGGCGACGAGAGACGTGGGACCAGCTACCTGGGAAAAGTGGCGAGTATCTTCCAGCGCAGCTTCTGAGGCACCCTCGAAGTTGTGCACCGGGGATTGAGAAGCCCCAACCCCAAGCACCATCTGCACTGAAGATCAGCACCCCACACTCCACGAGTCCTGCGTGGGGCCCTTCTGCATTTTCCTGCTTGCCGCATCTGTCCGGTCACTGGTCCATTGGCTAGTAACCTTTGCGACAACACACCTGTAACTTTCGACTGCTGGTTTGGCTCCTCCAGACTGGCTCCTGCTCTTCTGAAAAAGAGAAGCACCCCAGACCTTCCTGGTCTGCACCAGAAGCAAGTCCTCCATTCTGCGTGGGTTCCGCTTGCCAAGGCTTGGTGAGTCCTAGTTCGACTTCGATGCCGCCAACAGCAAGAGCCTTCGTGGGACAGCTCGCCTCCTGGTCCTGGTCGTCCTCGACGTCTCCTGGTACCCGTGGCTGCTGCGACAAGCTTCACCTCTTCACCTGCAAACTCTCGACATCGCCTGGTTCCTTCCTGGTTCCACGTGGTCACTGGCTAGTGACCCAGACTCTGTCCCTTCTGCTTGCAGGTATCCATCCTTCTTGATCCCAGCCTTGGGATCCACCGGACACTCTTCACTGACTGCCTGTCAGCATCTTTCCTTCAGGCATCCATAGGAGTCGACGACGAAACCCGACGCAACTTCACACCTATGCACCCGCAGCCCGTGGGCTAGGTAACTTGGGTACTCCGGTGCTCATCAGGGTATTGACTATCCTAGTGTCTAGTTTTCCAGTCTCGACTTCCTAGCTACTTCAGAAGTGTCCTAAATCTTAGTAATTCTAAACTGTACTATTTCTATCGATTATACGCATTACGCGTGAGTGTTTCCACTCTGCACCTGAATCCCGTGGGCCTCCCACTTCCTAACCTTTGGTAGTGTAGTGTAGCCCCAGCGATTCCCTAGGCCTAGGCCTATCCTATTTCCGTGACAGTGGTCCTTATACCACTTCTTTAGTATATGGTTTGCGTGGCCCCTAGGGCCTAACTGTATTACTTACCTGTGTGACTTAATGTATGCTTGAATAAGACTGTGTTGTACTTACCTCGAATCTCATAAAGAGTGCTGAGGGTTTGACTAGAATAAATACACTTTATTTTATATATATATATATCTGTTGTGGTGTCCTTTCATTTGGTATTCAAGGGGTTACAAATGGTATAACAGCTGGCTTCACATGCCATTCAGAGTTTAGCCTAAGACTGCTCTTGTCCATGCTACCACTAGGATAGCTGGTCTATAAGGTTGACTTTACAACCAATCACCATAAGGGTTGTTTAGACTGATATAAGGTGTACACTAGAACTAGTGACATCATACATCAGGCCAACTTCTCACAATACCCTTGCCGGGTCACAGGCAGGATCCACTGGCTAAGTGATCACATCGGACATGTGGATCCTTCAAATTGTCTGCACAGTTTATGCCGTGCCCTTTCCTTAATCCCCACTGCACTTTCTGCCATACACCCAACAACTAACTGAGGGCCATCTCTTCACTATGTGGCAGGTAGTGGAATCCCTTTTTTCCAAAGGGGCTATGGAGAGGGTGCCAGCGCCAGACGTAGGGCATGGTTGTTATTCCGGCTATTTTCTGGTGCCCAAAAAGGATGGAGGTCTTTGGCCTATTTTAGATCTGTGCTCTTCTAGTCTCTTCAGTTCAGTCTCTTCCTCCAAAAGGAGAAATCTAAGATGCTCACCCTGGCCCAGGTTCTGCTGGCTTTAGACCCTGGACCCTGGAGACTGGATGGTAGTGTTGGACCTGCACAATGTCTTTTTCCACATCCCTATTCTGCTGGCACATCAATGTTACTTGTGGTTCATGGTGGGAGAAGAGCATTTCCAGTCCCCCTTTGGACTCACCAGTGTCCCTAGGGTGTTCATAAAATTGATGTTGGTGGAGGTCAGGGGTGCTAATCTTCCCTTACCCTGATGACTGGCTGTTGATGGTGGCCTTGCCCCAGGCAGTCATCAACCACCTCTAAACTCCCGTGAACCTCCTGTCATCTTTCAGGTTTATTAGTGCCAAGGTCGCACCTCACGCTCTCTTTCATTGGAGCCATTCTGGACACAGTTCTGTTTCGTGCCTTCCCCCCAGGAAAGAGAGTCCACGACATTGAGGCTATGATTCCGATCATTCCGCCTCGGCCCTGGATGTTAGTGAGTTGTCTCTGGGACTGCTGGGACTGATGGCCTCCTACATCATGCTGGTTGAGCCCGCCAGGTGGCATATGCAGGCTCTGCAGTGGGATGTGACATCCCAGTGGGCCGAACATCAGGGGGACCTCTAAGACCATATCCAGATTTTGGAGGAGACTTTGAAAAATATGCAGTAGTGGCTACTGGACCATGATTGGGTCAGCGGGAGACACTTCTCCATTGCCCACCCAGAGCTAACAGTGGTTACCGATGCATCGCTAATGGGCTGGGGTGGCTATCTGGTGGAGGTGAAGATCATTGTCCTCTAGTGGAGACTCTGATTCATATCAACCTTCTGGAGTGGAGGGCCATCTGCTTGGGGCTGAAAGCCTTCCTGCCATGCATGAAAGGGAGGCTGGTATAAGTGCTAATGGACAACACCACTGCCATGTGGTACTGCAACAAACAGGGCAGGTTGGGGTCTTGGACACGGTGGCAGGAGCCCTTCTGCCTCTGGATGTGGCTGGACTGCCAAGGAATGTTCCTCGTACTGAATCACCTGGAAGCATAGAGGAATTCCAGGGCGAACAAGCTCAACCATCAGCACCTAACGAATCACGAATGGCAGCTACATCAGGAGGCGACTCTAGGCCTCCTCCAGAAACCTTGGCTCAATCTATTCAGCACCACAGAGAATGCACAATTTCAGCACTTTTGCAAGTTGGTTTTTCCATTGCGTCTCTCTCTCTCTGAGACGCATTACACCTCGGGTGGAACTCGGGACTCCTGCATGCCTTCTCGCCAATACTACTCCAGCCACAAGTTCTCAAGAAGATCAGGATGGCCGTGCCCAAGTCATCCTAGTGGCTCCAAATTTGGCAGTGAGAGAATGGTATCCAGAACCACTGGGCTTGAGCATCTGTCCTCTGATCAGGCTGCCTCCCCAGGAGGATCTGCTGTTGCAGAAGAGAGGTCAGATTCTCCATCATAGCCTTCGCAATCTCCACCTTCAAGCATGGACATTGAGGAGCAACAGCTGAACATCTGTGACCTTCCGTCGGAGGTGGTTGATGTCCTCTTGGCAGCCAGGCATCTTTTTCACAAGACCTGTTTATGCCTGTCATTGGGACAAATTTGAGGCTTGGTGCGGTGCTTGCCAGATTGACCTCCTCCAGGCAAAACTGTCTAATGCATTATTGTTTTGTCCCTCACCCAGCGAGGTCTTGCTTTGGGCTCAGTTAAAGGCTATCTTTCGGCCCTCTCAGCCTTCTTATGGTTGCCTGCATAGCCCTCTTTATTTAAATCACCTGTTGTGATGTGTTTTTTGAAAGGGCTGCAACATATGTTTCCCACCTTTTTCTTACTTATCCGACAGGTACTCCATTCGAGCCACTCCACAGTTGTCCCTTACAGCTCCTCACCATCAAAACTGGGTGAGAGGAGTTGGCCTAACGGCTAGGGTGCTCGACCTCGGACCTGGAGAACTGGGTTCGAGTCTCGGCAATGACGCCGAACATCCTGGGATTCTGGGCAAATCACTTAATCTTCCCTTGCCTAACAAAGAATGAATGTGTGTCCTCATGTAACGTAACTGGTGCTATGTAAAGCGCTCTGATACCTGATTGGATTCGGGTCAAGTTCGCGCTATATAAAACTCTGCCAAAAAATAAAAAAAACGGTATTCTTCGGTGCCATCACCTCAGCAGGATATGTGAGTGAGCTTCAGGCTCTGTGTGTTCATCAACCTTACTTCACCTTCTTCCCCAACAAGCTGGTTCTGCATACTAGAGCATCCTTTCTCCCAAAAGTTGGGACGCCATTCCACGTCAGCCAAACCATCATCCTGCCGGCATTCTATGCTCCACCTCTAAAGAGGTATGAAGGAGATGCCCCATCATCTGGATCACAAAAGGGCGCTCAGGTTTTAAATGGATTGCACTAGAGACCACAGGGTGGATTATCAGCTCTTTGTGGCATTCGCTAGAGTGAAAAAAGGCAAGGCTGTGCAGAAGCGTGCCATCTCACCCTGGATCATGCTCTGCATTGAGATGTGCTTCGCAATGGTGAAGAAGCACCCTCCAGAAGGGCTGCCTGCCCATTCCACCAGGGCCCAAGTTGCTACCACTATGTTAGCATGCCTGTCCTAGACATCTGCCTGGTAGCTACGTAGGTGTCCCTCCAGATGCTCACGAAGCACTGTTATCTGGACAGTCAAGTCCACCATGAAGACACTTTGCCCGCCCGGTCTTGAAGACTTACTGGCCCAAGTTCTCCTCCTATTGGGTACTGCTTTGGTATCTATTAAAAGGTGAGGATTCTGCGGCTAAAATTCTCTATCAGAATTACCTTCGGGAACGCTCTTTCTGGTAGAGACTCTTCAGGAGTTTCTCACAGACCCTCCCATCTTTCCTGTTCTGTGTTGGACTCTACCTTTAATAGGATCCCAAGTTTAGGAATCTAAACACTGTCTATCAAATTGCTTTTGGGGCTCTGCGTCTGGGGGCGCAGATAGTCTTGAAAGCAACTGAGAGTGCATGCGAGTGGTGCCTATATAGGCCCCACAAACATCAGTCTCCGAGGCTTTAGATTAATGGTAGCCGGAGATGAGCATACATTCATTAAGACGTCCTTCTCCATGGCTTCTTTCAAGAAAGTACTTGTTGCTGGGGGGGGGGGGGAGTAAACCTCAATGACAACTGCAACGCCAGTGGCAATTTGTAGCTGCCCACTCAGCCCAGGACTAGCTCCTCCCAAACTGAAGTACCCTTGCAGACCGTGGGAATTACCCTGGGTTGTCCTTGTGTCCTAACCCAGGTGTTTGTCATGAGGTGCCATGTTCGCCTAACAATGGATGGGTGGTGATGCCTGAGCCTTGGAGACACACCAGAGATTACTGTACTGAACATCAAAGTCCTCACTCTTATGGTTGTGATACCCTCTCGGACTCCCATATCACCCATGTCACTTATTCTGGTGCTTTGTTTGATGATTCAGGTTTGTGTAATTTGCCACAGAATGGCTATGACGGGACCAGCAGTGTCCATGACATATTTGTATGCAATGGTGGGTGGGTGGAGGCAGAGGTGGAGGCAGTCAGCATTGGAAGGAGGGAGGGTGGGTGAGTGGGCAAACAGCAATGGAAGAAGGGGGCAGGTAAGTGGGAGTAAGCATCAACGGAGAGAAGGTGGATGAAGGGGCAAGCAGCAACAGTAGGAGTGAGGGCGGGTGTGTAGGAGCACATAGCCACAGAAGGAGGAAGGGCGGGTGAGTGGGGGCAAGCAGCAATGGAGGGAGGGTGGGTTAGGCCGCAAGCAGCAACAGAAGGCTGGTAAGCAGATGTAGTGGAGCAAATTGCATCAGAAGGAAGGAGGGAGGGTGGGTAAGTGGGAGCAAGCAACAACGAAAGAAGGAAGAGGCTGGTGAGTGGGCCAAACAGCAACTGAAGGAGGAAAAGGCATTTTGGTGGAGGCAAGCAGCAACAGAAAGAGGGAGGGGAAAAATCAACAACACGCACAAGGGGAGGGACGCTGAGTGGGTAAAGAAGCAATAAGATGCTCAATGGGAGGGAAAGTCTGTGGGGGCAAGCAATGCAGACGAAGAAAGGCGGGAGAGATTGGTGAGAAGTACATCAGGGAGTCAGCTGAAAAAGACACTCTGGTAGAGTGCTCAAACACCAAGAAAAAAGTAGTGCTTAACAAAATAAGCAGTGGAATTACACAAGTAATGTTTCTGTGCCCCATGGGACGGATAGACACACAAAGGGGGAAAAAGTCTAAAGCAGCTGACCAATAAGAAGCAAGGAAATGAGAGTGGCAATGAAGCCAGCCAATGGTAAGCAGTGGGCAGCCTCAAACCCAGACTGCAAAAAACAGAACATCTTGCAAGCAACTGCATGCGCTGTCTTAGGCAAGACCTCAAACGGGGCATTTTGGCTAAAAAAGGATGAAAATTTAGTGGGTCATTTAAGGTTCTCCCACAGTGGAATATCCACCATAAACCAGTTCTCTTTGCAAGATATGCCTCTCATGCACAGGTGGGACTATTGCTTGAGCTCCAAGAGTGGAGCATCAGCTGACTCTACTGTGAGAAACCTTTAGTCGGTGGCTCGTGTATCGAAGGGCTGCTCGCTGTAATGCCTTTGGAGGCTTGCTCTATTTAGGGAGGCCCTTCTGGTGCAGATTTTTCATATGTGTGACCTCCTTACAAGCCATGGTGGTCGTGCAAAAGAAAAGCACAGAAAGTCCCTACATGCTGGGAGAAAACTCCCTGGGAACCAGCACCAGCTTCAGGGGTTTCTTTCTTTAAAAAAAGGATCATGGAAAACAGACTTGGCACCACCACGGTCTCCTTGGATGTGCTGGAACACGTTTGTGTAAAATCTGCACCACCAGAGCGGGAATCATGTTATACAGCGGACTGGATGCCCCGGTGTGGTCTAAGCAGGACTTCCTCCATCCCCTCCAGTCCTTTAATGACCCCTTTATTCTTTGAGGTTGAATTTGTAAAGATGAGTCTCTTGGACTTTCTGGATGGATAGTAAGTTATGGTTGTGTCTAAGATCAGTGCAGTTTTTTTCTTGACACTTGTTTTTCTTTTCTATAGGAAGTTGCCAGACAAGGGTAGTTGCCACCATTAAACATGTATTGAAAGACACCACTCCTGGTCCCTTCTTTGTGCGTCGTGTTCTTCCTCTTATTCTTAGTGACACTACCCTCCTGCAATGTGTGATTCTGGCCTCTCCTTGCTCTCTGAGTGATGTGTTCTGCTCTGTTTATTTTTTAAGTATGGCCGCTAGGAGTTCTGATCAGCTCTGTCCAAAATCTCAGCGAGCGCCAGAGGCTGCCTCCAGCTGTGCGTTAATTTAAGTTTTGCTGCCTTATTTACAAGCTTCCCTCCTATCTGAGGAAGCACTGGCGAGCATTTGGGGGTCAGCACAGCCTCTTGGCTCGAATTAGATTTGTCTGGGAATCCTCTGGGCCAAAATATCGAAGACGCACAAGGAGGCCTTTTATGGGTTTATTATGGACGCCCCTGCGCCTGCCCAGAGGTTGGCTCCGGCCAGGCACTGCTCAGCTCAAGTTTGGAGTCTGCCCCCCCTGAGATAACTTAACGTCCAGCGCCATTTTACACCCCCTGAGGGAGTGTAAGGATGGAGACTGGCCTGCCCAGGATGTATCCTTTTTCATTCCTACACCTTCATATACTTTGTGATTGTGTAAACGTAGGCACTGTAAAGCGCCCTGTTGCTCGAAAGAGCTAGGTCTGCGCTACATTAACTTTTTCAGATTCTGTAAAATTGGATTCTCTCTTATAGGTCAAATTAAAGATGCATTATTACTTTTTTTTCACCATGTACAAGGATAATGGAAATAGCTCCCGCCCTGGGCTAGAAGGGACTGTCTCATACAGGCCAATGTACTGGGACAGGGCTTCCTTTGTGCTCAGGCACAAGTGTGCATGTTTGGGGTCACCCGAGACATGGTCATTTAAAATCCAGTCATGGACAATTAGAAGGACCGGTGTGCTTGAAAATTACAAGGACAGGGATGCCAAGCCGCAGTTTAAGAAAAAAAGGCTTTCTGTATCGCACTCTGGAACCTACTTATTAATGCTGACAGCCCACATTTCAGACCACTGGCAAAAGGGGTATTATATTCGACCCGAGGGCGGCGTGGAAAACAAATCTGGACGCCTCGTACGTTTTCATGCTTTCTTTGAGGTTCTGCCTTGCGCGGTGTAAAAGATGGAGATGAACCTGTTTTTGAAGCTAAAGTGTAAAAAAAACGTAGGAAACTAGTGTATCTGTAGTAAAAGCCCTCAAGATGGTGGCGTATGTCATGCATGATGTGTGAGCAAAAACATGGCAACATTTGGGAATGCCTTAGAGGGATAGAAGGAAAAAATCGAGGGAAAAGAATGTCACCAGTAACTTGAATAGGAGTGTGCAAAATCCAAGATAGCATCATTTCTGATGAATACTTCTACCTGAGGATTCCACCTATTCTGAATATCTCCAATCACCAGACTAGGAGGCCCATTAGGATGGTGGCCAGACTTTAGTCCACCCACCACCCTAGCGGTGCTGGGACCGGCCGCCAGGGGTGCGGCGGTCCCGCACCTGCAATTAGGATGCCACCGTGGCTGTGGCATCCTCCATTCCCAGCATTGTGGCGGGCGGTGCTCCCAGCACCGCCCGCCACAATGCTGGGAATGCACTGTGTGCTTTGTCATGCGCGAGGTGCCTGCCACCATGTCCATGACAATGCAGGGGGGTACCATAGGTACCCCCCTGTGCTCACCACACCCCCTGAACACCCTGGGGGCCCGTTGCCAAAACAACCTGCCTTTCCGTGGCGGAATCTCCATCATGGAAAGGCAATTCCCTGCCATCATCCAAATATGGATGTATTCCTGGGCTTTTCCGCCCGGTGGGCAATCGGGCGGATTGCCTACCGGCGGCCGGCCTTCCCGTTCGCCATTGTCTCCCCCGCCATCATAATGTGGCTGGGGGGAAAAGTCATGCGGGCGGATGACTCTAGCGGGCGGATCGCCACCGCCATAAGGGCAGTGGCGATCCGCCCGCTATCGTAATGACCCCCTAGAATGGGACAGTGCGCAATAGTATTTCTGTGCCAGTAGGTGGTGTTCCGCTCCGTCTCAGTGTTGGGTACCACCTGGGACATGACATCGCCTCCACCATATAGTGCCACATCAGTGCCCTAACGTCAGTCTACGTGCTCCGACACATACTCAGAGGGATTTCCATGGAAGACTTTTTCAACAAAATTTGAAATTGCAATGCTAGACAGGAGGTCACCACCTAAGAAGTTCGTTTTTAAGGCCTGTCATTCCTGCCTTGGGCAGGTGTCTATTGCTGACCCTCACCAGGCCTGTTTGTGGTGCTTGGGGGTCCTAGTATTATTCTAAATTGTGCCACCAATGTCGCCTCAAGCACTCCAAGGCTATAAAGGAGCAGGAAACTAAGCGAATTATGCTGTGCAACGAGTGTCGGCAGTGCTTAATTTGAGCGAGTGGTTTCCGGCACTTATTTGTCATCACTGGCACTTATGACAGCCTACCACATGATGGCGCTGTTTCTATAATTTGAAGATGAGAGCAACAATAGTTGTTTATTAGTTCAATATACATTAAAAATGGCTACTGCACGCTGCACAAGACATTCTTATAGCTTTGGGGGCCTGGAATAGTCTGAATCGTCACACCTGTAGGAGTGTGATGGTTAATAGTTGTGTTGTTACTGGCACCGGCTGCACTGGTGGGGGCAATGGGTGGTGCAAGCTGCAGTGGCCTCCTGATGAGGGCCCTGGCACCTATTTTTTTTAATACAAATTAAGCACTGAACCTATGTCAGGCTCTGCTCCAAAGCCCGTGTCAAAGGCTAAGGCGATTGTGATGTGCTAAGGAGGCAGGCACAGAGATTGATGGAGGAGGCCCAATACATGGAAGAGTACTTTGGCAGGGATTAATACTGGTGACCCATGGATGACATTTTCAGGACAGACTCGTATCATGTCCAATCCCATATATTGTAGACCATGATGATGGCAGTGAGTCGTCAGCCAACCTGATGATTCCCACCTACATGAAAGCTGCCTATCTTCTTCTCTACAAAGTAAGAGGCACAGACACACCTTCCTAGGTGAAACCTGAGTGTCCTTCCTGGCCATTCTCTGCAGAAGTGGCATCTTTTACTGCAGCGCTAAAAAAAGTCGAAGAGATGCTAGAACTTATCCCACCAATGGAAGTGAATAAAACCAACTGTCAGAAGAAGATCTCCTAACCAGCTCTGGCTGCTTCAGAGCCCCTGCTACCACTTAAACTCTGATGGAGCCTATTAGGGCGGCTTTGGGAAAGGCCTCTTCTGCACCGGTGGTGAGCAGATAAATTGCTTATCGCCATTGACCACCCCAGGGAATCCAACCTTTCTATTGGCCCACCCATCGCCAGAAAGCCTGGTGGTGCAGGCATTTTCCTTCACTAAGCAGAACCCAGGCCTCTTCCCCAGCGCACCTTTTGACTCAAAGGCCAAAAAATATAGGATGTGGGGAAGAAGGTTTTCTTCCCAGAGAGTCTGGCTCAGATCAGCCTGGTGGCCAATGTTATGGCCACCCAACACCTGCCCTCCCAGTGGACCCCAAAGATGCATGAATGGAGGTGCAGAGCTCTGTCTGTGCCTGGTAAGAGTGTCTGAGTACTGCGGGACATGTGTGTCTAGAGGTCACGCACAATTTACATGCTCACTGTTATATGCGCACGTGCTTTCTACACGACCGTGTGGGGTTTATTGGCCTTGTCATTCAAGAGTAGGCACAGTTCAGAACGATTGTACATTTGCCACCATTGAACATTGGCCATGCTCATGCTGCCGCACCCTGCCCTTCTAGACTGTTCTAGAGGGTTCTGTTCTAGAAGGTTCCATAAACATCTAATGCTCTTAGTGGCCATTCTGGCTGATGAAGTCTATTCAAGCCATGCCCATCGTCACACCCATTGCTAGGCAATCGGTGACTCGGGTTAGGAAGCATGAAGACATCAGAGGTGATCCTGAAGCTACTTCCCTCAGCCAAGCTGCAGTAGAAGAAACCAGCCAGCAATGCAGGTCCCACAGCATAGAGGAACCCACCTACAGTGCTTCTCCAGCAGCACCACAGCATCCAGGAGGACTCTGCGGGGGCTGCAAGGCTCTGTGAAGAGGAACCTGCTGCAGCACTATCGTCCGAGGCTCACAAGACTGCTGCGGCAGACAACCAAGGAATCGGGATCTGTCACAGGGTTTTAGAACTGTGAATACAAGCCCACAAAGGGCGTGCACGCGGGCTGCGCCTTCAAACTAGAACGTTCAATGTGCAATGGAGTGTTAGCGACTGGCGGCACTCTGCGCCCTCGACACAGCCACCTCCTAGCAAGGTTGTAGAAACTGCGATATCTATCTATCTATCTATCTATCTATCTATCTATCTATCTATCTATCTATCTATCTATCTATCTATCTATCTATCTATCTATCTATCTGTATTATAGTTCTTAGTTGTTACAAGTAATGCAGGGCAGTGATCAGGTTCAAGGTACCTGACAACCTGAGACTCCACAACAAACCACATGGAACCAGGCTTGCCCTTTCCCAGAAACCAGTTATCCTAGTGCACAAGACTAAACCTAGAGACTTTTAAATCTAGGTCTCAGTGCACGCCCCGTGATATAATTTGAAGAGAACACTTTAGTCCTTATTCATACATGTGTAAGGCGTGGCCAAGTACACCACCAGGTAATTAACATTGGAGTGTATATGTGTGTATGGAGTGTGGTAGCTTGGGGGCCTGAAGGAAGTGTAGAAAAGCAGAATTATTAATGCTGTACACCTTTTCCCACCATATTACTGGAGCATGTGCAAGAATGCTAAGAGTCTGAAGCAGACGAAACCCGAGCGTAACAAGGTGGTCATCGGTTGGTCGTTTATTATTTTGTCCCTGCCCCACTCCCTTCTTTGATTCTCGGTGGAGAGCTATAAAGTTCCTTCCGTGGAACTTAGAGGTGCATGGACGGTCCAACTAGGCAGGGATGTTACTTCGCTTATTCCCTTGGCACCCAGTAAGGACAGAGGGCTGTGTCCCATTCTAGACCTCAGGGTTTTGAATACTTTTCTCCTCAAGGAGAAATTCAAGCTGTCTCATGCACAGGTTCTTCTGACTCTGGAGCGAAGAGACTAAAAGGTGTCCTTCAACTTGCAGGATTTCTACTTTCATGTTCAACTCTTGCAGTTGCACTGGAGGCACCTGCATTATGTGGTGTGGTCCATTACTACCAATTTGCCGTCCTATACAATTCGGATTGACATCAGCTCCCCAGGCCTTCAACACGGTGATGACAGTGGTTGCAGTTCATCTGCGCTGGAAGGGAATCTTGGTACTCCCTTACCTGGAAAGTTGTCTACTGAAGGCAGACTCTCCACAGCCAGCATCAGACCACCTGAACTATCAGCCTGCCCAAGTCCCACCTAGAGTCCTCTCAGTGCATTCTGTTCATATGGGCATTGTTCATGAGGGCATCTCTCTGAGCCTTCCCTTCCCTCAGAGAACTCTGGACATTCGGCGTATGATTTAAATATTTTGGGAGGGTACTCAGTTTTCAGCTCTGTGGACCTCTTCCTGATGGCTTCTTTCATCCTACTGGTCACTGTACACTGGCACATGAGGTCACTGCAGTGATGTCTCATTCTACAAGTGGTTTTAGTGCGGGCGATCTGAAGGACAACTTCAACAATCTCCCAAGATGCTGCAGCTTACCGCCAGTGTCAACAATGGATGCTTCACTCTAGGGTGGGTGCCCACCTGGGGGAGTTGCAGATCACTCTCTGACCTCCCTCCCCAGTCCGTCTGTCCAGACTTATGCAGACGATACAACGACCTTGTGGTATATGAACAAGCAAGCTGTGGTGTGCTGGGAAGAGCTGAAAATCTGCACCTAGGCTCCGGCACTCAGGATGTTTCTGGTCACCAGTCATCATTCCATGTTGGTCAGTCCATCTCCCTTCCCACATTTTTCCCTCCACCAAAGAGGAGGACAGGCTGCACAGGTTGGACCCTCGTGCAGCGGTCAGCCCCTTCATCGACAGGACTAAGGAATTACAATCTGATGATTAGCTATTTGCTGGCTATGTGGGCATTAAGATCTGCTATACCCTTGCCAAAAAGGAACCCAGAGAAGGTATTAGAGCCCATTCTACCAGGGCATAGGCAACCTCGTCGGCCTTTCAAGGGGTACACCTTATCACACATATATTTTTGAGCGACAACTTGGGCATCAATTCAAAGATTCTCTACACATTACTGCTGGGACTAAGAAGTACAAAGGTGTAAATGGATAGCTAACTGACACCCGAGTGCTGGGGCAGAGCATCAAGACTCATATCTGGTGTAGTACCTGACTCTGAGACTGAACGAAATGCCACCTGCGGGCACAGATTCAGTCTGGCACCTGGGGTTATCCAAAAGGTGACAAATCTGCAACTAGATTGCGTGTCCACCAGAAAGATTGTTACAGAAGGTAAGTAACTTCTTTTTTTAGCTTTACAGAATGTGAGACTCCCCAAAACAGGATTGTTCACATGCATGAATTATGCTTGAGGCCGTGGCTTCTCTGGATTAGAGCTCCACATGAAGGGACTGCTCAAGCGAGAAGCCATTTTCTCACTGGATATGCATAACGTATGAATGACCCTGCACACTTTTCTGGGGAATGTGGAGCCTGGCAGTATAGTATAGCGCATGCGGATGTTATGTAGGTGAGGTGGGGTACGGCGGAAGCATTACGGCGCCCTCATCCTTCTTCTCTGCTCTCGCAACCAAAATAGGGTATGCGGCACAGTGGATGTGACACAGGGCACAGGCGCCATTTTGTCATCATGGCTGATGGCCCTTTCTGGTCTGCACTAGGGAATCTTTTGGATAAAGGGACAGCAGCAGTAAAAATCCAACCAATGAGCCCAGCAGGGCTCCTTCTCAGTGGCTTTACCTGGGATAATAGAAACCCAGCTTAAAAATCACTAATGGCCTCTTTACCGTGGTTTTCATTTAAGTTCCTCTGTTTATTTCCACTCACATGGGCACAGGTGCATGCCTCAGATGAAACTGAAAACCTAGTAAATGGTTATTATTCTTCTAAGGCCCTCCTCTGCATTAGCTCAACATTGGATTATGGATAAAGTGCACATGTTATGTAAAGCCATCTAGACTAGAGGGGAGAGGTCTCAGTCTTTCTGTGAGAGGTGACTGACCTACAACAAAGGTCCAAGCCTCTCAGGTGGGCTGTTTCTTGTGGGGAATGCCTTGCTCCCTGTTAGTAGCAGGCTCAAGCAGTAGAGAATCCCTCATAGAAATTGTTGTATATACATAGCGGGGCGTTGGATATTCCTGAGTGCGGTACCGCGCTCGCGGCACGCTGGCACGTGTGTTGTACAGGTGGTACATTGATGTTGGGAAAGGGGATTGAGATAGTTCTCATGCTCATGTCTCGGTGTTATTGTTCAAGTGTGGCTGACATACCGTGTCCGGCTTGTGGGATGTGATGTTTTAAAAACAAGGGCAGAGGATGTATGTAGAGGGTTGAGGGTCAGTTGGTCATTCATGTACTGGCCCCACCTGAGTCAATATGTACTCCTGAGCTAGAATAAAGTTATGACTAAGGGCCATATGTAGGAAGCCAAATTGCGATCGCAAATGCAGAACATCGCCGAATTTCGGCGTTTGCGATCGCAATTTGGGCAGTGTGCTATGTAGCACACAAAAACCCACACGCAAAATAAGGAATCGCAAAATTTGCGATTCCTTATTTTGCTAATGTAGGAAGCTCCCAAGTTGTGCGATTTTGGCTTAAGGAATCGCATATTACCACCAACCTCAGGTTGGTGGTAATTTGTGATTTCTTTGAAAAATGCACTTTTTTGCATTTTTCAAAGTGCCATGTGGTGCACATACATGCCCTTAGCGCATGTATGTGCGCCACATGTGCACACATGTTTATTTCAGGGGTGCAAAAGGGTGTCCTATTGACACCCTTGCAACCTTGAAATTGCATTCTCAATTTGCGATTCTCTAATTGAGAATCGCAAATTGAGAATGTCTTCCTATTCATTCCTATGGGCCTTCTAGCCCATAGGAATGAATGGCAAGGTATTCCTTATTTGCGAATCTCAATTTGGGATTCGCAAATAAGGAATAGGTGGGAATCACAAAATATTTTTCTAATCCTACCTACATTCCGTTTTGCAATTCTCTAATTGCGATTCCCTAAAAATTGCAATAAGAGAATCGCAAAACATGTTTTACCTACATGTGGCCCTAAATCTTTACCTTGATGGTGTCTTCTCAACAGAAATGTATACGGTACATGTGTAACAACAGACAGGCAGTAATATAGTTACGTTTGGAACTGAATGAAAGTATTCTTCCTAAGGGAAAATAGTTTTTAGAAGTGTTGCTGTTCTTTAAAACAATTGTACTCTGGTTCCTACACCAACAGCCAAGGCTGGAGCTGGACTAAGAGGCTTCCGGGCAGGGGGGTAAGAGTTACCATCAGGTCAAATTTTCACATGGTATGACGACCAATGTTTATACAATCATCTGTTGCTATATTCTTGTGTCATGTGCAGAGACATTCTTCTGTCAGTCTAATGTCGCATGGGAGGGCTTGTATACATTGTCTGTATGATGTTCAACTTGGACTCAATAGCTGTCTGCTCTCTCAGTACTCTGTACCGAGTGTACCACTGCTAAGTTATTACAAACAACAATAATTCAATAAAAAATGTCTTGTAGCCGGATGAAGAGTTGACAGGCCAGGTAAGTTCATGAACAGGTCTATTTATGTACCGGGCTTCCCTTGCGACCGCCGGCAGTTCTTTCCTTGCCAGCCCAGCGCCTACTGCCTGTCATCGAATCCCCACTGCGTTCGTAGGAATGTAGAATCCGGTCATGGGTTCCACATTCCTATCTCACGCAAGTATAACATAATGCTATAAAAAAAACAGTTGTACTCACTTTTACAGGGTTCAATAATAGAATATAGATGGTAAAAACATTGATGCTAAAAATATCGAATAAAAATATAGATAGTAAAAATATCGACTCCCTATACTTAAACAGGTAAGTACAAAAATATTGATACAAAAATTTCGAAGTTAAAAATATAGATGTAAAAAATATTGATTTCAAAATATAAATATATATTAAAAATATAAAATATTTACCCTCCCAGGGCACTCTCTGCCGCCCAGGCGTGGCTCGGCGGGTTCTTGGACACTTTTGGTCTGGTGGACTGCTGGACGTTGATACATCCGACACAGAGTCAGTACACATTCCACTCCGGGGCCCACGGGAGTCTCTCCAGACTAGATTATTTCCTTATGCCCGCGGCCCAGACCACCCGGGTCCGGGAGGTTAAGCACCTGGCCCGGGGCATTTCCGATCATTCCCCATTGTGGCTCCTCTTCGATACCGGGATGCGATCTGCCGGTCGGATCGCCCCCATTAACCCCTGGTACTTGCGTGACCCCAAGATTCGCAAGGGTCTCATTAAGTCGCTTGATCAGTATTTTCTGGAGAATGAGGGGTCCGTCTTGTCCTCAGTGTCCCTGTGGGAGGCCTTCAAAACGGTCCTCCGAGGACACGCCCTATCCCTGATCGTGGAGGCCAAGAAAGCTAAGAACGGGGAGGTGGTTGCGTTGGAGGCTGAGATATCGGGGTTGGAGGCTGCCTTAGAGATGGGTGTCACTCAGAACGGGCTCCACGCCCTCAGCCTGAAGCAGTTCGAATATAAGTCCCTTGTTACGGATGCTGCTCGGACAATGTATAGGGAACAGCAGGGTAGACTGTATGATGCTGGGGATAAGGCGGGTAAATTGATTGCTTGGCTGGATAAGAAGGAGAGAGTGAATCGAGTGGTCCCCGTGCTTCAGACGTCGGAGGGAGTAAGTGTGACTGACCCTGGTTAGATTGTGGAGTGTTTTGCGGACTACTTCTGTGCTGTGTACTCCCCGGTGTCTGCTAGAGATGAGGCTGACGGTCGTCACTTGTTGAAGGATATTGCTTTGCCCTGCTTGTCGGTGGAGGAGCGTGAGCAGATGGATGCCCCACTTTCGGTTGACGAGATTGCAACCGCGATTCGTTCCCTTCGCTCAGGCAGGGCTATGGGCCCCAACGGACTCCCTATTGAACTCTATAAACTGCAACCGGATAAACTTGCGCCATTTCTCCGTCGTATGTTCTCGGAGTCGCTTGAACTCGGCTCTCTCCCTGATGACCAACGTCTGGCCACTATAGTCGTGATTCCCAGGGACGGTAAGCCTCGGGACCGTTGCGCCTCGTACAGGCCTATTTCTCTGCTGAACGCAGAGCCGAAAATCCTTGCCAAGGTTCTTGCGAACCGCCTGCTTACTGTTATCTGCGATCTGGTGCATCCGGACCAATCCGGTTTTATCCCGCACCGGAACACGGCCCTTAACTTGCGGCGCCTACACGGCGTACTTGCAAGGGCGGAATATCTTTCAGAGCCGGCCATCTTGGTTTCCTTGGATGCCACGATGGCCTTTGATACGATAGAATGGCCGTATCTTTGGGCCGCCCTGGCAAAGTTTGGCTTCGGGGTGGGATTTATTAGTTGGGTTAAACTCTTATACGCTGCCCCGCTGGCACAGGTGGTCGTTAATGGGAGGGTTTCCCGGCCTTTCGTTCTTGGGAGGGGCACTAGGCAGGGGTGTCCGTTGTCTCCCCTGCTCTTCGCGTTGGCTTTGGAACCGCTCGCTGCTTGGCTTCGTTGGGAACCGTCGATAAGAGAGATCCAGTGGGCCCCTGGCTTCGAGGATCGTGTTTCGTTGTACGCGGACGACATTCTCTTGTACCTGACCTCACCACGTAAGTCACTCAATGTGCTCTTTGACATCCTCACTTCCTTCGGCAAGAACTCTGGTTTGATCATTAACTGGTCCAAATCTTGTGTCTATGCTATATCCGGTGGCTTTCCTCTCTTGCCTTCTCATTTTCCTATTAAGGCGTCCAGCTCCGGCTTTACGTACCTGGAGGTGTACGTCTCATTGGATCCTGCTGTCCGCTACGAGCATAATCTCCTCTCTCCACTTCGGAGATTGAGGTTAGACGTGGCCCGTTGGCGTAAGCTTCCCTTGTCTCCCCTCGGTCGTGCGGCACTTTTTAAAATGATGTCTCTTCCCCGATTTCTTTACGCACTTCAGAACTCCTTTGATATTATTCCGGCGGCCTACTTCCGGGAAGTGGAGAGCTTGCAAAGGAGACTTGTTTGGGGCGGTCGTGCACGTATTGCTCTTGCAAAACTGACTCTCCCCTGGTACGACGGGGGCATCGCGCTCCCGGACATCAGGAGGTACTATTGGGCTTCCCAGCTATCTGCTATTAACCATGCAACATACGCACCTGGTCCGAATCCAGCTTTCGAAATGGATAGATTTTTGTTGCCTGGCGGCAACTTTAACAGAGCGCTTTACTCTCGATCGGCTGGGAGGACCTTAACCGGTCCCACTAAGATTGCAGTACGCTTGTGGAAGGCTGCAAATGTGGCCATGGGCTGGAATGATCGCTTGACGGGCGCGACCCCCTTGTTTGCGTCTGAAAGATTGGGAAGCCTCTGGACGACGAAGGGATTCGAGCGTTGGGACACAATTGGCATCAGCAGAGTAGGTGACCTTTGGGTGAAGGGTGCGGTTAAATCCTTCGCTGCGCTGCAGAGTGAGTACGAATTGAGTGAGAGGGAGTTCTTTCGGTACGTTCAGGTTCGGCACGCTTTGCTCTCGGCCATTGGGGCGGGGACTACAGTCCCTGTGTCTTCGCCACTCGAGGACCGCATACTCGACGGTCACTTGCCCGACAGTACTATTTCCCTTATCTATAAAAAACTAATAAACACTCGGGCGGATCTCCTCGTGCGTCTGCGGGAGGCGTGGGTCGGGGATGGGGTGGAACTGGACGACGAGGACTGGCAGTCTGCGCTGTACTCCCCAAAGGAGGTGGCCATACCCGCGCGTCTCCGTCTTGTCTAGCTTAAAATTCTCCACCGTGTCTACGTGACGGGCCCTCGTTTAGTTCTGATAGGTTTCTCTGAAGACGGGCTCTGTAGGCGCGGCTGTGGGCTCAGCGCCACTTTTCTCCATGTTCTCTGGGAGTGCCGTGAGGTGGCGGAGTATTGGCGCCGGGTGCATGCTGTCATGGAATGTGTCACTGGGGTCGCCCTGTTGCCTGAGGTTCGCAGATGTTTGCTTAACGTGTGGGAGCCTGACGACTATAATGCAGCTCAGACTCGGTGGGCGGCCCTTGGGAACATGGTTGCTAAGAGGGACATCGCACAGCTTTGGGGTTCCCGGCGGCCTCCCATCGTGTCAGTATGGAAGGAGAACATGGATTGGTGCATGTGCAGAGAGAAGACTGTGTATGTGGCTCGGGGTAAGCCGGGGGCGTGGGGTAGAGTTTGGGGCCAGTGGAACGCGTACCGAGGGAACATCTGCACACCCCCCCTCGTGGACTCATCTGATGCTGCCTTGTCCCCCTGATCCTGAGGTTCCCGGACTTTTACATTTCACCTGTAGATGGTTGTGGCTCTCCCGTCGCCCCCACCTCCCCCTTGATCATCCTCATTGACCACCAGAGGGTGGAGTTGGTACTGTGTGGTCCCCCGGCAGTGGTTAGACGCCCCCTTTTCAATGGTTTCCGCCTTGTTTTTTGGTGTTATTTTATTTTTTCCTTTTTTGTTTGTATTTTTAAAATTTCTGTATCCTGATAACTCCTGAGGTGCACTCAGTACTTTGTCAATTCGGCTGAACCCCAGGGGGCCCATTGCTTCCTTGATGTTGTTAAACATGTATATATTAGCGGCCGGCCCTGGGGGTTGTAGGCCCATGTTTGTATTGAGTTTTTATGAGCAATAAAGGTTTTTGGGAAAAAAAAACAAACAAAAAAAAAAATATATATAAAATATTGGGGGCGTGGCTTGCTGCCAAGCGAGATGGCCGCAGCTTAGTTGGGCTCCGAGGGTGAGATCGACTCCCCTTGCATCCGTTTACCATCCGTGCTGTATTCCAGCCCCAGGGTCCCTGTGCGGGTAGCGGAGACGAAGCGACTCCGCCTGATCCGGTTCCAGAGTCTCTCCGAAACCCAGGACGTGACTGGCGAGGCCTGGAAGATCGCGGCCTATCTCGGCGCCGGAGACCGGGGTCTCGAGTGCCAGGAGTACCCCGGGTGGAGCGCGGCCGGGCCGGGCCGTCTCTGGGGCGCATCAGGAAGGTTGGCGGCTTGTAGCGGACCCGGCGGCGGTGCATGCCGCTCGTGCCCCGTGTAGGAGAGTAGGGTCTGCAATCCTATGATCACCCAGATTTTTTTGCTTTTGCTTCATTGGTTTACGACTTTCCCCGGCTGTGGGCCTGCCAATCAGACCCACAGCCTAGCTGTTCTCTCTCGAAATTAACACACATGTACATTAGGTGCATCCACTAATTGGAACTGGGCCGCCTTGTCAGTCCCTGTCTCAGCATACCACAGGTATCCAGGGCATCGGTGTACCCAGGGCCTACCAGGGGCTGAAGCATGTATTATGCCACCCCTGGAATGGCCGCCCAAATCTGACACAACTGGCTGCACGACAGCTGGGGCCACGTGGTGTAATCACCCGTTGCTGTAGGTGTAGTATTCCTACACCTAAACCCTAAAATGGACACATGGATTCCTATCAGTCACTCCTATAGCAGGCCTTATCAATCCTGAAGGCAGAGTGCAGGGGATCATGTGGGACGGTGCTCTGGCGCGAGCTGAGCCCGTCGACGGCTTGCGGAACCAAGTCCTAATAGCCGTTCCATGGTGACGCGGGCCAACTACTTGTAATGCATTATAATCCTTGCGGTTATTTGCTAACTTTGGCATCGCATCACCTACACATGTCGAGTAAGGTGTCATACGAATGGGAATACGAACCCCCCGCCAGTCCTGGCGACGGGGTTAGCATTCCCCCCTTTTAGAGGGACACGACATGGAAGTAACCTTGAACCCCGGTTAAAGTTGACTCAAGCCTCAGCATCACAAAATGGATGCTGCCACCAGACACAAGTCTGACCTCCTGCTGCTGGGGGACCTTCCAGCAAGGGGAGCTTGGACAAAGGGTTTCCTGTCGAGGGCGGTGTTAGCACCGTCCCAGACAGGGTTTGTGTATCCCAGGTAGGCAGGGCTGAAAGGAAGGTGATTGCAAGTGGCACCCCGGTGCTCGCTGTGCATAGCCCGGCTCAAACCAGTTTCGGGGGCACACCAGCCCCTGAGCTGGCGCGAAGCCGGACAAAGGATAGGGGTGTAACCACCCCCCTCCTGGCTCCACCCATAGGTAGAACCTAGTCACGGGCCAGCCCCTTTTCTTAGAATAAAGGTAGGAGCGAGTCCCCTTCCCAAATTGGATAATCAGATAATCGGATAACTCCGAATCACGAACCACTTTCCACGAAAGGAACTCTTGACTATTTCTGAAGACTCTCCCTTGTGGCTAAGGAGTAGCCACCCTGCACCAGCAGGCACCACCTAAGCGCTTGCGGTTCGCTGTAAGTCTCTCCTACGGATCAAGACTGCCCAGCTCGACGAGACCCGAGTACCCTGCCATCTCTGACCTTTTACCTACCTCATCAGCCCAGCTGAGAGACGTAGGTGTGACGAGACCTGCGGGACCGGCTATCTTCAGAACCTGCACGACGCTTATCTAGCACGCCCACCGAGGGACCCTCGAGTGAGTGCACCTAGGGTTTGAGAAGCCCTAACCCTGAGCAGCTCCAGCATCGAAGTCTGCCTCCCCAGCATCCCCGAGATCTGCGTGGGGGCCCTTCCGCTCCTTGCTGTTCACCGCGTTGTTCGACCACTTGCCGACCGGCTTGTGGCCCTCTTCACGACGCACCACGATTGTTTCATCACTAGTCTGGTTGCTCCAGACTGGCTCTTGCTCCCCTTCAACAGAGGAGTACCACGGACCCTCCTGGTCCACTCCCGACGCCATCTTGACTCCCCCGCTTGGGTTGCCACTGCCAAGATCCGCTGCCCCTGCCTGGGCCCAGCATCATCGACAGCAGACGCCTTCGTGGGACAGCTCGCCCTCCATCCTGGTCGCCGCCGCGCCTCCTGGCCCGAGGAACAGCCGAGTCCGACGTCACCCACTCACCTGGTCGAGGTGACTTCAGCCGGTACCCTCCTGGTACCCACACGATCGCTGGCTAGCGGTTGAGAACTGAGTCCCCTCTGCTTTCAGGTTTCCTTCATCACCGATCCAGGCTTGGATCGCTCTGAACATCGTCACTGGTCGCCTGCCAGCAACTGCTTCTTTCAGGCTCCTGAGACTACACGAGGACTCCCGACATCTTGCCGAACTTCACGCAGCCGCAGCCTCCGGGCTAGGTAACCCGAGCATCTCGGTGCTCCATCGCAGGTTCGCTCTACAAGTGTCCAGTTCCTTTTTCGTTTAGTCCCACTGATCGGAACACTCCGGAATCAGTACCTCCAGACTCTAACCATTCGCATTTCACTGTTAGTGTAGATGGTTTCTCGTGCCCCTCGGGCATTTGTGTAAATTGTGCAACTGAAGTATTTTCCTAAGAGTTTTGTAGTGTGCTTAGCTCCCTGACTCATAAAGAGCCAGGGTAGTCTTGTCATAAATAAATATCCTTTTATTTTCATAACAACTTGTGTGGTGTCCTTTCACTTGGTGTTCAAGGGGTATATGTGATGGTAAACAGCTGGCTTAACACGCCCTCTAGAGTTTAGCCTAAAGACTGCTCGTATCCACGCTACTAGGATAGCTGGTCTATACGGTTGACTTACAACCAATCATCAATAAGGGTCGTTTGGAATGATACACAGTGATCACTAGAATAGTGAGCACTACATATCAGGCCAACTTCTCACATTGGTGAGCAGCGGTTGGGATTTGAGCTTGCTGTTGTTTTACCACACACGTATCCTAAGAATATCGCAGTGAAAGATCACATAAGTACCCAGGTACATATAACTTAACTTAGAATACTCCGAGTTCTACTGAACCGGCTGTTGTAGTGTAACAGGGCTTAGCACACCCTGACTACAACTCTTAGCAAGGGATCAGTAGGTAAACCCATAGTGTAGGTAGGTGCAACACTTACACCTCACTAGAAAAGCATGTCGATCCACGGAGAGTCTTCGCAGACTCCCTTAGTGGTCAGTGACCCTCCACAGGTCGTGTCACGATATGCAACTCTTAGCTTCAAGGAGATGAGACAACTGTGTGCCTCCAGGAAGCTAAACCAGGGTTCTAACCCTACCATCGCAATTCTGATAGGTCTCTTAGAGGCGTACGATGCTAGGAGGTCCTCTAACACAGGTCCCCCCAGTGCAGATGGGAACATGCCGCCCTTAGAGGGAACCCTCGGTGACCCAGACCTCGACCTCCGCACAGAGGACGAGGACGAGTTGTCGGGAGACGAGGCAGACAAAGGTCCAGTGGTAGTCGGCAGGCTTACAAGGACCAACTTAAGCAGGCACGAGAATGGAGCTGGGGGAGCCCCGGGCCCACGCTCAAGCAGGCTTAACATTGGGAACGGACGAGCTAGGTCTCTCTCCAGAGGCTCTGGCAGATCGGTTCATACACATGTCTCTCAGGCATCTTCTCAGAGAGGAATGACTTCCCCTCAGAGGAGGGAGCATGAAGCGAAGATGCGGGAGGTCAATCTGAGGATCGAGCGGGAAGAACTTGCCCTCGCCAAAGAAAGACTTGCCTTGGCCCGAGAGCAGAAATTAAGTGGGTTAGATCCCACTGGTGGCAGCATTCTCAATAGAGAGAAAGACAGGGGTATAGACACTAGACACCTGAGTAAAATAGTGCCCCCCTTTAAACAAGGGGACGACATCCACAAGTGGATAACTGCCTTGGAGAGGGCCTGCACTGTCCAGTGCGTCCCCCCAAGTCAGTGGGCAGCTATACTGTGGCTTTCCTTTGAAGGTAAAGGAAGGGACAAGCTCCTCACTACAAGAGCTGAGGATGCTAACAACTACCAAGTCCTGAAGAACACACTGATTGACGGGTTCGGCTTAACCACGGAACAGTACCGGGTGCTGTTCCGGGACACCCAGAAAATTCAGTCTCAGGATTGGGCTGACTTTGTCGATTGTGCCACTAAGGCTTTGGAAGGCTGGTTGCTGGGTAGCAAGGTTACGGATTACACAGGATTGTACAATCTTATCATGCGAGAACAGATTTTAAATAACTGTCAGAACCAATTGTTGCATCAGCACCTCGTCGACTCGGATCTGACCTCTCCCCAAGAATTGGGAAAGAAGGCGGACAGATGGGTCAGAACAAGGGTCAAGCAGAACCAGAATCAGAACCAGGGTGGTCAGAAGAAAGCAGACCAAAAGGGTAACAAGAACGAACAAAATGACCAGAAGTCTTCGACAGGTCCCCAACAAACCAAAGAGGGTGGGGGTCAGGCTTCACAGAAGAAGAAGACTCAAGAAGGCCAGTCAAAAAGGTGGTGCCAATACTGTAAAAGTAAGACTCACTGGTTTAGTGAGTGCACCAAGAAAGGAGGGCAAACTCCTACCACTGCAGCCCCTAAGGCACCTGCGCCCCCTAGTACAGTCAGCAGTGGTAGTGCGCCTCCCAAGGCATTAGTTGGGTTAACCTTGGGAACCGAGGGGAGTGACGACTTAGTCGGCACGCTCACTCAGGCCGTCCTTGTCTGTACAGGGGATATGGATATGTCCCCTGATGCCAGTCCCAATACTTTGGGCAAATATAGACAGACACCTTTGATAAATGGAAGAGTGGCTCAGGCCTACAGGGACACGTGTGCCAGTGTCACCATGGTGACGCCTAACTTCGTGGAACCTGGACAGATCATGCTAGGTACCAGTTACCTAGTGACCAATGCCAGCAACGTCACTACCAATCACAGTATGGCAGTTGTTGATTTCTCCTGGGGAGGGGTAAGTGGCCCGAAAAAGGTTGTGGTTAGTTCAGACCTCCCCGTAGAATGTCTGTTGGGCAATGATTTGGAAACGTCACAATGGTCAGAAGTGGAGCAGAGGACTCACATGGAGATGTTAGGTTTGCCAGCACATGTCCTTGCTGTGACCAGGTCACAGGCCAAAAGATGCCCCACTGAACAGGTGCTGGATCCTGGAAGAACGGACCAGACACCTTCCAAGAAAAGGAGCAGTAAGGGTAAGGCTTCGCCTTCCCCCTTGCCCCAGGTCGTGGATCAAGTCTCCGAGGAGGCTGACCTTAAAGAACTGAGGGAAACTGAGCCGCAAGAGCTTGAACCTGGTCAGGTTGAGTTTCTGGGCTCAGGGGGACCCTCCAGGGAAGACCTGGGGAAGGCACAGTTAGACTGCCCCTCACTTGAACCCCTCAGACAGCAGGCCGCTGCTGAGGCTGCAGGGAACGCCACAGGTACCCACAAAGTGTACTGGGACGATGGACTCCTGTACTCCGAGGCAAGAGACCCCAAACCTGGTGCGACCAGGAGGCTGGTCATCCCCTTGTCTCTGAGAGGTTTCCTTCTCACCTTGGCCCACGAGATTCCCCTTGCAGGTCACTTAGGCCAGAATAAGACTTGGGACAGAATTGTTCCACACTTTCACTGGCCCCACATGTCCGAAGATACGAAGGAGTTTTGCCGCTCCTGTGTCACTTGCCAAGCCAGTGGTAAGTCAGGTGGCACGACAAAGGCCCCCCTCATACCACTACCAGTGGTGGGGGTACCCTTTGAACGAGTGGGGATCGACATTGTCGGACCAATGGAACCCCAGACAGCATCAGGGCACAAGTTCATACTGGTGGTAGTGGACCACGCCACCAGGTATCCTGAAGCTATTCCCCTTAGGACCACTACGGCACCTGTGGTGGCACGGGCCCTACTTGGAGTGTTCTCCAGAGTGGGCTTCCCTAAGGAGGTCGTCTCAGACAGAGGTGCAAACTTCATGTCGGGATATCTGACTGCTATGTGGAAGGAATGTGGTGTCAACTACAAGTTCACCACACCCTATCACCCACAATGCAATGGGCTTGTTGAGAGATTCAACAGGACCCTAAAAGGGATGATTCACGGACTACCTGAAAAGCTTCGGCGGAGATGGGATGTCCTGATACCCTGCCTCTTGTTCGCCTACAGAGAGGTCCCGCAGAAGGGGGTTGGCTACAGCCCTTTTGAGCTTCTGTTCGGACATCCTGTAAGGGGACCCCTTTGTTTGGTAAAGGAAGGATGGGAGAGACCTCTCAGAAAGCCGGCATCAAACATTGTGGACTATGTGCTCGGTCTCCGCTCGCGGATGGCGGAGTACATGGAAAAGGCGTCTAAAAACCTGGAGGCGAGCCAAGAATTACAGAAAGCTTGGCACGACCAAAAGGCTGTCCTGACTGTGTACCAGCCTGGACAGAAGGTGTGGGTGCTGGAGCCAGTGGCCCCAGCAGCACTCAAAGACAAATGGTCTGGGCCCCACACGATCATTGAGCAAAAGGGAGAGGTCACCTATTTGGTAGACCTGGGAACTCCCCGGAGCCCCCACAGGGTGCTCCATGTAAACAGGCTCAAGGCATATGTCGACAGGGAGGGCATGGGCTTGCTCATGGCCACAGATGAGGGACAGGAGGAGGAGAGTGACCCTCTCCCAGACCTGCTCTCTCAGAACCCTGACGATGGATCAGTAGATGGTGTTGTCTTTTGTGGCAGCCTCTCTGGACATCAACAAGAGGATTGTAAACAGGTTCTTCAATCCTTTCGACATATGTTCTCTCTGACACCCAGTCAGACCAAGTGGTGTACCCACGAGGTCGACACTGGGGACAGTCTGCCCGTAAAGAGTAAAATCTATCGGCAACCTGATCATGTCAGAGACTGCATCAAGACAGAGGTGCAGAAAATGTTGGAGCTGGGAGTCATTGAACCCTCGGACAGCCCCTGGGCTAGTCCCGTAGTGCTCGTGCCGAAACCTCACACCCAGGGCGGTAAGAAAGAGATGAGGTTTTGCGTGGACTACAGAGGTCTCAATGCGGTCACTAAGACCGACGCCCACCCGATACCAAGAGCAGACGAACTTATCGACCGGTTGGCCTCGGCCAACTACTTAAGTACGTTTGACCTGACAGCTGGGTATTGGCAAATCAGGTTAGCTGAGGAGGCCAAGCCCAAAACAGCATTTTCTACCCCGGGTGGGCATTATCAGTTCGTGGTAATGCCCTTTGGTTTGAAAAATGCACCTGCCACCTTCCAAAGGCTGGTGAATCGAGTTCTCACTGGGTTGGACGACTTCTGTGCGGCGTATCTGGACGATATCGCTGTCTTTAGCTCCACCTGGGAGGATCACCTGGTCCACCTGAGGAAAGTGTTAGAGGCCCTGCAGAAGGCAGGCCTCACTATCAAGGCCACCAAGTGCCAGATAGGGCAGACACAGGTTGTATACCTGGGCCACCTTGTAGGTGGGGGCCAGGTTCAACCATTGGAGAGCAAAATACAGGCCATCCAGGACTGGGCTCCTCCAACCACCCAGACTCAGGTTCGAGCTTTCTTGGGCCTGACTGGTTATTACCGGAAATTTGTCAGAAATTATGGATCCATTGTGACCCCGCTAAACGACCTGACAAGTAAAAAGATGCCAAAAAAAGTTCAGTGGACAGCAAGCTGTCAGAAGGCATTCGATGACCTGAAGCATGCCATGTGCACAGCACCTATCCTAAAGAGTCCAGACTACTCCAAACCATTTATTGTCCAAACAGACGCTTCGGAGCTGGGTGTGGGAGCTGTTCTATCGCAACTGAATTTTGATGGTCATGACCAGCCCATAGCTTTTATTAGCAGGAGGCTGACCCCCAGAGAGAAGAATTGGTCAGCTATTGAGAGGGAGGCCTTTGCTGTGGTTTGGGCCCTGAAGAAGTTGAGGCCATACTTGTTTGGCACTCACTTCAAGATTCAGACCGACCATAAGCCCCTCTTGTGGCTAAATCAAAAGAAGGGTGAAAACCCCAAACTACTTAGGTGGTCCATTTCCCTACAGAGGATGGACTTCACAGTGGAGCATAGACCTGGCACTGATCATGGCAATGCAGATGGGCTCTCCAGGTATTTCCACTTAGAGCAAGAAGACTCACCTGGTCAAGGTTAGCTTATTGTCCCGAAGTTTGGGGGGGGGTCATGTAGGAGAGTAGGGTCTGCAATCCTATGATCACCCAGATTTTTTGCTTTTGCTTCATTGGTTTACGACTTTCCCCGGCTGTGGGCCTGCCAATCAGACCCACAGCCTAGCTGTTCTCTCTCGAAATTAACACACATGTACATTAGGTGCATCCACTAATTGGAACTGGGCCGCCTTGTCAGTCCCTGTCTCAGCATACCACAGGTATCCAGGGCATCGGTGTACCCAGGGCCTACCAGGGGCTGAAGCATGTATTATGCCACCCCTGGAATGGCCGCCCAAATCTGACACAACTGGCTGCACGACAGCTGGGGCCACGTGGTGTAATCACCCGTTGCTGTAGGTGTAGTATTCCTACACCTAAACCCTAAAATGGACACATGGATTCCTATCAGTCACTCCTATAGCAGGCCTTATCAATCCTGAAGGCAGAGTGCAGGGGATCATGTGGGACGGTGCTCTGGCGCGAGCTGAGCCCGTCGACGGCTTGCGGAACCAAGTCCTAATAGCCGTTCCATGGTGACGCGGGCCAACTACTTGTAATGCATTATAATCCTTGCGGTTATTTGCTAACTTTGGCATCGCATCACCTACACATGTCGAGTAAGGTGTCATACGAATGGGAATACGAACCCCCCGCCAGTCCTGGCGACGGGGTTAGCATTCCTCCCTTTTAGAGGGACACGACATGGAAGTAACCTTGAACCCCGGTTAAAGTTGACTCAAGCCTCAGCATCACAAAATGGATGCTGCCACCAGACACAAGTCTGACCTCCTGCTGCTGGGGGACCTTCCAGCAAGGGGAGCTTGGACAAAGGGTTTCCTGTCGAGGGCGGTGTTAGCACCGTCCCAGACAGGGTTTGTGTATCCCAGGTAGGCAGGGCTGAAAGGAAGGTGATTGCAAGTGGCACCCCGGTGCTCGCTGTGCATAGCCCGGCTCAAACCAGTTTCGGGGGCACACCAGCCCCTGAGCTTGCGCGAAGCCGGACAAAGGATAGGGGTGTAACCACCCCCCTCCTGGCTCCACCCATAGGTAGAACCTAGTCACGGGCCAGCCCCTTTTCTTAGAATAAAGGTAGGAGCGAGTCCCCTTCCCAAATTGGATAATCAGATAATCGGATAACTCCGAATCACGAACCACTTTCCACGAAAGGAACTCTTGACTATTTCTGAAGACTCTCCCTTGTGGCTAAGGAGTAGCCACCCTGCACCAGCAGGCACCACCTAAGCGCTTGCGGTTCGCTGTAAGTCTCTCCTACGGATCAAGACTGCCCAGCTCGACGAGACCCGAGTACCCTGCCATCTCTGACCTTTTACCTACCTCATCAGCCCAGCTGAGAGACGTAGGTGTGACGAGACCTGCGGGACCGGCTATCTTCAGAACCTGCACGACGCTTATCTAGCACGCCCACCGAGGGACCCTCGAGAGAGTGCACCTAGGGTTTGAGAAGCCCTAACCCTGAGCAGCTCCAGCATCGAAGTCTGCCTCCCCAGCATCCCCGAGATCTGCGTGGGGGCCCTTCCGCTCCTTGCTGTTCACCGCGTTGTTCGACCACTTGCCGACCGGCTTGTGGCCCTCTTCACGACGCACCACGATTGTTTCATCACTAGTCTGGTTGCTCCAGACTGGCTCTTGCTCCCCTTCAACAGAGGAGTACCACGGACCCTCCTGGTCCACTCCCGACGCCATCTTGACTCCCCCGCTTGGGTTGCCACTGCCAAGATCCGCTGCCCCTGCCTGGGCCCAGCATCATCGACAGCAGACGCCTTCGTGGGACAGCTCGCCCTCCATCCTGGTCGCCGCCGCGCCTCCTGGCCCGAGGAACAGCCGAGTCCGACGTCACCCACTCACCTGGTCGAGGTGACTTCAGCCGGTACCCTCCTGGTACCCACACGATCGCTGGCTAGCGGTTGAGAACTGAGTCCCCTCTGCTTTCAGGTTTCCTTCATCACCGATCCAGGCTTGGATCGCTCTGAACATCGTCACTGGTCGCCTGCCAGCAACTGCTTCTTTCAGGCTCCTGAGACTACACGAGGACTCCCGACATCTTGCCGAACTTCACGCAGCCGCAGCCTCCGGGCTAGGTAACCCGAGCATCTCGGTGCTCCATCGCAGGTTCGCTCTACAAGTGTCCAGTTCCTTTTTCGTTTAGTCCCACTGATCGGAACACTCCGGAATCAGTACCTCCAGACTCTAACCATTCGCATTTCACTGTTAGTGTAGATGGTTTCTCGTGCCCCTCGGGCATTTGTGTAAATTGTGCAACTGAAGTATTTTCCTAAGAGTTTTGTAGTGTGCTTAGCTCCCTGACTCATAAAGAGCCAGGGTAGTCTTGTCATAAATAAATATCCTTTTATTTTCATAACAACTTGTGTGGTGTCCTTTCACTTGGTGTTCAAGGGGTATATGTGATGGTAAACAGCTGGCTTAACACGCCCTCTAGAGTTTAGCCTAAAGACTGCTCGTATCCACGCTACTAGGATAGCTGGTCTATACGGTTGACTTACAACCAATCATCAATAAGGGTCGTTTGGAATGATACACAGTGATCACTAGAATAGTGAGCACTACATATCAGGCCAACTTCTCACACCCCGCTCCTTACACGGACTGCCGACGCCCCCGTGGGAAGACGAAGCCTGGGCGGCACTGAGGCGGGCGGCCCCGCGGAGGACTCGTGCTCGGGCCCGGTGACATTGGCCGGCCCCTACTGCAGGACCCGACTGGCGGGTCGGAGCTGCAGCGTACAGTCTACATGCTGGCGCGGCCTCTCGCTCATCCCGGGTGCCTGGGGAGCGGCTACTGGTGATGCCTCCTGGCGCTGGTGGGGCTCCCCGGAACGGCTACCGACTACTGTGACCGGTGAGGAGGGCTGAGGGCTGCGGGCCTACCCGGTGCCGGACCCTTCAGCGATTTGGGCGCCGCCCTTGCCTATCCGTGCTGACCCCAGGCGTGCGACCTGTGGTGGTGGACGATTCCTGGGTTGCCTGGGTGTGTCGACGCCCGATCGGGGCTGCCTGCTTCGTCGGCTCCCTGGCGGTGGACGGGGGCGAGTCTGGCGACATCACCTGACGGGACCATGAGCGGGAAGGGAGCCAGAGGGAACCCGCAAGGCAAGCTGGACAAATTCGCATACACCAAAGATTCCTCCTCATTGCCGGACCGCGGCGGACGCGCCGAGAAGGTGGCGGCAGACAAGGAGACGCCTAAGGTAATGCTGGAGGACATCATGGCGGCCTTGACGCAAGTACAGTCCACTGTGGGGTCGATTTCCTCGGACCTGTCCCTTCTCCGCCCGGACTTTCAGAAAATGTCAGCCAGGGTCGCGGATGTGGAGCAGGTGACAGATACCTTAGCGAAAGACTCGAGCTATCTCCTACAAAAGGTGTCACAGTTGGAGACGGAGAATAAACGTATGGCGGCCAGGTTGGACGACCAAGAGGGGCACTCCCGTCGCAACAATGTGCGCATAACTGGGATTCCCGAAAGTGAGGGGCATCCTGCCATGGACCTGTATGTTGAAGACTTGATAAAGTCCAAGTTGCAGCCCAAGGGTCTATCGGCCTTTTTCTCGGTGGAGCGCGCCCATAGAGTACCCGGTGGCCGGCCGAGGGTGGGTGCGCCTCCGAGGCCTGTCCTGGCCCGCCTGTTCAACTTCCGCGACAGGGACGCCATTCTTCAGGCGGCACGGGTGGCGCCGCCCCTCCGTCTCCAAAACTCCACGGTATCCTTCTTCCCGGACTATACGGCGGCAGTGGCGGCGCAGCGACGGAGCTTCCTGGAAGTCAAAAAGAAGCTAAGTGGTGGATGGCAAAACTATATTCTTTAACACGCCAGAGGAGGCTCATGACTGGCTGGAGGGATGGCTGGAGGGATGGCGCCAGGCTAAGGGTGCTGGGCGCTCGGACCGAAGGACGAGACACCCTGGGGGTTCGGAAGATCCTGATAGTCGCGGCCGGCGGACGGAGGAGGTTGAGGAGGAGCCTCCCGGATGAAGCAGTGGCCGTGGCGGAAGTTTCCCCCGGCATGGAGATGGATAATGACCTCCTGGTGCTGGAATGGCCTACTTCACGTTGCCTTAGGGCATGAACGATGGGACCTGGGGACAGGGGATGTTCTGGTCTTCCTCGGACCCCACGCTCCTTGAAGCGCAAGTACTGTTTGGGGTTAAGGGAATTGAGCACTCTGCTGAGTTGGGGTGGTGGGCAGTTCTGAGTCCGTGTGGCAGGGAGGCAGGGAGGGGGTTGGGGGGTTGGGGATTGTTTTACGGTTCTACTCACATGTTTGGGTTCTGGATGGCACGGACACTTGACCTATACCAAGCACGATCTCACTACACTGCACATGTCTCACACCACTCTATCCGCACCATGCCTCGTCATTTATCCCAGCCACCGTAATGTCTGGCTTGATGCACGACCCGCCGCCTGAAACCACTTTGACCCCGGTGCAGCCCCTCTCTTTACTCACGTGGAATGTGCGGGGATTGGGAGATAAAATTAAACGGGGCCTGGTCCTGCAAAGTATTAAGAGGTGCACCCCGGCGGTGGTCTTGCTCCAAGAGACTCACCTTACTGGCACCACTACTAAAGCGTTGGACAGATGGGGGTATAAGATGGTGGCGCACTCTGAATTCACCTCTGGGTCCCGGGGGGTTGGCATACTGCTGCGCCGGCAGTCCCACTTGATCGTGCTCAGTGTACACATTGAGGGGTCTGGGCGCTTCGCCGCTGCTCACACTCAATGGGAGGGGCGGCCCCTCAACATAGTGTCTGTCTATATCCCACCTGGGCTGCATGCTGCGGCGTTCCCGGCGCTCAGTGAATTTCTGCTTACACTACCGGAGGGGGAGGTGTATTTGGGTGGCGACTCCAATGCTGTTATGAACGACCTCACTGACCGGTGTCCGCCCCGAGCGAAGGGCGGGGGGGTGTCACGCCTTGCGAGTTTTACAGAAGCGATCGGGTTAACAGATCTATGGCGGTTCCATCACCCGACGGCGCGGCACTACACGTATCACTCCGGGGTGCACAATAGTCTAACCCGCATTGATTACTTTCTGGGCTCCCCCGGTTGCCTCCAAAATATCGAAAGTATAGACATTAGACCCAGAGGTATCTCTGATCATTCCCCAATACTATTGCATTACACTAGTTATCACCTGATGCGTCGCCGCATTTATCCGATACGCCCTGGCTGCATACGGCTACCAAAGATTAGTAAATCTATAGCGAAGGCGACGAGATTTTACTTCCAAGAAAACGCCGCCTCAGTCGACTCCCCTGCGGTTCTTTGGGAGGCATACAAAACGGTAGTACGGGGACAGGCGATGGCCGCCGTTTCGGAGTATAAGCGTAAACAACTAGCTGAGCTGCAGTCGCTTGAGCTCGAGTTCCGGGCGGCGGAGGTTCGCCAGGCCCATGATCCCTCCCCCGCGGCTGCACACGACCTGCATGTGATACAGACGAAATATAAGGAGCACCTCGCAGAGCGTATCAGACAGCGCCTAGAGGCCTCAAGGCACACAGTTTACGATGTGGGCGATAAAACGGGTAGGCTGCTGGCGTGGCTTGACAGACGCGACAGTGGTGCCAGGTGAATTGCGCAACTTGGCACTGACGAGGGGTTGAAGACGACCGACCTGCGAGTAATAGTGCACACCCTAGCAGAGCATTTTCAAGGGGTCTACTCCTCCGCTTCCTCCATGACGGTGGAGATGGCACTGACGTACATCCGAGACCTGCAGATGCCCAAGCTTTCCCCTGAGGCTCGGGAGACCCTTGAGGCCGGTGGAGGAGCTCCAGGCGGCTATCGGCGCGTTACAGCCCGGTAAAGCTCTGGGACCAAACGGCATCCCGATTGAGCTCTATCAGAGGCTATCCAAGACGCTTACTAAATATGTTTACGCATAGCCTGCAGACGGGAGAGCTCCCCGTGGATCAACGAACGGCCACCATCGTGGTAATTCCGAAGCGGGTAAACCGGCAGATCAATGTACCTCTTACCGTCCCGTCTCGCTGATCAATGCGGAGGCCAAGATCCTCGCAAAATTGTTGGCCATCAGGCTAACGCCGCATTTATCTGACATTGTGCACCCGGATCAGTCGGGCTTTATGCCCGGCAGAGGTACTTCTCACAACTTGAGGCGACTGCATGGTGTGCTGGCCCGGGTGGAACGTTTGCAGGAACTGGCAGTGCTTCTTTCCCTTGACGCACGAATGGTGTTCGACATGGTAGAATGGCCCTTTCTCTTTGCGGTATTGTTGCATCTGGGGTTCGGGCCCAAATTCTGTGCTTGGGTCCGACTCCTATACACTAAACCACTGGCCCATGTCGCGGCCAACGGGCATATGTCGAAGGACTTCCCCCTGGCGCATGGCACGCGTCAGGGCTGTCCTTTGTCGCCGCTGCTCTTCGCCCTAGTGCTCGAGCCGCTCGCGGCTTGGATACGATGGCCCATGATGCGGGGCCTTCGGTGGTCTGCCGACTGGGAGGACCGCGTCTCCCTATACGCGGATGACGTGCTGCTGTATTTGTCCTCCCCTAGGCGTTCCATATTGACGCTACTTAACATCTGCGAGATCTTTGGCAGAGCGTCTGGCTATACGATTAATTGGTCGAAGTCGGTCCTCCTCGTACTGCGGGGCCCCCCTCCGCGGCTGCCGGTGGGATATCCGCTTCATGTGGCGGAAGGGTCGTTCAAGTATCTAGGGGTGCACATTACGATGGATCAGATGGAGTTTTTCAGGCGCAATCTATGCCCTCAAGTGGACCGCCTCAAGCGTGACGTGCAGCACTGGGGAGCGCTGCCTCTGACCCTGGTGGGGAGAGCGGCGCTGGTGATGGACGGAGCATCAGAACCAATCAAACAATCACACCCAGTCAACAGATCTGGGTTTGATCCATCACCGTTCTTTAGCCCACTCTGCCACCCCAGTTCAGACATGGCCATATGCAAATCAGTCTGACCCCGTGCCTCATGGGAACAGTCCAGCCCAAACTGCCAAGCCATGCCTTCCCTGGACCGGAAAGATCTGTTGACTGGGTGTGAGTGTTTGATTGGTTCTGATGCTCCGTCCATCACCACCCCCTTTTGTACCGCTTTGTTCGCCATAAGTTGGCAGGGTATGCTCAGACGTGAGTCCCTTGCTCACTTTGTCACTGGATTCAAGCAATCCTGGCTGAAGACGGCTGAAATGCCAGAAACCGGTCCTAGGAAGCTTGTTTCCAGTCCGGAGAAGGCATGGCTTGGCAGTTCGGGCTGGACTGTTCCCATGAGGCACAGGGTCAGACTGATTTGCATATGGCCATGTCTGAACTGGGGTGGCAGAGTGGGCTAAAGAACGGTGATGGATCAAACCCAGATCTGTTGACTGGGTGTGAGTGTTTGATTGGTTCTGATGCTCTGTCCATCACCACCCCCTTTTGTACTGCTTTGTTCGCCATAAGTTGGCAGGGTATGCTCAGAAGTGAGTCCCTTGCTCACGTTGTCACTGGATTCAAGCAAGCCTGGCTGAAGACGGCTGAAATGCCAGAAACCGGTCCTAGGAAGCTTGTTTCCGGTCCAGGGAAGGCATGGCTTGGCAGTTCGGGCTGGACTGTTCCCATGAGGCACAGGGTCAGACTGATTTGCATATGGCCATGTCTGAACTGGGGTGGCAGAGTGGGCTAAAGAACGGTGATGGATCAAACCCAGATCTGTTGACTGGGTGTGAGTGTTTGATTGGTTCTGATGCTCCGTCCATCACCACCCCCTTTTGTACTGCTTTGTTCGCCATAAGTTGGCAGGGTATGCTCAGACGTGAGTCCCTTGTTCACTTTGTCACTGGATTCAAGCAAGCCTGGCTGAAGACGGCTGAAATGCCAGAAACCGGTCCTAGGAAGCTTGTTTCCGGTCCAGGGAAGGCATGGCTTGGCAGTTCGGGCTGGACTGTTCCCATGAGGCACAGGGTCAGACTGATTTGCATATGGCCATGTCTGAACTGGGGTGGCAGAGTGGGCTAAAGAACGGTGATGGATCAAACCCAGATCTGTTGACTGGGTGTGAGTGTTTGATTGGTTCTGATGCTCCATCCATCAGCACCCCCTTTTGTACTGCTTTGTTCGCCATAAGTTGGCAGGGTATGCTCAGACGTGAGCCCCTTGCTCACTTTGTCACTGGATTCAAGCAAGCCTGGCTGAAGACGGCTGAAATGCCAGAAACCGGTCCTAGGAAGCTTGTTTCCGGTCCAGGGAAGGCATGGCTTGGCAGTTCGGGCTGGACTGTTCCCATGAGGCACAGGGTCAGACTGATTTGCATATGGCCATGTCTGAACTGGGGTGGCAGAGTGGGCTAAAGAACGGTGATGGATCAAACCCAGATCTGTTGACTGGGTGTGAGTGTTTGATTGGTTCTGATGCTCCGTCCATCACCACCCCCTTTTGTACTGCTTTGTTCGCCATAAGTTGGCAGGGTATGCTCAGACGTGAGTCCCTTGCTCACTTTGTCACTGGATTCAAGCAAGCCTGGATGAAGACGGCTGAAATGCCAGAAACCGGTCCTAGGAAGCTTGTTTCCGGTCCAGGGAAGGCATGGCTTGGCAGTTCGGGCTGGACTGTTCCCATGAGGCACAGGGTCAGACTGATTTGCATATGGCCATGTCTGAACTGGGGTGGCAGAGTGGGCTAAAGAACGGTGATGGATCAAACCCAGATCTGTTGACTGGGTGTGAGTGTTTGATTGGTTCTGATGCTCCGTCCATCAGCACCCCCTTTTGTACTGCTTTGTTCGCCATAAGTTGGCACGGTATGCTCAGACGTGAGTCCCTTGCTCACTTTGTCACTGGATTCAAGCAAGCCTGGCTGAGGACGGCTGAAATGCCAGAAACCGGTCCTAGGAAGCTTGTTTCCGGTCCAGGGAAGGCATGGCTTGGCAGTTCGGGCTGGACTGTTCCCATGAGGCACAGGGTCAGACTGATTTGCATATGGCCATGTCTGAACTGGGGAGGCAGAGTGGGCTAAAGAACGGTGATGGATCAAACCCAGATCTGTTGACTGGGTGTGAGTGTTTGATTGGTTCTGATGCTCCGTCCATCACCACCCCCTTTTGTACTGCTTTGTTTGCCATAAGTTGGCAGGGTATGCTCAGACGTGAGTCCCTTGCTCACTTAGTCACTTGATTCAAGCAAGCCTGGCTGAAGACGGCTGAAATGCCAGAAACCGGTCCTAGGAAGCTTGTTTCCGGTCCAGGGAAGGCATGGCTTGGCAGTTCGGGCTGGACTGTTCCCATGAGGCACAGGGTCAGACTGATTTGCATATGGCCATGTCTGAACTGGGGTGGCAGAGTGGGCTAAAGAACGGTGATGGATCAAACCCAGATCTGTTGACTGGGTGTGAGTGTTTGATTGGTTCTGATGCTCCGTCCATCACCACCCCCTTTTGTACTACTAAACTAAGAGAGCCAAAGAGAACACACACTGTCACGCACATCCCAGGACTGATAGGAATGTTCAGGTGCTGGGCCAGCCACCAAGATGTTGTCTGTCATGGAAGGAATAGGGTGGAGTTCCCACAGATACAATGCCCACAATTTTGAGTCAGGTGTTCAAATACCCAGCAGAACAAGTACCATATGTGTGCTAGGCTGGGATTACACACATGCATTGTGCGGAAAAGGGACAATTTCTCCATGAAGGCATGGCAAAATACTCTATACACAAGTACAGTGAGTACCAAGGATGGCACAGACGATGCAGCCGGAGACATTGCTGAGCAGGCATGGCCAGAGTTAAAGGGATCCATCACCAACAAAGGAAATGTAGACACAGGGCAACACAACAATTGTGCAACTCTCTGCAGGGAAGATGTCAGGTGCCACAGAGGAAGGAACACTCCTTGGGACAATGTCTCCAAACACAAAGAGCATACACGACAAAGAATCTTTGCAGAGACCTTGTGATGGCACACAGATACCAGGTTCCACCCCATGAGCAGCAGACCACAACATTTCCCTGAAACATAACACATGCCCACAACCCCAACTCCTGTAGCATCAGCATCAACATCAATACCTGAAATGCAAGACTTTTCCAACGAAAATAGAAAATGCTTTATTCAGCATGAAAATAATAATGTGTAAACGAGACTATTCACAAAGGCCAATGGCCAGTCCATATCATCAGTCCTTGGGGGGGGACACATGGCCATGCGTCTCCCCTAGCTTGCCTGCACATCAGAAGACTCTGTGTCGTCGACTGGGGGGGGGGGGCATCATGTGGGGCAGGACCAGGCACCGCAGGGACAGGAGGGGAAAGGGTAGGTGTGGTGGGTGCAGGGACAGACGACTCCACCACAGGGGGTGGGGCAGCACCAAAGGTGGAGGTGAGCTCAGCGCTGAACACTTCTGCCAGTTCTTCAAGCGTCTCCCCTGCACCCGGAGAAACAACAGGCCCCGGGGGGGGGGGTCGGAGGGATGGGTTGCAGCGCTACTGGGGGAGGTGGTGGACAGGCTGGGGGACTTAACTCCCCTACCCGTGGAGTGCCTTGACCGTTTACGGCCAGGTGAACTAGTGGGGCTGAGGCCCAGCCCAGCAAAGTAGGCCTCCTTCTCCGAATCTGGGGCAGGGGAGCCAAGGGGAGTGACATCGGAGGGACTGGGGAGTGAGTCATGTGGACGAGGACTGTGGCTGCGTGCCTGCCTGTGTGCCCCAGACCCAGTGGGTGTGCCTGCTTCCCCCTGAGTGTACGTGTCAGGAGGTGTGCGCTTGCCCTTACGTGGTGGTGTGCTGCTTGTGTCTGGTGGGGTGCGTGTGTGTGGATGTCTTGGTGTGCTTGGGACAGGCATGGGTGTGGGACTTGTGGATGGGGCAGGGGTGAGGGGGGAGGCAGCGCTGCAGGTGACTCACTACTGCCGTCAGTGACGAGTCCAGGGACCTCAGCAACATCCGTTGGTCAGACATCGCTGATGACATGCCCTCCATGTACGACACCATCTGGGTCAGCAGTCTGGTGTGGCCATGGAGGACAGTCAGGATCGATGTCTACCCAACTTGCAACTGCCGCTGAATGTCCACAGACTCGGCAGTGAGGGCAGCAGGGGGGACAGGGGCAGGGGGTGCGGTGCCTGGCACGAAGGAGACACGGTGTGGCCTAGCACGGACAGAAGGGACCCGAGCAAGGGGGAGGGCGGTGATGGGAATGGAGGGGGCGGCGAGAGATGTACTGCTGCTTTCAGCTGTGGGAGCAGCCTCCGCCTCCTCTGGGAGCTCAGCCTCGGACCCGTCTGCCTCGTAGTCAGTGTTGGTACTGGGCAGGTCCTCCGCCTCACTCCCCTCCGTGCCACTAGATTCCACCGACTCCTCAGCAGTGGTGGCTCCACTGCTCGATCCCTCCTCCACGTCCGTGCCGGTGTCTCCCTCGGTGTCCTCCGATGATGCTGTGGGCAAGGTGAAGAGACAGGAAAAAATCAGTCACCTGTATACATCTGACACATGAGTCCAAACAAAATAGGCAACAGTGCAAATCAGGAAAGGCATCATGAGTAACATCTAGGATACTCCCCACATATGTAAGCCCTGCACTCCCCAGTTGGTTGACCCACCATGCCACTTGGAAACAATGAAAATTAGGACACACCAGCAAATAACTTGAAATCACAACATCATGAGAAGCTAGTGTCTGGGATCAGTTGAGCACAGCAAGACTATGAAGGCATGCCACCTCTTGTTCACTGTGAACCAAACAGTATTGTCGCACCCAAGGCCAAATACCACATGTTAATGCAGAAGGTGTCCCCACACTCAGAGACCTGTGAGTACTTTTGACACCCCAAAGAAATACATTGTGACTCCTGGAGAATCACAACCCTTTACACAATGGACATGTCTAGCATGTGTGAATGTGGCACTCTGTGAACACAACACACATGTGTCTGTATAGCAGAAGTCACACAAGGAGGTGCACACCAAACTACATGTACACAGTCATTGTCTGAGCTGCCAGACTCATTCAAATCAGCCACTGTTAGGCAGAAATGGCGTATCAGTAAGTACATATACATGGCACCACGGTGGTCTGGATGACTTGACACTCGTAAGTTGGTATCAGCAACAACCAAGGACTAACCCAAATGCTACCACACTGTGGGAACATGTATATGTATGAACTCCAAACAAGTTTTGTTCAAACTGTGCCTTACTTTAAAATGTGCCAGCGTGTCCCTGGAAAGTGTAAAGGTGGTGTCTTGTGCACTTCCTTGGGAGACATCTGTCATGCAGGCACATCATTGTCCTTCACAACAAAACAACAAGGTCAAGCATATGAAACATTGAGATATGTTGACAGGTGTAGTGAGTGCCAATGGACATTTTCTCTGAGTAACAACTTGAATGATGTCATTTGTCACATGGCTATCCGTCACCTGATCACACAGTTGGCTACACATATGACCTACTGACTGTCATCTGGAGTGGCACACATGTCCACACCCAGGACAATGCATAAGCTAATGGGCCTGCAATTGTTTAGCAAAAAAGCCTAGCTGTCTTGTGGGTTCCCCCTCATGGCAAGCCAGAATGTACCCACAGATGTCAGCACACAAAGTCACAACCGTGTAGCATCTGAACCACACACAGGTGCCAAAAATGTACAAGCAGGATACATGATTGTCAAAAACTGACACAGGCTATGAAGCACGAACATTAAGCACTGGCCAACATCACGGGGGCACTGCACGATGACTTTCTGTACTGCGAATCATCACACACAAGTCAGAACTGGCAATGAAACATCAGGGTTGAACATGTACGCCCCTCCCGCACACACCCACCCATACCTGAGTCAATGTGACTGATACCGATCAAGAAGTGACACCTCTTATTCAGGGTTACAATAACTGTGCTTGAAAACTAGCTTCATTAACACAACATCACCTTGTAGGGCTGCCAAAACATATTGGTCACAAACAAACATCAACAGATTGTTGTGAATAGCCACACAGGCACTGCCCAGTGTGAGTATGCACAAGCAAACTGGTGTATCCCTGTCCAGTGGACAAATGTATCACACATGTGAAAAATACTACCTAGGCCAGGGAACAATGCCACAGAGGCAGAGCCATGCTGAACCCACAGTGAATGTGCACAGTGTTGGATGACACACATGAGTAGGAGGGCAGGCTGTGTCAGGGGACTGTAGTGGGCACACTGCTCCATGGTCCTGGAATGAGCTGACTGTTAAAGGAGCAACCGTCCCGGCACTATGCATATATCCCACTCATGCACATCATGTCTGAGGCCACAACATTGGTAATGCATGCTGCAAGTCTGTTAATTTGAAACCTCACACTCCTATGTTGAGACTCAGCATCAGTGCCAACAATTATGCACCCCCAAATGACTGAACAGGACAGGGCACAGGCAGACCACCCCCACACATGATGCTGAAAGCAGTGTGCACTTTGATAAACTGGCAGCCTAGATGACCATGTGCAATAGTGATAACACACAGACCAGGTATCACATGTCAAGGAGGGGAAGGGAGGAAGAACAGCACAGGTTGACTTGGGGGAACAGGATATGCACTGCACATATATAGCCTGGCAGTGTATACAGGCGACTGAGCAGCTACAAAAGCTGGAGACACACAACAAACACACATGTACCTACCCACTTCCTGCTGCTGTAACTCCTGTATCCGCCTATCCAGGTCAGGGAAGACCACCGCCAGGACCTGCTTCGTCTGGTGGGTCAGGTGCCGGCGCCCGCCATGCTTGCGAGGAGCCTCCTCCTTCAGCATGACCCGGGCGATCCTCCGGGTCCAGCACTGGATGTCCTGCCATCTCTTCCTCACTTGTGGCAGGCGCCGACTGCGACCCTCCACCGATTGCACGGCCTTGACGGCATCCTTCCAGATCTTCCCCTTGTGGTAGGCGGTTACCTGTGTGGATGACAAAGTGGGACAACATCACTACACCTGCACCATGTCACAGAGACACACATTTGAACATCTTTGATTTGTTGAACAGGGCATAGTATGCTGGCAAGTAATAGCACCTTAGTCATAGGGACTTTTTCCACTGGGGACGCACCAATGCACTGCATGGCATAGTAAGTACACAGGTGGCATGAGGGGTGCGAAACAATCCCTGATCATGGCACACACTGTGCATCCCAAGCAACACAAGGCTGATGGACAGCACCGCAAAGCAGTCACATGTCCCAGGCCACTGACGAAACCTCAGCAGAGTACGCAGACACACATAGGCACACATCAATCACCTGCCATTGGCAACAGCGGATGCAAACCTCACTCTGCACATGTGCCACTTGCCAGGGGGGGGGGTCACAGGTGTGGGGCTAGCTCAGCAAGTCAGACACACAGCATGGCTTACTTCACACATCAGATGGATTGAGCAGTTGCCTCCTCCATGCAGCTGTGGTGCAACACTCCACATAGACACTCACCCACATGACAAGAAACATTCACACACATCAATGTCCAGGTGGCGTAGTCATCATTTGGACACTCTCACCACTCTCACCACAGCTCCACTCAACTCTCACACACATCTGTGGGTGCAGGCACCTGTCACACCGGGGTGACCACTGAATCACCGCAGGACAATAGAACAGAATGCCCAAGAGGATTAGGCTGGCGGAATGTGCCATGCACTATGCAGTGAATGTCACAGTAAGCACAATGCAAGTGAGGAGTGCACACATGAACTACATCAAGCCCTGCATGAGAGACATAAGTCATCCACCCCCCCCCCTGGAACCCACTCCAACCAACATTGCATGTCTGTCACACCTGGACACAATGCCAGAAGTGACAGACACAATAAAGGTGCACAGGCAAAGGTAGTGGAGTCAGCACTCACCTGCTCCCCTGGTCGACCATACAGCATGGGGTACCGTGGGAGGATCACATCCAGCAGGGCCTCGTTCTCCTACTGGGTGAAAGGCTGGGCCCTCTCCACAGTCCTTGACATGGTGCCAGAGGGAGACAATACAGCAGCAGTGGTATCGACTGACATGTTGTGCAGGCAAGTGCCCTCTCATGGGTTCTGTCTGCCTTATATCTGCCTTGCTGGCCTATTTCATTTACAGGAGTACAGAGTGATTGGTCAGACTCATTTGCATCCTACGTTTCCTCCAATCCCTTTAAACATACACCAGTGACAGCCTTTGCATCTTTCGATTTTGCAGCATCATGTCAAGTCAACAACCACTTTGCAACAATGTATAATGTGGCCAACTGCTTTTTCCGGACCACATGATGTTAAATTTTGAACTTGAAACTCGGTATCCATGACAACCAGCATGCATTTAGGCCCTAATACTTGTCCCTCATGTGTCCCCATTGTAATTCTTAAATCCCCACACAGGTACGGCGTGTTTCACACGTACCCCTAGGGCACCATCACTACAGTGATACGGGTACACGCGTGAATACGTGCCTATCACTATAGTTGGGGGCACCGTAGGCCCTAGTGATACGGCACGTACTCACGCGTGTACGGCCCGTACACGCGTGAGTACGTGCCTATCACTATAGTTGGGGGTACCGTAGGCCCTAGTGATACGGCACGTACTCACGCGTGTACGGCCCATACACACGTGAGTACGTGCCGTACACGCGTGAGTACGTGCCGTATCACTCGGACCTACAGTAACACAACTATAGTGATAGACACGTACTCACGCGTGTACGGCACGTACTCACGTGTGTATGGGCCGTACACGCGTGAGTACGTGCCGTATCACTAGGGCCTACGGTACACTGGTGATAGGAGGCGCACACGAAAGGAATGGAGGTGTCAGACTCGCACAAGGCTGGACATCAAGTCATTGTCAGTGCAGTCCTTCATGTGCAGGGCCTAGGTGTGTCAGGCAGTGATGTGGCACATGTCTCCTCATGTTGTGGCACAATAGATGTGCGATGAGCTGTTTACACATGTCATGTGTGATGGTGCACTACGTGGCACACTTCCCCTTCACACTTTGTACATGTATGCATGTAGGACACACGTGTCAAGCACTGCATCACTGGTATGGCACAGTCAGCAAAACCCGCAACTGTCCCCTGATGCCAGGTACACGGATAATTACACCTGACATGTGACTACCAGCATGCCACGATGTGACTATGTCATGTGTGTGTCATGTGTTCCCATGAGCTTTCCGTTGGTGTTCCGTCAACTCCATCTGCTGTTGCAGCATCCAACATGTGTCTGTGTGCATATGTGCATGACACACATATATGCACACCATGCCACATGTGGACTCACACGTTATATGTGTCATGATGGTTCGAAGAAGACTTCCTGACATGAGGCAATATCTGCGTTCTCTCAATGTCTGTGTCATCAGTTAATGACATGTACCCCTTCATGGAAATGTGTGTTATCTGTCCTTTTTCAGATGACATGTGACCTGTGCGTCTAGACTCCCGCCAGCTGTCTGTATGAGATGACATCCTTCAAATGCTGATATGTGGATGTCTGTCACTCATGTAATGTGTCTGGCTTGTCACTTACACTGGCCCACAGCTATTTTAATGGCATGTCACGTCAACATTGCCATGCAACTATTGTGGCTGGCTCTTTGTAGGAGTATCACCTGGCTGGCCTACGTGTCCTGGATGTATTGCACAGCCCAGACTCTGTATTAAGCAGATGTGTATTAGCTGTTGAACATGTGCTCACCTCAGTGATATTGTTGTGGTAATGTACTCACTCTTCGTTATTCCTTCCAAATCTCTGCAGGGCACCGCCTCTCCCCAGACGAATGCCAGACCTGGATGCCATGCGTGAACATGACTGCATACGCAGATACCGCTTCTCGCAAGAGTTGATAGAGGACTTGACCCGCCGGCTTGCACCACACCTCCAACCACAACACAGGTATCCTACAGCTCTGACCCCCAAGATGAAGGTGATGGCAGCCCTACATTTTTTTGCCACCGGCACGTTTCAATTGACCATAGCTGATGTTGGTGGCATGTCCCAGACAATGTTCAGCCGTGTCCTGCATGATGTTTTAGAAGCCATGTTGGTGCACCTGGATGAATTCATCAATTTTCCCACTCGTGAGCAGTTGACAGGTGTCAAGGGTGAGTTCTATGCCCTGGGAGAGATGCCTCATGTAATTGGGGCCATTGATGGGACACATGTGGCTTTGGTACCACCACAGGCACAGGAGGTAGCCTATAGAAACAGAAAACATTACCACTCCATTAATGCCCTTGTGGTGTGTCTTGCTAACATGTTGATTTCCCATATCTGTTCCCGTTTTCTAGGGTCCGCACACGATGCATACATCATGAGGCGTAGCAGGGTGCCAGAAATGATGCTGCAGCTGCACGCGGAACGAGCATGTCTTGTTGGTGGGTATACTCTGTTAGTCCTGTGTTTAGCGCTATCTTTGTATCTTACGGCATCTCCTGACCCACTTCTTCACATGATGTTTCCATGTAGGGGACTCTGGCTATCCCAACATGCCATGGCTGATGACGCCTCTCCGCAACCCCAGAACAGCCGCAGAACACCGGTACAACGACACCCATGGGCAGACGAGGCGCGTGATTGAGAGGATGTTTGGACTTCTGAAGAGCAGATTCCAGTGCCTCCACAAGACCGGCGGCGCCCTCCCATATGCTCCGGTGAAGGTCTACAAAATCTTCATTGTGTGCTGCATGCTGCGCAACATGGCAGTGGAGAAGGCCGTGATACTCATCCTTGATCCGGATGAGCAGGATCATCCACCCGTGGAGGATGAAGGGCTCGGGCACGGGGCAAGTGAGGATGAGGATGAGGACATCCGGAGTCAGTTTATCCGCAACTTCTTCTCATGATGGTGAGTCCCTGTGTCTGAGTGTGCACGCTTTGAGCCTTGTGTGGCATGTGTTGCAATGTGTGTGTCCAGCTGACTGTGTGCTAAGTGACTTGGAGGTGTGTTCTGATGTGTCATTCAAGTGATTATGTCATTCCACACATTTTAGCTGGGACACTAAATTTATTAAGAGCATGGTGACAACATCATTCCTGTAGAGTACATGTACATGTCTGCGGCTTACTAGCTCTTCGCTGACTTGTTGTGTGTCTGTCCTCCCCAGGTTCTTGCGGCTGTCGTCTGCTCATGTCATCATTGCCCTCCTGCTATTCCTCATGAGTATTGCAACGTGTGCTGGATCAGAGTTACATGCACAGACATGGTGAAAAGTCATTTGGGGTAAGGAGTGCAGCAAGGCATTTTGTGGGTGGTACGTGTTTGTGATATGTGGGGACTGCTCCTGTGCATGTTGTGTTACCATGCATACATGTCGACTCACCATGGGCCACATGACTTGTTGCATGGCTCCCATTAATTGATAGTCACCCTTCCTGACAGTCATCTGTAATGGTTTGTGGATTCTGATGAAGGCATCAATGTGTGTATAACGTCCCTCAGGAACATACGGGATGCTAATGGTGGACATAGTGTGGGACACCCCCATATGAGGCTCAATGGGGAATTGCAGACTCTCCGTGTGCAGCAATGGGTGTTAGGCTCAACCACTTCACTTGTGTGCCAGCTCAGTAGGATTTACCACATCTGTGTGTTGAAGGGGGTGTCCAGTGTAGGTCACACATGGTCAGCCAAATGACCTGTGAGTCTGTTCCAATTGATGCATTTCCCTTAGTGTGAGGCTGAGTAATAAAGGTGTTCGTCACACTCCAAGGTGCCTCATCTCTGTCAATGCTGGTCTCTTGCCACTTTGCATGCGGCATATCTGGCATAGTTGTGGAAGATTATGCATAGGAGTCCATGTGTAGTTTAGCAACATGCATGCAGTTGCTCATGGATTAGGCTCCCTATTGGGCATTAAGTACATGGTCGTGTATGTTTTTGGGCATGTTGGTCCACACAATGGGCCATCAACAGCTGCTGAGGGTGTGTCTCCTGTGCGCAGGTAGGCCTTCAGTTTCCTGATCCGGTGTCATGCTTCTTTGGTGATTGTGCATACATTGTCTCTGGGTCTGCCATGTGACACTGGACACTCCTTACTTTACACACGTGCCTGTTGCAGTTGTCCTTCTGACATCCTAGTCTTTGTGTGCCAATTCTGGCATTTGGCAAGGAGATGCCGCCTGCTGCTGCGGCCCCTGCAGCAAGGGCCCACAGAGTATCCAGATTTGGCAACACACACGCCTCCAAGATGCTCCTCACTTCCTCCCTCCACCCATTCATTTGGCTGTCCTCAGCTTGTCTATGCCAGTGTTTTTCAACCTTTTTCAACCAAGGCACACTTGTTTCATGAAAAAAATCACGAGGCACACCACCATAAGAAAATGTTAGAAAATGTTAGAAAATTTAACTCTGTGCCTCTATATTGACTATATATAAAGTAATTCTCTTGAATAGGAATCAAATAAACACAAAGAAAGTATTTTATAATTACTTTATTATGAAATAGTTAGTAAGTAAACAGAAATATGAAAAATTATAAAATACTTATTTGATCAGTGCGCAACCTGGGCCTGTTTGGCTGAACACAAAGTTGATATTCTGGCTGGAATTGAAGAAAGACACACACGTAGCTCTTCGTCAACAGCTCTCAGTCTCTCTCTGTATTTAGTTTTTATAGCAATCATGCTTGAAAAGCTCATCTCACACAGATATGTAGTGGAAAATGGGAGCAATGTCAAAATAGCTTTGTTTGCCAGAAGGGGGAACTCCTTGGCAGTATCCAACCAAAAACTATCCAAAGGTAGATCAGCAAATCTTAGCTTGAAACCACGATTTTGCCTCAGTTCAGTTAGTTCCTCCTGCTCCTGTAAAGTCATGTCCTTTCCACCAACTGATGCTGAGCTATAAGGGTCCCTAACCCAGTCAAGGCATTCAGTGGAGACTGAAGAGAAATAAAATGACAACCTCTCCTTGAGAGTTTTTAAATGTTTAACTATTATCTCACACAGTGCAGCAGTGTGAACACCTTGCCATTGCTTGGTGAGTGTGAACATTTCAAGATTGCCACTTTCCACGTGTTGATGCCAGAGTTGCACCTTTGAACGGAATCCATTTATTTTATCTGTACTTGTAAGCAGGTTTTCATTTCGGCCTTGCATTCGTGTGTTCAGTTCATTCAGATGATGAAATATATCTGCCAGGTATGCCAGCCTTGCACACCACTCATCACTTGCAAGCAGCTTTGCGTAATCTGCCCTCTCATTTGTCAGAAACACTTTAAGTTCCTCCCGCAGCTCCCATCTCCTCACACAAAGCTGCAAATATGCGACTTTTCAGGGGTCGTGACTTTACAAAGTTTACCATGCGCACAACATCATCCAACACATGAACTAGGTCTGCTGGTAAAGTCTTGGCTACGAGGGCCTCACGGTGTAAAAAACAATGCGTAACAATCACATCTGGATTTCTTTCCTTCACTCTGCTTACAAAGCCTTTGGTGCGCCCGACCATGGCTGCAGCTCCATCGGTGCAGACACTTGTGCAGTTTTCCCACTTAAGTCCTCCTTGTTCAAGGTATTCTGATGTGACCCGAAAAATTTCTTCTCCTGTTGTTTTTTCTGGCAATGCCTTGCAAAAAAAGAAGTTTTCTCTAATTGCATCACCATCAACAAAACGCACATTGGCCAAGAGTTGAGCATGTCCACTGATATCAGTAGACTCGTCAAGTTGCAATGCACATTTCTCACTGATACGGATCTTTTCCAAAACCACACTTTCGATGTCTGCAGACATGTCATTAATACGTCTGGAAATTGTGTTGTCTGAGAGAGGGAGTTTGGCTATTTCCTTAGCTGCTTCAGGTCCGAGCATCTCCTCTACAATAGCTTTGCAGGCGGGAAGTATTAATGTCTCTGCCACAGTGTGCGACTTTTTTGACTTGGCTATAAGTTCAGCAACTTGATAGCTAGCTTTAAGAGCTCTTTCATTTACCTTTGTGGTTTTTCTCATGAAAGTTGCCTGTTTCTCAGTGTTTTCACGCAGGCGAACAAAATAGTCCGCATTCTTGTTTTGAAGCGAAGGGTGTTTCGTTTGGAGATGGCGTTTAAGTTTGCTTGGGACCATAGCACTGTTAGCTAGCTTTTCACCACACACCACGCACAGTGGAGTTGGTTTGTTTGCATCTCCGGTGACAGTAAATCCAAATGAAATATAGCTTTCGCTATATTGCCTTGTGCCAGAGAATTTGCTTGAGCTAACCATCTTTGCTTTCTTTTGATCCCCACTCATACTTGGGCTCTCATCTGGCTCCAAATTTTGTTCAGAGTCCAGTTCTTTCCTTTTCAAAAACTTGTCCATCACTGCAGTATCTCACTGTCACTCAGTACTAGGCATACACAAGGACGCTGCACCTGCAAGTTACCTATAAAAGAAATTTAAGATTTGTATCTATAAGGAGCAAATTGTGACTGGATGGTTTCTCAGAGAGAGCCCTTGATGCCAAGTACAAAGCTAACCCAGAGAGTAAACAAGTATTCATAAAAGCTGTAATAAGGTGTTATCACTTAAAATAAAGCAAAAAAGGAGCTAGGATAATCTCTAGGCTTAAGCACAGCTAAAAGGGACAAAAGAACATGAAAGTGAACGAAAGTACAAGCCATGGGACCTTTCTCAGTACTTTTATTTCCCCCTCGTTGGAAGGCAACATTTCCAAATCATGTGAATGTGAACAAATGAAGGAGCAGCTGTAGAGTCGAGCCTGCATGTGGATTATTATGTAAAATGTCTTAATGTTTTAATAAACACACTCCGAATTCAATAATTTTCAGCGCTGTCAGTTAACAGAAGTTAAGAGGGAAGGTTGATGTGCTCACGTGCCCTCAAAGTAACTAAGCCCAAGTCAAAGGCACATAATGTGGGCAAACGGTAAGAGGCATTAACAATCAACAGTATGTTGACAATAAGGATATTAGCAGCCACTTGCTCCAACCACTACAAGGTTACACGCCAACTATACTGGCCTGCTGTAGGTGCCTTTGCTAGCCTTTCACTGAACGGGAAATGCAGCCTAAAGTAGTTATATGCCACGCCATCACCTTGATTGAGTGAGATAATCTCGCATCTTAATAGTTTACTGCCCATCCCCCTGCCTACTCTAAAAGCCGTCAAGAGTGAATGCGGGTTTTGCAACTAGAGTCTCGGCACAGTGCTCACACCCAACAACCAGCTGCCAGCAGCGGGGGCCAGCTCATATCTCCCTTCATACAAGAGGCTGCCTAGGTCTTTATTAAGTACAATGGGCCACTGAAATCCCTGGGTTCAGGCGTCACGCTCTCCCGACCTTTGCACAAAACAGAAACTTTTATGTTGTGTAAATTTACCAAACGATATCATTCTAAATATCAGGTTGCACCTCTTACGCAGCCCCTCTGTACTATTATTAGACTGTTGCAGTGTTTAATATGTGTTTAAATTAAATATACGTTTAACATCCGTAGCGAATGATTGCACCTATGTACAGCAGGGGCTCGGGGATGGTAAGAAGGATTGCTAAGAGAGCGGATGAAAGAAGTTTACAAGAGTCCTACGTCAGAGACTGAGTATGCCTTTCTCACATACTAATAAAATTGCATTCCTCTTGACATTAATAGACAACTGGCACTGTTGGAAACAACGGGCTGTTTGTGCAGCGAGCACATCCGGGCAGGCTTTTGTTGCACAGTTATGCGATTCACATCAATGCCTATCAGCTGACGGTATCATGCCCTCATTTTCATAGAAGGGCTCGCAACTCCCTCCTCGATATAAAGTGATTTATCACCAAGAATCAGTCGTCAGCAATTAAATACACAGATGCAGATAGCCAAGGGTGATAAATGAACTAATGGGAACTTGGGGAGCACTTGCTACTCGTGTTGTCTACTGGCAAAAATCTTTCATTCTTTTGAAATTAGCAACAAAAAATAAGATTTCAATGAGGGTGCAAATGAGTGAGACTCACCTCGCGCTGCACCTGCGGCCTGGTCTGGATCCGGATGCGGTCTCTCTGAGTCTGCAGTGCTGAGTCCTGGTCTCCGTCCGTCTCCTCCTGCTCCTGCTCCGGTCCTCCTGGGAGTCCTGGTGACTCGAGTCGCGACGTCTTCTTCTCTCCGCCTTCTCTCCGCTGCTGCGCACACTGCGCTCGGGCGGGAAGGAAGTCGGGAGATACTGCTCTGTGATAGGTCCAGGCTGGAGTCTGGACCAATCACAGCCCGGACATCAGAAAGGTGGAGGAGCGCCAATCAAAAACCCCACCCCCCCCATACCCAGGATACAGTCCGGCGCCGCCCGGCCTAGTGGGGGAAAATTTGACATTTTAAAAAAAAATCTTTCGATTGCTTCCATTTTCACACGTTTTCCCACGGCACACCAGGCAACATCTCGCGGCTCACTAGTGTGCCGCGGAACAGTGGTTGAAAAACACTGGTCTATGCCACTGTTGCCGCCACGCGGTGCCAAAGGCTGGACCATCAGCACATGCAAGGTGCACATTGCACCACCATCCTGTCCTTGCATAACCCACATCACACTACAGTCTGATGTAGCAGCCACACTCCGAGCTATGTCCATCCGCACATCTAACGCCTGCTGTCAGACATACCCTGGGCACACACACGACACCTTTGCATGCTGAGTGTGCAACTCCAACTGCCTACACTGCACTGCCCCGCCTTCCAGGCCCTGTCACACCAACCAGGTCACGTCCCTAATACTCCCCACCGGCTCTGTAGCCCAGCAAGGGCATGGGAGTGGGACTCAAGGCTTCAGCATGTAGTCTGGTGTCATCGTCTGGGACATGGCACAGGTATCATCTCTCAGCATGTCAATCTACAGAGTGTCCAGGACCCCCCTCTCCACCATCACATGCGCACAGCACCTCATCATCAGCTCGTATGCCATTGACAGCCAGGTGCTCCTCACCCTCAACATAGACACAGACATTGGCAGTTCCATCATTCAAGTATGCATGAGATCCATTGATGTATGGCTGAACACGAGCCACCTGAGGCTGGACTTGTACAGGACTGAGGTGATCATCTGAGGATTGTCCCCTTCCAGCTGGGTCAAGTGCTTGTGTCCCACCCGCAAGAGCCCTGCACAAGCACCCAGTGGCCACACACACAAGATGGTGTGCATCATGTTTGGCTCGCTCACATTTGCCATGCTAGTCCACAGCATCTGTACCTCATGCTGCAACGCCCTCTGCATTATGCACATGATCCACAGATAGATCCACTCCAAGAAAAGACAGACCATCCCCCAGGTCCATGACAACATACGTGTCAAATACTGCACAGCCCTCTACGGAGCAAGTACATCCAAACTCCCAGGAAACTTGTCCACATCCAGGGTGCATCTGCACACCTCAGTTTCAACACCCTGCGCCCCAGCCAACTCACCGTCCACCATAGATAGCTGCAATGGATCACTGTCTGCTGCAGGATGACCTCCACACTCGCCACCCACACTCAGGAGGCAGTCCACAACCCCGACCCCAAACCAACCTTGTACATCTGTCACCCTAGATCCCGTTGGGCCATCTCCGTGCATCCAACCTTGCCCTGGCCACCGTTCTTCACATCCACCGTACTCCAGCATACAGGACATTGTTCTCCCACCTGGCCACACATACCTGGGACTCCCTCCCCGGGAACCTCCACATGAGCCATGACCTCTACGCCTTAATGATAATCTCCCAAATAGGTCTGTCCGCACAGTTTAGCAAGCCCCCCCTCAGCAGTCAGAGGCCATCACAGGTGAGTGTTGTGCTCCATGCCTACATTGAATGATACCTTGTGACCCATGTGTGTCCTGTACCAGACTCTGATCCCAGGGTATGGATGGCTGGAGTTAGTTCAACACTCAGGCATAGTTTGACATTTCCACACACATATGTCGTTGAATAATGCAAAATGACAGGAACGTCTCATGACCAAAGTAATATATTTATTTGCGGTGGGGTACGTGTATTGGTAGATGAAATTAGGTGCTCTACCGGGGGAATAGAATCCAAAGTTCACAGGGGGAGATGGTATCCTTGGCATTGGAAGTCATCAGAGTCCAGGGCACAGTGTTGGTCATCATTGGTCAGACTGTGACCAGCAAGGCCATGTGGCAGAGAATGTCATTGGATGAGGGGTGCTGCTGTTGCGCCAGAGGGCCAGGTGCCAGGCCAGGTGACCAGGGAGATGTGGATGGTCCGCTGACTCTCATGGTCTTTTCCGTGGACGACCCACCTTCCTCTGGGGACCCTCAGATGCAGACCTTGACGATGCTTGGGACGCTCCGTCAGACGAATCCTCCTCCTCCTCCTCCCTCCCTGTGTCTGGTGCTGGTCTACGCCTGGTGGCACAGGGAGGATGGCCCATGCTTTGGGCAATCTGACGGAGTGATTGGCTCATGTCCCTGTGCACCGCCAGGAGCTCAGCCAGTCTTGCCTCCATCCGTCCTTGGTGTTGTTGATGACTGGCATGATGCTCGACCTGCAGGTTCTTTATCTCATCGAGGGTCCCCTGCATCTCTGAGAGTCTCGACACGACCTGGTTGATATCTCTGGTGTCACGCCGGTATGAGTCCATGATGTTGCGTATGTGTGACATACCGGTGTCCTGAGCTGGCTGGTCAGGTTCGCGCCTCCGCCTGCCTCCACTCCCACCACCCCTGCCCACTTGAGCCTGGCCTGCCCTTGTGGGCACATCGGGTCTACAGGACCCCTGAGGGATGGCATTTGCAGGGTTGCCTGCCTCCTCCTGGGTGCCCGGAGAACCTTGTCCCTCCTGGTCAGACTGGCTCTGTTGTTCAGTGCGAGCAGGGCTCCTGGGTGTGTCCTGGGATGTGGCATGAATGGGGGTGGTGGTTGGCACAGATGTACCTGACGCAGGTGCTGCAGGGGCTTAGGCACCAGAGGGTCCAGGTTGGTCGGGGTCATCCACGGAGTGGTGAGAGTCGTCGCTGCCGGTGGGATCATCTTCACGCGGAGCCTGGGACTGTGATTCTTCCCCCCCAGTGTTGGGGGGAGATCGACGACGTTGCCCTGTGTGTGAGAGAGAGACAATGTTAATGGTGTTTCATGCGACATCTATGTTTCATACATATTCAAGTTGACACAGTTCCTCCAGGTAGTTGGATGTGCCTAGCATTCCTCTCAATGTCCACTTGGGGATGGGTATGTTGCGGGGGACAGATTGGGATGTTCTCCTGAGTGTTTGACCTGTAGATTGTTGGCTATGATGCTTATTTGGCTATGGATTGGTCTTGTTGTGTCACATGTCCATTGTGGGAGTGTGTGAATCCGTTGCCTGCCCCGGGGGTGTGTGCTTGTGTTAGGGGGGGGGGGGTTGTGACCTGGCCTGCTGTTGTGTGTAGTGTGAGTTGTCATTGGGTCTCCCAGGTGATGTGTCTGTCCCCTCATGGTGCATGCTGGCATGACAGTGAGTGTGAGTTCCTGTGCTAGATACCTGTGCTTGTGGAGTTGGTGTTTGAGTGTACAGTGGTCCCAGGAGGGCCTTGTGCTGCATACAGCAGGGCCAAGTATCAGCTACCTTGTCAGTACTTTGCCAGTCCCTGTGCATTGTGCATGGGTATGTACCTATGCCATATGGGCTGAGGGCATTAGTGTCTGCGTCTCATTTTCACAATGTGTTGTGTGGGGCCCACCCTCCCAGCCTCCCGGACATCCAGTCTTGTGTTTGTGGTTGTTGTAGCCTTGGACATGGCCTTGCCTTGATTTGTGAAGGGTACATGGAGACATTAGTGGCATGAGCGTGTGTTTTGAGTGTGGTTGTGTGCGGTGAGTGCTTGGGGGAAGTTGCGTGCATTTGGTGTATATGTGGTGTGGACCCCATTGCCCCCATGTTACGTAAGTTGTTTGTGTACTCACCAGGCTCTGCGACTCCTTCGACTCCGTGTACTCCCACCAGCGGTAGCAGGGCCATCACCTTCTCCTCCCAGGGATGGTAGTGTACGGGTCTGCGGGGCGGCCCACCTCCAGTGATGTTACTCTGGGCATATTCTTCGTTCATTTTCCTCTTGACTGCCCTGCGCAGATCGTACCACCTGGCTTGGCATTCATGCCTGGTCCTTCGGATGGGCGCAACAGCATTCACCTTATCGACAATCCTCTGCCACATGGCAGATTTTTCAGCTATGCTGGTCTGTCTGACCAATGTTCCAAACAGCTGTGGCTCGACTCTGATGACTTCGTTGACAAGGAGGTCCAGCTCCGCCGTTGTGAACTTTGGATTCTTGTCTGTGGGCATGGTGTGGGGTGTGGGTGTGGATGGTTGTGGGTGTGAATGTGACGGTGTGTGTGTGAATGTGACGAGGGGGATGTTTGTGAAGGAGGTTGTGTGAAGGTGTGTGAGTGAAGGTGTAGTGAAGGTATGAGTAATGTGGAGTTGTTTCTCTGTGGGGTCTGGCAGCAGTGGGTCTGTTGCAAAGCATCATGGGTTGTGTGTGTGGGCCCTTTTTATTGGTCCATTTTTGGGTGTGGCTGTGTTTGAATTTTGGTGGGTGTGTTATAAGAGGTGGTTGTGATTTAGGCCCTCTGTTTGCCTGTTTGGATGTGCCAGGTCAGTCATTGAGATGTATTTTGTCATGTAGAAGTGTTTTGTGGTGTTGTGCGAGTCGAATTGACCCTCCTTGTGCTGTTTTACAGTGTCCTGGTTCTGTAAGAGTCTTTTTCGTGTAGGTACGATCCGTACATACGCGATGCTGGGTGAGGGTGCTGGGGTACGGTATTGGAGTGCGGCGCGTACATGCAGTGGGGGTACGGTGCGTACACGTGCGGCCCTGGGGTACGGCGCGTACATGCGGAGGTACGGTGTGTACATGGGGGGGTAAGGCGCATACATGCGGTGGGGGTACGTTGCATACACGTGCGGGCCTGGGGTACGGCGCGTACATGCGGAGGTATGGCATGTACATGGGGGGGTAAGGCACGTACATGGGGGGGTACGGCGCGTACAGGTGCGTGCCTGGGGTACGGCGCGTACATGCGGAAGTACGGCGCGTACATGCGGGGGTAAGGCACGTACATGGGGGGAAGGCGCGTACATGGGGGGGTACAGCACGTACACATGCGGGGCTGGCGTACAGTGCGGACAGGGGGGTAAGGCGCGTACATGGGGGTACGGTGCGTACATAGGGGGTACGGCATGTACAGTTGCGGGGCTGGGGTACAGTGCGGACAGGGTGGTGTACGGTGCTGACATATTTGGGGGTGTAGGGGCTGTACGGCTCGTACACGGGCATGAGTTTACCCGTGTACATGTGTGCTACTGCGTTGGCTCCGTACGGGCCATTTTACGTGCGATTGTGTATTCGGACGGACGGTCGGGATCGTACTTGCGCGCTCGGACTTGTGTTTTACGATTTGCACGTAAAAATGTCCGGCTCACTCTCGTACACTTTTCCCGACGATATTCGGACGTAAACACTTTCCGACGCACTCTCGTACACTTTTCCCAACGCTATTCGTAGTTATTTTTCACGTACGAATCGTACTTGGCCGTTTGTACGGTACTTGTACGACTCATACGTAAAAAAATACGGATACGGGTCGTACGCAAATTATTTTTAACGGATCGGAATCGGCACCTTAATATACATTTTAAAGAAATATAAATATTAAACTTAATTAAAAAAAATATGAACACAGAAAATTTAATCATTTATACATATACATATATTTACTTTAAGATAATGTATTAACTATCTAATTTTTAAACTTTTAAATATTGTAAAAATAAAATATATACATATATCAATAAGTTAAAATAAAAAACATTCTATGAATAATTAAATCATTAAACTATTAAAACAAAATTAAAATGTTCATTTCTAAACACAAGTAGGGAAAATGTTGGATAGCGAAACAAATAAATTTACTATTACTACTGCAAGAAGTGCAACAGTAGGGAAAGTGTTGGGTAGCGAGGGCTAACATTTACTATTCCCACTCCAAAGAGTACAAAAGTAGGGAAAGTGTTGGATAGCGGAGGGGTAAAATTTACTATTCCCACTCCATTGAGTGCAAAAGTAGGGTAAATGTTGGATAGTAGAAGAATTACATTTACTATTCCAATTCCAGTGATTGCAACAGTAGGGAAAATGTTGGATAGCGGAGGGGTAAAAATTACTATTCCCACTTTAGTGAGTGCAACAGTAGGGAAAGTATTAGGTAGTGGAGGGGTACAAATTACTATTCCCACTCCAGTGAGTGCAACAGTAGGAAAAGTGCTGGATAGCGGAAGGGTAAAAATTACTATTCCTACTTCAAAGAGTACAACAGTAGGGAAAGTGCTGGATAGCGGAGGGGTACAAATTACTATTCCCACTCCAGTGAGTGCAACAATAGGGAAAGTATTGGATAGCGGAGGGATAAAAATTACTATTCCCACTCCAGCGAGTGCAACAGTAGGGAAAGTGCTGGATAGTGTTGGGGTAAAAATTACTATTCCTACTCCAGTGAGTGCAACAGTAGAGAAAGTGCTGGATAGTGGAAGGGTAAAAATTACTAGTCCCACTCCAGTGAATGCTCAGTAGGGAATGTATTGGAATGCGGAGGGGTAAAAATTACTATTCCCACTCCAATGAGTGCAACAGTAGGGAATATTTTGGATAGCGGAGAGGTGAATATTACTATTCCCACTCCAGTGAGTGCAACAGTAGGGAAAGTATTGGCTAGCAGAAAAAATACTAATAACATTTAAACAATTTAAAAAAAATCAATTATCTTAAAAATAAATAAACAATATTTTAAGAATATACAATTAAATATATTAAACATATAAAAAGAGCACATATTATAATGTTAATTACATATAACAAAAACCTAAAAATGTGATCCGAAAAAAATAATAAATACATCTATAAACAATATTTCTTTAAAAGGAAAAAATATTCACAAATAAACAAATTATTTAAAACATGAATGTATTTATTTTATTTCCTACCCTATACCACCACACCAACAAAAAAAAGACATCAACATTTTTATTGAAATTTATTTCCATAATAAACATAATTAATAATGAATTTTAAATATATTAATAATAAAAAAAGATAATAAACATTCATTGAGTATGCAAACTTTAACACTATAACATCCACAATGCACACCTAAAATGAATTACACAATTACGATGATTAATTACTAATTAATTAATTTAAATTCAATAACAAACAATTAATAATTCATCAATAAAAAATAAATTACTTCCCACCATTTACACCTATAAACACCACAACACACACCTAAAATTATTACACAATTACCATAATTAATTACTAATTAACTAATTTAAATTAATTAAGAACTAATTAACAATTCATCAATAAAAAATAAATTACTTCCCACACTTCACACCATTTATACCTATAACCACTACAAAGCACACCTAAAATGAATTACACAATTACCATAATTATTTACTGATTAATTAATGTAAATTATGTAAGAACTAATTATTAAACAAGTATTAATAAATTAATTTACACATTTAACACTATAATATCACAATTAAACAAATATTAATAAATAAAAATTATTCAATACATTTTATATAATTACCATTTTATATAGCAAGAACTTGACCCGAATCGGATATCAGAGCACTTTACATAGCACCAGTTACGTTACATGAGTACACACATTCATTTTTGTTAGGCACGGGGAGATTAAGTGATTTGCCCAGAATCACAAGATGTTCAGTGTCATTGCTGAGACTCGAACCCAGTTCCCCAAGATTCGAGGTCGACTGCCCAAGCCGTTAGGCCAACTCCTCTCCCCTTTACTTTACATTACTTCCCACTCTATTACCCTATAAACCCACAGCCCGCTACGGAACTAAAAATGCAAAATTCAAATAAAAAAAAATTATAACTACTATAAATAATCAATAAATTTTATATAACTAAATTACCTGACTAACTATTAAAATTTTCACACATGTAATAAAAATACAAACAATTCTTATACAAAAAAACTAATATCACACAAATATAAAACATATACAAAAATACATAACATTAATTAAAAAAATCGATTGTTTTAACAACTATATTTTTACAAACTATATTAAACATTTCGATATTTTTTAAATCAATATTACTTACCTAAAATCGATATTCTTGATCACGAGGATTTTACTGTCTATATTCCTGTCCCACAATATTTTTACAACGATATTTGTGCAATTCGATATTTTTACCTCGATATTCTTTCCGTGCACCCTTTTACAGCAAATGTTCTTCTGTATAAAATAGTTGAAGGAAAAAGATGTTCAAATCTTCAGGACTGTGTCCTCAGACACCGCCCATGATTCCCAGCTGCAGCCCCTCACAACTTCCAGTCAAGTCTAGAGTCAAATGCTGAATTGACAATGATTTGCTGGCAGTATTTGCATTCCCCATTTCCCGGACCTTCTCGGAGAAAGGTTAATCGCAGCAGGTGGGTGCCGTGGTCAGGACCTCAAACCCTTCGCTCTTGTGAGTCAAGAAGAGGTTATCTTCTTCCGCCTTTGGCACAGCCTTTCAGATCCAGAGATTCGGATCAAATCTGGCCACAGTCTCGCCAAAGTTCATCAGCAGGCTTATGGGCTTTCTTCCAAAAAGTTGCAAATTGTTTCTTTCTGCTCTGGTGAGCCCTTTTCCTTCAGAGGGCTTTGTAGGAGATATTAAAGGATGAATTCACTTGTCATTGGCTACAACTCATAAGCAAATCATCCTAAAGTCCATGCACTGTCTCCACCTAAGTTTTACCATAGTGTGAGATCTGTCTCTAGCTCTCTCAAACCTCCTTCTAAGCCCAGCCCACGCCTGCCACGAAAGGATCAAAGAAAACTTTCACTCCTTTTGGACACATGTGCATCAAGCACATGCTGGGTTGTGCTCAACTCAGTCTGGAATGCCTCTACCTCACAAAAGGAGCAAGGGGCATATCATTAAGGCCAGGAGATAATTATCGCTCAGCGCTCTTAGCGCAAGGATAATTATCGCCGGCCAACTCTGAATTTTATCGTGGAGATAGCGTGCTATCAGCAACGCTTATCTCCAAAGTGATGAACTTCAACGTGCAAGCTGCCAACTGTGCGATTATCGCTGGAAATCCAGCGATGATCGCACAACGTTTGGCGATAACTTGCTGATAGGGCAAGGCAGACTTAGCCATGATATCCACCTTCCATAGGATATCATGGCTAAATCAGTTGAAAAGCAGGCGTAAGGAAAGTAGCGGTAACCATGGTTAGCGCTACTTTTCTTATCGCTATGCTTGTTAGCGATTCCCTCGATAATTGGAGAAATGTCGGTTAGCTACATTTCTCCAGTTATTTCAGGAAGGAACGCCCACTTTGCATCTCATTAGAGATGCAAAGCTGGGCGTTCAGAAAACAGGTGCTAAGGCAAGGATTCACGCGATAGTGTTACCTTGCTGATATAGCGATAAAATTATCGCCGCTTTTCGGCCGAAAACGGACGCAAAAGCGGCGATAATTTTTTATCGCCGCCTTGTAGATATGCCCCCAAGTATCATAGTTCTAGTTCTACAACGCTATCGTAGACATGCAGTGTTTTGTCATGGACTCTGGTGCTAACACTTGCTTATATTACTGCAAGTCTAACTCAGCAGGTTAGGAAGAAATAGGTGAATTCTGACTTCTCTGTGGTTTAGCCTTTGAGTAGGCCTAAACTACAGGAAATAGGCTGCATGACTTATGCCCTGAAGAAGTTCATTAGAACGAAATGTGTTGGCTGTACTATTTTTTAAACTGGAGTTTAATGAAGAAGATTTTTGTATCATATCAAGATGGTCTTTGATCATAATTTGGACCTAATGGATTTTGATTTGATTGCACCCTGCTTGATATCTCTGATTTTATCTGTCATGGCAGTAGTATCTTGAGCAGCTGGTACTGTTCAGGTTTGCACCTGTACAAAATCAGGGACAGATTTGGATGTGCTGCACTTTTTTGACCTCGCAGCTTTGCCAATTGTTTGTTGAATACTTGAGAGAAATGACATTTCTTCCCTCCATGTTCTTCCTCCAAATGCACTAAGTAGCCCACTGAGCCTTGACTTTCTTTTACCACCAGCCCTTTTTTGGGGGGAGTTTTATATAGCGCGAACTAGACCCGAAGGTATCAGAGCGGTTTACATGAGCACCACTTGCGTTACAGGCGTACACATTCATTTTTTTTAGGCATGGGGAGATTAAGTGATTTGCCCAGAATCATAGGATGTTGAGTGCCCCTGCCGAGACTTGAACCTGGTTCCCTAGCTTGGAAGTCGACCGCCTTAGCCGTTAGGAGGCCACATCCTCTCTTGCTTGCCATTCAGCAACTCTCTTTTCATAGCCAAGGTGGTGGGGTTCAGATACGGAAAAACAGCAAACGCTTCTGACTAAAGATCGCTGCTTTTTTTTCTGAACCACTGCAAGTAGGGTTCTATTCCTCCACTCAGTGGATCGACCACCACAATGGTCAAGTCTCCTGATTTGGCTCAAGGCTTCTCTAGTCTTGGGTGAAGTGCATGGATGCTCAGCATTAATTTGAAATGCTTCTCCTGCAAGCTCCAGGGCCCAGATAACACCTCTCAAACCTGTTTTGTAAGATCGCTCTCCGCTGGAACCCCAGGTACTCTGAAATGTGCGTTATTTAGTATATTATCCAACATCCCCCTGTCGGTCATGTTCTCTGGAGTACCCACTGCTGCGCTGTGAATGGATTCCAGCTCCAGCATACCGTCTGCATTTTATGCCAAGTGGTCCTCTAAATTTCAGACAGACAACTCGCTTCCTCAGGTGGTTCAGGCACAGATTCTTTTGGGTATATTTCTGGTTTTCCCTGAATGTGGAAATAAATCCCCTACCCAGTACTTAATTTGAGCAGGTTGTTTCCGGTGCTCGGCACTGGCAGTCAATTGTCAGCATGGTGCTTGTGACAGTCTGCCACAAGATGGTGCTGTCTCAGATGACAACAACAACAGTCAATTATCAATTCAATATACATTAACAATGACTATTCCCTGTCGCCCAAGCCATTCTTATAGCTTTGCAGCCTGGAATAGTCTGAATTGTCACACTTGTAGGAGTTTGATGGTTAGTAGTTGTGTAGTTACTATCATTGGCAGCACGGCAGGGCAATGGGTGGTGCAAGCTGCAGTGGACGAGTGATCTGGCACTTATTTATTTCCAAATTAGGCACTGCCCTTACCCCCACCCCTTCTTTTCCCCACCATGCTGGCTATCGGCGGTATCAGGCAGTCTCCACCACTCAAGAAACGGCCTTTAGGGCTTCTGTGCCTACACACTGAAGATCTCAGTTCACAGGTTTACTTTGCGTACTCCTCCAGGGCTGCAAGCGGGGCAGACCCCCCCTCGAAGATGATGTCTTCAGGGGTGGCTCCTGAAGTTAGCGGCCTACGGCCCTGCCAGCTCTTTCTCTTCTCCCACACATGCAACTGCCTTTGTGAATGCACGCTCTTTGGTTCAGATGTCCATTCATTGTTGTTTCTTAGACTGTAGGACAATGCATTCATTGTGAATAATATAAACAGTCTTTCAAGAAGAGGATCCTTTTGTTCCTTCTTTTCCAAAATATTATTGAATATCTTAGAATACTGCTCTGTATTCAGTGTCAACTTCCAAAGGGCCTCCAAAACACAAACAAACCAAACTCCAAGGTTTTCACAAAGTCAGGTAACAAGGTCCTGACTTTAGCAACAAAGTTTCCAGATCTCCTAACAAGGGCTCTGTGCACGACAAGGAAGCTCATCAGTGGTGCTCATAATGTGCAGCGGGGTTGGGCACACTCTCTTTCACACACACACACAGCACATAGACATGCACCAGGCCCGGCTCCAGGAAATTGTATTTGGGTGGGCCAAAGGTGCATTTGGGTGGGCCACTGCGGGCCCGATTTGTCACTTATATGTCTAGCCAGGCCTGCTTCCGGGCCCTCCTATACCTCTTCTTAGTCTTTCAAGGCCCAGTAAAACACACTCTTTTCCAAATCTCTTTCTAAATGTTATCATTCTCCAAAAGTGGTGTTTTTTCCATGTAATGTCCCGTTGATGGGAAGAGGAGGTTTCTAAGGTGGGAGTATAAGGCAAGTGACACTACTCGGGCTCCGTCTGTGAGAGCCTTCAAGGAGAATCCCTCTTCATTACTATCTCCACCTCACCCCTGACTCTGAAGCCCACTCCCTTACATGCTTCATTATCTACTTTTCTACCACCCCTCTCCAGTGCACCTTATCTCATAGCTGACCTCGGGCCCCAGCCCCATATCAGCCACCATCCGATTCCACTTTCATTATTCCTGGTAAAAAACATTAGTAAAATCACCTTCAAACTTGAAACATTGAATATAGAGTAAATGTAATTAGCATGCACTTTAAAGTATGCTTCACAGTTGTCCTAATCACCCGACTGTTAATTAAATAAACAAAAACAGCAAGGCCATGACAGGGCCGGCTTTAGTGCTGGTGCGAACGTTTTTTTGGCACCACACCAATTACCTCTTTCTCCGTAGATACCTTTACTACCTCCCTCCAACTGTGCCCTTCATCTCTCTGTAGTCCATCCCCCTCATGACCTCCTCCTCAGACTCTCTCGCTACTACCCTCCACCAGTGTCCCTCATCTCTCCGTAGCCCCCCCACCCCATGACCACCTCCTCGGATTGCCTCACAGCCACTCTCCACCAGTGCCATTTATCGCTCCATACCCCCTCCCCCATGACCTCCTCCTCGGATTCCCTCATTGTCACCCTCCACTAGTGTGCCTCATCTCTCCGTAGTTCCCCCACCCCATGACCTCCTCCTCAGATTCCCTCACTGCCACAATCCAACAGTGCAACTACGGGGAATGTCATATAAGCCAATGAGGATAACAAGGTGTAGAAATCACATCATCTGGTCTGGAGAAGCACAAACTCAGGATTTAAAGAGTACTCTAGTGGTTGGAGGTTGGCTTTACTGATAAAAATGTATAACTGCCCAAACAAACTCCTTTTAGCAACATTAGAATAATGATAGACTGGAGAAGTTCTAACTAGATCACAACACAAAAAGCAAAGTTTGTATGGAGCTCTTTGATGACAGTTCATAGGTCACTGTCCTATGTTAGAATAGTAACTTTTGAACTGCAAGTAACACAAGGATCACTGTGACAAAGGCAGTAACACACTGAGCTATCCACATAAAATTCAGTTTGTCTGCATTAAAAAACTACCAACAAATGATTGCTCTCCAGCAGGATCTTAATTCACCAGTTATCTGAACATTTTTTTATTGTTGTTGTACATCGGTGGCAGATTCACCGCGAAGACCAAGGCTCATGTTTGGGTGGGCCAGGCTTATGTTTGGGTGGGCCTGGCCCACCCGGCCCACCCGGCCCACCCGGCCCACCCGCTAGAACCGGGCCTGACATGCACACACCCATTCACAGTATGCATGCAGACACAAATACACAGTCATACATACACCAACACATGCACCCAAAATAAAAAAATAAAAAAGCAGTGATCCTGGGAGGGAAGCCTCTGTTGTTTCCTCAAAGAAGTGATAGAAGAAAGATCTCGCTGCCTCCTTTCATTGGCTGACCTTGTGAAAGGTTAGCCAATGACAGGAGGGTCATCATTACCTTGCCAGAGAGTGGGATGGTGTCAGTGAGAGTTGCTGACTCCCCCCCACTCTGTGACAAGCGTCACTGAAGGACAAGGCTTAAAATTGAAGCGCCCAGGTCCGAGTCTATCAGTGATGCTCCACCTCATCATGAGGGTAAGGCTCACAGTAGACTTTGTTGGTCTGAGAAGGTCACGCCTACCTGTCTGTGAAATCTTCGGCCAGTAAATTTGGCTCAGGCAGCTGGGCGCTTGCCCATTAAGCGTATGTGCAGCACCTGGATGCCTGACCCACACGTGAAGAGTGTCTATCAGGCTGACCGTTGCTCAGAATGACACATATGCTTTGTACGTCAGAAAAATGTGGAGAGGCGGGGCCGCGTCCGCCCTTAATGACGGCTGCTGCTGAAGCTTATACTGGATAACTTCAAGATGCTCTAGGCCATGTCCAAACATGAGAGTTCTGTGGCTTTATGGGAAAGGAAGGCTGCCGAATTTACTCAGGTGTTTATGTGTAGCGAGTCCCACAAAGGTGCGAAGCCTTTCACTGTGTGGCACTAACGCTTCGAGTGCACTGCCAGCTTTCCCTCCCAGGGATGAGAGTGCATCTGTATGTTTGAAGTATTGGACGCGCAAAATTCAGTAAGGTGCGTGTCTGCCTTAAATTATGCCACTCTTTCTCTGTATTTCGACTGCCACTGTTTTTGTCCCTGTATCAACTGCTTTATGTTTATGGATTTATAGAGCGCATGGCTGCCCGAGGGCTTCCCAGTGCTAGGAGAGAAGTGGCAGTCCGTGAGCAAGGGTGTTAAGGAAAGAGCCAGGTTATGAGTCTTTTCCTGAATGTCAGTTCGTCGGTCACCAGACGCAATTCCAAAGGCAGGGCGTTCCACAGGCCAGGGGCTAGGTGCAAGAAGGATCTACCTCCCCACCTGGACCTCTTTCTCCTAATCTGTTTCATGAATAGGTCTGCAGAGGATCTTAGGGTTCTGCCTGGGACATAGTGGGTGACAAGCTTTTTCAATAAAGGCCGGACCTTTGTCATTCATATCTCTATGGGCAATACATAGTGCCTTAAACTTGATCCTGGCCTGGACAGGGAGCCCGTGTAACGTCTTCAGGGCTGCCCTAGCTGACTGTTGTCTTGGGATTCGCAGCAATATCCTTGCTGTGGCGTTCTGAACCACTTGCAGCCGGTTTATGACGTATTTGGGTGCGCACAGATACAGAGAGTTGCCGTAATCCAGTTGCGACACCACTAAGGCCTGGACCACGGTTCTGCGCGTATGTTTAAGTATGAGAAGAAGGATTTTCCGAAGCATGCTCAATAATCCAAAGCATATACCTGATAATTTCCTGGCTTGGGTTTCCATGGACAAACTTTCGTCTAGCCAGATTCCCAAGTTTTTTATCGCGTTCTTTGGGACTGGGGGTTCTCCCATTTCTGACGGCCAGCTGATAGTGTGTCTTGGGACCACCTTGTTTCCCAGGAACATGAGCTCTGTTTTACCTCCATTCAGCTTTAGGCTGCACTTCTTCATCCAATCTGCCACTTGTATCATGCATTGCCCCAGGTTGTTGTGCATGGATTGGGGGCCCTCCGTCACTGATAGTATCAGCTGGGTGTCATCAGCATATGATACTATGGATAATCCAAAGTCTTGCACTATCTCTGCCAGTGGTTGCATGTACAAGTGAAATAGTGTCGGGCTTAGTGCAGATCCCTGTGGGACTCCGCACGAGATTTGAGGGATGTCAGATAGATGCTCCCCTTCCAATAATTGGAAAGATCTGCCTTCTAAAAATGAGGTCATCCATTTTAGCTCAGGACCTGTGATACCTGCTTCCTCTAGCCTACGGATCATTGTACAGTGATCCACCGTATCGAATGCGGCGCTAAGATCTAGGCGCAGGATGGCTGCAGGATGGCAGGATGGTCTAGAATTCCCTTTAACTCGTCTGTAACCACCAGCAGGGCTGACTCCGTGCTATGTTGGGGTGGAATCCCATTTGAGTGGTATGCAACACCCGATTGTCTTCTAGGTATTGGGACAGGGTCTGATTCACATGTCTTTCAGCTATTTTGCCCAGCAATGGCAAAAGTGAAATTGGTCGATAGTTCCCTGGCTCTGCTGGATCTAACTGGGGCTTTCTCAGCAGTGGCCGTATTATAGCATGTTTCCAGGCTTTGGGGGTCACCCCTTGTGTGAGGGAGAGCGAAATGAGAGCTGCAGTGGGTTCACCCTCAGTAGGACCCCGAATGGTCAAGGTATGTTCCACTAACTAACTCTGTTAAAATAAGGATTACTCCACTCTATTTTACAATATTCTGTGAATGGATAACAATCGTGAACTGTACATATTTGTACACACTGCTTGAACCAGCTTCCGGAGAGCTGCGGTATTTGCAAAAATTGTATGTCGTCTTTATACATATATGCCCTTGGCGTGTCGCTGTATCCTGTAGTATTACAGTTTGTTATGTGCTGTGCTTTTTATCATGTGACTCCCATGTCTACTACACACGCATTTATGCATTTTAAAACTGGTACAAGTGCTGTGTGGTTCAAAAAAGGTCACAACTCTTAATGACGTTCGCATCATGTTGGCAGTTGTCACAATTGCAGTGCTTTGTACCTGAAACCTACCCGACGTCTTCTCCTTTCAGTGAGACGTCCCCTGCTCCCCCGCACCGCCCCAGACCCTGATTAACACCAGCTAATACGCGACAGAAATTGCAGAAAATACCCGCCCACCCTTCATCCTCACAGGCTGGCTTCGCTTCGGGCCTGTATCTCGGCTCATCCTCTTCAGTTTGCAGCAAAAGAGGCTGACATGGTAGGTGAAGGCCCTGGAGAGAGCATGGACAGGGCGGAAGAAGGTCTGTGGCGGGCTGGACTGTTAGCTCTGCTCTCCATCTCCACCCAGGAGTGCTGCTGTGCCCTCTGATTCCACTTGTCTCTGAGAACCTGATCTTGGAACAACAAGATGAGCACAGACAGCTCTGTCCGGCAGAGTTGAGAGCTGGAGGGCTGACCTGGCTGCTGGACCTGGCAAAGCGGCCATGTGCAGGTACAGAGCCCTATGTATCTGCCTCAGTAGTTAAAAATCCTCGTGGGGATATGGCACATTAGCCAAGTAACCGTACAGTGTGCTGAACTTAGGGCTTCATTTGCACACATTGTGGGCATCGGAACTAGTTTTATGAGATCAGCACTTTTTGATCGGACTTTGACCAAGTGCAAAAGAGAAAAAAAAGGCCGAAAAGAAATAAAGGGTGAAGTGAAATATAGGAAAACAGTGACAAATGGAGAGGAGGTTAGAAAAAAATAATCTGTAGGAGTGAATTGAGCAGACCAGAAGTGTATCTGGTGGAGGAAAAAAGCATGAGATGGCATCTTGACTATGAAGCCCGCCATTCGCCTGCATCAGTGGCGGGCTCCTAAAAAAACATTGCACAACTCCAATGTATTTATTGATTTATTTTACAAAATAAGGGTGGCGCCTTTGTGCCATCAGGACAAGAGGCAACAGTCACAGGGTGTCGTGAAATAAAGATGTGGGGACGTTGAGGTTTTTGGGCCTTAGATCATCTCTGCATCTAACACTGGCAGAATGACTGCCTCAGCTTATGGTATTGGTCACTGAGGATATGCTCAGTACAGCCAGGAATTCTGGAATCTAGCAGAGCTTAATTTGAGCCGGTGGTTTCCGGTGCTCCGCACCGGCACTTAATTGCTCAGCACTTATGACAGCCCACCACATGGTGGTCTGTTTGTCTGATTTGGAAGTCAGCGCAACAACAGTTGTGTATTAATTCAATATACATTAAAAATGACAAATACCCACATCTCAGCCCGTTCTTATAGCTTTGGGGGTTTGAATTAGTAAAACATGTCACACTTAAAGGTGTATGATGGTCAGTGGCATGTTGGTACAAGGCTGCAGCTTGTGTGCAGGGGTCTGAGTATCTCTGCTTTACTGCAACCTCTGCATGTGTGCAGCCTGCATAAGTCCACGCGCCCCTAGGAGTACCGTCAGCAGGTGGGTAAGGGGGGAACAGACACGGGTGCATTACTCCTTACACAGCTGCGGGTCCCAGGCGCACATTCCACTGACGCAGCAGTCTCGCTGCTTCGTCGTCTTCAGATACGATCTCTCCCTCGTCGTGCCCGGTGACCGTGCACCAGCGCCGCGGGTCTGCTGACCTTTGCATCGTGCTCAAAGGACGGCAAAGGCTTGCTGTGCTGGAAACGTTTGTTTATCGGTGCGGAACAGCAGCTGATCTGCCCACCTTGTCTGCTTATTCGTGCCTGCCTTCCCAAACCGGGACTCTTCACGCCTCCTGCCGCGTGGCCTCAGCACTCAGCTGAAGGCAGAGCAGAGCGGGGGTGGTAAAGAGCCAACCGATGTAGTGATAACACACTTCTGAGCACAGTCTTGTGACTCTAACAACCACCGTCGACAAGCATCCCAGAATGTCGCCTTCACCGGGTTGACAGTCTAGTGTTTAACTTCCTTTGTGGTGTTGTGGGAAATATACGCAGAGCCAGATTTACAAGGACTTGCGTGGTCCATGCGTCATACAAGTAGACGCAAGGCAAGCCGAGTCCTTAAGTGGTATTTACTAAGCCCCCCAAGGGCCAATTGGCACCACCTTGCTTGACTTTGTAAAGAAAGGTAACGCGACAGCTTACATTGCGTTACATTTAGTAGTGGTCGGTGTTCCAGGACTGGAGCACCGGTGTCCTGCGCAGTCACCCATGGAACTTGATGCAATCCCAGATTTACTAAAATAAGTAAACCTGGTGTTGGGCCAAAATGGTGTGCCCACCTGAAAGAGATGTACCAAGGAGAAATATCTTCATTACTCCTCATTACTTCCTCTTTCAATTCTGCAGCACACACGGAAAGAGGAATATGCTTCTAAGGATTGTCGGTGTGCAGGACGGTGTTCTTTGCTGCACAAAAAGAATCCTGCCTGTAACACAGACATCCTTGCACCATAGTACACTGGTTCCTCGTTGGCGCGAGGCAGCACACAGTGAGACAGTGTATGGAGAGAGCCAAATTGTGCCATATGTTACTAGATATTGTAAATTTCTGCTCAGGTGCGGAACACAGGCCCCCGCAGCCCCCGCAGTGCGGGGGGGGGGGGGTCCCTCAGCATTGTACTCAGGCCTGACAGCTCCAGATTAAATCCGGAGCGAGGGCCCCTCTGTGTACCTTGCAGGGGGTACTTTCGTTACGCCACTGTTTCTGTTGTCTTGAATCTGATGTCCCTTTCATGCAAGGTAACGCGGCGCAGCATGTTGCCTTGCTTCGTTAAGTGAAAGTTTAGTAAATCTGGCCCCTAGTTCCTGCCTTCCTCTTTATCTTCATCATCATGCGTGTGCAGTTGTGCAGACTCAAAATAAGCATCCAAGCGCTGCAACTGAGTGACCGAATCAGAGCTATCGCAATCACTTTCCTGTGCGTCAAGAGGATCACATTTTGGTCCTCAAATATTCTCCTCCATGGATTCTATCATCCATGTTGTGACGTTTTTACCGCTTGCACACACAGTCATTCATTTGGACAGTGTTTTACCAGCCTGAGTGAAGTTGCGAAGTCGACCAACGTAGAATCTAATGTAATTTCACTTGCAAATTTGCCAGCTTTGCCAAGTGGGAGGATCTTTAGGGAGTCTTCGTGGTAGCCGGAGACCATTCCTCTCAGGGCAGCAAGGGGCAATGGTTGAACTGCTGTACCTTCACAGCCGGTCTGTGCAGGGAGCCGCCTTCCCACAGCACCATTTACTGATGGAGTTATCCAGCCACAACTTCCTGTGGCAAGATGTCCTGCTGCTTGTGGGTGAGACATCCTGTGGTGGGAAATTGTCTCCATCGGCATCCACAAGGGCTAAACTTTGCCTTCGGGGAGGATGAGTGAACTCAGGAACCTTTTCCCACCTTCGTGACCATATTGCAGATGAACGACAATGTCAAAATGGTTCTTAGATCCTGGGGCTCTGTGCCGCACCGGCACATGGCTATCATCAGACATTGGTCCCTCACGTGATCATTAAAAAAAGCAACACAAGGTCACACCTACTAATTGCTGTGGGTTGGGGCATCAGAAAGAGACCCCGCCGCCCTGCCACTATCAATGGCAGCCCATTTTCTAGGGCCTCAGACTCCTGGTAACAACAACACACTGCAGGGTACTGTGAGTATACAGCGACACTGGACACTATCTAAGCACACCTTACAAACGATACATTATAGCACCTGGACACACCCCAGTAACCTGACACTGTTATACATGCCTCCAACTATGAAAGCTAGAGACCAAAATACCTTCATTTACTCATGCAATCTAGACACTGGGGAGCCTTCTGCCCATGTGTCCTAGACACTGCAGTACCCTCATGTACGCATGTAATTTACACACTACAGAACCTGAGCATACTGAACCAACCTAAACACTACTTCACCTATGTGCGCTCCTGCAACCTACACTCTTTGGTACTTGAACGTAATCATGCATTCTAGATGTATTTATTTGTATTTATTTTTAAAGTTTTGTATAGCGTGAACATGACCATGGTGGGTATCAGAGCGCTTTACATGAAGGAAGGTAAAGAATACATTGGACTAGCAAAATAGTCACATATAAGCATGACAGAACAACATTGAAAATAAACAGAGTAATACTCAATCACCTACATTTACCCATACAATCTAAACACTTCAGTGCCTGTAAGCTAGACACTACAGCCCTGCACATACCCACGCCTCAGTGGTACCTGTGCAACCACGATGTCACAAAGCCTACATGTACCTGTGCAGCCAAGACAATGTGGTATCTGTGTGTACCCTCGCAAGCCAGCCACTGCAACCCTTGCACAGACCCGCACCTCTGTGGTACCTGTGCAACCAAGACACTGTGGTATCTGTGTGTACCCTCGCAAGCCAGCCACTGCAACCCCTGCACAGACCCATGCCTCTGTGGTACCTATGCAACCAAGACACTATGGTACCTGTGTGTACCCTCGCAAGCCAAACACTGCAACCCATGCACAGACCCATGCCTCTGTGGTACCTATGCAACCAAGACACTATGGTACCTGTGTGTACCCTCACAAGCCAGACACTACAGCCCTGCACATACCCACGCCTCTATGGTACCTGTGCAACCATGATGTCACGAAGCCTACATGTACCTGTGCAACCAAGACAATGTGGTATCTATGTGTACCCTCGCAAGCCAGCCACTATAACCCCTGCACATACCCACGCCTCTGTGGTACCTGTGCAACCAAGACACTATGGTACCTGTGTGTACCCTCGCAAGCCAGACACTGCAACCCATGCACAGACCCATGCCTCTGTGGTACCTGTGCAACCACCATGTCACGAAGCCTACATGTATCTGTGCAACCAAGACAATGTGTAAGTAAGTAAGTAAGTAGCTTTATTCGATAAAAACATATCATAAAAGCATTTTCCACCTTTTTTTTAAAAAAGAACATTTTTAAAAAGCAATCGTCAGCATAAAAACATTTCATATCCGGAACAGCATGTTGGGTAGGGGGGTCATTCACTGAGTTAACAGTTTTCTTGCAGTTCTTAGACGCCAAGCCCAGCCCAAAAATTTTGCCATACAAGTGGAAAAGAAGGGTCTAGCATCTGTCCGTAAAATACGCAGGGCTTCCAAGTGAGAACGAGTTCCCAGACACCTGCACAGGGGCTTCAACCACCTACGTCTCGGAGCTACATAGACACTACATTCAAACAACATGTGGGACACAGACTCAACCCTTAGATCACAAAAGGGGCAATAAGGTACAGTTTGAGCGGGCGGTTTCCAAGTGGACATAAACTCACATAATGGAAGCACCCCCATCCTAAACTTAATGTACACTGCTCTGTCCCATGAGCTCTGAATGGTGTCTAGATAAAGTTCCCTTAACGGCGAGTCTTTGACCGACAGAAACAGAACTACAGATTTACAATGATTTATACTTCGGGCCCTCTCATTATCTACCCATGCCCAATAAACCTTCTTTAGCTGTTGTTTCGGGGGTGCAGATTTATTAGCCCAAGCCTCTCCTAGGCCTAATTTATAAAGCAGCTTTTTTACCTCCCTAAGCCAGGTGATCTTATGTAAACCTGGTAATGACAAAATGTCATTCAGAGCTTCTGCATAGCTTCTTAATTCCTGAACATTCCAGATTCTGGACCATAACAAAAGTGGGCGTAGTTTCGCTTGGTCGCAAATTGCCCGGGTACCTGCATCTAACAACAATGGGATTGTTGGCGTGCTGTGGGGCAAACCCATTAGATCTTTATGGAAGTTGTTCTCAAGATGGGCCAGAGTGTCAACTCTATGAGTGCCCCACAGCTCAGCACCGTAAAGTGCCGCACTTACAACCCTAGCCCTATAGATATCTAGGGGAGCCCCAATAGGTTTTAATAATGAGGCTCGCTGTTCCTTGAGCAATGCACCTGCCACCCTTTTGTGAGTAAGAAAGATTTTTTGGTGGTGTGCCTTCCAGCTCATGGTGTCACTGATGCGTATACCCAGATAATCAAATTCTTTGACGCGATCAAGTGGAACAGAATCTAGGACCGGGGGATAGACGGATTTTTTGGGCGGGTTAAGGACTAAAAACTTAGTTTTGCCTATGTTTATGGCCAAACCCCTTCCTTCACAGAAGGTTTGAAAGCTAGAAAGCAGCGATTGGATGCCCATTGGTGATTTTGAAATTAGGAGGGTATCGTCTGCGAACAGGAGCGTTGGGATTTTCCTTCCAGCCAGGGTTGGTGCATCCGATGGTTGTTGTAGAAGATGCTCCACCACTCCGTTAATATAAAGAGAAAACAGAGTGGGGGCAAGCACACAGCCCTGGCGAACGCCTCTGTCCACCGGGATACGAGATGTTTTCTCTCCCTGTGCGCCCCATCTAATTTGGGCAAAATTCCTATCGTGAAACTTCACGAGCAGCGACAGCAAATATGGAGGGAGGCCTAACCCATCGAGGACGTTCCATAAAAGTGCGCGTGGTACCAGGTCGAAGGCAGTCCGCAAGTCAATGAAGACTAAATACAGACTGCCCCCTCCCAGCACCACCACTTTCCAATAAATCATTAGAAGGCGGAACGTCTGCTCGATTGTGCCTGTTCCTGTTCTGAAGCCCGCTTGAAGATCTGACAGGATGTGATTTCCATCTGCCCACTCGTTAATCCTGCCCAATACCACCTTCCCTGCTACCTTTTGGGAAGAGTCCAGTAAACTAATTGGACGGTAGTTCGCTGGGTCGTCCCTAGAACCTTTTTTAAAAATAGGTACGACCTCAGCGCCCCTCCATGAGTCGGGAAAGACTCCACCCAACATAACTTCGTTCAAAAGCGAGGCAATTAATCTACTCCAAATGGGTGGGTAATTCTTAATTAGGTCTCCTGGGATTCCGTCAGGACCCGCTGCTTTGTTCGAGACAATACATTGGATTGCTCTCTCTACTTCTAAGCTGGTAAATAGGCCATCATAGCACGGGAGGTTGATTGTAGAATTAGGCAATAAACCCATGGGTGTGTGGGCCAGCTGGGGGAGGCCTGGAGGAGCGGAGTACAGTTGTAAAAAGTGGTCGAACCATACCCCCCCTGTAATGTTACGAGTTAACTGCTGGTCAATGGGCTTTTCCCTAGATCTTAATAGGTCCCAGAACCTCTTGGCATCCTTCCTGGTGCTAGCCTCTACTAAATCTCCCCAAAAGTTAAAATCATAAACCTGTTTGGCTTCAAATATAGTTTTTTTGTAAAATTTTCTAGCAGCCCTAATAGCAGCTGTGTCTTTGGACTTCAATGTCACAACAAGTTCCTTCTTAGCTTCACGACATTTTGCAGTATACCACTTGTCTGACTGTTTATGCAAGGTTTTCGAGGGACCCCTACGAGTGGTTTGGGGAACAATAAATAAGTCACTCAGTGCCAATACAGTCTCAGTGAAAAGAGGTAAGATCTTCTTATCGGTTAAACTTAAAGTGTTCATCCGGGGCTCCACCTCTTCCAAAATAGACCCGGCTTGGGCCATCCTTGTTTCATCGGCTAAGACTTTTGCCCACTTTAAGCGCCTACTACAATTTGAGGGGACTAATTCGTGGGAGGATTTCCACTTATGACCGAGTGGGCCTTGACTTCCAGCCTGCCAAGGAGATGAAATAGATAGCGATAAGGGGTTGTGGTCGCTATCACCCGACACTATAACCTCCATATCTAGGTGATGTTGCCAGAGATTGTAATTAAGCATAATATAATCAATCCTAGACGTATGGTCTTGTCTGTTATAAGTGTGTGCACCCATATGGTCAGATTTAGATCGTCCATTTGTCGGTCGCAAATTATGCTCCATACAGAGGGCATTGATCTCTATTGCTATTTGCGTCCATTTGGGAATCGGGTCAAGATTCAAAATAGGAATACCTCTCCTGGTGTCCTCCTCAAAAGTGTCCAAGATATCATCGCTGGCCAAGGGCTCAAAACAGCAGTTAAAATCGCCTGCAAGCATTATATAGGAGTCCGCATTGCAGGCAGCCAGGTTGCGGTTTAGGCCTGTAGGAGGTAGATGGGATACACCACCTTTGGCACCCCTCAGGTAGATGTTGAAGACTTCCATACTTCTTCCCCCTTTGTATGTTATCGTTAGCCACTGGAGATCCGGTGATTGGGTATTTCTTTCTTTCACCCTGAAGCCCAGAGTAATACTAATCCATATAATAAGGCCGCCTGATGGGCGACCTTTGGATCCCTGTTCCTGGACTGCAGGGATAAAAAAGGTGGAGAATCCCACTCGATGTCTTGGCTCCAAACACCAGGTTTCCTGAAAGAGGCAAATGTGAAAGGGTTCCAGGAAGTCGTTCCATTCGGGGATGTCAAAGTTACGACCAAGACCAGCCACATTCCAAGATAGAATTTTTAGGACAGAGTCAACTTTCGGAGAGACTTTGATGGGGTCAATGAGCATAGGAGAAACAATCACACCCACAGGTCTTAGGGGCCTCACAGATGGCTCGATTTGCTGGGGATTGGAGGTCGCATAGGAGGCAAGGCAGGTAGAATCCGGGTGTTCAAGAGAAGTAAATGCAGGGGGGGTCATGCAGAGCAAGTTTGACCAATCTTCCCTGCTACAATTTACTGTTCTGTCTAATGACAATATCACCCCATCAACCCTTACATTGTTGGATCGTCCTACTCGGCTTATTACAGGCTCAAGGGCAGGACAATCAATAGAATGATGCCTTTGTAAAGTTGAGAATTCCCTTCGGGGTTGTTTGGGAGATTGCACAGGGAGTCAATCCACCTCCTCTAAGCCTCTGAATCTATTAAAAGTAGAGAGACCATTCCAATGTAGAGGGGTCTCCCGGTGGCACCAGGGCCTATTCGGTCGTTGGTGGTGTTGGACCAATGACCAATTGTTCCCCTGGTTACAGATAGGTCGGGGGGGATAAAAAAAGGATAGTGGTTTAGGTTTGATTAAGGAGTCATCATTACTGGGCCAACTACAGATACGATGTGCCGTGTGTGGATCTTCGAAGGTCACTACTATGCAGTCCCCCGAGCTGGATTTCAGCGATGGCCCTACCCAGGGGGTTCTGCGAACCATCAGTACACGACTTCTTCTACCATTGGGGATTGGTCTGTTAACATTTAACCAGTGCATTATTTTATTTTTCAGCGACCAATGATTTTCAAATTGGCCATTACCTATCATAGGAACACCCGTCAAGACAACCACATAGTCATTTGCCTCTGGGGGAAGGTCAATATAGCCACCTCTAAAATTATCTTTGGCTGGGGGAACCTGGGTTTCACTGGAGATCGATCTATTTAGTGTTTCGCGTTTGGAATGTTGCAGGTTACGTATGGGACCTCGTGGGGGAGCCTTTGGTTTAACGCGAGCTTGCTCCTCCGTAGCTGACCTTGGTTTAACGCGAGCTTGCTCCTCCGTAGCTGACCTTGGTTTAGGGACAGATTTTATTTTGGGTGGTACTGAAGAGGAAGCTTGATTGATTTGGGGTGCGGTAGGTTGTGGCGATGAGTCAGCTGCAATAATGCCCTGGTTTTCCAGACTTTTCAAGCCAAGAGTGGCCAAAGCAATAATGCTCTTCTCTATTTCTAACAAGTTATTTTCTATCCTTGATAGTCTTAGGTCTAGAGGTGACAAAAGTTTTTTAAGTGTGTCCCAAACCACCTCTATAAATTCTTTATTATTATTAGTTAACCCGTCTACTTCGGGATCCCCACCTGTTGGAGTATTAAGGAAGGGAGTAGATGGTTTTTTTCCCTGCCCCTCACTACATAACTGGGTATTAGGGATAATCTCTACTCCAGCGTTAAATGCTGTGATGTTGGTCACTAGCAGATCTTTTGGAACAGCAATTTTCGCTTTCTTGCGGTAATAAGCTGAGCGAGAATTGCGTTTCCTCTTCGGTTGTTTAACACTGGAAATATTATTGGACAGATTCGGGAAAAATGCAATGGGGACAGGGATGTGCACACTAAGAGGTGTCGATGGAGTTTCCTCATTCTTACTTCCTGAGGCAAATTGGGGAGTAGCCGGAATCGGTGAATGGTGAACATCGGCCTGAGTAACTATACAATGTGGGCGGGCTGGGCGCTCAGGGGTGACAGAAGTGGCTATGTGGCCTAGAGAGGATTTCTTGGAAAGTGCAATTACTTGGGACACTCTTCTGGCGGCATCTAGTTCTAACGAGACCCGGGATTGGAGCTTGGATATCTCTTCGTCTATGGCTATATTGGTGCGGGTTATAAAGTCATCCATGGGGCCACTGATTTGTGACCCACGTTTAGAAGACTTGCTACGGGTTACCCTTGGATCCATAGCGCTAAGTCACTGTGACAAAGGTCAGTCTATTTCCCCTCAGATATTAATTTAGCTTACAAAAATATCGAGCCAAAAGGGGTGGGCCAGTCCAGTCCTCTCAGTCCTCGAACGGCCTCAAACGGCCCGCTCTTTGCCCGGTCTTAGCCCCGGACGCTCCCGCGCGCTCCCGCGCAGCGTCACTCTCCAATATTTATGTGCCAAAGACCAATGGGGTGTGTTGTAGAAAGGTGTGGGCGGGGCGTTCAGGGAGAGCGGGGCCAGGTGATTCAGCCTCCGGGTCCGGGACTCCTGGGAAGGTGAGTCCCGGTTCGCGCTCGCAGCCCTGAAGCCTCACACGCCCCCACAGAGCAGCCAGGCAGGAGACCAGCAGCAGGCGGTAAAGGTCAGGGGATTCCGCAGCGGGACCCGCGAAGCGGGTTCCGCAAGTCGTGGGTTTGAGCAGCCCTCACACAGATGCAGCGCCGGCCAGGAGCAACAAACAGCGTCCCACGAAGAAAGGGTCCAGGTGCCTTTGAAATTGTAGAAAGGTGTGGGCGGGGCGTTCAGGGAGAGCGGGCCAGGTGATTCAGCCTCCGGGTCCGGGACACCTGGGAAGGTGAGTCCCGGTTCGCGCTCGCAGCCCTGAAGCCTCACACGCCCCCACAGAGCAGCCAGGCAGGAGACCAGCAGCAGGCGGTAAAGGTCAGGGGATTCCGCAGCGGGACCCGCGAAGCGGGTTCCGCAAGTCGTGGGTTTGAGCAGCCCTCACACAGATGCAGCGCCGGCCAGGAGCAACAAACAGCGTCCCACGAAGAAAGGGTCCAGGTGCCTTTGAAATTGTAGAAAGGTGTGGGCGGGGCGTTCAGGGAGAGCGGGGCCAGGTGATTCAGCCTCCGGGTCCGGGACTCCTGGGAAGGTGAGTCCCGGTTCGCGCTCGCAGCCCTGAAGCCTCACACGCCCCCACAGAGCAGCCAGGCAGGAGACCAGCAGCAGGCGGTAAAGGTCAGGGGATTCCGCAGCGGGACCCACGAAGCGGGTTCCGCAAGTCGTGGGTTTGAGCAGCCCTCACACAGATGCAGCGCCGGCCAGGAGCAACAAACAGCGTCCCACGAAGAAAGGGTCCAGGTGCCTTTGAAATTGTAGAAAGGTGTGGGCGGGGCGTTCAGGGAGAGCGGGGCCAGGTGATTCAGCCTCCGGGTCCGGGACTCCTGGGAAGGTGAGTCCCGGTTCGCGCTCGCAGCCCTGAAGCCTCACACGCCCCCACAGAGCAGCCAGGCAGGAGACCAGCAGCAGGCGGTAAAGGTCAGGGGATTCCGCAGCGGGACCCGCGAAGCGGGTTCCGCAAGTCGTGGGTTTGAGCAGCCCTCACACAGATGCAGCGCCGGCCAGGACCCACACCTCTGTGGTACCTATGCAAACAAGACACTATGGTACCTGTGTGTACCCTCGCAAGCCAGACACTACAGCCCTGCACATACCCACGCCTCTATGGTACCTGTGCAACCATGATGTCACGAAGCCTACATGTACCTGTGCAGCCAAGACACTGTGGTATCTGTGTGTACCCTCGCAAGCCAGCCACTGCAACCCTTGCACAGACCCGCACCTCTGTGGTACCTGTGCAACCAAGACACTGTGGTATCTGTGTGTCCCCTCTCAAGCTAGACACTAAAACCCCTGCTCATACCCACGCCTCTGTGGTACCTTTGTGTACCCTACATGTAGCTATGCAACCTAGATACTGTGGTTTCTGTGTGCACCACCGCAAGCTAGACACTACAACCCCCACACATACCCACACCTCTGTGGTACCTGCAAGCCCGAACTGGCCCTGGGTACCTGTGCAACCAAGACACAAGAGTATCTGGGTGCACCCTCGCAAGCTAGACACTACAGCCCCCACAAATACCCATGCCTCTGTGGTACCTGCAGGCCGGGACTGGCCCTGGGTACCTGGGCAACCAAGACACAAGAGTATCTGGGTGTACTCTCGCAAGCTGCACACTACAACCCTTGGCTCTGGTACCTGTGCATACCTCGCCCTGTTGTGACTCTACAACCCCTTTGCAAATGTTAAGAATCACTTAACACCAGCAGCAACATTTCTTACCACTACCCTGTTTACCACTTGACCATTTCGACACTATGTGGGACCTCAGAGGCGCACATTGACTACCTGCTGGGGTCTTCTACTATAATACATTTAGCTGCCCTGGCTTGAGAGAGGTTTCTTTTCTTCATTTCAGTTTTAGTGAATGAGAAAAGAAGGAGGCGCTGACATTCTGAGCTGTGCTGCTGGGGCGCCATATTGTACCCTGTGGACTCCTGGGATGGACGTGCTGCGCGCCCTGCTTCTCTGCCGCCCATTAACAGTTATGCAATGGTGGGGTGTGCCCAGGCCACGGGAAGGGGGGGGGGGGGCAGCTGTTCGTTTAAAATGCCCTCCTTAGCAGCCATGACCGACTTATGCTGCTGAGGGTACATATGGGCGTGGCACACATTAGTCACTCAACGCACTCATCTGAGGTTAGCTCCCACTGCTGGTCCCTACCTGTGCATTAAATCATTTATATAATGTGGAGTGTTTTAATATAAAGGGTGTGACGTCAGGCCAAATGGGACCTTCAATGAAGCTTGTCAAGATGCAACAAAAAACACACGCTACCGTTTTCTCGAAATGCGTCCTTCCATGGAACAAATCTTGTATTTTAATTGAACTTAAACATGCAAATGGCTCCCAGGCTGCACACTAGGTGCCAATTAAAAATGAATTTATTCTAGAGGGACTGTTACCTCAGCGAGTTTCTTGTCATGCTCGGCGAATTTCTATTAACAAGTCAAGAGAGGTGAGGATGTACGTGTTAAATAAAAGTGTGGATGCGGCTTTTCCACATTCTTGCAGCTCTGTGGACATGAATCTGTAGGAAGTGTTCACAAGCCCTTCTGAAAGGAATGGAACAGCGATTGGTATAGGACCGACTTAGACACAATGCTGTGACGATGCCTGAGGAATGACTGGGGCAAATAACTAAATGGGTTCTCCTTTCCACCGTATTCAAGCAATCCAAATATCTTTAAGCTCTGGGTCCAGAGTTCTCCCCTCCATGCCTTTATTTTAGTAGATGCTTCTCGAGAGTTCTCCCACCCATGCCTTTGTTCTAGTTAACACTCGTCAAGAGTTCTCCCACCCTTGCCTTTGTTTGAATGGATACTACTCAAGAGTTCTCCCACCCATACCTTTGTTCTAGTTACCACTCGTCAAGAGTTCTCCCACCCATGCCTGTGTTTTAGCAGATGCTTCTCAAGAGTTCTACCTTCTAATGGATACTTCTTAAGAATTGTCCAGACACTGGCTTAATCTTGTTCTAATGGACACTCCTCAAGAGTTCTCCCACTCATGCCTTTGTTCTAGTGGACACTCCCCTAGAGTTCTACCACCCATGCCTTTGTTTGAATGGATACTACTCAAGAGTTCTCCCACACATGTCTTTGTTCTAGTGGAGCTTCTCGAGAGTTTTCCCACACATGCCTTTGTTCTAGTGGACACTCCTCAAGAGTTCTCCCACCCTTGCCTTTGTTTGAATGGATACTACTCAAGAGTTCTCCCACCCATGCCTTTGTTCTAGTGGACACTCCCCAAGAGTTCTCACACCCATACCTTTGTTCTAGCTAACACTCGTCAAGAGTTCTCCCACCCATGCCTGTGTTTTAGCAGATGCTTCTCAAGAGTTCTCCCTTCTAATGGATACTTCTTAAGAATTGTCCAGACACTGGCTTAATCTTGTTCTAATGGGCACTCCTCAAGAGTTCTCCCACTCATGCCTTTGTTATAGTGGACACTCCTCAAGAGTTCTCCCACCCATGCCTTTGTTCTAATGGACACTCCTCAAGAGTTCTCCCACCCATGCCTTTGTTCTAGTGGACACTCCCCTAGAGTTCTACCACCCATGCCTTTGTTTTAGTGGACACTTATCAAGAGTTCTCAAGAGCAATGGTTTTTTTCTCTCGCTTCTCACTCTCTCTTTCTTCCTCTTTCTTCCTCTCCCCCTTTCAATCTCCAGATTTACAGACCTTTGTCCGTCAGGTGCAGTATCTTTGACTGCTGGTAGAAACCTGGACTGGTTTTCCGTTTTCGTTTTACAAAAAAGGCTCAACCATTCCTTACAACCCACAATATATATATATGTTTTGTCTTAACTTTGCAAAATTAAGAGAAGGATTGTAATGTGAAACAATGTTTTAGTAGGAGCCGATTATTGTGGTGGAGTCCCGCGGGCTGGACAGGCCACACGGGCCACCCAGAGAGTCCTTGGTGGGATGCATCGAGGGCTGGGTGGGCTCAGGCACCTGAGCTCATCCAGCCTCGAAAAATGCTGCCTCGCACATCACATGCTGTATGATTTGTTGCTGCAGAGAAATAATGCTCTTGAGGACAGAGCCAGACCCTGATATTGCAGAATATTGTATATTTTGCTTCAGAACTGGATGTTAAAATCATTCAGCTTTTCGGTTAAGTTTGAAACATTGAGGCCAAGAAAACCTTGTTTGGTCCCATTTAAATATTGTGTATATATAACACATTCCTTCCCACCAGACAAGGCTGCTTTCACTCACTGCACTCACTCATTGCATTGTGAGGCTGGTGTAAGGCTGCTTTCACTCACTGCACTCACCCATTGTCTGCACTGTGAGGCTGGTATAAGGCTGCTTTCACTCACTGCAGTCACCCATTGTCTGCACTGTGAGGCTGGTGTAAGGCTGCTTTCACTCACTGCACTCACTCATTTTCCTCATTGTGAGGCTGGTGTAATGCTGCTTTCACTCACTGCACTCATTCAGTGGCTGCACTGTGAGGCTGGTGTAAGGCTGCTTTCACATACTCATTGTCTGTTTGAAACATTGAGGCCAAGAAAACCTTGTTTGGTCCCATTTAAATATTGTGTATATATAACACACTCCTTCCCACTAGACAAGGCTGCTTTCACTCACTGCACTCACTTATTGTCTGCATTGTGAGGCTAGTTTAAGGTTGCTTTCACTCACTGCACTCACCCAGTGGCTGCACTGGGAGGATGGTGTAAAGCTGCTTTCACTCACTGCACTCACTCATTTTCCTCATTGTGAGGCAGGTGTAAGGCTGCTTTCACTCACTGCACTCACTCATTTTCCTCATTGTGAGGCAGGTGTAAGGCTGCTTTCACTCACTGCACTCGCCCAGTGGCTGTACTGTGAAGCTGTTGTAAGGATGCTTTCACTCACTGCACTCACTCATTTTCCTCATTGTGAGGCAGGTGTAAGGCTGCTTTCACTCACTGCACTCACCCAGTGACTGTACTGTGAAGGTGGTGTAAGGCTGCTTTCACTCACTGCACTCACTCATTGTCTGCATGTTGAGGCTGGTGTAAGACTGCTTTCACTCACATTGTCTGCATTGTGAGGCTGGTGTAAGGCTGCTTTCACTCACTGCATTCATCAAGTGGCTGCACTGTGAGGCTGGTGTAGGCTGCTTTCACTAACTAATTGTCTGCATTGTGAGGCTGGTGTAAGGCTGCTTTCACTCACTGCACTCACCCAGTGACTGTACTGTGAGGCTAGTGTAAGGCTGCTTTCACTTGCTGCGCTCCCTCATTGTCTGCACTCTGATGCTGGTATAAGGCTGCTTTCACTCACTGCACTCACACATTGTCTGCATTGTAAGGCTGGTGTAAGGCTGCTTTCACTCACTGCACTCACCCAGTGGCTGCACTGGGAGGATGGTGTAAAGCTGCTTTCACTCACTGCACTCACTCATTGTCTGCATTGTGAGGCTGGTGTGAGGCTGCTTTCACTCACTCGCTCATTGTCTGCATTGTGAGGCTGGTGTAAGGCTGTTTTCACTCACTGCACTCACCCAGTGGCTGTACTGTGAAGGTGGTGTAAGGCTGCTTTCACTCACTGCACTCAGTCATTGTCTGCATGTTAAGGCTGGTGTAAGACTGCTTTCACTCACATTGTCTGCATTGTGAGGCTGGTGTAAGGCTGCTTTCACTCACTTCATTCATCAAGTGGCTGCACTGTGAGGCTGGTGTAGGCTGCTTTCACTAACTAATTGTCTGCATTGTGAGGCTGGTGTAATGCTGCTTTCACTCACTGCACTCACCCAGTGACTGTACTGTGAGGCTAGTGTAAGGCTGCTTTCACTAGCTGCGCTCACTCATTGTCTGCACTCTGATGCTGGTGTAAGGCTGCTTTCACTCACTGCACTCACGCATTGTCTGCATTGTAGGGCTGGTGTAAGGCTGCTTTCACTCACTGCACTCACTCATTGTCTGCATTGTGAGTCTGGTGTGAGGCTGCTTTCACTCACTCGCTCATTGTCTGCATTGTGAGGCTGGTGTAAGGCTGTTTTCACTCACTGCACTCACCCAGTGGCTGCACCGGGAGGCTGGTGTAAGGCTGCTTTCACTCACTGCACTCACCCATTGGCTGTACTGTGAGGCTGGTGTCAAACCATTTCCAGACATGCATTCACAATGTTTTTCATGCCAATCCCAAACCACCCTATCCTCCTGCATGACCTGCTGTAAACATGCCAACCCCCAAGTTGCCTTGCATGGAGGCAGGTTTTTGGGTATTTGGCCTTAGGGTGAAAAGCAAAGCCTATGCTTGGCCATCAAAGACCTCTGCATGCTTTACGGTGACACCTCAGCAATCCATTTAAAGCTCAAGAACAAGACGCAGCCCTACGGACTCTAAACACCCCCCGCAATGAAGGCCCAGCTTGAGGACATGTTCAGCGGCAGTGGCAGGAGGACCAAGCATGGGGACGCAACAAAGGATGTGATGGGTTAGTAGGCTGTTGGGATCCAAAAGCGATTAGTGTCTAATTTGTAAAAATAAAGAAATTAATAAGCCATTCTGTCAAATATACTTTATTTGGTTAGTTAAATCCATAAAGTTATGTACATTAGTAGAACTAAATAGCATACAATGTCATAAAATATATTCAGGGAAAGATCACATGCAATAATACATTTGCATTATAAAACTCCTTCAGCACTTAAAAAGTCCCTTCTTACATCTAAGAGCTCCTGTCAAGAAACTTGCAACATTAAAACAAATGAAGGGTCTCAACAGCATCTGAAGGAAATTCAGGGCCAGTCTTACTTGAAAGATACCTTTCCCTTGGGATGGGTTAGTAGGCTGTTGGGATCCAAAAGCGATTAGTGTCTAATTTGTAAAAATAAAGAAATTAATAAGCCATTCTGTCAAATATACTTTATTTGGTTAGTTAAATCCATAAAGTTATGTACATTAGTAGAACTAAATAGCATACAATGTCATAAAATATATTAAGGGAAAAATCACATGCAATAATACATTTGCATTATAAAACTCCTTCAGCACTTAAAAAGTCCCTTCTTACATCTAAGAGCTCCTGTCAAGAAACTTGCAACATTAAAACAAATGAAGGGTCTCAACAGCATCTGAAGGAAATTCAGGGCCAGTCTTACTTGAAAGATACCTTTCCCTTTTAACAAGGGGAGGATATAGCGGTGTCGCAGTCAGCAATAGTGATCACAAAACATTACAAAATGCATGGTATCTTGGGGTGGAGAATGATCCCCGGTGCATGGACCCAGATCTTCCATTTTGCGTCTCAGCTACGGCTCCGCCAGTGACCAATGCAAAAGGGTCAATCTGAATCTTACTAAAAGAAAGCGAGGTTTGGGTATTGTGACCACCGTCAAGTATGGCTCTACAGCAGAACACAACTCTAAAAGAATATACGCCGTTACTGTGGGTTTGGAGAGCTGTCCGACTTTTCTGTCGGCATATGCTCCAGAGAGGAAATGTTTCTTGATCCAGGGCAGATCTTTCTTGGTTATCCTTCATGGAGGCTCAAATAGGTCCAAACGCCCCCACTTCTCCATTGAGATCTTAAATGAATAAGCATTTTCCTAGGAAAACGTCACCTACAGTGACCGATGCCAGGCTTGCTAAATACCAAGTCTGTCTGGTCTTGAATGCACCTCAAGCCTCCTTCTTCCACATCTTGCATTTGCTGCCTCTTTACCTCAATCTTGCAAGTTCTTGTTCACCACCCCAGTCATCACCACTGGAAGAAGTCCATTCAACAGCACTCTTTGTATCCTGCTATGTAATAACCCTCTTTACAAAACAGAGTCCAAGCCTCGGAGTACTTAGTCACTACGTTCATGCCTCTGGGAATAGTGCTAGCTGGTCGCCTTAAGCTTGTGGCCACTTCACAGCACAGAGTTACAGGCGTGCTCGTTTACAGATCTATGGTACTGTACTTATACACTAGTATAAAGAACTCTGCGTTGGTACGTTAAGGTGTTGGCATAATACACAAGGGCTGGTTTGGAGAACTGACTAGTGGTGAACTTCAGTGGATTCTCAGACTTCTCGTGTTTGTCCTCAGTCGACGATTGACCAAGTAATAGGCTTATCCTATGAACTTTATGAATCATCTCATCTGTAGGAGCTGATATCATTTGTTAATTGTAATCAGTGTGGTGGCCTTGTTTTAGGAGACCTTAAAGTCTGATTTCAATACTCCCTTAGGTGGCAGTAGCCACGTCAACCACATCATTGACAGAAATATGATGTTGGTGGATCAATTTGGGACTTCTGGAACTGTTTCAGAGTCGAGTCACTGCTAGAGAGCCTACCACCAGTAGACATACAGGTATGATCTAGCCTGTATGTTCAATGCGCTGGTGTTAACTGGTTTACACCAGACCTTAGGTCTCAGTGGAAAACGCTGGCACGAGCTCTATTCAAGAAGAAGGCCACACCGAAAAATATGCTACGTGTAGAAGAATCCGGGGCCCTGTAAAATAAAAATAAAAAAGCTGTTTGGGAAGCCAGACAATCAAGTGTAATAAAACATTGGCTAGAACTGGAGGACATTTCCAAATCAAGAGTTTCCAGGAAATGTTGGGTTTATGCTAAAAATGTAATGGGAGGGCAAATAAGATGAGTGGTAACCATGGCATTGCTCTTTCTCTGGAACAGTCTGTCACCTTTAATTATGTTAACCCAGCTATTCAGTGACAACCCCCTGTACCAACATAACGTCAAATGCAGTAAGACCCACAACAGCGGACAATAACCAGGAAACACTAGCATAGGCTAAACCAAGCACTGGCAATGCAAATCGGTCTGGCTTAAAAATGCACTGTCAAGCTATACATAAAAATCCATATAGGTTAATGACTGGCCTCCTCCCATCTGTGCTACAGCCAGAGAAAAACACCATAAATTATCTAGTTATCCAAGACACTTTAATAGCATTACAATGTCATGTGTGTGCCCCTGAAAGTTCAATCTCAGGCTGCTGGATAAATAAACAAAATGATCACAGCTGTGTGGATGGCAAGCACTTTTTTTGTAGAAGCACACAATTTCTGCCTAATCAAAACATGTACTCCTGGCTCCCAACATGTGGGCAGGGCCGAAACCCTTTTCTTGTGGTTTTAACACAATTGTCTGGTGACAGCTGCGCTGTCAAGGGAGACCACAAAAAGGGGTGCGTGGTTGCACCCACGTTGTTTCATTTCTATGTGTCTGACATTGGTCCTACAATGGAAAATCAAGCAGCTTGTCCTCTGAATCTCGAAGGCTGTCCCTCAGGCCCAATGGCAGCTCCGCCGCAATGGCGGAGGAGCATCGCCTCACTGCCTGGCGCAGAGCCAGCAAATGAAAAATAAAACGACGCTCTATGATTGTTTTATTTTTTGTTTGCCAGCTTGGACATGGAGCGGTGGGGCGGGTCATGGGCGGGTGTAGGAGGAGTGATTGTGCCCTCCCTAAGTGCTCATGTGTGTTTGTCTGGCCGTCTCTGGCTTAGCCATTTAGGTTTCACCAGCCCGGCTGCATTCAGTAGCCGGGCTGGAGAAACCCCCACACTCTCCCTGGTCTGAGTAGGGCGTCTTTTCAGTCTGCTCAGACCAATCACTGCGCTGCCCTGCAGCACAGGGATTGGCTTGGAGTCTGTCCCAGGGGCTGCTGGGACCCAGGAAGACCTGGGACCCAGGAGCGACGCGGGACCCAGGAGCGACGCGATGCGGGGGGGGGTGAGTGGCGTCAGGTAAGTTTGAAAAATTATCATTTACCCGTCCTGTGTCCACCCACGTTTGCTCTCCTGCCCCCCGTACCCTCCCCCTACCTGCCCCACCACCCTTTGTTAGTGGTGGCCGCCTATGCAATATAGGGACCACATTTGTTTTTGACAGGACCAGGGAAGGCCGAAGCACCCATTGCTGGCTCTAGGGTTACCCGCAAAGAATAGTCCTTGTGGGTGAGCAGCCCACGGTCAAGTATTGTAGTGCTTAGCAACTGTTTTAAGAAGTTAGTTATCTGGACTCACAAAGACATCCGCCTATAAGTGCCTGGAGGTTTTGTTCCAGGACAGAGGGCATTATTAGGCTCCTCTGGCTGCACTTAAACCGAAGGGCACTTCTTGAATCTTTGCTCAATTACGTCTGGCTAGCAAACTCATAGGGCTGTCTGTAAAGCCGGTAGGCTGGGAGAACCAAACTATTGCCTACCTTGAAATATGGATTAGAACGTCAGTTTAAACTTTGGTTAGACACAAGTCAGTGTAAAATGTTAAGACATCTGTTCTATCTTCCTGCCTTTACTGTTGATGCTCAAATTTGTCTATTCAAATGATTTCTGCTATTTGATACCGATCTGTTGTGGTCCTGGCGCAAACCAGGAAAGACATACAAGAGATGCTTAAAGCTTAGTTGCAAAAGAATTTCAGACTATCCCAGGTTGCCTTGTTTCTATCTGGCAGTTATCCCTAGCAGCGCTTAATTTGTAAAAATATACATGCCGGGGCCCTCCTCAGGAGGGCACTGCAGCTTGCACCACCCATTGCCCCTGCCGGCACTGCCAATGGCAGTACCAACACAATTACTAATCATCACACTCCTACAAGTGAGACAATTCAGTCTATTCCATGCCCCCAAAGCCAGAAGAATAACTTGGGCGACAGTCAATAGTAAGTTTTAAAGTATATTAAATTAATAAACAACTGTTTAAATTAGACAGACAGTGCCACCATGTGGCAGATTGTTACAATCCCAGTGTTGACAATTAAATGCTGGTGCCTAGCAATGGAAACCCCCGGCTCAAATTAAGCACTGATCCCTAGACAGGACTTATTCTGTTTACGAAGACAGTAGACTAAAGTATTTGAAGCCTTGACTTTGTCAATGTCCTTTTATAAGTACATTTCCCATGGCTTTGATTTTTTTGGCAATTGATAACCCTGTGATTAATTTTGATCTTTTGTATGTAAGGCCAAGACTTTTTTACTTTGAAATTGGAGTTTAGGCATTTCTTCAAAAGCATATTTTCTATTTATAGATGTGGTTTTAATTAACTAAATCAATTTTCAAAAATCTGAAATATGTTGCTGTTAATGGAACCCACGACATAGGTCATAGCACAACCTCTGGTTATAGCCCACATCTTTATTCCTAAAGAACAAAGTTCTATCAAGAGCAGGTCGAGATGGTTTCTTCTTTATCCAGGAGATGTTGTTCCAGAGGTAATGGTGATCGATTTAATCTGTCCCTCTTCTGGTGGATGATTAAAGTAACACCATCCAATAAATATCCCCCCAAAAAGTCATGTTCAATTGGAGGAAAGAGTCACAGACATAAAAACCTCCAAGAAGTTGCGGGTCTGAAGTAGATGGTAGGGTAAAGAGAACCAAAGTTCAGCAGCAAGGTTAGGGTTAAGAAGCTAAAACTAGGAATCAGGAACGAGAGTCCTGAAAAAATTAGAACAAATAAATGAAGCAAAACAGATTATGGAGAAAAAATAGAAACTGAGAATAAAGAGCCCATCACAGAAAGGAACCAGAAGCTTTCTGAAGCATAGGTTATCTAAACGGAACCTTTTTTTATAGTAAGAGTGTGTGGTAAATTTAATTACCTAGACTTAATTTATGCGGTAAAATTAAATAAGAATAACTCAGTAAAAATAAGAGGCAGAATCCGTGGCATTTGAGGTCTAAAAATGGGTTTATTCCTTACAAAGGAATTGGTTCGAACCAGGCAATCGTATTCCGTCACCACTAAGGTTCAAGAAGGGATAGAGCGCTAGTTTATTGACAGGTTGTCATATATATAGTCAATGCATTACAGTAAAGACATATGCAGAAGGCGTAACAGCTGAGAAGAGAGATAAGAATACACATACGTAATGAAAAAGGCGTTACAATAGGCGTGCATAAGGGCGTGTACTAGAAACGTCATTCTGATGATGACACAGGTGGGTGGATCCATAAGTGAATCCTGCAAAGTCAGCAGAAATACTTGGCAGAGATGTGCGCGCAGTAGCATGACGTGTGTTTGACGTGTAACTGGAGGGTGAAGGGGACTTGACATTTAGCCCTACATGAGGAGACAGAAGTCTGGGATGTCAGAACAACCTAATCCCAAATCGTATCTAATATCTTGTGTTTAGGGAACTGTATTATATGGAAGGAAAGGTCTCTCAGGCAGAGGCTATCCTATACTGACTACTAGTGCGTGTATAAGCGTCTACGTGTCTACATGAGATGCGAGGGGGCATGGGCCTACCATGGCAACAGGAGCCATGAATTACTTGCACGGAGACAGTAAGGCCGGGCCCTTTGCTCTGTAACTGGAAGGATGTTTACCTAAACTACTAGACAGGAATGTATTTCTCGAGGAGCGGAGCAGATAACTTGAAGGCTAAATACAGTCTTGGCAGGCAACAGGCCGGGCCAGGCACCGTTAGCCGCGCAGGAAGTAAGACAAAGGTCATTGATACAGATGCAGGTCCAGGCTGGAGCATTCAGAGGCAGAAAGCAGGAAAAGGCTCGATGGCAGAATTCAGGGCCTACCTTGCCAGAACTGAGAAACGTGAAAAGTATACCATATAAAGACGGTGGCAAGGCATAATTAGGGACGGAATATTCGATCCATTCATGGTGGATCTGAAAGAGGACATGTTAACGTTGGACGCATATGTATTTGCGTCTTCATAGCTGGAAGTGGAGGGAACATACATGTACTTGTAGTATGTACATGGAGCCGTTGGGGTCTAAGATAGGGGACACAATCGATCATAAAAATTCATATTTCCTCATTCCCTCCTTGTCCCCTACGGACCCTTCATGAGATATCGATCCTCAGGAATCCATCAATCTGTTCATGTAACATCATTTGCTCTTCTTTCTTCTTCCGTGATTTTGAACGAGAACTTGAATGTGGAATACATGATGTGGCACACGGGCCGCAAATCGCTGGTCCACATTGTAAACACAGGCAGCAACTGAATACTATGAGAAGGCCAATACCTAGGAAGGATAGGATTTTCCATCCCCAGGCTGACAACATGCTCCAGAACCAACCGGACCACGTCCAGGTGCCTGGATTCTGATGTATCTGGCTTGCAATCTTATGAAGACGAGTTATGGCTTTATATACGGATGGCGCGTTTTCTGGAATGAAAACACAGCAACTTGATCCGATGACTCTACAGGCTCCGCCCCTATCGGCCAGGATGACGTCAAGGACAAGACGATTTTGGAGAACAACAATCCGCATCGCAGACTGCTCCTCTGTTAAGTTGCCTAGGGCAGAGGTAGTTTCATTCACTACTGCTTCAAGGGTTCTGGTTAATCTGCGTATCAGTTTACTATTAGAGACAACACCTATGTAGGGAAAGAGACCTTTATTGAAGTCTGTATATTGTTCCCATGCTGTTTCAGTGTAGTCGACAATCGGGAGATCTCTCTGGGGTCTATTGTGTACTAGATGGGTATTTCTATGATAATCAGGAGGGGCTAGGAAAACAGGTGGCAGAAGGAATGCAATGTAACAGGTACCATCCCAATCTAGAGGTAAGCGTATATATGCGGTATGACCACAAATGAAGTAGGAATGACGGGAAGCTCTAAATGTAGACTTGCCTTTATCACTGAATTCGATCACAGTAGTACATTTACTATGACCCAGGTGTACTGAACCATTCTTTCTTACACATAATTCACCTTTGACTGGTAATACGGACATAGCAGGCAAGACTAGTGCAGTTTCAGATTCAACATTCAGAATCATGAGGTTAAGTGTAAAGTTACCTAATCCATATACTTCGTTTTCTAGATCAGTTCCTGTCCTTTTGGGAAGTCCCTCCTTGTTAGGGTAGCAGGCTTTAAGCAAAACTAAGTTCAGGTTTCCCCATACCCAGTTGCTCTGGTAAACTACGGTATTTGAATCTAAAGAATGAATCAAACTAAACCATGCACCACAGGAACCATTGTGTGTGAATGGATAAGGAAAGAGAGGCAGAACTCCCTTGTATTTCTGATAGGGAGGGAGTCGGCCACATATCCAACAATTTGTAGCGTTGTTGGCCTGATGGGAATGATGTAACATACTAATGAATGTGTTATTGCGCAGCGCAAGTCTATAAGGCAACTCATGTGAAGGTAATTCGCTAAAAGAATGTTCGGCAGTAACATTGTAAGCAGAATGAGCACGCTTGAAAATAGGATAGTATATGTGCAACAGTATACTTGCAGCAATAATCAGAAGATTTAGGAAAAACATAATCAACAATGTCACTATACAGTGACTATGAAGTAATTTACAATATGCACGTTTCTTGAGCTGTTTTTGTCTATCTCTCTCTCGATTTCGGTCTAGAGGATACATGTCAGAGACTAATTTAACCGGTTCACCTAGAAGAGGACTTAAACAATCAAATTGTCTGACTTGCTAGACCTTAGTTTCAGTTTATAGTTTTGGGAAGCAGTGTTCTCGACCAGGGGAAGTTTTGAATCAGTCTGTGGAGGGGGGCAGGGCTGAGAGTTCAAATCAGAAGGTAGTCCATGAAATTTCTTGATATGGCTCGAGTGTAGCCAACCCTTGCGACCCTCGACCTTCACTGCTGTCCTCGTGGTCAGAAGTACCAATTTCGGCGTTTGCCAGCGAGGCTCCAGCGGGCTCCTCCTGTTGAAATTTCTTATGAAGACAAAATCTCCGGGAACCACTTCATGGGGCTTCACCTCGGTATTGTCGGGAAAGGCTGCAGCTACCTGTGAACGGCAAGATTGTAGTGCAGACATCAAGGAAGCAAGGTAATCTGTCAGCATATTACAATCAACATCAGTGATTTTACGAGGTATAGGCGTCCCCCACATATTTGGTGGCCTACCGAAGACCACCTCGTACGGGGATAGCCCTGTTCGAGAATGTGCTATCATTCTCATGTAAAATAGTGCAACTGGTAAGGCTACTATCCAGTCAACGCCTTTCTCTCTACAGATTTTAGAGAGTCGAATTTTCAGAGTCTGGTTATGACGTTCCACGAGACCTGCTGCCTCGGGATGCCGGACACAGTGGAATTTCCATTGATAGCCTAACAGGAGTGAAATGTGTTTCATTAGCTCGGATGAGAACGGTTGGCCATTATCTGAGTACACGATACGGGGCAAACCATACCGTGGGAAGAATTCACGAACCAACTGCTTGGCAGTGGTCGGGGCAGTGTAATCTGAGATATGCTTCTGTCCAACGGGAAAGAGCGCATACAACTACGAGGACATATTTGAATCCTCGACAACGTTCCATCTGGATATAATCCATCTGGAGGACTTCAAAAGGGTGATCAGGAGGTTGAAATCCACCTTGCTCTACAGGTACGCCTTTACCTGGGTTGAACTGACAACAAATCATGCAGGTACGGACTTTCTGTTTGGCTGCAGCTCGTAAGTGTTTATTAACCCAAATGTTTTGAATACTGTCTAACATAGCTTTCTCTCCTAGATGTGCTGGACTATGTATTGTGTTAATGATAACTTGAACCATGGAGTCGGGGAGAAACCATGTAGATTTTCCCTTCGTCATCCATCCCTGATCTGTTTGGATCCCTCCTAGTTCAGTCCATTTCTTGATTTCCTCTGGCGTAGCATGTGTCTGTATGTCGATTACATCAAGGGCGGGATCCTTAACTGTCATGCAGTGTGTCGACGTCGGAACTATTGGCTTTGTCAAGTCAGTTGCATGAGTCCGATTCTGTGCTGTTTGCTTAGCTATTCGGTCTGCTAGGTCGTTACCCTGGGAAATGATATCGGTGACTTTTGTATGAGCCTTGCACTTCATGATAGATATCGAAGTAGGCAGATGTATTGCATCTAACAGAGCTTGAATAAGGGGACCGTGTTGAATGTTGGCACCGTGAGAAGTCAAATAACCTCTCTCTCGCCAAAGGACTCCGAAGTCGTGTACAACTCCGAATGCATAACGTGAATCTGTGTATATGTTGACTCTTTTATTTTTGGCTTGAATACAGGCTTGTGTCAGAGCGATGAGCTCTGCTGCTTGAGCTGACAATGTGTCAATACAATTCGTTTCAATAACTTCGGTGTCTGTCGTGACTGCGTAAGCGGCCACTAATTCTCCTGTACTTGTTCTCATGCATGAACCATCCACATAAAGTGTCAGGTCTGGATCTGGTAATGGAATGTCTGTCAAGTCTTGTCTGGGTTTCGTCGTAATAGTAATGACTTCAATACAATCATGTGCCAATGGGTCTGTTCCACTTAATGGCAAAAGTGTGGCAGGGTTTAATGTACTACAGCGTCTGATTTCTATGTGTGGCTGAAATAATGTTAATTCGTAACCTGTCAGTCGTGCTATAGTCAAATGCTGAGTCTGAGTTCTGTTTAAAAGAACTTCCACGGAATGTGGAACTTGCACTGTCAATTGATGTCCTAATACTATGGAATCGCTTTGTCTGATTGCTAAAGCTGTCGCTGCGACTGATTTCAGGCATGTAGGCAGAGCCTGAGCTACTGGATCTAATGTGCTAGAAAAGTAAGCACACGGCTTGTGTGAACCTGCTTGTTCCTGAGTGAGTACTGACAAGGCAGTACCTTCGCGTTCTGTAACAAAGAGTGTAAAAGGCTTACTATAACATGGTGTCGCTAAAACAGGTGCTTGACATAAGGCTTTCTTTAAGTCTTCAAAAGCTTGTGTATGTGCCTGGGTCCAAGGGAGGACAGTCGAAGTCGCTGCCTCCTGGGTTGTCAACTGAATGAGTGGCTTTACTAGAAATGCATATTGGGGAATCCATTGTCTACAGTACGAAGTGAGACCTATGAAGGCCCGCACCTCCTTTTGTGTCTTGGGTGGTGGCATGTTTACAATTAACTGGATGCGATCAGGTGTGAGCTGTCTCCCCCCCTTGGACAGCAAGTGCCCAAGGTACACAACTTGCTGAACACAAAATTGCAGCTTCGAAGGGGACACCTTGTGCCCCTTGTCGGCCAGAAAATGTAAAACCGTCAGTGATGCTTTTTCACATTCGGGTTCGCTTCGGGCGGTGATCAGCAGATCATCGACATACTGAAGCAGGGTAGTGTTAACAGGCATGTGGATACTGTCAAGTTGTCTTTTCAGTGCTTGGCTATAGATGCTGGGGCTTTCTGTGAATCCTTGAGGTGCGCGTGCAAATTTGAAGCTTCGTCCATTTAAACTAAATCCGAACAAATATTGGCTTTCCGGATCAATTGGGACGCTAAAGAAGGCGTTCTTGAGATCAATTACAGTAAAGAACGTTGCTTCTGAATCAATAGCTGTTAATAGTGAAGAGATATCTGGAACCACGGGATATTGTGGTACAATGCATTTATTCAATTCGCGCAGATCAATAATTAATCGATAAACTGGGGATGCTTTTGGATCAGTTCGTTTAAGAATTGGAATAATAGGAGAATTACACACATTGGAGTCCGTTTCCACAACCACTCCTTGTGCAATGAGCTCGTCAATGATTTGCAGCAAAGCCACTACAGCATCTGGAGGTAACTTGTATTGTCGGATTCGTGGTAATACCACTCCTGCTTTGAGTGTGACCCGATATGGTGTAATATGCATACAACCTACATCAGTGGGGCCTTGTGCCCATAAATGTGCAGGGACATTCTGTAACCGGTGATCCATGTCTCTAAAGACATAGTGACCTTTAAAGTCACGCAAAAATAGTCGTACCCCCTCCGGGGAACAACATATTACAGCTCCCAGAGCTTTTAGTGTCTTTATACCTAACAAGTTTTCTGGGCATGATTTTGTAAGCAATAAATCTGTAGTCCGTGTCAATGGACCAACTGCAAGAGGCAGAGGTTGCGATACTTCATTAACAATAGGTTTTCCTGAAAATCCAAGGGAAATATTCTGTGAGCCTGAGAGGGGTGCCCCTGGAACCTCGTCGTGACTTATAGTTGTTCTGCTTGCCCCTGTATCAATTAAAAACTTTCTGTCTTTCCCTAATACTTGACTATGTACATAAGGACCCTCTTGATCTACAGGTACCTCTATAAGGGGTAAGCCAACTTCCCTCTCTAGGCTGTTTCATGTGTATCGCTGATAATCTGGATAGTCATTTTGTGCATACTGGTACATCTGTTGTGTCGTGTTTTGTGTTGCGGCACTAGGCTGTGGCTGTGGTACCGCTACGGTCTGTTGTGCAGCTTGCAAAGGCTGTATGTTCTGAGGTACTTGTTGTTGGATCTGATCCTGTCTAGGTGGACGCGGTCTCTCCTTGGTTTTACCCGTAGAGATATTATGTTTCAGAACTGCACAATCGTTTATATAATGACCTGGCTGTTTACAATAGTTGCATGTCCCTTTAACAGGAACTGCTGAATTACTGAACTGTGTCGCACCCTTTTTATGACTGTCAGCTGGAACTGACTGGGCGACGAGCATTTTCATTTTCGTGTCTTTCATACGTCTTTGTTCGTGTTCTTGTTCTTCTCTAATTCTATTCTGGTGGTACTGTAACATCTGTAACATTTGTGACGGGGTATTAGCTTGCCAAGAGCTCTCTACTTTCAATACTCTGTTCTTAACCTGAGGCAAGGAATTTTCGACTAGTTTCGTTACAAAAAGATGTGGATATGAATCGCTACTTGCTTTCAGACCGCTATTAATACCAAAACATTTTTCAAATGCTGTCCAATCAATCTTTTGTTCTCCCACCTCCCACTCCTTTTCTTTGAGTTTCTCGTAAATACCGGCAGGCAATAATACTTTCAATATTTTCATAATGTCAGGATAGGTATAATCACCCATGAGTAGCATGTCTTTTATTTCACGGTGAAAACCTGCTGGATCTCTGTCATGGCTGGGCACTACTTTTTTCATTTCCAATAGTTCTATTTTAGTTATAGGCGTGTACACGAACACGCGTCTAAAAGTATTATCATCATTTCTAACTGGGTGTACTTCGCGTAAGGGATTCTGTCTGTCTATGTAATACGTCTTTCTTTCCATGGAGGGAGCTGGATCGTGTTCTGGACACAGAAAGGCACTATATCTGTGTCGATGTTCTAGAATTACTTTAATTAGATCTGTACCTAGACCTCTCCATTTATTCATAAGTAGTTCTATCAGTATATCAGGTAGGGGACCAGGATCGGAGTGTTGGCCTTTATATAATATGAGGAGATGTTGTATCATGTATATACCAGCTAATCGTTGTTCGTCTGGTGAAAGATTCAAAAACGTATGTGCTAGCGCATCATCACTATATTTATCAGAACTGTCAGCCCATTGTACTGCTGACCTGGCTAATTCTTGTTCATCCATAGAATCGAGTACATGGTACCCCATTCGTTCTTGAAGTATTTTATCAGTAGCCTGAAATAAGTGTTCAGGGGTCTTTGGGTTTGACATGGCTGCTTGAAAACTTCTCTTACTTTCTGGACGTATCGGACGTATTGGATTATTGAAGGATCTTCCTTTACCTACATAAGCTATCGTTTCTCTAGCTGGTAATTGTAATTGTCCTGTTGTCATTTCTAGTTGTTCCTCATCCCCTGAGGACTCGGTTTTATCTGCATCTGTTTCTCTTTCAGGCTGTTCTTTTTCACATATTTGTTCTACTTTTTTTCTGATCCTTCGGTACATACTTTCTATACTATTCTGTTTATCATGTTTTCCGTCTGCTATATTCTGGCCCCATTTGTTAAGGGCTCTCATTTCTTCCGCGTCTACACCTGGCCTATCTCTGTGTCTTATCAGGCAGTTTATGAAGAAGCGTAACAACAGTTTCTGCATGTCCACTTTCTGGTATGCCATGGCCTCGCCAATACTTTCAGGACCTTGCCCTGTTTGGACAAAGTGATATATTTTGTCTAGATGATCAATCATTCCTGGTAGTATCATTAAATAGTTCGCAACTCGTCGTAGACGTACTGATGATAGCATCATTCTGTCGTCTTTACCTGGTACTGGATCATATCTACAATCTGTAAGAGGCTCTTTAAGTATGTCATAATTCGCTGTTTGCGGTGTACGTTGGTGTGCTAAATCCCTATAAGTCAATCGACGCACTGATGGCGGCGTATGAAAACTTCCTGTCGCACCTCCTGAGGTGCTAGGTCCAAAAGGATTCATTGGGTGTAAGGTAGGAAGAATAGATGCAGGGAGAAGTGAAGGAACGGGCGGAAGGTTTTGAACGGACGGAGGAGTATGTTGCTGCGGGAGTGGGGACAGATTTTCTCGGGGTCGTGCGCCATTAGCAGGCGGTGTGCGTGGCGGCGGAGGGTTAACATATTCGGGGGCTACATCGTCTAAATAGGAAGAAAGGAAAATGTCCTTTGCAGTCTTGGGGTGCAATTTAGTCGGAAGCAATGGAGGTGGCAGATCTTTCGGTACTTCCAGGGTGGCCTTAGGTAAACCCTCGGCCAGAAGAGGATACATACCATTCATAAGAGTGTTTCGTTGTCTGTCTACTTGTTCGGCTTTTGCTCGGATACCTTCCTCAATCAATACGTTTTCTCGGGCTTTGTCTGAATCCTCCCTACTTTTCTCTTCTTTTCTGAGCGTTTTCTCTGTGCGTCTATGCAATTCTTTACGCCATAATTCAATGGCATCTTTCTGTGACTGTCTGGCTTTCTTTTTCCATAATGCTTCTTCTACTCTCATGATGCAATCTGCATCCCATGTCCCAACAACGGGCCATCTCTGTTTCTCTACTAAATCCTTGGTGTAGTCTACCCACAATTCGAGATATAATACGGCATCTAGGCCATGCTTATGGTACATAAAGTACCCTGGAGTGTCCCTAGGTGGAATGGGAACGGCTTCCTCGAGTATCCCTTTTCTAGTTTTTATCTGTCTTAATTTCGAGAATAACGGCATCTTGAACCTTGCTACTTGGTTCTTACTCGGACTTGAACACAATTAATACAATAAACACAATAATGAAGGTCGAACAATCACTCATACCACGACATTTAAAACATATTAAAACATATTAGAACGAACAATAATAATTAGAAAAAACTAGTTAACTGCATAATACTAGATATACTGCTAAACAGTACAGATACACTGCTGAAACAGTGCAGACCAGGTCTGTGTACCCAAACCCGTCTTGACCGGCACAAACCAATGCGCACGTCTAGATGCGTCCCCAGCAACGGTACTCACCGGGAAGCACGGAACGGAACAGAAGGCCTCGGAAAGTCTGGTCTGGACTAGACCAACCTGGACTGGACTCGACTCGTGACTCAGTTACTTCGGAACTTCGGAATCTGGAGGGCCTCTTTATACCTCGGATCTTGCTCTCTCAGCTAGGCTCTGGTCGGGATCCTCCGCACTCCTCACCGCCTCGTCTGGGTGTTGATCGCAGCCTCAGTCACCTCCGTTGGCCTGAGGGAGGTACAGGAAATCCTGCGGGTACGCGTAGTTGTCCGTCCGGCTGTGGCAGGAGACCGGGTCTGCAACGCACCTCCGGCGCGTGGGGTGTGAGAGGAGTCCCTGTTCGGGCGCCAATTCTGTGGTAAATTTAATTACCTAGACTTAATTTATGCGGTAAAATTAAATAAGAATAACTCAGTAAAAATAAGAGGCAGAATCCGTGGCATTTGAGGTCTAAAAATGGGTTTATTCCTTACAAAGGAATTGGTTCGAACCAGGCAATCGTATTCCGTCACCACTAAGGTTCGGGAAGGGATAGAGCGCTAGTTTATTGACAGGTTGTCATATATATAGTCAATGCATTACAGTAAAGACATATGCAGAAGGCGTAACAGCTGAGAAGAGAGATAAGAATACACATACGTAATGAAAAAGGCGTTACAATAGGCGTGCATAAGGGCGTGTACTAGAAACGTCATTCTGATGATGACACAGGTGGGTGGATCCATAAGTGAATCCTGCAAAGTCAGCAGAAATACTTGGCAGAGATGTGCGCGCAGTAGCATGACGTGTGTTTGACGTGTAACTGGAGGGTGAAGGGGACTTGACATTTAGCCCTACATGAGGAGACAGAAGTCTGGGATGTCAGAACAACCTAATCCCAAATCGTATCTAATATCTTGTGTTTAGGGAACTGTATTATCTGGAAGGAAAGGTCTCTCAGGCAGAGGCTATCCTATACTGACTACTAGTGCGTGTATAAGCGTCTACGTGTCTACATGAGATGCGAGGGGGCATGGGCCTACCATGGCAACAGGAGCCATGAATTACTTGCACGGAGACAGTAAGGCCGGGCCCTTTGCTCTGTAACTGGAAGGATGTTTACCTAAACTACTAGACAGGAATGTATTTCTCGAGGAGCGGAGCAGATAACTTGAAGGCTGAATACAGTCTTGGCAGGCAACAGGCCGGGCCAGGCACCGTTAGCCGCGCAGGAAGTAAGACAAAGGTCATTGATACAGATGCAGGTCCAGGCTGGAGCATTCAGAGGCAGAAAGCAGGAAAAGGCTCGATGGCAGAATTCAGGGCCTACCTTGCCAGAACTGAGAAACGTGAAAAGTATACCATATAAAGACGGTGGCAAGGCATACTTAGGAACGGAATATTCGATCCATTCATGGTGGATCTGAAAGAGGACATGTTAACGTTGGACGCATATGTATTTGCGTCTTCATAGCTGGAAGTGGAGGGAACATACATGTACTTGTAGTATGTACATGGAGCCGTTGGGGTCTAAGATAGGGGACACAATCGATCATAAAAATTCATATTTCCTCAAGTGGACCAGGAAGAGGAAACAAGAGAGCCAGAAAGAAATATTGCCATATTAGATTGGGCAGACCGTACATTTCTTAGAAAAGAAGGCGCTATCTTGAATTGGGCAGAATGATTAAGCCCTTCTTCTAAGATGGCACCAATCATAAAACAAAGTTGGTAACAGATGGCCGCCACTAAAGATGCTGGTAAATGTGCCCCTGTAGCCTCCTCAGATAAGATCACTCACTATCCAGATCCTCCCCTTAGTGGTCAACACAGGAGATGCTCTGCAGACTCCACAGTGATGGTGACCCTCCACTGTGGAAGAAAGCTTCAGACTACTTTGGACTCCATATCCCAAACCAGTCTCCATAGCGGCCATCAGAGCCTCCTCATCAAGACCAGGTAAGTGCATAGGGAGTAAAGAACCTCGCGATCCCTGTGAAGTCACCCTTCTAAGAACTCAGATGCAGACTGTGGGAATCCTAACAAGCTCTTAGAAATTCTTCCAGGCTTAATTTCTTCCCCCAGAATGTAAGGCTGTCATGTTCTGTGTCCACCCTAAGCTATTTGAAGCCTGTGTTCTTCACCTCATGATGAGCACTTGTCTGCTGTGAGTTTACTGTCTGACCTGCTCTGATGTTTGCAGGCAGCAGTGAGGAAAATTAGTGGTTCCACTAATCCCATGGCCCATTGTATGTGTAGCAACCTCCCCTTAGATGGCAATGACAACAGAGGTGTCTGACCTTTATTGTAACTCTGGTAGCTTTTGGGTAGGCTCTGGAAGTATTGCGTAGACAGCGTTATTATTTTTCATCAGTGGTGGTTTGCATTTGTTGACCAATCTCATAAGCCTTCTTCATAAACTCCCAAACGGCGTCTACTTTCTCTTGCAATGTGAGAAACATGAGAAAATAGGACGCTCTTTGTCATTTATGAATCGAAATGTTACTTATGAATAGTAATACATTTGTTAAACCAGAACATTCTGCATTTATGGTGAGCATTTCTAAGCATGTCGCTTCTATGTCACGTTGTACACATTTCAGCAATATTAGGTTTACTTCTAGTTAAAGAAAACTTGCTTCTTAGTTTTTCTATGACCTATTCAGTTAACTAGGACTGTCTATTGCAAATCAGCACATTTCAGATGAGATTCATTTCAGCTTTTATATTTTACATTTATCATTGCACATTCAACTATTAAGCTAACTACATTTTCGTTTTAATTAGTGGACTCTATCACTTGTGTACACCTAGTCCAGGAGAAAAACCAGGCAACCACTGACCAGGTAGCTGAAGAGATGACGACGGAGGCCCAAGGTGAGGAGCAGGGACTGCTTGACCGACGCTAGCCGGGATGACTCTGAAGCCGGCTCTGGGGTTTGGGGGAGCTCGAGTGGGTTCTAAGAGTGGCAGCACACTTATAGCCAGGGATGTTTCTGTTCTGATATCATGATGCCTATGGAAGGGTCATGCTCCATTTGTGTTCTGGTCCATGTATAAGTAGAGATCGAAGATCTACATTAGAGTTGATAACTAGTTTTTTGCATCCTCTTCTATGGCAGTAGAGTCTTACAAGAGTTTCCCCTGCCACACCCCTGGTCTTGCACCTGTCAGAATGTTGTTTACATACTGCCTGTGATGTGAAGGCAAATGGACTGCATAAGAGGAAGGAAATGTGTGGTGGCGAGATTGAGAAACTCGTTACCACTTCCCTTCCAGACCATGGCGGCCCCGCCTCACTTTCGAAAACTAAAATTATCCAGACGTCAAATATGACCACTATAGCCCCTATGATAAACCAAGATTTGATATCTCAAGTTGGAAGGCTGTCGGGAGTGTTAGGTTGGTGATGTATTTATGTGTGTCGGTGTGTGCGTGAACCTGAGAACACTGGTGTTGAAGCCCTAGAATAGAGTCTGAGAGCAGAAGTAGTGATGACTTCCTGGAGAAGGGTATGATGTACTCACTTTGCGGCAGGAGCTTCTGGTGTTCGACAACACTAATTATTTCTGGGGACTGAGACTCTTTCAGACTACTTTCCCACTGTACCATATGCTGAGTTCATATTGCTGCCCTGTTCTTCTGCGTTTGAAGCATGATGCCCACACAGATCCAATACAAACATTAAAACAAGCCAAGGCAGCTTAAGACTGAGAAGCACCAGCTACCTATCAACTGTACGTGGGCACTGCGCAGTCAGTGAGATGCCATGATGGTAAGAATGGCCTCCAGGCTTTTCATGGAGACTTCTCTTTACAGTCCAGGCTGCACTGTTCGGGTAATTATATCAACACTGCTGCTCCACTAACACCTACATGTCTTGACCACTGCATGGCCTATGATCACATCGACCCCACCCTGATGGAACTCCATTGGCTCCTCTTTCCAACCTGCACCATCTTCAAAACTAGCTGCATCATTCACAAACCCATCACAACTAGCACCCCCCACATCTGCTAATCTTGCAGACAAACTCAGCATCTCCGGTGGTTCTCAGCACAACCGCAGCTATGACACCATTGGATTGCAAACTCAGAAATGTAAAAGAAAGAAAAGACAGCACACTTTTTCCATCCATCTATGCACCCAACATCTAGAACAATATCTCTGTATCCATCAGAACTGCCCCAACGCTGCTTCAATTTTGGAAAGAATTGAAGCCGCACCTCTTTATAGAACACTACATCACAATTCATTAATCATCCACAAAACATTCCTCTCCTATTTCTCGCCGACTTTGAGCTTGTCTTTGGCCATGCATTACCCTCTGCTGCCTTTTAGATAGGTTCACTCTATAGAAATATGCATACATATATACATGGCATGACTGGTAATATGTGGGAGTACGCCCACCCGAATGCATTGCTGCAATCCGGGCTTATTATTGTGTGGTCCTACCCGGCTGTATATGTGGAGAGCCGTTCCCACCCTGATGGCCGAGTCTCGACGCCATATCGGATCCTCCTGCTGCAACATGGCCCACCAAGGGCACAGGGCTCCTCACTTATTGCAAGAGGGACATTCTTCGTCCATTAGTGCAGGGGTCTAGAATGAGCAGGGAGGGGGCTCCGCCTGGTCTCTGTGCCAACTGGTGGAGATAGGCAAGAATGTCACATGGTGCTGTGACGTCTCCTGTCAGTCAGTGGTACAGACAGCATGTGACGTACCTGGAACAGTGTTTGGAGGACTGATGATGTCAGCAAGGGAACCCTCATGATGTGCTCTGGGTGCAGTGGTGCACAATATGGCTAAAGATTGCAAAATAGTGGCTCATCATTGACATATTGTGGGTGGCCATGAAACATGTGTGGCTAACCATTGCGTGGTGGAGGCACCCATCACCCACAAGTTATTGAGAACATTCTTGGCATAGTTCTGCTCCCTGGTTAGTGACAATTCCTGGCATTAGATGGCCAGCCCTGGTATTTGATAGTGGTGAGAAATAAGCATGAAACCCCAAATCTGCCCCTGTTTGCCAGCTTGGTGTAAGCAACAAGTTGTTTGGCTCCAAAACGTATTCACTAAAATACAAATTCTGCATTTCAGGATGAAGAATACTTTTCCTGGTGGGTTTTGGAGCCTATTTTTAAAAGGCAGTTTTTATATTGCACAATAAGATGTCTGTGGTTTGAAAAGGTAGCAGCCCGCTCTTTCAAAAAACAATGATTCCATTTCAGAATTATATTCAAAGTTCACTTTTAAGGGACAATTCATGGAGAGTTTTGGAGCCCAATTGTTGATATCGGTTGCTTAGCAACAGGCACTGCTATGCCTTGTGTGAAGTTATTTTATCTTCTGTATTGATCAGACATCCTGAGATCTCACTGTTTGAGGTGTCTGCATGTCAGGTTGTTGAGCCTGCCTGCTCTCTGATCTTGTAACCTCTACACAGTTGAGCAATGCTACTGCTGTTTTGTCCTGTAGGATTTGTCTATCACTGCTGCAAGAGACTGTGAGAATTGTACAGCCTGAATTTTCCAGCTTGCTCATTTTCAGAAGATTAAAAGGAGCTATACACATTTGGATTACGATAGAGCATGCGAAATTGCATAATCATATTGTATTACTTACCTGTATGACATATTATTAATTTCCCAATATTTAGAGAGATTGTTCAAAGACTTCTTGGGGAGGGGAGGCTTGCTTGGAACACTGCGAAATTATTATAATCTTTCATTAGGGTCACTTGACAACAGTTTTTGTTTATTTATTGTGCAGTAAAATTAATCACCTATAGAAGTGCACCCCTCACTGCCTGCAGGCGGGTCTGATGCTAGCAGCAGAGAAGTGGAAGGCCCTAGTGGGGGGCAAGTGGGCGGTCCCAGCAGTGGCATGGGCAGTGCCACTGTAAACATTTTGGGTCATCGCACCTATGTTTTTTGTTATTTGTTTGAGCCTTTGCTCTCGAAAGTCTCCATCAATGTAGTGTAACATAGTCCACTGTGATAAACTAGGACATGAACATGAGTACAGAAATATGTAGGGGAGGTGTAAGGGTCGCAGTGTCCCCACCTCAGCCCTTTTTAGGCACCACCAACTCCCCAGTCCCTTCTCCTTTTCCTATGACCCAATTTCGTGACCTTTATCCCTGTTCCCTCTCTGGTCCAGGGACTGGTTCCAAGAATCCCATAACACTTTCTGATTCTATAGGTACTAGTCCTCTCGCTCCCGTTCCTCCTCCTGCCCGGCCTGTGACCATCTGAAGGTCAATCCTGTTCTCATCCCGTCCTCTTCCCACGTCGACCACCATCTCCCCCTTTACCCTTCCCATAAGTCACGCTTCCCCCAGATCACTACATGCCCCACACCTCGCCTTGTTCGAATATAGCACATTACAATGCGATGTATTACATTACATGCTTTTACAACACGGTCGTTACAACTACCACGTTGTTAGTACGCAATGCGTTTACATCGCAAGTCATTACAACGACTTGCAGTAGGGGGCGTGCTGGACTTAGGAATAGTATTATTTACTATTCCTACCCCAGTTTGCGCAACAGTAGGGAAGGTGTTGGAATTCATTTCCAGTACCTCAGTGCCCCCTATACCAAGTCATTGTAATAACTTGCGATGTAAATGCATCGCGTACTAACAACGTGGTCATTGTAACGACCACGTTGTAATAGTACTGCGATGTAATGACAGCGTTGTAAATGCTGTTTACCGCCTTGTCCCTATATCAATCTGTTGTAACACTGGAGAAGCCCATCCTCACCCCCCTTACTCTCTCAACCCCCCCCCCCTCCTGCTCTTTGTATTGACCCTCTTCAGGAGGCCACCTCTCAGCTGCCTTCTGCTCTCAGAGTCTGCTGGTTCCATATATGTCGTAAGTAGTTGTGTGCGGTTAGAGGCCCATGCTGTTGGCTCTAGATGTCAGTGTCAGTCTCTTCCTATTCCTCCTCTGGCATTCTCACCAGACCATAGGTCTGGAAACAGAACGTGGATTGCCTTGCCTCTGTGGGCCTCTACACTGAGCCAGCTCAACATGCAGTCCAAGGCATGACTGTGCCCATTGCCCTCCAGATTCATCTTCGTGCCCCTGGCAGTAACCAGGATACGTCATCTATCACACATCGTCATACCAAGATGTCAGTCTGGTTACTGCTATATAGAATAGAATAACCTGCAATATACCAGAGCACATTTACTTTTTTCATGACCTATCTGAGAGAAGAAGAAGATTCATCTATCCCTAGAAACCGTCTAGTGAGTGCGTGATATATAGTGTGAGATAGATAGTCAGGCAGGGACCCTTCTTTAACACTAACATATTATGTGAGTGACTTCAAAGTGGGAAATCATTCTTTGTTGAGATATTTGCGACATGACTGTGTGCTGCGGTCAGTGTCAATGATCTAGCGTGCAACGCAATGGAGCGCAGGTTTATCATTGCATGTTTCAAGCTGGCAGCTAAAGTTTGGCTGTGTTTTATACACATGTGTGACCACAGTAGCCAGATCAAGGGTCCTCTGGATCCTAGACTAGAGCCTCTTAAATGTATCCTAGCTATATACTAAATGCACAGAGAAGCACAGGGCAGCAGATCTGGAGATGCTTGGAGTATTGTTCATTTTTGAGGTCCTCACATGCGAAAAACCAGAAGGATTTGCCTTTGAAGATGGTCCAGGCTTCTCCGGATGTGCTCAAGTGCGCCTTGAAGTTACTCCAGGCATCTCCAAGCCTGGTCCAGTGCACTCTTTGTGACTATTAAATAAGACAGTTTATGAATCCAAGGTTCACCAGGTTTCTCCCCTAACTTGGTCCATAGAACATGTTTGTCAGTCATGCCCAATACATTGCAAGTCACGAAAAACTTGAAGTTCCTGAGAACAGTGGAATGCCGTGTGCTCCCCTGAAGGCAATGGAGTGTCAGAGAGAGACAAGTGGTGAATAGAGGCCCTCTCTTCACCATTCCAATGTCTTTTCTCATGATTCTCCCTCTTTAACTCAGAAAGGTCAGTGGGTAGAATGTTCTTGTAGCATTATGTGACTTTCACCCCAAGCTATCCTTAAAGTCTCTCTCCCGCGTTACAGACCCACTCCTGCAGTAATTGGACAGACCGTTTATGACTAGTATAGCCCTCGGCAGGTCTGTCTACTGCACTGTTTGTTATCCTGTTCAATGCAATGCTCCTCTGAGTTTGTGTCTGAGAAGAGCTGGTAATGCGAGGAAGTGCTGGCAGTCGGAAGAGAAGCGATATCATGGGGTACATTTGAAGTTCGAGAAGGCACCAGACCGTAGAAGACACTATCATTGATTTACATGAAAGAGATAATTTTTAAAGAAATTACAGTCACTAAGAAGAAAATAAAGATGATTCAGACATAAACATAAAGGAACATTGAATTAAAACAGGATAAGATAGTTCTATCCGTGCCCAACGTTAGCTGTTCTTTGAGGAAAACAGCTTTTTTCAAGATAACTGCCCCAAAACAAACATGAAATATAAAAACACATAAATGGTACTGTGTATAATAAGATCCTTGCTTGCCATCTCAGGGTTCTGGTGACCCTTAAAAATAACCAGGCCTACGGATGAATGACAGAACCATGACATTATTCATTACCTGTGCCAATTGTTGTTGCACGTAACAAATGATCCGTACTTTCCTCGGTATCTAAAGACATCAAAAAATTGCATTGGCTCCCAGTAAGGAGTTGAGTACGCTTTAAGGTTCTATGCATGGTTTTTAAAGCACTCCAAGGCACAGGGCCGGACTATCTAAAACGGCGACTCCAATGGTATACTCCGTAAAGAACACTGCGATCAAAGGGGGTCAAGTTGGTCATAGTGCCGCGTATAAAAAAAGCCCGATGGGGTGGCAGAAGCTTCATTCATTGCGCTTCAAAAGCTTGGAATGATTTGCTGTTTCATTTAAGAAACATTATGGATCTTCTGTCCTTCAGAAAGGGCTTAAAAACTTGGCTCTTCTCACAATAATCCGGTCATGATAAATCCTTTCTTCCGCCTACGGCCATTAGAAGATCTAGCTAGCGCCAGGCCACCTCCGGGTAATCGATGCGCTTTATAAATGTCATTAACATTAACTTGTGAGTCGGTTTTTATGGTTCATTCGAGGATCACACAAGAGTTTATCTCATATACTTTAAAGGTAAACATCAGCCTTGGTGTAGATATGTTTGGATCTGCCAGATATAAAAGAATGTCCTCAGTATATAATGAGGGTTGTATGATGGTACGCGGTGTAAATGCATATTCACGGTAAAAATATGCGTGCAAAAAAATGCTTGGTAGAGGAGGAGGAGCCTAGCGCGCATCCAAGATGGTCGCGTGAGCACAGGGCTCCCCGGACCCTCGCTGCTCCTCGGAATTTATCCTGACTTTATCCTGACTTGGTTGATGGAATCTGGAAGACGAATGCTGGCTGAACACTAAACTCCTTTCGGAAATCAAATAGGACCTGGCAATCCTGAGTTATGGTGGTTTGAACTTTTGAGGCCCAACCGATGGCTGTGCCCGATGCGAGGGTGATCTGTGGAGCCGGGGCGTAGTTGAACAACAACGGCAGCGGGGCTGTGCCAGTGGCCGTCACATCACTTTCGGTTTCACTTTTGGATCTCTGAGGGGCTGGACAGTGGACTTGCTTGGTGCGACTGGGCTTTCACTTTGCCTTCGCTTGATGCCTGTGTCTTCGCCTGCTACCAGTGTGCCCATCGACGGTGGTCCCTTCGCTCCGCCACATTGCGGCCTCTGGTGCGGCCCGCGTCTGCTTGGCCTGCGCCCCCTCGACGCTTCCTCGGTGGTCCCCTTCGGCGAACGTGGTTCTCATGGGAGGCAAGGGAGACCCCGAGAGGCGTAAGACCAAGACATCCCTACGTGGGGGACCGGTCCAGACGAACAACATGGACCGCTACACTCAGGGTAAAGGATCCCCTGGGACGGCCAGTGTCCCCCCGGATGATGCCAGTGGTGGCCCGTCCGTTTCTCCGGATCTGTCCCTGCAGGACATCATGGGCGCCATTAATGGCATCAGGGAGACCATCGCTACGCAGTACGAGGCCTTGGCCCGTAAAATCGACACGGTGGCCATTGATGTTACGCTAATCCGGGCGGATCTCTCTAAGACCAACGAGAGGGTTCAATCGCTGGATGTGCGGACGTCCTCCCTTGGTACGGACGTGTCGGACCTGCAGACTACTCTCGGCGATCTCAAGTCGGCCAACGATCTGATGGCCCGGCGGCTGGAGGACTTCGAGGGACGGGCTCGACGCAATAACATCCGCGTCATAGGCGTTCCGGAGACCTCCGACAACCGCCCGTTTGATCTCATGGTTGAGGAGCTCATCCTCGAACAGCTTGCCCCCGCTGGCCTGAGTAAGTTCTTCGCCGTGGAGCGGGCCCATCGAGTTCCAGGTGGACGGCCGCGACCGGGGGCCCCCCTGAGGCCTATTGTTGCGAAACTTTTTCATTACAGAGACCGAGATGCGATTCTGCAGGCCTCACGGGTCCATGGCCCGGTCCGATATGAGAACTCGTCCATTAACTTTTTCCCGGACTTCACCCAACTTGTCCAGAAACAGCGGATGGGCTTCCAGGGGGTGAAGCGTCGTCTCCGGGACCTCGGTCTCAAGTACTCTATGCCTTTTCCTGCAAGGCTCCGAGTGGAATATGAAGATCGGACTACCTTTTTTGACTCTCCTGCGACTGTGAGTGACTGGCTGGATTCGCTGCCGGACCGGGGTGACCGGACTGGGCCCTCTGCCGGTACCGAGGGTGGCGGGTCTCCTTTGGAGTGACTTTTGGTCCTTGACTTTGCCATTTTGTACTGTTCGGCTGGGTTCTACTTCTTTTGTGCATTTTGTTTCATTATGATCTGTGTGGGGGGCGGGCGGGGACGGGTCCCTTTCCTCCTCCGGGGTCTTTTCGTAGAATGGGGTTTGTAGGGCGACAGGCACACTGCAAGTTGGGGTGGTTTTTTGGACCGCAGGGGTGCAGGGTGGGGGGTGTTGCATTTGGGGGGGGGGTTGGTGGGTGGGTGGGGTTGTTTGGATTTGTGTTTTTTGTTTTCAAGGCGAAGTATTGGCTATGGTTCAGTTTCGGGTGTTGCGCTATTTGCTAGGGGACCTTTGATCTACTGGAGGGGATGGGGGGGGACGGGTTGAGATTGATGTCTTGGAACGTCAATGGATTGGGGGACCGTATCAAACGGGGTGTTGTGCTGCAATATTTGCGTCGTCTGACTCCTGATGTGGTGTTCTTACAGGAGACGCATCTGGTTGGTAATGTTTGTCATGCCATGAACAGGGGGGGATACCGACTCGTGGCCCATTCTGGTTTCACCACTGGTTCGAGAGGGGTAGGCATTCTCCTGCGATCTTCACTTCCGTTAGAGATCACCAGGGTAGTCCTAGACGATAGAGGGCGCTATGTGGCTCTGACTGGGAGGTGGGAGGGGCAGTCCCTTTCCTTGATCTCGGTCTATGTTCCCCCGGGCCTCCAGAACTCCACCTTCTCAGACTTGGGTCGTATGCTGCTTGGGCTTCCTGACAGTCTTTTGCTTATGGGTGGGGACTTTAATTCGGTTGTCTCGGGTGACCTGGATCGCCACCCGCCCAGGGCCCTCCCTGCTGCCCAGGCGTGGCTCGGCGGACTCCTGGAGACCTTCGGTCTGGTGGATTGTTGGAGGTTAATGCATCCGACACAGTGTCAGTACACATTTCCCTCTGGGGCCCATGGGAGTCTCTCCAGATTGGATTATTTCCTTATGCCCGCGGCCCAGGCTGCTCGGATTCGAGAGGTTAAACACCTGGCCCGGGGTATCTCTGATCATTCCCCACTGTGGTTGCTTTTTGACACTGGGACGCGGTCCGCTGGGCGGATCGCTCCTATTAACCCTTGGTACCTGCGAGACCCCAAGATCCGTGATAGCCTGATTAAGTCGATTGATCAATATTTTCTTGAGAATGAGGGTTCGGTGTTGTCCTCGGTATCCCTGTGGGAAGCTTTTAAAGCAGTGCTCCGCGGGCATGCCCTGTCCCAGATAGTGGAGGCTAAGAGGGTTAAGAGAGAGGCGGTGGTGACGCTGGAGACTGAAATATCGGGGCTGGAGGCAGCCTTGGAGACGGGGGTCACTCTGGATGGGCTGCATGCCCTCAGCCTGAAGTAGTTTGAATATAAGTCTCTTGTTACTGACTCTGCCAAGACCATGTATAGGGAGCAGCAGGGTAGGTTGTATGATGCCGGAGACAAGGCGGGTAAGCTGATTGCCTGGTTGGACAAGAAGGAGAGAGTGAATCGTGTGGTCCCGGAGCTTCGGGCTTCGGATGGAGTGTGTGTGACTGAACCTGGTGAGATTGTGGAGTGTTTTGCTGACCACCTCCGGGCTGTGTACTCCCCGGTGTCTGATAGAGATGAGGACGACTCTCGTCTTCTGCTGCGGGATATTGCCCTGCCCGGCTTATCCGTCGAGGACCGCGAGCTGATGGATGCCCCTTTGTCTGTCGACGAGATTGCTACTGCGATTCGCTCCCTTCGCTCGGGCAAGGCTATGGGCCCCAACGGCCTGCCGATTGAACTGTATAAATTACGCCCGGATAAAATCGCGCCTTTCCTCCATCATATGTTTCAGGAGTCGCTCGAGAGGGGTTCCCTTCCCGACGACCAGCGTCTGGCTACTATAGTGGTGATTCCCAAGGATGGTAAGCCACGTGACCGCTGTGCTTCATATAGGCCTATTTCCCTACTAAATGCCGAACCCAAAATCCTTGCTAAGGTCCTCGCTAATCGCTTGCTGAGCGTTATATGTGACTTGATACATCCGGATCAATGCGGCTTCATCCCACATCGTAATACCGCTCTCAACTTACGGCGTCTGCACGGCGTCCTCGCTAGGGCGGAGTACTTCTCTGAACCGGCCATATTGGTTTCCTTAGACGCCACGATGGCCTTTGATACCATTGAGTGGCCATTCCTTTGGGCCGTCTTGGCGAAGTTTGGTTTTGGGGAGGGGTTCCTTAGCTGGGTGAAGCTCCTTTATGCTGGACCAATGGCTCAGGTTGTTGTCAATGGGCGGGTTTCTCTGCCTTTCGCTCTCGGGAGGGGAACTAGGCAGGGGTGCCCGTTGTCCCCGCTGCTCTTTGCTCTCGCCTTGGAACCGCTCGCTGCCTGGCTCCGTTGGGAGCCCTCGATTAGGGGGCTCCGGTGGGCCCCGGGCTTCGAGGATCGGGTCTCATTGTACGCGGATGATATTCTCTTGTATCTCACCTCTCCGCGGAAGTCGCTCAATGTTCTCTTTGATGTCCTTACTTCCTTCGGGAAAAATTCGGGTCTGATAATTAATTGGTCCAAATCTTGTGTGTATCCTATCTCTGGTGGCCTTCCTCTCTTGCCGCCTCGGCTTCCGCTCCAAATATCTCAGTCCGGCTTTAAATACCTGGGGGTGTACGTTTCGTTGGATCCGGCGGTCCGCTATGAGCAGAATCTCCTGTCTCCACTCCGGCGTTTGAGGGCGGATACGGCTCGGTGGTGTAAGTTGCCCTTGTCTCCACTTGGTCGCGCGGCGCTGTTTAAAATGATGTCCCTCCCCAGATTTCTTTATGCACTCCAGAACTCCTTCGATGTCATTCCGGCGGCCTACTTTAGGGAAGTGGAGAGTTTGCAGAGGAGACTGGTTTGGGACGGGCGAGCGCGTATCGCTTTGGCAAAGCTGACTCTCCCCTGGTATGACGGGGGCATCGCGCTTCCTGATATTAGACGGTACTATTGGGCCTCCCAGCTGTCTGCCATTAACCATGCTACGTACGCTCCTGGTTTTAACCCGGCATATGAAATGGATAAATTCCTGCTTCCCGGCGGTAACTATAACAGAGCGCTTTACTCTCGATCCGCTGGTAGGACCCTCACGGGCCCTACTAGGATTGCGGTACGTGTGTGGAAGGCGGCGAACGTAGCGATGGGCTGGAGTGAGCGTTTAACGTGTGCCACTCCTTTATTCGCCTCAGAACGCTTGGGAAGCCTCTGGACAACGAAAGGCTTCGAGCACTGGGACACGATCGGCATCAGCAGAGTGGGGGACCTGTGGGTTAAAGGTGCGGTTAAATCCTTCGCGGTGCTCCAGAGCGAGCACGAGCTTAGTGAAAGAGAGTTCTTCCGTTATGCACAGGTTCGGCACGCCCTGCTCTCGGTCTTTGGGGAGGGGACCACGGTCCCTGCTTCTTCGCCTCTCGAGGACCGCATACTCGATGGTCACGTCCCGACAGTCCTATCTCCTTGATTTACAAAAAACTGATAAACAATCGGGCTGACCTCTTGGTGCGTCTTCGGGAGGCATGGACGGGAGATGGGGTGGAGTTGGACGACGAGGACTGGCAGACTGCACTGTCTTCCCCTAAGGAGGTGGCCATCCCGGCCCGTCTCCGTCTGGTCCAGCTTAAGATTCTCCATCGTGTATATGTGACGGGCCCCCGCTTGGTCTCGATGGGGTTCTCTGACGACGGACTCTGTAAGCGTGGCTGCGGGCTCAGTGCCACCTTTCTCCACATTCTATGGGAATGCCGCGAGGTGGCGGAATATTGGCGCCAGGTGCATGTTATTATGAGACGAGTCACCGGGGTCGCTCTGCTGCCGGAGGTGCGTCGCTGTGTTCTGAATGTATGGGAGCCCAATGACTATAATGCGGCTCAGGCTCGGTGGGCGGCCTTGGGGAACATGATCGCAAAGAGAGATATAGCGCAGCTTTGGGGTTCCCAACGGCTTCCCACCGTGTCCGTATGGAAGGAGAACATGGACTGGTGCATGTTCAGGGAGAAAACTGTGTATGTGGCTCGTGGTAAACCGGGGGCTTGGGGTAGAATTTGGGGGCAGTGGAACGTGTATCGCGGGTCTATCTGTGTTCCCCCCCTGGTGGATACGTCTGGGGTTGCCTCGTCCCCCTGATCCTTGAAGGTTCCTTGCTTATCTCGTACTTCGGAGTACAGATTTGGTTCTCCCGTGGCCCCCCCCTCCCTCTCAGGCCTTCTTTTATTGACCGCCCTCGGGTGGTCGGGTGTGGACTCCCCCGGCTGTGGTTCGACGCCCATCTCAAGTCGTTTCGCCTTGCTTTTTGTTTTTCTTTATTTTTGTTGTTATTTATATTAAAAGTGTGTATCCTGACTTCCCTTATGTGCAGTCTGATCTACTGTGATATAGCGGAGCCCCTGTGGGCCAGTCATTGTTTTTTGATCTGCTTGACCACTTTAACTACTAGCGGCCGGCCCTGGCGGTTGTAGGCCCGTGCTTGTAACCTTTTCTCTGCACAATAAAACTTTTTAAAAAAAAAAAAAAAACATTAAAAAAAAAAAATGCGTGGTAAAGGCACAACGAGGTAAAAACCTTGTTGTAAAGGCTGTTTCCCATAATGAGCTTTTTTTTTTCTTTACTGAGTTTTATATGGCGCGAACTTGACTCGAAGGTATTGGGTATCAGAGCGCTTTACATAGCACCAGTTGCATTACATGAGGACCCATTCATTTTTGTTCAGCACAGGGAGATTAAATGATTTGCCCAGAATCATGGAATCATCAGCGTCATTGCCGAGACTCGAACCCGGCTGCTCAGATTCAAGGTCGACCACCCAAGCCGGTAGGCCAACTCATGTCATTCCCTGCTCCCCCTTCATCAAGACATCACTGTGAATCCATCACAAACAGTGGAGAGAGTGGGCATCTCTGTCTTGTTCTTATGCACATTTTGTGTGTTTTGACCCAGAATGCAATGTATGGACTGATTCCATCTTTCAATCAATCAGGGTTGGTAAAGCGCAGCTACTCACCTGCGAGGGTCTCAAGGCGCTGTGAGGGTGGGCGGATCCGTTGAGTGCTGGGGTCATCCAAAGAGGTCCTTCCTGAACTAGAGCAGTGTAGGGACTTGCCAGAGATGGAGGGGGAGGTCTTTCCATGCCATAGCTGTGAGGTAAGAGAAGGACTTTCCTCCCGTCCCGTTCTGGACTTGTAGATCCGTGGGATGGTGGCCAGAGAGAGAGGTCAGCTGATCGGAGGTGTCCTTGGGTGCGTGGAAGAAGAGGCGGTTGTTTAGGTATGCTGCTCTGATGTTTGTGGAGGGCCTTGTATGCGTGAGTGAGGCTCTTGAAGGGTATTCTTCTTTCGATGGGGAGCCAGATTGCAGAGGTGTTAGGTGATGTGGTTGTGACGGGGGATGTTTAGGATCAGTCTGGCTGCGGTGTTATGGATCGTCTGCAGTTTGCAAAGTTGTTTCTTGTTGATTCCGGTGTGGAGAGCGCTGCAGAGTCCAGTCTGCTACTGATGAGGGTGTGCGTTACCGTTTTTCTGGATTTGGATGGGATTCATCTGAACGAGTATGTGGAGGGTGTTGAAGCAGGCCAAGGATACGGCATTGATTTGGCAGTTCATCGTGAGCGTTGAGTCTAGTATGATGCCGAGGCTTTGTGCGTGGTCTGTTGGGTGGGGGTGTTTCCAAGGGCGGGGGGCAAACAGGTGTCGTCCCATGCGGAGGGGATGGACCCAAGGATGAGGACTTCTGTTTTCTCAGAGTTGAGTTCCAGGCAGCTCTTCTTCATCCAGGTGGCGACACCTTTCATCCCTTCTTGGAAGTTGTGTCTGGTGATGTTGGGTTCTCTGGTGAGGGAAAGGATGAGCTGAGTGTTGTCGGCATAGGAGACAATTTTGAGCCCATGGTTCCTGACGATGGTTGCGAGGGGGGCCATGTAGATGTCAAAGAGGGTGGGGCTGAGGGAGGATCCCTGGAGTAATCCACAGCTGGTCTCTGTTGGCTCAGAGAGGTAATGCGGAAGTCTGGGATATACGATGTTACAACGCGAGTTTTTACAACGCGTACCGTTACATCGCGGTCGTTACAACGACTGCGATGTTACCACGCCATGCCTTTACAACGCAAGTCTTTACATCGACTTGCACTAGATGGCGTGCTAACATTAGAAAAGCGTAATTTACTATTCCAACTCCAGTCCACTTAACAGTAGGGAAGGTGTTTGGATAGTAAACTACACCATTTGTAATGTTAGCACGCCATCTAGCGCAAGTTGATGTAAAGACTTGCGTTGTAATGGCATGGCGTGGTAACATGCAGTCGTTGTAACGATTGCGATGTAACTGCATCGCGGTGTACTAACCGCGATGTAAAGGTTGTTCCCCGGAAGTCTGACTCGCTTAGTTCTGCCTGTGAGAAATGAGCATATACAGTCAAGGGCCATTCCGCTGATGCTGGCGTTGTGGAGTCTGGTGGCTAGTGTGCAGTGGGAGATGATGTTGAAGGCAGCTGAGAGGCCCAGGAGGATGAGGGCTGCCATTTGGCCTTGGTCGAGGAGAGCAGATGTCGTCGGTGGCAGCAAGTAGGTCGGTCTTGTGCTGTGGTTGCTGTGGAATCTGGATTGGGAAAAGTCCAGGACGTTGCTGGCTTTGATGAAGTTTGCTAGCTGGGTGTTGATGGCCTTTTTTCGATGACCTTGGCTGCAAATGGAAGCAGGGAGATAGACCTGAAGTTTTTGAGGTCCGTCGGGTCTGCTATGGTTTCTTCAGGAGGGGGTTGACTTTGATGTGTTTCCAGTCGTCAGGGAATGTGGCGGTTTCTAGGGAGCAGTTGATCATCTGGCGTAGTTCGGGTGCAACAGCCGTGGTGGTTCTGTGGAAGTTGTGGCGTGGGCAGGGGACTGAAGGTGCTCCGGAGCGGATGCTCTTCATAGTCTTTAAGGAGTCTTCTGTTGTAAGCGTGGTTCAAGTGAGCAGGGTCTGTTGGGTGGCGTCGCTGGGGTTGGGAGCTGGAGTGGTGCGAAGGTCTTGGTTGTCAAAGTTGTCGCAGACCATCTTAATCTTGGGGTGAAAAAAGGCGCTGAGTCTGTTGCAGAGGTCTTGGCAGGGTAGGACGCCTGTTGTTTTGCTGCAGGGTTTGGCAAATTCCTTGATGATGGAGAACAGTTTTTTAGTGTTGTGGGCATTGGTGAGAATTATGTCTTGGAGGAATGTCTTCTTTGTGGGTTTTATGAGTTGGTGGTGTGCTGTGGTGGCTGCTCTGTATGCAGTGCGTATTTCTGGGGCTTTGTTGTTCCTCCATGTCTTTTCAATTCGTCGGCAGGAGTGCTCGGATTCTTGTAGTGCAGGAGTGGACCAGCTTCCTTTCTTGATGTATCGTCCTGTGGCTTTCTTGAGGGGGGCGAGTGTGTCGGCACAGTTCGTGGTCGAGCAGTGGAGGTTGCGTGCTGGGGTGTTAGCTTCTGGCATTGTTGGTGGTGGGGTGATGATGAGGGCAGAGGTGAGCTGGTCTACAGAGACTAAGTTCCAGCTTATAAGAGGGAGGCAGTGGGCGTGCTTGTGTACGGTGGGTTTTCTGAAGGAAAAGTGGATGCAGTGGTGTTATGTGGTGTTATGTCCAGAGGAGTTCTGTGATGTGGCTGTACGATACGCTGTTTCCTTCTGTGAAGATGGGGTCGATTGTAAGTCACACTGAACAGGTCAATGGTCTAGCTTTCCTATTTGCATAAGGTGAAAGGGCCACTCAATAGAGTAGAATGCCTTCCAAGCATGGAGTGACAGAATGGCTAAATGTTCTGAAACTTTTTCTACATCCCAGAAGGAGTGATTTACCCTTCGGAGGATAAAGTCGGTAGAACAGAGTGGCATAAACATAGATTGATCCAGGTGGATTATCTCCAGAATTATCAGGAGCATGCTGATATATTTTTGCCAATATTTTCCTTTCAAGGTTTAAGAGCGATATTGAATGGTAAGAAAGGCGGTTGTTTTCTGACTTCCCTACTACGTGAGTTAGGACAACTGAGGTACATCCAAAGCTCTTGAAGCAGTGTGCATCTTCCTCCCTAGCTGCTAACAACATATATCATTTTGGCAGTGAAATGATACCAGCTACTCTCTTACATAATTCTGCAGGCAATCCATTGAGTTCAGCCCTGTTACCAGATTGGAGCTGTGAGATTGCCACCTCAGTCTCCTCCAGGGTTATTTCCACATCAAATTCTAGACTATCCTTGTCCCTGGTTAGAGGCTTGGCCATTCCACCTCAAAGTCTGCTATAGCCACAGTAGCATTCCGCAACCGTGAACCATAAAAGTATGAACGTGGGTTCAAAGGGTTTGGCTGCATCATCCTCCCCCTTTGCTGGAGTTGCTGCCTCTCCCACAACTTAAGTAAAATCTGCAATGCATCACTATGGCTGCTCAGCCAGGCAAGCAGTTTGCCTACTTTGTTGCCCACGTCATATAACTACCTTTGTATGCTAGGATGGCGCACCCTTGCTTCATGCGTGTGGAAAGGGTTGTATGCTCCTCTTTTTAGCATTTTGTCATCTTACCAGTCTCCCCTTGACTCTCCACGTATTCCCTTTGTAAGGCGGCCAATATGGCTCCCTCTTTAGCTTCACAGTCTTGTCTCCTTTCCCTCTGTCCTTAATAGCAAATGCCCCGGCTTACAGATTTGAACGCTTCCCACAAAGTCCTCTCTGAGTCTAACGAACCCTTATTTTCTGAAAAGTAATGATCTGTTCTCGATTTAAGATCTGTGAATGCATCAGGGTCCTTCAGATACCAGCTATCTACTCTCCATTCTTTCCTGTGTTCCTTTTCATGAGTACCCTTACCAACAGAGAGTGATCAGAGCTCCCGCTCACATAGCAGCATTAATGAAGCCATCTAGCAGCTAATGGGCAAGAGGGAAGCATGCCTACTGATTCTACTTTGACGTTGTATTTGACCACCCCCGTTAACTCGTTCTGGCGTCATGGGGGCTCTTCTAAAATCGTTCAACTCATATCTTGAAGAATGCTGCCAAACCATAAAGATAAACAACACTTTCTCTCATCCAGTAATTAATCCCTCTGGCGTCCGCAATGCATCCATATTTTCTCCCATTCTTACCGAATCGCAAAATTGGTTTAGAAATGCATACCGAATTACATTTTGGAAGGGGCATGTTTATGGCGTCCCTTCCACTTTGCAATTTGCAATTCTATGTATTCATGGTTTGTGAGTGCAACTTCGGTCACAAACCATTGGTAGGTTACAGACTACTCGAAGGAGGTGGTAACCAATTCAAACAAGCACTGGCAAAGCCAATAGGTCTCACCTATGGGTAAACTATTGCCTTTGGAAATTGAGTGGGGTAGAGAACGGGCGGGCAGTTGAGGGTGGAGAACAAGAAGGTATAACAAGCATTTGCAATGCAATAGGTCTCGCATTTATAAGAGTTTGAGCTATTGGCATTGTAAAATTACAATGCCTTTCATTTATGTTTTGGTTTTAAAACAAATAAAAGGCATTGTCATTTACAATGTCAGTAGCATAAACTCGCATAAAAGCAGTGTGTGGAGTGCAGCAGTGTGCGGCGTGCAGCAGTGTGCGGCGTGCAGCAGTCTGTGGCGTGCAGCAGTGTGAGGCGTGCAGCAGTGTGAGGCGTGCAGCAGTGTGTGGCGTGCAGCAGTGTGAGGCATGCAGCAGTGTGCGGCGTGCAGCAGTGTGCGGCATGCAGCAGTGTGCGGCGTGCAGCAGTGTGTGGCGTGCAGCAGTGTGCGGCGTGCAGCAGTGTGTGGCATGCAGCAGTGTTTCGTTTAGCAGTGTGAGGCATGCAGCAGTGTGTGGCATGCAGCAGCGTGCAGCAGTGTGTGGTGTGCAGCAGTGTGCGGCATGCAGCAGTGTCGTGCAGCATGTAGCAGTGAGTAATGCAGCAGTGTGCAGCAGTGTATGGCGTGCAGCAGTGTGCGGCGTGCAGCAGTGTGTGGCGTGCAGCAGTGTGTGGCGTGCAGCAGTGTGTGGCGTGCAGCAGTGTTTCATGTAGCATTGTGTGGCGTGCAGCAGTGTGTGGCGTGCAGCAGTGTGTGACGTGCAGCAGTGTGTGGCGTGCAGCAGTGTTTCGTGTAGCAGTGTGCGGCGTGCAGCAGTGTGCGGTGTGTGGAATGCAGCAATGTGTGGCGTGCAGCAGTGTGTGGCATGCAGCGGCATGCAGCAGTGTGTGGTGTGCAGCAGTGTGTGGCATGCAGCAGTGTGTGGCGTGTAGCAGTGTGTGGCGTGCACCAGTGTGCGGCGTGCAGCAGTGTGTGGCGTGCATCAGTGTGCAGCATGCAGCAGTGTGAGGCGTGCAGCAGTGTGCGGCGTGCAGCAGTGTGAGGCATGCAGCAGTGTGAGGCGTGCAGCAGTGTGAGGCGTGCAGCAGTGTGTGGCGTGCAGCAGTGTGTGGCGTGCAGCAGTGTGTGGCGTGCAGCAGTGTGAGGCGTGCAGCAGTGTGAGGCGTGCAGCAGTGTGCGGCATGCAGCAGTGTGTGGCATGCAGCAGTGTGCGGTGTGCAGCAGTGTGAGGCGTGCAGCAGTGTGAGGCGTGCAGCAGTGTGAGGCGTGCAGCAGTGTGTGGCATGCAGCAGTGTGTGGCGTGTAGCAGTGTGTGGCATGCAGCAGTGTGCGGCGTGCAGCAGTGTGTGGCGTGCAGCAGTGTGCGGCATGCAGCAGTGTGAGGCGTGCAGCAGTGTGCGGCGTGCAGCAGTGTGAGGCATGCAGCAGTGTGAGGCGTGCAGCAGTGTGAGGCGTGCAGCAGTGTGTGGCGTGCAGCAGTGTGTGGCGTGCAGCAGTGTGTGGCGTGCAGCAGTGTGAGGCGTGCAGCAGTGTGAGGCGTGCAGCAGTGTGCGGCATGCAGCAGTGTGTGGCGTGCAGCAGTGTGTGGCGTGCAGCAGTGTGAGGCGTGCAGCAGTGTGAGGCGTGCAGCAACATTTTTAACCAAACATTTCAAGCATTGCAAAGATGTTCCAGGTTTTCTTTCATTTAAATTGGGCAAACAGGATTTTTTTTCTGGAATACATATCAGGAATACCCCTCTCTTTGTTGGAAAATTCTCCAGCAAAGGTCAAACAGGAAATGTCTTTAGCAAGTTTACGCAAGAATGTCCACACACTGGTTTAGTTTTCCAAAGTTTTGTTAAATTCACAAAAATGTAACCTGCGTAACGAGTGAAGTTTTAGAATTTGCAATTTAAATGTGCGCACGCCAACCTACTTTTTACAGAGCAAAATCAACTTTTAGAATATTCCGTACCTGGCAAGAAGGTCTAAACTCTCTGGGACAGTAGCCCTGTGGCATTTAGCTCTTCATGTGCTCATTCTGAATGACCCGATCAGTTTACATGTGCAAGACTCATTTGTGTCAAATGTGTTAGCTATGTTTTGGTCTGCTGCTTACAACACTGCTGAAACCTGTTGAACAATAGGTGTAAACCTAAGTGGCATTCCATTTTATCACGGGAGAAATACGGTCTCCAAGACCAGGTCACAACAGGACAACTGACAGCTGACGGCAACTGATTAACAGCTATAGGACAGAGGCCCCTTTACCTGCTCCCAGTAAAAGATTAACTGCCAGCGCCTTTTGCGTAAATCTGTGCAACATATCAAGACGGACCCCTCCTGATTATCCATCATTGTATGTGAAGTGTGAGCAGTGCTTTGGGTACCAAAGGGTGGGCTGCTTTTAAGACTAGCAAGTGTATGCAGACCCTAAGGTGGAAGGGAACTCCAAATGGTTTAGTGATGGGGAAAGCTGCTGTATACCTTTACTGCCTGCTTCTCTGTTCTTCTCTCCTCTTCTGCAGCAATTAATGAGTAGCCAAATGTCTGTCCACTCCGCAAGAGATCGCTTTGATGGCATCTCAACTGCAACCAAATGAGCAGGTAGGGTGCGTGCATGGTGACTCAGTCTGAACCCAGTGCTGCCTTTCCTAAGGGAGAGACTGAAGCCGTCAGGCGCTGAGGGCACTGCGGACCACGTCCATGGTCTCCAGAGCCCCTATGAAGAGACAGACACCACGGCATAGCACCAACCAATGGTGCAAGCAAAGTGCGTTTTCCATGTGCAATCCACTGTCCAATCATGTGCAAGCTAGACACATACGAAACAATAAGATTCTGGCAACTTCAGGTTGAGGGGGCAATCTGACTAGAGTTACACTTGCATTTTGAACCACTGTCTTTGTCACGAACGTAAACAGGAAATGTGAGAGTACATATGGAGGTACAGATTTTAGACAGCCCAGAGGCAGGACATTTATTAATTTCATAAAACCTCCAGAAGCTACTTTTACTTAACATGCATAAAGTTCCATTTATTTTTCGGAAAGAATAACACGGATTGGACATTATATTTATTGTGAGTTATACACGCACAAATTCAAAGAGGTGTTCTAACGCTTGCCATCCTCCAAGACTAAGCCATGACTCTTCGGCCCCTCTACCCTCTGTAAGTGAAAGCCTAAAATGAGGTACTTCGAAATCCAGTGAGCTCGCTGTAGCATCCGCCTTGGTTCCAGGGACCATGGCAATACCGTCACAAGGACTGCCCAAAACCACCGCAGGACATGAAGCGCTGGTCTGACACTATTTGTTTGATGGTCATCTGTGGTAGAAAATGGGGAGTTACTCTTCCCGCTGCAGGAGCAGTCTATTCCAGGGAACATGTAATAACAGGGACAGGATATCAGCCACGTTATGACATGGAAGGGGGGGTGGGGGGCGGTGAGTGCTAAAGCAACACAGGGAAGGCTGGCATATGGTGAGCACTTTCGCAGCCGCTTTGATGTTCTCAGTGGCCGCGCGGCTCACTGAGAACATCAAAGCGGCCGCGAAAGTGATCAGCAGGCTGCCAAATGGTGCGCGCACCCGGCGCACATGCACTGTAGTTGGCGGCCTGAAAAGCACTTGTTTGCACTTCCAAATGCCGTTTTCTATAGCTCTCGCCAGAGCAGCGCTAAAGCGCTGGCTCAGGCGAGACCTAAAAAGCACTATGAAGCAGCCCGCGCTGGTTGCATCATAGTGTTTTTTAGGTCTCGGCTAGCGAAGGCTGCGCTTGCGCAGTCTCGCTCGCGAGATTTAATGACTTGGAGAAGAGGGGCTTGAACCCGCCCCTCTTCTCCCCAGTTCTCCATTGGCTGGCCTCTTGAATGCTGGCCAGCCATTGGAGAAGAGGTTTGTCTCTCCGAACAGGCCCCGCGCTTTTCGGATTCGGGGGCGTGTTTTTTGCTACTTTTCTCATTATCTCCTCCAGCCAATGGCAAGAGGAGAGAAAAGAAAAACACGCCCCCGAATTCGAAACCGCCGCTGCCTTTCTCCGAGGCATTTCTGCTTCGCCTCGGAGAAAGGCAGTGGTGTGCTTGTTTATCTATCGTCTGGCCGTGAGGATCTTCTTGCTGTTGCTCTTGCGCGCTGCCCGCCTAGTTAGGCCCTGTATCTTAATCAGTAACCACGGCCGGGACCCGCCATGACTGGGTGACACATGCAGTGGCTCCGAGGCTGAGGCCCCGCACCAGGTGGAAGCGGAGCGCGGTTTTCTCGTTTCACATTTCCATCTACTACTCGTGTGTCGCCCCAGCGCTGGGTCCTCCTCGCTGCCCTGCACTCCGGGTTTTCACGCCGTGCCTTTTGTTTGCGGTGAGTGTAGTTTCTTTGAGCAGCAGAGTTTATTGAGTCGGTCAGTTTTGTGGACAGCGGCGAGAGCCGTTTTCGCGGGCTGTGCTGGGTGGAGGGCGAGGAAGGCGGACCGTGTAGCAGGAGAGCCTGGTTCGAGTCCAATCGCTAGGAGTGGCGGCTCGGTGTCCGATCTCGGCTAATTTTAAGGACGCGCCAAGATCGGAGGCACTGTGGCATAATGGTTAAGGTCTGAGGCTCTTACTCTCAAGGTTACAGGTTTCAAATCCCATTGATCGTTGCAGGTAGATCTCTTTGAATAACCGTTTATTAGCCAAGCGCGTTAATGTATTATGCCAATGCCGTAGCCACTGCAAATACGCAGCGAAGTAAGGCGCCCCATTATCGTCGGGTCGAGTACGCGCTATATAAATATAAAAAGGTTAACCACTGTAACTGTTAAGCCAATGCCTCCGGTTTCAAATACGTAGCCCTCCGATTTCATTGACGATACCCACGCAGCGATGGGTGGCTGTGGGGAGGTTGGATGAAGAGGGGTGCGAGCGGCGCTGGTTGTTTTACGGTGCTCCGGTGCCCCCGGTTTCGCGACCGCTCGTCGAGCTTTGGTGGTGCAGTTGTGGGGCATAGAGGCGCTGTGGCGACGTCATCCACCTTGGGCCTCCCCGTGCCTGGGTTTGTGACATAGATGGTGGTGAGTGCTTACAGCGCTCCGAGAGCACGTGCGTGCAGAATATCAATTACCGCACCGTGCCTAGATGACCAGCACTACTAAGGTGCGTGCGCTGTATCTCCAGGTTGCAATTATTGCAATCCCAATAAGATTTGCTGGCGGTTTCATCTGTGACGTTGGGGGGGGCATGTTGTATGCTCATTCTAATATCCAGGGCTCCTGTGTAGCCTCGAGAAATGGACGTTCAGCTTCGGCGCATGGCAAGCAGTGTTCGGTTCCCAACGCTGCATGTTTTAAAGTGATTAAGGCCTCCGTGTAATTATTTCAGGGCCTCGGAGCAAAGGAGCATTTTATCTATCGTACCGCAGTGTTTCTCTCGTACGTCGTGTGTTGGGCGAAAATGCAACATGGCGTGCGTCGGCCACTTGCAAGTGCCCCCGCATGGGGGGCGGCAGGGTGGTGAGCGCGAGGGGGCCAGCTGTTGGTAACGCTTTAGCACTAATGCGTCTCAAAGGAGGCCTCCTTCTCTAATTTGAATGAGGGTGTGATGTATGGGAATGAAGTTAGGGGGTTGCCCCTCCGGTCGGGTAGTAATTCTGAGGCAGGCTCGGGGACTAGTCACCAGTGCTTCCAACCCGATGTATGTCCGACACAGGGTCACCACTTTATTTATGCTGCGCCCGGAAGCACCGCGAACCTCGCCCCACCTCCCTGCTACCTCCAACTTGCCGCCTGGCTGTAGGGTTTTGTGGCCATCCCAGGTGCTGTTCTTCCCCTCAGCAGTGAGTTGGGCTCCAGGCAGGCGCCGATTTTTGAACGGGGTGGGGGCCTTTGTGTGGCCGCGAGCTTACCTCGGCTTGTATTGGTTGGGTGGCGCACCATGTCGCTGTTGCTGTCCCCGGGCCGCGTTTGTGCTTCTGCACCCCTAAGTGCTGTGATTTCCCATTGCCACCCGCAGCTAGGCCAGGCTCTGGTTTCCGCGCACACACTCTATCTAGAACGGGTTGATTTCTCTATGCGCTGGATGGTTTGTTTTGGTCAAAGCGCTTCCCACAGTGCTTTGTACCGGCAGGCACTGTTGCTTTGAAGGGAAATGTAGAGATATGGCACACTTTAAAGCCCATTCTGTTGATTCAGGCAAATGTGTTAATTTTGCAATAATTTCTCCTTTGACAGTGCTCTTTGAAAACATACAGACAGAGTGCCATTTTTGGACAGGCAAGGTGTTCAGCTGTTGGGGGAGAGAATGTGGCCTAACGGCTAGTGCGGTCGACCTCCGAGCTGGGGAACCGGGTTCGAGTCTTGACAGATACGCTCAACATTCTGTGATCGCGCCGCGGAGTGGCACGGTAGCTCAGGGCGCGCTGCTCGCTAACTGACAGTAAGAAGCCTTTGGCTTTGTAAAGGGGCCTAAAAGTCTACAAACAGTAAAAATTTACCCACCGTGACAGAAGTAGAAAAACTCTCTCTCTAACTCACTACATCACTCACTCTCTATCTCTCTACCTCACTCTTTCTATCTCACTAACTCACTTTCACTGTCTCTTTCACTACCTCTCTCTATCTCACTACATCACAACACCACTCTGCTTACATCTCACTACCTCACAACATCCCTCTCCCTCACTACATCACTGTTTCACTACCTCACTCTCTCTCACTACATAACTCTCTCTACCTCACTACTCCACTCTATCTCACTACCTCACTACTTCTCTCTCTCAAAACATCACTACCTCACTCTCTAGCTCACAACCTCACAACTCCACTCTCTCTCACTCACTACCTCAATCACTCTCTATCTCACTACCTCACTCTTTCTATCTCACTAACTCACTTTCACTCTCTCTTTCACTACCTCTCTCTCTATCTCACTACATCACAACATCACTCTATGCTTATATATCACTACCTCACAACATCCCTCTCCCTCACCACCTCACTCTTTCACTACCTCACTCTCTCTATCTCACTACCTCACTCTCTATCTACCTCACTCTCTATCTCACTACCTCACTCTCTATTTCAATACCTCACTCTCTCTCTCTATCTCACTACCTCACTCTCTCTCTGCTAATGCAATAGGTATCACATATGCAAAAAAAAAAGCTCATGCCAATAGAAATGACAATGCCATTTATTTAGGGATACAAAAAAAATAAAATAAATAATGAGAAATACCAATAGCTCTACCTATAATATTGCCGAGACCATTGCATTGTAAATGCTTGTTTCTTCTGTCTGTTGGGAGGGGGGGAGAAAAAACCGAGACAAAGGTGGGTGGGGAGAGAAGAAACAGAGGTGGGGCGGGTGGGAGGGGTAGAAGAAACAGGGATGGGGCCAGGTGGGAGGGGGAGAACAAACAGGACTGGGACATGCTCAGCCATCCCTGCCCCACTTTACGGAGTCGCGAGTAGTCGAGACAGAGGCAATGAACAGCAGAGCTGTCTCTCAAGTAAACAAGACACAAAAAGACTAGATGACCAGCCCCCCAATCACCAACTATTAGTAATGTAGCTCAAGAACACTGCACCCACCATAGTTATTTGTAACATTGAATATTGCAAAACAGACTCTGCCTTTCATCCCTCATAGCTGAATATTGCAAAACAGACTCTGCCTTTCATCCTTCATAGTTGAATATTGCAAAACAGACTCTCCCTTTCATCCTTCATAGTTGAATATTGCAAAACAGACTCTCCCTTTCATCCTTCATAGCTGAATATTGCAAAACAGACTCTGCCTTTCATCCTTCATAGTTGAATATTGCAAAACAGACTCTCCCTTTCATCCTTCATAGCTGAATATTGCAAAACAGACTCTGCCTTTCATCCTTCATAGTTGAATATTGCAAAACAGACTCTGCCTTTCATCCTTCAGAGGTCAATGAAATTAGTACACTTGAGTTTGGTAATTGTTAAGTATGTTATGCCAGCGCTGAGACATCCCTCATGTTATTTATGTTGGAAATCACAAGTTAGTTTTGTTTACAAGACGGCGCTCCTGAGTGCACACGTCACGCGATCAGCCCCCGGGGAGCCTTTGATGCTGATCAGTTGGTGGAAGAGGTGGGGGGGAGGGCGAGTTAGATTCTGAGGACCACTTCAAGGAGGGGGCTGTGATGTGCACTGACAGTCACCCCCCTTGCCCCACCCGTACCTCCGCTTATCTTTACTCCCGCTACTCTTCCTTCCCCATTCTAAAGAAGAGGGCTGCCACTTATTCCAGCTGAATAGACAGCGTAGGTGGTTCATGCCTCTGCTTCGGGTATCTGTGTACAATGACGTAGGTTTGTATCTCGCTTGACTAAGTTAGCCTGTTCTCTTTCTGAAGCCAATAAAAGACATCTGCCATGAGGTTTTTATAAAACAGCAAAGCTCGTGAACATGCCATCTAAAATATACTAACATACTGCTGTTCAACTGCCCATCCCCCACACATCCAAGAGCTGAGTGTTTAACGGGAAAAGGTGACAAAGGGGCTAAAAGATATAATCACATCACCCCCATAGTGTCTACTCTTCGCGGGCTTCCCATCGAAGCGAGGTCAATTTACAAGACTGCCTGTATCACCCACAAAGCCTTGCACACTCCACCCCTCGCCATCTGGCGAATAAACTCAAAATCTCAGGGGGCTCTAGACCTTCAGGCAATGCTGAACAAGCATTGGCATAGCCAATAGGTCTCGCCTTTGGGACCTTATAAGTGTTTAGCCATGCAACAGTTGCATAACTAAATACTTATAAGGTCCCAAAAGCGAGACCTATTGGCTATGCAAAGCTATGGAAAGTAAAAGTGATCGGGATCACGATCAAACATCAAAGCGGCCGTGCGGCCGCTAAAGTGAAGGTAATCGCGGTACAGCGCGGCGCGCACTCCCGCGCACATGCACTGTAGCTCTAGGCTGGCCTGGTAGCACTTTTTGGAGCCCTCTCAATAAGTCTCGCCAGACCAGCGCATGCGCTGGGTCAGGCGAGACCTAACGACTACTCGAGCTCCCAGCTTTCAAAAGAAAGGATGTATGGCCCAATCCTTTTCAGGTAATGCGGCTCGAATCTGGAACTCACTTCCACCAACCCTCCGAACCGCAGCCTCTATCCGGACCTTCAAACCAGATCTTAAATCTCTTCTCTTCTTAAGACACTTCCAGGCTTAATTCAACTCTCTCTCATGTCCCTCAAGGCTGCTTGCCATTCATTTGAACGCAACGCTGTAAATATGACTCTTATAGCTGTATTAACCTATTTCTTGCACCTCGTATTTTATTTTTACCTTTTTAATTAGCATGTTTGTATTTGTTACTTGTTAGTGTGTAATTCTCCTTCTAAAGGAGTGGGTAAAGTCTGCGCTATATAAAACTGCATTAAATAAATAAATAAATAAAATAAAGGCTTCCCTGCTGTGAGGGAGGGGCAATCGGGGCACACACGTGACAGCAGGACCAAATGCTGATTGGTTGCTGGTGCACAGCTGCCAAAAGGGCCTTCGGTTCTGCGCGATGCCTCTTGCCAGTCCTTGATTTGGGCACCAACAACAGTGGGATTTTTCATTAGATACCTGTAGTAGTGAAAACAAAATGGTCTACTGTCCAGTGACTTTGCTCAGCACAAACAACAAAGGATGTGCCCATAAGAAACGAAAGTTGCAAATCCATGCCTTCAGGGTACGACGGGGACGTGCATGGAGTACATAGAATGGCTAAATGCCCTCCATGAATCTGGATCCTAACTTTTTTTTATTTTGCAATTTTATATAGCGAATAACTCGACTGAAGATGTTGAAGCGCTTTAGATGAGCACCAGTTACATTGCAGAAGGACACATTCATCTTATGTAGGCACAAGGAGATTATGCGATTCGCCCAGAAGTACAGGATGTTGAGCCGACGCCGAGACTCGAACCTGGCTCCAAAGCCGGCAGCTCTGGCCGTAACGCTGCACCCTTTGTTGTGGACGAAGCAGAAAACATTAGTCAGTCCATGAGGTGCACTGAAACACGTTGTTAAAAGGACATCACGGTTTTCTACTACGATCACATTGTGAGAAGCCTTCACAGATTTAAATAGTGGCATAAATCTTACATCACACTTATGTCTAACTTGGTTGTGAGAGCTGCAATGGGCAACGACAACAAAAGGATGGATGCAGGCAACAACGCAGAGAGGTAGGTTGGGCATGTGCAACAACGGAATGAGCGAGGGGAGTGAGTAGGTGGCTGAAAACGCCCGAAGCATAGAGGATGCCACATTGGAAGTAGGAATGAGGTGAAGATCGTAAACAACTGTGGACAAAAACGAGACTGCCAAGAAACTGAAGGCAACACTTCTAAGAGACAAGACAATGGTGGCCACAGACATTGGAAGCTTCCACTGCATTAAGACCCGGTTGTGAATAACCGCACCTAAGTGAGAAATGAGTACAAGGTATTAGATGTCCTACCAGAAAACAGTCCCGCCCTGATGAAGACCTTCATACAAACAAAATGTTCTGGTCCAACCATCACAAAGGTCGAAACGTGTTGGCAACCATAAAGTAGGAGGTCAAGAGCAAAACGAGGACAAAAATTTGCCAACTAATGAGGCATCGCGAGCAAGAAAGTGTAAACTCGAGCTAGAAGTGCGTAAATAGTCTCTGACCCCCGCAGGACCCAGGGAATAGAGTATATTGAGGACGAAAAATTAAACGTCCCAATAATAGACCAAAATAAGTAGGACTATAAGAGTTAAAAGAAAAAACTCTCCAGTTGCGAAGGGATTGTACTTGTATTGTATTTGATTGTAAAGATATATGTTTGTCCATGTGAAATAATGTCGATTGTGATATTAATGTCTTTATATATGTAAGAAAAGTAAATATTGTAGATATTGCTTTTTTGCTTTAAAGAAAACAGCAAGGGTATGTTTAAAGATAATTGGTGATAGGAATCTTGAATGTAAAAAAGTATATAAAAATGAAGAAAAAATAAGTTAACCCAGAGTTAATTAAAAAACAAACATCTGTGGTACAAAGAAAAATTGAATTTATGGTGTCTGAGGCATTTGTGTGCTTGAAATTGAAAACAACAACAGCACACCAACTGATGAAGGGTCGGTGGGGGCAAGCAACATTGAAGAGGGAGGGATACAGAGGGGGTAGAAGTATATGATACAGTCAAACCAACTGAATAAAATGAACTCTGATAGAGTGCTGAAACGGAAAGAAAACAATAGCGCCTAAAAGAAAAAAGCAGTAGCGGGACACAAGTAAAGCGTCCACGCTCCAGGCAGGGGACAAACAGACGAAAAGGAGGAAAGCCTAGCGCACCTGACCAATAAATAGCAAGCAAATGAGGGGAAACATCCATTACAACGCAGTCATTACAACGACCTACCTTGACAACGCAACTGTTACAATGCAACTGCCTTTACATAGCATACCATTACAATGCATGCCATTACAACGCATGCCACTACAACGCATGCCATTACAACGCATGCCATTACAACTCATGATAAGGTAAATAATGGAGATTTTCTGTGCCATCTGATAGAGAACAAAATGTCTCGAAGAGACTGCGCATGCACTGTCTAGGCGAGAACTAAAAAGGAAAAGGGTAGTTCTGGGGCCTCCTTTCCCTATGTGAATGTTAAAAAAAAAGTGTGTTTGGGAGTGGACCACTAGCCACTCTTGAATAAAGGTTTTTTTTAAAATGTTCATTTGCTGTTTCCTTTATGGAAAATGAGCTGCATTTAAATGAAAAAGTACTTAATTTAATTGCAATCACAAGGCATGGTGGTCGTCTCGCCCCACAAGGACACTGTGATGGCTTGCAATCAAAATGAGTCGCAATTTGCAACCTACCTTATTAACAATAATGGCTTACGACCCACTGTGGATGGTGATTTTGAGAACAAACATACGTCGATTTACAAAATTTGAATCAATTTGCAAAACTTTGGTGCAAAAATTGCAGCCGCTTTTTCGCAGATCGATTCTTAGTACATCTGGCTCCAATATTCTTAAAACTAACGCCCAAAAATAAATTTTCCACTCTATTCATGAATGTTCTATCCCAATCTCCCTTTCGCCTTCCAACTGCTTTGTGACTCTTGCATCCTCTTATGAACAAACTTAACAGCATTTGTGCTGGCATCACCCATAAGGGATTTGCGTCACGTCACCACCTTTTGAGTTTCTGACTATTTCCCAGTCAAGGCAAATATGTCTCATCACCAGCTGGACTCTCTGCGTGACTCTGAACCCATTCATCTGTTAAAATCTTTTGCCCGGTTACTTTGCCACCTCTCTGTGCTATCACCAGGGCCACTGGAATTATACGATTGTGGGGCTGTGGCGATTTTCACATAATTGTAGATTTGCCGCATTTGCCACATAATCCATAATATGCGGATTTTAATTAAAAAAAATTCTAACAAACTGTTTGAAAGTTAGTTAAAACGCAATAACATGTGTTGCTACGCAGTGGAAGGACCTTTGCAAAGGTTGACTGGTCACCTTTCTGTAGCTTATTGCTATATTCTAGTGTTAAACTGGTACTAATGAGGTACAGCAAATGCAGAGACAGTCTTAACAAGTTTAAAAATGACCAAATAATGAAGTAATGCTATCAAAAACGTGCTGCATAATGCCGCATAATTTGCCTTTTCCTGCTGCATAATTTACTCTGCCACATAATATGATCCCCCCCTACCACATAATTCTAGTCGCCCTGGTTATCATAAAAGGCCCCTTTTTAAGTGGCTAGTCTCTTTTCAATTTAAAAGAGTCAATTGTTGAACCCAGTTCCAGTGCTTGTGGTGAAAAATGCTGCACTCTGATAAGTTCCCAGGGTGCTCACTACCAGGGCCAACCGCCAAAAATGCTCTAATAATAATAACTGACAAAAAAGGAGGAAGAAGCACTTACTAAGAGTGTACATAACATAAGGGTCCAGTAAGAAAACAAATTGGCAGTCTAAGAGTATCCAAAAGAAACATAAGAGTCCAGACAAACAAATATGGACATCACAGGTTTCATATATGATGAAGATTTCATTCTTTATTTCTCTGCTTCTACTTAAAAGCATGGACAAGGACACAGCCAACGCGTTTCGTCACATTACATGAGGACTTCTTCAGGGCGCAATTAACTGAAGTGCGTAGATTGCAATTCACAGTCATCAAACTCCAAACGAGTCCTCTCCAGAGTAAACAAGAAACAACTTATGTTCTGTATGCTCTTAGTGAATGCTTCTGACTCCTTTTTGGTCAGCGGCAGAACCCCTTCTTAAGGAACTTAAGCTGGACCCCAAAAATTCCTCCCAATCATAGACCATCTCAGTCTTTCCCATTGTTGCTAAAAATTATTGATAGCCACGTGACTGGGTGGACAATGAAGGCAGGAGTGTCAGTGCCATGGTGTTACTGTACCTATCAGCGGCACTGGGTAGCGTGGACCATTCCATCCTCCTTGATGGGCTACCAGTGGCGGCTTCTCTCACGGCAGAGTGGCGGGACAGGAGAGGGGTGTGAGGTAGGGGAGGAATGATAAAAATAAAAATCGTATCTTCTCCTTGCCGGTCGCTGCTTTTCTCCTTTCTGCTGAGGCCCTCAGGCTTCCCTGCAGCCAATCCCAGTGCTTCTCTCAGGTTGATACCAGAATGAGAGAAGCGCTGGGATTGGCCTGAGCAGGCTTGTTTTCCGCTCCAGATGGGACTGGGAGCCTTCGCCTGCTATTCTCTACACCCGGAAATGTAGCTGGGGTTGGTTAGATGTCAGTGTGCACGACGGTTTGGCCATCCTAGGACAGCCGACCAAACCGTCATGCGCACTGACATCTAACCAACCCCAGCTACATTTCCGGGTGTAGAGAATAGCAAGCGAAGGCTCCCAGTCCCATTTGGAGCAGAAAACAAGCCTGCTCAGGCCAATCCCAGCGCTTCTCCTCCAGTGACAGCCCCCCCCCCCCCCGTGCGATGCCCCCCCCCCCCCGCCCACAAGACACAGCAGGAAAGGAAAAATAAAACTACAGTAAACATGTTTTATTATTGTTTGATTTTTTCAAATTATGAGGCTGCTGGCAGGGAAGGGCGATGCTCCTCCGCCATAGCGGACGAGCCGCCACTGTGGGCTACATAAGATTGGCACTGGTGGTAGCCCTCAAGATTAGCCCCCCCAACCCCTTTGTTCTTTCAATTCTCTTAGAGGGGAGAGAATATAGTGTAAGGGGCAGAGTTGCCAACTTTGGAACTGGAGAACCAGGTTCGAGTCTCAGCATCAGCTCAACATCCTGTGATTGTGGGCAAAACACTCAATCTCCCAGTGCCTAAAAAAACATAAATCAACACCTTCTTGTGTAGAGCAACTGGAACTCTGTAAAGCACACCAGTGCCATCGGGTAGAGTTCCCGCTACATGAAAGTGCAAAAAAAAACCATCTTTAGCCCTTTCTAGTCTAATTTGCACGCGATCCCCAGGGCTCTGCCTTTTCTCCCTATTGCTGCAACAGTTATTTTGAGCTTTTGGCAGATTCATCGCTTTCATGATCCGCATTTTTATGCACACTAATGATACTCAGGCTCTAAAGGCGGTCCGGCATCCCTCGGGATATGGTTTTTTTTCCGTGCTAGAGAAAAAAAATATTTAAATGAAAAATGTAGGGTTAGACTTAGGGTTCTGACAAGGTTCGAATATGGTTAAGGATGTGGGTGTCACTAAGTACTAGACCCTAGGTCAGAATTAGGGTTGGGGGCGAAAGGTGGTTCGGTGTGTGTATATAAGCATGTCTTAGCCAGTGTATATGTCGTAGTGGTTTATTCCTATAAATGGCATAGCTCCTGGTCGTCCCATCCACACAGGCATTCACCTGCATGCCTCGAAAGGCTAGGAGAGAGCGCTTCGAGGAGGCACTAGTGGCCGCTACGCGCTATATAAATAACAGCAGCGTGTCTCTGACACAGACGTCTGCCTGTGGTTTGCTTATTGGCGTTTAAATAACCCCCTGTAGGATGAAGGCACTGCCACCCGCTTTTGTCTGGAATCTCTGAAGCCTGGCAGAGGGCGTTCCCTTTGTGCATTAGCATACCGACAGCCCCTGCGCGCCTTCATCCTGGCATGAAGGCGAGGAGGCTGTGTGCGGGGCATGTCTCGCCTCCGCTGCGCTGCCAGATGAAGGGATGTCTCGCTGATAAGGGAAGCAGCTGAGAGGGGCTCAGTAACAGCGGAGGGCGGAGCTGTGCAGGGGCGGAGCTGTGCAGCACAGCTCGCCCCGCCCACCGCTGCCTCAGAGGAGAGCAGGCCGGGGCTGTTGCCACACTCCTCTGTCTGCAGCTGCTCCAGTTGTGCCAGCGGTGGGGTGGCACTACAGCGCGACCATGCCCCTCAGTCAGCAGGTCTGAGCCCAGGCCGGGGGACGATGCGTTCTCCTGCCGGGTATTCAAGAGCACGAAAAAGAAGAGAAGCGCAGAGCTGGGACGGGGGGCTGTGGAGCCCGCTGCGGAGAGAGCGCTTTGCCTTTGTGGGGACTCGGCGCTGAAGCAATATTAACTGGAAGCACTGGCAGGGCCTCTGCAGGGGAAATAAACACCACGTAACCCGGCGCGCAGGGCACTATGGACATGGGCAAAAGAACCAGGGCCGAGGAGCCCGTGCCCCACGAGGAGGAGGAGGTCGACCCCAGGATACAGGTAGGCACGGCATGACACTTGCTCTTTCTGCAGACCCCTCCCCCTACGCTGTTCTGTGCCACCACCCCACCCATCCTTCCCCGAAAAATACAAGAAAAGGTCAATGGTCAAACGAGGCTTGTAAGCTAGCTCGGCGTGTTAATGCGTCTGCTGCTGATGTCTCCGCGAGATCTGGAGGGCTCTCGTTCGGTTCTGGCTCAGCCTTTCATCCAGACGAGGGTGATAAACGAGTTCTGTGGTGTTGGAGTATTAATAACTGATGCTGTTCACAGCGTTTCGAGGCTGTAGCGAGCGCTAAGTGAACGGATCTTTAACATTGTTGTTATGCTAAGTAGCGGCAGGAGCTTGCCGTCTGCATTCCAGGATGGCTCAACCTTTCATCCTTCTGTGGTCGGGCAAGTGGATACCTTTGTTAGTCTAACCAGGACGGTTCATAACAGCGCTTCTACAAGATGGTTTGGCGGTGGCACTATACACTGAGGCCAAGGGTTGCTGTCATTAAGCGCCATGAAGCGGCTTGGACGCTAAAACCGTGTAGTTTAGACCTATATTGTTTCGGCCTGCGTCCCTTCTGCTCACGGCGAGCGGGCCTTGTTGCTTTATAGCCCTTTGTGCTCAGGCCTTTGAGTTATTATTGCAGAAAGAGTGTTGTGGCGAGAACAGACCCCCTTGCAGCCGATGAGAGGGAGGTGGAGCAGGGTGGATCCCGCCGCCGTAACTGCTTTCACTTTTAATACATTGACATCTCCCGTCAGCGGCTGCTCCCGTCAGCGGCACCCATCAAAAGGTCTCCACGGGGGGGCGCTGTGCCTTGCGAGGTATTTTCCTCGAGTGAACAGTTAAGTGTGTGGCATTCTGTCAAGAGCACGGAGACCTTGTGGTTTAATTATAACCACCTGGCTGTGAGCACAGCGAAGAGGCCCGAGTTTGGGATGTATTACGGGCCGGGGCTTTACGCAGTGCGGTGTGGGATCAGTGGCATATACATTAGTGGTAGGAGTCCGTCCCTTGTAGGTTCACGGTTCTTGTGTCTGTTTTGACTCTCTGGGTGGTATCACGTGCAGTCTTTTTATAAAACAGCTGGTCCTTGTGTCGCCTTCTGCCAGTCGCGGCTCCTCTGCCAACAGCGCTTTGCATGCTGGGATATATATATGCTCCCACTGAGGCCCTCGCAGAGCTCCACGGAGTAGGGGGCGCTTCCACTCCGAAGCATATCTCCTGAGGTTTGTAAAATGCTAAACGTGCACCAGCTGATATCTGAGGCCCCTTTCAGCAGCAGGCCCAGGGGCAATCTCGGACCACCATCTGGGCCTGGCGCTCATACTCACACACTCAGTGTGGGGTGACACAGGCCGGACTGAGGCGCCCGAGCCAAGGACTGGCAAGCCCAGCAGCAGAGGCCATGCTGCCTGCCCTCAAGGCTAAACAACTTCTGGCCATTAATAACAGCCCCCTGGCCTTCCCGGGAGCACTAGACAAACTCGTACTCATCAGTGGCATAACACAGGCCCCTGCAGTGTGGTTGATTTGGGGGGCCCGAGCTGCAGGGTGCCCCCTCAGCACTTTACTCATGCGGAGAGCTCCAGATTAAATCCGGAGCGGGGCCCCCCTGTGTATCTTGCAGGGGGGGCCCTTCAACTTTCGTTACGCCACTGATACTCATAGCCACGGCCCAGATAAAAGCATATAGGAGAGTGTTGCAGGTGCTGAGACGAGCCGGAACATCCGGCTACGACTGGAACTAGGGCTCTGCAGATCAGAATTGGCGCTACAGGGGAACTTAATCAAGTCCTAAAAGCCCCATATACCACACTTAAACATCAATTGGAAACGATCTTCAGGGAAGTTGTGGTGGTTACTTGAGCTTGCGCTCGGTGCCGGCATGAGGTGGAGGGCCATACATCGCGCGGAAAGCGCGCGATGCATCATTCACATGATGCGGGCCTCGCGCATCGGATTGTGATATGTATCATTGTATATATTCGAATATGTCCGTTCTGCCATTAACAAACGATGTGTTATATGTAAAAAGATTGGCCATTTTCAAGGAGTGTGTTGGAACGCTAGGAAACCATTTAATGTGAGCTATGTTGATTCCGACCTGGATAATTGTACCAATTCTTTGAACAACATTGCAGTAACTTTAGATTGTGATGATCAAACGAATCACATAAAGGGTCCTCTATGCTCTGCCATAATTGATAATGTTTCCTTACAGGTAATGGCAGATTCAGGTTCCCCGATTACAATATTGAGGGATTCAACTTTTTACGAGTTTTGGAAAGGGAAGAATGACCTGCGGTTGTCCGATGTTAATCCAAAAGCATTTGGGGAGAAAGATATCAATATGCTGGGTTATTTTCCAGGTGTGGTGCAGTGTCTAGGTGGACGGGCTTTGACAAAGATATATGTCGCTGAGAAGGGCAAGAATATTATTGGTTGGAAGGATCTTGGTCGTATGGGCTTGTATTTGGTCCCAGGGGATGATGAACCAATTAAAGTAGGTGATCTACCTGTGTGCAACGTTGAGTGTAATGACGTCAGTTATGTGTCTGGATTTATGAATGAAATTATCTCTGAGTTTAAATCAGTCTTTAGCAGTTCAGTGGGGTCAGTGAAAGGTTTTGAACATCCTATCAGGTTAATACCGGGAGCCCAGCCGGTATGTCAGAAAGTACGCTCCGTTCCATTAAGCGTGAGGAAGGAATTGAAGGAATCGTTAAAGTCCTTATGTGACCAGGGTATTATTGAATCAACCGATTCTTCACAATGGGTCGCACCCATTGTGGACGCACGAAAAAAAAATGGCGAGGTTAGGCTCTGTGCGGACTTGCGCGCACTCAACAAAAATATTATAATAGACTGTCACCCATTGCCTAAGATCCATGAACTACTTGCAAACCTCGGTGGTGCAGAATGGTTTTCCCTGATAGATTTAAGGTCCGCTTACCACCAGGTTCCTTTAGCTAAGGAGTCTCAAGAATTGACTACTTTCATTACACCATTTGGGGCTTTTAAATTTTTACGTCTTCCTTTTGGCTTGGCGTCGTCCGGAAGCGTTTTTCAGAAACTTATGGATACGCTATTTAATGGTATCAACGGGGTACAAGCATACCTAGACGATATTTTGATTTTTGCAAAATCATTTGAAGAGCACAACCTTGTATTGAAAAGAGTTTTATCAATTCTTTCATCTAGAAACATGACTGTCCGTTCGGATAAATGTAAATTAGCAGTGCAAGAACTGGAATATTTGGGCCACACGGTTTCAAAGAATGAAATCAAACCAAAATTTTCAGTAATTAGAGCCATTACAGATGCAAAACACCCATCTGATAAAGACTCTTTACGCTCGTTTTTGGGGCTAGCTGAGTACTATGCCAGGTTTGTACCCGCATATGCTCAGATGGTAGAACCTTTAAGGTTACTCTTAAGGAAGGGCTCTAGCTTTAATTGGTCACCTGAACTGGATAAGGTCTTCAACGATGTAAAGAAAATGATTACTTCGGCACAAACCTTGCACGTATTTAGAGACGATTGCATGTCAATAATAACGGTGGATGCAAGCCTCTCTGGATTAGGCGCGGTTCTCACACAAAGAGTTAATGGCCAGGAACAAACTGTGGCCTTTGCGTCCAGGTCCCTCAAATCGTTTGAACATCAATATAGTACTATTGAAAGGGAGGCTTTGGCATGCGTATGGGCCGTCCAAAAATTTAAGATGTACATATGGGGTCGAAAATTTGAACTTGTCACCGATCACAAACCACTTATTTATATATTTGAGAAAGTCAATTCGTCCTCAATGTCCGCAAGGTTAATGCGGTTAATTTCCAAATTACAAGAATATCATTTTGCGGTGAAATATAGTCAGGGTGGAATGAATTTCCGCGCTGATTGTCTGTTCAGATTGTCGATGATTAAATATGACGACAACGAGTCTGTACCTGATGACATTGAATGTGTCACAGTGGTAGACGCTGTTTCCGAATTTTGTTCAGTTTTATCGGAAGATGATTGGAATTCTGCAGGCCGGGAGGATGGAGTACTTCAAAAAGTAAAGGAGTACTCCACCAAAAAATGGCCTGACCCTAGATGTCTCAATGGTGACCTTAGAACCTTCGCCCAAATAGCTGAGGAGCTTTCGGTGAAGAATGGGATTGTTCGTACAGGGGACAAATGTGCCCCCCCCCCCCCCGATGAATTTGCGACCGTTAATTATAAACAAAGCTCATCAGGGACATCTTGGGGTTATCAAAACTATTATGAGGATCAAACAACACTATTGGTGGCCTTCTCTGGACAGTCAAGTAAGAAAATCAGTGAATGATTGTCCTGAGTGCCTTTTGTCTGATAAACATTGGCAAACACTTAAGGTTCCACTTCACCCTACAGAGTTTCCTCACTCTTCTTGGGAAAAAGTAGGGATTGATTTTTCAGGGCCTTATACTTTATTGGATCAAGATGACCAGTACATTATCCTCCTAATTGATTACTATTCAAAATGGATGTACTGTGATTTTGTAAACTCACCTGATACTGATACAACAATGAGATAATCAGATAATCACTAGAAGGCACTGTTCCGGGGTGGGTATGGTCATGAATCAACCAAGTCCAACCCAAAAATTTAAGAGGGTGAACAAAGAAGAGATAGGGTCTAGGGTCAGGTACTAGAGATGGGGGGAGACAGCAAAGTGTCTCTTGTTGCCCTCACACCCCCCGAAGGATGTCATGCTTCATCATCGGGCGTGTGCTCCTCGTCGGGCCAATTTCATTTTTAAATAGGATTTTCCTAGTGGAAGGCTCTCCGAAAGTAATAGTTACCGATAACGGTACTCATTTCGTGTCTGAGAAAATGTGTACATTTTTAAAGAACCTAGACATTAAGCAATTGAAGGTAGCGTTGTATTCTCCTTCATCGAATGGATTAGTTGAGAGAGGTAATAAAATAATCAAAGAAGTGATTCAGGCCGCTTTGTCAGCCAGGATTAATGTGAAGGATTTCATCAGACAAAAAGTTTGGAGCTATAATACCTCCCCTCATTGCACCACAGGGGTTTCTCCTTTTAGTTTGTTAAGAGGCAGGGAGGTACATTCCACGTTATTTCCAACATGGCTTCAAAATATGGCTGGGGAGAAAAAGGTTAACTTGGATGAAGTACAAAAAAGGGTGAATAAAAAACAAGAGCAGATGAAGACTAACTTTGACAAAAAGAGTGGGTCTTATGAGGATGTCCAGGTCGGTGATTGGGTTCTTATTAAGAAACCGAAGTGTGTGAGGAAGGGTGAATCTATCTATTATGATCCAGTTCAAGTTATGAAAGTTAGTAGGGGGGCTGCGTTTATTGATAGAAAAGGCTGGTGCAATAAAAGGCATTTGGTGAAGGTATCCACACGCCAAGTTGAGATTATGCAGGACAGGCGTGGGAGAGATGTGGAAGATCTTCATTGGAGTCACTGGTTAGAACCTCCTGGTAGGAGTATAGAACCTTCTGGTAGGGTTATTAACCCCTCCCCATCGGTTGCATCCTGTGCTCCCCTCACTGTTAACCAGAATTCCTCGAGGGTCTATCCTCGCTCTTCTCGAGGACGTACGAATAGAACACCAGCGAGATTTAATTCGTTTGTTAGATACTAAAAAAAAAAAGAGTGTATTTGCATGTTTTCTTATTCATTTTTATAAGGGGGAAGGTGATGTGGTGGTTACTTGAGCTTGCGCTCGGCATGATGTGGAGGGCCATGCATCGCGCGGAAAGCACGCGATGCATCATTCACATGAGGCGGGCCTCGCGCATCGGATTGTGATATGTATCATTGTATATATTCGAATATGTCCGTTCTGGGAGACTTGAATGATACGAGTCAGTTACTGTTTGGTCTCAGCTGTAAGGGACACTCCGTGTAATGGGTGGAGTATACGAATAAACTTCTCTTCATAACCAACCTGCTTTCTCTGGAAGTGGACTCCCCTGGCACATCAAGCTGGGCCAAGCAATAGGCGCCCTGGAAATCGAAGCAGAGGCTGCCCTACCCGCGACCCTGCAAAACTCTGTGAAGTGGCAGGTCCGGTCCACTTCGTACGAAAAGGATCGGGCCTAACTCTGTTGCAACATCGATACGACAAAACGGGACGCGCCATATATTTAGGGAAAAGCTCGACAGAACCTACTAGAAGCACTTTCAGCCCAGGCAGTTCATGTGGCGCATCACCCTTAAGATCTCGGACTCAAATCAACATCAGGGGCGACTCCTCCATGCGGGCAGAGGAGCGTCGCCCCACTGTTTTCTCACAGTGTGAGAAGCAGAAACATAAAATGGTATAAATACCATTTTATGTTTCTGCTTCTCACACTGCGAGAAAGCAGAAGGGTTTGGTTGGGGGCGGGCGGGTCAGGGAGGAGTGGCTAGCCCAATGTTGTGGCCGCTGACTGTTTGGTCGGCCCCAGGGCGGACTATACCAGTCATGCACACTCTCCTGTTTTCTCCATGTAGGCTGCATGGAGAAAACAGCCTCCCCATAGACGCCTGGGCGGTCGGCGTCCCAGGCGCCATTGCAGTTTTGTGATTGGCTTAGGGGAGGAGAGGGAGGCTGCCTGCTTCTGCTTCCTGTGAGCAGAGAGAGGAGACGCAAAGCGGGACAGGAGGCGATGGGAAGTCTTAATTTTTTCAACTAAATTACCCCTGCCTCCCTGCGGGACCCCACCTCCCACCTGCGAGTCATGCCAGCCGTGACTGGGCCCGAAAGGATGGAGCAGTCTCATGTCGGTTGTGCAACTATCAAAAGAAATCCTGGCTTCATCTATCATGCTGCTGCCCCAAACTGGCCCGCTTACATCATTGACTGCTCCACTCTATTGTCAGGGTCAAGGGCACAGGGTTCTGCAAGGAGGCCTCGGACTGGTGTTTCTCTGAAACAAAAAGCTGCATTCTCGCGAGAGTGGTGAACTTCACACACTCAATTGGACAGGCACTCAATGCCACGCCACAGCTCTCAGGACTCAGGGCAGGCAACAAACTCAAACAAAACAATTGCCGGGGCCCTCCGCAGCCCGAGCTTGAAACCAAACGGACGGATTCTGACAATAAAGAGCCCCCAACGAGGGCTGCCGCCGGGCCCAGCGGTGGAAAAGCTCACATCCTCAGAGCAGCGCCCACAGGGCCATCACAAGGGGCAGTTGTGACATCATCATAGCTGCATAATACGAGGAAGTAGAACCTTACCATGGAACTATGTATGGGAACACCTCACGGCCCCAAGGCCGGCTTGAGGGCGGTGCGACCGGTACCACCGCACCGGGTGCTGGCTTCCTGGGGGCGCCGTGTTTTAAAGTTTATTAAGCTTTTAAAGCACCTGCTGCAGCGTTTCTTTCCCCCGGCAATTACCAGGCCTCACATAAATGTGAAGATAACTCCTGTGATTAATTATCTTCCTGGAGAGAGATCAGTTTTCTATAGTTGAGGTTTTGACTTAGGTGAAGTTAGTGCAGAGGGTTAATATGCCTGCTGCAAAGAACGTGTACCAAGTAGATTACAGAGTGCGTATGATGTGAAGAGATCAGCAGGTTACTGCTTTCAAAAGAGACATCCTTTTGTTACTTGCAATTTATAACTTAAAGTCCTAATATTCAACAGTGAGCTATTAACTTTCATCATAGAACTGCATACACACTGCAGTATACATTATTGGAACATTGATTAATGTTGCAAAAAGGGTTAATTTGGCTAGAAATCGATTCTTATTATTAAAGAAAACTCCCAACTATGCTGTTTCTTTTCCGACTCCGAGTTTGTGCTTCTCCACACCAAGCACTCTTAAACTATGCTGCCTACCAGTATGGATGACATGTGACTCCTACACTTTTAGTCCTTTGGCTTATGTAAAAATTCCTATACACTGATTTACACATATATGATTGATTGTCTCTGTGTAATGTGTGTGTGATGCAAAGTGCTTGGACACCCTACTCTGGTATGAGTGGCGCTATATAACTAATTCAATGCATCTGAGAGGGTGTGGTTATGGAGACTTGGTCACATTTAAAGGGTGGTAGTGAGAGAATCCGTGGTGGAGGTGGTCATTGGGGGGGCGCCAACAAACATTGTCGCACAGGGTGCCACCAGCGCTAAAGCCAGCCCTGCACGGCACGAACCAGAGCGGAGCGCCCATACACCAGAAAGGCACCCGACAATCTCAGCCCAGGTCTCCCGTGCTCAACCAAAGGTACTTTAAACTCATAGACTTTAACAGGTTTTAAGGAAACTTTTGTGCAATATAAAATAACCCCTCGCTTGACGGCAAGGAACTCAAGTATTTTTAACAGGGTTTAATGATATGTTTGTGCAACTAAAAATAACCCCTGGTTTGACGGCAAAGAAAGGAACTACCAACAAAAGTGGTGACAGTATGAACTGCGGGTTTTAAGCAACTAGTGGCTGGAGGGTTTGAAGGGGGTGCAGGGTGGAGGGGGGCAGATTTCAAGTTCATTTTACTGTAAAGATTTTAAATAATTGAACGGTTAATAAACGTACTTACTTACAAACTCAGTGAAACTACAAGTTCCATGATTCATGGTGCTGCTGGTTACAAGGCAGGGGATCGAAGGGGTCACATGACACGGGGTCACCTGGCAGATATGAAGCTTCCAGAGGACAGACAACCAAGGTCCATTACTCTCCAGTTCACCAAAATATTTAGTGTCATACACAATTAAGAAATAGTCCAAATGCCTTCAAACTGACATTGTACTAGCATTTATATAGCGCTTACTACCCCCGACGAGAAGTTGAAGCGCTGTAGGCGGGGCAGCCCTCTGAACCCAAGGTTAGTTAGTCCAGTGTCATTGCTGCCTGCTGGGATTCGTCTGGTGTGCCCAATCACACCCTCCATGCATTCCCTTCAGTATCTTTGGGGTGATGGATTAAACTATGTTCACCAGATTGTGTTCTCTTCTAAACATCTTGTCATGCTGGACATGTTGCGAGGTGTTTACACTGAACCTGCTAGTCTTACCAGATGACTCAAAGCCATATTTGAAGTCCTCTTCCTTTCACGCGCCATTGGTTTTAATTTTTAGTCCGCGATCCGAACCTAGACTACAACTCCCAGAATGCACGGCTTAGTTAAATTAAAGCCTGTTAATCGAAATACATAATCACGCTGAAATTGTGTTATCTGATGAGCCAATGGTTTTATTTTCTTTGCTTGGTATCTGAAGTTTTGTGTTTTTCATTTTAAATCCATACGTATAATTAAAAGAACGGAAGGGTAAGGTAAATATTTTTATTGTTTAGTTAATTAAAACCATAACAACATTAAAAGTGCACACCAAATTCAGAGTCAAAAAAGCGTAATGAACACTTCATCGAGCATTAGTTTGTTTTATCAAACTAATCAAATAACGAACGAAAAGGGGGAAAAACACGAATGGATAAGTTACTCACACCTGATATAGGACAATCTGACGTGTTTCACACAATCCCAAAATGAATTTGAGGCCTAGTTAGTCACAAGGGTGCTGCAGATGTGGGCTCCCTTCCTCTTTCCATCAGGCACGTGAAGGGGGTTTTAAAATGAGTGTGCACTGCTCATAGGTGACAAGTGCCGCGTGATGCCTGCTGGCGGTCTGCGGTATCCTGCTGCTCAGCCAGAATGATTGCGTGAGAGAATGTTGGGATGTAGAATGTTGGAGTGCCTGAGTCAGTTGGTGTACGGTCTTGGCTTTTTACAAACAACCCTTTGTATTCTAGATTCCAGAACTTGCATCTTTTCTGTTCGGACTGTAAGCCTGGGGGCAAAAGCAAAGGGCAGCTGAACGGAACTGTCAATGGCAAGGAGCCAAGGCACAGCTCGGTGGGTGAGAGGCGGAGCATTCATGTTTCCCATGCCCAAGCAGGAATAGCTCATCCAGTCCCAGTTTTAACATTGCATTCTGGGACTTGTAGTCCTCGTTATGCCATTATAAAATTAAGACTCCAAGTACTAGGATAAAAACACTGGACTAACACCAGGGCCTGCCTTGGGCATGGGCGAGCGGGGCCCAGGCCCGGGGGCGGGGGGTGGGGGGAGGGCAGTATTCTGAGGGCCACAGCAGGGAGCTGCCTGATGTAATGCCATGCAAACAGCAGCTCGTCCTTCCCACTTGGTGTCAATCGGGTCTGTTAAAGACTTTATAATCAGCCCTGGGAAACAGCCTTTACCGCAAAGGCTTTTCTACGCGTTACCTTTACAACGGTGCACTTACCTCATAAACGTCTTCACAACGCGTATTGCTTCCACGACCGTCTTTACCACGCAAGCAACGTCATCGCGGAACGTCTTCTTCCTCATCCGAAAAAAATGCGTCAGTCCTTTTTTAGTGTCGGCGAAGACGTGAGACAAAAGGCAAAAAAAAAGAAAAAAGGGGGTTTGGGGGGGTCTCCCCCTCAAAAAAGAAAAGGCAGGGTAAAGGAAAAATCGAGGTAAAGGCTATGCGTAGAAAAACCATTTCATTGTAACGCATGCGTGGTAAAGGCATGCGTTGCAACGGAATGCGTAGTAACGACATATATTCATCAGCCCTTAATGTACCTCAGTGTAATTGTTAGCACCCAATCAACCGCCTGCCCTCCTCCCATCTTCCTCACATCTCCTGTGGTCACACCACAATGACTCCCGCCCCCACAACAAACACCAACTTTATCCCCCAGGACACTGTCCCGGTCAATCCGATTTAGGGCCGTCCCTGACTGACAGGCTTCAGAACTTTGTAAAGGCAGGGGCAGTATATTGATTCACCTGGGGTTAAATGCAGATGACGGGGAAGCGGGGGGAAAGCTAATGTCACGAGCCAGACCTGGTCACGGAGCCACACATTGCGCATTCTGGGACTTGTGGTTTAACTTTAATACTGACAAATCACATTTTGCTTAGTTCTGTTGTGTGAACAACTGAGCTGGCTGAACACCCTCCTCGTGACACAGGGCCAGTCCGGGCCGGACTGGGCACCGAAACCAGCCCTGGAAAACTGCTCGGCGGGCCCCCATGGGCTGTTCGCAAGTGCCAGTTTCGCCCGATTTTGTTATAGGGGGCCGATATTGCTGAACCCCGATAACAAAAACTGCCCCCAGGGGGCCAAAACTGGCCCCCACCCTGACGGCCCACTGGGGAAATGCTCGGTGCCCGCTACAGCCAGTCCGGCCCTGGGGCCAGTTGGCTGCTGAGCACTGCTACCCGAAATATGCAAATCAGAATATCCACTGAGTTATGTAAATTTGTTTTATTTAGATCTAATTGAATGTGCATAGTTGTGAGTCGACCTCGTGACATTGTGGTGACTTTCAGCCAGTCCTTGACTTTCTAGGAGTTTTATTTTCACTTTACCCATTACACAAACCTACATTTTCCATTCTTTTTAACTGCTTATGGTTAGAAGAGTAGGACTGACAAATTGTAATTGCATTTATATAGTGCTTACTATCCTCGATGAGGCATCAACGTAGTTTTTCGGCGAGTAGCACGCTACTCCAGAAGCCAAAAGGGGTTAGTGGTGAATTCGTATAGAAACTGGCATGTCCACTACTCGAATTCACTTCATATCACCCTATACTATAGGGTGATATGAAGTGAATTCGAGTAGTGGACATGCCAGTTTGCTATTTGGATTGAAACAGGATAGTAGAGGTATTAAAGAGGGAAGGATTTGCATTTATGTAATGCTTGCTACCCCTGTTGAGGTGTCAAACTGCTTTTTGGTGGGTAGCATGCAGTAGCGGTCCGTGGAGGGAATTCGGTGGGGCAGTGAGGCGGGGCGGGGAGGGGCAGATTGGGGAAATGTAAACACCGGAATATGGATGAACGGAGGTAAGTACACATTTAAATAAATAAAACAAATTACTTTGCGCGCGCTGCATCGCAAAATGCGATGCAGCGCGCGCAACAAAATTAGTTTTATTTATTTAAATGTGTACTTACCTCCGTTCATCCATATTCCGGTGTTTACATTTCCCCACCCTGCCCCTCCCCGCCTCACTGCCCCATCGAACTCCCTCCATGGACCGCTACTGGTAGCATGCCATTCCGGAACCCACAGGATTAGTGGGAATTGGTACAGGAATATATGCATTTAATTTGAGCGGTGGACATGTTAGTCTGTTAGTTGGATTGAAAAGGATAGTGGAGGGATAGAAGAGGGAAGGGTCTAGAACGGTTTTTCTGTTTTTTGAAGCTCATGGCAGTAGGAGGAGGTTTAGAATAAGTATGCAATGCTCACAAGAGGGGGTTGAGCTGACATCTGTTTCTGTTTCCCAGAGGACCGTGAGGAGACCGAAATGCTGCTTGGTAGCATCAGAGTCCTCAGCTTTCCAGATTCAATGTGTGACTAACTCATCCAGTTCAGAAACGCTCTGTATTTTCTGTTACTTGTATTTCTGTTTATTCCAGTATAAATTAAAGACTACAAATACCACAATGCAAAGAAAAAACAAGGAACAGCGAAGCTATTGGGGCACAGAATTCAATCAATCAAGCAATCAGAGTATTTGTAAAGTGCACTACTTACCCGTGAGGGTCTCAAGGCGGTAGGGGGGGGGGGGGGGGCGCTACTGCTCGAAGAGCCAGGTCTTGAGGAGTCTTCTGAAGGCGAGTAGGTCTTGGGTCTGTCGTAGGTGGATTGGGAGGGTGTTCGAGGTCTTGGCGGCGAGGTAGGAGAAGGATCTGCCGCTGGCGGTCATACATTGGATGCGGGGGACAGCTGCGAGGGCGAGGCTGGCGGAGCGGAGCTGGTGGGTGGGGGCGTAGAAGCTGAGTCTGCTGTTCAGTTAGGCTGGTCCGGCGTTGTGGAGTGCTTTGTGTGCGTGGGTGAGGAGCTTGAAGGTGATCCTCTTGTCGATGGGGAGCCAGTGCAGGTCTCTCAGGAGGGGGGGTGATGTGGCTGCGGCGGGGGGCGCTGACGATCAGTCAGGCTGAGGTGTTTTGGATGCGTTGTAGCCGCCGTTGGTGTTTGGCTGGGTTTCCTGCGTAGAGTGCGTTGCCGTAGTCCAGTCTGCTGCTGACGAGGGCCTGTGTCACTGTTCTTCTTGTTTCGGTCGGGATCCACTTGTAAATCCGGTAGAGCGTGCTGTAGCAGGAGGAGGAGACGGCGTTGACCTGCTTAGACATGGAGAGGGAGGAGTCGAGGATGAATCCTAGGTTGCGTGCGTGGTCGGTGGGTGTCGGTGCTGTCCCCAGAGCGGTCGGCCACCAGGAGTCGTCCCAGGCTGAGGGGGTCGGTCTGAGGATGAGGACCTCCGTCTTGTCCGAATTCAGTTCCAGACGGCTGCTCCATATCCAGTCGGCGATGGCCTTCATACCCTCGTGGATGTTGGTTTTGGCGGTGTGAGGGTCCTTGGTGTGGGAGAGGATGAGCTGGGTGTCGTCGGCGTAGGAGATGATGTTGAGGTTGTGGTGGCGGGCCACTTGTGCGAGGGGGGCCATGTAGATGTTGAACAGCATCGGGCTGAGGGATGAGCCCTGGGGCACGCCGCAGATGATGTCGTGGCTTCTGACCGGACGGGTGGGAGGCGGACGCTCCGGGTTCTGTTTTAGGCGCTGGGTTCTGCTTGGGGCGCTTTAGAGTTCGCTGGTAAGCAAAAGCAAATCTAAATGAAGCCAGTGAATGCATTGTGACCTGTGTCTGAGTGCAGACCACTGTTCTATAGGAGTGCTCATATCTCATGGGTTCCATTATCCAACCTTGGCCAGTTTATGCCATTATATGTCTAATGACGGATCAGATCTACTTTTACAGCACTGCTGCCCAAGTGATTCCAGGCGCCGCGTAGTTCTAAATGAAAGGCCCTACAGCTGCGTCTGGTGATGACGCATTCCTGCCAAGGGACACATTTAGCCATTTCTGGCTTTTTATCCAGCAGCGCCTTGTCTTCTGGGACTTGTATTTTTTTCCTCCCCATTCTAAGTATGTACTTAGAGGTTTCACATGACATGGAGGTACTTAGTAGCCTTGAATGAGAAATTAAAATGTCACAAAGTCTGCCCATATGTACAATGAATTTGTGCAAGCGGGGGCTCTCAGTGCAGAGACAGTGCTCCCGCACCCCGGTGTTAATGATATTGCCCCAGTGGGGTTTGTGACACCCTGGACAGCGGCCTCTTAGAATTGAGCCCATGCAGTCCGCCTCAACTATAATGCAAATATCTTTAATAGAAAATTCACATTACAAACTGGGTAGAATTTTTCAATTGCAGCTGTACATGGTTTCGACTAAATCCCACAGCAGTCAACTTGTTCCCGTGTCAACTCGAGGGCGACTTTCAGTCAGTGTGTCAGCGAACAGCACTAAGCATGCTGGGAATTGTAGTCCCATGTAAATCTCTAGATAATAATGAAACATCTAGCCCCAGCAAACTCACTGATGTTGGCTGTAAGACCACGGTTGACTGAAAGCCACCCTCAGGACATAGGGCCTGTAGACAGTTTTGGCATTTGGGATTTTGGACTCCTCCCAACTACAAGGGTGGAAAGTGTAGTTGAATCAAATTAATTTTATTTATAAAATTTGTAACGCACACAAATCACCCAGGGAGGGGTATCTTGGCACAGCCCTGCATGCCAAGGCAGAGTTTCCATCAATTTGGCTGCAGACAGCTCTGTTTTAAGAACTTTCCTAAATAGGAAGTAGTCTGTGCAACCACGTAGAAAGAGCGGGAGTCTATTTCAGTACGGGTGGGCCAAATAGGAGAAGGACCTACCTCCTGACCATTCCTTACTTATTCGAGGAACCCTGAGCAGGGCTTTGTCCTGGATCTCAAAGATCTATCTTGCCCATAGAGGCGGAGCTTGGTAGACAGATAACTTGGGCCTATGCCATTTAGGGATTTTGTGTCAGACAACAAGTCTTAAAAATAATTCTTTCATGCTTTGGCAGCCAATGAAGAGAATGCAGAAGGGAGGAAGGCGTTCTAGGAGGGCGGTTGGTAATGAGACGAGCTGCAGTATTCTGGACCATTTGTAATTTATGAATCCTGGTCTCATTGATAGAAGCCAATAAGGCATTATAATAATCAAGCCGGATGATGACTAAAGCCTGAATCCAAGTTTTTTCTCGTAGAGTGAGGCAGAAAAGGAAAAGCCCTCCGTAATGAGGTGAAGTAATGCAAAAACAATGTCCTGCTGTTGTCCCGACCAGCTGTTGCATAATGAGTGCTTGATCACAACAAACCCCACATTTTTTTACAGCTGACTTAGAAGTGGGAGCCTTGTCCATTTCAAATGGCCACCAATCAGGTGTCCAGAGTTTTTGGGCCTTGCCAAAGAGCATAATCTTAGTTTTGTTAGCGTTTAGCTGGAGACAATTATCTGTCATCCAGCTCGCGGTAGTGTCATACCTGCTGCGAAGCGCCCTTTGTCATTGGTTATATCTTTACCGAAATTGAAAATTAGCTGAGTATCAGATGCGTAAGATAGAGGTTCGAAGCCATGAGTTCTTGCAATTTTCTCGAGGGGGGGATATATATATATATATATATATATATATATATATATATATATATATATATATATATATATATATATATATATATATATATACCCATTACCCAAGGTGCCTCGAATCAAGAGGATGCCACTCCATGAGCATGGATACACTCCTTTATTTGCTCGAAACCACGCTAGCAGCCCCTACTGCTGCAAGTTCCTGACGCGTTTCGTTGCAACATGAAACTTAATCATAGGAAAGGGGCAACAGGCAAGAAACGGTGAGTACTTCAAACTGCTTTTTCTCTAGCTTTTTTCCCCACAATGCATATGCTTTCCTTTAAGCTGTATGCTGGGATTTGGGGAAAAAGCGAGAGAAAAAGCAGTTGAAGTACTCACCGTTTCTTGCCTGTTGCCCCTTTCCTATGATTAAGTTGCATGTGGCAAAGAAACGCGTCAGGAACTTACACCAGTTGGGGCTGCTAGCGTGGTTTTGAGCAAATAAAGGAGTGTATCCATCCTCGTGGAGTGGCGTCCTCTTGATCCGGGGCGCCTTGGGTAATGGATTTACACGCGGCAGGCTCCGAGCCGCGTGGGATGCACCGTCTGAAAATTAAACTCAGGTCTGCAAGGCTGTTAACGTTGCAGCCTGCCAGCCCGATGGATTGCCATACAGGACCACAATAGCAGCCCTGAAGCCCACTGGAGGGCTATGAACATCGTAATTAACAATGGGGTAATCAATTTTGTGGCAAGATTTACGGACCCTACCGGAAGGGAAGAATTGTGACTTCAAATCCCAGCATACAGCTTACTGGAAAGCATATGCATTGTGGGAAAAAAGCGAGAGAAAAAGCAGTTCGAAGTACTCACCGTTTCTTGCCTGTTGCCCCTTTCCTATGATTAAGTTGCATGTTGCTAAGAAACGCGTCAGGAACTTACACCAGTTGGGGCTGCTAGCGTGGTTTCGAGCAAATAAAGGAGTGTATCCATCCTCGTGAAGTGGCGTCCTCTTGATCCGGGGCACCTTGGGTAATGGGGATATATATATATATATATATATATATGTGCGTGTAGGGCTCAAACGCAATCCCTGAGGAACCCCCTTATCTAACTGGAGAGGTTGTGATTCATAAGGGCCAATGTTGATAGTCTGGGCACAATTGGTTAAAAAGTCCTTGAGCCATTTTAAAGATGTGCATTTGGATACCTATATCTTGTAGTCTCGATAGCATTCTGGGATGCGATACCGTATCAAATGCTGCCGATAAATCCAGAAGCACAAGCATAGATGGAATATTTGCATCAAGAGAACATCTGATATAATCAGTAACTACAATTAACGTTGACTCGGTACTGTGCAAGGGTCTAAAGCCCGATTGAGAGGTATCCAGTAACTTGTTGGTTTTAAGGTACTCCATAAGTTGAGAGTTTGTGTTCTTCTAATAGCTTGCCCAGTAAGGGAAGCAAAGAATTGCGTCTTGGTAGTGGTGAACTGATACCTATTCGTTTCACATGGTATTTTTTTATTAAAGCAGCGACAATGGTATGGTTTTTCTGGAGCTACCGCAATGAATAACTGAGTTAAATGCTAACCATCTACAAGTGTGTGATATGCAGGTCAGAAGTTAGAATCTAGGGGGATCTAGTCAAAAAGCGTTGCCATTTGTCACTTTGAATTGGCATTCCCTGCCACCCCTCCTCCCCCCAGGTCCCAGGATCTTAGTTTATTTGCTCGAAGTCCCCTTCCTATCCGATGCTCAAAAGCTTGCACCCTTTCTCCCGCTCAAATGGTTTTGGTAGATGGATAAACCTGGGGTTGTGGTCCTTTCAGATGTTCATTGTAGAGTTGAGAACGCTGTCCTGAGTGGGTCTGGTGTGTTTCCCCTATTGGGTGGGTCTGGTGTGTTTCCCCTATTGGGTGAGTCTGGCACGTTTTCCCTATTGGGTGGGTCTGGTGTGTTTCCCCCATTTGGGTGGGTCTGGTGTGTTTGCCCCATTTGGGTGGGTCTGGTGTGTTTGCCCCATTTGGGTGGGTCTGGTTTGTTTCCCCCATTTGGGTGGGTCTGGTTTGTTTCCCCCATTTGGGTGGGTGTGGTGTGTTTCCCCTCTTGGGTGGGTCTGGTGTGTTTCCCCTCTTGGGTGGGTCTGGTGTGTTTGCCCTTACGGATGGGCATGCCATGCCTCCCTACTTGGGTGGGTCTAGTGTGTTTTCCCTCTTGTGTGTGTCTGGTGTTTTTCTGATTCTGGATGGGTCTGGCATGTTTACCCTTCTGGTGGGATCTAGCATATTTCCCCTCCTGGGTGGGTCTGGAGTGCTTCCCTCCTGGGTGAGTCTGGGCTTGTGTGCTTTCCTTCTGGGTGGGTCTGGTGTGTTTACCTTCTTGGGTAATTCTTGGGTGGGTCTAGCGTATTCTCCTCTTAGGTGGGTATGCCTTATTTCCCATTCTGGGCAGATCTGGCATGTTTAGCTTCCTTTGATGTGTCTGGCATGTTTCCCATCTTGGGTGGGTCTGGTATGTTTTCCCCCTTTGAATGGGTCTGGCGTGTATTTGCCCTTTGAATGGGTCTGGCGTGTATTCCCCCTTTGAATGGGTCTGGCGTGTATTCCCCCTTTAAATGGGTCTGATGTGTTTTCCCCTTTTGAATGGGTCTGATGTGTTTTCCCCTTTTGAATGGGTCTGATGTGTTTTCCGCTTTAGGGGGGTCTGATGTGTTTTCTCCTTTTGGGTGGGTCTGGCATGTTTCCCCTTCTGGGTGGGTCTAGGTTGTTTCCCCTTCTGGGTGGGTCTGAGTTGTTTCCCCTTCTGGGTGGGTCTGAGTTGTTTCCCCTTCTGAGTTGGTCTGGCGCGTTTCCCCTTCTGGGTGCGTCTGGCGCGTTTCCCCTTCTGGGTGCGTCTGGCGCGTTTCCCCTTCTGGGTGCGTCTGGCGCGTTTCCCCTTCTGGGTGCGTCTGGCGCGTTTCCCCTTCTGGGTGCGTCTGGCGCGTTTCTCCTTCTGGGTGCGTCTGGCGCGTTTCTCCTTCTGGGTGCGTCTGGCGCGTTTCTCCTTCTGGGTGGGTTTGGCGTGTTTCCCCTTCTGGGTGGGTCTGGCTTGTCTCCCCTTCTGGGTGGGTCTGGCATGCTTCCCCCTCCTGGTTGGGTCTGGTGTTTAGCCCTACTCGGTGTGTCCGGTGTGTCGACTCTCTTGGGTGATTCTTGGGTGGGTCTAGTGTAGTCCCCTCTTGGTTGGGCCTAGTGTATTCCCCTCCTTGGATGGGTCTGGTGTATTCCCCTCTTGGGTGGGTCTGGTGTATTCCCATCCTGTGTGGGTCTGGTTTGTTTCTCCTTTTGATTGGGTCTGGTGTGTTTATCTTCTTGGGTGGGTGTGGTGTGTTTCCCCTCCTTGGTGTGTCTGGTGTGTGTCTCTTATTGGGTGGGTCTAGCATGTTTCCACTTCTGGGTGGGTCTGACATGTTTGACTGGATGTGGTGTGTTGGAAACAGCCCACTCCCACTCCGCAGGGTGGTGGTGGACTTCCCGAACACACTGTGGTAGCTTGGCTCGAGTGGTCAGGAAACAGGCGCAGTGCTAAGCATACAATATACCCATACAATAACCATGCGTGCATCCGTTCCAAAAACGACTCTACACCGTAAAAATTATGAAAATATTCTTCTTTATCTTTTTCTCTTAGTTGCTGATTGGGAAAATAAATAACAATCACAATATACAAATTCTTAAATAGAGCAGGTCAAATAAATATTTGCTGTTTGCTGAAATAAATAGGGGTGATCATAAATAACAGGGCATAAATACAAGTGCAATATATACAAACAATTAGATACTTTGAGGTAATAAATACTGTACCAATAAATACTGTACACCAACAAGTCCTGTGGACCTATAAATTCAGTGCAGCAATAAATAGATAAGAACTTAATAAATACAGTATCCCCAATAAATAATTAGAAGTATACAGTAACACTCATGAATCAGATGACACTTCAATTCTTAAGGGCTGATTTGGCCCAGGCACAGCTTGTAGGGTGTGGAAGGCTTGAGGGGGGGGCTACTCCCTGGCTGGGACAAGGCTGAGGCCTAAACTGAGGTAGATCAAAGGGGGGAATACCAATGCCCTGGCTTTCCTTCTCCACACAACCTCTCTAGGTTAGTCCCAGTTCACCCCAGGCACAGTCAGGTGGGTTTCAGCACCTCCCTAGCCCCTTAGAGTAGTCTCTCAGGTCTCCACAGGGCCTTAGGCGCCCTCTACTCCACTTACTGCCCTTTTCTGATGTTCCGACGCCGCTGGAGTCGTGTCGACGCCGTGAGGCGGTTCCGGTTCGGTCTCGGCGGCCTCGGCACAATGTCAGTTCTTTGACGACGCCGGCAGGCGGTTCCGGTCCGATGTCGGTGGCCTCGGTTCGATCTCGACCTCCGATTCGACGGCGTCGGGCAGTCTCTTCACGATGTCGACTTCGGGCGGCTCCGGTCCGATGGCGCTCTCGGCTCCGATGACGTCGGCCGGCCTGGCCTCGCTGTCGACTTCCGGCGACTCCGGGGTGCGATCCTCACCCCCGACCTCCGGTGCTCCTCCTCACAGGTTCCGGGCGACTCCGGAGTGCGATCCTCACTCCCGACCTCCGGTGCTCCTCTACCTCGGTCTCCGACGACTCCGGAGGGCGGACTTCACCCTTCCGATGACGCCGCTCACTCGACCTCGGTTCACCTCCTTCTCGACCCTTGGTATTCCTCTCGACCTCCGCCGGCGCCCTCTTACGACCTCAGGCGGCTCCGGGTACGACGTCTGCTACCTCAGTCAGCGCCGCTTCTCCACCTCGGGCTCCAGGTCTTCGGCTACTCGACGCCAGGCTCCAGGGAAACCAGTTCTCAGGTCAGAATCTTGCTGCTTTCTTGGTTCTAAGGCCTGTTCCTGCTGTCCAGGTCCTTAGGATGGTGTTCTTCTGTCTTCTTCCCACACAGGGCTATAGGCTGGGATCCATCAGTAGGGACAAGTATCAAGGGTGGGTTTATGGACCCCACTCCAGGCACAAGTTTCCACCCCTACTGCTTCACTCCTTCCTCCTTCACTGTTGTGCTCCTCTCTCTTCACCAGTCAGGTGCCAACTGCCAGCTCCAACTGCCAACTGCCTCTCTTATCCTCCCAACATTCTAAACGGTTTCCAACTGTCACACAGTTCTGGAATCTCCTGGAAGGTTCTGGAAGGTGCTGGTAGGTTCCAGTGGATGCTGGTGATGTCACAGGAGGCCACCATTTTGTGCTTCAGGCCCTCAGACAGAAGTTTCAGGGGTAGCTAAAATGGCTCCCTGTATCTGTAGCAACACTAAAAAGTCTGGTGGTTCCCAAAAAGGAAAAACTTCAAACAGGGTTTGAGGCAAAAGTGGGACAAAATAAATAATGATGAGGAGGGACCACCCAAAGGGCTGACAGGTCTAACACGCGTCCCCCCCAGCTGAAAGTGGGGAGAGCTACCCAACCCCTTGGGAGTTCTCATCACTAAGGCGGAAATACCTTGAGAGACCGTCTGCATTGGCGTGGTCCACTCCAGGCCGATGTTCCACCTGAAAGTCCATCCCCTGTAGGGAGATAGACCACCTCAACAACTTGGGATTCTCCCCCTTCATTTGCATCAGCCAACGAAGGGGTCTGTGGTCGGTCTGAACCAGGAAGTGCGTTCCAAACAGGTATGGCCGCAACTTCTTCAGAGCCCATACCACTGCAAAGGCTTCGCGCTCTATTGCACTCCACTTCTGTTCCCTGGGAAGTAGTCTCCTGGATAGGAAGACCACGGGTTGATCCAGACCCTCTTCATTGAGTTGCGATAACACTGCCCCAATGCCATGTTCTGATGCATCTGTCTGGACAATGAACTTCTTGGAAAAGTCTGGGGCCCTTAAGACCGGGGCCTCGCACATGGCTTTCTTCAATTTCTCAAAGGCTTGCTGACAAGCCTCCGTCCAGACTACCCGTCGAGGTTGTTTCTTGGACGTGAGCTCCGTGAGAGGGGCTACGATGGTACCGTACCCCTTCACGAAGCGGCGATAGTATCCCGTGAGGCCCAAAAATGCTCGGACCTCAGTCTGTGTCTTGGGGGGTTCCCAGGCCATGATGGCCTCGATCTTCGCCTGGAGGGGTTGCACCGTTCCCCTACCCACCAAGTGTCCAAGGTACACTACCGACCCCTGCCCGATCTGGCACTTGCTGGCCTTGATCGTCAATCCAGCTTGTCTCAGGGCCTGGAGAACAGCTTGCAGGTGCTGCAAGTGATCCTCCCAGCTGTTACTGAAGACGGCTATGTCATCCAGATATGCAGCAGAGAAACTCTCCATTCCGGTGAGGATCTGGTTTACCAGGCGCTGAAACGTGGCAGGTGCGTTCTTGAGCCCAAAGGGCATCACACAGAACTGGTAGTGGCCATTGGGCGTGGAGAAGGCTGACCTTTCCCTTGCTCCATCAGTCAACGAGATCTGCCAGTACCCCGAAGTAAGGTCAAAGGTACTTAGATATTGGGCAGCTCCCAGCCGGTCAATCAATTCATCCGCCCTAGGGATCGGATGAGCATCAGTCTTTGTCACTGAATTCAGTCCCCGGTAGTCCACACAGAACCTCAGTTCTGGTTGGGCACCCGGTGGTGCAGCTTTTGGTACTAACACCACCGGACTGGACCAGGGGCTGCTAGAAGGTTCAACCACTCCTAGCTCCAGCATCTTAGTGACTTCACTATGAATGCTGGCCTTCACCTTGTCGGACATCCGGTAGATCTTGGACTTCACAGGTGGGCTGTCTCCTGTGTCCACGTCATGGACGCACAGGTGAGTCCTACCCGGGACAAGGGAGAACAACGAAGAGTACTGCCCCAGGACCTGGCGACAGTCCTCCTGCTGTTCAGGAGTTAGAGATGGGGAGAGAATCACTCCCTCCACCGACCCATCCTTTTCTTGAGACGCAAACAGATCAGGGAGAGGCTCGCTTTCCACGTCCTCTCCTCCGTCAGTCACCATCATCAAGATGACTTCGGGCCTCTCGTGGTGGGGTTTGAGGCGGTTGGCATGCAGCACCCGCAGGGGCTGACGAGGGGTCTTCAGGTCCACCAAGTAGGTAGCCTTACCCTTCTTCTCCAACACCTCAAAGGGTCCTGACCAGCGATCCTGGAGGGCGCTAAGCTCTCCTGGTTCGATCACCCACACCTTCTGGCCAGGCTCCAACTCCACCGGGTGAGCGTTGTGGTCATACCACGCCTTCATCACTGCTTGGCCGGCTTCCAAGTTGTCAGAAGCTTGCTTCCACAACTTAGCCATTTGGCTCCGGAAGGCCAGCATGTAGCTCACCACATCCTGGGGAAGCTTTCTGGGAGTTCTTTCCCATCCGTCTCTCACCAGGTTGAGAGGTCCACGTACAGGGTGCCCATACAGAAGCTCGAAGGGGCTGAAGCCCACTCCCTTCTGTGGCACTTCCCTGTAAGAAAAAAGTAAACAGGGTAGGAGGACGTCCCATTTCCTCCGCAGGCTTTCAGGCAGACTTCTGATCATGCCCTTCAAGGTTTTGTTAAACCTCTCCACCAGACCATTGGTCTGGGGGTGGTAAGGAGTTGTGAACCGGTAGGTCACTCCACACTCCTTCCACATTGCCCGCATGTACGCTGACATGAAGTTGGTCCCCCTGTCGGACACAACTTCCTTTGGAAAACCCACTCGGGTAAAGATTCCCATCAGGGCCCTTGCCACAACAGGTGCTGTTATGGTCCTCAGAGGTATTGCCTCTGGGTACCGTGTGGCATGATCCACCAGAACCAGGATAAACCTGTGACCAGCTGATGTTGGCGGATCTAACGGACCCACAATGTCGATGCCCACCCTTTCAAAGGGGGTGCTAACGACAGGGAGTGGTTCCAGGGGAGCTTTCAGCTTCATCCCTGTTTTCCCACTGGCTTGGCAAGACACACATGTCCGGCAGTAGGTATCGGACGACACTTTCATCTGAGGCCAATAAAAGTGTGGGACAAGACGGGCGAAGGTCTTGTCTTGCCCCAGGTGTCCTGCCAAGGGGATTTCGTGAGCCAACTCTAAAAGGAAGGCTCGATAACGTTGAGGAACTACCAAGGCTCGTGACGATCCGTGTAGAGGTGCCTTGGGTTCACTGTAGAGGAGGCCATCCTCCCAGTAAACACTGTAGTTCCCTTCAACGTTCCCTGCTGCCTGGGCTTCGGCCTGTCGCCTCAGCCCCTCAAGGGTAGGGCACTCCCTCTGGCCCTGGCAGAATTCCTCCCTGGACGGGCCTCCCTCCACGTGCCACTCGGCCGGGATGGGTAGGTCCTCCAGGTTGGTAACGTCCCCCTCCGCAGACTCCTGGTCCACCACCTCCGGTGGCCTATCCGTCCTACGGGGTGGAGACGCCGAGGCAGGCTCCTCCTGTCCTCGGTTCTTCCCTTGACTGGCAGCTGGCTGGGCCTTTGTTCCAGGCTCCAGCCGGAATGAACTCCCTCTTCGGGTAGTCACGGACCTTGTGCTAACACAGGCCCAGTCAGGTGTACCCAGCATCTCGGTGTGAGTCCGGTATTCCACCTCCTTCCAAGCGTTGTGCTCCATGTCATTGCCCAGCAGACAATCGACTGGCACGGCAGGGCTTACGGCAACTCGAAGTGAACCTGCAACCCCCCCCCCATTCAAAGGGAACCTCAGCCACGGGATAGTGACCGGTTCTGCCGTCAGCCATCGCGGCTGGGTGGAGTACATCGGGAATTACCTGCTCTGGAGACACCAGCTGGCTACGCACCATAGTCATACTGGCTCCTGTGTCTCTCAGAGCCTCCCCTCTTTGGCCGTTGATGGTGATCCACTGCCCATACTTTGCGGTATTTGCGGGCACCTGGATCTTAGGAACCATCTCCCGTTCTCCCAGGGACACTAAAGTGACACCCGCCCACTCCCTTCCCTTAGTTAAGGGCATCTCCTCCCCGAGCACTACACTAGCTACTCCGGGGGGCTTTCCTCCAGTGGGAGGGGGTGATCGTTTCTGACACTTCGGATCTCCTTTATAGTGTCCAACGCCACCGCACTCATAGCAATGGACAACCCTTGGCTGCTGACTCTGGCCAGGATTAGGGTTTCTGGGTGGGTTAGCCTTAGAGGTGAATCCTGTTCCCTTCCCTTGGAAGTTATTTTGGGGGCCTTTGGAGAACTCCTTTTTCTTTTCCCCCCCCTCTTTCTTCTGGGGGGCGCCCTGTCCGGCCTTTTGAGTATCCCCTCCAGTCCCCCTTGTGGACACCCGGGTACTAGCCCAAATGTCCGCCTCCTCAGCAAGCTTCCGGGGACTGGTCAGCTTGCTATCCACCAGGTGTTGCCGCAGTTCAGGGAAACATTTCTCGAGTAGGTGTTCCTTCAATACTAGGTCAAACAGCTCCTCGTAGTTCCTTACTTCACTGCCTTGAATCCAACCTTCCAGTGCCTTCTTTGCATAGTCCAGAAAGTCCACCCAATTCTGTGTGCCCAGTTTGTGACTACCCCTGAACTTCTGTCTGTACTTTTCCGGAGTAAGTCCAAACTTCCTGATGAGCGCCAGTTTCATGGTGGGGTAGTGGGTTTGCTCATCCTCTTCGAGGGCCAATAAAGCATCCCTACCAGCTGGAGGCATGTATTTATACAGTCCCCCCTCCCCAATACTTCGCTGGAACCCCATGGGCCCTCAATGAGACCTCATAGGCTGCTAGCCACTTGGCGATGTCGTCACCCGCCCCATAGCTCGCTACAATGTCCTTTGGCAGGTAAGGTTTGGATTCCCTGGTGGACTCTTGGTTTTGGCTGCCACCATTGGGAACAGGTTGTGCCCCGATTCGCAAAATCTGAAGATCTATTTCTTTCAGGCGCAATTCATGGGCCATCCTCTGCTCCTCCTTTTCCTTCTCCAGCTTTGCTAAGTCCCATGTGAGCTGTCTTTTCTCCCTCCGGTCTGCTAACTCCACTTCAGACAAGCCCCCGCTAGAGGCACGGCTGCCCCCCCTAGAAAGTGTCCTGGGCCCTGCGGACAGGTTCCCCACCTCAGGTTGGTACATCTCAGCCCCCTCGGGGTCAGGCTCTCCATCCCTGTCTTCTTCCTCAGCCTTGCTTTCCCTGCGTGCCTCCCCCCAAGCCCTTAAGCTGGTTTGAAGTGCACCCTTCTTTGCTCCTGGGGGACAGTACACCCCCTCTCGCTGGCAAAACTCCCTGAGTTGAGCCACAGTGTACGTGTCTAGATTTTCAAGAACAAACTCCATCTTGCCCACTCAGGTTAGAGGACAGGTTTTGTGCAGTAACAATGCAGGGGGGTACCTTTAGTAATACCTCCTCCCACCACCAGAGTAAATTTGGAAAAACAAAAACCCACAATTAGGAAGGCCGCTGTGAGAAAACTCCCGGTGTAGGCCTATGGACTACCCACAGTTATTGTTGAGTATATGTAGGCACAGCTCTATCCCACCACTGAACACCAATTTATGTTGGAAACAGCCCACTCCCACTCCGCAGGGTGGTGGTGGACTTCCCGAACACACTGTGGTAGCTTGGCTCGAGTGGTCAGGAAACAGGCGCAGTGCTAAGCATACAATATACCCATACAATAACCATGCGTGCATCCGTTCCAAAAACGACTCTACACCGTAAAAATTATGAAAATATTCTTCTTTATCTTTTTCTCTTAGTTGCTGATTGGGAAAATAAATAACAATCACAATATACAAATTCTTAAATAGAGCAGGTCAAATAAATATTTGCTGTTTGCTGAAATAAATAGGGGTGATCATAAATAACAGGGCATAAATACAAGTGCAATATATACAAACAATTAGATACTTTGAGGTAATAAATACTGTACCAATAAATACTGTACACCAACAAGTCCTGTGGACCTATAAATTCAGTGCAGCAATAAATAGATAAGAACTTAATAAATACAGTATCCCCAATAAATAATTAGAAGTATACAGTAACACTCATGAATCAGATGACACTTCAATTCTTAAGGGCTGATTTGGCCCAGGCACAGCTTGTAGGGTGTGGAAGGCTTGAGGGGGGGGCTACTCCCTGGCTGGGACAAGGCTGAGGCCTAAACTGAGGTAGATCAAAGGGGGGAATACCAATGCCCTGGCTTTCCTTCTCCACACAACCTCTCTAGGTTAGTCCCAGTTCACCCCAGGCACAGTCAGGTGGGTTTCAGCACCTCCCTAGCCCCTTAGAGTAGTCTCTCAGGTCTCCACAGGGCCTTAGGCGCCCTCTACTCCACTTACTGCCCTTTTCTGATGTTCCGACGCCGCTGGAGTCGTGTCGACGCCGTGAGGCGGTTCCGGTTCGGTCTCGGCGGCCTCGGCACAATGTCAGTTCTTTGACGACGCCGGCAGGCGGTTCCGGTCCGATGTCGGTGGCCTCGGTTCGATCTCGACCTCCGATTCGACGGCGTCGGGCAGTCTCTTCACGATGTCGACTTCGGGCGGCTCCGGTCCGATGGCGCTCTCGGCTCCGATGACGTCGGCCGGCCTGGCCTCGCTGTCGACTTCCGGCGACTCCGGGGTGCGATCCTCACCCCCGACCTCCGGTGCTCCTCCTCACAGGTTCCGGGCGACTCCGGAGTGCGATCCTCACTCCCGACCTCCGGTGCTCCTCTACCTCGGTCTCCGACGACTCCGGAGGGCGGACTTCACCCTTCCGATGACGCCGCTCACTCGACCTCGGTTCACCTCCTTCTCGACCCTTGGTATTCCTCTCGACCTCCGCCGGCGCCCTCTTACGACCTCAGGCGGCTCCGGGTACGACGTCTGCTACCTCAGTCAGCGCCGCTTCTCCACCTCGGGCTCCAGGTCTTCGGCTACTCGACGCCAGGCTCCAGGGAAACCAGTTCTCAGGTCAGAATCTTGCTGCTTTCTTGGTTCTAAGGCCTGTTCCTGCTGTCCAGGTCCTTAGGATGGTGTTCTTCTGTCTTCTTCCCACACAGGGCTATAGGCTGGGATCCATCAGTAGGGACAAGTATCAAGGGTGGGTTTATGGACCCCACTCCAGGCACAAGTTTCCACCCCTACTGCTTCACTCCTTCCTCCTTCACTGTTGTGCTCCTCTCTCTTCACCAGTCAGGTGCCAACTGCCAGCTCCAACTGCCAACTGCCTCTCTTATCCTCCCAACATTCTAAACGGTTTCCAACTGTCACACAGTTCTGGAATCTCCTGGAAGGTTCTGGAAGGTGCTGGTAGGTTCCAGTGGATGCTGGTGATGTCACAGGAGGCCACCATTTTGTGCTTCAGGCCCTCAGACAGAAGTTTCAGGGGTAGCTAAAATGGCTCCCTGTATCTGTAGCAACACTAAAAAGTCTGGTGGTTCCCAAAAAGGAAAAACTTCAAACAGGGTTTGAGGCAAAAGTGGGACAAAATAAATAATGATGAGGAGGGACCACCCAAAGGGCTGACAGGTCTAACATGGTGTGTTTACCTTCTTGGGTGGGTCTGGTGTGGTTCCCCTTCTGGGTGGGTCTGGCATGTTTCCCCTCCTTGGTGGGTTTGGCATGTTTCACCTCTTGGGTGTGACTGGTGTGTTTTCCATCTTGGATAGGTCTGGTGTGTTTTCCCCTTTTGAATGGGTCTGGTGTGTTTTCCCTTTTGAATGGGTCTGGTGTGTTTTCCCCTTTTGAATGGGTCTGGCGTGTTTTCCCCTTTTGAATGGGTCTGGCGTGAATTCCCCTTTAGGGTGGGTCTGATGTGTTTTCTCCTTTTGAGTGGGTCTGGGTTGTTTCCCCTTCTGGGTGGGTCTGGGTTGTTTCCCCTTCTGGGTAGGTCTGGCGTGTTTCCCCTTCTGGGTGCATCTGGCGTGTTTCCCCTTCTGGTTGCGTCTGGCGCATTTCCCCTTCTGGGTGGGTCTGGCATATTTCCCTGATGGGTTTGGCGTGTTTCACCTCTTGGGTGTGTCTGGTGTGTTTTCCATCTTGGATGGGTCTGGGGTGTTTCCACTTTGATTGGGTCAGGGGTGTTTCCTCTTTTGGGTGGGTCTGGCGTGTTTCCTCTTTTGGGTGGGTCTGGCGTGTTTCCTCTTTTGGGTGGGTCTGGGGTGTTTACTCTTTTGGTTGAGTCTGACGTGTTTCCTCTTTTGGGTGGGTCTGGCGTGTTTCCTTTCCTCAGTGAGTCTGGCCTGTTTCACCTCTTAGGTGGATGTGGTGTGTTTCCCTTATTGGATGTGGCGTGTTTCCTCTCTTGGGTGGGTGTGGTGTGTATCCCTTTTTGGACGGATGTGGTGTGTTTCCTCTCCTGGGTGAATGTGGCGTGTTTCCCCTCTTGGGTGGGTGCAGGGCCGGACTGGCCGTAGAGAGCACCGGGCGTTTCTCCGATGGGCTGCCTGGGTGGGGGATGGTTTTGGGCCCCTGGCGGATGTTTTGTTACCGGGGGCCGGCAATATTGGCCCCCTGTAAGAAAATCGGCCAAAACCAGCCCTAGCAAACAGCTTGACCGCACCCCCTCCCCTTCCACCCTTCCCCCACGGGGGGGGGGGAGGTGGGAGGGTTGCAGTTTGCCAGGGCCAGTTTCCATTCCCAATAATGGGTGGGTGTGATTAATTTCCTCTCTTGGGTGGGTGTGGCGTGTTTCCCCTTTTGGGCTTTAAGTGGGCCGGTTCTCACCGGGTCTGAGCACCGGAGGAGGTTTTTTTTAAAGCAGGCCTCGTAACGGGTCTCTATTGGGCTCTGTTTTGTGCCCTGGAACACACACTCCGTTTTTTGGCGGACTGCAGTGACAGCAGGCACATCGATGTGTGCGTGCTCACACTGCTCACTTCTCACTAGTGGAGAAGTTATGGCATGACGTAATGCCAGGTGAGAGTTGTAGGGGAAGGGAAAAAGAGTCATTTTGTCTCTGGATTTCCCATCTCTTTTTGAAACTCAAGAGCAGCAACATTGTCGTGGTGGCACCAGGGCTTTAAGTGGAAGCTTTTTCAATATTACATACAAGCCATAGTTGCTGCTTATTTATCTTATGCAACTAACAGCCATTGACAAAGCCAATAGTTCTTTCTTGTTGTAGGTATGATGTTACTTGTTGTATCATATATCTGGATTGAATGACAGAAACTGCAAAATACAAGTCGGGCGGTACACTATGCTAAGCACACATCTTTAGTTTACGTGTTTAAGCCACGCCCTTTACTACTTTTACCACGCCCCTTAGAGAGACACCTCAGGTTTTTTTATCCCACTTAAAGCCCTGCCCCCGTATGTCATTTCTTTCTTGAGAAGGCCCTCTGCACGGAACAGGCGCTGCTGAAATGGCGCGGGCCTCAGTGACCTAACGCAATTGATGTCCCAACCACCCCCCCCCCCCCCCCCCAATACTGAATATGACGAGGACCGCCCATAAATATCACACAGATATTCGTTGGTCTTGGGAGGAATGAGTGCCCGTTGAAGAGCTGGGGTCCCCTCTGCTGCAGGGTCCTGCGTTACGCCCCCGGCTGCCGCTGCCCCCTCCAGACAGCCGCCCTCTACAGCGTCTGGCTGCACCGGAGGGACGGAGCCCAGCGTGAGACGGCACACTCCAGAGGCTCCGGCTGAGACGCCTACGTAACGCGAGCATCCCAGGGACGCGGAAAGGCGCGCTATAGAAACTGAAGGCAGCCCTTTGGTGGAGAGGGGGAGTGGAGTGTGTGCTCGTGTCTGCAGAGACGGTGGATTAGAGAGAGATTTTGTAAAATGATGGCTGAGAAAGGCTGCACGTGTTGATTTGTCTACAGCGCTCTGTAATTAAAGCGATCCTTAAGTGTGTAAAGTGAAATATGTTAACTGTAAGCGAAGCACTCACTCGCCACTTACACTGATTGATTTAATAACACAATGGACCGGAAGATGATGATGTAAAATGCAAACTACAGGCCCCTCTCAACACACCAGCAAGGACGTCTGTGCAAGATCTTCCAATGGGCCCTTCTGCTAGGTCAGGTGACGCCAACAGTGTCATTTCACCATAATCAAATACTGGGAGAGATATCACACAGCCTGTGACGTCCCACTGATGACATCACAGGAAGTGAGAACACACGACCCGTCACAGGAAATGAGAGCACACAACCATTCGAACCTAGTAAGGGCCATGTTTCTAACTGGGACTAAAACAAGCATTGGCATAGCCAATAGGTCTCGCCTTAGGGACCTTATAAGTGTTTAGCCATGCAACGGTTGATATTGTTGCACCAAGAATATTGTGCTGCATAACTAAATACTTATAAGGTCCCAAAAGTGAGACCTATTGGCTATGCCAATGCTTGTTTTAGCTAGATCCCGAGAATTGATTGTTATACCCTAGATCTTACATTGTATCCCCTTCGATCATCTGTTATTATATAAGGCCCCATAATAAAGAGTCCCGAAGAGCATTAATCATTGCAAATAATCGAGTCTGCACTACATGTTGCACTTACATGTATGTCTGAGGCGGCTCCCGTGTAGTTTCACCGATGTCAGCTTTTCTCCTGAGAATACTGACAACGAAGGGTAGAGCTGAAACAAAACATACATTGTCTGTAAACTTTTTAAATGCCCAGTTTTAAACAAGGATTGGTTTTGGTTTACAGCAGTAATAATTCTGTTAAAACCAGTCATTAGCACAGCTTACGACTAATTTGTCGGAGTGTTAACTGCCGGTGGCTGAGCCTCTGGCTGTTGGCAAACTGTCCATTATCCGCAAGTGGCCATAGACTGCCTGGATAGTGCAGCTGAATTCATTAGCTCAGAGATATGACGCTGCTCATAAAAGAGAAACAGAAGCGGTTTATTTATTTATTTTTTGCGAGTCAGGGAGCTTGAGCGTGCTGGTGGAATGGATTATTGCTTTTTGAGCATGGGATTGTCTCAGCTACTCCTACGGAAAGTGGCAGGCGTCATGGCCTCAATCGTCTTTTATACTAGCCTGCTAATGAGATTTACATGACAGTAATCAGTAAATTACACTGTATTCGATATACTGGTTTCTTTAAACTCACCAAGAAACCACAGACTACTAAGAAATAAATATATCTGTGCAAATGTTTGTGTTTGCTAAAATCTATATAAGTAGGAATATAGACGCCATTGTCTAAATCTACTTTTGTAAGCGACATCTTATTGCATGGGAGAAGAATACAACTTTCAGAGAGCACATATGTTGGTCCCGAGGGAAGTCTGTACTAGTGGTGTCCGTAAAAGTGACTCGGGGGCGCTGTGGCTGAGCCGCATGTGGAAATGTGTTCGATTCGAGGGGGCGGGGGGGGCTTATTTGCTCAGCCATCCCCCGCACCCTTTCTTTGAAGCACGTAGAGGAGAAACACTGCACATCGGAAAGTCGCCACAATTGAGGGTAGCCACTGCTCTGAAAACCACCCCATGGCATGCAAACCCTGAAATGATGGACAACAAAGGCTGTTTGCCGCGAAACGGGGGTCTGCGCGCTCAGTTTCAATAGCTTGCCACATTCAGGAAAAGGCACGTCTTATAAGTCACAGTGAAAATTGTTCCTCCGGCTGGCTTTTACGTAAGATCACAGACTCCCAAGCCTACAGCGTGAATATATCTATGCCATAGAAGTAAACGCCCTTTTATCAAACGGAGCGCAGATTTAACAAAGCCAGTATGTTAAACCTCTCATAGGCTCGGCCTCAAAGATACGCCGGTTGCAGGTCCTCAGTTAAACAAGCAGGAAGTGGGATAAGGGTGGGGGTAGGGGAGAGAGGCACGCAGGCTGGCAAATGGTGAGCACTTTCGCGGCCGCATTGATGTTCTCAGTGGCCGCGCGGCTCACTGAGAACATCAAAGCGGTCGCAAAATGATCACGCAGGCTGCCAAATGGTGCACGCGCCCGGCGCACATGCACTCTATTTGGAGGCCTGAAAGCACTAGTTTGCACTTCCAAATCGCCCGTTTACAAAAGCTCTCGCGAGAGCAGCGCTAAAGCTCTGGCTCAGGCGAGACCTAAAAACAACCATCTATTGAATACTCAGCAGAAATAGGGCTACCCCTACATGACATTCCTTAACAATACCTCATATTCAATGAATCCTGGCTAGTTTGTGATCTTTCAAGGAGTCACAGCTGGCCTTTCGTGGTGAGGGTCGGACTGTCTCCTTTTCAGCTCCTTTGTCCACGGGAGACAGATATTTAATCGAGCTTTAAAAAGTCCTTGTTGTGTTTTAGGTCGAGCCGAGGTAGCACATGCGCTGCTCGGCGAGGCATGCTGTAGTCAGGTAGGGACTTGAAGCTCCGCCCATATTTTACATTGGCTTGTGTCATTGTTCACTGTAGACTGTGGCTGTTCTTTGCTCAAAAACCTTAGAGGTCCCTCCTTAGTACCGCCATGTCTCAATTTGTAACATCCCATGGCGACATCCCCTGTGACGATTGTTGTTACTCGGTAGGCTTTGCTTTAATTACAGCCTATGAGCACTCTCAACCTGCTGTTGCAGGCTGGACATGCTCTCTCCTATTGCTTTAATTTTTTAGGTCGAACGTAAGCAGCGCGCATGCGCTGTCACAAGACCTAAAGTAAATACTGTAATGAGTATAAACTCGCCTGCAGCTTGCCATTGGTACAGATCTCCCTAACATAGCTTTCCCGGCTCCTTAATGGTTAGTGCTGCCCACACGTCATTTCCGGTTTTTGCTGAGCAGCACCGACCAACTACAGTTTACTAGCGCTGTAGCTGGTTATGTCTTCCTGTAGGGACAACTTGCGTTTTTTCCTGCTAGTGTATGCAGCAGTATTAAAATGATAGTACATGTTAAATGTATTGTCTCGCCACGTCCACATGTAGAGCATCTCTGTGATACGCGTTGCTTTCCCATGGTGCACTGTGGTTACCATTCCATGTAATGTGACCGGACAGGCCCAGCCAGCTGTGCCTGGTGCCGGACTCGACTGCCCAGAGGCCGGCAGTCGCCAGTTGCAAACTCAAGGTCAGACTTGTGTACCCGTTTTTTTGTACACTTTGTATGGCCCCTCTGCCGCTGCTTGTATGTTAGAAGCAGGAATTAATTATTGGGGGGGGGTCGCTAAACAACATAAAATGGAAGATTGGCATCCGTGAATAATAGGGGTGCTATTCATCGTGCAATTCTGAGTGACGTCATTGGCAGCACGAGCTTCACTCTCAGCCATCAGATGTCTCACAGAAGCTGTCGGTGAATAACATCCCGTTCTTCCCAGTTCTCCTGCTATAATTCTATATTTGACAGCCCTCCCTCCCTGGCTCCTTCTGTGCTGCGCCACCGTCTGCACGTTGTCTTTTCTTTTCCCTCTTTATAGCTTTTCATGGCTTCTGTCGTCAGTCCTTCCTTCCCCCCAACATTCCCTCTACCTACTTTCTACTCTTCATCATCCTTGTTTTTTACCCTCTCCTGTTCTACTTTCTCTTTCGTCTTTCTTGTTTACTTCCCAGTAACATTAAAGGCACGCAGCAGGGTTCTTTTACAATTTCCTGCTCGTTTTCACATCCTGTGGGAATTTGATTACCTTTTGTATTTAAGACACATGTTCTAGTTTTAGGGGATCTCATTAAATAAAAAGCTTACCATTCAACGGGGATCTTAAGCTTTGGGACACAAATAGGTTAGTTAACGTCTGTTCCCAATCACTGTACTCTCCGTGCTCTTTCTCCACACTCCCTAACACCTTTCTGGCTCTGAAAGCAGTAAAACGTTAAGGGGCAGATTTACAAGCCCCTTGCGCCACTTCTGAGTCACTTTTAACATGGGAACAGTGACGCAAAAGTGGCGCAAGGGGCTTGTAAATATGCCCCTAAGTATTTGCGTTACATCAGTGAAAAATGTAGAAGTAATATCCGCCAATCACAACACTCTAAATAAAAATAGCTGCTAAGTATATAACCATGTTTCAAGCAACACATTTGCAACAGCAACACCCCCTCTATTCTCCACCCTTCCTCTCTCTCTCTTTCCCTGACTTATGCAACGGCACTGTGGTATATGACCATGTTTAAAGGAACACGTGTGCCATAGTGACACCCCCTTCTTTCTCCTCTCCCTGTACCTCTACACTTCCTCACTCTATTCTCCACCTTTCCTCTCTCTCTTTCCCTGCCTTCTGGAACGGCGCTGTGGTATATGACCATGTTTAAAGGAACACGTGTGCCATAGTGACACCCCCTTCTTTCTCCTCTCCCTGTACCTCTACACTTCCTCACTCTATTCTCCACCTTTCCTTTCTCTCTTTCCCTGCCTTCTGGAACGGCGCTGTGGGATAGATGGAGAAATTAAGGAGCAGTCTGGAAGTACAAGACGGAAAGGGGTGGCACAGAGACACCAAAATCTACTTTCAACCAAGGTATAGTCACATATATACCTTTAAGGCTCTCTCAGATCTTGCAGGCATGCCTGGTGCCTCCTTTTTAAAAGCCCCAAGCAAAATTAAATGTTGCCAGTTTAGTGCTCCCTCTTTCCTAGTAACTGGGGAATTTGCATCCTGCATTTGCAACGTGGTAGACCACTGTTGGATGCCTGATGGTGCTTGCCTAGTTTCCTTAGTTAGTATAACACCAGCCGTGCCATAGCCCGCTCTTTTATTTACATTCCAATGTGTACTCTGTAAGGAATGCCAGTATTACTTTGCAGCTGTGCATTCCAGTCTGGCTGTTGTTTTAGTTCATAATATGTATACAGCTTATAACACTTTCTCATTTGTTAAAGGTAGAGATGTTGACATTAAAAATACCAATGGCAATACCACTTTGCAAATTACTCCACTGCAAAAAAAAAGTAAAATACATTGTCATTTTAAACACCAACAGCTCTAACCTTTACAAATGCGAGACCTATTGCGTTGCAAATGCTTGTTTTTTATAGCACTGGCACTGACATTTACAATGCAATAGGTCTCACATTTGCGAGAGTTTAAGCTATTGGCATTGTAAATGACAATGCCTTTTATTTATCTGTTTTAAAAACAACACCTAAATAAAAGGCATTGTCATTTACAATGCCAATAGCTCAAACTCTCGTAAATGAGAGACCTATTGCATTGCAAATGCTTGTTATAAATAGGTACCTTGGGCCACTCTGCTCTGCTATTACAATCAGGCTGTCGGATCCCTTGATTGGCATCTCCGGGCTCACAGCCGCTCACAGCTGCCCTGTAGAACAAGGCCTGAGCTGACCTCAAGGTGGTGTGTTGGCTGCTGATGAGAGCGGTCTAGGCTGCACCTACCGCACATGAACAATTGGCCTTACTGAATGCCTGACCTGGGTCGGTTCATGTTTATGCACCGTGGGGTAGATCTTTGCCAAGAAACCCAATGTGGCTGCAAACTGAAGGCCTCCTCTCAATGGCTGTTTTTAATAGACAGTAAAGTACCTGTGCGGCTACTTGACTTCTTTGTGAATCGTTTCCCATCTCTAAGCTGATATGTAGAGGTCTCGCAGCCTTAATAAGTGGTTCCGCGTCACTGACCACTCAGATTACTCCACTGCACATCCATCCAGCTTCATAAACAGACACCACTTTATCTGCCTTTCTTGTTTATTAAAACTTCAAATTAACATATAGGTCAACACATAACTATATCAAAAGGGTCAACATTTAACCCCTTGAGTGCCCCGCCCTTTCCCCCTCCAGTGCCGGGCCTTTCATTAGCGGGCGGGGTCCATGACGAGATAGTCTCGTCATGGGCACAGCGCAACCACGCTCCATGGCGAGACTATCTCGTCATGGGCATAGAAGGGGTTAATATCTATGATATATGTATGTGTGTGTGTGTGTGTGTGTGTGTATATATATATATATATGTATGTGTGTGTGTATATATATATATATATATATATATATATATATATATATATATATATATATATATATATATTACAAACATTATTTATCTGATCCTCCAGAAATTAAACTGCTTAGAACGAATATTATACAAATTTATACTCGGTCAAAAACACTGCATAGCTCATACAATGTCTCATTTATAGCTATTATATATATATTTTTTTCCAAACCGGATTATAAAATCAGTTCTATTTCTTGCAGTGAAAGTTAGCCTCTCTGATGAGGCCAGCTTGGAAAGATTGCTGATCCAGTGGTCTGTGTCAGTAGAGCTGTTCCTATTCCTTGCACTCAGCAGGGGGACGCCCACAGCTCAATTCAAGCACATCTTACATCGGCATACACCTTCTAGGTCTGGCTTGAGAGCACAGCAGTGTATGATGTGTTGTTACTATTGCTTTAAAATATACACAATTGAGCTTAGCTACACTCAGATGAGTATGCCCTCTCACCTCATCCTATTGGTTGTTTGGTGTATCCTTCTGCCTCCTATAGCATGCTTGCATTACGATGCATGAGGGACTCTTTTACGGCTCAAAAGTGTGCTGCATCATTTCACATTACATTCTTTATTTCATAGATGCATTGTATACAGAAAACATTTTTTTTTTAAATTACTGCACAAGATTTTTAAATCATTTTTATGGCAGGACTTAAAATGCTTGTGTTTGCCAATGCTTGTTCCCCTCCCCATCGCTCTGCATCAGTATAGCCTCATTACTGTTGCGCATACTGCCAGAATCTTTTTACAGGGAGGGTGGAGGGTGTGGCTATTGAGTGGGGTTCAAGCTGCAATTTCACCAGGAAATGTTTAGTTACAGAAACAGCTCCAAATAGTGACAAGTGAGTCACCATTTGTCGTCACTTGTAATTGGGCAGGCTGCGGTTGGGGTGTCTTCCTGCTTAGATGGCTGAAAAGGCATCATATGGTGGTATATTCCCTTTATTAGGGCAATCCATTGAATGGTGTCAGTATAGGTCTCCAGACAAAACCCAAGCAGGCAGTGCAACATCCTTGAATGACTGCTGTTGGTGATTGTTTCCAATGCAGGACTGGCAAAGAGAACTGATTTTCTACACTGATGGCCCTTTAGGTGTTGAACCAGTCCTACTTCAATTGCTACATGTACACCAGTTCTTATTTTTCAATTCATCCTACATGGCTCATTTTCCTAAAGCCTGAACACCACACAGGTTTTATTGACGCTTGTCCCTAAAAGGACTAACCGGGGCTCATGGTGATGCAGCAGATTCTGGCGGTAAGTGGAGATGACCATGCGCTTAAGAGCGTCTTCAAGGCACAGATGTGGCCACCTGGTTTGAGGACAAGCCACCCGGGGCACCAGCAGGGGGCAGTGGGGAGCCTGGATGCCTCACCAGTTTCAGGTAGTCCTGGGTTCTCAGTTGAAATCTGACCCATTATGGTGGTGAGGGTGTATTTAAACACAATGCTGGACTCAGTCCAGTTCACACTAGTCAAGTGTCCACTAAAATATTCCAATTTGCACTAAGTAGTGCTATTGAAGGACATTTTAGTAGAGAAAGAAATGAATCCACTGCAAGTCCGGCCTAATGGATATCTCAGTTCTAAAATTCTATTAAACAACTTTCCACCCTCCACCGCCCATGCACCTGATCTCTACATGCATGCATGACCCCTGTCTCAACACACATGAATCAAACATATTCATGACCATTGAGTGTACAGTAATCGTACATTAAATGATGTCTCATATTGTTCAAGGCCTGGCCTTTGGCTTACTTTGAGATATTTCCTCAGGGGCAGAGGAAGCCATGGCTCTTGCTGTAGTTGCCACCATGTGCTGCTGCTACAAGAAGTCCTGGTGATCTTCGCTGCATGGACTACAGACTCTGACACCAGGGCCGGCAGAGGATCAGGGGGTCTGGCTAGCAGAGGAAAGTCTCACTCAGCCATAGGTTGGCATAACTCCCATCACCAGCCCTGGCAGCCTCAGTATTGTGTTGTCACTGAATTCCCAAGTTTTCTTTCCCCTTTTCCCTTCATCACCAGTTTCCACCTTAACTGCTTCATTGTCCCTTTCACTTCCTGTTTCCCTTTTCTACCCGGAAGTGCTAACCAGAAGTAATGATTGGCAGTGGCTTGGTGTTACAAGGGTGGAAGCATTGCCAGAACCTAGGCAGCACACTACCCCAGTTCAAATAAAGCCCAATGTATGAAAGCAGTCATCGGTACTTATGAGATTGTGTGGACAATGTATTGTAAGTAAAGAACGCATGTTAGACGGTCTATGGATAATCTTTTCGTGCTGCACGATCATGGAAAAGAACAGTACAAGTGGAACCAATGTGCTTTATCCAAGAGCAACATGTTTATCACTCATCCATATTTAAAAGACCCGCGGAAGAGGCTGAGATCTTACATTTTTTAATCTATTGAGAAGTTGCTAGCACAAAGAATCTACCCCGCATATGGGGTCGTCATGCGACATATTGAAATCATTTGGAAAAGGTAGTTAAGGAAATAATTGTAAATCACCTCCAGACACCCCCCGTGTGTGTCCTATGGGGTATTTAAGATGAAGTGATACAAATCCAGTGAGATCCCACGCAGGTATCCTGATTTCTGATCACCTGTTAGCCGCATGAATAGTGAACATTGAGCTAGACCCCTCTGCTGCCTAAAAAGCTGAACAGTCCTTGACATATCGCCGATAAGTGATCCCAAATATTTGAGATGTGTGGAGTTTTAATCTGACAGCCTATGTTTTAAAATGCGTAAATCCCATGATCCTAGTATACAAATTATTAATGCTGACTCTATATACCTATTAAAAAGCTGCAAAGATTTATTTTTTAAAAACGTAATGATTCTCATGCTATTACCGTAAAAGGTGATGCAGAGTAGGAAAACAAGTGCTTCGGGGCACAGTTCCTGCTCTTCTTTAATTCCAGTTTAAATAGTGCTGCTTTTTAATTCGAAGCCTACCAGACAGCACAGCTGCCCGGTTGCAAAAAGACTTCTTGTGGTCATTCTAAAAACTTTCTTGGAAATGCATTCCACCCTTTGCTTATCATTAGCTTTGCGATTTATAACTCACATTTGCTTGCTTTCTATTTGCTGGCTTTATTTGTTTTAAGCTGTCCAGCTTGAGTGGAGCATAGCCTCTTTACTGTATTCTTCCTCAAGTGCTTGCTTTCTGTAAAGAGGCCTCTACATTTTGTTCTTATCTTGTCACATTTGCTTAGCTTTCAAAGACAGAGGTCGAATGTCAGGCTCTGTCTTCCAGGGAGCTTGGTGTTTACTTTTCTTTCTCCGACTTCAAAGTGAGAGGATTTGTGTGACAATCTTGCTGGGTACGGCAATGGAAAGGCTTTTTTTTCCTAGCGCACAACATAAATGACATTTTCTGTAAATTAACTGTTCTAATATTTCAGAATAGGTCAGAATTAGGAAAGCTAAAATTAAGAACTTGTTTTGGTAATTCTGAAGTGTGGTGGACACAAATACTGTAATACGATGAAAACAAATCCATACACTAGGTGATGTCATTTGCACACATTATCATTTGTGCACTGTATAGTTTTATCAGATAAACTGTAATGGTCATTTCAGTAAAAATTCTGCCATCTGTAATGGCAGTGCGCTACCATATTATGCATGCTGCACTCGACGACATTCCACTCTACTCCACTGTACTCTACTTCATTCTACAACACTCCACTCAACTTCACTCTAGGCCACAACACTCCATTCTATAATACTCTATACCACTTTACTCCACTCTACGCCACTCCACTCTGTGACACTTTACTCTACTCTACGCTACTCCACTCTATAACACTTTACTCCACCCTGTTACTCCACTCTACAACACACCACTTTACGCCTCTCCACTCTGTCACTCTACCCTACTCTGCTACACTCTACTCCGCTCTATGCCACTGTACAACACTCCATTACACTATACTCCACTCTACGCCACTCCAATCTACGACCTTCCACTCCACTCTACGCCACTCTACTCCACAACACACTACGCCACTCTACAACCCTCCACTCTATTACCCGCCACTCTGCAATTTTCCATTTCACTCCTGCCCCCTCTCCTCTATGCCACTGACCTTTTGCATGCAGAGCAGCAGCCACACTGGTGTAAAACATGGCTACAACAATTAGGCAAATCTCATAGGTATTTTATAGGCGATACCTATTGGCTTTGCCAGTGCTTGTTTTCGTTCTGGACTTTGAGGAAGTTTTAGCTGTCTCCAGACTCTTTAGAGCTTTAAAAAAATCATATGTAACATTCATAAAGGGGCTTTTGGTCAGCGGGCTTCATCCATTAGCCTGTGCTTCCGCCCACCACAGCATAGGCGTGGGGCCTTAGGTCAGACCCCATTACCTTATGGACCCCTGCACTTTGAAGGACTGCCTAATGTCTGTCCACATTGTTAACATGTATGCAAAAAAAATCATTTCTCTGCAGTGACAAATATGTTTCCGAGCTTGATTTTTCTTATATTAACTTTACATACTATTTTGTTCCTGCACTTGGGGCGCAGTTAGATGGTGACTTATTTTTTGTCTCCTTTTCAAACATGATGTTATAAAGTATTTAAGTGACATCGTAACATTGCAGCTGCCTTGGGTGGGTGCTGATTTATTCTTGTGTCTTTCACAAATATTAATAATAAAATGCATGACATAAAGAACGTTTATTTTTTAAAACATCACAAGTAAAATTGCCACAAGCGAGTGTTCTTTTTAATTTGTTGTTGCAATCATATATTGGCACTGTTTCCGATTACTTTTGTGGCATGTGCTTGCATTAAAATATTGCAACAATCACAACAGCTTGCCGAAGCTAAACGTCCTGGGTTTGTCAATGTCTCTTCTATAATTGGTCACGCTTTGTGTTATCTGCCAATTAATCTGTGCGCCAGAGCGATCCTCGGCAGCATTCATTAAACAAAAACTTTTCCTCGACTTGTTTTCAAAATACTGCATGGGCAGTCCGGCCATGCCGGATTGACCTTTAACCTTTTGGAAAATATGGGGGGGGGGGGGCGAGGGGGTTATTGTAGGGAGTCTGTTTCCATTTAAAATTCCAGCCAGGGGCCTGGCTCCTCTGAGACGTGCTCGATTACTCTGCAAAAATGTAATAAAAATATGTCTGGACCCCGTCCCAGCTCTGCTGCGGTGGGTGTCTTGATTTCACACTCGCTAACACCAGCTGCGTGTCTGTGTTTTTCCTTCTTTTAAGGGGGAGCTGGAGAAGCTGAACCAGTCCACGGATGACATCAACCGAAGGGAAACTGAACTCGAGGCAAGTCCCTTAGCCTTCATATCTGCGCATGCGCCTTGCAGACGTAATTGATGGTTGCGCGAGGCCACATGGCCCAGCTCTGGCGTGGCGCAGCTGAAGGTAATTGAAACCTCTATTAATGGGCGGCCGGCGCCTTATTGGCAGGAAAGCAGCAGGCTATTCCAATGGGAAACACGTGTGGTTAATGATTGGAGGATAGAGTGTGCTCTCAGGCTTCAAGGAGTCTTTGCACAGATTGACTGCAGATGAAACGCAATTAGAGCCCCTAGGCAACAGAGTTTATGTTCTTTAAGGATTTACACATAAATGGTAAATACAAATGCTTTTTTAAATAGCTTTCTGAAAATATTTAATTCACATTAGTTCTACCTGAAATTGTCATATGCAATAAAAAATGTCCCACTTAAGCAACCACCGCCAGCCATTTACTGAGTGATTTTGCCCAAAAATCATCTGAGAGGGATAGTACAATGAGAAACAATAAAAATCAACAAACACTAAATTTTTTGCTTCAAGGATTCCAAACAAAAGCTCTGAATAATTTCACAGGCTAAAAGTCAATGCCACCTTAAACATTCCTTTGTCAGTCAAAGATAGATGTCTCAAGGTGTGGCTGACATGGTTAACATGCATTTGTAAAGACCATAGGGCAGCACTCGATATCCTGCTTATGTCTGTGATGTAAGCTTTAGTTTCATATTTTGATGCCAGTGGATGAAAGGAATTTACCCAGACATGAGCTTTGACCTAAGGCCGACACTGTCTCTGGAAGGTCACCACAATTCACTAATGTACTTTGTTAAAGATGGCAAGGACGCCCCAAAATAGAAGAATGCCGGCTACATTTGAGTTTGCTTATAGAAATTCGCTTCTTACCTCGTTCATTGGGACCCACATTAAGTGTGGGTCCATATTGGCATACATTGTGTTACTATCCATTCCACGATGTTAGCCGGGAACAGCCATTTGAACATGTGGTGCACATTGGACACGACCTCTGGGTCAGCATCAGAATTTGTTTAATTTTATTTTTGTTGCACCTTTTCCCTATCCCGCACCAGCTCAGAATTCAGACACACACACTGCGGAAACAGAGAATGGATGCAACGAGACCTGGATTCAAAAGAGACAGACAGAAGGACCTTACAGGGAAAAGTGGGTATTGTAGGACATAATATTGACCTTGTATCCACTGGGGTTTTAAGAAGACGGGTGCCTCTTGCATTTTTGAGATTGCCTAGCTAGCTTCCAGCTGGAGCAGGTCTAGGTGATGGTCTGGTTGTTGTAGTCTGCTCAATACACAGATTGTTAAATGAAGGTAACAGGACAGAAGGTAAGAGTGGGCTGGGATGGCGGACTGCTACTATCATCTTAAGATGAGAGAGGGTCATTGCTTTGCGTGATGCAGTGGCTAAAGCAGTCTAGTGGTTTTTTAGGTCTCGCCTGAGACAGCGCTTTAGCGCTGCTCTGGCGAGACTTATAGTAAGCGAGTTTTGGAAGTGCAAACAGTGGCTTTTCAGGCCTCCAAATACAGTGCATGTGCGCCGTCCGGGCGCGCGCACCATTTGGAGGCCTGAAAGCACTCGTTTGCTTTCACTTTCGCGGCCCCTTTGATGTCTCGCACCACTGTGCCCACCCCCACTCCCCCCTCCCACTCCCTCCTCGTCAACTTCAGTGCGCGCTTGTTCTTCAAAGGTCCGTTCCCCCGCCCCCAAGCGCTCGCGCCCACGCTCCGCCGGGCTTGTTTATCTTGTTTTAAATACTGAATGTGGAACTGCAGTTCGTAGGGGTGCTGACTGCTTCTCGTGAATAAGTACCCCGCTCCCCATAACAGGACCTAAGGGCAACTTCTTTTATCACTCTATCCCTCTTTGGTAATTACATGCAAAATCTCCGGAGTCAAAAATAGTTGAATTCCAAACGTGAGTCTTACCTTCCGCCCCGGGCAAAAGACCTCAAATATCCGATTACCTCTCCCTTGCTTCCAAGCTTAAGCAACGCAAAAGAGATAAAAACTTAGTGAGGTAACCAATTGCAGGTTTGGAGCGGAGTGACAAGCTAGCGTGTAGTCTTACGGAGGTCCTTTGTTGGTTGAAGTTTCAAGGAACCCTACTATTGGTTAGAATAACTGACCAGGCCCTGAAAAAAGAGGGCACGCCCATCGCTCAAGAAAAGCTGAAACCAACGCGACTGTTGCTGCAGAACCGGAAATGGCTGCTCTCTTCGCGGTAGAGCTGCGTGGCGTATTCAGTCGTTGGCGACTGTCCTGGACAGACGCGGACTCTGGTACAGAACACTTCACAAGAGCAGCACAGTGCGAGCCACCCGCTGCCCTGTCCCTGTCAGGAAGGAGTGTGTCTTCGAGAGGCACTCTCGTTGGTCAGGCGCGGGAGGGGCGAGTCACTTGAGGGGTTGCCAGCAACATGTGAGTTGCCGGTGTTGTGTGATATTTGGTATCCACTTGGTATCCTGTATGCCCTGCTCTTCGGCAATCTTCTGAACTCTGCCCTATTGGCCAGGTCATTAAACAAATTGTGTCAAATTTATATAGATAGGGTGATTAGAGTTAAAGAATGCAAAACCGGGACACAGCCATAGAAATAGAACAGTTTTTGGGCCAGGGTCGGATTATGGTCTAAGAAGGACTAGGCAAAAAAAAAATGGAATATATATAGAAATATATATAATTATTTTCTTTCCTTTCCCTCATGTGATGAGACCCAGGAGTAGGCTGCTAATGATACTGGCTTGGGGTGAAGTGACACCTAGTTACCTCATTAAATCCTGCTGTGCTGCATGAATGAGGCGAGGCAGCACAGTAGGCAGCTTTTTGGGGGGAGAGGATGTAGCCTTACGGCTAGAGCGGTTAACCTCGCAGCTGGGGAACCGGGTTCGTGTCTCGGCAACTTTGCTCTACATCCTGTGATTCTGGGCAAATCACTTAATCACCCTGTGCCTAACAAAAACAAGCATTTGCAATGCAACATGTCTCGCATTTGGCGACTTTGAGCTGTTGGCATTGTAAATCACAATTCCTTTTATTTATGTTCTGGTTTTTAAAACATAAATAAAAGCATTGTCATTTACAATGCCAATAGCTTAAACTTCTGTAAATGCGAGACCTATTGCATTGCAAATGCATGTTTTTAATTCTATGTGCTGTTATCTAACGCACAGGAGGCCGTGGTAACTGACTCCTATTATGATTAATATAAAACGGCCTCTACAGCAAGGCTCTCTAGTGACTCGTCAGGTAAAGAACTGAGGACGCTACACACACCATGCCATACTCACTCGGCAGCAGGGCCGGCGAGGAAACTAAAATCAGTCCCAGTAAATATATTCAAAGCAACCCCAGGCTACAGGATGCAGCCATTAAAATGTGGCCACGGGGGGGATGGGTTTTGTCTGCTCAGAAAACAAGCATTTGCAATGCATTAGGTCTCGCATTTACGCGAGTTTGAGCTATTGACATTGCAAATAACAATGCCTATTGGCATTGTCATTTACAATGCCAATAGCTTTAACTCGTGTAACTGCGAGACCTATTGCATTGCAAATGCTTGTTCTTTCTAGTGTCTTATATTGTCTGCAATTTGCTTTAGATGTGGTTTTCTGTGTCTGCATTACATTTTTACCCATATTGTATGGTTTGTTTTACTAAATTACTGTGAAAGCTTCTGTTCTTTGAGGCGTTGCGTCCAAATGCCAGAAGTTATGCTGATCATCACTGTCCTTCATGCCTTTTTACTACTTTGCTGAGGTTTGGCATAAGGGTTTATTCGACTGAATCAGTCTTTTCCAGGCTTCTCCCTTCTCTCTTCACGACATGTAGTTTTGAGGCAAAACTGTTGGTTTCAGGAGTTTTTTTTAAAATTTTGGGGTGGATGGCTATTTTTGCAGTAGGAAGATCTTTCTTTTGGAAGGTAGAATCTTCATCAGTTAGGGTTGCCTCAGTCTTTTAGGCTAAGAGATCATTCCTATTTGAGGCTATAGGTTTTACACTTTGGGCCTGATTCTGATGCGGCTAGGAAAGCATTCCTACCTAGGGCCTGATTCTGATGCGGCTAGGAAAGCATTCCTACCTAGGGCCTGATTCTGATGCGGCTAGGAAAGCATTCCTACCTAGGGCCTGATTCTGATGCGGTTAGGAAGGCCTCCTAATGGCATTTGCTCCTTCCAAATCGGATCAGGGACGTGTTTTCCCGACCGAGGGGCCAATTATGATGCGGTTAAGAACATATGCACTCGTTGAAGTCAATGGGAGTCCAACCAAATCGTATCTGGAAGCATCCGAATGCATCGTACTCCGCCGGTCGGACTCTCCCGATCGAAGTGGGTCTGAAACTATTTCCCAACCGATTCGGTCAGGAAGCTTTTCCAACGCGCATCAGAATCGGGCCCTTTATAGTTTTCTGGGCAAATGATTTCTGTTGTTCCTTTCTTCTGTGTTCTGGCGGGATGAAGAGTCTCTTCATGTTTGTTGATCCTTTGTTTAATGCTGAAATCTCCATGGCTTCCCAACTTAGAAAGTGGTTGGTCCAGAACTGTGGGTTCATCTCAATAACAGAGACATGGAAGTGGTGCATGAAGATGCAGTCTAATGCTTGGCCGTCCCATGTGGATGGCATGTATTAACGACATAAAACAAAGTTTGACAGTAAGTGACTACTTATGAGCAGTGACATTTAAATTTCTATTTATGCAGAGATTAAAATGAACCTTTGTTGACATGGGGTCCTTTAGAGATTGCACAGTTTGGATGGAAGTTGAACTTGGCGTTGAAGAATTGTTCATATGCTTGGAGTGGTTGGTAGATAGCCACCAGTAGAATACCCCTGCTGTCATTAGAGGTGTGTTGAAGCTCATAGTGCTCAAAATATTGCCCTGTCCATGTTTGTGTTTTTCTTGTATATTGTGAGTGAGGTGTGTTGGAAATCTAGTGCTTTTCCACCACTGATGGTAGAAGCTGTTGGAATTTCTCAAGCTGTTTTAGGCGGTTTTGGAGCGGGCCGCCAGACCAGCTCCCTGCTCTCAGACTGCCAAAGTCGACTGCCGCCGCGCACCAGTTATGAGTTTCCTTGTTGTCTGGCGGGCGGGCGACGCAGTGGTACCATTGCGCTGTCTATTGAAAAGGCACCGCAATGGGAGCACCAAAGGCTGTTCCTGCACGGCATGGACTGTGCAGTCCATGTCTTGCAGGAAAGGGGGTACATGCAGGCAGGGGGCACAACATGTGCCTCTCTGCATGCATCCCCGTGCACTGGGGCTATAGGGGGCCCTACAGGGCCACCTTATTTTCCCCACCCCCAGACTTTTCATGGCGGGCTCACCACCATGAAAAGGCTGGGGGTGGGGAAACTCTCACTATACTTGGCGGTTATTGCTTCCCCAGACCGCCGAGAACCCACCAAGGATCGCGGATCCCTAGCGGTTGTGGTGGTCCCAAAACAGTCCGACCGCAGTTCTTGTAATATGGCATTCGGACCGCTGGTGTGGCGGTCCCCAACCGCCACTGCACCTCCACTACAGGTTTGGCGGTCACTTGTAACCTGGCCCTTAGTATTGGTTAGTGTTCCAGTTGAGAGAATTGAAGCCAGTAAGCTTAGATCTGGGTTGTTGTTAGAGAGGGAGTCTGATGACCGTTACTCAGGGATGGTTTCTGGTTCCTCATTTAGGCATTGGTATTGTTTTGTGGAATGCGGTTCTGAGGATTCCGTTGTGGATTGCCTGTGTTTGGTAGCTCACTGCAGACAATTTGCAGGCGATGTTCAAAGAGTGGGGCCATTTCACAAACATTTAAAAAGTCAGAAATAAACTCATTGTATTTTCCCTCCAGCATACTGCATTGACTTTTTACATTTCAGGATTCAGAATAACCACATGGAGTACTTGCGTAAACAAAGATCGTTGATTTGTTATGTGTACTTCTGAATCCTTACGATAGGGCACACACTCAAAGAGGAAATTTTGTCTGAAATGTGCATTATCACTTTTAGTATCTTTCCTTTTTGTCTCCACCAGGGAGAAGGTACTCCTTGCGAAGAACCCCTTTCTCCCACACATGCTGGAAAAAAGGTGTTTTAATGTTATTTTTCACACATACATGGCCCATCTATTCCTAATGGTTTCAACACGTGAGTGTGAGAAGGTTTGTGAATATCCATTACCAACTTTGTGGGTATTTGCCAGATTTCTTATGCACACCACCATGTCTCTTTCTTGGGAGCACTCATGTTTCCACTCCTAGGTCTAACTTAGTACAAAGGAAAAATCCCAAATTGTGGCAAATGATTATTATGTAATTTAGGATTTTGCGAAAAAATTGAAATCATGATGTTGTGAAGCAGGGTTTGGGATTTGTGACTCTAAATCCAAGTTTATTTCGGTAATTATTCCAAAACTCAAAATGTTGCCCTCAATCAGTGGCCTCAGGCAGAGGACTAGCTCATGACCAAGTGCGTTGAGAAAAAAATATAAATTTATTGGGTTAATCACAAAAGTACATAACAACACTAGAAGTGTTTCTGGGTCAGAAATTATTGAAAAAAAGAACCTTTAAAAAAATCTTGTCAGGTTGTACAGGTCTAAAACATTTGCCACAGTAAAGTGGAGCGATTAATTTGCTTCTTTTCTTGGGGGATCAGAAAAGTACTCTGTGGAATTTGCTCTTGTGTGGAAACCACATGTACGTTGCTTAACCTCAGCAGCTCTTTGAAGGTGCCAATTTTGTACTTTTAGATTATGTGATTTTTATAGTTGCAGCACTTTCTCAATCACATATTGCCACCCATTTGTAGTTCCGGATGGGTTTAAATTGATATGGCTATATATAGATATAATTTCCACACACTCCTCAAAATTGGCCACACAGAGAAATAAACACAGTTGCACATTGATATGGTCCAGTATAGTTTGCAGATGCTCAGCTTCATCATTTTATGTGTATACATCCATCTCACTCTTCAGCACCAGGAGATCAGAGAAAAAAATATGTTTGCATCAAAATGTGTGGCCCTGTCCTGAAGTGTAAGAAGAGTGCAACACATAACACAAAACCAGTTCCACAGTTTACACGTTGAACAGGCTTCAGCACTGAAAGTCAAATAAATCTTTATTCACAGTATTGCAATACATAAAAGACCATTGTTAAAAAGGCACTGCAAAATACAAATACATTTGTTTTAATGATGGAAAAAAGATATACACTGCCATAAATGGTACTAATAAGGATGGACGCCAACCATAAACCATATCAAGAAACACAGGGTGTTATTCGCGGTGATGGTACACACTAATGTTCTCAGTAAGATAAAACTTATAAATAAATGCACTTTAAAATGTTAACAAAAATAATTTAGGAGGATATGAATGTGCAAAGACCGCAAACCTCTATCAAGTTACTAAACACAATAACAGGATTCGCATGCAGCCATATTTGGTCTTGTTCATATACCATGCTGTCCTATGTTTCAAGTGATTGCCTTTTAATGATGGCACAGGTATTAGGTTTCAGCACTGGTATACACAACATTTTTGGGATCAATTCACAAAAGCATTTATGAGAGTGGGAAGAAGTACTTTTTTATGTAGTCTAACACGCCTTTGGAATCCGGCCATGTAAGGTCCAACTCTCTATTAGTAGAAGTGCATATGAATATTCATGTTTTATGCCCATTTTGTATGTTTATATTTCACAAAGACATTTAAGAGTATGTAAACATGTACTGTAGGAGTATAACTTTAGATACTTCAAAGTGCCTTTGTGAATAGGCCCCACAATTTTCAATCTGCTTTTAATATATGTTTTCAGGAAACAATTATCATCTGATCAATGTTCCGATTAAAGAACACTCTCTGGACCCTTTGACTCCCTATCAAACCAACTCTCCCTTATCGTTCTTATTTTTAACCCTCCATAAACAGAAGCTGTATAACCAGCTACCTCTGACGGAAAACTGTTTTGCCGCTGCCAAATAAATATTTTGACCAAGCACTCAACTTCTGTGGTAGTCCTGTCATTGAGTAAATGATCCATTAAATTGCCATGGTTTTTAAAAAATTCCTCCTTTCCACATCAAAGTTGGGAGTGCTTTATCCTTCACCCATGGAGACATTGCCACCTGCTTTGCAGCTGTTAAGAAATGTGTTCTCAGAGGACTACTCTTTCCTCCTAGCTGGTAACTTTGCTCCAGGGAGGCCAAAATCTATACACCCTTGGTGGTAAAATTCCAGTGGATTTGTCAATACTGCCTAGTTCGTGCCACTATTGTCTGGTTTTCACACACTACCGCAGTATGCAGTGGTCATTTCCTACTCTGCCATGCCTGCTCCAGCACCGGCTGGACTTCCAAGGATCTATTTCTTTTCAATCTAGCAGGTGTATAGTACCATCTTGTATTTTTGTACAGGTTCTACATACCACATCTATGTTGATTCCATTTTCCCTCCCCTCCAAATATAAGACCACAGTTTTTTTTATCTGTGCCTGCCTCAGATCCAGCTGCCACGCTTTTTAATGTTCCATGGACGCAAGCATGATCTTTTATGTGCTTGAAATTAATTCTTTCTTTCCTACAGCGGCACTGATGGATTTTCCAAATGCCATGACTGTTCTGCTTGATTTTTGTTTTTTTACTCTTCGAGCTACACACCAAAAGCTTTATTTGACAATATGTAAATCTTTCTCTTTCATCCAGCTTAGTCTGCTTCTTTTTCATAGGGGACTTGGTGGTGCCACCCGGATATACGTTCTTAGTAATGAATTGTCATGCTTTTTTTCCGCCACGCTCAAGGTCTCTCATTTGAATGCAAAAGTGATTTGTAAGTTCCAATGTACCAGACAGAATGGGAACAGGCGTTGTTCCATACATTAATAACAGAACGTCTGATTACGAGTTTGGCAATGTGGAGCGGGACAGCACGCCACCACCCCGCTCCAGTACCGCCAAACTTGTCCTTCGGCCATCTGCCAGATTAGGAGTTTTCTCCTGGTCTGGCGGGCGGTCCTTTCATCTTCCCATGATGGTGCCTTTCAAAAAGGCACCGCAATGGGAACATCAAAGTCTCTCCCTGCATAGCATAGACTGTGAAGTCCATGCTGTGCAGGAAAAGGGGTGCATGCACACAGGGTGGAACACCATGTGCCCTCCTCTATGCATCCCATGGGCCATGAGGCACCAGGGGGCCCTGTAAGGCCCCCTTTGTTTCATCACCATCACCCTAACAAATGCAGTCTCACCGCTGTGGTTAGTGTTGCAGTGAGGAAAGTTGCTGCCTCAAGACCTCTGCACCAGTGCCAGGGATTGCGGATCCCTGGCAGCTGTGGCAGTCCACTCACGGTCCAACTGCCTTACTCTTAATGCGGCGGCCCCCGACCGCCACACACCTCCACCACAGGTTCGGAACTCGAAATCAGGCCCAGAGACTTTACAATAGACGCCTAATATTGTCTTTTGTAGTTGTCGAATACTAAACTTCCCCTAGTCTTTGCGTTGTCACGATTCACTCAGTTACCTTCCCCCTGTTACTCTTTTAGAGTAAGGTATCTACTTTGGGCTGGAAGTCTAACCTTCCCCCTGTTACTCTTCTAGAGTAAGGTATCTGCTTTGGGCTGGAAGTCTAACCTTCCCCCTATTACTCTTCTAGAGTAAGGCATCTACTTTGGGCTGGAAGTCTAACCTTCCCCCTGTTACTCTTCAAGAGTAAGGTATCTACTTTGGGCTGGAAGTCTAACCTTCCCCCTGTTACTCTTCTAGAGTAAGGCATCTACTTTGGGCTGGAAGTCTAACCTTCCCCCTGTTACTCTTCTAGAGTAAGGTATCTACTTTGGGCTGGAAGTCTAACCTTCCCCCTGTTACTCTTCTAGAGTAAGGTATCTACTTTGGGCTGGAAGTCTAACATTCCCCCTGTTACTCTTCTAGAGTAAGGTATCTACTTTGGGCTGGAAGTCTAACCTTCCCCCTGTTACTCTTCTAGAGTAAGGTATCTACTTTGGGCTGGAAGTCTAACCTTCCCCCTGTTACTCTTCTAGAGTAAGGTATCTACTTTGGGCTGGAAGTCTTTCATGATTTCACCTCATGCAGTAACCGGCAATGTCATGAAGAAATCTAGCAATCCTGGGGCAATCCTAGCTCATTCTGCTCTGTCATTCAAATTGGAATAGTTAGCTCTGTTTAGCCATTGGTGTATTCTCTATCAAAACAATAACGCTGTCTCCATGGGCGTTCGCGGGAACTTTTTTGAGGGGGGATAGGGGGTGGGCATAATTTTAACGTCATCCATCCTCCAACCCTTTTTGACATTGTCTAAGGCAAGGACATAGTCATTAAAGGAAAAGTGATAAATCCAGGGGGGGAGGGGGAAGTGCCCCCTGTCACCCCCATGGCTCTCTGACATATGAGCTTTCCGAACCAAACAAACCCCGTCAGTTGCCATCCGTGAATTGTTGCCTGTTGCTATACACAAAAGTAAATTTACCACTGCAGAGTGTTGTTCACTTTCCATTACTACACTAGCAACAATCACACTTTCAAACTTTAGGTGTATCCAGGTATTGTCCGCTAGCACACGCTCCTGAGAGTCGAAAACCGCTGCCTACGGATCTTCATGTGAATCCACAGACCGGGCCAGCGTACCGCAGGGAGTCAGGCACATATGTTTTAAAAATATGAGAGGAATCATTGTGGAGCCCAGTAGAACTCCACCTTCCAATGCCTTGGTGAGTGTTCGAATAAATTTGTGGTCACTAAAAGATCTTGGTTTCAATCCCCTTTGATATACTATGGGTGGGTGAAGCCTGCATATGGAGCACTTGGCATGGTGTACATGCGCTGAATCCATCATGTGCCACGCGTGGTGCCCTCGCATGCAAGGGTCGCACCCATTATGTGTAGCGTTAGCATACCAGGAAATGATTTACATCTTTTTTCTTTTTGTGGCACTCTTACTACAAGATCGCATTTTCTTCCATCTTTATGACTGATTCTTGTTCAGTGTTACTCTCTAAAACTTTGCACTTCATTCTCTAGGCACTTTTGATGCTTGTTGTTTCACTCCTGTCTCTTCGTCTCTCCACTCTCCTTGCTAGTTTCCTGCCTCTTTTCATTCCCAGCTTCACATCTTGTTTATGGTCATCAAACAGGTGGCGCGGTCCACAACTGCTGCCAATTTTTCCATATTTCTGATGCATGCCTCTTTGCAACTACTTTAACCACATTAAACGACCACAGTTTAACCCCTCGGCTATCTAACGTCCTTACAGGATAATTGTCTCTATGAAGACTAAGGTGGTGTTCAGTTTGGCTGGACTACGCGCGAAAACCCTAATGACCTAAGCAGCGACTGCCTTTCTAGATATTTGCTTTGCTTTTCTGAACAGAGCTTTTAAATACTTTTGTCCCCAAGTAAATGGCCATGCATTTTTAAAACAAACATAAGATTAGGTTGGTGTAAATAAAGGCTCATTTTCCAAGTCACGCGAGGAGATTTGATCTGGTGGTTAACTTGCTGACATAGTTAATCCGAGACCAGGGTTCTAATCTAGGCTTCCACACTTGATCTAGTTGCATGATCCTGGGTAAATCACTTTATTTCTTTGTGCTCTAAAGTGTAAATGTATGCAATGTGTTTATGTTAAACCCACCTGCAAAATTCATTGTCCCAAACACTTGTTGTCATCACATAATGCACGCACATATAATACTGTTCTACTTATGTAAGCCACTTTTTGTTTAAAATGCTCCTGCATTAGAAATTTCCTCTGTAAAGCCCTCAGATGGCCCTTCAAGCTGGGTCAGCACTAGACCTTATACACACAACAAAAATAAACCAAGGAGCATCCTTTAGAGCAGTAATAAACCTCTTTTATTTTTATTTGAGGTTAATATAAACCGCTTTAAATACAGGCCACATTCTGATTGGTCAGATGTGAGTCTCTACCAGGCTACCTACATGGCTATGGTTGTCAAAAGGCTTCTTAGTCGCTTTTTAAAATGGTTTATTTATTTTTGAGCTTTAGGGCAGCAGTTCTTAACAGTAGTAATAGAATGTATTTCCGCTTTGTCCATTACTTAAAAAAAAATACAAAATTCATATTAAAATTATAGTGTAGTTTTGTTTAAAATCCACAGGGTATGGGTCCCATCTGACTTTCCCTCCAATCTGCAGACAGACAGATTTTTAGAGCCAGAATGCCACGTCATTTTTTTAAATGACATATCTTGATTTAATTCCTTCTTTTTGTGCACTTGTGATTTATGTGAACTTCACATATTCCACAACTGCATCATTAATCTCCAAGAAGCTTGCTGCCCAGACAGCAGCAACTCCATTGCGTTGCATTGCCTCCATTGCATTGTGCTTAAAACACCAGGGCTGTGTGGAATTTGAAATCCGCTGACAGAGTTGTGCAAAGTTCACCATTTCACAACTTCATGAAAATGCTATCTTGAAATGATTTCGCATAACTTTGCCAGTCAAAGTTTCTATTTCGAAAAAAAGCTTTCTGCTGTAAACATTTCCTGCAAACAAATTTGTTGCCGAATCTTCTAGTAAACACAGGGTTTGCATGCTTTTGCATTTTGTTTAAATGAATAAAAGAAAGCTTTACCAACTTTGTGAAGGCCAGCAGGTTAAAAAAAAAACAGCCTCTCAGTGTGAGTCCACATGCACACTCCTAATAAATTCCAGTTTCCAAGTGTAATCTTTAATAGACAACAGTTCGGACATATAAATGATACAGACTTCAAACACCTGGTATCCCAGACCAAAATACCAATAGAAAAGCATATCCTTTCACCGACCTCCACGGTACGCGAGCCATCTAAAGAGCATCCAAATGAAACAAACTGACCTACTGACTTGTAGAGGGGCTGGCTATTGGTCAGATACAAAAACAACAGTTGATGGACAGAATGCAGAACAGTGTCATACATTCACTCCCAGTACAGAGATCTGGGCCTAAATCCATCGTTATTTTGCTCACCATGCCACCCCAGTTCAGACATGGCCATATGCAAATCAGTCTGACCCTGTGCCTCATGGGAACAGTCCAGCCCGAACTGCCAAGCCATGTCTTCCCTGGACCGGAATCAATCATCCTAGGACCGGTTTTGGGGTTTCACCCCTCTTCAGCCAGGATAGCTTGATTGCAGTGGCATGGAGAGCACGGGACTCACGTCTGAGCATACCCGTCCCACTCGGGGTGACCAATGCAAAAACAACAGTTGATGGACAGAATGCAGAACAATGTCATACATTCACCCCAGTACAGAGATCTGGGCCTAAATCCATCGTTATTTTGGTCACCATGCCACCCCAGTTCCACATGGCCATATGCAAATCAGTCTTGACCCTGTGCCTCATGGGAACAGTCCAGCCCGAACTGCCAAGCCATGTCTTCCCTGTCCCGTAACAAGCATCCTAGGACCGGTTTCGGCTTGGTTCAAACTGGAATGATATGGTGAGCAAAAATCGATGGATTTAGGCCCAGATCTCTGTACTGGGGTGAATGTATGACATTGTTCTGCATTCTGTCCATCAACTGTTGGTTTTGGCTATTGGTCAGGGCAACAAATACCCTAACGGTAAGACACTTGCATCAATTATTGATCAGCATGGCATAGTTTAGTTGACCAGATCTGGGCAGTAGGGACACTGGATTCCTCTACAAACTGTATTTCGGAAGCCGAATGGCACCACCTTGTCTTGCGCTGATCGAAGTCCCACTATGGGCTCTAGTTCCCCATGTGGAAAACAATTGAGTGAGTTGTGATTACAAAGGAGCATCTGAGGGCTGATACTATCCCAATCGGACAATAGTATGAGTATCATTCGCTGTTTAACCAATTATTGCCGGTGTTCTATCTGTAAAACGTTATCTGCAAATTTGTGCTTCCAAGCGAGGGCTGTATTTCAGTGCTTCCCCTAAAAATGGATTGGGAGGCCTAGAAATATACCAAAATATTTAAGGACAGCATACTTACTTTAGGTGTAAATCCAGCCCTTGACGGTTTGGGAAAAGTGTATTTTCTGGAGGGTTACCAAATCGACTACGATAGACTATCGTCAAAGGTGTTTCTATCACAGTGTTGAGAAATCAATTTATGTTTTATTGCTGAATTCCTAATTGAGATAAGACAAGTGTTGCATGTTTTAATACCCAAGTTTATCTGTACCCCAAGCCTTCCTCAAGCCTAACAACCATTCTAGAAGTGAGGCTTAGCCAGCTCTGGAGAGAGGCAGACCCCTGAGGCTGTTGGACCTGCAATGTATGTTAAAGAAGCAAGTGATGCTGTGTTACAGACATTTATGTTGTGTATCTCTCTCGATTGATAGTCTTGAAGCTCTTTAATATATGGGTTATTTATTCTCTCACTTGTAAATCTTTCATGCCTGTGCTGATGAAATTAACACACTATTCTGCAAAAATGGAGCAACCCGCTACCCCTTTAAGTATTTTGGTACATGTATAATATTAACAACAAAAAATCCTTGATGGAAATTATTTAGGTATGACTCTTGATTACTTTATCAAATTATTTAAATGAAGAGTAACTCTTTGACCAAAAATGAATTAGCTTGTTGTTTTTGTTATGATTTTTTCTTTTATCAGTGGATACTCAAAATGAAAAGAATTTTAAAGTGAAGTAAACCTACGTTTTATCACTTAATTCATAGTAATAGTTAATGCATAACATACACAAAAGATCCTTTTAAAGAGAGCGGTCTAAACACAAGGAATGTGCAAAGACGATTGTTTACATTTTACTAAGAAAATTACATCGAACATGATTGGTCATTATTCCTAAGGATCATCAAACCTATTCTGTTGTTTGTGATGCCAACAAATCACTTTATATATCTTAACAGGATGATTCCAGTCAAGCTTGTTGATGTTTCGGCTCCTAGTGCAGTACATGTGCTGGGCCGTCATCAGGGCTAACAACTTGCTCACCCATAACGCAACCAAAACCTTTTATTTTGTAGCTTCTGTTTGTGGTCTTGAAAAGTGATCACCAGTCCTGTTACATGTGATCCTGTTACATGTGATTTTCCAGATTGCTTAAGGGGAGGTAAGAAGTCTCAGGAGTGTCCAACACATGATTTTCTCATTTTAATTTTCGACGGTGAGAAGCTAGTTCTACTACAAGAAACATTAATGGAATGAAATTAAACTAACATGCCTGTTATACTACGTCCTTAAAGAACACTCTTGCAACACTCACTACAATTGTTATAAGTGATCACATTTGTCAGGCTGCTTTGTAAATATAGGTTTGTCAGGTGTTTGAAGTGAAAACTGTAAACAAACCATGCGTCAGTCTGTGAGTAGTGACCTTCCTCCCATGTACTCAGAAAAATATTTTGTGCGTGCTATGAGGTTTACAGTATAAACAGTTGGGAGCTCTACCACTTCAAAGTCACATGAAATTTGTGGTTTTAGAAAAAAGAACTCAGTGTATTACTGCTCATCTTGGCACATACTTTGTTGTGGTGTCTTGACGATTGTAATCTAAATTTCATGCGCTGATTATTAATAATGCCTGTAATCCATCTCTTGAATTTGAATCTTTGGAATATTAATCGGAATCTCATAAATATTTATCTAAATATACTGTTTTAGGACTGAAACGTACCTCTTTAACCCCAGACATGCGTACGTTTTTGGCATATCTGGTATGCTCCCTTTTTGGGTTCAGTATGCAAACATTGTTATTGCCTTGCATTGTGAAGATCTGTACCTTAGCAGTAAAGTGGATTTAAAAAGAGATGTATTTATGTATTATGTTTAGTAATTGGACTGCGCACCAAGACCAGTCGTAGCCTGTGGCGGCCCCCACTTTAATAAAACAATTGCACCTGTAAGCAAAAATTGGGGAAGGCAACATGGCTGGCTTGCAGTTGGAGCCAGGGCCAGCTTTAAGGCTGGTGGCGCCCTGTGCGACAATGTTTGGTGGCGCCCCCCATGAACGCTCCCCACAGACTCCCTCACTACTACCCTTTAACAGTCCCCCTCAAGTCTCCATAACCACTCTCTCTCAGATGTATTTAATAGCGCCACCTTTACCAGTGTAGGGTGTTGGAGCACTTTACATCACAAACACTACACAGAGACAATCAATAATAGGTGTGTAAATCAGTTTATAGGAAATGTTACTAATACAGAGGACTACAAGGCGTAGGAGTTGCATGTGATCCATACTGGTAGACAGTATAGTTTAAGAGTGCTTGGTCTGGAGAAGTACAGACTCAGAATAAACCCATGGTTGGGGGTTACATTTAATTATAAGGATTTTTGTTACCGAAATGACTCCCTTTTTGAAACAGAACAATGAAAGACAGAGGAAAACATTATAATGCTCTACCTTGCAGTTTGCATGCAGCTTTTTGATGACAGTTTTTAGCTCACTGTTCCATGTTAGGATTTTACATCTACACTGCTAGTAAGAAAAGGATCTCTCTGACGAAAGCACTTGCCTATTTAAATTGCATGCACTTAGTGATCTGCATGGTACACATTCTCTGCTGCAGGCACAATAACCCTCTGTGCTACCATAAAATGAGTTAAAACTTCCACTTGACAAAACTCCTTCTCTCTCAGGCAAGAACATTAATCACCGAGTTATCTTGACATTCTTTATTTTTGTTTGAAAATTGAGGAGGCCAGCAATGCAGCAGCAGGTGGTTTTAAAACAATAAAATACTTCCAGACACGCCCCCTTGAAGAGTCAGCACCCGGTGCGGTGGCACCGGTCGCACCGCCTTAGAGCCGGCCCTGGTTGGAGCCCTGAGTAAATAATAAAAAAAGCCAACTTCAGTGAAAGACCCAACATAAAAACAAGTGTTTTCTGTTTATAATAAATCTATTTTACGAAGAATTTAATGTGTGATGAGTCTGTGTACTGTTAAGGTGCAAAATAGTCCACAATTCATTGCAATGCAAGCACTCCAAAGGAAGTGGAATTGTACACCAAACAGGCTAGTAGCATGAGGTGAGAGAGTAATACTTCTCTGGGCGGTGCCAAAGCGCACTCAGTATATCTTGAAGAATTGGTAACAATCGCTCTTGCAGACAACTGTAAAATTCAAGTCAGACCTAAAAACATAGCTGAGAAAATAGAACAAACAGACATTCGGGCAATCCCTTTGGAAGATAAGCTACTGTAAAAAATAGGTTCTTTAAATGGTCCAGGGAAAGAGTGAATGTCAAGACCATGCAGGCATAATTGCAATTCATAGTGATATATGCTTTGAAAAAGGGGTTGTAGATGACACATGGAACGGATACACCCAAAGTCTATTGTAGCCCTTTGTAACAGCATGTGATGTGTTCCGCAACTCCCTAATTTCAGTGGCGGCTGTCGCCAATCAAAACTGGTAGGGTGGCGTGGGGTAGGGGTTGGGAAATAAAAAATATATAAATAAAATCACTTACCTGCCGCTCCCGCTGCCGGCCATCTTGTTGCTCCTGCTCCTCTCATCCTGGAAGTGGATGGGCCTGAAAGCACTGGCTCTCTCCCCACTCAAGATGCTGCTCTCATTCTACACCTATCATGTGAGCAGCACCAGGATTGGTCTGAGCAACCTGGTTTGCTGCTCAGACAGTGCCTGGGAGCCCGTGGCATTTTTTTCAACCCAGCTGTGTTGGAGAAACATAAGTGTGCATGTCTTGTTTGGCCGGCCTAACACGACCGGCCAAACTGACAACTGACATGCACTTATGCGTGCACACTACTCCTCTCTGCCAAGGCCCAGCCCGCCCTACCCACTCCATCTGCTCTGGAGTACAAACGTAATCAGCTCAGACAGAGATAAATAAAACGATACCAACAATGTTTTATTATCGTTTTATTTCTCATTTACTAGCAGTGGGGTGACGCTCCTCCGCCATTACTGAGGAGCCATCCCTGCCTAATTTAGTCATTAAAAACACTACTGATATTCTCAGTATTAAAGGAAAGCTGGAGGGCAATGCCTGGATCACTCTTTTTGGATTCAAAGTTATGTAGGTGTGGGTGAAACCAGCTACAACTTCCTCAGTGGTTGGAAGTGCAGGTCAGAGACTGTGGGATCAGGAGATATGAGTTTTGATTCTGCCCTCCCCCCTCACTTGACCATGTAGTGTGATGGGGGTAATAGCTCTATATCTGTGTGCCTGTGTTTGTCTTTGCTCTTTTCAGAGTTTCATAAAATCAAAAGGAATAAGGCACATACATCTAAACACACTGTCGATTTTCAGGCATTACCACAGTCCACTTTGCGTACGGGTAGGCAGCATGCACGTGGCAGACAATCCACAGGAGAGCACGCGTCAGAAATGCGTAAAAGCACTTTATTTCACAGAATGTGTTCTATAACCTTCCTAAACCTTTATACCATAAATATGAGCGTGCACCCCTGGTAAAGGACTTCCTGCTGTTTTTGTAGAAGTGGCTTTCCATGTAGTAAAGGAATCACAAATATAGTTGTAAACCCTCACAAACGTACACGTTATTGGATGCCGCGATGTTTTAGCGGGGTAGCTGACGGAGCCACCCCTTGTTCTATCCTGGATCCACATTTAATCCATAGTACAAATACTATGATTGTCAACAGGAGCTGCAGGTGGTGCACCTAAAATAATGTTTATTTTTTATAATAACAGATGAAGCAATTATTATATGTATGTCTCTGGTAATGAAAATTTAATTAGGAACCACTTGGGGGGGAAAAACACTTGTAGGAAATTTAAGTGGGAGTGACAGAGGCGTGGTCAGGTACATCCTATGCTAATGTGGGAAACTCCAACTCAAATGTAAATACATTTCCTAAACTTTTCTTCAGATTTAAGATTTACCGGAAAGTTGCAGGTTTAAGTGCTACTGAAAGTGTGGCACAGTGCATTCAATTGATTAAACCGCATCCACGCATGCAGTAAATAAGATTTTTGTAAATCGTGCCCATTTTGGTATGTGTCACTAAATGCAGGCCCTTGATTAATTATAAGTAGGGCTCCCGGTGTTATGGTATTTATTTATTTAACATTTCCTTATTAGCTAGGAAACATATTGAGCTTTGCGAAGCTAGCAACAAAACGGATGATCCCCAACTCATACCCTCCCTTTACCACGAGACTATCAATAAGATAGGGGAATTCTTCATTCTGGGGGAGAATTCTTGCTGCAAGGTGGATCCCACGTTTAGCGCCAATCCTTGGTATTCTAAGGATTGTAGAAGGGACAGAGAGACCTTGTCAAAAGCCTTAAGAAAGCAAGATAGAAACTTAATTAGAAAGGCGAGACGAGACGAGACTACTTGAGATCTTTGATAGTCGCCAAGCAGAATTGGGAGGAAATGCACTGGCAGGAACTTAAAGAGGCAGCATTAAACCGAAATTCAACGGTTTTCTGGGACCTCTTAAATAGAGGCAAACGGGCCAAAACGGCTAGTATCCCAAATCATATAACGGAGCTGCAATGGTTTAACCATTTCTCTGCTATATATGCGGAAGAGACAGTCCCTGTAGTTCCCGTGGTGGACGACTTGCCCCTTGCCGCCAACTTCCCAGCTGAGACCAACTTTGGGACCCAAGAAGTGATCCTGGCTATTAAAAGTATTGCGCCTGGTAAGGCGGCAGGCCCAGATGGCCTACCAGGTGATCTTCTTTTACACGATCCAATCCCATGGGCTTCTTTTATCTCTGTTGTCATGAATGCTATAGCCAAGGGTTCTATAGTACCTGAGTCTTGGAAAGCTGCAGTGGTGATTCCCATTTATAAAAAGGGCAATAGGGAGGACCCTGCCAACTACAGACCCATTAGTCTAATTGACGTGATACAGAAAGTGGTTGGCAGGGTTCTCCTTATGAGACTGAGGTGTTGGATTGAGAATAGGAATGTTTTATCACATTTTCAAGCAGGTTTTAGACAAAAGGTAGGCACTATGGATCAAGTTTTTAGATTTTTTATGATATACTGGAAAGTGGTAGTTCTAGGCAAAGGCACTTTATATTTAGCTTTTATAGACCTAAAGTCTGCTTTTGATTTAATACCCCGTCAAAGGTTGTGGCAGGTTTTATCCCAATTAGGTGTCCCCCAAGAGATTATTGCCTTTTTAAAGCTTCTCCATGAGAATAATCATGCTAATGTTAGATGGGGTGCTCAGGGCCAGCTTACAGGGAGTGTCGCGGTGAACAGGGGGGTACGCCAGGGCTGTGTCTTAGCTCCCACCCTGTTCTCTCTATACATCAACGGGGTGGTGGATCTCCTTAGAGAGGTCCCAGCAGATGCTCCAGTCCTGGCGGGTGAAAAAGTCCCTACTCTCCTGTTCGCCGACGACACTCTCCTGATCTCCAAATCCCCGGCTGGCCTCCCAAAAATTCTAAATAGGTTTGATTCCTTTTGCAAGTCCTATGGCCTCATCAGAAATACAGAGAAAACCAAACTAATGGTTATTAATCCTCCAAGACGTTTTAGATATGCCTTTAGTCTGGATGGTACACCGTTGGACATCGTGGATTCCTTCGACTATTTAGGCATACGCATTGCAAAAGGGATGAAGTGGAGCTCGCACCTGACCAAGATGCTTCTATGCCACAAGAGGGTGTCTGGTGCCATTATTAGAGAACAACATCTCTCTACTAGTCGACCAGTGGCACCGGCCCTTGTGGTATATGAAGCACAGGCATTATCTAGCTCCTTGTATGGGGCAGAAATTTGGGGCTATGAAAACATCCATGACCTGGTCTTGTCCGAGAACAAATTCATGAGGAACCTCATCTCTGTTCCCACTTCATCTCCTCTGAAACCCTTGTTTTATGATTTAGGCAGACACTCTATCCAGGACATTGCACGCCTTCGACCTCTACTTTTTTGGGCAAGACTGCGACGGACACCAGAACTTGCCAAGTATGCTGCAGACTTAAGTGAACTCATATTAGTGGATACTGGGAAGAGGTTAAAATGGATCTCCTATGTAAAACAAACGCTGAGGTCCATTGGCTACGAAGACTGTTGGGAATCACAGATACCCCCTTCGAAACAGGACCTCAAGAAGGCCTACTGGAGTTGGGTAAACACAAGAGAGCTCAACAATGTGAAGATGGGGAAGCTGAGCGAAGCCTTCTTCGAACATAAATCTCTTAGCAAACTCGAACCCTATCTTGACTTTATTCAGACTCCTCTAGATAGATCACTGTACGTACGCTTCAGATTGGGGTCCCTTCCTCTTAACTGTGTTACTGCTGGATGGAAGGGATTCCCCCTTATTTCTGTTGGCTGCCCCAGTTGCACAGCACCTAAAGAGTCTATCCCCCACTTTTTATTTGCCTGTTTCCATTACAGAAGAGCAAGAGCCAAGTGGCTGAGACCGATTTGTAGAATGCTCGGTAGCCGTGACTACCGTATTGTGTTACGCATCCTGCAAACAGACACTTCGTCCCTTACCATTGTTTTTTTTTTTTTTATTATTATAAAATTTTTTATTGTGCAGAGAAAAAGGGTACAAGCACGGGCCTACAACCTCCTGGGCCGGCCGCTAGTATTCAGAAATGATCAAGCAGTTCAAAAAACAATGACTGGCCCGCAGGGGCTCCGCTAATTGACAGGAGATCAGGCTGCACATAAGGGAAGTCAGGATACACCCTTTTTTACATAAATATCAACAAAAGTAAAGAAAAACAAAAAGCAAGGCGAAAAACATTAAAAGGGCGTATAACCACAGCAGAGGAACTCCACATAGGACCACCCTAGGGTGGTCAATAAAAAGGGGGTCTGAGAGGGAGGGGGGGGCCACGGGAAAACCAAATCTATACTCAGATGAACAAATTAAGCAAGGAACCCTCAAGGATCAGGGGGACAAGGCAACATCAGACGTATCCACCAGGGGGGGAGAACAGATAGTCCCTCGATACACATTCCACTGACCCCAGATTCTACCCCACGCCCCCGGTTTACCACGAGCCACATACACCGTCTTCTCCCTGAACATGCACCAGTCCATGTTCTCCTTCCATACGGACACGGTGGGAGGCCGTTGGGAACCCCAAAGCTGCGCAATATCTCTCTTTGCGATCATGTTCCCAAGGGCCGCCCACCGAGCCTGGGCCGCATTATAGTCATTGGGCTCCCACACATTAAGAACACATCGGCGCACCTCCGGCAGCAGAGCGACCCCAGTGACTCGTTTCATAACATCATGCACCTGGCGCCAATATTCCGCCACCTCGCGGCACTCCCAGAGGATGTGGAGAAAGGTGGCACTGAGCCCGCAGCCACGCTTACAGAGCCCGTCGTCAGAAAACCCCATCGAGACCAAACGGGGACCCGTCACATAGACACGATGGAGAATCTTAAGCTGGACCAGACGGAGACGGGCCGGGATGGCAACCTCCTTAGGGGATGACAGCGCAGACTGCCAGTCCTCGTCGTCCAACTCAACCCCATCTCCCGTCCATGCCTCCCGAAGACGCACCAAGAGATCAGCCCGATTATTTATTAGTTTTATATAAATCAGGGAGATAGTACTGTCGGGGACGTGTCCGTCGAGTATACGGTCCTCGAGAGGCGAAGAAACAGGGACCGTGGTCCCCTCCCCAAAGACCGAGAGTAGGGCGTGCCGAACCTGGGCATAGCGGAAGAACTCCCTTTCACTAAGCTCGTACTCGCTCTGAAGCGCCGCGAAGGATTTAACCGCGCCTTTAACCCATAGGTCCCCCACTCTGCTAATGCCGATCGTATCCCAGTGCTCAAAGCCTTTCGTTGTCCAGAGGCTTCCCAAGCGCTCTGAGGCGAATAGAGGAGTAGCACACGTTAACCGCTCACTCCAGCCCACAGCTACATTCGCCGCCTTCCACACACGTACCGCAATCCTAGTAGGGCCCGTGAGGGTCCTTCCGGCAGATCGAGAGCAGAGCGCTCTGTTATGGTTACCGCCGGGAAGCAGGAATTTATCCATCTCATATGCCGGGTTCGAGCCAGGAGCGTACGTAGCATGGTTAATGGCAGACAGCTGGGAGGCCCAATAGTACCTTCTAATGTCAGGAAGCGCGATGCCCCCGTCATACCAGGGAAGAGTCAGCTTTGCCAAAGCGATACGCGCACGACCGTCCCAAACCAGTCTCCTCTGCAAACTCTCCACTTCCCTAAAGTAGGCCGCCGGAATGATATCGAAGGAGTTCTGGAGTGCGTAAAGAAATCTGGGAAGGGACATCATTTTAAACAGTGCTGCGCGACCAAGTGGAGACAAGGGCAACTTACACCACCGAGCCGTATCCGCCCTCAAACGCCGGAGGGGAGACAGGAGATTCTGCTCGTAGCGGACCGCCGGATCCAACGAAACGTATACCCCCAAGTATTTAAAGCCGGATTGAGATGTTTGGATCGGAAGCCGAGGCGGCAAGAGAGGAAGGCCACCGGAGATAGGATACACGCAAGATTTGGACCAGTTAATTATCAAACCCGAATTTCTCCCGAAGGAAGTAAGGACATCAAAAAGCACATTGAGCGACTTCTGCGACGAGGTGAGGTACAGAAGAATATCATCCGCGTACAACGAGACCCGATCCTCGAAGCCCGGGGCCCACCGGATCCCTCTGATCGAGGGCTCCCAGCGGAGCCAGGCAGCGAGCGGTTCCAAGGCGAGAGCAAAGAGCAGAGGGGACAACGGGCACCCCTGCCTAGTACCCCTCCCGAGAGCGAAGGGCCGAGAAACCCGCCCATTGACAACAACCTGAGCCATTGGACCAGCATAGAGGAGCTTCACCCAACTAATAAATCCCTCCCCAAAGCCAAACTTCGCCAATACGGCCCAAAGGAATGGCCACTCGATGGTATCAAAGGCCATCGTGGCGTCTAAGGAAACCAATATGGCCGGTTCAGAGAAGTACTCCGCCCTAGCGAGGACGCCATGTAGACGCCGCAAGTTGAGAGCGGTATTACGATGAGGGATAAAGCCGCATTGATCCGGATGTATCAAATTAAATATAACTCTCAGCAAGCGATTAGCGAGGACCTTGGCAAGGATTTTCGGTTCGGCATTTAGTAGGGAAATAGGCCTATATGAGGCACAGCGGTCTCGTGGCTTACCGTCCTTGGGAATAACAACTATAGTAGCCAGACGCTGGTCGTCGGGAAGGGAACCCCGCTCTAGCGACTCCAGAAACATACGACGGAGGAAGGGCGCGATTTTATCCGGGCGTAGTTTATACAGTTCAATCGGCAGTCTGTTGGGGCCCATAGCCTTGCCCGAGCGAAGGGAACGAATCGCGGTAGCAATCTCGTCGACAGACAGGGAGGCATCCATCTGCTCACGGTCCTCGACGGATAGGCCGGGCAAGGCAATATCCCGCAGCAAGAGACGAGAGTCATCCTCATCTCTATCAGACACCGGGGAGTACACCGCCCGGAGGTGGTCAGCAAAACACTCCACAATCTCACCAGGGTCAGTCACACACACTCCATCCGAAACCCGAAGCTCCGGGACCACACGATTCACTCTCTCCTTCTTATCCAACCAAGCAATCAGTTTACCCGCCTTGTCCCCGGCATCATACAACCTACCCTGTTGCTCCCTATACATGATCTTGGCAGCGTCAGTGACAAGAGACTTATATTCAAACTGCTTCAAGCTGAGGGCATGAAGCCCATCCTGAGTGACACCCGTCTCCAAAGCTGCTTCCAGCCCCGATATTTCAGTCTCCAGCTTCACCACCGCCTCATTCTTAACCCTCTTAGCCTCCACTATCTGGGATAGGGCATGCCCGCGGAGCACTGTTTTGAAGGCTTCCCACAGAGACACTGAGGACAACACCGACCCCTCATTCTCGAGAAAATACTGATCAATCGACTTAACAAGGCTATCACGAATCTTGGGGTCTCGCAAGTACCAAGGGTTAATAGGGGCGATCCGCCCAGCGGACCGCATCCCGGTGTCGAAAAGCAACCACAGTGGGGAATGATCAGAGATACCCCGGGCCAAGTGCTTTACCTCTCGAATCCGGGCAGCCTGGGCCGCGGGCATAAGAAAATAATCCAATCTGGAGAGACTCCCATGGGCCCCAGAGTGAAATGTGTACTGACACTGTGTCGGATGCATTAACCTCCAACAATCCACCAGACCGAAGGTATCCAAGAGTCCGCCGAGCCACGCCTGGGCAGCAGGGAGGGCCCTGGGCGGGTGGCGATCCAAATCACCCGAAACAACCGAATTAAAATCCCCACCCATAAGCAAAAGACTGTCAGGAAGCTCAAGCAGCATACGACCCAAGTCTGAGAAAGTGGAGTTCTGGAGGCCCGGGGGAACATAAACCGAAACCAAGGAAAGGGACTGTCCCTCCCACCTCCCAGTCAGAGCCACATAGCGCCCTCTATCGTCTAGGACAACCCTGGTGATCTCTAGCGGAAGTGAAGATCGTAGGAGAATGCCCACCCCTCTAGAGCCAGTGGTGAAACCGGAATGGGCCACGAGTCGGTATCCCCCCCCCTGTTCATGGCATGACAAACATTACCAACCAGATGCGTCTCCTGTAAGAATACCACATCAGGAGTCAAACGACGCAAATACTGCAGCACAACACCCCGTTTGATACGATCCCCCAATCCGTTGACGTTCCAAGACATCAGTCTCAACCCGTCCCCCCCCCATCCCCTCCAGTAGATCAAGGGTCCCCCAGCAAATAGCGCGACACCTGAAACTGAAACAGAGCCAATACCTCGGCTTGAAAACAAAAAACACAAATCCAAACAACCCCTCCCACCCACCAACCCCCCCCCCAAATTCAACTCCCCCCACCCTGCACCCCTGCGGTCCAGAAAACCACCCCAACTTGCAGTGTGCCTGTCGCCCTAAAAACCCCATTCTACGAAAAGACCCCGGAGGAGGAAAGGGACCCGTCCCCGCCCGCCCCCAACACAGATCATAATTAAACAAAACGTACAAAAGAAGTAGAACCCAGCCGAACAAAACAAAATATCAAAGTCAAGGACCAAAAGTCACTCCGAAGGAGGCCCGCCACCCTCGGTACCACCAGAAGGCCCAGGCCGGTCACCCCGGTCCGGCAGAGAATCCAGCCAGTCACTCACGGTCGCAGGACAGTCAAAAAAGGTAGTCCGGTCTTCGTATTCCACTCGGAGCCTAGCAGGAAAAAGCATCGAGTACTTAAAACCCAGGTCCCGGAGACGGCGCTTCACCCCCTGGAAACCCATCCGCTGTTTCTGGACAAGTTGGGTGAAGTCCGGGAAAAAGTTAACGGATGAGTTCTCATATCGGACCGGGCCATGTACCCGTGAGGCCTGCAGAATCGCATCTCGGTCTCTGTAGTGAAAAAGTTTTGCGACAATAGGCCTCGGGGGAGCTCCCGGTCGCGGCCGACCTCCTGGGACTCGATGGGCCCGCTCCACGGCAAAGAACTTACTCAGGCCAGCGGGGGCAAGCTGTTTGAGGATGAGTTCCTCAACCATAAGATCCACCGGGCGATGGTCGGAGGTCTCCGGAACACCTATGACGCAGATGTTATTGCGTCGAGCCCGTCCCTCGAAGTCCTCCAGCCGCCGGGCCATCAGGTCGTTGGCCGACTTGAGATCGCCGAGAGCAGTCTGCAGGTCCGACACATCCGTACCAAGGGTGGACGTCCGCAAATCCAGCGATAGAACCCTCTCATTGGTCTTAGAGAGATCCGCCCGAATTAGCGTAACATCAATGGCCACCGTGTCGATTTTACGGGCCAAGGCCTCGTACTGCTGAGCGATGGTCTCCTTGATGCCGTTAATGGCGCCCATGATGTCCTGTAGTGACAAATCCGGAGGGGCGGACGGAACACCCCCAGCGTCATCCGGGAGAACACTGGCCGTCCCAGGGGACCCTTTACCATGAGTGTAGCGGTCCATGTTGTTGGTCTGGACCGGTCCCCCACGTAGGGATGTCTTGGTCTTACGCCTCTCGGGATCCCCTCTGCCTCCCATGTGGAACCATGCTCGCCGAAGGGGACCACCGAGCAAGCGTCAAAGTGGCACAGGCGAAGCCGACACGAGCCGTACCAGGGACCGCAATGTGGCGGTGCGAGAGGATCAAAGTCAATGGGCACACTGGTTTCAGGCGGAGGCAAAGGCACGAAGCGAAGGCCGAGTGAAAACCCAGCCGCACAAAGCAACTCCACTGTCCAGCCACTCAGAGATCCAAAAGTGAAACCGAAAGTGATGAGACGGCCGCTGGCACAGCCCCGATGCCGTTGTTGTTCAACTATGCCCCGGCTCCACAGTTCACCTTCGCACCGGGCACAGCCATCAGTTGGGCCTCAAAAGTTCAAACCACCATAGATCAGGTCTCCCAGGTCCGATTTGGTTTCTGAAAAGAGTTTAGGGTTCAGCCAACGTTCATCTTCCAGAATCCGTCAACCAAGTCAGGATAAAGTCAGGATAAGTTCCGAGGAGCAGCGAGGGTCCGGGGAGCCCTGTGCTCACGCGACCATCTTGGATGCGTGCTAGGCTCCTCCCCCCCTTACCATTGTTTGTGGTATTGCTAAGTATCTGGGTGCTGCTTGGTTATTGCGGAAGAAAAATCTGGCACGTTAAATGCACTAAATCTCCTATGTGATCAGTTTTTTTACCCATCACTTATAATGAATTTTGGGTCCTCAAGCTTTTTGTACTTTGCACATATTGCTCTTATCCACTTTTACAGTCTTTTTAGATATATTTATGACGATTGATTCTTTTTATTGTCTAACTTGATCTTTTTATACTACTGTATGTTGTGCTTTTATGATATTTTTATCAAATAAAGCTTTACCTACCTACCTACATTTCCTTCTGTATCTATCTATATTTATTTTTTACCCATCTTATCAGTATTTATCCATATTTATTTCGTGTTCTGTAAATAAATGAAGGTGTAATATGGTATATATACATATTTATTTAACTTATAAATATTATCACTCATACTTTGACGCCTGTCATGCATTAGTAAATTAAGCAGCCAAATATAACCTAACAATACACCCAGAGGTACATATTGGCATTATAATACAAATGGACGTTGACATATTTTGTTGTTTAATGAAACCTCATCCTATTTTTTTATCTCCCCATGACATCTATCTGCTCAGCTGTTGGCCTGGAATTATTGAACGACAGTATGGAAAGGCACTCAAAAGAAGCCCAATTTTGTGTATTTTTTCATTTAAAAAAAATAAATAGAGACATCAAACACATTGTTTTCTGTCTGTATTTATCTGTAAAAATTGAAAACTGGGAGCCCTAATTCTGTAAAATTTGAAAACTGGGAGCCCTAATTCTAAGGCAAAGGATCCAAGCGCTGGTGGATTCTACGCCCAGCCCCCATGCTACTAATGCAAAGCAAGGATTGGGCGGTCCGCCTCGCAGCGAGAACAGGCCGCGCAGACTATTACCTGTAATGACCAGCGTAGTCCTTCGCAGCAGAGGGAGCCTCATCACTCAATCCAGGGTAAAGACAGCACTTGTCGATTTCCATTGATTTGTCAACAACCCAAAGCAAACAATCATTCATTTTTATTTAATAGCCTCCCTGAGCTCCTTTATGCGGCACTTACCGCATGGGGTGCGACACTCGATGCGCAGTTAATGACGTACATCAATACCCATGAGAAAGTATTGTTGTTAAAGGGACTGTATAGGAGGTGGCAGGGATAAGCCAAGGAAATAAAGTGGGGTTAGATCTGTAGGGAAACTTTTCTAATTTTGCAGACCGTCTTCATTTCTAACTCGCTATTTTAAGCTATTTACCTGCACGCAGTTTTTATGGCCTAACAGTTGTGGTTTTTACTCTTGTACATTGAAATTAAGTTACTTGCTTAAGACCATAGGTGTCCTCAGGACCTGAGACCCAATTCTTTGGGTTATGTCAGTAAAACCTTTGACCCCATCCATCAGGAGGCATCATCACAGCAAGCGACATTTTTCGGTCTCTCTTTAGTCCTAAAAAATGATGTAGAGACGCATACAAAGCTAGAGGGGGTTTGAGTCAGCTCTATATATACTTTGGTTGTTTGGCTGCCATTTTGCTTCCACACACCACGGTGTACAGCATGGGGCATTGAGTGAGCCCACTTCAGCCCTTAGCTCCCCTCTGTGTATTTGACATCATTTTGCCTCTTTACCGTTTTCTTACTCATCCAGAAGGGACAGCCACTGACTAGAGAGTCGTCCGGAGACCATCTTCTGCCACCACCATAGTGCATGGCACATCAGGGGGCATATTTATCATATTTCACGCAGCGAAACTCAGCAAGCCACCTTGTTGTGCTGCACTGCATGAAAGGGCAGGAAGGCACCGTATTTAACATCATGTGGCGCATTCCTGTCCTTTCCTTGCGCTGGCGCACTTTTGCTGCCTAGAGCCAACGCAATCATGCTTGCACGATGGCGATTTGCGCGGCCTTGCGTTTCTCCAGATTTATTAAGCCTGGCAGGGCCACACAAGGTTGCCTTGCGTTGCTTGCTAAATCTGACTTTAGTGTTGCGTCGCCCTTGTGCCCCCTTACGTGGCTCAAAGACAATGTAACGCTATGATATATATACAGGCCCAGGTCTCTTGTGTGCCGTGCATGGGGGGGGCTTGAGATAGCTGCTCGGTGCCTACTTTTAATGTTTTTCTGCGTGTTTCTTACTTGTCATACATGTTGTAGAACGGCCACTATTTTTCCCTTTGCTTGGCCGTTCATTGTATTATATTTCCTATCTCCCCGCCAACTCCGCCCACCCCCACTACTCGACCCCTGGCGCAATTTGCATTGGCCATATGCCTGTCATGGTAAAAGAAGGGTTAGGACTTCTGAAATTCCAAGCGCTCTGTAGCTGTGGGCAGATGTTAGTATGTGTTTGTGTGTGATGTGGTTAGTATTTGTTAATATGGCTATATTGAATAAGAAAGCCCGAAAAAAAAGTATATGTTTTAAAGGCTGAGCAAGCCAGAGAGATCACAGTTTTGCCACACTTCCACGTCTCCAAAAATTTGCAAAAGACAAAACGCTGTTTTTGTATATTGTAGGGATGCATTGTTGTCCTATCATTCCTGCAGAACTGTCATGTGTTGCTTCTCTGTAACATTTCTTCCTGGAACACGCATAGTCTCAACCCATTGGATTGTTCATTGGATGTTACTGAAGGGGCATCAGAGATGCCAGTTGGTCATGGAATATGACTTAAGAGGTAGTTATTTTTAAGGTAGATATACTATATGTGCATTTCTTTGAAATATAATTTTTATGTACTGGCCATTAGGTTTTTCAAAAAGAACCCAGAAGAAGGCTAATTCAGTGGACGAAACGTCTCGTTCCCAATGGGACTTTGAGGACTTTACTGTTATTTCACTGTACCATGCTCTCCGGTCCGCAGCGACTTGGCTTCTGATGGATGCATTTTCAATAAACCTGCCTTCTGCTGTGTGTTGCTCCACCTGTACTGTGATCTAAGGCACAAAGCTGCCCTTTCATCCACATGGAAGATTGGTCCATTATCAAAACAACTAAACTGCATCCAAGGAAGTAATTTAAATTCTTCTATTTCTCAATTAATGATTTATTGGGTCTTTTACTAATCCTCATATTCAATCACTGCAAGATTTAACCTCATACATTCATCCTCTTGGTGTAACAGTGCAAACATGCCCAACAAAATGAATGTGTCAGTCTGTTACACAACTTGTGCTCATGTAAAGCGCTCGGTTACCTTCAGGGCGTGTTTGTGCTATGTAAAAATAAAAATAGATAACTTAGCAAAGCCTTCTCATCAATCTCATTTATTGAAAACCTGTTTGTCTACCTATTTTAACAAAACACTGTGCGGACCAATACCATCTACCAAAAGCCCCAAGACCCAATACAAACCACCACAATTAAAACATTACAATAGTGATTGTTGTTTCTCAAGCTCAACTTATTGTCCTTTTCAACTATCTATGGTTGTGATGCATCAGATCCTATTTTCATCACAAAATAACAGCAGACTTGACTCAGCGTTTTGGTCTCTTCATCTGATATCCATAAAACCATCATTGGGACTGACGTTACCAAATTTGTGGTCTGCAGAGCTTCGAAACATAGTTCTCTAATATGCTGAAACAATGATCCACGACCATATGAATACAATAGTGACCGCACATGGTAACTGACATTTTCTCTTTTAAAATCAAAAAGACGAACGATCCATTTTAAGTGCTAGCAGTCAATTAATTTAAAAAAAACCTTCAGCGGGTCTTCATTCCACCGTTCACCTGTGTCGAGTCGGCAAGTCCTCCGTCAAATCCCCAAATCATCATCTATGTTTAAATGTTCCTATGTTGGGTTTTCGCTTGAATCTGATAGTGAGTCGAGCCGACGGGCCTCATGTTGGCCGCCCGGGGTTTTCTCCTACGGGCTATACTTTTTGTGCATGCCATATAAATTGTAGGTCTTTGCCCAAACATACCCTTGATGTTTTTAATCTACTTTCTGAGAATCGTTGGAGCTTGTGGTTCTTAACCGAAACCTGATTACGGAGTTCTCTTCTTCTGATTTTGCTCTAGCCACACCCCCGGGGTTTCAAATCCAATATATTCATTGAGAGGTTAAAAATGGGGCCGATGCGGCAATTGTACATCATTCCTCTTTCTCGTGTCTATTGAGGGAATCATTTTTACTGTTGTTTAATCGCCCTCCTTTGCCTTATCCGGCGGACTAATTTATTGACCATCAGCCTGTCCTGATGATTCCCATCATCTACTGACAGATGTCCTTGTCCAATTGTCGTTACTCCATGCCAACTTTCTGGTGTAAGGTGACTTTAGTTTACATGGTAATGATTTGAATTCCAGAACTGTTCAGCAGTTTTTGCCCACTCTTGAAGGATTTAAATTAGAACAGTTAGTAAAGGGCCCCACACTCAAGGCTGGTTATACACTATACCTTATTTATTAGAGTCCTTCAACTGTTCTGGTCAAGCCGGGTCAAAAGCTAATCTGGTCTGCTCACTCCCTGATTCTATTTAGGGTTCTTTCGACCATGCCCAGTAGGCCGCAGGTTGCTGTTCTGAAAACGGCCAGACCATGGAATAAAATCTCAGAATCCCTCTTAGTGGAGGTCTTTCATTCTATCTCCATCAATCTACCTGGTGCTTTAGATCAGGATGTGGTTAGTTTTAATGATTGGCTAGCTGAAGCTGAATCTTGTTGCCTCTTTTAAAGCCTCTTCCTTTAAGAGATCAAAGCCATCTGCTCCCTGGTTCTCACCTGTATTGCAGGTGGTGAAATCCCATGCTAAGTTCTGGACCATCAATTGAAGAAATCATATAAGTATGCAAAGGCTGCTTACAAGGCAGCTCTGAAAAAGTACAGTACCTCCATTCGCAGGTGCCACAAGGCCTATTTTCCTCGATTACAGCTAAGAACCCCCTCATCTCTTCCATTAATTTATGTGAGAATCTTTCAGATTTCTTTTTTAAGGAAGTTCAAACATTATCGGAGTACTTCCATTGCAGGATCCAAAGCATTGGCCAGAGGATCCCATTTCAGGCGATGGACCTTTACTGACTGCTTTTAACTATATATCCCTGGAAGCGTCCTCAGCTGAATTTGCTAAATGCAAATCAGGCTGCCCTTTAAATCAATGCCTTTCAGCTATTTCAAAACTTGCCTCCCCACTTGTGAACCCCATTCTGAATAAACTGATTAACTGTTCTTTGGAACACGCTTTTGTACCAAGGAGCTGGAAACGGGCTCTTTTGCTTCCCTTATTTAAAAAAAAAAAAATGAATACGGACCCTAAGGTATTAAGTAACTTTAGACCTATTTCACTCCTGCCGCTAATGACCAAATTGCTGTAGAAGTTAGTAAACCGGCAACTCTCCCTTTACCCACAGTCTAACAATGTGTTACATGGCTCTCAATCTGGATTCCAATCAGGATTTAGCACAGAATCAGCCTTACTTGAGTTGATTGAGTTTATTAAGGAAAATCTTGACCAAACTCCCTCACAGCGTGGGGGCTGGGCATGGTGGTTTTGTCTGACTTGTCTACAGTGTTTGACACAGTTTCGCATACTATACCGCTAATTAGGCTTTGTAGCATTGGAATCCGAGAACAAGCCTTGTCCTGGCTTAAATCTTTTATCGAAGATTGGACACAGGCAGTTTTTCTCTCCCCTTACACCTCTTCCTCCAAACCTTTAGAGTGTGGTGTGCTGCAGGGGTCGGGCTGAGTCCCACCCTTTTTAATATTTATCTGAAGCCGGTAGCAAGGTTAGTGGAATCATAGGTTGTACGTGTGGTCTTTTTTGCTGATGACATGCAGCTCCTACTGTCCTTTCAGGAGAACTAGTTTGAAGATTTCTGTTCCTTTAAACCAGGTGTCTCCAAACTTCAAAGAGCTACTTATGTTCAAAGAAAAGCATCCAGAGCTACTAATCTTGTTAGAGTTAGAATAGCGAACCCACATCAGACGAGATTAAAATAGTATTCACAGTTTCCACGATTGCCGGCAGTGATCACCTCGGTGCATCAGGCACGGATGCCAGCACTAATATAAAAAATGCTTTGTAAATATATGGAATGTGTCTACATGAGTAATATATCACAGCCAAAGCCGTAGTGCCCATGGAACCAATTTAATAATATTAGTAACAAGTCTCCCCTAAACCTTATGATTTATCACTCAAATAACTTAAAATTTATTTAGAAAACTGAAACCATTTTCTCCACACATAAGCTATTGTTGTCCTGAATACACACTTTTAAACTTTGGTATTAATTCAACCATGCAAAAGCTTCAGATTTAGTAGTCTGGGCTGCACACAGGAGAGCTACTGATGGGTAGCTGGAGAGCTACCGCTAGCTGATGAGCTGCTTGTTGGAGAAGCCTGCTTTAAACATTGTCTTAAGTCAGTTGTTGAATGGATAAGTGACAATAGTCTTCACCTTGATTCTGAAAGATCTGAGATCCTTTTCTTTGGCACCAAGATCACCCATTCCTGAAACTGATGGGTGTCTGTGCTAGGGGTCACCCCTCGATTATGCTAATAGTTTATAATTGCGTCTACCCGAAGATCCCATTACGGGTGCCGGTGACTTCTTATTTACGGCTACTTCACTGGTTACCTGTAACTAAGCGGGTCCAATTCAACGCATTAACTTTTGCCTTTCGAGCATTTTAACACAAAGCACCCCTTTACTTAAGGAAGAGGTTCAAGCCTGACCATCAAGTTAAATCATTGAGATCTAACCGTCAAAAACTTCTTCCTCTGCCTCGGATTTGCAAGGCTAAGAGAGGTGGGAGAGATATTTTTCTTTCTCACCTCTAAGCTTTGGAACTCTCTTTCTCTTAGTCTGTGCCTAAGTCCATCACAAACTGCGCTTACAAAGAATCTAAGATCTTTGCTTTTTGATTCACCTGAGTTGGGTTGGGTTGGGTTGTCTGTTGCATGGTTGTCTAACCCTTGCTGCTAGAGCAGGCAGCTGTGTGCTTTATAAATGGTATTGTATTGTATCATCCGGTTTTCAGATGGGGTTTAAAAATAATCATTCAACTGTACAGGAGGCAGTGGTACTTGGCTGGGAATTTTTTCTTCACCAAATTACCTGGCCGACTGTTCATGGAAAGTCACAATGTACATCTGATCGCGAAGAACCTGGACAAAGACAATACTTAGAGCTTACAGAAGCAGTCAGATGGTCACCACTACCTGTGCTGTGAGCAATATTTCTGCTCCAAATCTTTTCCTAACCATTAAAGAAATTAAAAATGAATTAAGGTAGATCCAAATTAATCTAACAAAATTAATATTTAATATATTGTCAAACGAATGTCTTACTGCTATTTTTACAGGTGAATATGAATAATCGTAAAAACATCGAGACAAGCTTGTGATAGGTGTTCGATCAAAAAAATCCAGGAGAGCTCCACTTCGGTATAAGTGTGGGAAGTACAGGTCATACCTTTCAAACAACTTAAGGTCATCATGACCCTGCACAAATAAACCTATAACTCAGCAATGCACTATGAACTGCAAGACTGGTACTTTAGGGGAATACTTTTCTAAGAGGCCAATTCTGGGTAAATTTTCATTAAATCAAGATGTTAAAAGTGGCAGTGACTTCACATTCTCAACTGCGAGTGACGTCAAGATCTTAAGTTAACATCACAGCAAGGCAGACTCCGCCTATCATCTTTCCAAAGTTTGCAAATGTAGCACCATTTTTGGGCAACGTAATATCTGTTGTGTACTGTGTTTAGAAATAACAGACATATATTATAAAACACTGTACAAACACGCTTTACCAAAGCCAATAGGCCTGGCTTTAAGGAGATAACGCAAGTGACAGCATTTCTGTGTTTGACGGTGTTAGAATTATTAAAGCCAGACCTATCTGCTTTGCCGATGCTAGTTTGAATAGACTCCCATTACCGGTGCCTTTTATTTTTTAGGGATTTGATTTACAAGTACACTACTTATCTCATTCAATTCAGACGGAAGCCAGTAATTGAACATTTGAATTTTTTTAACAATTTATGTGTAAAAAACATACTTGTATGCACTTTAGCCATTCAATGCTTACTTTTCATGAGGAGGATAATGAAGGCAACAGCAACATGTTATTTCACTCATCGGAACCAATGAGCGTTCCTGCCAGGATCAAGAAGAGCAATGCCGGACAGGACTTCTTCTTGTGAGGCCCTACTACAGATAGAAAGTCTTGAAACATTTGACCACGTCGTCTCAGTGCTGAGAACCCGGCCCTGCCATCATATTGCTGAGTTTCATACATAAAAAAATTAATAGCATGGATCTTGCATACTTAATAAAGAAATTCTTCAGGTGTGGTCCACCAGACCGGCACTAAAAACTGCAGACCTGAAGGGCCTGATCAAAAAAGTTTTTACGTGGTGCAAATATCTTTCCCCGCTGTAATGTAACGTAAGGTGGATTTGTAGAGTGTGGTTTGTCACCTGTGAGGGTATCGAGGCACTGAGCAGGTGAGAGTAGGCGTGTGGTGACGCTAGGCCTGGGAGTAAGCAGTCTCGATGGTCCTGCAAGAAGACTATTTGAAAAGCCATGTCTGCAGCTTCTCGCAGAATTCAAGACATGAGGAGGACACCCTGATGTGTTGAGGGGAGGTTGTTCCAGGATTTGGAGGCTTAGTAGGAGAATGATCGACCGCCCGTTCGGTTTCTGTGGATGCGGGCTGGATGTGCGAGTGAGAGTGATGCTGAGAGGAGTTTTCTGCTGGGTTGATGGAAGTGAAGCGGGTGAGTGAGGTATGCGGGTCCCATGTTGTGTAGTGCCTTGAAAGTGTGTGTGAGATGTTTGAACTTGCAGCGCTTCTGGATGGAGAGCCAGTGGAGCTCTCTGAGGAGTGATGTCCCACTGTATCGTAACCATGGATTTGTTGCAGTGGTAATATGTGAATATGCAAATTAACATTTGAAAAGAATGGGTTGATCCTATTTGAAGACACAGGCTACATGTGCGGTACAACACACAATAACACAACAGCACAAAAATAACAGCAATAACTCTAACACAATGCAGAAACAATACTACAGAACATCACACTGCAACGCAATATGACTACATCTGAATAGTAACAAAAAAATAACGCCACAAACCAACAATATACCAACTACAACATAGCAAAATAATACAGCAACACAGCACATTAACACAACACAATAACACCAGAAAAGTACAAACCTCTGTGGAGAATGGGTTTCCAGCTACTGTTTGGAGGCTGTGCACAACTAATGTCAATCGGGGGAAATGGGGGCGTTAGATCCTCCCCAGCATATCATCCGCAGCCGCTGAAGCTTTCGTTTGTGTTTTTTGTGTGTGTGGGGGGATAGTTGGGAGATGGTCTCTGCCAGTGCTCGCCATAAAGCCTTTTCCCCTGTCCGTGGTCCTGCCCCTGTAAAACCCCCTTGTGGCTGGTAAGAAAATGGGCTCAAGACCCCGCCCCCTCCTGAAACCCCACCCGTCTAAACCCCATTCCTCTTGCACAGTGAGTTTTTGTGGTCTTGCTTGACAGCGCAGTTGTCACCAGACAATTATGTTAGCATCACTAGAGAGGGGCTTTGGCTTTGTCCATATGCTGGGAGACAGGAGTACATGTTTTGAATGGACAGGAGTTGTGTTTCTCCACAAAAAATAAATACTCTTGCACTCCACGCAGCTCTGATCATTTTTATATATTTGTCCAGCTGTCTAAGCTTGAACTTTTAGGGTCACGTAACTGACAGTGGAATGCTATTATAGTGTCTTGGATCAAATCTTAGCACATTTGAACAGTAAAGTGCCTTAGATAACTAGATAATTTATGTTGTTTTTCCCTGGCTGCAGCACAGATCAGACAAAGGCAGTCATTAATCTACATGGCTTTTTAGGTCTGGCTTGACAGTGCAACTGTCACTTGACCTTTTAACCTACACCAATCTTGTTCTACAGTTCTTTGCTTCCACACAAATACATATCTATTCCTATGCAATTTACTTGTAATGCTTCACATTACCAAACAACATTCCTGTGAAGCCACACCTATTGGCATTGTCAATGCTTATTCTCAAAGTCGGCAGATGTGCTAGGGGCCGGAAGGAAGTGCATTTCAAATGAGGTCCATCTAAGAGCACAGCTGCATCTGCAAAGAGGTCAAAATGTATGTAATTTTGCTTTCCGGACTATAATGAAATCTTTAAGTGTTGGATGAAAAGATTAATTGTAAATGGTATGATACACGTGGCTTTTGCACCATTTAGGAGAAATCATGATCGGGCCAGCCTAAAGCCACAAAGAGACAAAAACATTCTGAACACAGCCTTCACAAATACATACCTAAGAAAGTTTTTGCATTAAAAACCAATGCAGAGACCCTTGCATTATAGTGCAAGGATGCCTGTGTTGGTGCATGACCAGTGCTTAATTTGAGCCTGTGGTTTCCGGTGCTGAGCACCGGCACTTAATCATCAACATTGGCGCTTGTCTTGAGCATCAATTTAGGACACATTCATTTAATGATAAGCACGGGGAGAATAGTTAAATTGCCCAGAATCACAGTCTGCAGCTCTGGCCATTACACCACATCGTCCCCCCAATTTCATGCTTAGTAGTTGTTTCTGCTTTAGGTGGCGTTAACAGGAGAAATGGGCTGGTGCAAGCTGCTTCCTGATGAGAGCCCCGGCACTTATTATTTTACAAATTAACCACTGTGTAGGACTGCATTTAGGGGCGTATTGATTAAAAAATCACGCAGCGCAGAAAGTCACCGCGCTGTATGATAGGAAAAGGGCAGGAATGCGCCATATCTACCATAATATGGCGCATTCCTGTCTGGTGCATAATGTGCTTTGTAGCGCTAAAGCAGGCGCCTTTGCACCATGGTGCAGGTTGCATGCAGGGTTTTTTGTGCTGAAAGGAACACCTTCCTGCACAAAAACATTCCCCTGAGGCATTTTCCTTTTAAGGAAGTATCGAGGAGAAATAATGATATTTCTCCTCGTTTCACCTCACCTGGGGAGGTGTAGCATGTTGAGGCATTCCCAGGTCTACCAGTAATAGTAAATCTGGGAATGCGGCAAAATCCGTGGGTGGATGCCTGGGAACACCCACGTTCCACCCATGGAACGCCTACCTGGGGCAGAGAAACACAAGGCAGCGATTTACGCTGTGTTGCGCTACTCTAGATTTATCAAGCCACGCAAGGCAGTCTTACGTAGCATGACACATCTTACTTAGTAGCTGCATCGCTCTTGAGCCCCATTGCGTGGCACAAGGGCGACGCAACTACTTAATACATATGTCCCTAAGTGTGCCAGCGCATGGAGAGCAGAATGGAACCATTTCTTTGTAGATCTGGCGCAGTTCTGCTCGCTCTAGCGCATGCAACGCAGCAACTTTGCTTGCTGCCCTGCGTTGCGCGAACTCTTAGTAAATCTGGGTGTAGATGTCCGTAGTATCCAATATAACAAATATGCACAAACCGGAAAGTACCATATTTTGTTGGTTGGTGCAGAATCTAGACTTGAGGTGATGATAAGCAGAGGCGGATCTTGGACACTTCCAAAGGGGCCCCTTGGAGGTTTTTTGCATATAATTGTAGTTAGTGAGCAGTGACAGGACATTTATGAGGGGTGGGAGGGTCGGTGTCAGTCAGTACACAGCAATCTGAAGCCCCGCGGACTCTCACCTTGGGAGCTAAGGTACGGCCTGCCGTGGCAAGGAGGAAGGGAAGCAACGAAAAACATATGGGTATATGAATAAAGAATACGACTGAAATACAAAAAGAAAGGAACAAGTGGAAATGTATGTCAGAAATATATCTTGAATAATGAGGTGCTAACAGCTTGGCTATTTGAAACAAAATAAACTGTATAGAAATTGCATTCTGTGGTTTTATCACTTACACTATACACTTCTTTGACATCACTAGTTGGTGTCAGTGATACACCAAAATAAATCCAATACATCTTGTTTGAAATCTTTGAGAATCTTCATAGTTTTCATTCCTGTCTTTATCTTTTTCAACAGCTTGGCAGAGAAGCCACTGGGACAAATCTTTACATGGCTGATACCTCAAAGCCCATCCTAATAAATTATAAATGTATTTTATTTTTTGTTTTAAATGACAAATGTTAGCATAACTAGGTTACCAAGTTACTCCATGTTTGGACTCCCTTCGCGGAAAGCACTACACGCGGGAAGGGGGGTTAGTTAAAATAAAATTGGTGCATTAGAAGAGTTAGTCTTGATTCAGTTAAAAGGAACGAATTGTACTGATCAAAGCGCATGATAATTTGAAAAGGCGATGCCCAGGGCTAGTGAAGTGGTGTTTTGTGTTTACTCTTTAACCCCGCCCAATAGTGTGCATTCTATTGACTTTGAATTGGTAGAAGGACAAGCTGTATCTCAGGGAATTGGAGCTTGTGTGGAGGCTGCATACAGATGTCAGCAGCAGGTGCATTAATCCACAGAGCATCCGTTTGCATGCCCCGTGTTAGCAGCACGGTTCTTTCCCATAGAGGATTGCTAGAGCGCCAGTCTGCAGGTGCATGCTGGGCCATCTGCAGGCCTCCAGGGCGTGGCTGCACGAGGACCAGACCCACTTGCACACACACTCCTGTGAGCCAGCCTTGTGTGCAGATGCGTGACTGTGTGAAGGAGGTTTGGACTGCAGCCCTCGAGGGCTCATGCACTGCCCAGTGCCAGTAGTACACTAATGAACTGTTTCTGTGGCATCAGCAGAAGGCGCTCTGCCTGCCAGGGTGACCTTGAAACTAGAGCACAGGGGGCTGTCTCGATGCCAGGTTTTCCAGATGGTTCGGAAAGCTGCAGATCAGGTTTGACTAGAATCACACAGAAGACAACAACATGCCCAGGCCTTGGCCAGGTACTGTATTGACGCCATCCTGCCATGCGCCAGGGATGCCCAATGCCAAGATACTGGTGCCCACACGTTCTGTGGTGTTTAACTGTGACTGGGCGTTGCCTGGTGTACTTCTCCACAATGTATGTAATATCCTGCTGTCATGTGCTGAGCAGCGGCGACTGTCTCTCTTGGGAGTTACAGCCACCGGCACCGGTGTGCATCATGCATCTGTTGTGTGCGGAACTCTGGAAACAGGCTGCTTGGTGGGTGAAGCTGCATCGTGCATTTTATCTCTGAAATGGCACCCGAGGTACATGTTGCATTTATATATACACATGCATAGGAGTCATTCTGATGTATGTGTTTGCATTTCCGAATATGGGCCATGCCAGGGGAAATACATGTGACCCAGTAACACGTTCTTTAAAGCAAGTGTACTAATAAGGCACATTCACAGATTCGTTACTGCAGGGCAAAGGTCAACTTCCATGGTATTACCAATGCTTACTACAACTGACTGCGGGTTACTATAACCGTATAAAAGAAAACCCCTTAGCAGTCTCTCGACATGCTGTCATGTTTGTCAGTGAATTAATTTAACCCCTTGTATTCTGGTTCTTTTAAGACCTTTTTTTTTTTAACTATTACTCTTGACAAAACAACCTAGCATAACTCCATGCACGTGAGCAGTGAGTAATATGCTGTTTATCACCAACGTTGAGGGGCGGCAGGGGCATCATGCCCCCTCGAGGCTTGACAACTGTAATAAGTCGCATATTACACTCTGCCCATCAGCATACACAATCATGTATTTCTAGTGTTGGCATAAGGCTTTCTTCCCGATGTGTGGTGTGTTTTGGAGATGTAAGGGGAATTGTCGTTGTCCAATGTTTATGCGGCATTTGATATGTGCTTGTTAGATGACCTTTGTCATAAAAAGTGGAAGTCTGGTTGTTGTGGGTCTATAGATGTTCTGTACTTAAGAGTCTTGTCGGCTCTTGCACAAGTTTGAAGTCATCAACCTTAGCAGAAGAATATTTGCGAACAGCAGAAACGGGTGGAACCTGTGCTCCCCTCACCCCAACTAGAACACCCCTTTTCGGTGTAGATAAAGCTGTGTGATGCACTGTTGAAGTCTGCCCTATGAAACTGATTGCGATCCCCGTATTGCCGCCATCTTGAAACAGTCCTTGCAAACATGTATAGAACTATTCTGCAGAAACTGGACACATGAATATCCTGTGCTGGTCCCATTTGTACACACAAATCCAGCGATAAATAAGCCTTATTATGCATGCAAGTGATTATGCTCACTGTGTTATTCCTGTCTTCAACTAGCTATCACTAGCAGTTTTGAGACTTAAAAAATGGCCCTATGCAGTGCGGTTCAAAATCTACTAAAAGTGCAGCGATGGTGCTACCGCGCAGTGGAAGGCCCTTTGCAAAGGTTGACTGGTCCCCTTTCTGTTGCTTATTTCTATATTTGGGTGTTAAAATGGTACTAATGAGGAGCAACCAATGCCCAGACAGAGTTAGAAAGTGAAAAATGAACAAAATAATGAAGTAATACAGTCACAAAATGTGGCGCATTATGCTGCATAATTTGCCTTTTCTTGTCCCTTAATTTATCCATTGTCCTTGCTTTCATGAGTTAGGGTCTTAGTTTTATCTCATCGGATGGAATACTCTCACACAAACGTGACAGATATCCTTTCCGCCGTAGTACGATCTTCATAGGGGATAATGGGATCGTAATGCAGCGGACGGGATATCCGTCACGTTTGTGACGCAGTATTCACCTCCACTAAGATCTAAATCCGGCCTAGGACTGGACTGGCCGTAGCGGGCATCAAGCATTTGCCTTGGAGGCTGGAAGGGTGGGGGCCGGTTTTGGAGCAGCGAGGGCCGGTTTTGGAGCAGCGGGGGCCGGTTTTGCAGCAATGTTGCAATAGCGGCCCTCAGTAACAAAAGCAGCAGAGGTTTTGTTAAGCAGCAGTGAGTGCTTCATGCAGTGCTTCATGCTTGCCGCCTCCCCACCCCCCACCGTGCGTGGGGCCGGTCTGACAAAATTGCCAGGGCTGCTTTGGTTCCCAGTCCGGCCCTGATCTGGCCCTCAGTTTTGATGTCCCACAAAGGGACCTCTGTGAAGGATATAATGGCTGGGGAGGTGGGTAGCCATAGTACAACATTAAACCCCCGAAATGCACTGCCGAAAAAAGCTGGGGTTGACATTAACAATTTGAAAATATTTTGACCAATTTCCCGGCTTCCTTTTCTGGCCAAAGTTCTCGAGCAACACGTGCTCTGAATTCTCTCGTCCTTCTTGGAAGACCATCAGCTGTTACACACATGGCAAGCAGGATTCAGGGCCCATAACAGCACTGAGCTGGTGATGCTCTCGGTGCCTGATGGAATGAGGCTGGCAGCTGATAATAATAATCCCTCTGCACTGATCTTATTAGATCTCTCAGCCGTGTTTGACCCGGTGAACCACGCGCAGCTGCTGGCCCGTGTCCGACGGCTGGGAGTCACCGGGACGGTCCTCCAATGGATTACCTCCTTTCTGGAGAATCGGTCTCAAAAGGTCCAATTAGGAGAATGTAGGTCCAGGCAGTGTGTCTTGCGCTGGGGGGTTCCACAGGGCTCTGCGTTGTCCCCCCTGCTATTTAATATTTACCTCCAGCTGTTGGTAGAAGCTCTGGAAAAATTAGACTGTCAGGTGTTCAACTTCACTGACGACACCCAGTTAATTGTGCGAGTCGATAACTGTCCCCAGGCACAGCTCAATGTCCAGAATATCCTCCGGTTTACCATGAACTTGATGACCTCCTATTCACTCAAGGTAAACCCGGATAAGACAGAGGTGCTTGCTCTCACTACAGGGGTCTCACCTTGGTCAAGCCTCTTTTGGCCCCAAGAATTTAGCACCACACCGATACCAGTGCCAGCAGTAAAGAGCCTGGGCATCAAGCTGGACACCAAGCTAACCCTTAACAATCAGGTGTCTGCTGTAGTGGGGAGCTGCACAGGCCTGATCCGACAACTCCGGAAGCTCGGGAGCCTGTTGTCATTTTCCACCATGCGTACCGTCGCGAGGGCCCTAATCCTGTCCCAACTAGACTACGGTAACGCAGTATACACAGGACTTCCTGACAAACTCCTGGGGAAACTTCAGGTGGTTTTAAATGATGCAGCAAGGCTGATTTTTAAACTGCCAAGAAGAGCACACGCCACCCCCCTGCTACAACAGTTACACTGCCTCCCTATCAAGCAGAGGGTCAGGTTCAAGGTTAAAGCACAGTATGGAGTAGCGCCCAAATATATCAAGAACCGTCTGAAGCCCTATGTGCCGGGACATCACCTCCGGTCATCTGAGACTAACTTACTAGCCTGTCCGCGCTTTAATAGAGCTACAATGGGGGGGGGGCGGGCTTTCTCAGTTGTGATTCCCCAGATCTGGAATAAGCTCCCGGACAATATGCGCAGAAACCACTTTACTTCCATTTAGGACAAAACTTAAAACCATCTTGTTTACCGAGGCATTTGGATAAATCCACCCACCGTGCATTTAGTATCTTCGGGACTAGGAGATTCCTGGCTCCTGGTCCACGCTGTAAGCGCCTAGAGACCTTTGGTGATTGGCGCTCTACAAATATAATCTAACAATAACAATCAACAATGATGTCCTTGATCATATTCAGTAGGTTATTAACTCTTTGTCTTAGTAACTGGAGCCCCGCAGTGCTGAGACCATGGATGTTAGTGCTCCAGAGCATCCTACTTTGTTAGGTAGAGGCTGGGGGAGGTCTCATGGAATGATTAGTCTGGATCTTGACACAAATTCCTTGTGTATTAATGAGGTGTCTTTATGAGACTACCTAGCTGGGAGAGCCACCTGCTTGACCATTGGTGATCAGATACGCAAGCTGTTTCCATGTCTGTGAGTCATGAGTCTTGGGAGATATCTGGTATACACTCTTAACCTTTGCTGTGAATAGTGACTGTATTTTGATGCACCAATCAGCTTACACAATTCAGAGGCTAATCTGGACTATAACCTGTGAAACATTAAAAATATGTTCATATATACCTTCTTGCTGGATTCAAGCCCATCACCTGCAGGTAACAGTGGCAAGTGTCTATCCCATTAAACCGCCTTCCTTCCAAGAGCAGGGATTCTGATGAGACATATATTTCAATCAGTGGAAGTCCAGACTCATCCATAGTTTCGACCACATTACTCTCCAGCCAGCAGGACTCCCTCTGTTGCAACCACAACAGTGCCTTTCCTTTGAATTTTGCCTTCTCAATTTTCAGCAAGGAGCCCCAAACTGTACCATCAGGATATAATGGACTTTTCTGGATAATTGCCACTTCCTTCCTTCGTGCCTTACTGAGGGTGACTCTGCCAGGCCAGATGTGCGGATGTGGCATTGTTGCCTTCTAAACGGGTGTTCCGCCTTTCCTCTCGTGCATGGATGCAGGGCAGATAAGGGGAAAAGTGGGGCATCTTTAAATAGAGTCCAGGATGTGATGGAGTCCACCACGGATATGGGAGAGGGATGGCTTGTGCACGGCTTGCTTCATCTGCAGCTGTGCAAAGAGCAGGGATATCACAGCTGGCTAAAGATCCTCTGTGGGCGCATGTACAGCAGCAGCTCAGTGTGCCACCCCAGGAATAAGACCATGGAAAGGGTGGTGACCTAGATCTGAGGGCGGTGAGCATCATCAAGTGTTAATTGGGTGCCTGGGCAAGGTGGGGGCTTTTAACTGCCTCACAGCATGGGTAGGGTACAGAGGCACTCATGATTTTAAGTACAAATAAACTATATAAAATTATATATATATATGTTTTTGCTAATGACTAATGTTGAACCTCCTGACAAATGTACCAATAACAACTCTATCCGTCTAATCCGGTTAGTTTTTGCAAGCTTGCTCCTCCCCCTCGTTCTTATCTACCTCGTGGACTGCTTTCACATTAAGAAAGAAAAAGTGACATCATACACTCACATATATAACATTTCTGTACGTTCTATAACAAGGTAGGAAGAGGGGGCACTGAGGGGTCAAGCAAGGGAGGAATGTACTGAGATTAAAGTGGCACGGGATGATATTGCTATGAAATGTATCTTACTGGATTACTTTTGTGGTCTCTTTCGATACCCATGTGTGAGGTGACTTCTTTAGTAATTGGATCTGCGTCAAAAGAATTTGAGGCACAGGCGCTGAACAAGGCACTGAACTAGCCAATTAAAATCCTTTAGGAGGTGGTAACACCGGGTCTTGCTTATATAGTGGCCGCATTGGTCATTTTTATGCAAAATACACAAAATTCATAAATTTGCATAAAAAGTGACGACATAGTGTGGAAAATTGTATTTAGAAGCACAATGTACTTAGTACGCCTATCTCACTGCTGAGGAGAGGCACATAGACAAACCTTTGTTTTGATTCAGGACATGTATTTTATTGCACCATGATGACAGTAGGATAGCTCAGCGTGCTAGCACCTGCCAAGTGACTTCCTGGTTGCAGATTTGAATCCTGATAAGCCAAAAATCAGTCTTTCATCCTTCTGAGGTCTATAATTGAGTCCATTCACTTAGGTAATGCCCATCTCCGAGATCTGAGGGGAGTACAAAGCAAAATAGTTGACTTATTTTGACGAATGCTTTCAAACAAAATCATACAAATTGACATTACTAAAATGAATGATTAGCAGCACAATCATTAACAGGAAACACAAATATATCCTATCACTGCATGTTGCACATTCCACAGTCCGTTAGATAATAACTTGCAAAAGTGAACTACAACATATTTCATTTGCCTTAGTTATTCTGAAAATATTAAAAGTTTCATAACGTGTAAACGTTCTGTACTTTTGAAAAATGTGTTTGTGTTAAGAATAAAATCTTGCTAGGCTTTAAAAAGTTCAGATCTTGCAAGATACCCTTGATAAGGGAACTACTGATGAGGATGTAGAGAAACAGGGTGAATGGGGTGGGGAGGTGGCACACTCCTTAAGCAGTGATGCAGCGGCTGGCTCTATAGCAAGATACACCGGGTTCAGTACATGAAGTACATATTTGGCCACCTTGGGTTGGCAGGAAGTAAGGAGAAAGTATTGCCAGTTTAGCTGACAGATGCATGGACCTTGAGGTTTAGGAAGTGGAGGTTTGGAGCTGGCCATGAGCTATGGCATTAACCAATAAGGATATAAGATTTTTACCACAAATGTGTTTCTAGCTGCATTGGATGGATGGAAGGAGTCAAGCCCACATCGCAGCGAACAGGAGTGGGTGGTGAGGGTACCAATGTAATCAGACTTCAGGTTTGGATATCTGCCTTCTTGATGTCCTCTGCCAAGTATCTGCATTTTGTGATTTTGATGGTGGCATTACTTTTTCAGCATGCATGGACATTTTCGTCATTTGATTTTTCTACACGATTGGTAGTTTCATGGCTTTAAATTTGCTGTCAAACCAATCTATGTGAAACACTCTTAATCGGGTAGATTTAGGGATAAGTGGGGATATGTTACTCACTGTGTGTGAAAAAGAATTAAACATGATATTGCAACCCATTTCCTGGGAAGAGAAAGAGGAAAGAACAGTATATGCCGTTTCTGTCAGTGATGATGTAGATTTTGCATTTTAAGATGGGTATCTTACGAACACTTGCAGGAGGAGCAACTAAAGGTAGGGAAAAGACAATTGGGCAGATATTCCCAACCACAATGTCAACATCCTTACTGAATATGGAGTCCAGGTCACAGCCTTAGATATAGGTGGGCTCATCAACAATTTGAGGAAAACCCATATCAGTGAAGGATGAAAGGATATGGGTCCGCCTGGACATCGGCCCATAGGTTCAAGTCTCCTATAACTGCTATACGGGGTGTTTTTATGTGACTGGCCTCCTCCAGACCAATTAACTTATTTGTTTGTTCCAAATTCCTTCCTGGTGTCTGGTAGCAAAGGAGAAGTATTGTATTATTCCCAGGGGAAGAGACAAAGTTTACAGCGAGGTACTCACTCACTACCTTTTGGCGGTGTCCGGGATGAAGGAAAATAAAAACACAGGCCCTCGTTAAGAGTGGCTTCATGATTTTGATGGGACCTCCCTATCTGAATTTGGAATTTTTAGCCTTAACTCTGATTTAAGCTCGTGAAAACAACTGAAAACTCTATGTGAAAGACCAGAGGAAATGAGGAATTTTGCAGCGTGAATCTTTCTGGATTCACTATGCTGTGCATTATTCCGCGATCTTGTGGTTGGGTCCGGATTCGTAGTCTTTCTTTTTTTTTTTTGTCGTAGCCCAGGTGGGCGTCGACGTCCCACCATTTGGTGTACCTCTCGTGACGTCGGCACGCTTCCTGCGGAAGTCCCACCTTGGGTGCGCCATCTTCAGATTCTTTTTTCCGCCGTTGGGTCTGGATCGTCATCGAGAAGCCTCAGAGTTTGAACGAAGGAAAAGATAAATACGCGAGTTTCATCGAAGAAGAAAGTATACAAGACTACAGAGAAGAAGAACATACAGCTGGGACGACGAAGAAGGTGGAGTTCCACGAAAACTTCGACGCCCATTGGAAAATGCGCACTCAGAGACTCTGAGCGCAATGGACAAGACACCATTCAAATTCTGCCGTAACTGCCACCACAAATACGCGCAGAAGGATCAGCATCCAGTCTGCAACCTTTGCCTGCCGATCGACCACGTGAGCAAGGATTGCAACGCCTGCACCGTCTTCACGCCGAAGACGCTCCGAGTGAGAGAAAGGCAGAGAAGAGCCAACTTCAACATGGAAGGCAAGGGTAAGGCCCCGTCGCTGTACGAGCTGGGCCTCTCCACCGACGATGAGGACAACATCGCCGAAGGACCCGACGTCGCTGGGCCTCTCCACCGACGATGAGGACAACATCGCCAAAGGACCCGACGACTTCACGGTCGCAGAGACCGATAAGAAAACGCCTGACTAGGTAGGAGACTCTTCGAGTACGAAAGCCCCGAAAGGGCCCCGAAAATCTGAGAGTGACTCTCGAAAAACAGAGTCAAAGTCCTCGAAAGGAACACCGGCGCCGAAAATTTTGACGACCGCAAGTGGATCCAAGGACGAAAGGCCCGGCGGATCCTTCGAGAAGGACTCCCAGGTGCCGAAGCCCGCCGAAAAGCAGGGTTCGTCGAAGCAGGGCCTCGAGGTGAGCCGCCCGACGACGAAGGAAAAGGCAGCGTCGACGCAAGCTCCGTCGAAGAGACCAGCGCTCGACGCCGATCCCGCCTCCGAAATGGAGAAGAAAAAGAGAAGGCTCGAGGTGGAGATGGAGAGTATCCTTCTGAGGAAGAAGGAGTTCAACGAAAAAATGAGACAGTACAAGATCCCAGTAAGGCCGCCGACCGAGGTCGTCGAGGAACAGGAGGACTTCGACACCGAAGATCTGTCGAGAGATCCTGAAGAGGAGGAGGAGGAAGCCTACTATGAGGGAGAAGAAGACGAGCAGCAGTCGATCTACGGCTCAACGCCGTCGAGGACTCAGGAGATGGAATGGCAAGACCTCGACGCCGAAAGTCCCGAAGAGCCCGTGGAGACATACCCTTCGAGGCCTTCGCCGCCAGACGACATTGGAGCATACAACATGGTCGTCAGGAGCGCAGCAGCGGCCTTTGGGGGTGAAATTGGACGAGGAGAAGCAGAAAGCAGACTTTCTACTGGAAACACTGCTCCCCATCCAGACTAGGAGCCAGTTCCTCCCCATGCTCCAAAGCGTGATGAACCAAGGGAAGGAGGCATTCAAGGAGCCCGGAACTTGCAGATCCATCACTCCAAGAACAGAAAAGAAGTACAAGCACTCTTCACAGGATCCTCCATATATCAAGGGATCAGTCACAGCTGACTCCATCATTGCTTCCACGGCCAGGAAGAGGGCCAATGTGCCGGCTACCTCAGGGCCGCCTCCCGACAAGGAGAGCAGAAGAATGGACCTCACCGGGAGGAAGGTGAAGAGAAATGCGGCCATGCACTGGCGCATGGCCAACTCCAATGCCCTTCTGAACAGGCACCAGCACCAACACTGGGACGAGATGGGAGACCTAATTAAGCATCTCCCAGAGCAGTACAGACCGAGAGCTTCCCATCTGGTCGAGGAAGGCAAAAGCATTTCCAACGCATGCATTAAGACAGCATTGGACGGGGCAGAGACATCTAGCAGGCTGATGGCTATTGGTATCACGGAGAGGAGGCAAGCCTGGCTCAGAATTTCTGGCTTCAAACAGGAGGTCCAGATCAACATACTGAACACACCATTCAACGGTGAGACGCTGTTCGGTGCCACGGTGGACGAAAAACTCTCCCAGCTGAAGAAGGAAAATGAAACGGCTAGGTCCATGGGGGCCCTGCAATTCAGAGGGATGCGAAGAGGCACCACAGCTCGGAGATCCTTCAGAAGGGGAGGAAACCAGCCGGGAACATCACACCAGACTTTCCAGCAAGGACAGCAGGGTGAAGGTCACAGCCAGCAGGGCCAGCAGAAGCAGAACTGGCAGTACCAACCTCGGGGCCAGTCCTTTCGCGGGAGGGGAAACGGACGTGGACAGAGAAGAAGAGGGGGAGACCAACCCTCATCAAAGTGACTTCCATCGAAAGAAGAGGCTCACCCTCAGGATACCCCAGGGGGTGAAGCGCATAGTGAACACAGTAGGGGGGGTTCACAAACCAAACGCCTACGAACATGCAACACCAGTAGGCGGAAGACTAAAACTTTACCTTCAACAATGGCAAAAAATAACATCAGACAAATGGATTCTGAACGTCATACAGTACGGGTACTGTATAGAGCTAGAGAAAAGACCTCCAGACAAGAAACCAAAAAGAAGGCAACGCTCCGGGCAGGAGCTTGCTCAACTCAAAAAGGAGACTCTGCAACTGCTCCAAAAGAAGGCCATAGAACCGGTGCCATACAGAGAAAGGAACAAGGGAGTGTACTCAAACTACTTCCTGGTCCCAAAGGTGGACGAAACACTAAGACCCATCCTGGATCTATGGTTCCTAAACAGATTCATAAAAACTCAGAGATTCAAAATGACATCGCTGCAAGAAGTGCTGCCCCAGTTACGAGGAGGAGACTTCATGTCCACGGTGGATCTCAAAGATGCCTACCTGCACATCCCGATGAACGGTGGACACAAGAACCTGGTAAGGTTCACCATCAACGAGGATCACTACCAATTCACAACCCTGGCATTCGGCCTCCAGTCCGCGCCAAGGGTGTTCACAAAATGCCTGGCAGCGGTAGCAGCATACCTACGGATGGAAGGGATCCATGTATACCCTTACCTGGACGACTGGCTAATCAAAGCAAGTACTCGCGACAAGTGCGAGGAACACGCAGAAATAGTGACAAATACACTAACAAGTCTAGGGTTCTCGATTCACTGGGGGAAATCATCAATGGAACCAGAACAGGTGAAGATCTTCCTGGGGGCACAGATCAACACAATAAACAACACAGTCATGCCCAGCAACAGGAGAACAGAAACCCTGCTGAAGGAGACACGTCTCTACCAGAAGGGGCGAGCTCTGACAGTGAGAACGGCGAGCAAGATCATGGGGATGATGGCGTCATGCATACACCTAGTCCCCAATGTACGCCTACACATGAGACCATTCCTAGAATGGCTGCAACAACAATGGTGAAAAGCAAACGGAAGTTGGGAGGATCTAGTGGTTGTAACGCACGCAGTGCAGGAAGAGATAACATGGTAGAACAGGGAAAACATCACAACAGGGAAACCCTTGACACCTCCAAACGCAACTGTGACCATCACCACAGACGCATCCCAGAGGGGATGGGGTGCACACATGAACAAGCTCAGAGTGAGAGGTCTGTGGACTCCAACGGATGCGGTCAAACACATCAACTACCTGGAATTGAAGACCGTACTGCTAGCCCTGAAGGCTTTCCAGAGGCAGCTGTACAACCAAAGAGTGTTGATACAAACAGACAATACTACAACGATGTTCTACATCAACAAGCAGGGAGGAACGCAATCGTTCCCCCTATCCAAACTGGCTCAGGAGATCTGGAGATGGGCAATCCCACTGAAAATAGACCTGCTGGCCATGGGCAATCCCACTGAAAATAGACCTGCTGGCCATACACCTTCCAGGGAAGGACAATGTGGAAGCGGACTGGCTCAGCAGGCAGACTTCGGCATCCCACGAGTGGGAGCTCAATGGATGTGAAACGCAAAAACTATTCAGAAGGTGGGGGAAACCTACAATAGACCTATTTGCAACACGCCAGAATGCAAAATGCCAAAACTTCGCATCCAGACAACCAGAAAAACAATCCCAGGGGAATGCCCTATGGATAAGCTGGTCAAAAACATTTGCCTACGCTTTTCCACCAATACCACTGATGCACAGGGTACTCAACAAATGCAGGACAAGCAACATGACGCTGATCCTAGTAGCACCACAGTGGGCAAGACAAACGTGGTACTCTCAGATAGTGGAGATGGCAGAGGGCCCCCCACACAAATTCAAAAAAATCAAAGACTTACTCTCCATGCAGAACGGAGAGGTTCTACACCCAGAGCCAGAGAGCCTCAGTCTAGTGGCTTGGCTCCTGAGGACCTAGAGTTCACACACCTTAAGCTACCTCGAAGCACTATGCGAGTGCTGCGTGAGGCTAGGAGGCCAACGACACGGAAATGCTATGGAGATAAATGGAAAAGGTTTACTATTTGGTGCACCTGAAATAAACTGCAAAACAAAATGACCAAGTAATCAACGGTGCTTAGATACCTCACACACCTACTAAAATCTAATCTATGCTCGTCGTCACTAAGAGTCCACCTAGCGGCGATTGTAGCGTACACACGAGGGGAGACGGGAGGAAGTTTCTTTACCTCTCGGGTAGTAAAGAGATTCCTTGAGGGAGCTAAAAGATTAGCACCACCTAAAAGAATGCCGCCGCCGGCATGGAACCTCAATTTAGTCCTGACTGAACTCATGAAGGCGCCCTTTGAGCCCATACACAAGGCCTCTCTACAAATGCTGAGCATGAAAACAGCCTTCCTGGTAGCAATAACATCGCTACGCAGGGTAAGCGAACTGCAGGCGTTAACACTACAGGAGCCCTAAATACAGATCCACAAGGACAGAGTCGTCATGAGGACGGACCCACACTTCATGCCAAAGGTGGTGTCCGCTTTCCATATGAACCAAACCATTCAAATACCAAGTTTCTTCCAAAACCCAACAACGGGCGCAGAGAGGGCACTTCACACTCTCGACGCCAGAAGGGCGGTGATGCACTACATAGAGAGAACTAAGGAACACAGGAAAACAAAACAGTTTTTCGTGTCATTCGCTACCAGTTTCCTGGGTAGACCAGTGACCAAGGGCACCATCGCACGATGGATCGCGCTAACAATACAATTCTGCCACAGGCAGGCAGGACAAGAACTATCGGAGGGGGCACAGGCACACTCCACAAGGAAGAAGGGGGCAACAATTGCCTTTCTGGCAAACACGCCCATTCAGGACATATGCCTGGCGGCAACCTGGGCTTCAGTACACACGTTCACTAAACACTACTGCGTGGACATACAGATGAACAAGGAAGCACAAGTAGGACAGAAGGTGCTCCAACATATATTCAACGACCAACGCTCATCTTCCACCCAGCCGCCACAAAAATAGCAAACCGCTACAAAGTCTATGCACAGCATAGTGAATCCAGAAAGATTCATGCTGCAAAACGAATAGTTTCTTACCTGTCGGTGTAGTTTTGCAGCTTGAAGATCTTTCTGGATTCACTAGCGGACCCACCCACCTCCGCCAGAAAGATGAGGCAGGAGAGCAAGGTGGAATAACAAGTGAGGTTGAGAAAAATAAAATACTGAAAAGAGACTTGGAGAATAAACAAGACTAAAACCGCCTGGGGTTAAATAAAAAAAAAAAAAAGAAGACGACAAAGGAACAAAACAAGGGAAAAAAGAACCCGAAGATGGCGCACCCAAGGTGGGACTTCCGCAGGAAGCGCGCCGACGTCACGAGAGGTACACCAAATGGTGGGACGTTGACGCCCACCTGGGCTACGACAAAAAAAAAAAAAAGAAAGACTACGAATCCGGACCCAACCACAAGATCGCGGAATAATGCACAGCATAGTGAATCCAGAAAGATCTTCAAGCTGCAAAACTACACCGACAGGTAAGAAACTATTCGTTACCGTCCGAATCAGACATGAAATTAACAATTTCCCCTGCTAGTTCCCAGTCTGTTAGTGGGCCCTGAGGGCGAGACCCATAATGGGCAGTAGTAAACGCATCTCCCCCACCCCCTGCCAACCCCTCCCCCGCCCCTTCCCTGAGCTACAGGTAGATATCTGTAACTCCCAGAGTGGGGCTAAATCCAGCATATATTCCTGGCCACTCCTAATTACGGCCATAGTGAGTATTTTTTAAGCACAATTGTCGCTGCTTCCTCTCTTCCATTGCGGCTATCCTGCTGTAAAATGCCGCTGCCCATGCCTCACCCCTTTGTCGTAAAAGGTATGAAAAAGAGAGAATAATATAAAAAGTCAGCACTATAATAGCAATATGTTTGCTGAGTACTATTCGTAGATTTAAAATCACCAGGGAAGATAAACGCAGGAAACTAGAACAACTTCCTGTTTGAAGATGTAAGGGAACAGCTCGAATTCACATCCAAGTTGTCCGTTCACTTCGTAAATAAAGTATGCGAGTGCGTTGTTTTATGTACACTGAAGACTTGGGTCCTTTCCTCTAACCCTAGTATTTTACGGTGTACAGTGTGTGCTTTATATAAAGGAAGAGGGATTTCTAGTTACTAAGTTCACGATATGTGCTTCTGGGCAAAATAACCTCAACGTGAGTCTGTTGCCACTTCTGCAGTCCGTGGGAGCGCCTAGAAGTATGCTAAACGCTTGTACAATCTCTGAAAGTAACAACTCACTGATCAGTCATATTAGGACAATGCACCAATTAAAACTTTCATTGTTTTTCATTCGGCAGGAGAGGGGACAATTATGTGGTAGAGTTGGCTAAATTATACGGCAAGAAAAGGCAAACTATGCAGCATAATGCAGCACAGTTTGTGTTAGTATTACTTCATTATTTTTTATGTTGTTCTCACTTTAACACTATTTGGGTAAATGTTTGACCTCTTAGTTCCACTGTGACACCCAAATAGAGAAATAAGTAACAGAAAGGTGACCAATCAACAGGAGTGGCTCCTCTACTAGGACAGAGGAGCGTTGCCCCACTGCCAAAAATACCCCCCAGGAGAGTGCCAGCGATGAAAAATAAAATGGTAATAAAGTTAGTTTATTACAATTTAATTTATCATCCACCCGTCTTCAACAGAGTGTCAGGACAGGGCGGGGCCATTGCTGCTGAGTGGCTGCAGTGATCTATGCACTTTAAGTGCGCATGTTTTTTTGACCGGCTGTCTTGCGACGGCCAGCCAGACATGCGCATTTTAAACTTCTCTAACCTAGTATTCTTAGACAGCTCCTCAGGCCTCCAGCGCTATTGCAAGCCCTGAGAGAGGCCGCTCCCTCAAATCCAGGTGCTGCTCTCATGCTGATACCAGCTTTTTATTTACACTCACCCCTCGCCTTGTATGCATGCATGTACCGACCACACATTTGCCCGCCCCCCTCACTCTGCCTATTTGCCAACCGCTGCTGACAATCAACCTTTGCGAAGGGGTTTCCACTGTGCAACACCATGTGTTGCCGTGCTTTTAGTAACTTTTGATCAGTTTGAGCAAGAAACACATTTTTGTTGTTGAAATCTGTAGCTTATGGAGTAGATGATGTATTATGTGGCAAATCCATAACTATGCAGAAAAACGCCACAGCCGCTAAATCATATAATTCCAGGGGATCTGATTTTTGTTAACAGTCTTTCTATATTAATTACTATTTCCATCCATGCCCTCGCATATTATTCACAGTTTGAAAAAAATAATGAAAACCTGCATCCAGGGAGCAGCAAGGTGCTGTGCAGAGATCACTTTTACTGTTGCAGGATTACCTCGGAGGTGCTGTGCATAGAACAGCACTGTGCAGTCTGGTTCAAACCGGATTACAGAAGCCAGACTATGACGGTAACATATACTTGCAGCAATATTAGACAGCACACCGAAAAGGTGATTTCAATATAAGGTTTTCTGACTCCTAGGCACCACCTTCTGCACCTGACTCTGTTAGTAGCGTACACGAGCAGTCAAAGCTCCCTCGGAAGGAAGTGTGGATACATATCAGTGAATACGACTCATAACTCAACATGTATGCAACGCACACAATAAATCAAGTCCAGTAAAATACTTATTTTAAATGAAAGAAGAATTTAAAATTCTAATTCTACACATGCAAAGGTAAGCAACATTAAAAAAGAAACAACACAGTTCCTCCTTGAGGTATGCACACTAGTAGTTGTCAGGCCAGCCCCCCCACCCCCGGCTACTAAGTTCCCATGTAACAGGTGTGTGTTATTCCCCATTCACATGTGGCAACATCCAGGGAATGTAAACTACTTTGCCCTGTTCATGGGGTTTCCCCCTCTTGGAATCAGTCAATAAGGTGTAGTCCCTTAGATTCAAGTAGGGTTCCAAAGGCGGTATATCCCCCGGAGCCTGGTAGGCTCAATTCTTGGCTTACCCACTCCTGGCAGAGATGCAGTGTGGTCCTGGCCCGGATCGGCAAAGTTGGGCTTTACACATTCACAAGCGCAGCTCCTGAGCCGTGCTTACCAGCGTCCTGACGATCGGGGTTACTCCAGCTCCAGCCACACGCAGTAAGTCTTTTGTTTTTCCTTGTTCAGGGACGAGGGCAGTCTCCTTACTCAGGCGGTAGCTTCAGTGGCGTCTCCTCTGTACTCGGGGCTCCTTGGATACAAAGCCTCCCTCGTCTTGGTTGTTCAGCAGTTTAGGGTCACGGGCAACGACTGGGCTCTCCGACCTCAGCGTTTCGAGCGGCCCCTCATGGCATATGGTGTCGCTCCCATGAACCTCAGTGTCCGGTCACGCTGGCCTCCGGTTGTTTCTACTGTGGCTCCTCCTGGCATAATGGGTTGCGGCAACTTCCAGCACACGGGTGACGGCCCGATCAGTGCAACACAGTTCCTTGGCACTCTACAGCTCTTCCTGGCACACGGGGTTGCCAACTTCCACAACGCTGCACACGGATGGCGGCCCGATTGATGCAGCACTCTCCTTGGTGCACAGCGGTCCCTCCCGGCATGCGGGGTTGCCAAACTTCACAACGCTGCACACGGGCAATGGCCTGATCAATGAGGCACTGTCCTCTTACCTCCCTCAGGAGCCACACACATCTGAGCTCCCCTCTGGATCTCGCTCCCTCACGCTCCTCTACCTCACAGGCACACCGGTTTTGCTGGGCAGGCAGGTACTGGTGCGCCAGACTCCAGGGCAGGTGGTCTTGGTTTCCCTGGATAATGTTCCTTCACCCAGCAGGGAGCCTAGCAGACTATGCCCCTCGTCCTGGTCACAGGCAGATGTCTTGCAGAGCTTCTCCCTCTCGTACAGCCCGGCTGGCTGGTCAGCAGAAGTCTAAGTATCCGGTCTCAGACTCCCCTACTTATAGTTATTTTCCTGACACTAAATGTGATTTAGGGTCTGGAACTTTGACGTTTTATGTTGAGTTTCTGCTTCTTTGAAATTGACATCTACCCTTTTCCTCTTCCTCCTTAAGGATGTCTGTCACATCAGAAGCTGTTTACCCACAACCAGATTCATGGGAGTGGCCAGAGTTCCCACCCCGATGTCAGCCACAGTGATAGGTGAATCAAAGGTTAATCCCTGGGCCCTCAGCCCTAGCCCTTTCATGATTCTCTTATCGGTCCCATCACCCTCTTCCTGAGACGTGTCCAGGCCCTTCCCTTGTGATCTGCCACTGAATCAAAGAGCCCTTTGAATTAGACAGGGAGAGCCTGGCTCCCCCTCACCCCATGATTGTCCCATCCAGCTTACAGGAATGCAGCAATACACCATTCTGTCTGGGAGAGATTGCTCTATTCCCCAAAATGGAACCCAAGGTCCTCCTTGTAATGTACCAGTGCAGGCACTTCTGCACTCAGCATACATTTAGCACACTCCACTGTCTAGTACTGCTGTGCCAATGTACCATGGTACCACCAGCATTTCCACATGCAACACACACACTTAGTCTGCACACACTGTTCAAAACTACAGTCTCTCTGTACTGCAGCAAAGTGTGTCACTCTAAACCCACCCTGCCAGCGCACACACATTTACCATGTGCACGCTGTCCCACCTTGCACCCAGGGCGGGACTGGCCGTTACGGTGGGCCAGTGTTGGGGCCGTTTTTGGGCCCGTGGAGGCCGTTTTTGTTTCCGGGGCTGGCAATATCGGCCCCCGTAACAAAATCAGCCGAAACTGGCCCTAGCAAACAACTTGACCGCAACCTCCCCGCACCTCCGTTAGGGGGCCGGCCAAGCAGTATGCCAGAGCTGGTTTTGGTTCCCAGTCCGGCCCTGCTTGCGCCCTCTGTGTAGTGTATGACTTGCGCGCTCACATGCACTCAGCACATGTTATCACCACTTACACACTTCTGCATCAACCTGATGTAGGCCAAGGGTGAGTGAAACACACAGCAGTGGAACTTTTAAAAAGGTGAGTGAGCCTGTAGGCCTCGCTCCAAGGCTACAGGGTAAAATGGACCTGTTCACTACTACTGGTCAGCACACGGTTTGCTGCCATCACCACACTTGTGTTGTTTAACTCTTGGTGAAGGCATTAGCCTTCTACCTCTATAAGGGTAGCGCTTTGGGTGCCCCTACAAGTCCAACAAGACCGCAATCCATGAGACAAGCCTATGTCATGGCGCACACGCATAATCCGTGTTCGCCTATGACAAAAAATCTGCATTAGGGAGGATTCACACAGCAATACAGTTGGGCACTCAGGGCCGGGGTACACGTCTACCATTCAGACTACTTTTCCGTCCCAACAGTACATATATCATATTTTTCGGGCAGGCGTTAAGCTAGGGAAAAGCTTTGTGGCCAAACCCCAGAATAAAAACATCCCAACTGAGGAGAGAGAAGTTGAATGCTAGGCATTCACTTAAGAAGCTTAGATTACCAACTGAGAGGTCAAAGAGTAGATGGCGCATGCGCAGAACGGTAAAAATAGTTTATTTGGGAATAAACGTCCATCAGATGACTTCATAAGCCGATGGTTTTCAGGCTGTTCAAACTCTGCGGTCAGGCTCCATGGAGCGGTGTTGGGGAGCACGGGTGCCAGACTGTTTAGTGTTGGGGTCCAGGACATGCGAGTAGCTCGTCGAGGGGAGAAGACCCTACTCTTGTACAGTAGCGTAGCCTAGAGCTAGGGAGGAAATGGGTGCCCCAGCAGCTATTGGAATTATAAATTGGAGCAGTAATCGGGGTTCAGTAGGACCCCATGTGCACCGGCGCCACTGCACCTGTTTAACCAATGGAAGTTACACTCCTGCTCGTGAACCTGATGGGCCACGGGAATGAGCCCTAAATGACTGCCATCCCGCACCCCAGAACCCTGGATAAGGCCCTCATTAAATTAGTATATAGCAACAAGCAACCAGTGCCAGACTTCCAGTCTGCCGTCCTTCACTCCCAAAAAACAGGGAACAAGCGCTGAGAAGCAGTCGGGGGACCACACAGCACCGTCAGTGGTGTTGCTTCATGGTGGTGGACTGTCCCCCCGTATCATTCCCTCCTTTGCAGTCTTCGCTGATGTCAAAACTTTGCAATGTATATTTTATTGAGGCAGGTAAATAGTAAATACATGACTTACAATGCATGCTTTCATTCTGGGGTCTCCAACCTTTCCAGTAATAAGAGCTACTTATGTTTGATGAAAGCCATCCCGAGCTACTAATTATCATCACTGTTAGTGTTCGACCACTTGTGACAAGATTACGTTAGTGGCCATCCTTTGCAAGATTACCAGCAGTGATGACCACTGTGCAAGTTTGCCGGCAGTAATGCAAATCGGCTCTGTCAATTTGGAATGCCTCTACAGGGATAATACATACCAGCCACTGCCGCAATGCCCCGGCACCAAGGTGATAATATTGTATTAAGTCCTCTCAGCACCACATGATTTACCACTCAGATATCCGCTTTAGATATATTTTGGAAAATATGAGATCTGAAAATACACATTTTCTTCTTGAATTCACACTTTTCAATTTTATTATACATATGTTAATTTAACCAAATAAAAGTTTCTAATTTAGTAGTCTGGGATGCACACAGGAGAGCTACTTACAGGTAACTGGAGAGCTGCCAGTAGCTTACGAAACTACTAGCTGGAGAAGCCTGTTTTAATATGTACTTATATATTGGGAAAGCAGTGAATGGTTTAGGCAATTAATGAATCTGTGTTTAAGAAACAATGCATGTGTCAGAAACATTTAGTCATACCTGCCGTGCAATAAAACACAAACCAAGGATTGCCAATGCTGGTTTAAACAGGTCAGCGTTGCTGGATGCTGTTGGCCTTTATATTTAAAATCCACATTGTTAATATTAGTGATGACGTGTCATGTTAAATGCACTTATTCCTGCATCCTCATCACCAACATTATTATTATTAGTATGAGCGTGCTACGACATGGGCGCCGTTTTGATATATAGGCTTCTCATTGTTTTGTGATTAGATTATGTTTTTATTAGCGCTCTAAAGTGGACCAATATAAACATACAAAAATCAACTAGATATTCTCTTGAATGGAAGTGGGTAGTGAACATTTAAAAGTTAATTAACTAATATTTATCACGGTCTTTACATATTTACCATGTAAAGGATATCCATTTTTTATTAGATAAGAGCTTATAAATTATTCCGAATGGCAATATTTTATAATAAAGCGGCAAGAGTGGATGGTGCATTTGAAAAGGGCCACTTTGAACAAGGAAACCAAATAATTCTGGTTTAATGAGATAAAGCTTTGGTGGTACAATTCTGTGGCATCAGAGGCTGCTTGAAAATGCAACTTTCCTCATATCTGGACCTCCTCCTTTAGATATGCTCATCATTCTTGTGCTAGTTGGGGTGGATTAGTATCCACCAGTAGTAATAAAAGCACTATCTTGTTAGGTCCAGGCAAAGGTTTCAGTAATTTGAACCTGAACTCAACCCCTGGTAGCTATAACACACAGCAGACAGGCTTATCGTAAGAAACTGTGTAAAGCATTTAAATGTACCAAAACAGGTAAGAAGTCAAAAACACAATGCAATAAAAATCCCACTTCAATTTATAAAAATAGAGAATAATTTAATGAACAAAATGACAAAACAGCAAAAAATAGCCATTGGTTTTAGCCAAAAATAGTATGTGACCTTCTAGCAATTTGAAAGTAAACATATTGATGCTTTGGAGTGACATCAAGTGCTCTTAAACCACTCTCGACAGTCTGCGCCATAGTGGGAGGTGTGCTTTGATGAGGTTGCATGCTGTAGTTGCAAAACTCATATTACCACTCAAGTTCTCAGTGTTCACATCAAGGAACAAGAACGTCCTGCAGTCGCACATTATATTTCAGTTCTTGCTGAATAGTATCTGTTCTGAGATGTAAATCTGCCGAAAAGTAATACTTTGTGAAGCCACATTCAAAGTGTCCTTCCAATCTAGTGAAAAAAGGCAGTTTTCTTCTCTCAGTCCTGCACGGCTAACCATCACCTACAATCGGCATTCTAGAATGTCCTTTCATGAGGCCTGCTTGGGCTTTGAGACCTACTGTGATATCATTCACTGGATGGCCCCTTTAATATTCAAAGAAGAGTAGCTGGAACGGTAAAAGTTAGGGGGACGTGCATGATATGAACCCTGTTTGAAAAAATGTTTTTTTAGAGTTTTATATAGCGCGAACTAGACCCGAAGATATCGGGTATCAGAGCGCTTTACATAGCACCAGTTTTGTTACATGAGGACACATTCTTTTTTTTTTTTGTTAGGCACGGGGAGATTAAGTGATTTGCCCAGAATCACAGCATGTTTAGCGTCGTTGCCGAGACTCGAACCCAGTTCCCCAGCTTCGACGTTGACCGCTCTAGCTGTAAGGCTACATCCTCTCCCTTCACCTGTCATGGTAATCTAGGTAGGTGCTGAAACCAACAGGGATGTAATAACACTATAGAATGGGCGGGGCTAACTAACTACAATTACGCCTACTAATCACATGCCTGATGATGGCAGCATCTGCTCTGATGGCGCATAATTATCATCCACAGAGGCACAAGGATTCGTATCGGCAGTGACGAGACTTGGGGCCAGATGTACTAAACCCATGCGTTGCCGTCCGTCACGCAAGGCGACGCATGGCAATGCAAGAGCTTAAGTGATGTTCATTAAGCCTTGCAATGTCCCCTTGCATGGCTGTGTGTGGCTTCCCATGCATCCACCCAGGAATTTTGGCGCATTCTCAGAATTACTAAGGGTAGTAAATCTGGGATTGCGTCAAAATGCTACACCATCCCCATAGAGGCGTAACAAAATATATTTATTTCTCCTCGTTATTTCCTTTTTCTACACAAGCTGCGTTTTGCAGCACACGTAGAAAGAGGAAAATTCCCTTGGAGATTATTTTGAGCAGGAAGGTGTTCACACTGGCACCTTTCAAGTCATGTATGAAACCTCGGTGCCCCTCTACTTTGCTCCAATCCTCCTGGCTGTTGATATTATCACCTCTATTTCCATATTGTAACAGAAAATGAGCAGGCTGGACCTTCTTGAGTGAAATCCGCTCTCTGTCGGTGTCTGCTCCCAGTTAATATGGCCGCCGCTGTGGTTGAAGAGAGAGGATCAGTACATAATAGAGAAGTGCCGCTGGGCAGCTGCCCCCGCTCAGTCAGGGGGTCACTGCAGCTGCGCGAGCAACCAGCTTCGCCGCCCCTCAATTAGAACCGCTAATCCTGTCGCTGCGGTCCTCTGTTGGTTTGAGATAGCGAGCCGGCATTATCTGAGACGCGGGGTTTAAATTTGTACGAACCCTGCAGATTAGCCCTTCTTGGTTCTCCTGGCTGTGACAGAGGGGATGTGTCATGGCTGTAAGAGGCTTGAGGGTCAGGGCAACTAAAGAGAGGGGTGCGGGGGACAAGACTAGGTCATTGTGCCCCTTAGCACAGACTAGACCTGCTTATACAGTTCAATTGGCGAAAAACAGCTTTGCCTATAGAGAGACCATGAGACTGCTGCCAAGAAGATTTTGTGGACCTGCACATGTGGCTGGCTATGCCCTGGTCCTACTGGCCTCATGCCGGTGCCCGATGGTCGGGCAATCTTGTTCTCCTATGGATCTGTTTGCCTCTGATGAGTTGACAATTTCATTTGTAGAGGGAAGAGGGCAGGTCAGTGCCTGGTCTGTCTTCTACCCTGGTGTATAGCCTACCAGTGCACATGCAGATGGTGTGGTGCGAAGGGGGCAAGGGCAGCAGATAGTCGCCCAGGTAACTATGCGCCCTACTCCTCACACAATTCCTCCAATCTTCATGCCTTGCCCAGGAGTTATGCATAAGATCCTTCAGGTAAACGTTCAGTCAACATTCACGCAACCGTCCATAGATAAACCCCCAGGATATGTTTTTGCTGCATACTTCTTTAAAAGGATGTGGGGTGAACGAGGCTCCCAGAGCACCCGGTCTAATGATCCATTTAATATTGCAGACCAAATTAATGTGTAGTGCTTTTCAACACAACTTCACCTGAAGACAATCTATTTTGCCTTGGAGCAAAATAAGCATTGGCAAAGAATCTCCCAGGTGCCTGATGCTGATCGTGAAGTAACAGATATGAAACAATGGCTTTTGCGTGTTTTGAACTAAAATTGAGTCCATTTCACTTACATTTTTGAAAAGTCTGAAATCAGCGCCGAGCATATTTCTAACTGATATTCCCAACTTTTAGGAGATTTGCGAAAATTCGCCGGAGTGTGCATGGATCTCCGTGGCGCTCCATTGACCTGCCTCTGCTCCTGCAGATCCTGCTTGGAGTAATATTAAACCTGCTCATTGGGACATATTGTCTTTCTTTTTTCTCCATCATTCTAGGCATTGAAGCCCATTCCACTCTACCTCATGTTTGATGTGGATCCCCCATAAACATTACACACCGGAAATGCGTGTGCACCCGCCGTGTTTAAAGGGAAGATCTACCAGGTGTTTCCAAGCTGGGAATGGCTCTGCGAACTGTGTGTGAACACTTCCACAAAGCCCAGACTTTGTGGGTGTCCCAGATGGTTTGCATGGGCATCCCCCTTGCCCTCGCTGGTTAGTACCCAGACACCCCCACCCATCCCATGATCCTACGCTTATTACAACCACAATTCCACCCTACTGTGACCAAAAATCTACACAGTTCCTAATTTTTTCCTCATAGTCTGATTGTGAAGAAAGAAATGTGGGGCCAATGATTGGCTGTCAACAGTGGTTCCATCCACTGTCTTGCCATGAGGGAGCCATCAACAGGTTCTTCTTTGTGGCAACTGCAAGCGCGTATGAATGCCCTGATCGCAAGTAGATGGAAGTTGAACGCTTGGAATGCTTTCAGAATTTGGACATGTTAATCAATAGAAGCCAAAACTTCTCTTGGTCGAAGCTCGCGTGGTTCTCGAATGCCGCAATCCTGATTTACGTCTTGTGTTGGTTAAACGTCAATGATGCTACTTCCTCTACAAAACTCCCTACGTCAGGATGCTGATAGGGAAATGGATACTTCATCAGTTGTACCTTAAAATAAGACATATGGTCAGCACACCACTTCCTTATCCTTGAGGCCTATCATTTTGATCGCTGGAGAGGGAAGGCGATGAGATTGCTCCTAAGTCTCATTGGTCAAGTCTAAGCATCCACGACTTCCGGTTTCAGGTTTGGTGTTCAGTGGTCCTTGGCATGTGACTGCAGTAGTGGTCCTTGGCATGCGACTGCAGTAGTGTGATGAACAATGGGATGACTGCACTCTCAGACTTTTTTCCTACGCACACAACCCCATGTAAGGATCCACGTTCTGGGCAAAAGCAGGCAAAGGTTTGCAGAACTCCACTCATTATCGCTCAACATTACCTCGCGATGCTCTGGGGATTCTGCGGAGTGTTGCACAGGATGGTTTTGCACAATGGTGGTCTTTCTGCCTTTCATGTGAGACTTGCTGCTCGTGCTTCCGGCGTCCTACATCAATTCCTTGGGTACTGGTGGGCCTGGGGAGAAAATACAGGGCTGAGACGCTTCAGATTAATTAAAGCGGACAGAAAATTACAATTTTCAACTGCCCTCGAAACTTGTAAAATAAAACATGATATTCCTTTAAAGTTTAAAATTGATTTTGCCCTTGGGCAGGAAACCCATCCAAAGTTATATATTCAGTTCTTTCCAAAAAAAGAAAATGAAAAAGAGGGAAAATGGAGCGAATCAGCCCAGTCAAGTGCAAGGAAGACTGCTTTGTCCAATGCTTTCTGTAGACGCCGTTCAGAGTCCTGGATACTTGTGAAGTCACCCGAACATGATGCTGAGAGCACGCGTGCCCTGAGGGCGCCGGTGCAATGTGTGGGGAGGAGTAGAGCTCTGGCTGCTGGTCGGTGGTGGCGTGGAGTGGTTGGTGGTTTAAGGAAGGAGGGTGCTCACCAGCCTCCTGGAGGGGGGGCTGATCCAATGCAGCAGGAGGTAGAAAGGAGCTTGGCTGCAGTAGGCGCCTCCCCTGGAGTTCGCGCAGGGATGCCACCCGCGTTATGGATGTGTGTTAGGTGAGTCTGTTTCACCTTCTGGCCAGTGGTGCAGCCTGGGTGCCCAGCACCATAATGCAACTACGAAACATGGGTCTCCTTCACCTGTGTGGATAGTAAAGTACAGATATAATTGTTTTGTAGTGGGCCCCGCATCTCTCTGGGCCCTGGTACTACTGCACCTTCTGCACTAATTATAGCTATGCCTCTGCTTGGGGCTCCACCTTGATATGGGGGCAATAAAATTATAGATAGCCCTGGCACTTGTATTTACTGCTGAAATAGGAACAAGTCAATAAAGCATGTCCCAGGATTCCTTTGATGGATCCCGCAGAGCACTTTACAGCATGCTGAAATGTTCAGCACTTAGAACACCCCTCATCATGGGTCAGTGATTAACTAGGACACAACTCTGTCCTCCATTAAAAAAGAAAAAAATGATTTGCCTGAAAATATTATTGTTTTGCGAATCACAAGGTTCACTGCAATGGCGATCACGGAAGCGTTCACCTGCAGGGGGACCTGAGGAATGTTCTGCTCCATGGCGACTACAGTAGGTTCTAGGTGTGATCTTGGACGACATCTGCCTGGGAATGCTGGATTAGCCCTGCAAGCCTTAACTGAGGCCACTTTTCCTGGTGACAAAATAGCACTGAGCTTATAGCATCAACAAGCCTTCCACTAGGCCTGATGTTGACAAGACTACCGAACTAGCCCCTGCTTCTTGACTGGCGAGGTCTAATCTTGTTCACTTAATATCACTGATGCTTTTGTGAACAAACAACCATCCTGCTGCCTCTGGAAGACCTATCCATCCTTGTATCCCCTTACTTCTTTATCTAGGATATAATCTCATGCCAAATATTGTGGCAAACGTATCGGGGCCAACATATTGTGAAGTTAAGTTTACAGATGTAAGCATAGGTTTACCCTTCTTAACTCTGCATATATGTACCTTGACAATATTATCTTCAAGGTATGTAGATGTGGAGTTAAAAATAGTAAATCTATCCTTCTCTATATGCGCATACCTTCTCTGTATTATGGCCCTCTATATTTTTGTCACAACATTTTTGCCCTACAGTTTTTCTGTCTTCAATATTCTGTGATACACCCACAAGGGAGGAGGGCAGATATCTCTATTGGAATGCCTTCTAGAATGTTTGGCGCAGCAATGTTTACTTTTGCTTAGATTTGAAAAAGGTATGTGAACTATGTGCTTTTGCCTAATGTACTTCCTGAGCTATGTCTGTCGTGGGCATTGCTGTGTGACATCATTACGCTTACAGGCAGGCGCGATGAGGGATAGCAGAAGCACAAGCTGTGAGCCATATTCTTACAGACTGTAGGACATTATTATATGACCAGGTTCAGAGTACATAACAGACATTGATTACTAAGGAGCACTATTTCTCTGAGCAATATGATTGGTTGATCCATGCACCTCATGTTCTAACATTTAGTAAGAGGTTGCTTCACAGCGCATCTGGGCGTCGCGACTCTCAAAGTCTCCAACTATGATGCCCAGTGGATTCACAATGAGGAAGCGCAACAAGAAATGTGGTTCATGTCTTCTTGAGCAAGATATACTAAGGGCTGTGGCAATGGTGATCTAGCTGTTCCACCAAGAACATTCTTTTAACATGACATCTTTCCCATTGCAGGTTTAGGGTAACCACAGATACAATAAAGAGGAGAGAAGGGGTGTCAGAGCACAAACATAGGAATGGCAATCTTTGAAGTTGATATTTTTCCCCTCCATATTAAACGATTTGTGCTGTTTGCCTCTGTGTAGGACGCCCGGCAGAAGTTTCGATCAGTTTTGGTGGAAGCAACAGTCAAGCTCGATGAATTGCTTAAGAAGATTGGGAAGGCAGTAGAAGACTCCAAGCCGTACTGGGAGGCGCGAAGAGTGGCCCGACAGGTAAGCACATGAGTGTACCCAGTGCGCAATGGGTGGTGTGAATCCTTCTCTCGCACGAGACCCGCCATTCTCAAAACTCAGTATTCTGAGAAGGAGTAATTCAAGACTCGTAAAGATAAAATCCAAACATCTCCTCTATTCTTTGCCTCAAAGAGAAACCTTTGCTCTGTTTATGGATTATTTTACCAATATGAGGCATAAAAATATCTCTTCGACCAGTATTGTGCCAAATAACCCTCTGGTTGTTTCCCTTGCTGCTACATTTGGTGAATATCCCCTCTCCTAGGTAGTTGTCTACATCACACGTTAACTTGGTTCGTCCATTGACTTCAAACAAAAAGCTATTACGTCTCTGTTTCATTTCTCATGATGGTTGAGCACTGACGGCCACCTTTAGGTTGTTGCATCTCCATATTCCAAACCACATGTAATCGTTGTAATGGTGATGAGGCTTCCTTTACAGAACAATGGTTGTCAAGTCAGCTCCTTCTATTAAGCACTTGACAAAATATTTTGGTGGGTCGCAGCAGTCAATTTTAGGTTAATGTTCTGAATAAAGAGTTTCACAATTGTCAAACACTGGTAATGTGTGAGTTCTGGGGCTTCAAGATATCATACGTCTGTGAGTCAGGATGCACATTCATCATTTAACAAAGTGCTTTTAGATTGTCCTTGGAATTATATTTGGTAGCCACACCAGGACAACTCGAAGCCTTTTAGTGCTTTAGAAGACCAGGTATGCCAAGGAAACAGTCGTAGATTCATACAGCCCTTCGCTTCAGTCTGTGTCCCCGTCCTTCTGTCCACCTTGAAGGCCATTCATGAAAGGGATAGTCCTGCTGGTGAGACTTACAATAATTGTTACCTCCTACAACACCCCAGGCCTGTGGGCATTGCTATATTTGTAGAGGCTTTATCGGCACAGCTGGCCAACCGCGTGAAGAATCACGCCCACAGACACCATCTTCTTTGCTGGAAGTTTGCAGATCTCTCCACCATCAAGACTTTGACCTCTTCCACGCTCCATAGTGCTCTTATGCCACCATCTGGTAAACTGCAGGGCTTCACAAAAAAGTTTTTTAAATGCCTCAATGTTTGTTGAATAAGAGCCAGTAAAGCACAAATGCAGTGCAGCAGGCTGGACAGCTTCAGTGAGGAAACGTTGTCTAATGGTTTAGGTAGTGAGTAATTGAGTGAGCGAGTGTGTAAAAACACACACATGACAAATTCAACGTACCAAACCGCCTCAAGCGCAAGTCATCACATATGACCTAGAATAGTAGGGTTGTTTTAACGCTATTGCAGAAGAGGCGTTGTCTCAGAGTCTGATGGTCAGTTGACAAAGTAAAGGGTCACCTTCCTGGTCATCAGCATTGCCAAGAACACTTTGAGCGGACAGCACACATAGCATGAGCTTGTATCTTGGGATTTTCGCCCATGATACGCTGGGCCTGGCTAATGGTCAGTGATACCTGTTTACACTGGACCTGCTATATCTTCAGAACCAAGTGTATGGCTTTGAGCACCACTGTCCTGTTAGTATCCTCACCACTATTAATCAATACCTTTCTGACAAGCCGGATTACATTCTTTAGCGTCTCGGCTGCTGCAAACACTTCTATTTCTGTTGATTATCTGGGGTCTGATGACACAAAGGATTCAAGCATAACATCTGAATTTCAAACCTTAGACAGGATGGTATTAGTCTTACCAAAAAATGTGAGAGACTCAAGGAAAGAGTGACTGTTGATTTTGAGGCTGGAAGTTCTTAGCCAAATTTCCATACTTAATTGAATTGTGTGATCTTGGGACAAATAACTTTTTCTCCTGCACCTGCAAAATTTCAGAGCATTTCAAAAGTAGTTATCCTTCATTAGTGTCACAGGTATGTTGACAGTGGAACAGCGATTCAACCTGTTGGGCATGCGGTCTCTTTATTGAACCACGCCCACACAAAAAAGATGTGGGCAAGAGTGGCAGAAAGGGTTACTGTTCATGCATATTCAGATACTGAAAGTATGGTTTTAACTTTGGAGCCAGTTGGTAAGGACTGGAGCTTGGGCTGTATGGTTAGGGACAGCAAAAAGTGTAATGGCGTAACAAGGGCATCCAGGGCCCTAATGCAAGCTAACAATTGAGACACTCATTCCCAGATTTGGTGGTAAAAAGCAGTCATTAATTGGATGATAATGAGCCCTAGTACCCTTGGGCCAGCAGTGCCACTGCACCTGCTGCTCCATTGATAGCTACACTCCCGAGCAAGCTTTATTTAGTTATTGAGTACTATATAAATTGTAGACATTTACCAGGCATGGTCTTTCAAAGGACCATGCATTGCTGCATTTTGAAGCACCCACGCTGTGACGTCATCGGTGTGCAGCTGCATAATCCAATTTTAAGCTGAGGTTGTCAGTAATGGAGCAGTTTTAATATTGTTTCAGAAGGAAGAACAGAAAAGTGATATTTTAATTCCATTCATATAGCTCTCACTATCCCAGAGAAGGCGCTGAAGTTCCTTACTTTGTGCAGGACGCTGTTGCGAAATTCAAGGTTAATGGGTAATCCAGTGGTTATTGTTGGTTAGTGGGATAAGCCTTTGCTCTCAAGGAGAACTTCCATACATTTATTTCAGTGTCTTTGTGGTGGATTCATTTAGTAGGAGTTAGGTCTGGTCATTAGTGGGTGGGTATGTGGGTTGATACAGATGATTTGTGGGATTAGTAGTCGAGCCAGAGGAGTTTAGGTATTGCCATGTTGCAGAGTATGACTTTCAAAGAACGACAGGTTTTGATCCTTGAGATAAGGTGTGACCAATTTGCCGAAATACAATAATAGAGATTACGGCAAACACATACATGTCTTACAGTAGGCTGTGCTCAACGAGAGAGAGGCATGCACAGGGTGGAAAGTAAGGGGAGAGGCGACAATCTAAGGTTTTACGTCAAAGTCAAAATTGTCATTCAAGGATTAGGAAGAAAGATTTGACTTTTGAGATAGAGTGTACTCTGAGAATGTCCAACTATAAAAAGAAACATCATTGGTTGCATGTGAGATAGTGCTGATTTAGGTACTTTTGACAGCCGAACAATCTGCCCTCTGCCAGGCTACTGCTAGGCCACCGCATAAATAAGGACAACTGATCAGCTCAGAGGTTGGAAATGTAAAGTACTAGCTGGACACATGCATTGTGAAGTATCAAGAGCTTTACACTACAATGAATGAAGCATAAACTCATGATCAGAGCAGTATGAGGGAATATACAGGGTAAGATCCCGTGCAAACATCGAAAAGGAGATTCGGTAAATGCTTAAACCGATGTCTTCTGATGTCTAACCTTAAAGTTTGTCTCACAAAGCAAAATGGGATCCATTTGGAGTCCTTTGGTTTAGCATGGCACAGGACGGGGGTGAGGAAACCTTCCCGGACGGTGGAAGTGTACTGCCTGCATTGTTACAGCTGGAAGAAGGAGACACTGAAGTGAGTTGGGAAGAGACCAGGCTGTAGCATAGCACGGTGAAGGGGGGGAAGCGGTCCCCCCGGGTGGGGCAACACGAGTTTTGGATGTGGCTGCCTCCCCCCCCTCTCTTACATGTGTCGTTTGCCATGGGGCGGCAAATGCAAGAATCACAAGCCGCCACCCCACACTTTTTCATGCGTCCACCGCGGGGCAGCAAAGGCAGGGACCGCCACAGTGGCGGCAAAGTGGCTAGCTACCCCACTGAGACCAGGATACCTTTAGAAATTCAGTGCGTCCTTTTGTTTAACAAGGAGATGCAGACGAGTCTTTCTGAGCACTGCCAATTGGTGGATGGCTCGAATGAGGCGTCGGACTGCGGTCTTTGATTTTCAAGTGAGGAAGTTTCTAGGCCAGGCCTGTCCTTTGTTCTTGATTTCAGTTTTAGGAAGAACAATCCAGTCACTTCATTGTGACTGCATTTCATCCTAAGGAGGCAAGCCCGTTCCCTCATCTGCATTATCATACCAGAGACGGTTTAACGCATGGGCATAGTGGGCCTTGGCCCAGGGACACAGCCTTCCAGGGGGGGCCCCCTGTTAGAGTCAACTCCGTTCTGTAGAAAGTCTTGCCCCGACGACCTTGAACAATTCTTAAACAGATTGTTTTAAATATTATTTTCCTTTAATTTATTTTCACTGTGAGTGCTATGAACATGCAACATCCTTAAAAAAGCTTGTTTTAGATCAAAACAGGATCTCGCATATCGGAAATAGGAGGGGTCACAATAATTATTTGCAATAATAGAAGTGAGATGCTGCAGCCAGGTCACAAGTCCTATAGAAAGAAGTGGGGGGACTGACAATATGCAAATGACCTCATGACGTCAAGTGCTGAACGTGTCCCGGTGTCTGAAATTTACACCGGTGTCTGAAATTTACACCGGGACACGTTCAGCTTATTTCTGTGGGGCCCAGCTTCTTGGCAGGGGGGACGGCGTCCACCCTGTGAAAAGAGTGAGGGTACCTGCGTGTACCCCCGACTCGAGCCCTGGCTGCAGCTGTATTGTAATATTGAAAAAACTTGTCGCTATGCCTGTATATCAGATGCAAAGAGGTTTAGAATCTGGACCAGGGTGGATGTGCACTGGCCAAAGATGGCGCGAAACTGGGTCATTAATTCGAAGCTGTTCCGAACAGCGGCCCACCAAGTCCTTAAGATGTCCCTGCACCATACGACTTAATTATTGCATCTAATTAGCCTCGAATGCTGCAGGAGATGGCCGGCTCCAGGCTTCCGGCAGCGGCGCGCGCCCCCCGGGCTGCAGTACTGCAGCGCGTGGCCGCTCAAGCACAGCTTGCACATCGATAGTGTTTTCATAGTCCCAATTAAGTGATTTTGCAACATTGATCCCCAGGTAGCGCTGTATCAATTTGTGTCGGTGTTCACGGGCTGCCAGGGGAGCGCAGCTCCGGATCTATTAATGGCTGCGGCTGCCAGTCCAGGCCGGCTCTGCATGCCAGGAATGAGAAACAGGCTGCTGCCCTTGGCCCTGGCAAGAGGGCGCCTGGATGAGTGCGCTTGTGCCAGAGTGAATCTGCGGCTGGCACAGGAAAACGCCTGTCATTTGGTTATGATTTGTGATTCTGGAAGAGCCACGAACTGCTACTTAAATAATAATTTGTGTATAAAACTCTAGTTTTTTTGTGTGCCAATCCTGTCTCTTTTTGCATTAATAATAATCTGTGGCTCACATTGACAACTGTAAAATATGTATGATATGATTTCTCCTATTTGTTGTTTTGAGTGTATTTTTCAAAATAAAAAAATGCTGGCGTTTGTTGATTTTTCCCAAAGGTTTTTCCAGCCCTGGCATAAAAATATGCCAGCTATGTTTGTAAAATATTCACCAGGTGCCAATGTTAAACCAGATTGAATATCTCCTCCCTGGCTGGAATTATGCTGCGGTTTCCGAGCACACTCCATGCATGAATAACTATTACTTATTATGCAGCATAGACATGGATTTGACATGTTTCTAAGCACTCAAGTCACAGGTTTTCAAGTTATCCTAACTTAAGTACATTTATTTCATCCACCTCAGAAGGCTGAGAGGCAGAGGCTGGGCAGCCCATTACAAGTCAGTGATCTATGGGTTAGTAACCAGGTGTTCATCTGACTGCGACATCTTACTGACCTTAAAAACTACAAAAGGTGAGGACAGCAAGTCATAAGAACCGCACCTCTTCCTTGTCCCAGATATATTCCAAAATATTCACAATATCTTGAAGACGTGTACATTCACCCCTTGCATCCCTGCCCAAAGATGCGACCATACAGACAATTATATTCAAAACACAGCTGGTGATGCACCACACAACATGTGAGTCCCAATCACATTCCAGAAGGCAACTTTTTCAATTCTTTTTTTTCATAATTTTTTTTCGCTTGAAAAAACATCCAATGATTACAGCACAAAACAGCCAATGCGTTTTGTCCCTATAATGGACTTTTTCAGGGCAAGGTATTGTGTATGCAACAAGTATCCTCGGATTTTAGCCAACAGTCCATCCGGCGGCGCAGAAAGCAAATATGGTACCAGGTCCAAGAATGCCAAATGTCCCGTTTGTGACTTGTATAGATCAAACAGTCTCGGCCAATCCGTCCCATCATACGTTCCGTAATAAGCACCTGCCAGCCAGGTGAGTCCACCTCTCCCGTCTGATCCATATCAAAAAGGGAAGATTTCAAGGCCTTTCAAGGAGCAAAGATATTTCTCCTATGGAGAAAAAAGAAAACCATATCCTTTAGGTACATTTGCATTGTCAGCTGATGTTTGCCTAAAGGTGTGTATGTGCTTATGCAAACTAGAAACTTACAAATGTTTGCAGAAGTATTCATGGAAACTTAATCTATATTTACAGGAGATCATAGACTTATGGATGCAGATGTAGGATTTCCTCAGGCATGCACTTCTTTTTCACAAACGGACCACTTACTGTTGCATGGGCCTTCAAAACTCGTAAACAAACAGGCCCTCACTACGAGTGCCCCTACTGGGACGGCGATTATTATCGCACCTTTTAAAATCCGATACCACGAGGATTTGAATTTAAAAGGTGCAATAATGATCACCAATTACAAGTAGTGCCCTTTAAATGGGGCATAGCATACAGATTTTGGACGTTTGTGCACTAAAATCCACACATATGGGTACTTACCTGGCCTTTCCCTCTAGGGGTTACTGCTTTTGTCACAGAGATCCTTTTGTTAATGTGCAGTTCATACATTACAATGGTAATCTAGCACAGTGAGCTATGACGGCCATCAAAGAGCTGCATGCAAACTGCATAGTACAGGTTAGACAGTTAGTTTTTTTCGGTCTTTCATTAACCTAATGTTGCGAAAAAGGGTTTGTTTGGGTACAAATTAATTGTCCTTAGTAAATTTAACCCTAATCACTGTATTTCATTTTGAATCCTGAGTTTTTCCTTCTCCGGCCCAAGCATTCATAAAAAATGCCTACACTTCGTACTGCCTTATGTCTTGTTTTATGTATACATTTTCTATACACGGACTTACACGTGTATTACTCATTTTCTCTATGTGTGTTTGATGTAAAGGGCTCCGACACCATAATCTGGTATGAGAAGCGCTATAAAACAAATAAAAAACATGTGATAGAGGGGCTATGGAGAGATGAGGGGCAATGTTGGAGGGTGATAGTGAGGGAACCATTGAGGGACCCCAGTAAAAATTGTTGTATCCTGGTGCACTGCGAGGTCAACTATGCTTTTTAAGCTAATATAATTTTATATATAATGGGAAATGTGTTGCAAAATGCACAATTTTTGTAATTTCCTCCCAAAATTTCTTGGGGGGAGAATCCCCTCTGTCCCACAACCATGCGTGTAGAAGTCGCGCTTGATCGAACGCTACACACCGTACCAGGGCTGGTTTTACAAATTTTGCCAGGGCTGCTTTGGGTTCCCAGTCTGGCTCTGAAAGTCTTCCCGAAGGACCCAGTCAGGCGCGGTGCGTCCATTAGGGCGTTGGGGCATAGCCCCGTCGCCCGCAGCGTCGGCGTCTTTGAACTTAAGTAAACTGAATCAGTTTACTTAAGTTCAAAGAAGCAGAGGGAGAACTGACAATCATGTCAGTCAGCATGACGTCGGACCGCCGGTGGGCGGTCCGGAGTCATGTTGACTGACATGATCGTCGGAGGACCAGGCAGGGGCAACAGGCAGCAGCACAAGTGCGCATGATTGGGGAAGGTGAGCGAATTTTCGCTCCGTGCCCAGTCATGTGCACTCGTGTGTGTGTGGTCTGGCTGGCGCATGCCCATTAGGAGACCGAGGGTTGAGCAAAGGCTCAAATCTCGGTCTCCTAATGGGCAGGCGGGCGAGCAGTAACCGTGCGCTAAGCCAATCCTGGCGCTGCTGGCAGCGCCAGGATTGGCTGAGAGCCTGAGAGGGGCTGTACCGCTGTAGGCGCCAACGAACGGACCAGATGCGGCGCGCGGGCGCGGACGTGCTCAGGACCTCAGCAGGTAGGATAAAGATTCAAGCCAAGCTTTGCTGTCTGTCCTCTTGAAGGTCACATATGCCACATTCAACCTGGGAACCGATTAATATTTCTGTAACTGGGCTATTTGTTGTCCAGGCCACGATCATGAAGAATTATTGTCAATTATTCTGTATTGAAAAATACTCATGCAAGACTTTCTTTTTTAACCAGGGGGAAGAACTTTGGTCCTCATAATATTGAGGGCAATACCAAAAACAGTATCTAGAGGGGTGTGTGTCACTGCTGAGACAGGAGCGTTCGTCACAGTGAAGCAAGACATTATTCATGGCATAAAACCCCTATATCAGAGAGAGTGAGCTCACAATATAACCACCCCAGCACTTGATTACGGTACTGGTGCACGGCTTCTGTGTGCGTCAGTGCATACTCTTGGTGGGTGCAACCAATTCAGGCAGGCGCATGCGCCACATTAAAACCAACGTGCTTTCCTCGAGGCAGATATCCTGAACCCGCAAGTTACCTCAGTCCCCTGAAACAGCACGCGCCAACCCTCGCTTTAACGACTGCTCCATGTTTCTGTGCTCATAGCCTGCAACCTTCGAGAAGAATCCGGAAGTACCCCCGGATGGTGGATGTAGTGAAACACTGCAGCCAACTTTGTAAAGGCCTTCAAGGCCCACCCCTCACGGGCTGGCATTCAGAATGTCTCTGCACAGGCTTCAGTCTGCCATAGACTGTCAGGGTACCCTGAGCTTGCCTCAAGAGAGCGTGCGAAAGCCTCCAAAAGGTTACCCTCCAATAGGTTTGTGAGCATGTCGAAGGCAAATTTACAAACTATACTACTTGTTGTAGAACCCCAATGTTTCTGTTTCAGGCTAAATAACCCATCGCTTTCATCCCCACAGGGCATTCGTCTTTTAATGAAATACAGGCCTGGGATGGTGGTATCTGCGTGAAACGGAGCGCCCATAACGCCTTGTGTAACGAAGAGAAAGCCAAGTCTGCAAGGGCTTGCCCTGTTGTCCTTCACATGTATTGGAAGTGACCAGAACTCCCGGAATGCTTTGGGCTGGGTTTTAAAAAAGCACTGGGAGCCTGGTGACATCTGTAAAGGCAACGACTCTTAGAGTGCAACTCACATTCACAGGCCTTGTGCCTAAGCGCCGAGTAAAATCCAGGAGTGGACTCGGAACAAGGCGCCCTGGTGCCCAGGTGTGATTTGCAAATTGGTCGTATGAGAACATCACGTTTGCCCTTCCCACTTGCATCTCTCGAGTTTCAAGTGTGTTCGTCTTGCAGTACTTTCATTGACCAGAAACGCATGGGCATAATATCAAGCACGCCGTTAACATTATCGCCGCTTCAGCGGCAGTTTCCTGCCGCTAAAGCGGCGATAATTGTTCGTGTCTTGATAATATGCCCCTAAATGCTTTATAACTTTTCCAAAGAGTGTTTTTAGATTAAAAACCGGCCTTGATTGGGTTAATTGAATTATTTGTGTTACATCACATGCAAGTAAATAGTAGGGGATTGGATTGGGCAATCTTTCATCGAGGCAGTTTCATTGGTGCATGTGTAATGACACTGTGAAAGATGAAAGCACTGTAGTGTACATTTAGGTTTAAAAGTTCATGTGATTGTGATGGTTTCACTAACTTGCGTCTGTCAGAGGTCCAGGCAGATTGTCGGATGCAGGTTGAAAGTGCTTAAATGGCACCCATGGTTGCAGGTGTTGGGCATTACTTGTGTCCTTCCACTGCTCACTATTAAGGCACAACTTTTTTATCTTTCGTTTTTAGCTAAGCACACCACGAGAGTGCATGTGTTTTCGCTCGCCACAGTGAAGTACGACAATTGTTTTACGCCCTACCACTTTCAAATGTCACCAGCCGCCACTGGACCCAGTACGAGAGAGAGCACCGTCAAGCCTTGTTTTCCTGCCATTCAAAATCATGTTTCCCCACGAAGCGCACAGCTTCCTGCAGATCCATTCACAAGCCAGCTCCAAAGTTACAATGGTTCAAGACAGACCATGTGCTTCCACCCCAGGTATTGGAGTGTGGTGATGGATGCCATAATCCGTCCAGTACATGGGAGGAGGCAGCATTGGCTCTAGACGGGAACTGGCCTGACGTCACTTCCGCTGATTGGGCTTGGCTTTCTCGGGGCTGTAGCAGTGATGTATGACGAGGCTCTGCATCCGTGTTTGAGGGGGTTACATCCTGGCACAGCCACGGGACGCATACTGCTATTGAGGGTTTTGCACGCATGGAGGGGAAATGGAAATGTGTACATAATGCAGAACTGAAAAGTGTAGGGAAGTAAATCCATCCTTCCTACTGTCTAGGGAAACCTGAGCATGAAGTGTAAACAAATATGGGAAACTCAAACTATAAAAGAAACGAAAATCGACATCTGCAGACATAATGAGTCAAAATGCCTCCTTATCAGGTGGTGACTGTACATCTGCCTGAGAGGGGCATTCATTCTCCATCTGCAGCGACAGACCCCCCAATGCTGGGATGGAATGGCCTGCTTCGATCCGAGCCCAATGCTTAATTTGTAATTGTGCTTCGGATGGTGAGTGAACACACTCATTTTTGGGAACGAGGACTTTTTTTGTCATCATTAGACGCACAGCGAAAGAGAGAAAGGCAGAAAAAGGTAAAAGGTTCCCAGAGCGAAAGAGAAAAAGGCAGAAAAAGGTGAAGGGTAGGAAAACCGTGACAGGGTACAAAATAAGGATGAAAAAAACCTCCAAAGTAAGATAGAGAGACAGAAAGCGTAGAGTGATGAGAGAGGCATGGAAAGTGTTAGGTCGCAACAATTATTATTATTTTTTTTTTACAAATTAAGTTCTGTCTGAACTTCCAGCTTGCCAGTAACCTGCAAAATCGTAATGTGTTACAGCTTACATTCTCCCTTGAATGATACTCGTTCCATTTTTAGGTCGAGCCTGTAACAGCGCTTGCGCTGTTCTGGCGAAGACTTTATGTAAGGGCTTTTAAAATTTCACCTCACACTCGCACACGCTCGTGCGTGTGCTTTTTGTTTTTTCCCACGCTATTGGCATTGCTCCGCCCATGGCCTATTGGTTGCGGTTACCCGCACGGCCGCCATGTGGTTTCAATTATCGTGCCCAGACACGGGCGCAATAATTGAAACCAGATGTCTCGCTGTGGCACGCGCGCGCGCACCACTCGTGGGCTTGTTTTTAAGAAAGGGAATGGCTACCTGTTAAAAGAGAATAAAGAGGATTTTATCATAACTTCTATTAGAGTATCAGTTCCTGGCTTTTCCAGAGCCCGAATACATGCATGGCTCGTGCGAATATTTCTCGGGGTAAAGGGGTATGGTATCTGCACGTACCCACTCCCATCCCCACCACCCCCAAAATCCACAGATTCCAAGGCGGCAACTTATCTGCAATTCCAGCCCCTCCTCCCTCTACCACAAAAATCCACAGATGCAGAATTAAAAGCACACAATTGAATTACTTTTAGGCATTCAACATGTTTGCGCAGGGTTCCATAGATGGTCATTAAGTCCAGTGCCTCGCCTAGGGCAGTAAGCTCTGTACAGATACAATTACAATGCTGTATACATTAGTTGACACGAGAAGTGGAGTACGTGTCTCTAGGCTGCAATTGTGCTCTCACCGCTCTCGAGCTCTGTGTACAGCCCATGCACGTCTCGCAGGATCCTCTCACTCACAGATTCTCCGCACGCCATGGACTCTGCGTTAGCTGCGGCGCGTGGCTCGACACGACCCGACATGGTAAACACCGGGACAGACACCGGAGGAACAACCACGCCAGCGCAGCTATGCGCTGGAGTTTTTTAGCCCTTATTTGCAAGGTTAGTAGTGATACTACAAATCCCAGAATGCAAAGTCTGGTTGCATAAAAGCCCAGGCTGACTGGCATAATGCCTTGGCAGCTCTGGGTTGTGTATGCCGAGGTTGCGGGTGACGGAGAGCGTACAGTCAAGGATGCCAGCACCAAGCAGTCTGAGGGCGAAGTGACTCTGCAGAAGGCCAGGGAGGACACGGCTCGCCAGCTGCTTGAGTTCAAGGAGCTGATGAATGTCAAGTTGTCACTGGACATGGAGATAGCCACCTATAAGAAACTTCTAGAAGGCGAGGAGAGCAGGTAAGCTGCATTGACTTTGGATGTGGTACAAGACATACAGCCTTTTGTGTCTAATAGGGCTGAGGGTGGATCATAACTAATATCCTTCATTTGGAATGGAGAATTCTGGGATAATCAGGAGACTATGTTACTTCATTTCAAGCAGAGAGTGATAAAGGTCCCTCCTAATGGTTCATCAGATATTCACAAATATGCTGAACATCCCTTATTTCATTGTCCGATTTGCCGAAAGGATATTCTCTCCTAGTTCAAGCAATTTAGTCAACTTGCAAAGGTTGACCAGACAAACACACATATGCTCCTACCTCTTCTCTAATAACATTTTCATGGGCATTAACTTATAGAACACCTTCCATCTTTGATTATGAGAAGATTTGTCATGATGAGGTTATTATCCCCTTGACAAAGAATACAAAATTGCGCCTTTATCTCACCATCAATAAAAGTAGTCCCAGTTTATAAACTCTCCATCGTGATGTGATGTTTGATGGGAGGCAGAAGAGGGGTGAAGGTTTTGTCCTTGGAGAGGCCTTACACTGTGCCTATTTTACTAATGCTGAGATCAACTGAATACTAGGTGAAGTATTGGTAGTTGCATTTTCAAAGACAGGGGAACTATTGTGTGATCACAAGTCTTCTGATAAATATATTAAGGTGATTGCTATGAGATACATATTATAGAAGAGTTGGGGTACTTGAGTGTCTGTCTGAATGACAATCCGCCTCTTGATGACATAATCAATTCAACTTGGCGAGACAGGTCTCTGGCAGATAAAGTAATAGAGTTAGAAAAATACAGATCCTAATCCTATTTGGTCAATAAATATGAAAATAATATTCAGGACTTTCCTCTCTCTCTGCCTTAACAGAAAAAGCTCCTTAGCAGGTTTAGCCAGAAGCCCTTCACTGTCAAAGCAAGCTGTGCAAAAGCACACATGGCCTAACTCAAGGGGCCTACCTTCTAATCTTGACTTTACTTCAAGCAAACAGAGGCAAATCAAAACAACCAGCAGCTCCCACTGGAAGGTGAATGGGATTTGAAATTTCCTTGGTGTGGTTGAATTTAATGCTGTGTTAAGCCGTTTAATTCAAAACCAGGACAGCTTGCACACACTTCACAGTTGGGAATGGACACACACTGGACAGCTTTCCAGCATACCTAATCAATATACTGTGTTGGACTAGGGCAGAAAATAGATCTGGGCACCAAAATAAAAGTGGCCCAATTAGTGAATTATAAAGCTAAAACAAGCATTAGCATAGCCAATAGGTCTCACCTTTGGGACCTTATAAGTGTTTAGCCATGCAACACTTGATGTTGTTGCACCAAGGATATTGTGCTGAATAACTAAACACTTATAAAGTCCCAAAGGCGAGACCTATTGGCTATGCCAATGCGTGTTCTAACTAGAATCCTGCATATAAAAAATTATTCTGATTCACAGAATCAGGACTTCCAGGCAGAGATCCACCCAAACATGTGAAGCGGTCTAGTCACATGAAAGACTCTGTTGTAAATGTACAATGAAACTGACCATCTGTTACTAGTCACATTACCAGTGGCGGCTGACGCAATACTAAAGTGGGGGGAATATGGGGGAATAAGATTTTTATTTAAACTTACCTGAAGACGCAACTGCCTCAGACCTTTTCTACGGCTCTCATCCCAGCATGCAGTGGGGCACAGGCGCCCCACCCTATCCTCACGCTGCTCTCAGTAGCATAAGGGTAGCACTAGGATTGGCCGGGGCAGCATGGTTTGCCGCTCAGACAGTGCCTAAGAGCCTGTGATGTTTCTCCAACCCGGCAGTGCAACACAGCTGAGTTGGAGAAACCTAAGTGCGCATGTCTGTTTAAACATGTGCACTTACAGTGCACCTACCACTCCTCAATTGCTATGCATAGCCCCGCCTCTCCCTACAATGCTGGCATCAGCGGAGTCAGCCAGCAGTCATTTTATTTTTCGCTTGACTGCTGGCAGGCTGACCAGTGGAGTGACGCTCCTCCACCATTACTGAGAAGCCCCCCCTGCACATTACATACTCCAGAGGAGGTCAGTCCCTGTGATGGTGCTACATTGGAGCATGCCAGAAATGGGGCGGACCTGGATTGGGGATAGTTAGGCTTTCTTAGACAACCCCTAGCCATGGAAAGGGAAGATTTGGAACTCCACCGAACTGCCTCTGCGCTGGACCTCTCAGGTCTCTTGCAAACATTACACATATGTTTGAACACAAAGAACAATGTAATATTCTTTGCATAACAGGCAAACAACTACATCGCCTCCATCCTTGGAGACATGGAAAATAATTTTAAACATCTATAATCATCACAGATGCACTTTCTTGTCTATTAGCTCTGCCTGTTTTACACCTGTTAGCTGTGTTCAATTAGTTTTTCTACTAGTAATGTTAGTAATAATAGTAATAATTGCTTTATATAGTACTTGATACCATCATTTTCCTGATCTCTATGGTCTGTTCACTACAGGAGCTGAATCACAAAATATTTTTGGTGAGTTTTATCACATGTCCTTGGTGGTATTTTGCAGAGACGCTTGTGTCAACACTTTTTACTTCAGTATCATAAAGGTGGGGTGCTTCTGGTGCTGTTGTGCAAGAAGAGTATACGTATTAGACTGATGGACTGGAGTTGGGGTATGATAACACAATATAACATCACAATGCATTCAACCCGCACGCCCCACATAAAAGCAAAAAAATAACAATAACACCTACACTTAAACACAGCATCAAAAAATTCATAAACAAAAAAATAAAACACATCTTCGCAATACAAAAACACAACGCAAAACAACACACCAAAATAGTAACTATTTATTTATTGATGGATTTATTTACTTAGCAGATGTTGCTCTTCGAACTGAAACAGAGTACAAAAGAACAATTTCAGTCTCGTTCTGTGGTGTAAAGTAAACTAAAAAGTGTCAGATGAATGGGTGGATCATGGAAACTATAGCACGGGAAGACTGACTTCGAAGACAAATGAGTATGAGGACATCTTACAAATTTGAGTATGTAGTGCACTCATGTAACGCAAGGTGAAGAAAAGAACACTTCTGATAATTTTCAGAGACCAGAAAATGTAGGAGGGTGGGCAGTTCAAAATGTGGTAACATCACTGTTATAATAAAGAGGCTTCTCACCTTGTCTCCTGTTCCGTGTCTTTATTGGAAATACTTACAACAATCACCTTTCTACCTAATTAAAAATGCAGAGAGAGATTAAGGTTTGTGGCACCCGTGGGGGGGGGAGGGGGTTGTAATCAAATATTGCTATAACCAAATGTCAAATGATTTGCAGATACTTCACTGCGGAACAAACACTGATTCACTCTAGCTGCAGATGCTTGCTTGCAGTGGTTCTACCGCCCCTCCCCTCTATTATTTCTTATTTAGGTCTCGCGTAGACTGTGCATGCGCTGTCTCTTTGAGACATTATGTTTATTGTTAGTGGGCCTGAATCCCTCCCATAATTTACCAGTGGTGTGCTTCAAAGCCACTCTCAATTCCTTGCTTCCTGCTGGTCAGTTCTGCGGCGGCACTTCCCTTTCGTGCATGTGACCCTCCCCTAGAGCTTGGCCCAAGTACTTGTGTCCTTACACTGCTCGCACTTTTGGTATCTATTTTTTTCTTTTTGTTGAGCCATTCTACAGAGAGCATCATGTCTAGCTGGCTCTGACGTTTGTTTGTTTTAGACTGTTCAGCATGACTTCATCTCTCCCGTGAGTACTCACTATCTGTAAACAGGCCTTTAAATCTTGTTCTTCTCTTATCGCATTCGCATGTCAGGCTTTGTATTCTGAGGGAACATGGTGATTACTTTTTGTTTCACTAACTTCAAAGTGAGAGAATTAATGTGATAATCCATCCTGCTGAGTACTGATGTGAGAGGCTGTAGACTGTTATCTTTTCTAGCACACAACAAAGAGGAACTGTACTGATATTTCAGAATACATCACAAAGAAAACAGTAGAAATGAAGCACATTTATGGGGATTCTAAAGTGTGGTGGAAACAAGTATTTGAACACGATCAAAACACAATACACTAGTTGATGACATTGATATAGCAATGGTATGTTATGTTATAGGGTTTTATATAGTGCATGATCACTGTTCAGGTTTCTTGGTGCCAGGTTACAAAAACAACGCACTAAAGGCAAGAACATTTCCACCCATTATCATTTGTGCACAGTAAAGCTGTATCTCTGTGCAAATGTAATCGCCATTTTCAATTGTGTATGTGTTGCCTGTAATGGCAGTGCGCTATCACACCATGCATACTCCACACTGTGCCACTCCACTTTACACTACTCCTCTCTACAACACTCTACACCACTTCACTCTACAACATTCTGCTCAACTCTATGCCCTTCCAATCCATGCCATGCCACTCCACACCAAGCCACTCCACGACACTCCACTGTAAGACACTCAACGACACGGTTCACCATTTCACTTCACACAACTCCACTCTACGCCCCTCCACTACATTCTACCACACTACACTCCAATCTACCACACTCTAATCTAGCCCACTCCTCTCTACCCCAATCTACCATGCTCCACTCTACCCCAATCTAGCCCACTCCGCTTGACTCCAATCTATCCCACTCCAATCTACCACACTGCACTCCTATCTAACCGACTTCACTCCAATCTACCCCAGTCCAGTCTATCCCAATCTACTCCACTACAATCTACTTCACTTCAATCTACTGCACTCCACTGTACCTCACTCCAACCTACTCTACTCCACTCCAATCCAATTTACCCCAGTCTACCCCACTCCACTCGACCCCAGTCTACCCCACTCCATTCCAATCTACCCTACACTAACCCACCCCAATCCAAGTATCCCGCTTCACTCCAATCTACCCCACTCCAATTTACTCCAATCTACCTTTACCTCACTGAACTATACCCCACTCCACTCCAATCTACCCCACTCTTCTCCACTGAGGTCTACCTCCCTCTACATACTACCCCACTCCAGTCTACCTCACTCTACCCCAATATACCTCACTACAATCTATCCCACTCCACTTTAAACCAATCTAACCCATTCCAGGCTACCCCACTCTACTGTAAACCAATCTACCCCACTCCATTCTTCCTCAGTCAGCCCCACTCCATGCTACTCCAAAATACCTACCCCACTCTACGCTACACCGGTCTACCTGACTTCATGCTACCCCAATGTACCCCATTCCACTCTACCCCAATCTACCCCACCCTATGCCACGTTACTAACATTTAGCAATGTTGAACAGCAGCCACACTGGTGTACAACTTGGCAAAAACACATTGGCAAAGCCAGTAGCTCTTGCCTAGGCGAAAGCTACTGGCTGTGCCAATGCTTGTCCTTACTGGGGGTGCCTTCCATCCTCCTCCCTTATGATTTCACCTTTCACCTTCCTTGTTGTTTAATTAATCAGCGCAGTCCAGGTGGTGAAATGTCTGTCGACACTAAGGAGGCCGTAAGAGGCCAGTTTACTTTGCCAGACCTTACATGGCCCTTCCTGTTGCCTGGTTGCCGGACCTGCCCCAGAAATGACATCAGCGCGTCCATCCATCCGTCAGGGGAGAAGTCACTGTACTCTTGTCAGACACGCTTCCAAACTGGTAGTCATCAAGGCTTTGCAAGTCTGAAGAGCAGAGCGGACATGATGGAGTTATTTGAGGAAGCATGTCACTTCCGGACTCCCATTTCCAATTTCAGTCAGAGTCAGGGACACTAAAAGAGCTTCACTGGCTGCCGGTGAAGAAGAGTCCGATTCAAAGCACTTTGACTCACTCACAAATCCCTCTAGGGAGCTGCTCCTGACAACCTAAAGAGAAATCTCACTTGGACAGCAGGACACTACGATCTACTAATTCCAGAACATCAATGTTCCTAAAATCAGGAGATCCAACTGGGCTGGCAGAAGCTTTATTCACTCTACAGCACAACTGTGGAATAGATTACTAGAACAGCAGAGAGACCAGTCCAACTTTTACATTTTAGAACACATCTCGAAACCTGGCATTTCTCATGGCCATTTGGAGAGGTACATCTGGGCCCTTACCTCAGGCTTTGTTTAATAAGTAATGGTAGTCATTCAGCTCCAAGGCGCCATTGGTATTTGCGCACTTTAGAAACCTATCAATATCATTGTGAGTCGAACCGCGTGGCTCGGGTTGAGGTATCATTTTGTTCCAGCAGGAATGCCAGACATGGAAGAGGGGGTGTTTTATGAAAAGCACTCTCATTGTACGTCAGATTACATTCCATGGTGTCATATAGGAAATCGCTTAGCATACATTGAGTGGGATATAGCATGGCACAAACGTTTGCTTCCTAGCTTAGCAACAACAAATGGGTTCTGCTCTATGCACATGAACTTTGTCTGTAGTACTAAAGGACTCATTGCGAAGTCCCTATTATACCTCCTGGTACCACATCTCCCCCACCACCTTAACCGAAGCTACTGCTATGGGGGCATTGCTAATTGTGGGTGAGATAGTTACCGGGGATTTACAAGTGATACCCTCAGGATCCCATGCAAATGAGGAATTACTAGGGCAACTCATAATTCCAGACCTGTAGCGCTAATTAATGCCTCCATTACCCTTTGAATTTCACCTGCAAATTTCTAATTGAATTTCACCTGCAAATTTCCAAGACGTACTACAGATCTTGTAGTACTGATGGGGCCGGTAACTATGAGGGTCAAGACTGATTTGCATATAGCTGGTTCTGAACTGGGGTGGCGAAGTGAGCTAAAGAACGATGATGGATTCAACCCAGATCTATGACTGGGGGGAGTGTCTGAAAAGTTTCAGCGCTCGGTTCATCATCTCCTCGTGTTTGCTTTCTTCCCCCTAAGTTGGCAGGGTATGCCTAGACGTGGGTCCTTTGCTCACTTTGCCACAGGATTCAAGCTCGCCTGGCTGATGAGGGCTGTTAGCCCGAAACCGGTTCCAGTATGCTTGTTTCCGGTTCAGGGAAGACATGGCTTGGCAGTTCGGGCTGGACTGTTTCCATGAGGCACAGGGTCAAGACTGATTTTTATATAGCTGTGTCTGAACTGGGGTGGCAAAGTGAGCTAAAGAACGATGATGGATTCAACCCAGATCTGTGACTGGGGGTTAGTGTCTGAAAAATTTCAGCGGTCCGTCCATCATCTCCTTGTGTTTGCTCGGTAACCATGAGGCCCTGAAAGTGTCAGGGCATTTAGATCTGGAGATGGGAATATGTGGCCCAAATACTGAAGTACACCACAGGCATAAAGCCTCCATATTTGATTAGCACAATTATTGGGCCAGGATCCTTCAAGGTAAACATTCCTCTGGCTGATCACAGGACCGTTCTATGGCCACTGCATCCCATTTGACATAGTGTATTCTATGGATAAATCGCAAGGTCTACCTGCAAGTATGTATACACGGATGTATATGGCATTTCTAGACAAAAGACAGAGAAGCGCTATACATGGTCAAAGAGAAGCACAAGAAGATTATATGTTAAAAATATGTAGCTTTTGTTTCAAGATATCAAGCCTACATAAATTTCAGCCAGTTATGTATTTGAAAGCATATATCATTTCTCGGTCTTTTAACTCCTTGCTTTCCTGAAAATGTTGCATTGATGATACCTTGCATTGCACTGACTCTGCAGGACCTGGGGATCCTCCTGACCAGCTGGCACGGTCCCAGTTAACTGGTATGATTCCCTGGAAACTATTGATGAGCTGTGCCACTTGTGGGGAGTCTGTGGCCATCACACAATGATGGTCCTCCTAGAGAATCTAGTGAGGGCCACGCGAGCCCCCCATATCACACAGATATTCATTGGCTTTGGGCTGAATGGGGGAGCTCCCTGAAAGCCCCCCCCCCTGCACTAGGCCCCTGGGGGGGGGGACCCAGCTGACGTGTACCTTTTGGGTAGTTTGTAATGCACATCGCTCTGTGCGGGTGGCAGGACCAAACTGTGCTTGCAGAGAGTAGAGTACTAGGTCCCAGGAGTGAGATGGACAGACTGAGAGTAAGAAATTTCTTCTATGCCTCACTGTGGGATGAAAACACATTCTATGTAGGCGACAGCAGCTGGTCTCTGATAAGTGTTACATTAACCACAAGTTTCCGACTAACACGTTTATGTGCATCAAGAAAGAAAGAGGCGACTTTCACTTCCCGTGTTAAATAATATCACCATCTTGGGATGTTTTAGTCAGAAGACTGAGAGACCAGGTGCAACCAAGTGAAGAGAAGACACTGGAAGTTCTGGCCCATGATGTCATGACCTGCCGAGAACGACCACTGCCTCTCCAGGGGAGAGGGTGAACATGGCTACCCCATGGGTTTTGGGTAGTGAGTAAACTTCAGCATCTATTTACCTTCAATCACCCAGAGCATTTATAACCCACAAAATACCCTATTGTTGTCTCTTTTTTCACGGGTCTTGTGAACCTCGGAATATGCCTTCTTTCAGTGCCTTTTTAAAAGAGTGTTGAGTGGGGTGAGTGTCTGAATGCATAAGGGAGATTCCAAAAAGACTGTTGTTGCACAGAAAAGTTACCTTATGTTAATAAGATTTTGGTGAGCTTCCACCTGAAATTCTCTTGGCGCTACAAAGGAGAGATACAGAGAAACTGGCTTAAACATTAAAGAAATGAGTTTTAAATTTTTTCTTTAAGGCATAGTGTAAACTGATCAATTGTATGTTCTGTTAATGAAGTTAGCTCTGTCAGCCCATGAGACTCTCTGAAGCAAAGATCAGCAATTATTAGTTATCTCTTAGTCAAGCTAAAATCCAAAGGTAGACCCCTGGGAGAAGATAAGTTGGCCTATCCCCATAATCTCAAGAATTACTCTTACTGGGTTTGGTGCAGGTCTTAGCAGCCTGTTTTTTTTCTTCTTAGACTGACTGGAGTCGGGATCTTCTTGAGTCGGGATCTTCTTGAGTCGGGATCTTCTTGAGTCGGGATCTTCTTGAGTCGGGATCTTCTTGAGTCGGGATCTTCTTGAGTAGGGAACTTCTTGAGTCAGAATGTTCTTGAGTAGGGGTCTTTATCCTGGGTACCAGAGTGTGCATAGTTTTCAGCTGCCATCCCAGTTCTCCTCTGGGCAGTCTCAGCAGATGACCTTTGCTTGGACCTAGGTCTGCCTCTAAACTCAGTTGAATTGGCAGTCTTTTCTCAAAATATGTAACCTCTTCGAGTTTGCCCAGGTATGAATGTAGTATTCAATCACTCAATCAGGACATTTAAAGCGTGGTTAATCACCTGCGAGGGTATCCAGGCACGGAGAACTTTGCTGCTTCGAAAGTGATCAATTGAGCATCCAGGTCTTGAGTCCTTTCCTGAATTCCAGCAGGGAGGGAGAGGTAAGCATTAGTACTTATATAGTGCAATCATAGCAAGGAAACAAGAGAGCGCTGCACGTTACATGGTGGGACTGGAAAATGATCAACAAGATCTTTTAAGTCAAGTGGGAATTACACAAATACATTTCACACATTACATTTTGTTATGTCTTGTTATTACTTTATGCTACTATGTATGTATGGCACTTTAAATGGGGAGATTCTATTGTAGGTTCTAACGTTGCCATAGGAACATCATAGTAGTGTTCTTTGCCTGACAGATGTATGCTGGCTCCTGAAGGGATACCAACGCTATTCCTATGCTCCTAATAAAACATCTGTAATTTGGAATAACAATCTCACTTGATGACTGGACTCTTTCTTCACAACACATTTCCCATTTTTAGGCACAGGGAGATTGAGTGATCTGCCCAAAATCACACAATGTTGATTTTTGTACTGAGGCTGGGATTCAAACCAGGATCCCAGGCATGAATGAAAACGAGACTCCAATAGAATTCAATACACTTTTCTGTGATATAGGCATTCCTAGCTACAGTGTTAAATCATCACAACTCAATCAGAGCACGTGTTTGGTTCTCACACACGACACCCAGCTCTTCTCATATAGAACACAATGCACATGGGCTCCATCCAACCCTACGTGCTAACTCTTACCTGAAAACAGCAAGACAAGGCAACAGCCCTGCAGAGCCACACTACTGGCAGCTGTGTACGCTTGAAAAAACAATTACAGTGCCAACGGTGATGATGGGCATTAGTAGTCCGAGCTCATCTAACTAGATTGAGTAGTGTTGGTATCACCAACAACTTATTGAACGAGCCACCATATTTTTGTGCTATGGTGACATGGACTGCATTGTATGCAGCGAATCAGAGTTCGCGAAAATCAAACCCGCCTTGTAATAAAACGAATTAATGGAAATTGAAGGTGACAAACTCTTTCCAAGGGACTTTGATGCAGGGTCCGAGCACTTAAAGCTGCTCAGAGAAACTTCAAGGTAGTAAAGTGGTGGGAACAGGTAGGTGTATTACACCTTATGTGGCACACATAGCAAACAGCCAAGTGATGAGCTCGAAGTCACGCGAGATCCCTGCTCAATGTATGGGGCCGCCGCTGGCGTGGCATTTTCTATTCAAACCAGTTCAAAATACTGTGAGAAGTGCAAGCGTAAGAATAAAATCTAAAAAATAACACAAAACATGTAATACCCAGTAATCCGTGTTACGATACCAGGCCCTACTGATCAGTTGTCATAAAATAAGAAAACAAACTGCCTCGATTCCCCACCTGGTGCCCCCCACGATACGATTTCCCTCCCAAATATAAGTTAAAGGGTTACTACTTCTGGTGGCTGCTGGGTATGTGGGTTCCTTGCTAACATTGGCCACTTTACTTTTTTCGACCTTTTAATTTGACATTTTGCATAAGATTGTCCTGGTGTCTCTTTCTTGTCTGCTTTTTGCATCACTTCCTGCTGCCCTTGGGCACCAAACCTCTCAGTGGTTTCTTTGTCCCTGCGTGGGCTCTAAGGTTGATGTAATGTGAGATAGATCTGTTGTGCAGACATGGTTCACTTGGCGCCCATTATCCAAAATAATGCCAGAGTAAAATGGACGTTGGTATTCACCATACACCAACTATTGGAGCTCTTTCCATGTCGTGTGGCTAGTATTTTTAGCACTGCGTGCCCAGCTGTAGGACTGGTTGTCTTATCTGCACTGTTATAGTTTGCTCAATGCCGTAATGTACTTTCCTTGTGTTGACTTTAAACTGCATAAGCAACAAAATGTTACACGAGGATGTGTTTTTGACTTGGGGTAGGCTGGCCATGTGTCACCTTGACAGCAGGTAAGAGGAGAGGCAAACTTTCTTTTAAGAAATTGGGAAATTTGCCAAATAATTGGTGCTGGGGCACATTCAGTCAAGGTCATCGCCATTGGAAAGGAGCCAAATTCCTTCCAGGATAGACCGCAATGGACTATGTGGTAGCCTTGCTCCGCATTATGCCGTTTACAGTGGCCACCTGAGTTTTTCACTGTTGTGGTCTTGCTAACTCTGAGACTGGCTGTAGCGAAACTGACCTCCGTTCGCAGAGTTAGGAAAGCTAGAGTCGGTGATTGCGCCTTCAGGCACTTGGCTTCCACGATTTGGAATTCTCTACCTGTGGAGCTTCGGTTGGCTTCATCTGAATCGGTTTTCAGAAAAAAAAACTGAAAACCTAGCTGATGCCTCCCATTAAGATCCTCTGGTATGCTTAATTTCCGGAACTTTGTTTCCTAGCGCTGGGACACTTTAGGTGAAGTAACCATGCGCTTTACAAATGACATTATATTAATATCATCAAGATACATATCATACGTATTAATTACAGCTGCAATGTAGAGTGCAACAAAAGAGCATAGAGATGTGGTGGCAAGCTCCATATCAAAGCAAAAATTTATGGTATGTTTCCATTCCTTTGCAAAGTCTCCATGCACTGGTCCTGCGTCCTCCCAACCAGCGGTTTGCCAATGTCTCCAGCATGGTTCCCAGCAAACTGCTGCCAGACGGATCCAACAAGCTTTTCCTACATTTTGTTCATCACACAGTCTCCTCCATGTTTATCTTGCTCTGTGATAGCTCCAGTTACCCTGCAGGGCAATGCCAGCTCTCCCTCGACTCCTCGCCACTTCCTACCAGTTAATCCTCTCCACCGTGTTTTGATGCTGGCCACTACCGAGCGCCCTGCAGCCCTCCTGGAGACTTCTTGGTCCAAGAATTTGATGGTTTTGAAGCGGTCTTTAAGTGAGTCTGTGATATAAGGAGCAATGCCTTCTCCAGTGAGAGAGAGAGAGAGATACATGATATGTCTTCTCCTGCTCCCTATGGTTCCCCTACACAGCTCTACACAATCAAAGATCTTCCCCAAGGTGTTCACCATTGGCGAGTGTTTGTGCAATGCGAAGCCCCGTAGTTTGCCACTAATAGGGCTTTTCAAAGCAGAATCAAGATAGAAGCTAAAGACATACGATTTTCCACCAGCAAAGATACATTTCAAAATGAATAATGATACTTCTAAAGAACAGTAGCCTTTGAATTACTCTAGCAAACCTGGGATTTCTGGGTGGGAAAACCCATGATTTGGTAAAAGGCTCTGGTGACAAATTGTACAGTTTCTTGAGTAAATGAGAGACCCTGCCTGAGTAGGTGCATTTTGGACCTACCCTCGGAAGGATGGGCCCAGTTTCACCAGGGCCAGGGTGTGGAGAATAGTATGGCACATATCTGTTGAGGGACTGTAGGCTAGACAGCGGATGCACTGTTTGTTTTATGCAGTGCTCAATTTGTACCAGTGTTTTCTGATGCTCGGCGCCAGCACTTATTTCGTTACACCGGCACATATTTAGGGCAGTCCACCACATAGTGACGCTGTCTGTCTATTAAAAAACACACACACACCAGCTAAATGTTTAACAGTAAAATATACGATTCAAAATAATACCAGGTTGCTCAGGCTATTATTATAGCTTTGGTCACCTAGTACAGTCCAAATTGTAAAATTTGTATGACCACACAATGCATTGTGGGTAGGGGTGGTGCACAAGAGGGATGAATCAATGTGTTAGTGAGGCGGGAGAGGCAAACTAATTCTGTGCGGTGGGAAAGTATGGAGGAGAGACCAGGTAAAGTGTTCGATGTAGGCGGCTGGAGAGACAGTTTCAAGTATTCGGGGAAGTAATACACAATAGATAGGATAGTGGACGGGGCATAGACCATATAATGCAGTGGAGGAAAGGTAAGGGATGGAAAAGATAATGCAGTCGAGGAAAGGTAAGGGATAGAAAAGATAATGCAGTGGAGGAAAGGTAAGGGATGGAAAAGATAATGCAGTGGAGGAAAGGTAAGGGATAGAAAAGATAATGCAGTGGAGGAAAGGTAAGGGATAGAAAAGATAATGCAGTGGAGGAAAGGTAAGGGATGGAAAAGATAATGCAGTGGAGGAAAGGTAAGGGATGGGAAAGATAATGCAGTGCAGGAAGAGCTCCAGCATGGACCAGGGGCCGCATAATGAAGATCTGCGTTGGCTCAGGGCAGCGCCCCTCCTTTTTCGAGTTTGAGGTGTCTAAAGTTCATACATATAACTTGGAATTCTCCTAGTTCAAATATGAAATGCAGAGAGTACAAGTCGGAAAGTAGGAGCAGAGATTGCCTCTCTCTCTTTCCGACTTGTTCTGTCCAAAATTCAGGCATTAATTCTGATATATTCTGAGTCATTTATATAAACTTTAGATTCTTCAAACTAAAACAAAACCGACTCGACTCAGAGAGGGAGACGAGGTACAAGGGACACAAAGTGAGTAAGGGAGATGTACACCAGGCCATTTATTTGGAGGTATTATATTAGTGAGAAACTAGGTCGTTTGGAAGTAAGGAGGGGTATTCAAATTGGCAAATTCGCATATTTAATTCAACCATTTGATGGGATGTCGTGGTCAAATTTACAATATGTTTGGAGCGAGCTTTTATATTTTCACGACCAGATCAAAAGTATTTGGAATGGTTTTCAGCATTTTGTTCGAACTATTGTAACCTGTTCTGCTGAAAGCAACAAGACTTGCACCTTTGCCTGGGGATCTATCTAATTGTCAGAAACTAAGTCTCTGCATGAGAATCCAGTGTCACATGAGTGGGTAATTATGCGTCGATCAATTGGACTGCAGGATCTTCCCAATTGTTTTTAATGTGTTGTTGGATTGAATTGGTGCAAATGCAGTTGACTTGACTTACATACAATTACATCTCCAGCACTTTGACAAAAAGCTCTGAATGAGATGGCATTGCATCTATACAGGGCTGAAGTGTCAATAAGGAATACGGTTGAAGGAAGGATTAGGTGGCAGAAGAGCAGGCCTGAAGGTTGTTGATCTTGGACACATTTTTTAACCTACGGGCATGAAAATAAAATGGCAAATCTGATGCTGTTTACTGTCACAGTAGACTTTCAGTTTTAAATAAGCTAGCAAGTTAGGCAGCAGGTTTGCAGGCAAACATGTATTAGAGCACTCTGGCTGAATTAGACCTGCACCTCTGACTAGTGGCGGCCAGTATGACTTGCAGGTGGGAGGGATATGTGGGCACGCGAGGGGGGCATGGTGGGGGGTTAATTTAATTTAAAAAAATATAGATTATTAAACTTACCTTTCCGCTGGCCGGGTCTTGCGTCTTCTCTGCTCTCCAGGAACAGGAAGCAGAAGCAGGCAGCCAGGCTCCCTCCCTCCCCTAAACCAATCACAACGCTGCAAGCAGTGTTGTGATTGGGCGGGATGCCCCCCAGCCAACGGCTTATGGGGAGGCCATTTTCTCCATGTAGGCTGCATTGCAGCCTGCATGGAGAAAGGCAGAGTGCGCATTACTGGTTTGGGTGGCCCCAGGGGGCGGTCCAAACAGTCTTTGTGCACTCGGGAGTGAGCAGGCACACCACTCCTCCCCTGTCCTGCTCTCAGAGCAGCCCCCCCGCCCACAACCAAACATAAAATGTTAATAACTAGAAGTTATTACCATTTTATGTTTCTGTTTCTGGCACTGCGAGAAAGCAGTGGGGCGACGCTCCTCCACCCTAGTGAAGGAGCCGCCCCTGCCTCTGACCTAAAAACCCAAGACTAGTGTATACATGATGTACTGGACATAGCCCATGTTGCTGCCCTGCATACTTCCCCAATTGAATACATCTTTTGTCAGATGAGACGATCTCCTGAATCCCAAATATCAATACCCTCCACAAGGTTAACTCCATAAGCTCGTCTCCTCAATGTCAGTTTCATCTTGTGCCAGACTGACACCCTGCGGAACCTACTTGTGGTACTGCAGAGTCTTGTTGATGAAGACTTGAGCTGGTTGGTGTTTGAATGAGGAAACGTCCATTAGGACTAAGCGCCATTCACGCAGTGCCTTCACAGTGCCAAAAGCAGAACAAATGCGTCTTTAGCACGCAGTTGCTCTGCACGCAAGTCATTACAACGACTTGCATTAGGGGGGCGCAATGGTGGAGTGGTGTTGGAATTAAAGTCCAACACCTTCCCTACTGTTGAGCAGACTGGAGTTGGACTAGTAAATTAAACTATTCCAATATCCAGTGCCCCCCTAAGGCAAGTCGTAAAAACGGCTTGGGTGCAGAACAAATGTGTGCTAAAAACGCATTCGTTCAGATGACGGAGTTCCTAAGGCATGCCTGAAAAACACATGTGGAATGGCGTCATACATTCGTTTGAGTGATAATCTACTGGAAGTGGGTAATTTCAGGATTGGCCAGGGAGGAACATCTCTACCAAGATTTTTGTTGTAAGCATAGTAAAACAACGCCCTTCGCAGCTGAGTACAAGAGAGTACTTACACACAGGCCACAATTACATTACAGGCAATAATTACTTTTATCATCCAGTTCCCATTGAGTGACAATTCAAAAGGCGACATCTTGTAGAAGAACAATTTTTGCTCACAATGAATTTGTCCACACACAATACACATGTAATGTGCTGCCAGCTTACTCTTTGCTCTGTTGGAAGACTAGCACAACGCATCATATTGCTACATTTATATTTGATAAATCAAGTATAGGCAGTAGCCGTACAGCCAGTATTAGAGCCATTCCTATGGTCTCAACATCCAGATTGCAGCTACAAGTCCTCGTGCAGGGATCGCCGAGGACTATGAAATGGGCAAGGGATAGACTCGCACAGAACCATAAGGAAATAGGAAGTGCTGTCGTGGACATATAGGTGTGAAATGGGTGCTCTTGATGGCCAGATCACTGACAAAACTTTATAAGAACTACCTAGTAAATCGATAACATGAGTTTTCTGTAGATTCATCTTATGTGGCTAGCCTGATAATATCGCACTGTCCGACGTTGCAATCCTTGGATACGTCAAGGCTTGCCACTTCTTTTGCAGTAGACCACCCCAGCTGGTGAAGTAGCCTCTGGAGACCAGGAAGGACTGGGTATGTACCACCACTTGTTTCTGAGCTGCAACTGGAAGACTCCATGATCTTCAATAGATCACAGGTCAGACATTTGAAAACCCCCAGAGATACAGAAGGACGGCCACCTCGCACGCCCTTGAACCCATGGCTTTATTTTGTTACCGGCTACACAAGCCTTAACCTATCACACTGCCATGGTGTTACAACACCGATTGCTTGTACAAGACGTTCCTTGCATACTTTATTTAGTTTTAAACTTTATGCAGCTATTTTATCTGCAACAGGGATCAAGTTAATAATTGTTCTTGCCTATGGGCGCCAGTCGTGCAACCCAGTGGAATATTAACTATATAAAAGTCACTTGTGCGTAAGATGTAAAATTGTGAAATTGAACTGAGAATAACTGCACTTCGTAGCACAAAGACACTGGTGCTTAACTAAAAAGAAAGAGAAGAGACTTTTTGAAACATGAGTGATGTAGAGGGCGATTCATGGATATGTTTTCACATGTAAGTTACACTTATGTACACATTGCATAAATTAGTGATCACCTGACAGAAATTGCCTGATCCTGATATGGACCTTTGATCGGTTTTAATCCTTAGGACAGTTCACAATGTGGACTGTCCGACCAGGAGCGAGACTTGTAAATTGGTCAATACACAAACCAATTTAAGATTCTCTCATGCCCTGGAAATTTACTCTTGCGAAGAGTGGGAGTAAATCCCTTTGCTGAGTGGAAAAGAAAGGTTACTCACTATGGGAAGGGCATTGTACGTTGAGAAATTATTCTCTGGGAAGAAAGAAAAGAAACAAGCATTGGCACAGCCAATAGGTATCGCTTCTGCGAAATCCTTTGGTTTAGCCAATATTTTATCTAGACATGTTGCACAGCAGCACAAGGTGTTGGACAACATGGCTGAAAGCTTTAAACAGAGTGCCAAGATGGGGCCAGCGGTGACTACGTTATAATGCTTTTTTCCCTTCATTAAACATGTTGCAGAGCAGCTCATGTGGCTGTGAAATATGTGTAAATACAGTGCAGGGTGCGTGGTAAAATACCACAAGTGTGGGGGGGGTGTGGAGGGAAAAAACAGACAGGGTGAAAATTGGACAGAGGGGTGGGGTGAAAATGTGGACGGCCGGGGGTGAGGGAAAACTGACGATGAGAGGTGGGGGTAAAACAGACAGCAGGGAATGGGAGACGTGCAGTGCCATGCACTCTTATTGAGTGCTTGGCCCACATTTAAAAATAAAGTACCTTCAGGAGAGCACGGCCAGTGGAGGAACACTGGCAGCAAACAGGAAGCTGTGCTGTGTCCATGTTCCATGGCAGGGACAGAGGCCCGGAGAAGAATGCAGGAGTAGGTGAGCAGGAAGCAGGAGGCATGACCAGTAAGAGGCAACGAAACGAGAGTGAAGTGGACGCCAACCAGTGGTAATCAATGGGTCGGCTCTAGGCCCATTTCTACGCTTTTGTTGACAACGCATGCACACTGTAGGCGACACCTAAAAGATGTTTTCACATTCCTCCCACACATGCCTCTGTGGATTTACTAGCAGTTTCCTGGAAAGCTAAAGTGTTCATGGATTTCTGGGTGAAACCCTGTGGCGCGTTGCCTATCCCAAAATATGCTCAAATCTATGCAAGTTGTAGGCATAGGTCCTCACTGCATAGATTGACACGTCTTTGTTAATCATGTCCACAGTGAGAACATCAGGGGTCTGGCGCGGACTTCACTTATAGATAAATGTAGCATTTGATGGTCCTGTGTGGCTCTTGCGTGCCCCTATCGTGCTTGTGGCCCCTGCGTTGTACCCACTGTGACTGCTGCTGTTTGAGAGTCCCCCGCCTCTAGTGATTACCAGTTGCACTGGCTGGAGGTGTAAGCCAGTGGCATAACTCAAAATGAAGGGGCCCCATGAACTGTATGTTAAGGGGCCCCGGAGTCCACCCACCCACAGCTGAACAGCTCAACGATAGGACTTTGCCCCTCCTGTTATGGATGGACTGCGAGGGAGGTGCTTGGGGCCCTTCCACAATCAACGCAAACTTGTGTTTTGATTAAACATTAAAGACACAGAGGTAGAGTGGCCCAACATCAGGGTGAAAGGCCATGTGATCCCGCATTCTGTGATGTAATGAGCATGTGATGTCACTTCCATCACGCCCAGCATGTTGTTGAAATGCCCCTACACCAGATAGACACCATGCTGGCTTGTGGCTTCTGCAAAGATAACAGTCAGAATTTCAAAAAGCTAAAAAAGGGTAAAGTGCCAGAGAGAACTTCTCCTAGCATAGCTGAATTGGATTAGAGTGAAAATGTAGATTTTCCCCAACCTTGTGGTCAGAAAATCTGGATTTTATTAAAGACACGGAGGCTAATATTATTGCAGTCTTTATTTAGCTCAAAATTCCTCTCTAGTGCAATGTAGACAAAGACTCCGGTGAGAGTAAATCAAGAATATTTACATTTCTCACTGGTCAAAAATCGTTAACTTTGGGGCCAAAAGTAAAAGATAAAATGTGACAACTTTGTGATCGTCCTCGGTTTACTCTGCCAGGGAAGCATGTGACATGTTCTACGTTTTGTGAGGCCGGTGTCCATCGTTTCTGTGGGATGAGAGAGGTTCAAGCCTAGGAGATAACCTTTCACCTTTCACCTTTGCGAAGGGTGCTTGTCTTGAACATTCCTGAACTCCTGCTTCCATCGCTAAGCGAGTGGTTGCTTACCTGAGATGTTGATTATTCAAACTGCTTTTAATTAAGAATTGTTTACCTAGGGGTCAGGTTACTTATTTATCCTGCACTATTGACCAGCACACGTGAGCAGCACCTGCTGATTGGCAAAGCACAGTTCAAGTTGCCTGCAAGAAATCTTTTGTAAAGAACTTCTCGAAAACCTGGCTGCTTGGACGCTCCTTTACACTGCAGCCTTAGGCACACATCGGGCTGAAATAATAATAACTTTGGTTAAGTTTGCCAACATTTTAAAACCTCGACGAACACTAGATATGGTATAAAACTGGGTGAACCATCTGAGGTGTGTTTAACATCATTTTGGAAAGATCAGATAAGATGAAACAGCTTTGTGCCTCGATGCTCCCCTACTAGGATTTTTCAAATGAACACAGTGTTTAGATTAGCAAACATGCAGACTATGACACGAGTGACATGCAGCACTCTCCGTGTGTGAGTGAAATGCAGCACTCTCAGTGTGTGAGTGAAATGCAGCACTCTCAGTGTGTGAGTGAAATGCAGCACTCTCAGTGTGAGTGAAATGCAGCACTCTCAGTGTGTCTTATGCCAGACACAGGCATTGTCACAGCAAGATAAATGAGAACATAGCAGTATCTGCCAAAGCCTCCAGGCGGGGCTACAAGCTCAGCATAGTCTGTTTTCTCTCTTTTGTCTTTACTCCTTAGTCTGCAGCTGGTGCACCTCGGTGGCTAAGTGCCTTTATTGAAGCTTTTGTCTAAACCTGTGTTTCATAAGTAAAGTTCACATAAGGGTCTCTGTTGACTATGGCAGCCAAGTAGCTTCATGTCATGAGCACACATAAGGGGCTATTCACAAAGGCATTCTGGAGTGTGCCCAGTAGTACTCCCGTAGTACTCCTTTACACACTCCTGCACGCCTTTGTGAATTATCCCCAAAACATCTTGTAGGAAGCTGGGTTTCTGTTGCAGTAAACCCCCCCCCAACCGCTTTTTGCCAGACTTCTGATGCACTTGGTCCCTGCGAATCAGGTTCCCAGGGCCTGTGTTCTTTCCACAAAACTGTACCTTGCACACCCAATTAGCACTCTCTGGCCACAGGTCAGCCCCTGGTAAATCGTACCACAGGTACCCAGGGCACTGTGTCCAGGGAAGGCCTCTAAGGGCTGCAGCACTTATTGTGCCACCCTTAGAGGTCCTGTACCTTTACACTCACCCACTGCCTTTGCAGGCTGCGTGCTTTGGTGCAGAACAAAGTGTCGATATGTCACACATCCCTGTGTGCCATGCCTACCACTCACTGCCCTGGCATAGATCAGTCACTCCTCTAGCTGGGTGCGCTTTACCAGTGGTGAAGGTATAGGTGCATGAGCCCTGTACCCCTATAGTGTCTAAGTCCATTCTTAGACATTGTAAGTGCAGTGCTGCCATTAAGAGTATATGGTGATGGGAGTTTGTCATTACGAACTCCACAGCACCATAATGGCTACACTGAAAACTGAGACGTTTGGTATCAAACTTCTCAACACATTAAACCCACACTGATGCCAGTGTGGGATTTAATGAAAAATGCACTCAGAGGGCATCTTAGAGATGCCCCCTGAAAAACGACCAGCCTCTGGTGGGTTCCCTGACTGGTACACACCAGCCTGCCACCACGAGACATCTTTCTGGACCCCTAGGATGGGAGCCTTCGCTCCCTGAGCCCAGAAACAAAGCCTTTCCTGGGCGGAGGTGTTCACACCTCCCCCAGGCCAGGAAGAGCCATCTGTGGCAGGGGAGCTTTAAAGGCCTAGCAGCCTTTGTAATGCGACCCCCAGCCTCTCCTGCTAACAGGAGCAGGCCCCCTTCCTGTCTCCCCTCCTTTTCGGCGGGAAGACAGGCAGGAACAATTAGCGAGCCCAGAAGGTGTGCCCACCTCTGCCAACCCCACGCCTCAGGTGGGGGAGGGGAGGTGAAGCCCACACTTCAGTGCCCACCATCTTGCAAATGGCAGGCACTCTCCAATCAGGATTAGGGATTGTACTCACTCCCCCACGTAGGGTGAGCACACCAAGGGTGTAATCACCCTAAGGTCAGTAGCCTAAAACGCCCCCTAAATACAGTATTTAGGGGGCAGCCCTGAACCAAGAAGTCAGACAAGAAACCAGAAGAAGAAAAGAAGAAGGACCGAACAGCCGCGCTGAAGCTAAAAAGTGGAGGACGCCCACTGACTTGGCCCCAGCCCTACAGGCCTGTCCCCACCTTGAACCTTCTCCAGCGCAATCCCTGTGTGTCCTGCAGCCAGCAACCTCGAGAAACCTGGAGGACCTGCCTGCCTTCCACCCCAAAGACTCTGTCTCCCGTGAACACAGGATTTGTGCATCAACAGACTCCAACTCCGCAAGGATACGTGGGTCTGCACCACTCTGCACCTGGCGCCCACAGCACGAGTTTGAGTGGCCCAACACCAGGAGGAAGTCTCCCCGGCCATCCTGACCCGAGATCCGGTGACCCCTGACCTGCCTCAAGTCTCAAGCTGACACCTGCAGCCTCAAACCCGAAGGTCCCCCCCCACCGCGACCAGTAGTTGGTAAGAAGATCTGACCCTAAAAGGCATCCCTGCACCCGGCGCCCCACGGCCTTGGGTGGCCCAACCAATGGTGCCTAACCAACCCCCAGCATCTTAACTTACCTCTCCAAGTGGTGGTTGCACCCAGAAGCCCTAAGTCTTCGAGCCTGCAGTGTGTTTGCAAACCGGAGAATCCCCATTGAAAGCTACAGGGCACCCGACGCCAAAACAGCCCCAGTGCCGCTGAAGGTGCACCTTTTGTGCTGGCCTAAACCCCCATTTGCCCTGAGCTTACACCCAGGAGCTTTGCTCCCACAACCCAGTGGCCTGCTCGTCAGCAGCCACCAACCGGAGGCGCCCTATCCCCCATTGGATAACATTGGGCCTCAGCACTCTGCACCCGGCCGCCCTAGTGTCGCTGAGTGTGTAACAAGAGTACATCCTTGACCCCTGAGTCTAACTACAGAATACCATTTCCCCCAACAAAGTACTTACCTGTTAACCGATAACACTATTTCCTCCATTGGATAACATTGACTGTTTTTCTAGGAAATGTTTTTTAAATGTGGAGTTGGAAACCCTAAGAAATCCTTTTAAAATTGTACTAAGTAACAAAAATGCTTTTACTCCTCTGTTTACAGGAAATGTCCTAGTGCAGTATCCAGGTATACTGTACTGTGTAAGAAAAGTAATCTACAAAGTAATCTACTGGTCATTTAACTAATAAGCCTATACAAAGTATATTTACTGTATTTCCAAAGCATTGCATTTTCAGTAACAATCCTGTAATCAAAACAAAGTGCATATACAATTGCAATCCAAACTGTGTTACAACTGCATTACTAATTTAAAGTATTTATTTCTTACCTGTGCCAGGCTTGCTTGGTCCTAGAAAATAAAATAACTAAAAGAATATTTTTATACAAAAACAATTGGTCTGAACTTCAGTCTTTGAGTCTGTCAATTCATTTTCTGACTGAGTGGGTACAACAAATGCTTAACACTGTCCGCTGATAAAGCCTTACTGCTCAACCACAATACCACAAATAGAGAGTGAGGTGCTATCTACTTTACCTCTGCCTACCTTTTGGGTTCCACTGGACTCTGTACACACTATATACCTCACTTATGTCTAGTAAATACAGAGCCAGCTTCCTACACATCTAGAATAAGAATAGTCTGGTAATATTCATACTCATTTACTATATATGGAAACCACTGTGCCCACTTTGCAGAGTTGATAATGGGGAGGTGGGTATTTCAGAGCGGTTTCACCCAGGCATGTAAAGGTACGTAAAAGAGTCCTGCTGTGACGCTACTTCCCAAACTCATCAATGCTTTTGTGAATTGAACCCAATGTTTCTGGGGCTTCCTTTGACAACCCAATGTGTTCTGGGAGTTGTAGTCGTGGTTTGTGTCCATGAATACACTGGTCAGGCAAACCTGATTACAATGCCTTGTCACAGGTCCAGGACAGTAATCCTGGTGCTCTGATCACATGAATCTGGGTGGGAAACCTATTTTTGTGAAGGATCCCATGCTAGAAAATAAGTACCTTGAGCCTAGTGCAAACTCAGCGTCTAACATCAACAACTGAGCCACTGTGCGCGTGTCAGATGTTGCAAGCACAATAGGAGCTTATCGAACCACGCATGGTGATAACATGGTTGCACAACTCTTGTCTGGTAGGCAGCAGAGATACGTTTGAGGTTTTTGATTTTATGTAGTTGCTTTTAATGTTGACACATTCTCGCGTGTGTTCAGAAAGATTTCATAAGCTGGTTTTGACTTCTGCCCTGCCATGAGTTTTTTGTTTTGTTTCCCAACCAATTGGATGATGGTATAATTTTGAAGACCTATGAATGGGCAGTTTTAAATTAATTTGGATATAAACCAGAATTAACCAAAAGGGATGACAATGCCATTTAAACAACTATTTCCCGCCATCAGAAAGTTCAACAGGGAGATACTTTGGGCTTAGAAGTAAGACAAACTTTCAACTTCCCATCAAAATGAAGTGGTAAACTGCTTAAAGGATGAAATTAATTGAAAGTCCTATTTGTGTCTACCCAAGGAGGGCAACATGGCTCTTAGCATTTTGTCTCATGAGGGAGAAGGTCTCTCTAATCACGTTTCCAGGATGTTTTCTCAACCATACAAAGACTTTCAGATTGAAAAGACACTGTACAGCCGATCCCCTGTCCCCGTTGTTTATGAAGTCAAGTGAGCGACCACCATTTAGGCTTTGTAAAAGGGTTAGGAAAAGGACAGAGGGGTTGAAGGTTTAAAAATAAGGTCAGCCACTGGCAATCAGTTGGGCTGCATTCAAGCCCCTTCCACTCACTGTCCCACTCCAAACAGAGACCAGCAATATGCATATCAGCCTTGACCCTGCTCCAATAGGAACAATCCATCCTGAACCGCCAAACCACGCCCCTTCTGGATGGGGAACACAGGGAACCCCAGACCAGCTTTGCTACAGGTTAGAGCAGATGCACCCATCTCTGGCACCGTTTAAAAAGCACAAGGAAAAACATTTAATAAGTGTCCAAGTATGATTTTTGTTTTAAGTTTGAGTTTATTAAGAACAGCAAAAAAGAACAGCAATACAGTGATTTAGAATAAGTCCTATTGAACAAAAACATATGAAATGCAAACATATATGAAAGGCATAAATATCATGCTGTGTAAAGATTAAATATACAACATTCAAGTATGCTTTTGAAACTGCTCGGGGATTCTCAGCTCCAGCCTGTAACATGTACATGTATTCTACAGGGAGGAGGCTGTCTCTATCTGGGGTCATAAAAGGAGTGAATGGGTGGGTAAAGGCTGCCGCTTAAAAAAGAAAAGCGCATTTCTGATTGGAAACACCGCCTAGAAAATCATGTTAGACTTTTTCTGTAAATCGGGGACTTGGACCATAATATCAGCCTCTCACCATCACGTTTGTGGCTAAAAATACGGAATAAGGTGATAAACATGCTCTTTAAAGATATATGACGTTCAGTTCTCAATAAAGGGACTTTGCGTCCAAAGATCAATGCGCAGAAGAAGGCAAAGCAGTCATTCATACCTCACTCGGCCTCTGTCGGCTCTGGTGGAACATTTAAAGGACGCACCCCACCTGGATCTCTAATTGGAGGATGTTTCCTTTTGCATCAATGATGCAGAACACCAGGGGATGCTAAACAGGGAGGCTAAGTGTACCAAACACTCGAAATAAATCAATGCACGAAGGTGTGCAGACTCCCAGCCAGCAGCCCGCCTCCTTGTCCTGAAGAGTCTGAGATGCAACTCCACACAGCCTTTCCTTCACTTCCCACACCTTGCCTCAGTGGTGATGATGTATGCACAGAGCTCAGGTCCACCTTTGGAAGTTAACTCAGTGGTGCATGCAAATCCCATTAAAACTCTTTCCCTTCACATTCTTTAAGGAATGGGCGGGAATCCCTTCTTGACAAACCACGCTTGGCCGTTAATTGAGAATTTTATTTTGCCACTCCTCCCCCTTCGGCCTCTTGTGGAAGAATACCTCTCTCAGGGCATTCTGTATGTTTCATTTTAATTAGTCTAAAGAGAGGTGAATTAATTCTCTAGGTTTTTAGGTCGAGCCTGGGTAGCGCATGCGTTGCTCTGCGAGCCATGCTGTATTGGAGTATGTACTTGAAGCCCCGCCCACTCTCCGCCCATATTTGTTATTGGCTTGTGTCATTGTCCTTCATAAATGCTGCCTTCTGATTCGTTTATAGACTTGTTTGTCCGTCCTTAGTACAGCCTTGTCTTCATACGTAACCTCCCACGAGGACTGGCCCTTTTATTTAGTTTGTTACACGGTACGTCTTCTTTAGCACTATTTTCTTTAATGAGTTGCTCTTACTGAGGAGGGCAGGAAGGTCAAGCATTTGGAATGCAATAGGTCTTGCATTTGCGAGAGTTTCAGCTATTGGCATTGTAAATGACAATGCCTTTATGTTATGTTTTAAGAAGCAAAACATAAATAGAAAGCATTGTCATTAGCTCAAACTCGTGTAAATGCGAGACCTATTGCATTGCAGGTGCTACAATTTGCGCCTGCTTGCAAGAGTTGAGGCGATACAAGAGGCCTAGGCTTCGACCATGGCTCCTTCTTAACCCGCACGGTTGGACGGGTCAGTGTGTCTCGCACAAGCAGCCACTGACACAAGGATGGCACAAGCAGTAAGAGGAGGGCATATCAGCATTCCTCTTCCTCCGATGATGCTATAGGGAGATTGTCAAAGGCAGATGTGGCAAACTTGGGTCCCGGAAACAGTAACAAAGGCAATACCTGTGTCAGAATTCCCATCCATGTTTATCCCCAGCTGTTGTCCTGTGGCTCCACCGAGCAGAGGGCATCCAGTCAAAGAAGATGAGGCTAGTTGAAGACCCTGGCATGGTCAGAATCAGAGACAGTACACAATAGGATGGGTAGATACTCTTACTCACTGGCCCGCAACTGGCAGAAAGTGGGGAGAGACTAAAGCAGAACCTGAGGCTGACTGGCCCTTGTGTCAAAGAGGTTGTAGACCTGCTCCCACAGTGTTGCCTGCTTTTGTCTACAGCCGCCACCATTTCAGGACACCATGAAGACAGTTTTTCTGTGGGAGTGAAAAAAATCGGCTCCCTTGTTTTGGTTTGAAGCATTGCTCCGGGAGGTCATTGAGTCAGATTTTCAAGTATCAATCAAGGTAGAAGTACTTGTCCTGAGCCTCATTTGTAACTCATTGATGACAACACAGACATCATTACCTGGTAGGCAGACAGCACCCTGAGACAATCATATGTGGCAAACTATTTGCAGCTTCGTGGCATCACGTATGATGAAGAACGTTTTTCCAGCTGTTACACGAGGCTTAGCTTGGAGCTTGTCAAAAGCAAATCACTGGCTTTTGCAGATGATTAACTTTGGTTATTCTGTTAAACTGAATTCCCTGTCTCCAGACTCTACTATATGGAAAACAAACGTGTATTGAGATCCGTGGAAGCAAAGGAGCTAATGGAGGAAGGATGGGCCTTCTGCAGAAGAAACTCCTCATCCCTTTACCAATTTTATGCAATTCTATAGCTGGAAAAAAGATCTAGCACTTACCAACCGGTAGTGACTCAGTGGCAAATTTAGAGTAATGACAGTAAAACCTCGTTCCAGCAGTATCACTGGGAGGCTTTCATGGATTGGTAGCCCTGCAGGAAGCCACCCTCCCTGTTCCTATTCGTGATAGTTATTAAAAGTAAGCAAACACAAGGAGATGATGGACGGAGTGCTGAAACTTTTCAGACACCCCCCTCCCCCCACCCCCGTCACAGATCTGGGTTGAATCCATCATCGTTCTTTAGCTCACTTCACCACCCCAGTTCACACCCAGCTATATGCAAATCAGTCTTGACCCTGTGCCTCATGGGAACAGTCCAGCTCGAACTGCCAAGCCAGATCTTCCCTGGACCCGAAACAAGCATACTGGGACCGGTTTCGGGTTAACAACCCTCATCAGCCAGGCTAGCTTGAATGCAATGGCAAGGTGAGCAAGGGACCCACATCTGAGCATGCCCTGCCAACTTAGGGCGAACCAAGCAAACACAAAGAGTTGATGGATAGAGCACTGAAACTTTTCAGACACTTGTGTTTGCTTAGTTATTAAAAGTAAACATCCCTGAATAGTATCTCTGATTCCAACAAGGGCCGCCCACCACTAGAGTATTCTCTGGTGAGCGTGGGATGGCCAATGAGGAAGCATGACATCCAGGGGTTGTGTGAGGCCATCCCATCCTTTTTTGGAAAATCCTTCTGCAGGGTCCTTCCTTTAACCATTGGGGGACAGTCATCCTGATGATGAAGGTAATGGTGGATGTCTGGTTTTCATAGTCTGCAAGCCTGATTAGTGGTATGTTTGCTTTTTTGTGTTTTGTGTAATCCTGACAACCTCCACGTTTCAAACATGAGTCTGTCCAGGGAGTTTGTGTCAAGCTCAGGAGCGCTTTGTGGCTAATCGACATCTGGAAATCACAGTATATTCAGGTCCAAAAGTTCCAGCTAATATTCTCCTTTGTCGACCCTAGGGATGGAATAATACATTTTCGATGCAACAATGCTTACAACTTTGACGGTGGGCCAGGGCCTGATGAGAGCAAAAACAGTGGTGGTTCATGGGTCCATTTGCGTCTCAAACCCCCTCAGGAGACATTTCGGGTGTTGTAGAGCCCCATTATCAATTAATTATGGTTTTGTCCAGAACTCATGAAGCATGTTGTGGAGCTGAATTCCATAGGTTTCATGAGAATCGTAATAGATGCCAGTCTCAACAGGTGTGTGCGACGCTGACCAATGACTCACTATAGGGCAGCTGGTCCCAAGAAAGGGCCTACAAAGTTTCAAATCAGAAAGAATCAATAGCAAACATCCAGGCACTACATATTGATTGATATACAGTGTTAGTCCACACAAACAGTGAAGGTGCAAAGGTCAGTGTCCCCCATTTGGGAGGAACCTTGACCAGTGCTTTCGTCAACTTGGTTCATAAGATTAAGCTATGGAATGGAGATCATCTCCGTTCTTGACAATGTCCTGTTTCTCTGTGGCTAAAAACACACTGGGTCAAGACCTTTATTTCGTCGATGGAGCTGTGCAGACCACTTCAGATGTTCTGGTGGATATCACGTTGCTTGGTGAGGCTCGACCGAGGTTAGATTGCTTTAGTCCAAGCCCTGCCTTTTGTCTGCTGTTAAAAGGCTCCATCACTAGCAACCTAGTGTTCTGATCCAGATCCCTATCAGTGGCAGGTGGCAATCTCTATTCTTTTACCATTTCCCCTGAGCGACAGACTGAGACAAGATGCGACGCGACGACCTTCACACGAAGGTTAGCAGTGAACGATGACACAGGAGACAATTTAAAACCAAGAATGGGTGATGCCAAGTTATTGTGGCGACATTTAAGAAGTTTCCCGGGAATGATAAGTTATTGTAGCCGGAAAGGCTCTTGTGAAGATGTGAGTACGGTTCATCCGTTGGACCGTTCTTGTGAAGATGAATCGAGTCTTTGGCAAAATCCTGATGGAATGAATGGAAGTGGCACCAGTATGCAGCTGTTGGAGACGGCGACAGAGCTTTTGCTGCTCGTGTGGGAGTTCTCGTCCCTCCTCTAGTCTCAATGACTTATAAACGAGACACTTGTGAGGTATACTTTGCGGCATTGAGTCAGATGAGAGGGTCCTGAAGACTTGTGGATGTTCAAGGGAGTCATCAGAGGACAACCACTTTAAATGCTTGTAGGCTCCACCTGGCTCATTTCACTACTTGGAGTTTCTTCTTTTTTCTCCAGCCTCATCAGTGTAACCCTCTTAAGCTCCAGGAATCCCCGCGTTACGCAGTTTCCTTCGTAAAGACCACATGGGCAGCTACTTTGACATTTTAACAGAAGTCCCAGAATTCCTATTGGCTGAAATCTTACACTTTTTCTCTTCAGCACCCGGCCGTGCCTTCACTGGGTACGCCCTGGGGCTTGCTTTTATTGCTCCAGTATCTCAAAGATATCCCCTTTGCAGCTGCAGAAGATGCTTCCTCAGCTTTACTGTCATCTGAAGCATTTTTCCTGTTGGCTCAGTGAACTGGTGGCATTATTGAATAATTAATGTCTTCTCTTCTAAAGATTTTCCTATCAGGGTTCTACAGCACCAAGGTCCCGCCTTCATTCCAAAGGCGGAGCCCTCCTTCCACACCTTCATTTATTCCACATCCAACAGCCCCAAGAAAGGGGCCTTCACTCTTAGGATGTGTGCAGGCCGCACCGGGCTCCCTGCAGATAGTTGCCTTCTTCCGAGATTGCCCCAGGTTGGCCCATTCCACTAGGTAAATACCGCTACCATCTTAGCCACATATCGATGGGCAGGGTTTGTTTTTTTTAACCCGACCAATGCTGTAATGGTGTACCAGGGGCACTGCAGCATCCCAGGCAGAACTTAGCGGGGGCATCAGAAGAGACATTTACCACACGCCCTCCACTCTCTCTCTAGTACTTTATCCTCTCAGCCCCTCCTCCCCTATCCCCAACCCCCAGGGACTTGTTGAGCGTCTGTGTGCATAGTCTCTCTGTAGTACAGTCATTCGTTGCCTTGTAGCTAGATGTCCTTTTTTTTAGTCTCATAGAATGATATTTACGTATGGGATAAACATTACTGTGCTGCCTCTATAGTTCACCAGAAATGTGCTTATTTCCAATATTACACATTGTTTGATTAATAGTCTTGTATGATTGGCATATCAATGAGTTACCTGTGAAAGGCCCTAATACCTTTGTGGTGCAGGAGTTCTATATAAAACTGTTAAATAAAATACAAGCACACATACATGGGTTACTGCTGAGGCTTTTGGGCATTGTTGTCCGCTGTAAGGGGTTCTACTTTGGATTGCTTTGCTAAAGCAGTACAGGTTGCATCTTAATAATGTATGTAAGAGTGCTGCAATATAAACCGTGTGTGTTGCATTTCATAATTGTCACACATCTTTTCCTTGGCATGTGACGAGGAAGGGGTATGGGTGGTAATTACTCTATTACTTAGTGGTAATCTACGTTTCACCAGGTCCAGGGGTTACTTGTCACAGTTATGCTGATAATGCCTTGCGTCCTCTCAGGCTTCGGGAGAATCCTGCTTGTACCAACAGTTGCACTGAGTGGAAGATCACTTTTTAGGGCTCCAGAAGAGCAGTCCTGCCAAGCACCACACATCAGGGGTTAGACTACCGCATTTCAGTGTGGTGATCCGCATCACCGCACTGAAATGGAAAGTCACGCATTATAGTGCCTCCTCAGCTGTCAAAGTGGAAGCGCTAACTGGTCCATAAGCTGAAGTGGAGGCGCGCAGTAACGGTGCGTGTTGCTGAGTGCTAGGGCAGGCTTGGGGGCTGACTCGTTTGCTGCTACAATGTAACACTCATACAGCACACAGCGCACAGCCGCATTTCTCAAACAACTTGGTGAGGTCTTTATAGGCGAGTCTTCCTGCTGCACAAGAGGGGAGGAGTTTGGAAAAACATTGTAAATGAAAGGGCAAGAGTGGGCCAGACCCCCACGAGGCGATTTACTCCTCATTATGTAAGGACTGTGACGAGGAAGAGTAATGAAGACACCTGGGGTGTAGCTATTATTAGTGCAGTTGGTGAGGTGGCACCAGGGACCGCATAACGAGGTAAGGGGCACTCTTTTCCCTTACATTTGGGCCCCCGGCACTCTTGCTACACGGCTGAAGATGCGCCGATATGTGGTGTATCCACTCGGGTCTCATAAAATGGCGGCTCTGTGGCCCTCCTGCCGACCTCCTCCCCCGGTCATTCCCCTCTTCTACGGGGTGAATTTCCAGCCAGTCCTTTGTCTGGTGTGTCTCTGTTCACTGAGTCAGCCACGGCGTCTCGCTTCTCGTGGTTAATGTCCCCTGCGTCCTGACGTTGCACCGCATTGCTCTGTGCTCTGGCGCGGTTCACCGTGTAACTGCGGAGCAGTAATATTTAATGACTGCGGCGCCTCAGCAGTCCCCGCGCTTGAAATCTGCTGAAGCAGCAGACCGCGCCGCCTCTCGAGGTGTCCCGCCGCCTGCGGGCGGAGGGTTCGCTTTTAAAAATAGGCTGCCCTGTACAGGTGCATCCACCCCTGAGGGTAGCCGTGGGCTGGCGAGAGACTGGGAAAGAAACGAGCTGAACTCTAGCAGCAGTCTGTGTCAACCTCTTTAATAAGTTATGTTTGGGGGGCAGCTGCGAGCACCGCACAGCGGGCGGAAACGTGTCAACTGGGGGTGTCAGCGGCAAGCCAGTGATGCCCTGCCAGATTTCCTAGGTCCATGCGTGATGTGGTGCTCCAGTCCATGTTTTTTTTTACTCTGGGGTTTGTAGTCTTGTTTCTGGTATCATACAACGAAACTACAAGTCCCAGAATTCAAAGGGAAAAACCTGGGCATAGACTTGGGAAACTTGGCAATCTTACAGATATTCCTTGGGCTCGATGGGGGCCCCATGAAAGGGTTGCCCCCACCCTCCTGCTCCGCAGGGTCTAGAGGGGCCTGTGTTACGCCCCTGCTGCAAGCACTGCACAGTTAGCTGAACTCTGTCAACTTCCCATGAACACTCTTGGAGGTGTTGGTTCAGGAGAGGGGCTTCTGCAAGCTCTGCACACCGAGCTGAACTGTGACGACCTCAGGCATGAGTTTTGCTGTGGGTCTGCTGTAAACCATGCAGAGCCAGCTGAACTTGTTCAGTTCCTGCCCTGAGTTCTTTGTGGCAGGGGATTGGGGGCTTCTTGCTGTAAGCTTTACACTGTGAGTTGAGTGGTCTCCACCTCTATTATGAACTGTGTGGGCGGGGTTATCTGCAAGCACTGGAAGGCAAGCTGAACTGTGTCAACCTCTAGCAAGAGTTCTGTGGTGGGTCTGCTTCAGGCACCGCATAGCATGGCAGGGGGGTGCTTAGCAGTGGGAAGTCTGGCCCAAAAAAGAGATTTCTAGCCCAAAGGAATAAGGAGGGATGTTAGATGGGAGGAAAAGGGGTCGCTCTTGCTGTTTTTAAAATGTTAATGACCTTACGGTCATCGATTATCGTTTCTTCTTCCTCCACTTCTGCTTTTTATGGGAAGAAACCATAAAGGTAACAATAAATCCCCGTTGCTGAGACCCTTTCAAACCTGTATCTAAAGCATAGCGTGCTTCCCATAAGCCATTTTACCCACCACCACTACTGACGTCAGCGGTCGCCGCTATGTAACCTGCAGGTCACAGACTTTAATCATAGCCTCAACTCTCAGTGGGCGAATGCACCTACTGTAGAGATACGTGCATAACCATCAAGCCCCCGGTTCTGATCTCAAAGAGAAAGCTTTGTGCAACATATTAGTCACAAGTTCTAATCCTAGTGAGATAGAGCAGAAGGTTAGTGCACTTACAGCAGAGATCTGCTTGTAAAGTGTGTGCCAAAGGTTCCTCTTCTAGTAAGATGGCTCCCTCCCTCCAATGCATCGACAGTGTGCAACATTCTCTAGCCAGTGATTAAAACGCAAGCATCTCACAATTTTTAGGTGAATATGCGCCAATGTAAAGAATTAAGTGCCGGTCCCGAGCACTGGCAAACACCGGTAGAATTTAACCTCTGCCAAAGACCAGCGTGGATGGTTTTTCGTAACTGTCCAGTCAGCTCCATTCCACGGTGCTGTCAATGGTGCTGCTACTGGAACATCAACGGGCCTCACCCACCAGGGATGCTGGCTGCCGGTCCCCAGCTAGGAGAGCCAGGACATAGGGCGTTAATTCATTGCAGTGAGCTCAATCTTATTACAAACCAAGACAATCCCAAGTTTATTTGTGGGTCCACCTGAGCTGTTCTAAGGGGAAATGTCAGGTCTGTTAATTGATTTCTGGTGTGTATTTTGCTCTACGAACCTTGATTATGGGAGACTAAAGAAACCAAGCTTCACCCTTCTCTTGTAACACTCCAATATTAAGGCCTGCAACGTGAGGACTGCCCAGCCCCAGGTATCAATACCAATACCGTAAGGTGTGTATTTACTTGGTGTCAGATCTCACTCTCAGATCTCAGATTGGAGTTTTTCTCTTAATTTACTCATTTTCCCCCATTCCGAGGACCGCAGACCAGGATTTCACACAATGTGCCTGCACAGTTTGACACGCGTTTTATTGGACGACGCTCGTGTGGCAAAACCACGGAGTGCACAATTAGTGACCGACAGCGTCGGACAGGGACAAAAAATAGGCCCAGGCAACGGAATAAAAGTGACTCCCCTTAATGAACCAAATAGCTCAAAGTGTCCCATCGTTGCGAATCAGGACAGTTTTCAACTTGTAAAGACATATTGTAAGTACATTTAGCAAGGTATAGGAGACAACATGCATTTGTTTTTGCTGCAGGCAATGCTTGTGGTGATATCAGGGAAAGCAACAATAACAAGCATTGTGATAGCCAATAGGTCTCGCTTTTGGGACCTTATGAGTATTTAGTTATGCAGCACAATATCCTTGGTGCAACAACATCAACTGTTGCATGGCTAAACACTTATAAGGTCCCAAAAGCGAGAGCTATTGGCTATGCCAATGCTTATTTTCTTTAGTTGTATATAGCGCGATCTCTCCTCGAAGGTATTGGAGCGCTTTACATGAATGAGCACCAGTTACATTACACAAGAACACATTCCTTTTTGTGTTTTTTAGGCACGATGAGATTAAATGATTTGCCCAGACTCACATAACGTTGAGCCTGCTCCTAAAAACACGTGTAAAATGTTGCTCTCCTCTATGAATACCTTAAAATGTGTGAAAAGAAGTGACTCCTTCCAACACCCCTCTGGCATCCTAGCCGAATCAAGGGTGACTTGCAGACAAAACTGACAGCTAATTCAAACATGAAAGGTGTGATTGCAGCCACTGGTACTCGAACACTTGTGATCTCCCTCGCCTTCCTCGCGCTAAAACAACTCGGACAATGTGTGAACCAGCATCGGCTAGTAATGAATAATTGCCAAGGATGCCACAACAGCGGATTCTAAAGGTAAACACATTTTGTCACCAGCCCCCAGGTACAGCTCTGTCTCTGAGGAAGCAACATTTCACCACTGCTGCCTGCCTACCTATTGTTTCAGCAGCCTAGTAACGATGGGTGACGGTGGCCCGGTGAGGCTTTCGGAGTTTGGGAGATAAAGGAATCCCAACCTTTCGCCACTCTTCATAGGGTGAGGTGGGGTCTGTGACGCTTACAGATACCACCCCATCCTATCACGAACAGGTAGAGTGGGGAGCCATTAATAAGTGCCATGCAGCCACTCCTCGAGCTGATGCTCATGCCGCCCGGAGTCGCTGCAAAAAGTGACACTACTGTGGGCCATGTAGGGGTGGTAATCAAAGCCCCCAGATAATTGAAATTCTGGGGCTGAAGTGATTTGAGCCATTTGCACTTGCGCATGGCTTGCCTGACGAGGCAGTGGCCTTGGTTCGGGAGGAAAGTTGCTTTATTTGTAGCTCTTTCGTCCGTTTATTAAATTTATGCTAAAACAACAGTTTAAACACAGAGCAGAAATGCGACAAAAGGATCAGGGAAATGCATGTTCACAGGCACCCTTAGCAAAGCCAGCGGCATAGTTATTTTTGTTGCGAGAGCACAGCTTCTCTTATATGGTGATCACTAATGGGTCTTTGTAGCGCGGACCACAAACCGGAGGGAAAAGCTCTGGCAATACGTCAGCCGGTGAAACGGTGCTGGTTTATTGAACGATGTGCTGCATTGATGCTGTGTGGTGCTTCAAGAGAGAGGCAGCCTCCGAAATCTAACTTCTTAACAAGCCAAGACAATCAGAAGAATCCGAAGAAGTGGCGGACAATCACAAGACGTGCAAGCTTGTCCAAGTACTTAGGGGGTCAGTGATCTGCACACAGAGCTCTTTAACAATAATTGGCATAATCCATCCCTGTAGCAGACATACGTGGACATGCACTCTTTCCTTAAGTCTTGAAGAAGCATTCTCTTTCAATTTGATGCATGTTTCACTTGTGGGTGTTGTTGTCAGCCTCCGGATGAGAAATCATGGATTATAATGATGACTTCATACTTTTGACCGCAGCTTGTGATCTTGAACAATTAGCTTCATTTCTGTGTGCCTCTTTTCCATTGCCTGCACTAGCAAGGAGGAGTGGGAGGGGCTGCAATGCCGCCTGCCTTCTACAAACAAGACTTTAGCAAGCCAATTCCCCTTAAAAAAAATAAAAAAAGCCGAAAAACTAACAAATTTCCTATCAGACAAGCATTGGCTGCGCAGCCATGAAAGTGACGCGGCCGCGAAAGTGAAAGTGATCGCGATCGCGGGCTGTAAGGGTGTCTGCGAGCGATGCACTTAATGACCCATGACGGAGGAAAGCCAGATGGCAGCTGCGCATGTGCATGCTCGCATAACCGCAAGCTTGAGGCCAGCAAAAGCGTGTGGTAGCACTTTGAAAACCCACTTACTAAATGTCTCACAGTGCAACGCATGCGCTGGCTCAGGTGAGACCTAAAAACCAAACAGCTGGCCCTAAAACCGGCCCACAAACTTCTAAAAAACCGACCCACACACGGATCGGTCAGACCAGCCCATCGGGCACTTCCTTATTGCCCTACAAGCGAGTGCGACCCTGGTGCCTGAGCTGTAATCCCATCTGCGCCCAGTTTAAGATTTGCACGCAACATGAGATTTGCGCAGCCCTCAGCACCAGGGCCTTAGATTCAGTTTACTCGTGATTTGTTGATCCCAATATCTTTGCTAGAGCTACTCACCTAACCTGCTGCTGCCCTCCAGACATTGGTAAACAAGTCACTTGAACTCCTCGGGTCCTCTGTAGTTTTACGCACTGTATCCCTTTCCCAATGAAATTGTCCTCTTTATTTGTTTCTGGGGTTCCCTTGGCCTGGCTCTAAATATCCCACCCTGCCCCGTGCTGTAGTTATTCATGTAAATGATGCCAGTGCTTAATTTATCCCCCAAAAAATGTGCCAGGGATTTCGTCAGCAGGCCACTGCAGCTAGCACCACACATTGCCACTGCCAGCACTGCCAGTGACAGTAACAACACAACTACTAACCATCACACTCCTACAAGTGTGACAATTCTGACTATTTCTGGCCCCCAAAGGTATAAGAATGACTTGGGTGGCAGGTAATAGTAATTTTTAATGTATATTGAATTAATAAGTAACTGTTGTTGAGGTGCTCACTAAATTAGCCAGACACCGCCACCTTGTGACACACTGTCACAAGCGCCGGTGTTGGTAACTAAGTGCGGTGCAAGCAACGAAAACCACTGGCTAAAATTAAGCACTGGAGGATGTTCTTAAGTTCATGGAGATGATGTACTGTCAATAGCGCTTTTTTGTTCAAAGAATGCACACACCTGTGTATATTGATAATGATACAGGTACTTATGGTAGATAGTAGTAACTCACCGGCGTCTCAAAGCAGTACATGAGATGTGACTATTGCTGGCTCTGATTTGCTCTGTGTGTCAAAAAGGAGCTCCTTGAGTTGTTTCTGGTAATTATTTTAGAATCGGTGGCACAGAAAGAGTACCACGGTCCCTAATACAATCAGGGCTGGCTTTACGACAGTGCGACCAGTTCGGCCACACTGGGTGCAAATGATTGTCGCACCGGGTGCCACCAGTGCTAATACCCGCTCTGAATGTAAGCAATGTCAACGGGCCTCACAGCTCCCTTCCCTGGTTCTGTTGTAAAAGACAGCCATAATTGAAGTGCAGTGAGCCCCTCAAACAACTAGGTCCCTGTGCCACTGCACCTGCTTCAGTTTTGATAGCGGAGGTCCTGCCAGATTGCTCGGTGAGTGATGCAGTGAGAGAGAACGAAAGGCAAAGTGAGCTCTACATAAAGGCAAAGCTGTGTCCGCCTAGTTGTACAATGTCCCCAGCAACTGGTGCATTCACCCCTCCGCTAGCTACCACACGGTCTTTCTTTTTGTCTTGTGGACAGCACTGTGGCCATCAAAGCCCGCTTTAAGATACTCCACTTATGAAAAGCAAATGAATGATTTCAGATAAGTGCTTTGTAATGACATTCTTATAATTTTCTTTGTAAGATGCAGGTATTGCCTTTTAACAGAAAATGAACTAGAATGGAGATTTTCCATTTGTCCCCCATTCATTTTCCCTTTTTCCCCCCGTTATTTTAATATATATTTAAGCACTAAGATTGTATTTTGATCTCTAGGCGCAGCTTGAAGCCCAGAAGGCCACCCAGGATTTCCAGCGGGCAACTGAAGTGTTGCGGGCAGCCAAGGAGACCATATCGCTAGCAGAGCAGCGGTTGCTGGAAGACGACAACCGCCAATTCGACTCCGCTTGGCAAGAGATGCTGAACCACGCCACTCAACGGGTAAGGGCCAGGCAGCCATATGTGCGAGTGAGCGTGTGAAAGAGTTGAGTGACACAGCATGGCAGCCATCTTGATAGTATATATAGACAATAAAGTTGTACTTAATTTCCAGAGGCCGTTGCATTGCGTCATGAAGTGTGGTAGCCATTATTAGGAGCAGTGTTTCCTAAACATTTAGCATGGCGGGTTGCTGTTATTGGCTGCATTATAAAATAATATGGCTTTGCAAAGACATTTGTAATGGCCACAAAGCATTGGCAAAGACAGAACTATTGGCTATGCGCGCGCATTGCGATCACCTTTAGGAGCTAATCTGCAAAAGTGATATAGGGGACTACAAGGTGCCTTTATGACATGAGGTTACATGGAGAGGCTTGTTCTGTAGAACAGATGGTTTGAGGGGGACTTGAATTGTTATACTGTGGACTGAAAGTAGATTCAGTGTTTAGGGGCCTAGATTTCTGGGCTCCAGAGGGTCTCTTGCAGTGTCCCACATGCCTGAATGTTTGTCGGAGGATCAACGCGTGTTTGTGCGCTGGGAAGGTGGCCGTTTTGCAGCTGGGTAGGGTAGCAATGTTCTCGCATGTCATTTGTTGATAAGGGAAACAGACAGACGTAAAATTCTTTCACCTGAGCACGAGTGGTCTTATCCAACTTCGTCCGTCATTTTGTCTCATGTCGGTGGTCCCCCCGTCCGCATCCTCCCACCTCCCGTACACCTTTTCCAACCCGTCTCTTTATCTGTGAGATCAAACATTCACCAGCACACACGCTTTTCTCGTTCGAACTCGGAAAAACTGCAGCCATCTCCTCGCACTTCTTTCTCTCCTATGCCCCGCGGCCCCAGTGTTCATTTTTATTATCTTGATAACTTTGGTTTCCAGGGAAACCTGTTACCAAGGCAACCGTGCGCAGCATTAGTGCTGCCTGCGCTCGAGTCTCCCAATGCAGTTGCGCGTTTTTCCGGTCAGCGCGAGGCGCTGCTCGTTACCCGGATGCTGCAGCTGCCCGGGGCTCAGAATGGTCCAGCCGGGCCTTCAGTGCCTCGCATCTTTACAAACACAGTTTAGGCTCTTTGGATAAGATGGTGGGATACGTCATGGCGCGGATGCAACACATAACTAACCCAGCTCTATAGCAGCGTAACTTTGTTGTCTCCTGGTGAAGAAGGAACAGTTTCTTAGGGGCAGTGGAAAGGAAGGACCGAGTTTAGATAGGATTTCAATGAGAGCTGATATTACCGTGAGTAGGCCACGAAATTATAGGTTGGAATGGCTTTTCAGGACTTGGAGACCTGCACCACGAGAACCAACAATCTGCCATGGACTGACAATAGGCCTGTGTGTCCAAATAAAAGTGCCCTATTAGTGAATTAGCTATCTAAAGAAAGTGGTCCATGTTTGCAAATTGGAGCAGATTTGAACTTGTAAAGACAAGCTATATATAAGGGTATTTACATGGCATAGAAGACTGTATAGATGTGAGGTTGCTGAAGGGAATGTTTGTTTTAATATCTGGTCCGGCAGACCATAAAACTGGCCCATGAACAGCCAAAAAACAGCCACACACTGACCTGCCACACCAGCCAGCCGCCAATGCCTGGTTGCCCTGTAGACCAATCAGACCCTTCAAACTAACCAGCACTTGTGAAGCTCAGCGTACACTTCCAAGGCATTGCTTGATTTGTGCCGGTGTTTGCTGGTGCTTGGCACCTGCACCTTTTTCTAAACACCGGCACATATTTATACACCACAATCTGGTGCTGGTTTTTTTAACAGAATTTTTCAGTGACAATTTAATATGTTTTTTAAAAACTAGCATGGAGGTACTGCTGTCACTGGTATTTAGCAGCAGAAATGTGTGCGCTGCCTGCTGCAGTGGACTCCCGAGAAATACTTTGGGCCCTGGCACTTAACTTTTTACAAGTTAGCCACTGCGCCACTATGATCGTTTGGTGCCCGTGGTCTGCTTATATTTAGGTTTTTAGAAGTTTTCAGCAGTGCCTCACTGCTGCAGTAGAGTGCTGGACGCAACGGAATCAGATGTTTAGATAATCATTCAGAAACAAGTGGAGTCCAGTCAGGTACGAGAGGGATCCCCAGTGGGGTGTGTTTCAGTTGCAGGATCAGCACTTCAGTCAAATGATTGGCTGAACAGCTCTGTCTTGAGGTGTTTCTTGGAGCACACGTGGATAGCTTCTGCCTGTTGATATCAGAAAAGGTAGAGTCTATTTATAAGGCATGAGTAATTAGATACTTTTAAAAAATCCAGCATTTATGGCAGTTCTGGTGGTGACCACGATGGGTCAGTGAAGGACTCTCATCCACATAGATTATGTGGCATGCTTATCATGGAGCACTTTATGCGGAATGACAATGCATCTGGGTGGGCTCAACCTGTGACAAGGAGCACTTGATTGTGTAGATATGAGGTATTTTCTGAAAGTATTTCATTAAAGTTACCTAGTCTGCTACCCTATTAAAAGCTTTATAGGTTGAGCCTGGGCAGCGCATGTGCTGCTCTGCGAAGCATGTTGTATTCACGTATGGGATTGAAGCGCCGCCCACTTTCCGCCCATTTTTTCATTGGCTTCTGTCATTGTCCTCTGTAAACTGTGGCTTTTCATTGGTCAATAGGCTTAGTAGTCCCTCCTCAGTACCGCCTTGTCTTATTTTGTAACCTCCCATGAGGACACCCCCTGTTACGTGTGTTGCTACTCAGTAGGCTTCAATTACAGCCTCCAGGCACTATTTTCTCAAATAGCTTTGTCCTGCTGTTGCAGTCAGGACACTCTCTCTCCTAACCCTTTTTAGGTCTCGCCTGAGCCAGCGCATGCACTGCTCTGGCAAGACTTTTAGTAAGTGGTCTTCAAAAAGCCAACCACAGCTTTTTGTGTGGCCTAGAGTGTGCGGTTATGCGCACAGTTACGAGCACAGGCGCCATCTGGCTTTCCTGTCTCGTCATGGCTCATTAAGTGCATCGCTCGCGGGCAACCTTACAGCCCCCCGATCGCGATCACTTTTACTTTCGCGGCCGCGTCACTTTCACGGCCGCGCGGCCAATGCTTGTTTTTATTTCCTTTTAGAGCGCTCGCGCCTCCTCGCTCGTACCTGTGCCTGTCATTGCTTCTGTCCTTCCGGCGCCTATCACTCCGTCTGAGCGCACTCGCTGAGAGTAATGGGCATCCGCTTTTAAGCAATGCTTGTTTTATTTGCCGATTGCTTTGGTGTTAAAATAAAAAAAGAACATTGTCATTGTATATGTGGCAACATGCTCCATAATTTGTATTTTCTTGTCCCATAATTTTGCCATTCATGCCACACAATATGTTTTTTAAATGCCGCAAACTTTGTGTGGGGCCCTTATCACACTTTTGGGCACACTCAAAAGGGGGATGTTACGGAGACAAGTTACCATCCCCAAACTAATTTCTGGACGTGGTCGCCTATCGCCACCTGCAGGCCAAAACTATAATTTGTGTGCTGTAATCATATGTAATCGCCACAAGAAAGATCTGAATGGCGTCTGTTGATAGGGTTGAACGTGTGATTTTAAGGAGTTCTGCCTACAAAAGGTATTCCCTGTTCTTGTTTCCAAACATCCTCTCTTCATTCTTCCCTGGTTTATGTCACCCTTCCATGTTCCATTCCTTTGTTCCTTCTCACATGTTCGCTCCCTCGCTTTCTAACACTCTTCTCCGTCGCCACCGCGTTTCTTAATTTCCAGCCTGTCGTTCCCCTTTCTCATTTTCTATCCTGCTCTCTCAGTCACCATCTCTCTTCCCCTTTAGACCTGCCATCCTATCTTCTCTGTTTCATCCCTTTCTTTCTCGGGGTATCTCTTCTTTTTCTTTGATGCTCTCCCGAACTATTTTCTGTCCCTGTCGACCCAAGCTACCGCTCTTTCACACACTCGCATGAAGCGCCTTTTCTCACCCTCTCCTGCTCCCTTGACATCTCTTTCCCTCCCCTCTTAGACCCCTTGTTCTCGCTGGTCTTTTTCATTCCAGACTCTCTTCCCTTGCTCTCAGGCTCTCCCGACTTTTCCTCCCCTCACTCTCCCAGAATCTCCGCTCCATAAGTGAATGAGCCAGGACATCGTATATGGTCTCACTAGCTCCTCCTTTTCTCATTGCTTTCCCTATCTTCTCAACCTCAGCTCTCTTCATACTTTGCCCCGTCTCCTCCTTTTGTCTTTTTCATTCCAGTTTCCTGCCACTCTGTCCCCCTTTACATCTCCTGCTCATCACTCTTCTGAACCCTTCTTCTCCCTGGTCCTGTTTCTACTTTGTGCTTTCTTTGCCCCCTTTTCTCCCTCACTTCACCATCTTCTCGGACCCTCATCTTCTCCTCTTTCCCTTTCCTATTTTTAGATCTGCATTGTCCTTTTCCATCACTCACTCCCTTACATTGTCACCTACCTCTCTCCCACTTTACATGTCTACCCTCTTCTGACTGCTCCTTTCGTCACACCTTTCTTCCCCTTTATAGCCCATCTCTTTATCCCGTCCGTCTTTCATATTCTGCCATATTTTTTCTTTTTTACATTACCTTCCTGTGCTCCCGTCATTCTCCCTTCATAAATTCCTTATTGTCTTGCACACTCTCCAGCCCTCTCTGCCCTTACCAATCCCACCTCTCTCATCTCTTTTCGCACCTCGCCATGATACTTCTCTCCCACCTACTCCATCTTCAATGACTTCACTTCATTTCAAGAACCTTTGATGTTCCTAAACACGCCTTGTCCTCAGCCCACTCCCTCCCCCAACCCCCCTCGCTCTCTCTCAACACACTCTTACTTCACTTCCTGACACTCTCTCCCTCCTGCTCCTTCTCGCCTTCCTCTGACTCTCCATCTGTCTTGTTCTCTGCCTGCCCCGCCCTCTCTTCAACAGTCAAAGCCTTCTCTTTCTCCCCCCTGTCTCGCTCTTGAACCCCCACCCCACCAGCCCTTCTCACTCACACAGATATCTAAGCCTCAGAAATCCATTCCTGGGGAACCTTGGTAAATTGTAATTGCATTTATATAACTCTTACTAGCCCTGACGAGGTGCTGAAGCGCTTTCCCTGGGCCACATGCTGCTACCGAACCCACGGTTAGTGGCTAGTCATGTTATTGGTTATTGGGGTTAGTTTAGTGACTCAAGCAACTATTCCATGAATTCACTAGAATTTCCTTGGGGTAGATGAAATAAATAGCAGTTGGGTGTTAACATTAGTGTGGTGGGGGAGTTGTAGAGGTATGTGAGTTGATGTAGATGTTTATTGGGATTCTTCATGCTGATGTTTGGTGGGATTAAAAAAATTCAGATGACTGCAGATATGCTGAACCTTTTCCATGTTACAAGCAATAGGCAGTTCTCGGGCACAGCCTCTTGTCCTAGCCTCATCGCAGCCCTGGGCCCTTTGTGCAGCAAACCACTCACTGGTGTTGTTTGAAGACCTAAACCTTTCCATCAAATAGAAAACAAGCATTGGCATAGCCAATAGGTCTTGCCTTTGGGACATTATAAGTGTTTAGCCATGCAACAGGTGATATTGTGCTGCATAACTAAATACTTATAAGGTCCCAAAAGCGAGACCTATTGGCTATGCCAATGCTTGTTTTATCTTTATATCACGGACGCCAAACGCATTTGCAATGCAATAGGTCTAGCATTTGCGAGAGTTTAAGCTATGCCATTGTAAATGACAATGCCTTTTATTTATCTGTTTTAAAAACAACACATAAATAAAAGGCATTGTTGTTTACAATGCCAATAGCTCATAAATGCGTAAATGCGAGACCTATTGAATTGCAAATGCATGTTCTAGAGAGTCCCCAGGTAAGATAAAAAATGTAAGAGACAGGGCAGGGAGGTGATTATTAATTACTCTAGAGCACCAGAGCTCATAAGCTGGCTTCCACAGAATGGCCTGTTCAGGACAGAAAGGCATCTTGTGTGGCATGGATTGGACCCCTGAGCTCCTTTTGACTGCCATGGAACTGAGGGTCAAAGAAGTTTCCAACCTCTAGGCAGGTAGTTTGCAGTATGTACCTTGGGTATATGAAAATGCCACATGGCACAGAGTCCAGAATTGACTATTTTGTGATACATGCTTGTTTATTTTCTACCTAAATAGGCGAAAGCTCAATTTGACTTCATACAACGATCCTCCTGCCGTAGACTTACGATTAGATGTGCCAGGTGACAACCTGGAGAATGGATATGACACAAACTTGCATCCTTGAGGAATAAAAGAAATGACTTGGCTATTTACAAGAATGCCTAGACTTGAATGAGAACTCTGTATCCTTCACACAAACTTTAAGGGCAGCAGGGAAGTCTTATGTTCGAGGTATTATGATAAGGTACACCACATTAGCACATAAGGTGACACAAGAACAGAAATTGGAGTTAGAAGCGGAGATACAGGTTAACCAAGGCTTATCAAGGATCCCCGATAAAGGTCAACGTTAAAGCATTTACTTTGAAAAATAATTAATTAAATGAAATACTCCTGCTACAAGCTGAAGTGACTCTCCATAGTATCAGAGGGTACCATTATGAATACGGCAAAAAGGTAGTCAAACTTGGGTTCTACAACAAGACACAAGGTCATCTATCCCAGCATTATATGATGATAATAACTCGCTGCTGACCTGCCAGAGGGTCACTGTCAAAGACTTTGCATCATTCTATTCTCACTTGTATACTTCAGAAGCTCCATCAGACAATGCTAAAGAGAGCTTTCATGGATATACTACCCACGCCATGTCTAGCAGATGAACTCAGAGAAGAGTTAAATGAGGGAATCACAGATGAGGAAATCTCAGGAGCAATTCAAACGATGCCATCAGAGAAGTATATGGGTGCGAATGGATTCCCAGTAGAATTTTACGAATACACAAATTGTTCATTCTTCTTCGAGGGAAGATGTTTAGAGAAACAATGGAAATGACTGGCATAAGTGCAGTTTTTAATATAGCCTTAGAGCCCACTACTACCTTTGGCTCGAGCCTTTAACCAGTGAGCGGGCCTTTAATGGACAGTAGAGCCTGCTACAGAGGGCTCTAAGGCTAGTAGAACATTCCGCCCCTAGAAGGCAGAATGTTCTAATTTGTAAAACAAAGGCCTCACGGAGTTCGAGGGGGTTGAAATCCCTTTGGGCTCCGTGAGGGCTTTGTTCACAGCTATTGCTGTAAACAAACATTGGAATGTTGATGCTCTGAGCTTCTACTGTCCATTGGAAGCCCAGAGCGCTCAACATTCCAATGTTGTAATAGAGCTTACATTTCCATTATACCTAGACCAGGGAAAGATCCTCTGTATTGCGGAAATCATAGGTCAATAGCCCTAAAAAATGTGGTCATTAAAATACTAATTAAAATCTTTGGGCCCAGATTGAAGAAAGGCATGTTGCTCTTGCTCACAGTACAAAGGAACCTAGGGGCATATCAACAAAAACCGGCGATAATTGTCTCTAAGCGCACTTAGCGCTAGGATAATTGTCGCCGGCTAGCGTGAATTTTTATCGCTGAGATAGCGTGCTATTAGCAACGCTTATCTCAGTAGCGATAAAAATCCTCACGCTAACAGGCTAACGTGAGATTATCGCTGGAAACCCAGCGATAATCACACGTTACCTTGTTGATAGGGACAGGCAAACTTAGCCATGATATCCTCCTTCCATAGGATATCATGGCTAAGTCTGAAAAATACCAGACGTAAAAAAGCAGCGTTAACCGCGGTTAGCGCTGCTTTTTTTGTCTCTAACAGGGTTAGCGACATTCTTGATAATAGGAGAAATGTCGCTTAGCGACATTTCTCCTATTATTTTACTCTGAAACGCCCCCTTTGCATCTCATTAGAGATGCAAGGGGAAGCGTAGAGTAAAAGGGTGCTAACATGCAAATTTGCGTGTTAGCACCCTGTTGTTGATAGGGCGCTAGTTTTATCTCTCCTTTTTTGGCTTTTAAAGCCAAAAAAGCAGAGATAAAGCCCTTGTTGATATGCCCCCAAGTTAGGTTCGTCCTTGGCGCTCTTTTCAAAATCACATGCATACTGGGTTGCATTTATTATGGTATTCATGACAGGATGAAGACCAAAAGGTAGTCCTCTTCCTCCATGTTGAAAAATATTTCATTAAGTGTGGATTGCCGATAGAAAGTTTTTTTTTGTTTTAGTAAATCTATTCTAATAATATGTGTGCTAAAAATTGTGCACAATTCTTTGCTAAAATGAGAATGCTACACTCAACAGAACGGTATTTTCCTGTGTTTGACTAACCTAGGCCCAAACCAGGCCTGACTTCCTCACTTGGATAATAAAAAAGCCATGATGTGTGTTTTCGTTTGTTTTTCTGACACCGCACGTAAACCCAAACCTGCGCTGGTGCTCTGTATTGACATGCTGTTCTAGAAGAACTACGGAGGAAAGCGTTTGGCAACATTCATGACTCTTCCTGTTTATGACACACAGGCTCGCGCATTTGTGAGACTTTCACTGTTTGTGTAACTAGATCTGCACTGTTGCCTCTGATAGCAGTAGGTCAGAGTGGAGTTCAGTGTGTTATTCGTAAAGGGGCTAGTGCTAGAATGGTGGCATTAGATAACATTGTATCATTCTATGTTGTAATTGTCAATTCATTGCTACATTTGCTCACCCTATGCTGACTGTGCGATTTCCATTGACTTCCATTGTAAATGTGCCTCTAAAATGACTCGTTTAGTGGTGAGCTAGTGTTTTTAACTCCTTAACTTTGAAGATTGAACCTTGTTGGTTTGTTCGTGATTAGGTCATCAAATATTTTTGCCTTAACTTCATGTCATTCGTTTGCTGCATTTGATTGAGTCTTATTAAAAATTCCATGTGCAAACTGATCAATTACTATTTTTACCTTCTGTAATGCTCTTGAATGTTTGTTAATAAACCCTCATAGTTTGCATTTTCATTCTTGAATCCTAGAGCTAAGTTTCTGAAATGCTATTTGATTTATTTGTGTCGGGGTGTCATTCAGGGACACATTGCCTCATCTAGTCTTGAGGTTCAACACCAGTCCCGATCCTGCTTAGGCACTTTACCTCTCTATCTTATCTGATTATCTGAGCTGGCCTCTTTCACGTCATGACCAGAATGGAATGTTGTGTAAACTCAGTCTCTGGCTCAGCTCTACAAGATTTGTTTTCGCACCCACTGGTGACAGGAGTGAACTTAGTTCGATGCACCAGCACTGACTGAAAGGCAGGTTATTGTAGCCCTGCAGAATCTCACCCAATACATAATTGATGTAGTGTCAATGATTTTAGGTCACTAACAGGGAGCAGTGGTGATCCAAATTATTGTTCATTAATGATTTACCCACTCAAGGGCACTAGAAACAGAATATGAATTTCAAGATACTTATTTTAAAAATACTTATTTTACAATGCCAGGATCAAGTGCATACAATATTCGTAACATTACAAAAGATAAAAAGCAGCAAAGCTTTTCAATAACAGCGAAAGCAGGGAAAAATTGTAACATCACAATCTGTAGCCCTTAACACCCTCACTGTGCTATCTCTAAGCTTGATGCTAGTGATAGCACACAAATAAAAATTAAGCCTGAGTTTCGGAGGTGGTGCGCATACCCGGACAACAGTGTTTGTTGTTGTTTGGAATAGCTTGATAGCTATTTTCAGCACAAGGCCAAGAGCTAGGAGATCGCCTGTGGGCGAGAATGCAAACCTGGTACCAGTTTGTGCCGGCAGAGTGGAATGATTCGCAGAGCCTCGGAGAGTCTTGCTGGAGGCTTCTTCAGTCGAGATGGAATCCGGTGCCTTGCTCATCTGGATCTGTCTGTGATCTGGGTACCGTTTTCCTGACAGGTGGTCAAGTGGCAGCCCTTTTATACTGTGCCTTATATAAGATGGAATTTTCAACGTTGCCTTAGGACTGTCTTGACAAAATCGTTCTACATCAGTGGATGTACTAATAAAGTAAAAATTTCAATATAACCCATTGTTTGGGTTATGGTTATATGACTTTGAAAAAGGCACTTTTGTACTTCGGCGTTTTTGTCTATGTCATTGAAGGGAGAATATGGCACATTTAGAAGTCAAAAGGATGTGACATATTTACACATCCTCAGAAAGACAAAGGCCGCCATGTTTTAGACCTAGGAGTTTAAAGACCACCATTTGCTAGCAGGCCTATGACAAAATGGAGTCTCAACCTGCACAAAATGGAGTCTCTATATACGTGTTCAAGAACCTAAAACTAAATTAAAGAAGCCTGAAAGCAATTAAATAAAATAGATAAATAATAGAATTATGTCTGAGAACAGTCCTAAGATTTATGACATTCCTGGAATAATTTTAAACTAAATAGTCACTAAATTATCACTGAATGTATTTTGATTGATCTTGCTTATCAGACATATTCATTATACATTTACAGAATAAAAGCAGATTCTAGACCCACGCATTTGATGAAATAGCAGTTCATCACTTGTTACATGTTTAATAACACTTCTTTAAACTGAAATGAAAAAGGGGCGTCTGCGCTGGAAGACATGATCATTATGGCAGGAACTGTAACCGAACTTAATTGACACGGCAAAAAGACAGACGGCCATTTTCAACAGTAACTGCTTCCTGAGAGACAGAATTCCTGTCCACAGAGGTACCCGGCAGGGGCGTCCTCTGTCTCCCCTGCTTTTCTATTAATGCTGGAACCACTGGCAATTGCAATTCAATGTTCATAGGAGATAACAGGTTCAGACACCCCGGCCGGCAATCTTAACTCATGCTGTACACTGATGATGTCTTGTTGATGCTAACTTCCGAAACGTCTGTATCAGGCCTGATGGAGAGAATCAAAAGTATTGCTCCATATTATGGCTGTAAGATGAATTGGACCAAGGGTGAAGCTATGCCGATGACACTGTATACTATGGCCAGTTCTCTATGGGCCCCCATTTAAATGGGTACAGAACAAGAGGAAATGCCAAGGTGTAACGATTAGTAGCAACATTCAGCGGATGATTGAAGTTACTATGGGTATCCTTGTCGAACACATGCGAATAGATTTTGAGAAGTGGAACAAGCTACAGTCTTCTATATGGGGATGGGTGTAAACCAGGTTACAGGCAAGAGCGGTGGGGTGGGTGGAAGTTGACATACGACGGGATAGGGAAAATAAATAAATAAAACCACTTACCTTGCGCTCGCTACATTGTCGAGTTGGTGATGCAGCATGCTCAAGGTAAGTGGTTTTTACTTATTTCATTTTCCCTATCCCGTCATATGTCGACTTCCCCCCCACTGCTCCTACCTGTACTGACCGCGATTGGTGCAAACAATAAAGATGGTAGTAGACCTCTGCCACCCCCATCCCTCCCCGATTTAATCACATGTTTGGTATGCTAGGGATCATAGACTCTCACACCCATCTTTAACAAATTGATTGTCTGATTAAAAATTACATTTTGCAGAACGTTTCGCCAAGACTGGCAATGGCAAGATCACATGCTGAAACTACATCCGTGGGTTTTCAACTACCTAAGGTAGAACTATATCATATCTCCCAAAATCTATCACAGTCGGCGTACCACTTTAAAACTGACCTGGAAAACCCACATTGGGTCTATGTTGGAAACCGAGCTACAGGGCAAAGTAGCAGGCTCACAGGTGACCTACGTGGGCCCAGAAATGGATAACTTTAGAGTCAATCCAATTTTGACAGGATCGGTAAAAATGTGTATTGCTGAATGCAAAATATTACAGAAAAGGGTTCTTGAATTTACAAGCGCCTCTTTGGATTAATTCAGAAACCGATATAAACGGATAAATGATTAACTGGATAATATTGGCAAGGAAAGGAATACTGACTGTTAGTCGTGGACTTTAAAATGATATGGCCAAACTCTTTCAGGCATGGAATTCCATATGGATTCTTCACAATATCTTCATTACCTACATCCCAAGAACTCGGGAAGCCAAACTGGACACGTTGACGACTAACTTGGGAAATGCATCTCTCCATTTGTACCTGGAACGATGGGGTGGTTATAAAATCTGAGCCCCCTGTGAAACACTAGTCAAAGTGGCATTCTCAAACCGCACTGCGGATCGACTCCAACACAGGTGTCAGCCCATATCCCAAACACATCCACCAAAGCAGAATGGTGTGACCTTCTACCCAACCATGATCCTAGACTTTGAGACGTGCGATTGAAACCGTTATTCTAAAGTATTTCACAACTCGCATTGTTCTCTATATAAGCTGATTCAGGAGGTGACATGGTGGAGGAGTGGTCGAGCAGAAGGTATATCGTCTGTTTCAGTGCCCGATTTTGAAAAATTCTTGGTTTTAGTTTGGTACCAATTGCAAGTCACGAGTAATCTGGAAATTAAACCATCGCTTGAACTTGCTTTACTCCATGATGCTTGTGGAATCCAAGGGGTTACATATCATGAGAAGTGTTAGCAGAGACTAAAGTGTGTCTTTTAAGAAAATGGCTGATTCATCTCAGCATACATGTTATGACAGGGTTGCATTATGATGGATTAGGCCAGATAGAAGTTACTTATCCTCAAATCAATATGTGATCACGTTTCTAGTGGTTTCATGGTTTAGCAGCCATGTGTAGTTATAAGTTCTCGATCTCAGACTAGGTTTCCCTTTAAATACTTAGAAGCTGTCATTGATGTATCATTCTGTGCATGACCTTTTTATAAACGAATTAAAAGAGTGATGAAACATACATAGTAGATGTGTATTTATGCAAGGAGTACATTTAACATGGGGGAATAGCGCATCAAGGACCCTTAATTTGCATTTGTGACACAGTCTATTGTTATGTTTGAAAAATCCTTAGTTTGCCGCAATATCAAGGCGTTTCAACCTTTTACATTATTTAAAGGTAATTCATAAGGATAGAAGAATTTAACCAGCACATCAAAGTTGAATAATGATGTCAAACTTACTTCAGTAATAGTAGAGGAAGAGTAACCATACAAACACAATATCCAGGGCATGGAGACTAACTCGCCAGTGTCAAGACAAAGAACAGGCAGAGAAATCAGGTTAGTCTGGAACCGCAGAGCAGACTGTCACTGCCCGAGAGGAAACCTTATAGCTGACACATGCTTAGAAGAAGAGAAAGGTGAGAACTGGATCTTAAGTTCTTCAGCGAGGGAATGCAAGCACCTGTGTCCTTAAAGACATAGCACCAGTGGCGGCTCCTCCGCTAAGGAGGAGGAGCGTTGCCCCACTGTTTTTCGTGTTAAAAAAGGAAAAATAAATTGAGAATAAATAAACGTTATCATTTTATTTTTTCCTGCTGGCGCAGCTTTGCAGGATGGGGCTGCTCTGCTCTCACAGCAGGGGGAGGAGTGGTGCGAACGCTCTGTAAAAGCGCATAAATGTTTGGCCGCCCATCTTGGGCGGCCAAACAGTCATGCGCACTTTGCATATTCTCCACCCAGGCTGCATTACAGCCTGGGTGGAGAAAATGCCCAGGCTCCCATTCCCTGGCTGAACACTGAAACACATTGCTTAGACTAATCTTAATGCTGCATTGCAGCGTTGTGATTGGCTTTGGGGAGCCTAGGTGCTTCCTGTTTCTGGCCTGATGCGAGAGATGACAGAGGAGAGACGCGGTGATAAGGTAAGTTGATTTTCTTTTTTTTTTACACCCCCAGCCCCGCCACCCACGATCTGTGCCAGCCACCACTGCATAGAGGGTTCTATAATGGAATCACACATGCGATTACCATGCATGCCTTTACAATGTGGCGGTTACAACAAGGTACCGTTACAACTCGTTACGTTTTTCACACATGCCTTTACAGCGAATATGCCTTTGCAACGCATGCCTTTACAATGGATTTTGCTGTCGAGGATGATTGGTAAAGACATATGTGTGGTAAAGGTTACGTGTGGTAACAGTACCCGCTTTGTAACTGCTGGCACCCGCCACAGCCGCTCCAACACCTCAAGCCCTGTACACCACCCCACCCTCTCCCCAGCCATGAAAACCATCCTACCCCCAGCCCAGAAACCTAAAACTGGCCTCCCACCCTAAAACACCCCCAAACCCATGCCGTGAGCCCTAAAACCCAGCCATCAGCCCTGAAATCTACCCTGTCTCCAGACCTGAAACCTAAAACTGGCCTCCCAGCCCTAAAAACACCCTAGCCCCCTGCCCTGAGCACTAAAACCTAGCCTAAAGACCTGAAAACTGCCTGACCCCAGCCCTGACCAGAAAACTCACACCTGCCCTGAGCCCTAAATCCTGGCTCTCCAGCACTGAAAATGACTCACCAAACTGCATCCCATTCCCTGACGTCCCGACCTTTTTTTTTTACCTCAGCCACCTCCAACACCCTGTCCATTTGCTCCAATTCTAGAGCGCAGACTACCTTTACCACGCATATGCCTTTACAAAGAAAATCATTGTAAAGGCATGCGTGGTAAGGCATACTCGTTGTTGAACTATGCGTGGTATAGGCTATGAGTGGTAAAAGTAGTCTCATTGTAAGACGCGCGTTGTAAATGTAAGGCGTGGTAACAGCCACGTTGTAATGGCTGTTTCCCAACACAGAGTAATGCGTGACATGCTTTACTGAGGACTCTCAGATATGTTAAAATATTTTGGAGAGACATTTAAGAACTATGAATTGTACTGATCAATGACTGTCATTGCAACACAATGCAAATGTTTATTGGATATATCAATAAGTAAATGCACTGAAAGGACACTATGGGCGTAATTATGATGTTTGGCGGACAAAGTAGCAGTCTGGTATCGCCCGACCAAAGGTAGGCAGTTCCAACCTCACAATTTGGATGAGACCACCCATAGGGCGGTCGAAAATATCCATTTTGCTATGACATCACTGCACCGTGTGGCAGGCACCTCATGGTGCCTGCAATATGGTGCAGGGATGTTTAGGAGGGCACCATAGGTGCCCCTCAGGCCCCATAGCGGTGTACCGCCATGAAAGGGCAGGCAGAAAGTGCCATCATAATCACGACGCTCGGCTCCAGTGTCATTAGGGGATTATGGTGCCCTCCGACTCACAGACGGGCTCCTTGACCCCTTCGGAAGTGCATCGTAATTCCCCCCACAAGTTTCACTCCCACCGCCATCATCCTAATACGGCGGTCGGACTGAAATCTACGATGTCGGGTGGAAAGCCTCCGGCCGCTGGTCGGAGGCTTTCCGCCTGACTTCGTAATTATGCCCTATGTGTGGCATTTTACAAAAACAAATGTGAATGCAAAGTTAGGTGGGTCTGAAATAAAAGGACAGTATATATATCTGTAAGTACTGTGATTCACCCATAAGACTGACAGCAAGATACCAACAGCAACTAAGTTCATCTTTGAAAGATGGCTGTGCTATTAACACAATGTCGCGTTTATCCTAATCGTAACCGACTGCTGCCTGATCAGCAAAAAAAGAGAAATAATCAAGGAACGGGTGGCATATGTGAAAGCTGACATGGAGGGCTTGCATATAATGAATGTCATTGCATTCTCTACTTGAAATCGTTTCTTATGGCAATGACTTCTACTCTAAATCAGCTGGATACAATAAATCCTGTTTATATCCAGTCTGTAGTCCACTCTCTTTAATGGTTTGAAGGGTGAGGCTGTTTTATTGCTATTTACCTCTCAGTGTTATGTGATCACTTAGTGTAAGCAAGAGCATTATCGACCCTGATCATTCATCAGCCAGGGTGCCTCCAGATGAAGGCACTTGCTGGAGAGATCTCCGCCCCCGGCGCATTGCTCTCTTGCAGAGAGAGTCTCTAAGGAGAGGATCGTCCTTGGGTGTTCAGTGAGTGCAAAGAGCAACCGTCGAACAGTTGGGTCAGAATCGACCAGGGTTCGACTGAGATGACAGCGCGGGTCTATCTACCCTCTGGTCTGGGGATCACATTGGATATTGGTGGTTCTCAGTGGATATTTGTATTAGACGTCATTCAAGTCTGGATTAGAAAGAGTAAAACGTTCTGCTCACACTGCGCTTGCTTCACCTGGATGCAGGCGGTTCTGGTCCATCTTGGGACGCTGACTAGTTTAGTAATGCTCCATATTTAGGATAGAGGGCTAGGGTCAACGATAGAATGGACCGTCTTCGACCCAAGGGTGGTCCTGAGACGGTTAGTTTTGATCCCTCGCTGGTCTCAGGTTGGGGATGTGTTTCACAACCTCAACCCCTATTACCCTGGCTGATGTCACCGTCTGTTACGGGGTTATTAGCGATACGTTGTCAGGTTCACCGGAACTACCCTACCCAGCAGCCTGTGCGGCGCAGTGCTCACGCGCTGACGTCACTTCCGACGCTCTGCGTCGTGTTCCGGCTTTACGCGCCGTGAAAAGAAGAACGGAGGAACCATGGCGCTGTCGGATATTCCTACTTTGGTTCCAGTCTTGCGGTGATTCGGAGGGTCAGTCGGAAGGAGGCGGAGGTCGGGTAAGGGTGCCGCTGCACCAGTCAAGTCTCTGGTATATTTAGAGTGTGGAGGCATTGGGTTCGGGGAAGCCGCTACGCTACAAACTGCATCGTGGGCGTACCGCTTCCCAGGGTATTTGTGTTGGGACAGGTGATACGAGAACGGTGTCAAACATTGGGGTGCCCCTCAAACCTGGAGAAAGCAGAAGTGCGTGTGAGAGCGAGAACATCGCCGTGAGGTAACGGCACTGTTCATTTTGAGAGAGAAGAGAGAGTGACTTAACTCGCCGTGAGGTGAACGGCTCTACTGTTGAATGAGAGAGAGAGAGCGTGAGAAACCCAGTGAAGTAACGGGGAGCACTGAGGGCCGAAGCCGGGTTGAGAACCGGCATCTGTAGTGCACAGAATCTATTTTGCCGAAACCGTGTTGAGAAACGGTGGAGTTCAAATCATATGGAGCTATGAATATCAATCCCTGTTGTTTCTGGTGCTGTTATAACGCTTACCTTGTTCACTGAGTAACAAAACTATAAGCTCCATACAAACCCCTGATACAAGACATTCACAGAGATTGGAATAGCATATGCCTTTTGAATTAAGTTCTTAATTCTTTTCTTTACAGGTAACGAAAGCTTTTCACAGGGTACATTCCCATGCTTTATGTAGTTATGTAGAAAGGAAGTATAGATAAAGTTAATGGTCTATGTTTATGTTTTACAGGTCTCCCTCCCCGCTGTTCCCATCCTTTCCTTCCCTCACTTGATCCGATCTATCTCTTGTGCTATAATAGCAATCAGAGAGGAAACGATCAAGAGGTGGAACCCTTTGTGCAACGAACCAACTCCGAGGTGGTCATCGGACTCTACTTGAAGCTATCGGAGCTGACAGAATATCCGACCCGTTACACTGTTACCTCCCAGTTGGTTCGGGGCTCAATGGCCACCCTAGATGAGATTTTAGCGGCATTACAATTAGTGCAGACCGAGGTAGCAGCCTCCCGAGCAGAAACAGCGGTGTTGCAGGACCGCGTAGACCGGATACAGCGTAATCCTTTTGATGCAGTGGGAAGCAGAACAGTTAGTGGAGGTAGTTGGGCAGGGGGAGCTACCACAACACCGTCCACTCCATTTACGGTGGAAATACCCACCCCAATTCCCTTAGCCGCTCCAGAACGGTTCCATGGGGACGAGAAGAAAGTGCAAGTATTTATGACACAAGTCATGCTCCATTTCACGTGTCGCCCCAAGGTATTCAGTACAAATCAGGCTAGAGTGGCCTTTCTAATCTCATATTTGGCAGGAGATGCAGCGCAATGGGCGGTCCCCTTGGTACGGAAGGATGATCCCTTATTATATGATTGGGATGGGTTTCGGGAGGAGTTTGAAGGTGTTTTTGACCATAGGGCTCAGACCTATTCTGTGGATAGAGAGTTGTTGGAGTTAAAGCAAGGGAATCGTGAATTATTGGTATATGTCAATGCGTTTCAGCGATTAGTAGCAGAGACGAATTGGCCTGAAGAAAAGCAAGCAGCGGTCTTTCACCACGGGTTGCGGGATGAGTTGAAGGATGTGATTGCTCAAATCGATCCACAACCGAGGTCCTGTGTAGACCTCATTAATTTAGCGAGACGTTTAGATAACCGTCTCATGGATAGAAAGGGAGACAGAAGAAAATACGATCGTCCTTTTGTGAGGAATGAAAGACCACGTTCACAGGGAGCTATGTCCGGCCCAGCGGTGGAACCTATGGAAATAGGCACCGTGAGAGCGGCCCTTACACAGGAAGAAAGGGAAACAAGGAGGAAGCAAGGCTTATGCATGTATTGTGGGAAGAAAGGGCATTACGTAAGAGAATGCATGGCTAAACCCAAGGTTAAGGAGAGCGGATTTTTACGGGCTCCTCCATTGACAGTAACTAAGACGGAAAACTAGCAGGCCCCGGGATTGGGGGAGGAAATTCCATGGGCCAATATGAAATACCTTCAGTGATAGGACAGAAAAAACATTTTTTTGTTAAAATTCAGATACATGTCAAAGGGAAACCAGTTGAAGCAACTGCCCTTTTGGATTCAGGCGCTACAGGTATCTTTATGGATGACGAAGTAGTACAGGAGTTGGGCATCTCTAGAGTAGCTAAGAAACAGTTGGAAACTGTGCTAACGGTGGATGGTAGGAATCTAGCTTCCGGACCCATAGGATTCTGTACCCCTTCCCTGAAGGTTGGATGTGGGGAACGACATAGTGAATGGTTGACATTTAATATCATCAAGACTCCTATGTATGGGTAATTTTGGGGTTACCGTGGTTAACCAAACATAACCCCACCATAAATTGGATAAATCACAGTTTAGTTTTCGCATCCCCGTTTTGTAAGCAATGTTGCGGGATGGAGAAGAAGCAGACGGAAGCTCCTCCTTCACAGGGGTATACCATCGCTACGGCGGCAGAAAAGGACATCAAATTACCAGATATATATCAAGAATATATAGATGTTTTTAATGAGACGCAGGCTGATAGGCTTCCTCCCCATCGCTCTTACGACTGCCAAATAGATCTGGTTCCGGGGGCAGTGGTCCCATGCGGGAGGATCTATGCTCTCTCGGAAGGAGAAAACGAGCATTTGCGAGATTATCTCGAGAAGTACCAAGCAAATGGGTTTATTAGACCATCAAAGTCCCCAGCAGCATCGCCCCTTTTCTTCATTCCCAAGGCTAACGGCGAGTTAAGAACTTGTATAGACTTTCGCGCCTTGAATAAAGTAACAATAAAAAATAGTTACCCGCTTCCTTTGATCTCCGTCCTGTTGGACCAAGTGAAAAAGGCAGTAATCTATACCAAACTGGATTTAAGGGGCGCTTACCACCTTGTCCGCATGAGACAGGGTGATGAGTGGAAAACGGCTTTTCGCACTCGATATGGGTTATTCGAGTATCGAGTGATGCCGTTTGGGCTGTGCAATGCACCTGCAGCATTCCAATTCTTTCTAAACGAAGTCTTGCGAGAATATTTGGATCGGTTTGCAATTGTCTACATAGATGACATCCTCATCTATTCAGACAACGACCAGGATCACCCACAACATGTAGGGAAAGTGTTAGAGGCCTTGAGAACCAATAATTTGTACTGTAAACTCAGTAAGTGTGAGTTCCATGCAGATCAGGTTGAGTTTCTGGGGGTAATGTTGTCAGCTCGAGGACAAACCATGGCGGAAAGAAAGGTTTCGGCAGTACAGAAGTGGCCAACCCCTACGAATGTAAAGGACGTGCAATCCTTTTTAGGATTTGCCAACTTTTATAGGCGGTTCATTTCTCAATTCTCAAATATAGTAGCCCCCATAACACAACTCCTCCGAAAAAAGGTTAAATTCAGTTGGACTCCAGAGGCACAACAGGCGTTCACTCAACTCAGAGAAGCGTTTACAACTGCGCCTGTGCTAGCCCACCCTGATCCTGACAGACCATACCTGGTAGAGGCCGATGCCTCCGAAATTGCAATTGGTGCGGTACTATCCCAAAGGGATCCTCAGAATGGGCTGCTACACCCCATAGCTTACATGTCTAGAAAATTCAGTGGACCGGAGATTAACTACACAATCGCAGAAAAGGAGCTACTCGCTATACGAGACGCTTTCAAGGAGTGGAGACACTATTTAATGGGGGCCAAACACATGACCACTGTATATTCCGATCATCGGAATCTACAGTATATGACTTCAGCTCGCCTCCTCTCACCCAGACAACTAAGGTGGATGCTATTTTTTGAAGAATTTCGTTTCGTGCTCACATACAGACCTGGAAGTGCAAACAAAAAGGCAGATGCCCTTTCACGACAGGAGAGTACACCCACAATAGCCGAACCAATTGCGAGATCCATCATACATCCTGAACAGGCAATATGTGCAGTACAGTCCGAACAATTCCTCACTAAAGTGAAAACAGAAATGAGAAAACCTAAATGGAGAAGATGGCTGGTGGAGCATAAAGAGTGGAAGGTGCGAGAAGGCCTCCCTATGAAAGGAAAACAGTTATTCGTACCCACTCCCAGCTTACGCCAGGAAGCATTACATTGGTGTCATGCGTCACCCACAGCCGGACACAACGGAAGGGAAAAGACCCAAGACAGGCTTCTTAGACAATTCTGGTGGCCCACACTGTCCAGCGATGTACGAGAACTAGTACAAACATGTCAGGTCTGCATGCAAACGAAACCGGATCGAGGTAAACCATATGGGCTGCTACGGCCATTGCCCACCCCAGACACACCCTGGGAGCACATATCGCTGGATTTCATTGTAGGATTACCTAAGGATAACGGATGCACCACCATCCTGGTGGTGATCGATAGTTTGACTAAGATGGGACACTTTATTGCGTGTGCGAGTCTTCCTACTTCCGGACAAGTAGCCAAACTATTACTGACTCATGTAGTACGTCTACACGGCCTTCCCAAGACTATCATAACAGATAGAGGCACCCAATTCACGTCGCAGTTCTGGAGAGTATGGTGTTCTGCCTTGCAAATAACGTCTAACATGTCAACTAGTTTCCACCCACAAACAGATGGACAGACGGAGAGGTTAAATCAAACATTGAAACAATATTTGAAAGCCTTCGTCCAAAGCACTACCGAAAGGTGGGTAGAGTGGTTATGGCTAGCAGAAATAGCCTACAATAGCGCTCAACACAGTACCACAAAATTAGCACCGTTTTTTGTTACTTATGGATTTCATCCCCGGTTCCTCCCATTCCTTCTGCCCAAGAACACAAGTAAGGTACCAGAAGTGCAAACTAGGATCCACAGAATCCAAGGCATCTTGAGGAACGCCCAAAGAAATATCCAGGCAGCAAAGATCAAGTATAAGGCACAAGCCGATAAACATAGGAGGCCCGAACCTTTGTATAAGAGCGGAGATGTAGTATGGTTATCCACCAAGAATATCCGCTTCCGACGCTATAGCATCTTCAACCCTCGATACATTGGTCCTTACAAAATACTCAAGATCATCAACCCGGTAGCGGTCAGACTAGCGTTACCAAATCACATGCGGATTCATCCGGTCTTCCATGTGTCTTTGTTAAAACCAGCCCACACTCCTGCACTCAAACACCCAAAGCCAATGCTCATTGACAATGAACCAGAATTCGAAGTACGTGCAGTGGTGGACTCCAAGAAAAGAGGAAGGAAGATCTGGTATTTGATATCCTGGAAGGGATACGGACCTGAGGAAGATTCGTGGGAGCCTGCGGAGGATGTACATGCTCCGCGTCTGATAAAAAGGTTTCACGCTCTGAATCCACTGAAACCAAGACCCTGACAACGTCCCGTTGGGAGGGATGTACTGTTACGGGGTTATTAGCGATACGTTGTCAGGTTCACCGGAACTACCCTACCCAGCAGCCTGTGCGGCGCAGTGCTCACGCGCTGACGTCACTTCCGACGCTCTGCGTCGTGTTCCGGCTTTACGCGCCGTGAAAAGAAGAACGGAGGAACCATGGCGCTGTCGGATATTCCTACTTTGGTTCCAGTCTTGCGGTGATTCGGAGGGTCAGTCGGAAGGAGGCGGAGGTCGGGTAAGGGTGCCGCTGCACCAGTCAAGTCTCTGGTATATTTAGAGTGTGGAGGCATTGGGTTCGGGGAAGCCGCTACGCTACAAACTGCATCGTGGGCGTACCGCTTCCCAGGGTATTTGTGTTGGGACAGGTGATACGAGAACGGTGTCAAACATTGGGGTGCCCCTCAAACCTGGAGAAAGCAGAAGTGCGTGTGAGAGCGAGAACATCGCCGTGAGGTAACGGCACTGTTCATTTTGAGAGAGAAGAGAGAGTGACTTAACTCGCCGTGAGGTGAACGGCTCTACTGTTGAATGAGAGAGAGAGAGCGTGAGAAACCCAGTGAAGTAACGGGGAGCACTGAGGGCCGAAGCCGGGTTGAGAACCGGCATCTGTAGTGCACAGAATCTATTTTGCCGAAACCGTGTTGAGAAACGGTGGAGTTCAAATCATATGGAGCTATGAATATCAATCCCTGTTGTTTCTGGTGCTGTTATAACGCTTACCTTGTTCACTGAGTAACAAAACTATAAGCTCCATACAAACCCCTGATACAAGACATTCACAGAGATTGGAATAGCATATGCCTTTTGAATTAAGTTCTTAATTCTTTTCTTTACAGGTAACGAAAGCTTTTCACAGGGTACATTCCCATGCTTTATGTAGTTATGTAGAAAGGAAGTATAGATAAAGTTAATGGTCTATGTTTATGTTTTACAGGTCTCCCTCCCCGCTGTTCCCATCCTTTCCTTCCCTCACTTGATCCGATCTATCTCTTGTGCTATAATAGCAATCAGAGAGGAAACGATCAAGAGGTGGAACCCTTTGTGCAACGAACCAACTCCGAGGTGGTCATCGGACTCTACTTGAAGCTATCGGAGCTGACACCGTCGGGTTGTCGTGGCGGTGGGTCGATGTAAAGTCAACTCAATGATATGGGGGTGCCGGGGTGCCATTCCCTCCCACCTGTGTATTCTGCCTGCCTGTACCCGGTCAATAAATGATTGACAGGTGCCTCTTCGCTACTCATTCCTGCTGCAGCCAGAAACTGGTGCATTCGTTTGCAACAAGCATTGCAAACTTCTCCTGTGGTTTTCCCTGGGGCTTAGCCGGCAACATCTGCATAATTGTCATCTTAACTCCTTCAAAGCAGCTTGTAGGTGCTCTTAAAATACCACTGGGCACTGACACAGCAAATTACTAAGACAATTTCATTAATCTGCTACGAATATATCACTGCTGGAGGACGTCATCCGCATACACCCAGCTCATTAGTTCTAGGCAAATGAGGCCCCCTTCTTCAGTTTACATCTGTTTACCAACCGCATCTCAGTTTGACTTTTAGGGACACCAGCAGATGCCACTGAATTCAGTGTGCGATTCAAACTGCCTCACTGCTTGATGGCTGCACCTCTAAGCGCTTGCCCGAGCTGTGCTGGAGTTGACTTGTCGGCAGTGCAATCCTATGTCGGTAGAGCGGGGTCAAGCTGCGGGTCATTCCTCCGAATTTCGCAGCATGACGTCCATTATTTTCAGCACTTAATTGAAATATCCATAAGGCGAGGGACAGAACACGATGAAACTCAAAAATAATTGTAGGAGAGTAGAATCTGCACTTATGTTGCCCCCACTTTTTTTCTGATGTTAACACTGGTTTCTGACTATAGTCTGGCTGGGACCCTGCTAATCAGGGCCCAAGTCTCTCTGTTCTCTCTAAACAACTTGGAGTGCATATTAGGTGCACTAGTGATTGGATACTGTGGTACCTTATGAGCCCCTAGTATATGGTACCTTAGATACCAAGGGCATAGGTACTTCACAGGCCTACCAGGGGCTGAAGCATGTATTATGCCACCCCTGGGAAGCAGACTAAATCTGACACCACAGGCCTGCTACTGCAGCCTGGGTGAGGTAGTATTAGCACTCCTCACTGAGATATAGGTACACTATATCTCTACCTGCACACACATATAAACCTATCAGTCACCCCTAAGGCAGGCCATATCAATCCTGAGGGCAGGGTGCTTGGTTTCCATGTGAGGGGGTGCCTCTGCCTGAGCAGGGCCCCCATGCAGCTCTCAGAGTCCATTCTCTGTAGCTGTTTGTAGATGCGGTTAAACCATATACTCTTAAGTGCATTATAACCTAGCGGTAAATGTTAACTTTGGGATGGCTGCATCAAAACATGTCGTGTTTTTAGTCAAACGCTTTGGAATCATACCCCCACACCAGTAACTGGTGTGGGAGTATGATCCCACCCTTCTAGAGGGATAGACATGTACCCACTGTGGAAACACGATAGAATCCTGAAGAGCCCTGGCATCACAAAATGGATGCCACCAGTCACAGACACTGGACTGCCCTCCTGCTGCTGACCGAAACTCGCAGTGGAGGAGGCCCAACAATAGGCATCCTGTCACAGGGAGGTGTGGTCACTTCCCAGACAGGATTTAGTGTATTGGGGCTAGGTGGGTGCACTCCTAGAGTGCTATGAAGTCCTGCACTGGGGGAGCAGTAGGCTCCTCTGTGCATATGCCAGCTCAACCTGGTTCAGGGGCTACCAGCCCCTGTTCTGGCGCGAAACTGGACAAAGGGAAGTGGGTGTAGCCACCCACTCCCCTGACCCTCCCATAGGAGTGGTCATAGAGCTAGTCCCTCCCTTCCTTGTAGTATAAGTTAGGGAACCTTTGCCATTGCAAACTAGATATCCCTGGACAACGCTCTGAAGAAGAATCCTGGACCTTCGACGTTCCACTACCTCTGGAAATCTGAAGAATCTCCCTTGGAGTCAAGGAGTGACTCCCCTGCTTGGCAGGCACCAAAACTTTGAATCAACGGTCGCAAACTTTCCCGCTCCCGCCAGAGTCCGAAGTCCCTGCAGCCCCGGAAGTGGATTTCCTGACTTCTCCAAGGCCATCGTAAGTCCCCAGCGATGCTGAGGCAAGTGGACCCACGGGTGACGAGGAACTGCAATACCTGGGTACCGGGCACTATTTTCGAGTGCAACCCCTTCACGTCGTTCTACGAACTTGTACTTTGGACCACGTGTGTCCCAAGCCTCCAGCAGGATTTCCACTGAAGATCAGAGGCCTACCCTGTCCCGAGTGACCGTGTGCCCCTGTTGAGTGAATCCTCCTGAGGCATCTTCGCGATCCCTTGTCGGTTGGCTTGTGGGTCCCCAGAATACTTTTCACCAAAACCAAAGGGCTCCCCTGGTTGCTCCAGGCCTGCCCTGACTTACCCTCGCTGGGTGAGTCCCTCAGACCTTGCTGGTCTGCACCGCTGACTTTTTACACTTTCCACGAGACTTGCTGTTGCCAAGGCTTGTTGGCTCCAATCTGGTCGCCGACACTGCAGTAAGACGCCTCCTGGACCTCGTGGCTGAAGAGTCAAGACACCTGTGATCACCTGAAATCACCCGACGACTGTGGGCATCCAGCTTCCTTGCCCCGGGTCACTGCCAAGTGACTTTGAACACTGTCCCTTCTGCTTTCAGGTCTTCTTTCTTCTGAATCCAGCCTTGGATTCCACCGGACACTTCTCCTGTCTTCACAAGCAGCAAGTCTTCTTTGGCTCCCATTGAAAACGATGCTGCGACCCAACACCAAAAGACACCTATGCACCCGGCTTCCCTGGGTGAGGTAACTCCAGCACTACGGTGCTCCTGTGTGTGTTGGCTCTAGAACTACTTACCCTGTAAGTGACTTGCTGGTAGACTCTCCTGAAGTATCCTAAAACTTTAAAATTCCAACCGCGACTTGCTCCATTGAAGTCAATTGGGATCCGCGGCTGTGTTCTCACAATGCATGCGTCTCCCGTGGGTCCTTTACTTACTTGCCTTGGGTGGATTAGTGAGGCCCCAGCGCTTCTGAAGGCCCTAGGCCTTGTCCCCTCGCAAGTCGATATTCCTAAGACTCTTTTTTAGTATATGGTCTGGTACACTCCTAGGGCCCCAGCTATATTTGTGCTTATTTTGTTGTGAAATGTTGATTTGTGCATATGTCCTTGACTTCTAATCTCATAAAGAGATTAGTAGAGTATGTCTAGTAATAAATACATATATATTTTATATATATACCTGTGTGGTGTCCTTTCATTTAGTGATTCAGGAGATTAGAAGGTAAAACAAGCTGCTTTACATTCCTCTAAAGACTTAGCCTGAAGGCTGCTCTCCACAGCTACCACTAGATTAGCTTTCTTTAAAAGGTTGTCTTAAACCTATCGAATTGTACTGGTGCAAGGTGGCCACTTTAACTAGTGACCAGCATATACCAGGCCAACTTCTCACAATAATTAAATAAATGAATGGCAGGGCTGATCAGACCTGGACTGCCTGTTTTCCCACCAGGCACTTACCCGGTGGGCTGGGCCTTTGGAGGCTGCGGTTTGTTAGGGTGGGGGCACTGCTGGTGCCTCTATCGCTTTCTTCAGCTTCTCCCAATTCACCAAAAATGCCAGGGATAGCAGAAGGGACATCACACTTCCCTAACCCTTCACTTTCATACACATGCTTACCCACACACACTTACACACACTTGCTCTCACGTAAACGCACTCTCACCCACAAGCATGCACACAATACACATTTAAAAGCATTTCTTTTACTTACCTCAGCTGCCAGGAAAGGTCCTCTTTCAGCTAACTGTACTTCATGTTTTGGTGCACTAATAATGTATCATATTATTATTATTATTATTATTATACAGTATTATTCACTATTACTGTAGTAAACATTGACAGAAAGCGAGAGAGAGAGTGGCGCCCCAGCAGATGTCCCTAAGGATGAGTTTCAACTATGTTTCTGGCACTGATTTTGCCACTTCTGAGGCTAGGGGTCGCCTAAGGCAGGTCCAAGGTTTGCAAGGAACAAACCAGGGGTCGCAGCTGCGACCCCCTAAATAATGTCCATGGCTTCCCCAGGTAATTGCAATAGGTGCGAGAAAGGGGGTTCAGAAGAGAGAAAGAGGGACAAAAGAGAGGAGAAGAAGGCAGATGAGAGGGAGGAGGAGGAAGGGACCAAGGCTGGGTTTAACATCTTTTGCCGGGCCTTCTTTTGGTTCCTAGTCCGGCACTAGGGCTGATGCAGACAACTCTCAGGCCTGCCAAGTGTCACGCATCAGGCGTGACGCTAACGCATTTCAGTGTGGTGTTTCGCATCACCACACTGAAATGCATTGTCACGCATTTTGCCACTGACAGACACTCTACTGACAGCGCTGAAACTGGCTGCCTACGCCAGCCTGGTAGCGCTAGCGCCCGCGTCAGCACCTCTGGCACCTATGTGCCCGGCCTGGGCCGTAGCAGACTTCACTTGCGGCTGCCAGCAGGCTCAGAAACAGTTAAAGATCATCGTGCACGCAGCTCGCTCTGCTACAATGTTACAATCTCTGCCCTGCTGCCGCCCTGCATTGAAATTCCCGTCTGCTGCGCAGCGCCCGCGGCTGTCACACACACACTGAGTCTGAGTGGCCAATACGAGACCCCCGGGGCCTGCCCTCAGAGTCGTTGCCCCAATGCCGCGTTACAGGCTGTGGCACCGTGGGGGGATGTGACCTGCGGTCGCGGGTCCCTCTCAGTGAGTCTGAGAGAGTCAGAGTGCGCTGCTGCCTGCGCAGCCAGAGGCAATAATTTATTACAATATATAAATTAACCCGCCGTTGGTCTTGGACCGTCGCCGGCGGGACGGCACAGCATCGATGACCACCTGAGGTGACTCTCTGAGACTCTCTCAGCCTGGTCAGCATGATCATCATGGCCACGCGGCATCAACATAAGAGACATCATGATTCATGATCGGGCGCTCAGGTGACCGCCGGCCCGCTGGACCCCCCGGTGCTCAGAGAGACAGTTCCTCCTGCAGACTGAACTGGCGCGACTCACTCAGCACAACTTGCCGCCCACCGCTAACAGGTCACCTGAAATAATGATCCTTCGTAACACCAGCGAGCAGCTATCTATTCAAATCAGTCTAGACTATAGGTCACATTTTTTTAGTTGAAGGGGACTTTTGCCCACAGGGTGGCGACACTTAACCCCACTTTCCTTCACTCCAGCGCTGCCTTGCCCCTCACCCAATGTATATATATCCTTATGCACCTGTCACAGTTAGGTGCAATCCCTTTATAAACAGCCGGCTGCGGGGTCACACCCCATCCCCTGTCCAGCCGTACGAAACACAAAAGGGGGGAGAAAAAGAAGTGACTGCCACATGCAAAGCGAGCACAGCCCCAGTATAGACTCGTGACTACAGTGGCCTTTCGAGGGACGACCACAGTACTGGTATTGGTCACCTCCCAGCACACTAAGTCAGGGTTGCACCTTGGTGTTTTTTACGGGCATGGCATGTATTTTTAAAACACCGCTAAGCAAGTAGTGCGTCTACTCACTATGGTACAAGCTGCTAAGAAGACTGCCATCTTCAAGTCAGGCTGCCAACGTCACCGATTCACTTGTCATCATATCGATTACATACGCTGTTGCAACAATGTGATGTAAACCTCTGCCTTTTTACTCTTGTTCTGATTAAATGGGTGCCCAGCATTCCTCAATAAGGGCCGGATCCAATCCAGATTTTCAAGATGTCCACCTGGAATAAATGTACTCAAGATTAATCTAAATGGAAATCATTTACCTGTTCGGTGTTTATTCCTCAAGCCTTCCTTCAGAGCTCGAGATGGTGTCAGACGCCTTTTAGGAGACGCAGTGTGAGATGTTTGCGCGGTGCCGCTTCTGTCCTTGGTGGATCCATTGGTGTCTGCAAAAACTGTGCATGTGCATTATGGGAAAAAAGAACAAACCTAATGCCAGATATGAGAACCCTTCTAGTAGGCTGTTGTCACTGATATGATTGTTCAGACCCACATGTTCTCACTGTGGTACAAAAAGAGACCGGTATTGTATTTCCACAAAAATTCATTCTCAAGTGAACATTTATCCTTTGCAACTGTCTGTTGTGCCTTCCCAAAGTAAGTTCATCTCAGTCGCAGGTATTTTAAATGGCTTGCTGGTTAATGCGTCATGGCGTTCTGTGACATCATTTGCTATGCCATCCATTGGGCTAAATGATGTACCTCAATCCTGCGACCCTGGACCACTGGCTCGTAGGACGATCTAGAAACGGTCACCCAAGCCACTAGCTGCAGCGACATTAGTTAAGTAGTCCCTCATGTTCAATTTGTTGCTTAAACCTGCTGATCATTTTTTAGGTTAGATTGAGTGGCAAACCATAGTATATCAGACAAAATATAGAAGCCTGTTGGCTAGTGTATGTTTCACCAATGTTATTTCTCTGTTTACTAATTTAAAGTGCATGCAAACTGGTAAAAAAAATCCCTGGGCGACCGGTATGTTGGAGAAGCGGGGGGTGCAGGGGCAGGCACTAAAGGTCGGGGGATAAAAAATAGAGAAATAAAAAACTTACCTACAGACCAGTCATCCCCATTGCGCTCTTCTGCTCCTCTTCCGGAAGACACAGTCTTCCAAAATGCCCTGCGGCCAATCCTGAAGCTGCTCTCGCGCATGAGAGCAGCTTCAGGATTGGCCTGAGCACCCTCGATTTGCGCTCCAGGACAGACTGTGAGTCTGTGCCTGCTCTGTCCAACCCAGCTGCGTTGGAGAGAGATTTCACTGCGCATGATGATTTGGCCGGTCTGAGACGGCTGACCAAGCCATCATGCGCAGTGATGGAAGTGCACTACCACTCCCATCACCGCCTGTCACTACCAGGCCCCGCCCCCAAGACTCTGCAGGAAAGGAAAAATAAAACGAGTTTCGTTTTATTTTTCCTTCCCTGCCATTTTTGAAGGGGCCACGCTCCTCCGCCATAGTGGAAGAGCCACCACTGCGCAGGCCAATAGTAGAGACCAGAGCTGTCTACCACTACCTTTCACTTTCACTTTGGCCAAGAGCACGGTGGGAACTGACATAATCCTTCCCCTAAAAACTGGCAAACTGGTAATGAGGGCCTTAGAAGATGTAAAGACAATTTTACCAAGTTTTAAAGTTGTAGCATCAGTGCATTTATGTAGTGTAAAAACTACTAGAAAATATAAATAAATGTCATTGCAAGATTTGAGAATCTCTGCAGCAGTATTATTGTACCCTGTATTGTTGTCATAATAGCAAGACCCAGGTTGGGTGATGCATGCTTTCAGTCATGAGAAGGTACACATATTGCATTTGCAGAAAAATGTTTTATATGTACACATTAATATTGCATATGCCGTTGCTCCCAGCTGTCGAGGCTTCCCATTTGGGCATTCCCAAAGTAGGTTAATCTCATTTGCTCATGTGTTAGTATGTGAGGTTATGAAAATACACGGATTAAAAATTCATGAAGCCACAAGACTCAAAGAGCTGTTTCTTCTCACCTCTTCAAGGTCATGGAGGCGGAGCAGACAAAGACGCGCAGCGAGCTTCTGCACAAGGAGACCGCTGCCAAATACAACGCAGCTATGGGGAGAATGAAGCAACTGGAGAAGAAGCTGAAGAGAACCATAAACAAGTCCAAGTGAGTTTATTGTGCAAGCTGCAAGAGTGTGCCATGGCTTCCCAGCATGGCTATGAGCAGTGCTTAATTTGAGCCGGTGGTTTCCGGTGCTTGGCACCGGCATTTAATCGTCAACCCCGGCGCTTGTAGCGCTAACTCAACCCACAGGTATTGGAGCACTTTTCATGAGCAGAAGTTAAGGACTCATTCATTTTTGGTAGGTACGGAGATAATAAATGATTTACCCAGAATCACAAGATGTTGACCCTACGCCGAGACTCGAACTTGGTTCCCCAGCTCAAAAGTCGGCAGCTCTAGAGAATACGCCACACATTTTCCTCACTTTTAGGGTTTAATGGATGTTTAGCAGTTGGCTCTGTTATAGGCGGCGCTAATAGGAGGAATGGGCTGGTACAAGCTTCCTCCTGGCGAGAGCTCCAGCACTTATTTTTCACAAATTAACCACTGGCTATGAGTGTTTGTTTCATACTTGCCAACATTCTAAGACAAAAAGAGGTAGGATTATTCAGGCTTTGAAATGTCTAATTAGTCTAATGAAGACATCCACGGAAATTACAGTGATGATATCAGAGTAAATTACATTTTAACACTGACGAAGAAGCCTGACACAGGATGGAGAGGCAGTTGATAATAACAGTTCTTCTGGCTACACACCTGTGTTTCTAAGCCGAAAGGTCTAACCTTGGCAAGCTGCTGCAGTGGTTACATTTATTTTTAGTTGTTATTCAAAAACATACCACAAAAAGAAAAAAGAAACGTTACCACCTAAGCATGGCGCTGCTACGCTTGCATAAAAAATGTAAAAATAATCATGCAAGTTTAATAGAAAAGTACGGGCGCTTCTTCGCAAGCAGGTGTACTTAGAACAGGTACAGAAATTGTTTTTAGTTTTGAAGCATAACAAAGGAACATATGATTATTTGCTCAAAGAAAACATTCTCGTGGGTCTGAATTATTGCAATTTGATGACATAGATAGAAGACACAAGAATGAGTACAAAAAAAGTTATATAAAGAGAGAAAAGCACTGAATGTTTGCTGTCTTTCAGACACAGAAATGTAAAAATTGAAACAAGTGCATGGACGTCACGTTTTTCTTAGGACCCGGCCCCTGTGCTACTGAGTGTCAATGTAGGTGGCATCAGATGCTCTGGCTAGACTTGTTATCTTTGATGTGAACATTTACTGTTGTCAAGCGCTCTGAAACCTTCAGGTCTAGATAGCGCTATATAAAACTCTCAAATAAATAAAACAAATGGATGTGTAATAAAACCAGGGATGTCCTGGTTTGGTTCCACCTCATGCCCACTGCACACCCTGCATCTTCATCTCACTCATGCAGGTTTTCATCTCTACTTTCTTACTTTGTCACTTTCTCTTCCTCCTTCTTTCTGTCTTTCGCTCTCTTGCTCTGGGTGAAAGTCGAATGATGAAAAATAAAATATGTCCCTGATTCCAAAAATGTGTGCCGTGAGAACCACGGGCTACCACCAGCGCAATTAGGCACTGCCTCAGGCACAGCACACATGACAGCGCCTGGATACCCTCATGAGTGACAAGCAGCGCTCTACAAATCCACATTACATTACGTTACTTTACATGACATCAAGGACTGGGCTGGCCAGGCCAGGCCTTGAAGATCGACCCACCCGCTCCTCACCTTCCGGGAACTTCCCCCTATATTAGAACACTTCCCCACTTGTTTTCATTCAGGAAGGTCCTAAAAACCTGGGTTTTCTATAAGTAATCTCTTGCTAAGGCCCTATTTCTTTCCCACAGTGCCAGCGCCTTGACACCTTCGGGTATTTGTTTGTGCTCTATAAATCACTGCAACATAACATAACTTGTTCTCTCTCAGACTGAGATTGATGGAACTACTCTCTGGAAGTTTCTGGAGCATTCCTACTCTCATTTTACAACATATTCCACTTTTCTCTGCTAATTTGCCCCATTTGTTAATGATTACCTCAGTCTTCCTTCCGTCCAAACGTTGCTACCCAGAGGCCTGCGGACGCGGTGTATCTACTGAAAACACTCTGCATCCTTCACACATCATGTACCATATCTGAGCCCTATGGCAAGGAAAGAAATGTCGCCCCTCCCGGCTGCTATTTGAGTTTAAAAATCCAGTAGTACTCCGCTTTCAGCGGGCCCCTCAGGAATCTGAGATCCGGTGCCACTGCACCTGATGCACTGATGGAAGCTACGCCTGGCCCCTGATCCTGTGGGAGGATGAAGGAATGATGCTAAACAGGCGACAACTCGAAAAAGAAGGCGGAATTAAAAGTTTGTGCTATGAAGTGCACTCTTGGACATGCAACTCGACTGTCCCCCACTAACTTTTAGCCATGCTGCACAACAGCCACGCTAGTGTACAATATGGCTAAAACATATTGGCAAAGCCAATAGCTCTTGCAAAGGCCAGACGTTTTGGCTTTGCCAATGCTTGTTTATTTTAACCGATACTGCAGACCATCGGCAGAAGACATTGGCAAGCCACATGGTCAAAAAGGCAAGACCTATTGGCTTTGCCAATGCTTGTTTTTGTAGCAAGAATTTGCTCTGCTAACGAACTAATAAAACTGTGTGATTCTTAACATCCTGTGTATGTCAATCAAGAAGTAAGTGCTTAAGGTCGTCCTAGAGTAATGCATCTGCATATTGAAACCGCCATGCAGCATCACAGCCAGAACCTACCCTAGGGTAATACATCCCCATCATGAATTACGCAGCTCGTACGGTCCCAGTCCCATTCTAAAGTTATCCGTGGATCGTCCTTGAGTAATGCAGCCTCATTCTGAAGTAATCCCAAAATGATTCTGTAATAATACAGCCCCATCCTGAAATACTCATTGGATCATCCTGGAGTAATCCAGCGTAATCCTGAAATCATCGTGGGATAATCCTGCAGTAGTACAAGATCATCACATGTTTTCCACTGAAGTAATCAGGAACCCATCCTGGAGTAATCCACCCTAATCCTGAAATCATTGTGGGATAATCCTGCAGTAGTACAAGATCATCACATCTTTTCCACTGATGTAATCAGGAACCCATCCTGGAGTAATCCACCCTAATCCTGAAATCATCGTGGGATAATCCTGCAGTAGTACAAGATCATCACATCTTTTCCACTGAAGTAATCAGGAACCCATCCTGGAGTAATCCACCCTAATCCTGAAATCATCGTGGGATAATCCTGCAGTAGTACAAGATCATCCCATCTTTTCCACTGAAGTAATCGGGCACTTATGCTGGAGTAGTTTCTCTGATGACTCGAGGAGTCCTCTCATTGAAATATTGTGCCCTCGAGGCATACTTCAGGATGGCTTCGGATGACTTCCCCAGTTAATTGCAGGAATTGGCTGGCTGAAGCCATCAGATGACTTCAGAATCACTCCAGGATGATCTTCCTTTTAGGTCTCGCCTGACCCAGCGCATGCGCTGGTCTGGCGAGACTTATTGAGAGGGCTCCAAAAAGTGCTACCAGGCCAGCCTAGAGCTACAGTGCATGTGCGCGGGCGCGCACGCCACTTTTACCGCAGTTACTTTCACTTTAGCGGCCGCACGGCCTTTGATGTTTGATCGCGATCACTTTCGCGGCCGCTTGGCATAGCCAATAGGTCTCGCTTTTGGGACCTTATAAGTATTTAGTTATGCAACTGTTGCACGGCTAAACACTTATAAGGTCCCAAAGGCGAAACCTATTGGCTATGCCAATGCTTGTTTGACTTGGGAAAACACCAACAAGTACATAAGATGCAGTTGTGCTTTGGAAGAAGCATTTGCCAGGGAACAGTGCTCGGTGGCTGTATAAAGGCGCTTTGGCTGTTGCAGGCAGCGTATGTGACCGGTCACAGGAAATATTGTGAGGAGGCTGTTTCCACATATCCCGTATAAATCAGCATTTTTTACATTCCTGCTCGGATTCTTTCCCCTGCCTCACATCCGCTGTAGCCTGTTCCCCCCCCCCCCCCGGTTGTATTTATACATTGGAGCTGCGTCGATGACAGATGAGGAGAGTTCGGGCCGCTTTGGCGCCTTTTCTCTGCCTGGCTTGATGGACGGGGCTGGGGTCGGCTGACTCCAGCCGCTCCTTCGGTGTTTGGGCTTCGACAAGGAAGTGAAGTTGTGGCGCGTTTTCATTTGTGGGTCTGCAAAGGAAGGAAATATTTGAAAGTTGCGCATCGCTCTCACAGAGATCCCTCATACCCGGAAGTTACTCGAACCCTCCACTAACCCTTTGTGACCCCAAGCCAGCCGGCTCATCCGAATCTTCGCCCGGGACCTTCCTTGCTTTCTTTTATAATTAGGGCCCCAGTTTTCCATTGTTGCTGATTTTTAGTGATAAATACAGGCAACAATCAATTTGTTTCCTGTCGGTTTATTTGTTAAAAGTGGAAAAATGCAGAAAACGGTGCTCCTTGTGAGAGATCCCCCCCCCCCCCCCCCCCCCCCGACCCTCATGAGTTCCAGGACAACAGCTGAGCAGATAGACAGCATCCGGAGTTTTAAAAACACAGGATGAGATAATGCTAATGTTTTTATGCTGGTGTAGTGTTTTGTCACATTGGGCTGCTTATTTTGCTAAAACGTGAAAGGCATCCAAGTATGAGTGCATGTTTATCAGTTAAATAAATGTACCATTTTACCACTCCATTTATTCTCAAAATACAACAGTGATATGTGTAAATACCAATAAGACGGCCCAAAAAGAAATGTGGATAAATACGGATGAAAATTTGAAATAAATAAATAACATAAAAACAAGAGGCCCACCTTTAGTCGATTGACATTTTTAGGTATCAATTGAAGAGATCTGCCAAGATGGACTCCATTATCATCGTTGTGTTTGTTATTGTAGGATGTGCACACATCTACACCTGAATTAGGAGCCCCATGTAACGCTATTTGTATGCGCTGTGTACAAATACACACTTATGTTGAGCAGCGGATCAGAACCTGCACATGCATCAAACCCGCTATGCCAATATACATGTCTTATGTAAAGACCCACCCATTAGTCACGTGCAAGTACTTAAAAAGTTATGCAGCACAGTAAGCATTAATTTACACCCCAATTAGATGAACTCACCTTAATGGTTAGGAGTTGGCGGTTAAACTGTGTGAAGTGTAGATTAAGGCTTGCATTTCCTGCTTTAGGTTTATATTAGATTTGGGCTGGTGTTAAGTAATAGGTGCTTAGGCAGAGGCGTAGAATTTAGGGTAGGCTTGATATTAGGTTTCGGTCTTACGCCCAGTTTTAGGGCTTGAGGTTTATGAGTAATGGTGATATGTATGACATTTGTTGTCCCTGACCAGCGCAGCTCTGTACTTCTGGTAGCAGAAGTCACAAGCCATTGCATGCGATGTTGTATCGCCAGTGGTTAATTTGTAAAAAAAATAAGTGCCCGGGCTCTCGTCAGGAGGCAGCTTCGGCCAGCCCATTTCTCGTGTTAGCGCTGCCTAACACAGAACCAACAAACCCTACAAGTGGGGAGAGGATGGGGCGTAATGGCCAGAGCTGCCGACTTTGGAGCTGGGGAACCAGGTTCGAGTTATGGCATCGACTCAACATCCTGTGATTCTGAGCAAATCATTTAATCTCCCCTTAAATGAATGTGTCCTTAACTGGTGCTTAAATGACGGTGTTGACGATTAAGCGCCGGTGCTGAGCACCAAAACCACTGGGTCAAATTAAGCACTGGGCATCGCATGTATCTGACAGGCGCATCCTGCACCAGCATGATTAGAGGATGTAAGAGTAAGGAAGGCGCAAATGGTAATCTATTCTCCCTGACTAGATTCCCTTTGTAGGGCCAAGTTGGATGAGTGATGTGCATTTGTCTCTTTTCTTCTCTGACCAGTTCTCCTTGGTCCCATCTGTGTCACCAGCCAGTTACTACCCCAAGCTCTTATGGGAACCATTGACTGTTTATCAGCAATGCTTAAATGGTATTTGTGGTTGCAGGTGGTCGACGCCGGCACTCATTTTCAGTGATAAAGGGAGAAAGCATGGATGAAAAAGAGACTGCAAGAGAGAGATAAAGAGACAGGAAGTGTAGGGTGGCGGAAGAAAAAGACATGAGGTGGAATCAAGACCAGACAGCCCTGGTATTGACAATGGAGGCATTCGACAGCAGGGGCCTCCTAAGTAAAACTTTGGGTCCCTGCACTTATGTTATTTTCACAAATAAGCACTGTTACCCGGAACAGACGTACATTTGTTTACTTACTTTGGGTGAAGATTATCCTTTCAAATATTTTCCTGCCATTGCTTGTACACAAAGAACCACTGGTGCCCACACCACTGAGTACTCCTCTGTATTGTGCGATATGATCTGTGTTTGAAGATGAAGTTCTTAGAGATAAGGGCTGTTACCAATCTAAATGGAAAACAGCCTTTACTCCGCGGCTCGAATCACGCTGTAGCTTTACAACGTGGTCCGAACCACGAACACATCTTTACAATGCGTTAATTTACCCCACAAGTCGTTACAACGACTTGCCTTAAGGGAAGCGTTGTTGGATTGATGTTGGACTGTAAGTCCAACACTTTCCCTACTTTTGCACAGACTGGAGTTGTAATAGTAAATTATACTGTTCCAACTCCAATGCTTAGCCTAAGGCAAGTCGTTGTAATGACTTGCGGGGTGAATGAACGCATTGTAAAGATGAGTTCGGGGTTCGTACCATGTTCCAAAGGCATGCGCAAAAAATGCCTGCGTGGTTCCGACATCCATCCATCTAAACATCAGGCAGATCAGCCAAGGGTGAGGCGAAGGATAACTCTTTCTTTTTATACTCTTTTTAGTGTCTGTATCCTCAGAGCAGCTCTCATTCATTTTTCTTGTTTTCATTTTCTCTCCTTTCCACAGGCCTTACTTTGAACTCAAGGCAAAGTACTACCTGCAGCTGGAGGTGCGTGGACAAGGAGTGGTGTTGTTCCCTGGTCTGTGTTGCAAGAGCTTGGGTTTGCATCGATTAGTTGGTTCCACCAAGAATAAAGCAGCACATAGGGATATGGAAAAATCAGTGAGGATTGCCCTACGTTGGTGAACTATTACATTCTGCCCCCATGGGTCACATCAGTGGGGTGCATTAATTAATGTTTTTCCATTATACCAAATCAAACACACAGTACCTTAGTTTCAGTAGGTGTTGCTGGTGCAGTGTCCTCTCATTAACAATGTTTAAACAAGGCCCTTATGGAAAATGGTGGCGGCATGTAATGGAGAAACCACAGTTGATGTGCCTGGTATCCTGGCCCCCCTCTATCCTGGTAGTTACATAAACCCACACACGAAATTCCTTGGAACTACTTTTGTGTGTGGAAGCGCTCCTTGTGAAAGGGATTAATGCAGTCACTCACAGTGTAGCCAGTGGCTTAAGTGGGCTGACTCATAACCTCATGTTGTATCCTGTATTGGGCAGAAGAACAAGCATTGGCAAAGGCAATATGTCTCACCTACGAGACAAGAGTTATTGGCTTTTTAAAATATTTTCGAGCCATGTAGTACCAGCAGTATGGTTGAAAGTTTTTTTTTTTTTTTTTTTTTAAGTGCTATTACACTATCAGTGCTTTCTAGGTATTGTGGGAGGAAAGGCGGGGTTTGAGGCAACACGGAGGACGGGTCAACATGGACAACAGAGGGTGTGGAGGAAAAAAACACTGTAATGCGGCCAGCGGCATCCTAGTCACAGTGCTTTTTTTTAGTTGTGGCAGGTGGGTGGGGCAAGCAACAACAGACAATGGACGGAGGGCGGATGGGCTGTGGTCAAGCAATGCGGATGAGGGAGGGCGGGTGAGAGCAAGCAACAAGGATCCTCATCTAACACGGATGAGGAAGGGCAGGTGGTCATCTGGGTTTACTTTCACATAATATTACTTCCATGTGGAGTACAAATATGCAGGAATTAAAGGGTTTCCAACTGCAGGGTCACCTTTTGTGAATCCCCTGAAGTTGGAAACCCAGCCTTTTACATATGCAAGTTGAATCTGCCCTTCAAATGAATCAGTCCCCTTTTATTTTATCCCCATCTGTTTTGAGGAAGTTCAGAATCTGCATCAGAGCCTGTTTTAATGTGTCCACAGCATGGATGAATTCATCAAAGTGCCTGTGGTAGCAGAAGTGACATCATCTGACATTTGACCTCCGGTGGGATGATATGGTGGATTTCATGTCCCGTTCTAGCCCTCCCAGATTCCCACTTTTTTCTACTTAGAGGGTAGGTGAAGGCCAACCGGGTGGAAATTACAAGCAGTAAATATGGCTCTTAGAGCCCTGTTTACCTTCTGTTCAAACTGCTGCGTTGATGACCTTGAGACCAGAGGCAGCAAGGGAATCACAAGAAGTACCAAAGTGTGAGCTGGTGACAGAACCTGCTACCCATCACAAGCACGTTCCATGCAGCGAGCTTTTGTCTAACTTTAACCTGCTCTGCCCATGTTTTAATGCTAAATAATGGCAGTTTTCCAGCACTATGTGTGATACCAACGTGCAGTGAAAATTTTGTTTTAACTTGGGTCCTGATCTGCCTGTTTCGTAAATGTTAAATCTTTTGTTGGCGGCACCTACAGAAAAACAAGCATTTGCAATGCAATAGGTCTCACATTTTATACCCTTTGACCTATGGGTATTGTAAATGACAATGTCTGTTATTATTGCAGATTTTTTAAACACATAAATAAAAGGCATTGTCATTTACAATGCCAAAAGCTCAAAATCTCGCAAATGCGAGACATACTGCATTGCAAATGCTTATTTTCATTTCCCTTGGGACGCTGTCTTTACTTATGCTCGGTACCTTCAGGGGCTTGGACTAAAGTGTTCCAGAAAACGACCTAGCCACAGCGTTATATTTTTTGGCAGCCATCCTATCTGGATGGAACAGTAACAGTTCATAAACAAGATGCGAAGCTGCCATGATTTAATGATAAAAAAAACGATGAGTTGGGCATGGCCCATTGTGAAATTGAAAGCGTGCAAAGCGCTGCAAATAAAAAAAAAAGTGGCCACCATTGCTAAAGCTGGTCTCCCACCAGTGTTCTTTAGATTAATTAAGCAAAGTTCTCACGAAGGCCTAATGCAAGCAATACCATAGGACACACGTAAGAGGTCCAGTTCTGAAAGAGGGGCTAATAAGCCTATTAACAAATCAAAAGGCAACATTTAGGACGGACAGTCACATCAGCCAATCGAAAAGATGGGAGGAGAGTGGGCGGAGCTGCAGGTCCATACCTGAATTCAACATGCCTCGTAGAGCGGCACATGCGCTGCCCGGGCACAACCTAACAAGCCCTTTTACACACTTTTGCTGCTCTGTGTGTGCTGTGATTCACAAATGATTCCAGGATCACTCCACAAAAGGTGCAACAGTCAGTTTCCTCAAGAGCACTCCTGTAATTCATTTTAAGTCAATTTTCACATGGGCAGATTTATATGTGTATATTTTCTCGTGCAAAACATCACCTGCTAACCCTCCTTCTCTTGTTTTTCAATCGGGAAATTATTTTTCACTGTAGAGAAGCTCATACCCTGACACGCATACATTTCTGGTGGTGATCTTCCGGTTACAACCCTTGCAAACAGATTTACTCTTCTCTCTGGCAGCTGTAAATCTCTGACACATTGCAGGGTGGAAATGTGCAGCTAATCTATTTGTGAATACCGACAAAAGTCACAAGATCTTGGGTGTGTAAAAACATGCCAAGGCATCCTGGCTCTTGGACGCCCACTTCACAACGTACTGGCATTACATTTGATGTAAATTCATTTATTTTCAAATGCAAGTTCACTTTTTGTGAATAGAAAAATGAACTTTAACTTGTATATCAGCCATTTATAAATCAAAGTTGTACACAAAAGACTTTTGTGAATCAGAGTCCAGAGGGTTTGATGAAATTTGTCTGTGATCAGTTAGAGGGCCATGCTTAAATGCCGTATCAAGGGGGGTCTTGCTACTCTACTGATCTTACTCGTGACATACTGTGACACGTTGTGGGGACCAAATTCAGAAGCGTAGGTGGAGGGAGGTAAGGAGTAGACATTTTTTTTCTTGCAAAACATGATTTCACAATGACCCTTGGGGAGAGCAGGAGTAGTTACATTTTCACGAAAAACTCCTATAAATTCTTGTTAAAGATACAAAATGGCCGCATGAAGATCTTAAACATTTTTTCTTCTCCTTTTTCAATTAGCAACTGAAGAAACTGGTGGATGACCTCCAAAGTAAACTATCGCTGGCCAAAGGAGAGTACAAAATGGCCCTCAAGAACCTGGAGATGATCTCTGACGAGATCCATGAAAAGAGGCGCTCCAGCCTCATGGGCCCGCGAGGGCGCGGGGTGGGCGCAGAAGGCAGCAACGTCTCAATCGATGATCCGAGCATCAGCAAATCTGAGCCCGACAGTATATCCAGTACGTAGAACGCAAACATCTCCTGAGCCACTCGTAAAGTAGATCTGCCTCTGGCCAGCTCTATTGTTTGTGATTATGATTACAGAAAGGGTGGTGTGGCGCTACGGGCTGCTTCAATGTTATACCCATATATTGCATGGATTCCATCACATGACAATAATATCTCGTTCACTACATTGATCTAACCACCACATTGCAAGTGTAGGCAGAGGTAATAATAGTAATTATATGTTTACCTTGTGACTTAGTGGTAGGCAGTGTAGTGGATGCAATAATATTGCAGTCGATACTATTGGCCTTGATGTAATGACATACAGCTACCAAGTGAGCCGCGATATGAGAGTATTAATATCAGCACTGTCTCAGGGAATCCAATCGAGAGGCTTTCACCAGTTGAAGATTTGTATTTTACATAAAGGTTCTAGATATACTGATAGTTTCTTCTGAGGTCGTTAGTGGGAAATGGAAGTAAACAGTTCTCCAACCACTGCAAGGTATGCAGGTTTCCCTCATTGGCCTTAGAGGGTTGGGGAAGTACACACAACTTACAGACAAGCACTCACTGAGGAAACAGTACTCCATGTGCAGAGGATTTCTATCAACAATGTATGCAACATTTATATCCTAACTCCAACAACAAACTTTGCACCAAGTTCCCCTTCCACCTCAAATCCACACAGTATCAGCTCACATAGCTGCATCCTTAATTACATTTGATCAAGCCAATTTGGGAGCTTTTCTTAATTAACAACAGTCAAGCCAAATTGTTCAGAAATTGGTATGCTCGAAATTCATTTAGTAACAATCTTTGCGGATTGCTATTTTTTGGGCCTCCTGAGATTACTTGAAGTGCAGCCGATTAATTCATTTGACAATATTATGGGCTGGGGAATTTGTCATTTAATTAAATTCTGTTCCCCTAGCAGTTAACTTGTGATTGACACTTGCAAATTGACATTTCGGTCAATAAAATCAGCAAAGCAAACCACTCCTCAACCTATTGCTGTAAGAGGTGCTTTGGATAATATTCTAGTAGATGTCGAGGAAACACAATCAGCAAATACACCCAGAAGGACACCTACCACTAATTAATTGTATATATTGACCACTGTAGAATCCCACTAGTTCACGTTTCGTTGGCCTTGAAATGTATATGTTTTCGTGTGCACAAACATTCTCTCTCTCTCTCCATTTTGTCTTTTGAATTCTGGTTGGTCAGCACCATACTCGAACCCTTGCTGCCCCACAGCTATAAGTATTCGCCAGCTCACTTACACACAATGGCAAAAAACGATAAAGAAAAATATGATTTGTTTGTTTTTTCCGAATGCAGCTGTGGATACTATATCTTATTAAGGGATTGTTGCCAAGTCATGCGAACAGTGTGCAATCTCTCCTTCCTTCACATTAACGTCATATTGTAGCGATACCAGGAGAGTGGCTGCCCTCTTGAACCAGCCATTTTCCTCTTTGTCGCTTCGTACAAAGACTCTTGCTTTGCTAGGAGCACAATGAGTTCCTTGTCCTGCTGGAAGGGCAGCCATCCATCATTTGAGCGGCTTCAGTGTGCTGCATGACAAATAACAAGGTGCATATCCTCCGCAGCCCTTGCCATAAGGATAATTGACCGTCTTCTCCACAATCCTGTCTTGTGAATGCCTTGATGAACCCTACTTTGATCACCTGGAATCACATGTTTCGATTGGTTCATATTTGCAGTACGTTACAGGATGATGTTGTCGGCCTGTGTTTTACAAGCCACTCTTGACTTTGCATCAAGTTCCAACTAGACACACTCAGTGTATTGTGAGTTTACGTGTCTTCAGCATACATAGTTTGTATTTTATCAGTCATTATAGGTGACAGTAGACTGACATGCTCCCCACTGCAAAGACCAGAATCTGACAACGAGAAGGCATGTACTAATTCTAAGGCAAAACCATTCTAAGCCGCTGGCCAGAGATCCACAATTTGTGCATCAAATTTGCTCTAAAATCAACAAATGTTGGAAGGCAACAAGCCAATTACCTTCCAAGGCAAAAACTCCTTCCATTGATTATTCCTCTGGAACTCATTCTGATTTCACTTCATGTCTAATTGTGAGCACCCCTGCCTTGTGAAATTGGTATCTCCTAAATTTTCTTTACGTCTAGCATGCCGCTAGGGGCTACTCAGCTGCTATGGACAATGGACAGGGTTGTGGATAATGCTGTGATTGGAACTCTTCCTGCAGTTACATAAAATGTGAGTTGTTTACGATTGTATGTCAACTATTCCATGATAACCAACAAGATACTCAGCTAACTTAAATCACGTCCTCGATCGTACACGGAAACCGATCACACGGCATGTATATGAGCATTCCAGTGAAATTTCTGGTGGATACTGCAAATATGCTGTAAAATAAATCATGTTTGTAATATATGTAAGAGAAACAACAGGAGCATAAACCCGTAAACCTCGTTGAGATAGGGTGAGAATGTAAATAACAATAATAACTCTCAACTGGTATCATTCAACACAGACAGATAAATTGCATGTACACAACATTACAGAAGAGATAAGGAAGACTCCGAAAAAGAAAAAATTAAGAAAAGACATACTGTATTGAATCAAAAAGATTACTTACATGAAGACATGTATAAATTTAAATAAACAAAATAATGGAACAGTTGGAACGGCACTGTACGTAAAATTAATATACCATAAAGACAACCCGGACTTGTACTTGGTGCTTAAAGTGTATGTGACACGGAGACGGCGACGCAAGTGACAAGGTGAGATCAGCAAGGGACGGCGCAATGTGAAGTGAAAGTGAAAAATGGAGCAATAATTACAAAGGTTCTAAATTCAATTTTCAACAATAAAAGTAATTGTACATTAATTTGAAGAACCATAAGGCCATCAATTGAGCTGAAAGGTCGACGGCGTTTCGATCCGGTTAAATTGGGATCATCGTCAGGACTGGGTTGTGATGTTCACAACAGTGCTATATGGGTGAGAGATTCTTAAAGTGGGGAAACAATAGAAGGACAGGTCCAATGAATTCTGGGAATGGATGAAAAGGGGCTTAATCCGATTAAAGACAGGCGATGTAATTCAGCAGTTCTGTAAGGACGAGACTTAACTCGTGGTCAAAGGGGCAAGGTAACTCGTAAAAGTTGCAGCAGTTCTTACAACAGTGCTGCGTTCGTATCGGGCAATTAGGCAACGGGGAGTGGAACGAGGCATTTCGGGAAACAGGATTCCAGAGTACAACAAGGATGGACCAGGGAATCAAGTAACTCATGGCGCTGGACTCCAGGTGACTTAGACGCCCTCACTGACGTTCTATTTATTAGGCAGTCACGTCCCCCTTCAATTCCCGGATTGATTCCCTGGTCCATCCTTGTTGATTTACTCAGTACTCTGGAATCCTGCCACCCTCTCCCCCGGAGGAACCATGATGGGACATTGAAGCATTTTATATACAAACAGACATTGAACGCCTAGTAGGTGGTAGATGTATTTATTTATATTTCTTGGCATGCAAGTAGTGTGTGTCCATTCAGAACGAACAGGAGGGGTACCAGGGAGCTAGATTCCCTAGGTTCTGAAGAAGAGCCAATTAGGGGTACGGCTTGAAACATGTCGACCTTTTAGGAAATCAGACTTATAACAAACTCTTTTCCTAAATTCTCCCCTCCTCTCTTTTTAACCATACCGACTAGAGGGAGAAATAAATTAGGATACACCTGCTAGCCAGGTATATTTAAACTTCACCATAGCCACCACTACCCCTCTCAACACTTTCTTTATCATTGTATAGAATAAAAAAGTGCTCGCACGTAATCCATAGGTCGGTGCACACCCCGATCCGTAGCGGTACGGGATGAACCCGACGATGAAGTATGCCACCAAGGGGTAACCCTGGTGGGTGAGGGTTTTACAAGAAAAACTTTGTTTTTCATCAGTAGAGAGTAATCATTTTTCATGGCAGAACTTGGTTCCTTTTTTTAAAATAAGTTAAGAGGAGCTCGAACCCTTTTTTTTTAATCATACGCTGACAAGGCACTGACAGGGCCTGTTGGCATCTATTTGAAAGCCTGGTCAATCAATCAGGGAATTGTAAGTGCGCTACTCACCCGTGAGGGTCTCAAGATGTTGGGGGGGGGGGGGGGGCGCAGATCTGTTTAGCCGAAGAGCCAGGTCTTGAGGGTCTTCCTGAAGGTGTTCAGGGAGGGGCGCATCTGATGTCTGCCGGTAGCTCGTTCCAGGTCTTGGCTGCAATGTGAGAGAAGGATCTTCTGCCTGCTCTGGCTGTGTGGATGCGAGGGGTTTTGGCCAGTGCGAAGTTGGAAGATCGGAGGTTTATATGGAGTACGTGGAAGTGGATTTTGTCGTTGAATGGTAACGGCCAGAGCTGCTGATCTTGGAGCTGGGGACCCAGGTTTGTGTCTCACCGTCAGCTCAACATCCTGTGGTTCTGGAAGAATCACTTAATCCTCCCCGTGCCTACACAAAATGAATGTGTCCATGTGTAATGTAACTGGCGCTCATGCAAAGGGCCTCAATTCCTTTGGGTTGAGCTTGAGCTATATAAAACTGCTAAAGAAAAAAAGTATGAAAACCTCAAGCTTTGACCTGTGGTCTTCTGGCTTTATCCACCCCTGTGCTGCCACCTTGTCCATGTCCAGTTCATGACTGAATTTGTCCAGTTCATGACTGAATTTGTGCTTTTGCCGTCCGTAGCTTCTATACAGATTGACAGTGGAGGTTAGAGGGTTGGGTAACCACTGTGCAAATCCATTCCACTCCCTGCCAATTTGTTTTACTTCTGCTCTGTTCCCATTCAAACACGGATGCCCGCTGCTCCATCTCTACCACCGCACTCAACGCTGCAGGGCAGAGACTCACTGCACCCTGTGTGTGATGTGACAGGAGCTTCAGTAGTCATTGAAGATGACACATTAGGATGAACCTTTACACTCTGTTCAGACATTTAACATTCGATCCAACTGACCTCAAATGAAGACATTTCTAGAAGTGTAACCCACTAAACGTATTTAAGCTTTTATTTGAAATTTTCTTTTTTGAGGATTGTAATTTAATTTACTCCACCTCTTTCTCTTATTTTCAAAATGCCAAATTCAACCATTAGGCTTGAAGGCTACAGCAGCAGCAGCGTTGTACAGGTTTGACCAGAATGAAATGTATTTATATTTCTTAAAATGAACTGTGTGTTTGAAATATATAATGGAATCTCTGAAAGGCAAAAGAGGCCCTAAATCAAAAAGTGGATACCTAAAGAAAATATAGAAACCAGCTGCAGATTTTTTTTCTTCAAGTTCTGCTGCTTTGACTAGGTGCACCAGATTCATGGTAACCAAGTAGGTAGTACATGATAGATGAATGTTCCCTGATGTCAACGTGTTATGTTTTCCGATGGCATTTCTCTACTAGTGAGTGACATATATCCTATTTCCCCATAGTGACCTCAGAAGTGTTTGACGACGACAACCTGAGCAGCCTGGTCTCTGAAGACGATTCCGAAACGCAGTCTGTGTCCAGCTACAGCTCTGGTCCTACGAGTCCCGAGGAGATGCCCGGGTCCTTTTCTCCAACCGTTCGACCCGAGAGCCTGGACCTGTCGAGTCCGGTCTCCCTGTCCGATTTCAGACTGAACTCTCCTGTCCTGGGCCCGCGGAGCGAGTGCAGCGGGGCATCGTCCCCAGAATGTGACGCAGAGCGAGGTGAGTCATTATTTTTAGGTCGAGGGACCGTCCGGTCTGCCGAAGGCAGAACCGGAAGTCCGGAGATTTAATGTTTCTTAGAGTGGCTATTTAGCCCGCCTCTCTTTTTGCTTCTCCTCCATTGGCTGGCTTCCTAAACGGAGGCCAGCCATTGGAGGAGAGAGCCGTCCCTCCAAATAGGCTCCGTCTTTTTCAGATTCGGGGGCGTGTTCCGTGCTGTTCTTTCCACTTTTTAGCCACGCCCCTGAATCTGAAACGCCGCTGCGTTTCTCCGAGGCATTTCTGCTTCGCTTCGGAGAAAGGCGGTGGTGTTCAGGGCGATTCCCTCAACGACGATTCCCTCATGCACGTAAGACTTGTTTAAATTAACTCTTCATCCATCTGTTTTCACTTTCCTTATTTGTCCTGTGCTGGAAATCACTGATGTAAATGCCGTATCTTCATAGAGTGGCTTCAGAGAAGTATGTTCCTGGGTGGAAGGCAGGCTCCCACAGGGCTTATTATGATATCCGTCTATCAAGCTCTGTCTTTCAGTCTCACTAATCGTGTTTTTAATACTATAAACATAATTACTTTACATATATTACCAGTGATATCCTTTGCCTCGCGCTACGTAGCCCTGCTGTTATGTGGAATGTGCTTTATACCTGTGTTATGCGGTATATCACAGCTGTATGGCCATGCAGCATAGTAGTATGTGGGGCTCCACCAATCAAGAGGGAGATAACATGCCGCCACCCATTTCAGAGCAACGCACAGCGGATTGGTGGAATTTAAGGTTTTAACACAATAACACATTTTTAGGCGACCTGGCTGTCTTCTACGCCCAAATATTTGGTACAACCTTCAACTGTGAATATTTATTTGCATTTTAGCCCGAATATAACAGGGCCACTTGCGAATATATGCTGATGCGATTTGTGAAAGTTCACGAGAGCATTCTCTTTGAGCCCCAAAACATACAGCTTCATTTCCCAGCCTAGCTTTCTGAAATGTTTCCCTTCCTATGTCCTTTTGTTTTCACTGCTTAAGGGTTTGGAAATATGCTCTGTTCCGGAACTCTGAAAGAAGCGTGCAACAAATGACACATCAAATATGTCTACCTCCTGTTGTAATTTCCGTGAACCGCTTTGTAGAAAGATGCTTAATTTCTAAAGTAAACGCAGACGCTGCTGTTACAGAGCGCCCTCATTCTGGTGGTAGCGGCTGCCAGTCTAAAGGACAGTCCTGGCTGGGGGTTGTCAGTGTGTGAGTGTAAGTGCACGTTTACACGCCCAACAGCCCACCTCCTCATTACACGCCTGTTACCTGTAATCACAGGGATCTACCCTGACGCCAGTCTGTCATCACCAGGCCCCGAAGGGACAGCTGCAGAAGAGTCTGTCTCCAGCTCGGCTGTTCTTTCAGGGCTGGACATATAAGCGTCTCAGGTGAGGCTGGAAGGAGTGCACTGACTGGAGCTCACCTTTAGAACGGCACCGACCTCTGAGCTCCCAGGACGGCGGGCCTGTAGGTACGGTAATCACTTTACCCCGTAGGCTTTGGACTAGTTCCTCCAAACACTAAACGTTTTCTTTCAGAATGGCTTTTATGGTTCAAAAAAACAGTCTGAAACCAAGAAAGCCATTTCCTTTTTAATTGAAAAGTGCATACGCTTATCGGGCGTCTTCTTTCCTCTCTTATAAAGTGAAATGTTTTCACCCATTGGAGGATGGCTCCAATAGTAGTCCTTTCTGTCTTTGGCATGAATTCCCTTCATTAGGGCCACCCATGAACTTTCAATAAAAAAAATGTTCTTCACTTTTTGTGGGAGGAGATGCTTAACCACCCCCACCCACCTCGCCGGACACACGCTCGACGCTGTCTTCTCATCCAGCAAGGACATCGTCTTCAGCCACGCCACCGGACTCCACTGGACGGACCACAGTTGCATCCACTTCACCTTCAGAAGATCCAAGATCCACGATCCACCACCACCAGCAACAGGTTGCTCGTAGAAACTGGAACAAGATCACAGCAGACCAGCTCGCCGCTTCCCTGAGCCAGCACCCTCCCGCCAGCTCAGCGATCCCCAGCCAGGCCGCCGACAACCTCACGAAGTGGATCAGCAACTGCGCAGATGACCTCGCCCCACTGAGTACCCCGCCTAGCAGACCCGGCAGCAAGAAGGCTCCATGGTTCACCGACGAACTCAAGAGCTCCAAGAAGAACTGCCGAGCCCTCGAGAAAGCCTGGAGAAGGGAGCCAACACCGGACAACATGACCAACCTCAAGCTCGCCACCCGGAAGCACCATCAACTGATCCACGCCACCAAGAAAACAGCATTCAAGGACCGGCTGGACAACAACGCACACAACTGCAAGGAACTTTTCAACATCGTGAAAGAGCTCTCCAACCCCAACGCCGTAAACAAAGACTTCACCCCGTCGCAAGACCTCTGCAACTCCCTCGCCTCCTACTTCCACAACAAGATCGCGGACATACACAACAGCTTCAGCCCACAAACAACGCTCCCAACGACCGCACCAACGCCCCCCACCACCACCCTCAGCGCCTGGACCCAGATCAACACAGAAGACACCATCTGCACGATGAACTCTATCCACTCCGGATCTCCGACCGACCCCTGCCCCCACCACGTCTTCAACAAGGCCGACGCTGTCATCGCACCCCACCTGCGGGACATCATCAACACCTCCTTCGACACCGCTACCTTCCCTGAGAGCTGGAAACACGCCGAACTCAGCGCTCTACTAAAGAAACCAACAGCGGACCCTACCGAACTCAAGAATTACCGCCCCATCTCACTCCTCCCGTTCCCAGCCAAAGTCATCGAGAAGACCGTCAACAAGCAGCTGGCCGCCTTCCTCGAGACGAATGGATCCCTCGACCCCTCACAGTCGGGCTTCCGAGCCAACCATAGCACCGAGACCGCCCTCATCGCTGCCACCGATGACATCCGAGCCCTGCTGGACAAGGGTGAGACAGCGGCCCTCATCCTCCTAGACCTCTCCGCGGCGTTCAACACTGTTTGCCACTGCACCCTAGTGCAGCGCCTCAGCAACATCGGAATCCAGGAGAAGGCACTGGAATGGATCATCTCCTTCCTCGCTGGAAGGACACAGAGAGTTCGCCTACCACCGTTCAGATCTGCAGCCACGGAAGTCATCTGCGGCGTTCCCCAGGGCTCCTCGCTCAGCCCCACCCTCTTCAACGTCTACATGAGCCCCCTTGCGGCCATCGCACGCCAACACAACCTCAACATCATCTCCTACGCCGACGACACCCAGCTGATCCTCTCCCTGACCAACGACCCAGCCGCCGCCAGAACCAACCTCCACGAAGGGATGAAAGACGTAGCCGAGTGGATGACGACCAGCCGCCTGAAACTGAACTCAGACAAGACGGAAGTCCTCATCCTGGGCCCCTCGCCCTCCGCCTGGGACGACTCATGGTGGCCCCCCGCCCTGGGCACCGCACCCAAACCGACAGACCACGCACGGCAACCTGGGCTTCATCCTGGACTCCTCCCTCTCCATGACCAGACAAGTCAACGCCGTCTCCGCATCCTGCTTTAACATCCTGCGCATGCTACGGAAGATCTTCCGGTGGATCCCCACCGAGACTAGGAAGACGGTCACCCAGGCCCTCGTCACCAGCCGACTGGACTACGGCAACGCCCTCTACGCCGGAACCACCGCCAAGCTCCAGAAGAGACTCCAGCGGATCCAGAACGCCTCAGCCAGACTCATCCTCGACATCCCCCGACGCAACCACATCTCCGGACATCTGAGAGACCTGCACTGGCTCCCCGTCAACAAGAGAATCACCTTCCGTCTCCTCACCCACGCACACAAAGCCCTACACGACCAAGGCCCGAGCTACCTCAACAACCGCCTCAACTTCTACGCTCCCATACGCCACCTTCGATCGACCAACCACGCCTTCGCCGCCGTCCCCCGCATCCGAAGAGCGACAACAGGAGGAAGGTCCTTCTCCTACCTGGCCGCCAAGACCTGGAACACCCTCCCGACCGACCTTCGCCTGACCCAAGACCACCTCTCCTTCAGGAAGAAACTCAAGACCTGGCTGTTCGAGCAGTAGCGGCACCTCACCCCCCCCCCCATGCGCCTTGAGACCCTCCGGGTGAGTAGCGCGCTCTATAAATGCCTTGATTGATTGATTGATTAATTTAAAGTTCCCCTTTCATCCATACCATGTTGAAGGATGTGTGGTGGTTTAGGTGAAATGGGGCGTGGCATGGGCACCGAAGTGAGTTTTTTCCAATTCCAGCTCATAATGTTTGATCTCTGTGGATTAACTGACAGGTTAATTGCAGGAGGTTCAACCCCCAGCAAAGGGGCATTTGAAGATCGGGAGTATTTATTTCCTTGCTAATGCCCGCCATTTGCATAGCTCACCTCTTCATCTGCAGACAAAGGTAGACGCCCCCTCTAAGCCACCGTGTCCCCCTCTCCCACCCACTTACCCAGTGCTGTTTGGGACTCTTGTTTAACATGTCAATCCGGCCAAAACGTCCAACTCATCCGAACAGGCTGACGGGGCTGCCTCCTTCCCCTCCTGGGACGTTTAGTTAGCTATAATTTCTACAGATCCAGATTTTTTTTTTATTTCTTGCAGTTTTCTATAGCAAGAACTCGACCCGAAGGCATAGGGAGCGCTTAACATGAGCACCAGTTACACTACACAAGGAGACACTCATTTTTGATAAGCAAGGAGAGATTAGTGATTTGCCCACAATCACAGGGTGTGTATGTGCTTTCCAGTATGGAGCAGCTTTGCTCATTCATTTGCTGGTCGCTGCAGTAAAACGCCTGAAGGCGTATTCTCTCGCTCGTGACTTCTTCAGAGCGCTGCCGTGACAGAGTGTTATCTATTTCTGTCTCACTCTGGTGCATGTACCTTTCTCTCTATCTCACTACATCACAACATCACTCTATGCTTATATATCACTACCTCACAACATCCCTCTCCCTCACTACCTCACTGTCTATCTACCTCACTCTCTATCTCACTACCTCACTCTCTAGCTACCTCACTCTCTATCTCACTATCTCACTCTCTATCTACCTCACTCTCTCTCACTACCTCAATCTCTATTTCAATACCTCACTCTCTCTCTCCATCTCACTACCTCACTCTCTCTCTGCTAATGCAATAGGTATCACATATGCAAAAAAAAGCTAATGCCAATAGAAATGACAATGCCATTTATTTAGGGATACAAAAATGATAAAAAAATAATGAGCAATACCAATAGCTCTACCTATAATATTGCCGAGACCATTGCATTGTAAATGCTTGTTGATTTCTGGCAGCTGGATAGACCATTCCTGGGTGTTATAGAAAGCAAAACAGTCATTAAGTTATGTAGTTAAATACAAAAAGAACGTAAGATTGTTTTTACTACGTCTTCATGGAGCGCTTCTGCCTTTTCTAAGTGCGCTACTCTCTACTGACCACAGAAGGATGGAAGCCTGGGTTGGCTCTGCTGGGATTTAAACAAGTGGCCTGCAGATCGCACCAGATGAAACTGGTGAGCGACAAATCACTGAGACATCTTGCCGGAATAACACACACAAAATTACACAGAGACTATTTCATGAAAATAAATAACTAATCCAAATCATCTATATTAAAAAAGGAAAGTCCAAAACTATCCTCAGGCATCATAACAATCTCCTGTGTTCTGTCTGTCTAAACTCCCCATCTGTCAATGTCTCACAGCATCAGAGGCACATGGCAATCTAGGTATTTTTAATTCCCTCATCTGCCGAAAGTATGGCAGGGTTTATATATACAAGCTCTTTTCCCCAGATATTTTCAGACTGGAGAGGTATGCTGTGAGTAATTATATAGTGCTCACTAGCCCTAAAGAGGTGCTATAAAGTGCGTCTTTAGACAGGTAGCGCGCTATGCCTTGGAGCCCTGAGTTAGTTGTTTAGTTATGTTTTAATTTAAAATTTGGTTGTAGCTTCATGCAGTGTGTTGTGTTGAGCAGATTCTTTCTAAGGGATGATGGGTTGTCATGTATGTGGGTAGCATGGCTGTTTCACATTATTAGCAACCTAGTCATGCAACTGGATGTTGCAGCTATCATGATGTTTGTAGTCTAGTTGTGATTCTAATCGATAGCAATTGTCTAGTAGGTTTATGAGTTGGTAAGAAAGGCTGAAGGGGAGAGAGGGAGAGAATGCCACAATTTGTTTTTACATCTGTAGTTTATGCTTGTGATAGGACTGCCTTCTGTGCATCAGACATGCAGGGTGTGACTGAAGTTGGTAAGGGTTCGCTGTTACATAGCTGGATGCAAATTTTCTATTTGGTAAACATCGTAATGCTTCCCTCGAGAAAGATACAAATCCTCTTCTAATCCCTATTCTGTGCCGCTTGTGCAGAATGCCTTCTGTTGCGATTGGAGTTGTTGTTGTGATACGTCACAGTGTAGCCTCTTTGTCATTAGCATAGGATGGTGATGGGATAAATGTGGCTCTTGAGGAGCTTGGCCGGTTTTACTTTTGGCGAGTTGGGTCCTGTTGCCAGTGTCGATCCGCTGTGATAGTAGGGTAATGCTGAGCTGTCCATCTCCATTGGGTTCAGGTCTGAAATGTCCAGCTCTTCATCATTTGTCTGAATTCCAGTTGGTTGCCTGTGGCTTGTATCCTTGCCTGAGGTGAGTTCCCTATTTTGTGGCTTAGACTGAGAAAGATGTGCCATCAATGGTTTTATTTTTTTTTTATAATGTAGTAGGATTAGTCAGGGTTCTACTCTAGAATATAATGTTTTTTGTGTGAACATCCCTTAAACTTCATCTGTAAGAAAACTGTCCCTTTCCATTTATTGCCTTGGGAGTAATTCAGAGTAACTTGAAAGTAGATCTTCTATCTCCTGATGGGCCTCGGGATCATGGGACATGTGTGTTCTTTGTTTTACACGTAGGCGGTGAGGTTTTTTTGAGGTGACTCATAACTGAGGCTCCATGAGCAGACCATAAGCATGATTTAGTCATGAAATGGTGAAGGATATAACTACCTGGATCTTCTGTGAACACCCCAGATTTCAGAAGATGCATAGCATGAAATGTGGACTTACTTACTTTGGTTAACTTAGGGATTCATAGATAGTGCCGAGCCACGGTAACTCCTAAGTTTCTTTCTTCTTTCGAAACTATAGGTGTGTTCCCAGTTCTTACGACCAGGTTATCAACTGCTCGTATCCCTCTCTTCCAGTCTCCGCATGTCAGAGTCTAAGGCCCTCATTACGAGTTCAGCATTATGTTCTGATCCCTCTGCAAACCGATGTTTGCACAGGAATTACGAGTTGTGTGTAACTGATAATCATCACACCATTTAGTTGTCTCCTGCTAAATTCTGAGAGGTCAAACCTGCCGAAATTTATCAGGGGAAAAATTCACGATATTGACCAGTAGTGCAGATTTTGGTGCCATAAGCACCAAAATCCACGTTATTCCCCAAAAAGTTGTAACTAGGTGATATTTCACATCCGATAACTTCCAACTCTGCCGAGTCAGATTTTATCAGGTGTGATAAATTTCACCGAATTTATGGGGAAGCTCGTAAGTAGGGTTAAAGTCTTTGATGCATTGATTTTAAGATGGTTTGTTATCCAGTGATTAATCTTTAGGAGGCTGTCACGAAGGTTTCAAATTTGAAGGCCATTAGGTTTTTCCAGAAGATAATAGACACCGTCTTTGCCCGAATATGAAGCAAACAGTATTTGCCTGACACCCTTGCTAAAGATGACTGTCGCAAACATTTAACTTCCTTTTTAGGTCTCGCCTGGCTATCGCGTAAGCGATCGCTCAGCGAGACTTATGTAGGGGCTTCAGAAAATGCTCCCAAAGGCTTCCCAGGCGGATCGGGTGGCGGTTACGCGCACAACCACGCGCATTCCATTTGCCACCAGCTACTTCCTGCGCGTGCGCCGCCTCACGCATTCAGAGAGATTTAGTAAGGGGCACAAGACCTTAGGCATGCGGTTTATGGCCACTGCATGTGAGGCATTCAAGCTCGAATCTGGCATCTGGCATCTGGCATCGGACTTGAAAGCAGCAGACTGCTTTCGCCAGCGCACGCTCGGTCTCACTTCCTGCATCCCCTCTTACAACAATTAACTTTCGTTATAACTCACACCCCATATGCTCGTTCCCTCCCACCCTTCCTTTGATGTCCGCTTTTCTTGTTGTTTACAAACCACGCCACACACTGCTGCACGCCACACACTGCTGCACGCCACACACTGCTGCATGCCACACACTGCCGCACGCCGCACACTACCGCACGCCGCACACTGCTGCGCACACTGCTGCATTACACACTGCTGCACACCGCACACTGCTGCACGCCTCACACAGCTACACGAAACACTGCTGCACGCCTCACACTGCTGCACGCCGCACACTGCTGCACGCCTCACACTGCTGCACGCCGCACAGTGCTGCACACCGCACACTGCTGCATGCCGCACACTGCTGCACGCCGCACACTGCTGCACGCCTCACACTGCCGCACACCTCACACTGCTGCATGCCACACACTGCTGCACACCTCACACTGCTGCAAGCCGCACAATGCTGCACGCCGCACACTGCTACACGCCACACACTGCTGCATGCCGCTGCACGCCACACACTGCTGCACGCCACACACTGCTGCACGCCACACACTGCTACACGCCGCACACTGCTGCACGCCTCACACTGCTGCACGCCGCACACTGCTACACGCCACAAACTGCTGCACGCCACACACTGCTGCACGCCACACACTGCTGCACGCCGCAGAATGCTACACGAAACACTGCTGCACGCCACACACTGCTGCACGCCGCACACTGCTGCACGCCACACACTGCTGCACACTGCTGCATTACTCACTGCTGCATGCTGCACGACACTGCTGCACGCTGCACGCTGCTGCACGCCACACAGTGCTGCACGCCTCACACTGCTGCACGCCGCACACTGCTGCACGCCGCACACTGCTGCACTCCACACACTGCTTTTATGCTAGTTTATGCTACTGACATTGTAAATGACAATGCCTTTTGTCTTAAAACCAAAACATAAATAAAAGGCATTGTAATTTTACAATGCCAATAGCGCAAACTCTTATAAATGCGAGACCTATTGCATTGCAAATGCTTGTTTTAAATAATTGTGAGTGAAATTGTTCCATAGTTACTCTCTATGGATCAATGAATGGGCTTGTCTCGTATGTAAGAGACACTTTATAAACAGGCAGTAAACAGCAGTAAGTATAGATTTGAATACGGTACAAGTGTGGTATTCTGAATGAACAGTACAATAGTTCAACAATTTCTTTGAATGTTTTATGAAACATGGGTTTTGTAAAATAAGCTGTGTGCCCCGATTCACAAACATTTTTCTGTGAGTGGGTGAGACTAACTCTTGTAGCGCTCCTGGCTTACTAGTAATTGCACACTGCTGCACGCCGCTGCACGCCACACAGTGCTGCATCCTCACACTGCTACACGAAACACTGCTGCACGCCACACACTGCTGCACGCACGCCGCACACTGCTACATGAAACACTGCTGCACGCCACACACTGCTGCACGCCGCACAATTCTACACAAAACACTGCTGCACGCCACACACTGCTGCACGCCGCACACTGCTGCATGCTGCACGACACTGCTGCACGCAGCACACTGCTGCACGGCGCTGCACGCCATACAGTGCTGCATGCCTCACTGCTACACGAAACACTGCTGCACGCCACACACTGCTGCACGCCACACACTGCTGCACGCCACACACTGCTACACGCCACTGCTGCACGCCTCACACTGCTGCACGCCGCACACTGCTGCACTCCACACACTGCTTTTATGCAAGTTTATGCTACTGACATTGTAAATGACAATGCCTTTTATTTGTTTTAAAACCAAAACATAAATAAAAGGCATTGTAATTTTACAATGCCAATAGCTCAAACTCTTATAAATGCGAGACCTATTGCATTGCAAATGCTTGTTTTAAATAATTGTGAGTGATAATGTTCCATAGTTACTCCCTATGGATCAATGAATGGGCTTGTCTCGTATGTAAGAGACACTTTATAAACAGGCAGTAAACAGCAGTTAGTATAGATTTGAATACGGTACAAGTGTGGTATTCTGAATGAACAGTACAATAGTTCAACAATTTCTTTGGATGTTTTATGAAATATGGGTTTAGTAAAAATAAGCGGTGTGCCCCGATTCACAAACATTTTTCTGTGAGTGGGTTAGACTAACTCTTGTAGCGCTCCTGGCTTACTAGTAATTGTACACTGCTGCACGCCACACAGTGCTGCATGCCTCACACTGCTACACGAAACACTGCTGCACGCCACACACTGCTGCACGCACGCCGCACAATTCTACACGAAACACTGCTGCACGCCACACACTGCTGCACGCCACACACTGCTGCACACTGCTGCATTACTCACTGCTGCACGCAGCACACTGCTGCACGCAGCACACTGCTGCACGCCGCTGCACGCCACACAGTGCAGCATGCCTCACACTGCTACACGAAACACTGCTGCACACCACACACTGCTGCACGCCACACACTGCTGCACACCTCACACTGCTGCACGCCACACACTGCTGCACGCCGCACACTGCTGCACGCCGCACACTGCTGCACGCCGCACACTGCTGCACTCCACACACTGCTTTTATGCGAGTTTATGCTACTGACATTGTAAATGACAATGCCTTTTATTTGTTTTAAAACCAAAACATAAATAAAAGGCATTGTAATTTTACAATGCCAATAGCTCAAACTCTTATAAATGCGAGACCTATTGCATTGCAAATGCTTGTTTTAAATAATTGTGAGTGAAATTGTTCCATAGTTACTCCCTATGGATCAATGAATGGGCTTGTCTAATATGTAAGAGACACTTTATAAACGGGCAGTAAACAGCAGTTAGTATAGATTTTAATACGGTACAAGTGTGGTATTCTGAATGAACAGTACAATAGTTAAACAATTTCTTTGGATGTTTTATGAAATATGGGTTTAGTAAAATAAGCTGTGTGCCCAGATTCACAAACATTTTTCTGTGAGTGGGTGAGACGAACTCTTGTAGCGCTCCTGGCTTACTAGTAATCGCTACTGCCATTCACTTGTAAGCCAGTGTGCTGCTTGGCCCACCCACAGATGAGAACCCCCCACCTCCGTTGGCCACTAAGCCCTCTAGGAAAGTGCAGACTACTTCAGATGTTCTGCAGTTACAATGGAATAATCATAAAGATCAATTCTGATTGGTTGAAAGGTGGGCCAGTCAGACTAGCAGGACCACCTAATTGTTCAGCCAGTCTGATTGGCTACCCTTGAAAGATTCATAATTGGCCGCTCTGTACAGACCATTCTGATTGGCTCCTTGGTTGCCAGAAAGCACTTGAATTCCTTTTTGTTAATAGCAATGCTGAAACAGGCAGTGTCACAACCTGTTTAGCATCACATTGAACAAGTTCACCCATTACTAGTCATGAGAAGATGCCTCATTTTCGTTCATACGTTTTCTAGATGGAGGTCATAGTTTGTTGTTTTTGTCAGGGCTAGTAGTTTACTGAGATTTCAAGAGTATTGATCTAAGAAAAGGCTTTTCTTTATGGAAGTAGTTTCTTGTAACAGGTAAACCTATTTAACATTCTTGTCAGAAAACAGATTCTTCAATATAATAAAAAATCTCCATCCGGGAATCACCAGAACACTTCTAAAGTAACTACAGTAGTTATCATCATGAAATTCAAATTTCACTTGTTCTGGTTCCATTGATGATTTCCCCCAGTGTATTGAGAACCCCAGCTTTGTTAGTGTCCTTGTGACACGCTGTGCGTGTTCCTCGCATTTTTCGCGTGAACTTGCCTTTATTAGCCAGTCGTCGAGGTAAGGATACACGTGAATCCCTTCCCTCCGCAGGTACGCTGCTACTGCTGCAAGGCATTTGGTGAAAACCCTTGGTGCGGACTTTAGACCGAATGCCAAGGTTGTGAATTGGTAGTGATCCTTGTTGATGGTGAACCTTAACAGATTCCTGTGCTGCCTGTTCATTGGGATGTGCAGGCAGGCATCTTTGAGATCCACGGTGGACATGAAGTCTCCGTCTCTCATTTGTGGGAGTAATTCTTGTAGGGATGTAATTTTTAATTTTTGCGTCCTTACGTACTTGTTTAGGAATCGTAGATCCAGGATGGGTCTTAGTGTTTCGTCCACCTTTGGTACCAGGAAGTAGTTTGAGTACACTCCCTTGTTCCTTTCTTTGAAAGGTACTGGTTCTATGGCCTCCTTTTGGAGTAGCTGTAGTGCTTCCTCTACGAGTTGTGCTAGCTCTTGTCCTGAGTGTTCCCTTCTCTTTGGTTTTTTGTTTGGGGGTCTCCTTTCCAACTCTATGCAGTATCCGTACTGTATGATGTTGAGTATCCATTTGTCTGTTGTTATTTTTCTCCAGTCTTGGAGGAAAAATCTGAGTCTGCCGCCCACCGGTGTTGCATGCTCGTAGGCGTTTGGTTCGTGTAACCCTCTTTTGTTGGTTCCTTTGTGCTCTACCCTTGGAGGGATGTTGTGGGTGAGCACCCTCCTCCATGCGAAGTCACTTTGAGGCGGGTTGGTCTCCCCCTCTTCTTCTTTGGCCTCGTCCGTTCCCCCTACTGCGAAAGGACTGGCCCGAGGCTGGTACTGCCAGTTCTGTTTCTGCTGCCCCTGTTGTCCGTGACCCTCGCCTTGCTGGCCTTGCTGGAATGTTTGATGTGATGTTCCCGGCTAGTTTCCTCACCTTCCGTAAGGTCTCCGTGTCGGGGTACCTCTTCTCATCCCTCTGAATTGCAGGGCCCCCATGGACCTCGCCGTCTCATTCTCTTTTTTGAGTTGGGTGAGTTTCTCATCGACTGGTGCCCCGAACAGCGTTTCTCCGTTGAAAGGGGTGTTCAGGATGTTGTTCTGTACCTCTTGCTTGAATCCTGAAATTCTGAGCCAGGCCTGTCTCCTTTCAGTGATTCCTATTGCCATCAGTCTGCTTGATGTCTCTGCCCCGTCCAACGCTGTTTTAAGGCATGAATTTGCTATATTCTTCCCCTCTTCCACTAGATGCGTAGCTCTTTGTTGGTATTGCTCGGGGAGATGCTTGATTAGGTCCCCCATTTCGCCCCAATGTTGGTACTGGTGCCTGTTCAGTAGTGCATTGGAGTTTGCCATGCGCCAGTGCATTGCCGCGTTTCTCTCTATTTTTCTGCCAGTGAGGTCCATCCTTCTGCTCTCCTTGTCAGGAGGTGGTCCAGAGGTTGCCGGAACATTGGCCCTTTTTCTGGCTGTAGATGCGATAATGGAGTCTGCTGTGACAGATCCCTTGATGTATGGAGGGTCCTGGGAGGAGTGTTTATATTTTTTCTCTGTTCTGGGTGTGATGGATCTGCATGTTGCAGGGTCCTTGAATGCCTCCTTCCCCTGGTTCATGACACTCTGAAGCATGGGGAGGAACTGGCTCCTAGTTTGGATGGGGAGCAGTGTCTCGAGTAAAAAGTCCGCTTTCGGTTTTTCCTCCTCTAGTTTCACGCCAAAAGCTGCAGCCGTGCTCTTTACGACCATGTTGTAAGCCCCAATATCATCTGGCGGCGAAGGCCTCGAAGAATAAGTCTCCAAGGGCTCTTCTGGATTTTCGGCGTCGAGGTCCTGCCATTCCAGGTCTTGCGTCGACAACGGCGCCGAGCCGTAGTTAGATTGCTGTTCCTCCTCCTCTTCTCCCTCATAGTAGAGGTCATCTTCCTCTTCTTCTGGAGTTTTCGACTGCTCTTCTGCGTCGAACTCGTCCTGCTCTTCGACCTCGACGATAACCGTCGGTGGTTTCATTGCGATTGAGAATTTCTTCATCTTCTCGTCGAACTCCTTCTTCCTTTGAAGGATGCTCTCCATCTCCGCCTCGAGCCTTCTCTTTTTCTTCTCCATGTCGGAGGCATGTTCGGCGTCGAGCGCTGGCCTTTTCGACGGAGCTTGCATCGACGCGACCTTGTCCTTCGTCGTCGAACGCCCAATCTCGTGGGCCTGTTTCGACGAACTTTGTTTTTCGGCGGCCTTTGGCACCTGGGAGTCCTTCTCGAAGGATCCGCTGGGCCTTTCTTCCTTGGATCCACTCGCAGTCGTCGAAATTTTCGGCGCCTGTGTTCCCTTCGAGGACTTAGACTCTGGTTTTCGAGAGTCAGTCTCTGTTTTTCAGGGCCCTTTCGGGGTTTTTGTGCTCGATGTCTCTCCTACCTTGTCAGACGTCTTCTTATCGGTCTCTGCGACCGTGAAGTCATCAGGTCCCTCGGCGACGTTGTCTTCATCGTCGGTGGAGAGGCCCAGTTCGTACAGAGACGGGGCCTTACCTTTTCCTTCCATGTTGTAGTTGGCTCTCCTCTGCCTCTCTCTCTCTCACCCTGAGTGTCTTCGGTGTGAAGGCGGAGCAGACGTTGCAGTCTTTGCTCTCGTGGTCGACTGGCAGGCAAAGGTTGCAGACCGGATGTTGGTCCTTCTGCGCGTATTTGTGGTGGCAGTTACGGCAGAATTTAAAAGGTGTTTTGTCCATTCCTGCACTCAGTGTCCCTGAGTGCGCATTCTCCGTTGGACGTCGAAGATCTCGAGGATTTCCTCCTTCTTCGTCGTCCCGGCTCGATGTTCTTCCTGTCTGTAGTCTGCTTTAATTTTCCTTCGATGAAACTCGTGCTCTTCATCTTTTTTCGTTAAAAAACTCTGGAGCTTCTCGGTGACGATCCAGACCCAACGGCGGAAAAAAGAATCTGAAGATGGCGCCCCAAGGTGGGACTTCCGCAGGAAGCATGCCGACGTCACGAGAAGTACACCAAATGGTGGGACGTCGACGCCCACCTGGGCTACGGAAAAAAAAAAAAAGACAAAAGAAAGACTACGATTCCGGACCCAACCACCAGATCGCGGAATAATGCACAGCATAGTGAATCCAGAAAGATTCACACTGCAAAACTGTTATTGTCACAAGTTCCATATTGTTTGGTATCACAAAGGCTCCGATGAGCCAATAATCATCTTCTGCTTTTTTCCTTTCATCCAACGCAGCGCTGGAACTTTAGTTACTGCACTGCATGAATTTTTTACAAATCTGGGTCTGGTGTCTAACCAGCTTATTACTCCCTTTGTAGGAAAACACACAAAGGGTGACTTGTTTGATGATTAGTGGACAAGTGTATAATATTAAAAGAAACCATATGCACATAGCACTTGAATTTGTAGTTTTAGTTGCCAAATATTTATAATCACAAATATATCCCCCATCAGTTCTAGCTTTCTTGCTGCAACAGTGAAAAACATGGCTCTGCTCTGAGGATTTTCACCATTCCATTGGTTACAATCTAATACACTTCTCTTAATTTCTCTTCTCCTGCTCTGTCCCTCTTCTCCTTTTTATATGTGTGGACTTTTCAGGCTAGACAATTCCTGTGATCCTGCTGAGTAAGAGAAATGGGATAAAGTGGAATACATCAGATGGACAGAGACATAAAAAGAACAGCATAGAGAGAGACATCAAGTAGAGGAAGAAGGGAGTAGAGATAATGTAGAATAATCTTTGTGGTAGGGAGAGGAGTAGAGTATATAGTGAAAGGTGAGGTAGCTCGAAGGAAAGATCAGGAGTGGTAGAAAGAGGAAGACGTAGGTAGAGAAAGGTAATTAAAAGGGTAAAGTATTAGAGTGTGGTAGAGAGACGGAGAAGCAAATGTAGAGAGAGCGAGGCAGAGAAGTACAGGACTGCAAGGAGTGAGGTAGAAAGAGGTTGTGTAGAAAAAGGGGTGAATTAGATAGAGGTAAAGACAGTGAGAATATGTTGAAAGAGAGACTTGAGAAAAAACAGATACACGTTATAGAGAGCACATGTGCAGAGTCAAAAGAGCAAGTTGAGACATACATAAATAGAGAAGCATATGTGAGATTTATATAGAGGTTGAGATTTGTGGGAGGAAGATATGGTGAGATAGAGAGAGCTATATAGAAAGATGTTGAGGTGCAAGGGGTGAGTTGAAATGGAGAAGGGGTCCAGAGAGAGTATGTGTTTGTGAAAGAGAGACAGAGAAAGAGAACGATTGATGATTGAGAAAAAGGGGTAGAAGTAGAGTAATAGAGGTAGCCAGAAAGGAGTAAGATACTTAGAGAGGTGACGGAAAGGGCACAGAGATAGAACAAGAGACAAAGGAGGTGGCGAGGTACTAAAATTCAAAGGTTAGGTATTGGGGTACAGCGAGGTGAGGTGGGGAGGGAGATGTGAGGTAAAGAGAACTGAGATATGTTACGAGGCGGGGTGAAGTAGAGAAAGTGCTGAGAGAGAGAGGTAAGGTACTGGAGACGTGTGGAGAGAGAGGTAGAGAGGGGAGGTAAATTTAGAGATGAGGTTATGTGAAAAGTGAAGTAGATGGAGGAGAGCTACAGGGAGGCCAGATGGGAAAAGAACAGTCAGGGTTGTAGTAGAGAGAGAAGTTTGCGAGTGATAGGTATAGCTGCAGACAGAGTAACGGAGAGAGGGACAAGGGCATGAGAGAGAGGAAGGGAGAGAGATGAAGTTGGGTGAGGTATATTGGTTGTATTGGGAAAGAGGAGAGGTAGACCAAAGTAAGGCAGAGAGAACTGAGACAGAGAGGATGAATATACATAGAAAGAGAGGCCTGTCTTAGTGGACTGATTCAGCCATTCAACCTGCAGGTCACAGGTTCAAGTCCTGGCGGATCCAACCACTTTTCATCCTCTTGAGTTGGATAGAATGAGTACCATTGAAATGATTAATAATTAATACCTGCTACTAGTGCTTAGAGATAAGGCAAATATTGTAAGTGTAATAATCATTAACATCAATTTTATTTTTAATTATGTATAGCAAGGTCCATTATTGAAAATTACATGAATCATTGTTCTTCGTAACACACTGGGAAGCCTACTTGGTACTTGACTTTGATATGGGAAAAAACCCTAATAGCTGAATTGCCTCAAAATATAATGTTAGCGCCACTTGCAGGTGAATCGTCCAATCCTATATCTTGTTCAAGACTGATAACCAGTATTCAATCAATCAATCAGGGAATTTTAAGCGCTCTACTCACCCATGAGGGTCTCAAGGCGCTGGGGTGGGAGGGTCAGCTCCGGTCAGTCGAAGAGCCAGGTCTTGAGGGTCTTCCTGAAGATGTGCAGGGTAAGTGTGCGTCTGATGTTGATTGGCAGCCCGTTCCAGGTCTTGGCTGCAATGTAGGAGAAGGTTCTTCCACCTCTTCTTGCTCTGCGGATGCGCGGGGTCATCGGATCAGAGGTTCCTCTTTGGTGCGAGATTCTGTTGTTGAGGTATTAGGGTCCAAGTGTTGTGGAGGCATTTGTAGGCGTGGGTGAGTATCTTTAAAGACACTCTTTTCTTGACGGGGAGCCAGTGGAGGTTACGCAGGTGCTGGGTGATGAACAGCTGGGTGATGAACAGTTTAGGAGAACCTATCTTGAATAACCTCTTGAAGCCACCTAGACCACTGCTAATTTTCAACCCTCCTTTCCATGTTTCTGTTGAAAAATGTAAATAACTTACCTTATCTTCTTCACACAGGAGAAAGGGCAGAAGGCTCAGAAAACAAAACCAGTGACCGAATAAACAACAACGTCAACAAAAGCAAATCCACAGATGTAAGCATCCTGGACAACAGAATGAAGCAGCTCTCGCTGTACTTTAAGACTGCTGGCAAAGCGCCTAGTGGCGAGAGGAAAAAATCCAAGCGCTCTCTATCTGCGGCCGGCGCAGCCTTGCTGAAGGGGATGTGAAGATGTGTACGAAAGCGCATTAAGGACAAATTCTTCCCAAACCCTGTGTTACCAAGTGTGTGCCAAATCATTGGTGTTCTCGGACACAGCCCTGCACTAATCTTTGATGACTGAAGATGTTTTTCAACAAGACCTCCTGTGCTTGTACGGTCTCCATTACCAAGGAAAATGTGTTGCATTGATAAGCCGTCCTCATTGGCTGTCTAGCCCAGCCTTCATGAAGAACATTGTGTATCCTCACCTCTTAAGCAATAACTCCAGCTTGTCCTTCAACATACATGCTTGTAGGTGTTCAAACCCAAACCTTCATGAGAAGGTGTTTGGTTTCTTTTTTTAATGTTTTGTACCATGGAATGCTCCATTGTTGCATTCCGCTTGTAATCATTGATAGCGGTGTCTGTATCAACCAGAAACTATAAGATTTTGTATATGTTCATGTTGTTTTGTAGTTGTGTGTGTCTTATAAAGTAGCAGACTTCTTAGGGCTGATCAATGGGAACCAGAGAGCAGACCATGCTCTGGGGCATCTAGAAGTGGCCAAGTGGAAAATACTAAAAACAGTTGTATAACATTCAGCACTTTTGAACACAAGAGCAGCCTTATTGTCAGATTAATAAATTTACAGCAATTTTGTAAGATTCCAAATGGCAACATAGACCTAAAAATTCAGGCTACAGAAATCGGGAGTTAAAAATAAATAAATCAAAGACTGCAAAAATTATGATATAAAATAAAGGTACCCACAAAAACTTGAACTATACCACATCTAGTCAAATTCAGTTTTTCATCTACAGTAGAACAGGCTTAAATTACTGTTGCAACTCCACTCCAAGAAGGCATGGAGCCAGTGCTTAATGGTCGGATTAGGTGCTTGTCGATTTCTGTTAGTACACACATGTTGGTGTGGGCTTTATTTTGCAGTCTGTATTTCTTTAGCCTTTACTTTAACATGCGACCATTTAGGAATAATTGAACAGATATTGGCATATTTACTACCTCTTTTGTTCCACCTCATCCCAAGGATTCTCTTCACGCTTTACTGCTCTCCACGTTTTTTTTGCACAAATTTCTTTACTTGTTGCACATCTTTGTGTTTCAACAGTTTCATGGGCTTATTGAGCAACTGCCGCACTGATGTTCTGAAACTTGGACTTTTCATTAAAGGGCATGCCTTGCCTCACAGACTCTGCTCGTGCCCTCACACTAATGTGTGAGAAGAGCTGGATACTGGGTTAGGTGATCAATTTGTTAGGAGGATTTGTGAATCCCAGCTTCGTGACACACAGTGAGCTTGGGCAAATCACTTCCTCCCTTCTTCATCAGCCATTTAATTTCAGACAAAACCTAAGGCTTGAACTGAGGGATGGCTGAATGAAGCCTCAACATCAGCTAGTTGTTGATTTCTTTGGTAGTCCTGCTGCTCTAAATCCGAAATATAAATAAAGTGGTGTACCTGTCAACGCTCCCCGTCTGGAACGTCTTCGGACATGAGGATCCACCCACTGTGTTTTTGTTATGGCGTATTTTGTGTAGGAACAATGGCTGCTGCTACTCCGGTACGGCGCAACTGTGTGTTAATGTTTAGCATCTATAAGCTGCATTTGCAGAATTCATTGTGCGATTATGAAGAAGCGAATGTGACCACATGGGGCTTGCCTCATCAAACCCTAGTGCTAAACTGTTCAGTGACCATAGAGAAATCGTTGAGAACTTCTGATTTGCACCTGCACTTCTGAAACCCGGAAATGACGTCATGGACAGCAGAGATGTCTTGTGGTTACAGAACTTTGAAATAAAAAATGCTGGGACCTGGGTAGCTGTTACCACACTTATAAGCATTGTACTGTGTTTTTGAGTAATGCCCATGTATTATTTTTATTATTTGAATCCAACATTATATTCAGTGCTTTCTGTTGAGATGTATCTGCTGCTGTGTTGTCTCGGCCACCCGGCTGGTGTTTGTGTTAAGTAAACGTATATGCTATTTAGTGACAGTAACTATGTTTTTCCAGGTCTTTCTTTTGCTGTCTTTTATCCAGAAGTCTGTGTTTGCATTACACTTCTAGAAATGTTTTCAAACTTTCTTAGTGCATCAGAATGCATATCTCTTTCTATATGGAAAGGATGATGAGCCTCAGACCAGAACTGAAAAGACAGATCATTATCTGCCGATATTAAAGAGGGTTTTAAAATGTAATGAAAACTTTTAAAATCCTGGCAAAAATAAAATCAATTACTTCACAGGTAGGAACATTTAGAATGCCAATTCTCGGACAATTTTGAGCAGCTATAGCAGAGACCAATGACAGGAACTTAAGGCTATTTTCCAATATATTCCTGAGCAATAGGAAAAAAGCATGGGGAGTTATCCAAGTAGAAAACTTTGTTTGCACCACAGGGATTTGCTGTGATTTTGATGCAGCTGATAGACAGATCAATACCTTAGGAAATGTACTTGACTTTGAATCTCATTATTCAGACAAGGCGTCGAGCAACATTTTCTAAATATGCTATTTGATGAAGAGCCTGTTTTTGGCCGCAATGGTTGATGAGAACATTAAAAAGGATATAGAAACGGGTAAATCCATGGCCGCCTTTTGACAGCATTGCCCTTATTACATAAAGGCACAAACACGATGCCCTGTGTCAAGCCAAAAGCAGGCGCATTACACTGACGAGCCGCAGACATCACCACAGCATCAGAAATCTCATCCGTATAGTAATCGGACTCTTCGGGGCAAATAATATCCAAAGCAAAAGTACCAGAAGGGAGAGAATCTTCTGTCTGTATGCTATGATCCCCTCCCTTCCTCTGACCATTTAACATGTATCGATGGATGCTGGACGCAAAAGTAGCAAGAAATCCCCTCGGCTCAATGGGCACTTACAACAGTCAGTAAGGGTTAAGGCATCAAGTGTAAACAGTTGCCACTGAATCTTCTACCCAGACAAGACAGGACCACCAAGAAACATCTACCTCACCTACTGGAGGAAGTAGCATCTTTACAGGACAAAGAAGCAACACAAGACATCTAGATTAAGAATTGGGCAGAGGGGTCTTTCTCATCTATTTTCTTATTCAAAGGACGGATGGGAAACTGAGGTTCATCCTAGACTTACGTCTTTCAAATAGGTATGCGCGGGTGGCCCCTTTCAAGAGGATGACATCACAAGAGGTTATTCATTCAGAGTCTGCAGGCATGAGATTGCGTGATGACATTAGATGTGAAAGAGGCTTCATCACACATATCCCAATTCAAGGACTGCATTGACGATACCGGATGTGTACATTGAGAATTGGTTGGTGAAAGAGAAAACAACTCAGAGAAACCAAGATCAGACACAGCAAACCATTGCATCACTAATCAGCTTTCTGTTACAGTCAATGTGAAACAGTCACAATTATGGCTACTCCAAACTCAGGATTTCTTGGTGTCAACCCTGGGCTCATTGTTAGCTAAAGCTTGCACTATAACAGAGAGAGTGTATGTGATTGTGAATTTGAGAGTAAATGCAATGGCCTCCAAGGACCAGTGACTGAAAGGATCAGATGCAATGGCCTCCAAGGACCAGTGACAGTGAGGATCTGATGCAACGGCCTCCAAGGACCAGTGACAGTGAGGATCTGATGCAACGGCCTCCAAGGACCAGAGACCAAGAGGATCTGATGCAATGGCTTCCAAGGACCAGTGACAGTGAGGATCTGATGCAACGGCCTCCAAGGGCCAGTGACTGAGAGGGTCTGATGCAATGGCCTCCAAGGACCAGAGACCAAGAGGATCTGATGCAATGGCCTCCAAGGACCAGTGACTGAGAGGCGCTGAAGCAATGGCCTCCAAGGACCAGGGACTGAGAGGCTCCGATGCAATGGCCTCCAAGGACCAGTGGCTTGAGAGGATCTGACATAATGGCATCCAAAGAACCAGTGACTGAGAAGGATTGAAATGATCTGATGCAATGGCCTCCAAGGACTAAGAGGATCTAATGCAATGGCATCCAAGAACCAGTGACCGAGAGGCTCTGATGCAGTGGCCTCAAAGGACCAATGACTGAGAGTATCTGATACAATGGCCTTCAAGGACCAGTGACTGAGAGGGTCTGATGCAATGACCTGTAAGTACCAGGGACTGAGAGGAACTAATGCATTGGCCTCCAAGCACCAGGGATTGAGAGGATCTGATGCAATGACCTCCAAGGACCTGTGAATGAGAGGAACTAATGCAACGGCCTCCAGGGGCTAGAAACTGAGAGGCTCTGATGCAAGGACCTCCAAGGACCAGTGACTGAGAGGATCTAATGCAGTGACCTCAATGGACCAGGGACTGAGAGGGTCTGATGCAACGGCCTCCAAGGACCAGTGACCAAGAGGATCTTATGCAATGGCCTTCAAGGACCAGGGACAGAGAGGCTCTGAAGCAATGGCCTCCAAAGACTGGTGACTGAGAGCTCAGATCTCCAATGAACAGGGATTGACAGACACTGAAGCTGGTGCCACCAAGAGTCCAGCACAAACTTCAGGGGTGTAACTGTTACCACTTTTTCAGAGTAGACGTTTTGCAGACGCTTTGCTACTGGAGCATATTAAAACAGATGCACTCCTCTTGGGAATGGGGGTGGGATGCACACTGATAATCTTATTGGTGCAGGTCAGAGTAAAAGGGCCCTACCATATCAGTCTGTAGGAATGTACACTTGTTGCACCGACTCTAAAAGTTTTTCAGAGGGTTTTGGTTCACACAGAAATAAATTACAATGATATATTGCACACAAATGTAGAGAGGCACACATTCCCTTCAGTTGGCCATGGTGGCGCAAACATTACAGCATTGCATACAGATCTATCATGATTTATCTCCTGGTAGAGTATTTGTTGGATGTGGACAATGATTTTGGAGATCTGCTGAGCATAAATCAAAAGACACATGAAGGAGATTAAAATAAGCATGATCAATACATACTTTCACAAATGAGAATTTCCAAACATCAATTGGTTTACCACTTACAAAATGCAGGACACCAAAACAAGGGACCTACAGTTCCACCACTGGGGAATCACCTTTGGATAGAATGCTCAGAGACATTTGTGTGTACTTCCTCCTTTACTTCATCTTCCTTATGTCATGTGCAACAAGCACCAGGCAACAATGACGAACCCAAGCATGCTATCCCGCAAAGTGGAAACTCTGCTAACTACTGTATTGCACTTTGAACTGAGGGGCATATTTACAAACAAGTGGCGGAGCGCGGGTTAGCTACAAAATTGCTAACACCGCGGGCGTCACTTTAGAAACACAGGGATGCGCCATATTTACAATAATACGGTTCACCCCTTCATTTCTCCCTCCGCCGGCGCTAAATACAAGCTGCCTGGCACAGGCACCCTTGCACAATAGTGCAAGGGTGCCTGCATTGAGGGAATGATTGTTTATGTGCAGGAAGGGGCACCTTCCTGCACATAAACAATAATTCATGGTGTTATGTTGTTTCTATGTGTGCTGCACAATGCAGCGAACATAGAAACAACAAAAACAAGGAGAAATGAAGCATTCCTCCTCGTTTCGCCATGTTAAGACCAAGTTTTCCCTGGTCTTAATTTTGGCGCTGCCTCCTATTTATGCCACCCTTGTAAATAGGGGGCAGCATCAAAATCAATGGGTGTCGCGGCGGAACGCCCACCGCAACACTCCTTTCACTCCAAGTTTAGCGAGAAAGGGGCCTTATTTATAAGGCAGCGTTAAGCTAATGCTAAGTGGCCTAACGCCACCTTGTAAATAAGGCAGAGTCCCTATCGCCATAGGAACGCCGTTAAAAGTGGCGTTCCTGTGGTGATAGGGGCTTGTAACTATGACCCTGAGTGTCTTAAGGAAGGAGTAGAGATATCTTTTAATACATATTTACATTACTGAATTCAGGCTTGACTTGCACATCTACATGAGTTCAGTTGGCCGCAAGGTGCAGCCTATTTGAAAATCAGGGACTGATGCCCCCCTAGAATGCTACCAGCACCAATTTGGGGTTTAATTGTTGACTCATGGGGCCAACCTTTAAACCACTACACTCATGCACCACTTTTAAAGAGTTATATGGAAGGTGGTCTTCATAATAGCAATAACATCATTGTATGTATGTGTATATATAGTACATTTTTTAAACTAGCCCACAAATGGAGCAGCAACATACATAGACATCCACTGACTCAAATCCCGCCTCCATCTCATCCTGAATTAGATCTTAAGCACAATCTGACTAAGATGGAATTTCTCCTGTTCACCATCAGCACCAAACAAGCACAGATGCAAGCTTTATTCTCTGAAATAAACCATATTGATTCATCCCCAAGTAATAACCAACAGAAAATCATTCGGATTTATCCTTGGCACAGACCTTGCCTTTGAAGAACACATTGCCTGGAAAAACCAGCACAGCTGGGTACCAGTTCTCCCTCCTGAGAAAGTGAAATATGTTCTGTCTTTCAGTACAGTCCAAGCTTAAATAAGCGGATACATAGAAGGCGGCAAATCTCGGCTCAGGGTCCTCCCTGACTCAACACTGGCCTGCCAAAGCTATTCTATGCACTGTAGCTCATCAAATGCCTAAAGATACTTAATCACATCACCCTATCACACAGGTATGCATAGGTTCTGCAACCTATGCCTTGCACAAGGCAAGTATGAAGGCTGTAAGTCTAGAAAGAAATTTAAACGCAGCTCCCTAAAAGTTAGTGAAAACGGTCTGTGGCATCTTCCACCATAACGCGTGCAAAGGAGTAATATATGGCTGAACTGAGCTTTTCTGTGGAAGACTGGTTCAGATGAAGTTGAGGGAAAGGTCCACAAAAAACAACTGCAAGGTTGGGATGTCAAGGATTTGACAACAATAGACCTGGAAGTAGCTGAAAATGTGCAGAAGAAAATATAGTAGAAACTGAAAAAAGCCTAAACCTACAATGACTCAAGAAGGTAGGCCGACAACTTAAGACTCCAAGGCCAAGACAACTTTCTCGACATCAGCAAATTGGGCAGACGAATGAAGCAAAGGTAAAAAAGTCGTTTTAGGTTGAAAGCGTGTACACAAATGTAGAAATCTAACATTAAAACGGACATCGATGAAATATAAGGAAACCGATCTAGCGCTCAACGTTGGGGCAAAATAAAAAACTCTTGACATCAAAAAGAGAAAGAGGTGACTCAAAGCCGAAATAGCAGTTTTAATACAAAAGTAGAATTTTTCATTAAGCATGAAGTACTTTCAAAATTCCAGCAAGAACAAGATACAAGAAACCTAGGGAGGAGGGAGTGACAGGAATTGAGGAACATATTCCATCTCCAGCTCATGAACATCAGAAGGATCCAGAGGAGCAGGAGCAGACTTCATTTGATGACTACAGACAACAGCCTATGTGGTGAGGAGACACACCTGACACAGATCAGGATGAAGATATAGAGAACAATATGAAGATACTTACCATCACCTCCTGATGACTTGCCTATGAACCTCACACAGACTACAAGGGCTCTGGACCACTGCAGTGCATAGTTAGAAAGGGAACTGAAGGAGTTATGCTTCTTTATGGAAACACTTTTTAAAGGAAACACCAGTTCCAGACAAGGTTACCAAGAACACTGCAGGAAGGCATAAGGGGACAGATTTACAAATTTTTCATGCAATGCAGCGCAGCAACCAAATTTTCTGTGCTGCATTGCTGGAGGGGGAGGGGGGACACATCGTAGAGGCATGTCTACTAAGATTGGCCTGCTGCTGCTATCATCCCCTGCACTGGCGCTCTAATTGGCTGCCTTGCCGGAAACACAGACCAACTACATTGTGGATATGTGAGTGTGCGCTGTTTAGAGTAGGATTTGTAGCGGAAGCATCCCGTTCAGTACAACCTTCTATGCCTACAAACATTTCAGAAGAATCCTGTCGCATTGGGAGTATTGGTACAACGCAGAGCGGCAACCAAAGTTGTTGCATTGCATCAAAGAGGGTAAGATATGGTGCTGGTTTGCTCCACCCCAGCGAGGGCAGACTTTTGTTTGCCATGTAAGGTTGACTAATGAGCTGGAAGGCCCTCAAGATACAGGTGAGGCAAAGATCTGTAGTCAGGTGATCTAGAATGCCAATACTAGCAGTGAAAAAAGAGCACTCTAGACAGACACAAAGCCTTCTACAAGTGAGCGTATAGTAACAACATAGAAGAAAGACTGAGCACATCACCAGCATCATCCAAAGCAGAACAGCACTCAAAAGAGCTAACCTGCCAACATATACTAGTCCACCACTAGAGAAGAAGAATAAATGCTTGAAAACAGTAGGCAAGAAAATAGAAAGGTATGGGATCAGCAGAGAAAGGAACTATTCTCGGTTTTGGATCCAGCGTCGTTTAAACAAAAGCACATTTGATTTAGAAAAACATATGAATATGCTACTGATTTTCAGATCCTCAATGTACAGACCTGTGAAAAATTACATGGTTCAAACTGCACAGACCATCAACAAAATAAACTTGTTAACTCCAAATAAATACTATCAATGGTTTGAAACACTAAAATCAAGATGTATGTGCTCTAGTCTCTAATTTGTACAATAAATCCTGTCTTTCACCAATAGGACGTCGCTAAAAATTTCGAATGCATTTCTAAGTATTGGATAACTGAATGTAACTTAGACTATTATTGAAACAATGATCGCACATGAGAACACTGAGTGCATCTTCCCAAACTAGAGGACTCTGTCAGTAGATCCTGCATATTAAACGTGTACAAATTATAGATGTAGGAGCTCAAAAAACGTATCTAAGAAGGATCCCCAAGAGAGCCCTGAAGAATTACAAGAGGACGAAAAGCGTTGGCTACGACTCGTAATTAACAGAAAGAAATGAATAAAGAAGTGTTAATAAAATACATCTGAAGTTTATACAGTAATTGTTTGTGAGAATTTAGCTGAACTTCTGCCTAACACATGAGATAACCCAGGTCAATTTTAGGGTGTTGTATTGACAAAGATTGATGTAAATCAGGGAGTTTTCACCCTTAGAAGTCTGGTTCGGTGCACCTCATTTAGGACAAACAGTTACCCTTACTGTGTGGTAGGTGTGGTAATTTTCGGTCTTAAACCCTTTCTAAATTTGTTGTAATGCGTAATAACTCCAATTACTCAGGCTTAATTACAATTTCCTCCAGACCCAATCAATACCAAAACTTAGAGGTTTTGGGTCAGCCCATTTCTTACCATTTGTTGGCTCTCTTGTCAATCTCATGTGCTTGCTCTTATTTCAGGGTTGGGTCTCTAGAGGCCAGGGTGCCTCGATCATTTTGAATAGCGGGGTGCTCCAGATGGCAACTATGACAGCCCACAGGTCTTTTTCTATCTTCCACTAAAATGTCCATCTTGGATCAGGACTGTGTTCCCTTCTTGGATGGAGAGGTCTTGGCTCATTGTTTTTGGCTGGCGTGAAAGTGTTATGTTCTCTCTTCCTCATCCAGTGCTGTAGGCATTCACAGGGGCACCGCAGGGAGCGTGTCATTGAAGGGGGTCTGTGAAACAGCAGGGTGGATGGAGCACCCTGTATTGAGGACTTTGTGTATGACTTTTTCATGTTTTTTCTGCTCTGCACCAAAGCATAGACTTTGCTTCTGGTTATCATATAACAATCCACTTCCCCATTCACCTGAGGCCAGCCTGTGGGATTTTCCAGTGGACGGCCCCTAAACTCAGAGGACAGATCTGGAATTTCCCACTGTGAAATGCAGCTACAGGTTATTGTGGGTGCAATTGATTGTCAATGTTTCCCTCTCCACTTGGGCATATCGGGCTTCAGTGTCGGAGAGAGCTCAACTAAAAAGAGCAATGGGCGCCTACACACCCTTTGACGTTCTGCAAGAGTGCTGCCCCTCGTCCTACATGGCTGCTGTCAACCACTGGCTCTTTGTCTCTCTGTGGCATTGTTGTGATTTTCAGACCATTCCCATTGTGCCTGGACCTTCTTGAAAGCGCAGTGCGGCTTCGTTATAGTTGTCAGATTGTGGATGAAGCAGCTACAAAAATTGGCCAAGCCAAGGCGACTTCATATCTAATTCAGTGTTCAGTGCAGGGGATTTTTAGACTTCCTGACGTCTACCCTCATTCATTTCTTTTTAAACCACATATCAAAGGATTGGCACTTGGTTTTTAAAGAATTTACATTTGGCCTTGTGCAAGGTAATGCTGCAGACAGAAAGTTGTCTTGGAGTAGATTGAAGTCTCATGCGGTAGTTGGCAACTGCCTTGGTGAAGATCAGAAGGTCATTGTTAATGTTGACTACATGCTCAGGTCCTGATAAGGACTCCCTGATGGTGTCCCGAAAAACTCCGGCTGTTGAAAAAAATCTCATAGTTGATATGCTTGTATCTGTGAAGCCCAACGTGGGTGTAGAACATGGCAATGTATCTGATGCCGAAGACGAGGATAAGCTGGTGGAATTCAGAGTTAATATCTAGCTTGGAAAACCACTACACCCCAATAAGTATGTTGTCAATGGAAGGAGCCAGATGTCACTCTTGCTTGATAGCTCTGTTAGGGAAATGCATGTCATTACAGATTCTGACTGCTATGGTTGCTTTGGTTTTACAGTGACTATTATGGGGGGAAACCTATAGATGGGTGCTTGCATCTTTTCAATCACACCCATGTTTTCAGGTTTTCCCAACTCTGGCTCTAAGAGTGGCTGGAAGTGGTAGGGAACTCATGGGTGTCTCAGGGAATTGTGTGCAGTGTAAAAGTTGTTGCTCTAAGACAACGTAGGCCCAGAGATTTTTCAAACGCCTTGAGAAGGCTGTCAATTGTGCTGTTGGTAATGCTTCTGGTTAAAATATCATCTTCTAGATCTTCTGAAGTGTTACAGCTGACCAGTCCTGGACCCTTCCTCCAAGCTGGGAAAGAATTGGGAGTCGACAACTTTCTTTTGGTAGTGGAGTTTTGTGGAGAATGTCTCTGCTAGTAAGAAGAGGTGTATCCGTGGTTCGCAAAGAATCAGACATTGGTTGGTGATGGTGTCAGCCTTGGCTTTAGCTGGTTGAATTGCATTTCGTCCATTACATTGACAGATGAGCCGGAGTTGATGAGCACCATAATGTGGAGGCATTGTATGCATACTCTGAAGTAGGGGTTGAGACACTGGAATATGGAAATTTCCTTCCTCCTCTTCATTGAAGTCACTGCTCATCATTGACTGAGGTATGGACTTATGTGTGGCTACGCCTTTAAAAGTGTGTGTGGTGGTGCTATGAACAACTCTATTCGCCTTGGTGACCTGTGCTTCGAATGACGTGAGAAATTGTCTAGCCTCCTACAGTTGAAGCATGCCTTACGATTGTGGTGCATGAAGGTCCTCACCACAATACCCACAGGTTCTAAATCTATTTCAAGTCGCTTGAGGTTGCTTTGGGAGTGGCTGTGCTTCAGATTGCATCAATCTTCACCAACTTCATCTGTAGCAACATGTCTGGATTCAATTTGATTGTGATTTTTGCTAGGGCTAGGCCAATTGCTCAGCTCTTTGGTGGCTCATGGGACCTAGCTAGCAACATCTTGACATCTAGCTTTGTCCCATGGTTTTGGAGTATTATTCTTCTAGCACCAATGACTCACTTTAATTCCTCGCTGTGGAGGGTTGTTATCAGTGCACATACTGTCTAGTTTGCGTAGCCTTGTATAGAAACAATCTATTGACTTCCCTTCTCTCTATTGTGCTAGGTGAAGCTTAAAACTGTCCTAGTCCATGTTGAGTTGTGGGTCAAAGTGGATTTTCAGCGCTGTGACTGCACCGCCATAGTCATCCTCTTCTCCTGCGTTGTGAAGGTTTTTGAACAGCTTGTAAACTTCTTCCTCTGCAAAGTGTAGCAATAGTGAACGTTTCACATTTCGAGCAGTGTCTCAGGTAGCTGTAAAGCAGGACGGACAATTCAGTAAATGACAGGAGTACAGCCACTTCGACGTGGTGGATTTCTGGTCCTTGATTACATTAGGCTGCTCTCTGCAGAGCGGCTCTCACGTTGACATTGTTGGGGTCCTTACCCCACCCTGGATCGCATCGGCCAGGTGACTGATTTCAGCTCACCCGATGTTAGTTAATGAATAAACCCATACACTGGCCTCTTTGGACCCAATTTTTGGGCTCTCTTGCGTGAGGAGGCGCACTGTATCTCAAGGTATTCCACTTTTGCCACTCAAGGAGTCCTGTGTGAGTGAAACATGCTTCTGTTGTTTGGCCAGCCCCTTCGGTCCACCCTTCTGCAGACAGCAGCTGCTTTGCAGGGATCGAATGGTGTCCCAGCCGTCCCTTATATCAGCTGGGGTACTCACTGAATGCATGGCCGTCTCAGCCTCCAGTGTGGGCTAGGTGGCGCTAGGGAGGCTTGAAGTGTGAGAATGAGGGCGAGAGCTCAACACATCCAGGGACGATGAGCCCCGATTAGACCCAGCAAACTTGGTATGACCCAACATGTCCTTCTCATCAAGACACTGTCTGCAAGTGGCAGCGGGGAGGCTGAGATGCACCCCGCAGATAACAGGTGATGGAAGCAGGTGGGCGGGTCCGTTAAGTCAGAGATGAAGGCCATTCTTTCAGTTCATAAGGGTAGTTGAGCGAGTGGGCAGGCAGCTTGTTATGTTAAGAGGATTTGTAAAGCACACTTGTTACTCAGGAGGGGATCCAGGCAGTGAGCAGGAACAGGGTTAGTTGGAAAGCCCGGTATTCAGCTTCTTGTGGAAATCAAGAAGCGAGGATTAGGCCCTGATGTATTGGTGAAGGTCGTTCTATGTCTTGGCAGTCATATAGGAAAACGAATGACCACCGGGTCTGCTTCTGTGTATGTGGGTTGTGCTTGTGAGGGAGAGTGAGGATGAGCGCATCGGTCTGGTGGTCTGGTAGAAGTGTATTCAGTGGTTGAGGTAGGAGGGTCCTGTGCGGTGCCTTGTAAGCGTGGGTTCCGAGGGTAAAGGGTGAAAGTCTTACTCTCTGGGTCTTACTTGTGAGGTATGAGGTTATCCACTTCAGTGATGGTCCTTGTATTCCTGTTTGAAGTCTTCTCATGAGATTGTGTTGAGAAATGGTACTGAAAGCTGCTGAGAGGAAAAGTGCTGCGGTTTCTCCATTCTACTTGTCGAGGATGGTCTGAATGTCATCTGCGGCCACGAGGAGGGCTGTTTCAGTGATGTGACTGCTGCGGAAGCCTGATTGCGTGCTGTCCAGAAGATGGTGGAGTTCGAGGTGTATGCAGATTTGCTTGTAGATCGCTTTTTCTATGACTTTGTCTGGGAACTGCAGGAGCGAGATGGGTCGATAGTTGCTGAGCTCGCTTGGATCGGCAATTGGTTTCTTAAGGAGATCGTAGACGTCTGCGTTTTTTCCAGCTGTTTTGGAAAGGTTGAGGTTTGCATGGAGGAGTTGATAGATGAGAGTATGTGGCTGATCTGGGTTCTTCCTAGGTTGCATATGTGGTGGGGGTGTGGATCCATGGGGGCACCTTAGTGGACAGACTTCATGATAGAGGCTGTGTCTTCGTAAGTGAGTGGGCTCAAACTGGTTAGGTGTTCGTATTTTCTGAAGTTGTTGGTCAACTAGTAGATAAGGTCCTCTGGTTCGGTTGGAGGTCAAAGTTGTAGAAAATCTTTGATATTTAGATGTGGAAGAAATCGTAGAGGTTGTTCACTAGTTCTTGCAAAGGGGTACTAGTATCGGTTGCAGCTGTGGAGTTGGAGAATTCTTTTGACGACATCAAATAATTCCTAGCAGTTGTAGCTGGCTTCCGTTCTCAATGTCAGGGCCCTTTTCTTTCTTTCTCTCAGTTGGTGGTGGCAATGACTGAGTGCAGCCTTGTAGGTGTTTCTAGCCGTGGCTTCCCAGCTAGATCTTCATTTCCTCTCAAGTTGGTTGCAGTAGTGCTTGCATTGCCTGAGGTCATTGGTCTACCGCTGGCTTATGGGTTTGTTCTTCCTTATTTGGTGTTCTGGATGGGAGTCAATGTATTAGCATAGTCTGAGATCCAATCTTTGAATATTCTTAAGTCGTTGTCTAGGTTGTTGGTAATGTTGGGTTGGTTGGTACCGAGGTTGCTGAGCCAGCCCACTTCTGCTATTTTGTTCCAGCTGCATATGGGTGTGCTGGGCCTTTTCCGTGTGGTGGCTTGCGTCGCGCAGACGTGGAAATGGACGATAGAGGACCATCAATCAATCAATCAAAGACATTTATAGAGCGCACTACATACCCGTAGGGTCTCAAGGCGCTGGGGGTGGGGGGGGGTGCCGCTACTGCTCGAACAGCCAGGTCTTCAGCTTCTTCCTGAAGGAGAGGTGGTCTTGGGTCAGGCGCAGGTCGGTCGGGAGGGAGTTCCAGGTCTTGGCGGCCAGGTAGGAGAAGGACCTTCCTCCTGTAGTCGCTCTTCGGATGCGGGGGACGGCGGCGAGGGCGTGGTTGGCTGATCGGAGGTGGCGTTTGGGAGCGTAGAAGTTGATTCGGCTGTTGAGGTAGCTCGGGCCTTGGTCGTGTAGTGCTTTGTGTGCGTGGGTGAGGAGGCGGAAGGTGATTCTTTTGTTGACGGGGAGCCAGTGTAGGTCTCTCAGATGTCCGGAGATGTGGCTGGTTCGTGGGATGTCGAGGATGAGTCTGGCTGAGGCGTTCTGGATCCGCTGGAGTCTCTTCTGGAGCTTGGCGGTGGTACCGGCGTAGAGGGCGTTGCCGTAGTCCAGTCGACTGGTGACGAGGGCCTGGGTGACGGTCTTCCTGGTCTCGGTGGGGATCCACCAGAAGATCTTCCGTAGCATGCGTAGGATGTTGAAGCACGCCGAGGAGACGTTGTTGACTTGCCTGGTCATGGAGAGGGAGGAGTCCAGGATGAAGCCCAGGTTGCGTGCATGGTCTGTCGGTTTGGGTGCGGTGCCCAGGGCGGGAGGCCACCAGGAGTCGTCCCAGGCGGAGGGTGAAGAGCCCAGGATGAGGACCTCCGTCTTGTCTGAGTTCAGTTTCAGGCGGCTGGTCGTCATCCACTCGGCTACCTCTTTCATCCCTTCGTGCAGGTTGGCTCTGGCGGCGGCGGGGTCGTTGGTCAGGGAGAGGATCAGCTGGGTGTCGTCGGCGTAGGAGATTATGCTGAGGTTGTGTTGGCGTGCGATGGCCGCGAGGGGGCTCATGTAGACGTTGAAGAGAGTAGGGCTCAGCGAGGATCCTTGAGGGACGCCGCAGATGACTTCGGTGGCCTCTGACTTGTACGGAGGTAGGCGGACTCTCTGTGTTCTTCCGTCGAGGAAGGAGATGATCCATTCCAGCGCCTTGTCCTGGATTCCGATGTTGCTGAGGCGCTGTACTAGGGTGCGGTGGCAGACAGTGTCGAATGCAGCGGAGAGGTCTAGGAGGATGAGGGCCGCAGTTTCTCCGCTGTCCATCAGGGCTCGGATGTCATCGGTGGCGGCGATGAGGGCGGTCTCGGTGCTGTGGTTGGCTCGGAAGCCAGACTGTGAGGGGTCGAGGGATCCATTCGTCTCGAGGAAGGCGGCCATCTGCTTGTTGATGGTCTTTTCGATGACTTTGGCTGGAAACGGGAGGAGCGAGATGGGGCGGTAATTCTTGAGTTCGGTGGGGTCCGCTGTGGGTTTCTTGAGTAGAGCGCTGAGTTCGGCGTGCTTCCAGCTCTCAGGGAAGGTGGCGGTGTCGAAGGATGTGTTGATGATGTCTCGTAGGTGGGGTGCGATGACAGCGTCGGCCTTGTTGAAGACGTGGTGAGGGCAGGGGTCGGTCGGCGATCCGGAGTGGATGGAGTTCATCGTGCGGATGGTGTCTTCGGTGCTGATCGGGGTCCAGGCGTGGAGGGTGGTTGTTCGGTCGTGGTGTGCGTTGGTTGGTTGTTGAAGCTGTTGTGTATGTCCGCGATCTTGTTGTGGAAGTATGAGGCGAGGGAGTTGCAGAGGTCTTGCGATGGGGTGATGTCGTTGTTTCCTGCGCTGGGGTTGGATAGCTCTTTCACGATGTTGAAGAGTTCCTTGCAGTTGTGTGCGTTGTTGTCCAGCCGGTCCTTGAATGCAGTTTTCTTGGCGGCGCGGATCAGCTGGTGGTGCTTCCGGGTGGCCAGCTTGAAGGTGGTCCTGTTGTCCGGTGTAGGTTCCCTTCTCCAGACTTTCTCGAGGGCTCGGCAGTTCTTCTTGGAGCTCCTGAGTTCGTCGGTGAACCATGGGGCTTTCTTGCTGTCGGGTCTGCTGGGCGGGGTCCTCAGCGGGGCGAGCTCGTCCGCGCAGTTGCTGATCCACTTCGTGAGGTTGTCGGCGGCCTGGTTGGGGTTCGCTGAGCTGGCAGGAGGGTGCTGGCTCAAGGAGGTGGCGAGCTGGTCTGCTGTGATCTTGTTCCAGCTTCTGCGGGCAGCCTGTTGTTGGTGGTGGTGGGTCGTCGTTCTTTTGAAGGTGAAGTGGACGCAGCTGTGGTCCGTCCATTGAAGCTCTGTGGCGTGGCTGAAGTCGATGTCTGTGCTGGATGAGAAGACTGCGTCGAGTGTGTGTCCGGCGAGGTGGGTGGGGGTGGACACCAGTTGCTTGAGTCCAAGGTTGGCGAGGTTGTCGAGCAGGGTGCTGGTGTTGCGGTCGTTGTTGTTCTCCAGGTGGAAGTTGAGGTCCCCCAAGAGGATGTAGTCAGCGGAGGGGAGGGCATGCGGGCTGACGAAGTCGGCGATGTCCTCGCTGAATTGTGTGCGTGGTCCCGGGGGTCGGTAGATCAGGGTGCCTCTGAGGGTGGTGTTCGGGTCGGTGTGGATCTGGAAATGCAGGTGTTCGGCGGTGGTCAGGGTGTTGTCGGTGCTGGTCGTGAGACAGATGGTGTTCCTGTGGACGATGGAGATGCCTCCTCCCATCTGGTTGGCGGTGCGATCCCTCCGGGTGATCTTGTAGCCCTCTGGGATGGCGATGGCGATGTCGGGAGCTGAAGAGGCGTTCATCCAGGTCTCCGTGAGGAAGGCAACGTCAGGGGCTGTGGCGTCTAGGAGGTTCCAGAGTTCGATGGCGTGTCTGTGGACGGAGCGGGTGTTGAGCAGGATGCACTTGAGGTGGTTGCTGCTGGTGTTCGGCTTGGCGGGTGCTGGTGCGGGGCAGGTCCAGTTGCAGGTGAACTTGCAGGCGAGGCAGCTGAAGGGTCCGTGGGTGCGTCGTGGTGTGGCTTGGTGGCATCCTGGGAGTCGGCCGGTGTTGAGTGCGATGAGGGTGGCGGCGGAGTACATCAGGCGGGTCGGTCGGGGTCTTCGTGGGCCAGGGGTCCTGGCGCTGGTCGCGATCCGGTCGCAGACGGGCTTACCTTTGGCGCGCCTTCGGCGCACAATCGGCGCGCCCGCTGCGCGTGACCGCTGCGCGTTCGCACGGTCGCCATATAAGGCGAAGTGCGCGGAGCAGCTGGGAGGCGGGAGCGGGGAGGGAACAGAAGGAAAAAAGGGGCGGGGTCTGCGGTGGAGGCGGGAAGCGGGGAGCGGGGAGGGCGTCAACAGGCGGGAAAAAAGACAGTTGATACGGCGGAACAGCAACAATGATCACAAAAAACACAAAAAAACAGGTCAACAGGCAATACGGCGGACAAACAATAATAAGCACAGAAGAGCACTAGAACGAGTCTGCACAGTGCCCCGGGGGCACAGGGAGAGGAGCGCTGAGCACGGACCACGCCGCTCGAAGGAGGGGGCGTGGTCACGAGCCGGCAGTCGGGCAGCGAGGCACAAGGAAGGAAGGGGGCACACGCAGCAGCTGGTGGCCGTGCGGCGCGGGGGTGTCCCAAAACTAGGGCACACTCACCTGCGTCGCACGGTCGCCATATAAGGCCAAGTGCGCGGGTGGGCGGAGCAGCTGGGAGGCGGGAGTGGGGAGGGAACAGAAGGAAAAAAGGGGCGGGGTCTGCGGTGGAGGCGGGGAGCGGGGAGGGCGTCAACAGGCGGGAAAAAAGACAGTCGATACGGCGGAACAGCAACAATGATCACAAAAAACACAAAAAAACAGGTCAACAGGCAATACGGCGGACAAACAATAATAAGCACAGAAGAGCACTAGAACGAGTCTGCACAGTGCCCCGGGGGCACAGGGAGAGGAGCGCTGAGCACGGACCACGCCGCTCGAAGGAGGGGGCGTGGTCACGAGCCGGCAGTCGGGCAGCGAGGCACAAGGAAGGAAGGGGGCACACGCAGCAGCTGGTGGCCGTGCGGCGCGGGGGTGTCCCAAAACTAGGGCACCCATGTCAGTGAGGGAACGTGGCTGAATTTGATCTTGTCGCTGGAGGTGAATATGGGGTATAGAGCGGGTCCTGCAGTGTGCGCTGGGCCGTGGACAAGCTGGGCGAGTGCAATGTTATTTAGGCTTTGGAGAAGGTCTGAAGAGTTGAGGTCTGTTGGGTCATCCAGGTGGAAGTTGAGGTGGCCGAAAAGGATGAAGTCCTTAGATGTGATGGGAAGAGGTGTAATGAAGTCTGAGATCAGGTTGCGAAAGCTGGTCCATGGTCCAGGAGGACGGTACGAGAGAGTTCCTCTGATGGTGGTTTTGCCATCTGTTTGCAGTTTGAGATGCATGTGTTCCATGAATGGTGGGTTGGTGACTGTGGAGCATTTGATTTTGTCTTTGTGGATGATGGTGAGACCTCCACCTGGCTTTTTGAGTCAGTTGTGGTGTGCGATCTTGTACTCAGTCAGAATCGCGGTGCAATGTCCAGTGCCGATGCTGGGTTAAGCCAGGTTTCGGCGAGGAAGTGGACATTTGGTGCGTGGGTGTCGATGAGGTCCCAGATCTTGGTGGCTCGCTTGCTGAGCGTGCGCGTTGAGTGTTGCTGTGGTCTATGGTATCTTTTGTGTGGGGGAGGTGATTGAGGGCATGCTGCCGCAGAAGAAACGACAGTGAGTGCAGGTGAAAGGTCCTACTGTGGTATCTGGTGTGGTGGTGTAGCTGCGGGGGGCCTTCGGACCAAAGTTTGGGGCACTGGGCGCAGTCTAGGTGCAGATGAGTGCAGATGGGCTTGTCTTTGGAGCACCTTAGGCGCACCGGCTGCGTGTTCGCTCAGCGGCCCCCATTAGGTGGGTCATGGGAGCGAGGACGAGCAAATGGGTGGTGGGTGGGGCTAGGAATGGAAGGAAGAAGACGTAGGAGAGCAGGTAATGAGCGGGAAATGGATGGGTGGGGCTGTAAGAGGCCTGAATTGTTGAGAAGGTGCAGGGAGCACAAGAAAGGAGCGGATGAAAAGAAAAAGAGCACAAGGTCAAAACACATACAGAGTAAGAATCTGAGTCTGGAAAAGGCACCAGAGGGAAAGTTTGAAAAGAGGCACAAGAGTGAGAGTTCATAAAAAAAAGGCACATGAGTGAACATTTGAAAAGAGACAACGAGTTCACTATACCTCATTTTCTGGTTGAAGAGTAGGAGGTATTTACCACAGAGGGAAAATATTTCAACCTTGGGTAATGAGATTTGCTGCATGTGGTATCACGGGCGGATGACCCCCTATGATTCCAACCACTTTAAGCAGGACCTAAAAAAGCAACGTCCATCAAATTACCCAACACTATGATTTAGAACTCATACATTACAGTAGAAACTACCTTAACGCATGGTTTCAGTTCCAGCTGCTTCAATGCTGAACCTTCCCGAATACTGAAAGGTTTGGCACCAAACTAAATGTGGTAGGGACCAATGTATGCAAACCAATTGCACACTCTTCTTTCCTTCCCTCCACGCTCAAGTTCAACTACAAGATTGTGGTGCCTTAATAGTACCAACGTCTGGCCGTCATGCATGACATCTATGGCCACACTATGAACCCACACACTTCCTACACTATACAACAATGGTTTGCAAGCATAGAACGTCTTATGCCTCCCTGTACTGCTCCACATTCAAACATAACTACACGTGATAAAACATAAGTTTGTACTATCCACCCACATTCTTCCAACCACGCCCAAGTTACAGGGCAGCTTGCTAACTCTCCACTGAACGTTTCCGTTAACTACCAGAGTGCCTAGCACAAAGAACCAAGACTGTATTAGCACAACTAAAATAAAAGTATTGCTCAACCTAAGTTGTTCATGGCCCCTTGTTTATTACAGTACCTCTGTCATGTACACACATGGCTCGCGACTGAGCAGGCACTTCCACACAGCTTATTTTCAAAGTCTAGGTGATTTTAGTTCAGGGCGTCTTGAGCACAGGCAGCCTGTGTGCTTGGCTAAAGTGTGCATAGTTGGTTACTTGTTTGATGGAGTGGCAGTGTGACATGTTTTCCCATTACAGCTCACTTTGCCTTAGCACCAAGATTTGTTGAAATCTGGTGCCCTCTGGTGGCTGTTTATGGTGGAGCTACAAGGCTGCTTCTGAGAATGGACTTAACAGAGCACCTGTCCTGAGTATTCAGGGCTGTGTCGTCGGGCTTCAGCCACATCCTGTCTATACTGCTGGTGGCAACTCAGTCCGCGCCAAGCCATACACCTGCATGGCTACCTCCTAACTCTGCATGAACTTTAATACAGGTCTGTGGTCTCAATGCACAATTTGGTTTTGCTAATTTCAGGACACTGGTTAAATAAAATAAATATGCAAAAGCCAATGAGAGAATAACATGCATAGTATTTTCATTGCATTTATATAATGGTTATAACCCCTGATAAGACGTTTAAGTGCACTGTGGCAATCTAACACTATTCTAAGTGTACGAGTTATTTCAGCATATGCCCAGTACATGCCAACCACAACCAATCAAGCCAGCTCTAATATGTCACTAAAGTTAGACTCGCAGAGTATTTCGTAACAATCAGCAGCTCTCCGGATAAGAGAACACCAGAATCAAAATGTATTGAGGAGCATGTGACCTTGCACTGCAGGAGTGACAGCGAGAGATAACAAACCAGACAACATGTTCAGCAGAACAGATAGCTTGGCTCAGATAGACAGCACTGAAGCAGACACAAAAATATAATCGAATGAGTACAATGGAAGGAAGTGTAGAATGTCGAAAACGAAAAACACAAAGATAGGATGGGTTCTTCCTTAAGAACCCATGCTGTCAAATATATGTTAGGATGTCGGCATAGGGGTAAAACCCAAGACAAGCTTCTAAAAAAAACTAAAATACCCTCTATCTGCGTCAAGATCTTCAGCCATAGGGGGTCATATCCACGTTGCGCTAAGGTGTCAATGGAAAGTCTGGAACATGATGAAACAAAACATATACCATACAAGGTGCCACTGGAAAAGGTGGTCGTGCAATGTATAAAAACTCTGGAACAAACCAACAAAGCATATACCACACAGCACTGAGAGGCCTTTGAAACAGTGGACGTGCCCTATTGAAATATTCTGGAAGCTAAAATATATACTATCCGGTGCCAAGGTGCCATTGGAAACAGTAGATGTACGCTGTCTAAAAACTACTGATCATAACGAAACCAAACTCAACATAAACAAGCTGCATTGTACTTTTAATTACGTCAGAGCAATTGTGTTACTTTTGTGATGCAAAATTACCAAAAATTACACCGGTACACCCGCGTGCGTAATTTAGAATAATTTATGGCAAAAATGCCTCCTGCAAGAGCACAGAGGCTGCTGCTGGTCATGTTCTGCTGCATTTAGCGCTATTTTCTCAGCACAAAAAGCATCCTCGGGTCCATAAGGGTGCATTTTGCAATAAAAACTGCTAGTATTATGTCACAATTCTTAAGTAAAACATGAATTGTAACTAGTATATCACAAGCAACGACTTTGCAAGGTAGGATTTGGGGCAATTACCCAAGAAATGTAGACATAAACTGATGTTTAGAAGCACTTTTTATTTTTGCCCATAACATACATGAATGTACGGTGCAAGTGAGGCAAATATACTTGGGAGGCTTTAGGAGACATTTTAAGATGTCTAAAACAGATGTTCAGCAGTGCTTGAAAATGTTCTCACCATAAAGACAGTATGTCATATGTTAAACACTGCAAGTAAGCCAACAATTTCCAGTGGGCTTTGCGACAATAACCTGTAATAAAAGTCCAGCAATTTTTTTTATTCAGCAGTGTTTATACTCTCACAATATATATGTGAAATATAAAACATGGAGATCTATCATAGCGAGCAAGTTAGACAAGAATGTTTTTTGCCAAAATGATCCTCTTCCCCTGCCCCCTTGGACATTTCATACACTGAGATAAAGCCAAAGAAGTGAGAAGAAGCGGTCCTATTTTAAAAACATAATTTTCTTCAGTACTATTATATTGGCAGAATGGCTTTGTCTTCCCCAATTCCATCACCGGTTGTGACTGCATTTTTTTTTTTAGAACTCTGCGCTTTATAGTTTGGCTTTCTTAGCTACCCAGAATGACGCATTCTCCCGTCCCAGGTGTTGTCTCACTCTCAAGTGGCAGACATGGTTAAACAAACGTTTGAAATAAAAAATGAAATAGGAAAAGGTTTATGGTTGGCTTGGTAATGGGCGGACCAAAGCCTGTAGAGTTCTGCCAAAGAGGTTTCATACCCCACATTACCTACCTTACGTCTTTTTGGAAATATGCTTGACTCAGAAGTCGTGGCCGGTTGCTTGTTCACTTGCCGAAGAGACTCTGAAATCACCAAGGCCATGTGACAAGAAGTGTCTTTTTACCTTCCCTCCAGGGTCAGCTTGGACAAGGAAGACCCCAATCTGCTACAGGCAGGACACCTGAAGAGTTACTACCGGATGCTCCCTACAACTCAGTGTGAGCAAAATTATCATTACACTCTACCCGTTCCTTATGTTTTTTGTAAGATTGGTTAGTCTTTTATATTTTCTACTTGGTCTTTCATTTTCTCACTTATATGCAAAAGTCGCTAGCTGGCCAAAAATTTGAAAATGGAAAAATCGTACCGTTTTCAGAGAAACATTTAAAGTGGACGCGAGGGCCTGGTAACTCATCTGTGTCTTCCCACTGCTACACTCTTCTCAGAATAGGAGCCACTTTTGCAGTTTGATAACCCCCAAATCTAATCTCTCTTGCTTCTGGCTGCAACGTCTATCATCCCACACAAAGTGGTTACTGCCCTTCATCTTGAAGCCCCCTCCTGCCTCTCCTGGACTTTTTATGAGCTCTGTTCACTCAGTGGGTGCCACTGCACACATTCAAGACCTGTAGTTTAAAGGAAGATGTTATTCACATATGAAGCACAAAACCTTCAGGATGGGGTATTCAAGTATTATGAGCAGGTTGAAGTTGGATGAATCTAAAAGTATTTTACTAAGATCGTATGGACTTAAAAGACAGATGAAATACAGAAAACATTTGTTTCAAGTGCTTTGCTTTGGAAAAATCTTAATTTTCACCTATCAAACAGCCCATTATCTGGCGAAGTTCTTCAGGTATAGCAGGCTCAGCCAAAGTGGATATGTCTGAGTTTGAAGACTGGTTCCAATTGCTGCCAAGACTTGGTATCATGTAGGCGGGAAGACAAGGAGTAAGCATTTACAGTAAAAAAGCCATATTCTGGGGCCCTGTACCAATAAGGCCACGGGGAAAAAAATCAAACGGTTCTAGATAATAACCCACCATCTAGGAAAAAAGTAACACAATGTAGAGATGTTAACAGGATGTTCAAATCCTGGGCTTCAAAGTGTGACTTCACCACTGTGAGTATTTCGGTAATGTGGTTGGGAGGCAAGAAACATGGAAACAGGCTCTGTGCCACAATGCAGAATCTATTGAGAGCCCAGCCGGGGAGTAGAACTGAACCAGAAGCCAACAAAGTTGCAGCTTGGCACGTGCAAGCAAAAAGCAAGACAGGCAAATAGTAGCCAATGAAACCACAAGCCTTATGTCAGTCACCTACCAAAATTTCTAGGCTTTGAAGTTCACGGTCTTCTAAATTATGAGATTTGTCAAATTTCTTCTACTTCCTCATTCGTCAACAGCCCAGCCAGACACCATTTTCCACCTCCAGGTATCGTGGCAGCCTTTCAAAGACCATTCCCAGCAGTTTCTAGGTAGATAGGTTCCCAGTTCACAAGTTGTGCGGAGAGGAATTCCCATGTGGGTTGAAATTCCGGCACACATATTTTGTAGGTCATTAAGCGATGGACCTGATTTTACTAGCTGGAAAATCCAGCAGATACGATCCATTCTTCAGCCGCCACCTGACCCTCAGTCAAGGGACAAATGGAGCATTACTTGGTTGTAATGCTCTTCTCCACTCCTGACAACTTTCTACCCTTCACCAACCTTGCCATTGCCCTAGGAGCCCTTGTAAACATATACAACCGGCTAACAGCTGGTGGAAAATATCTGCGTTAAACCCCCTGGAATCGGTAATTCTACCTGGAACTTCTGGGTCCACACAGTTAATACCCATTCCTAGGGGTATAACTTGTACTTCAAGGAATTCTATGCAGCGAGTCCGTCCGGTACTGGAAATTCCGGCAATCCAGAATCTCTGCAAAGAATTCATGACAACTTGTATTCTGGACCCAATTGTCAGCCTTGGAATAGCACGTTCAGATGGCCTCATTAGCACAAGACTTACAGTGCTGACGTCAGTTGTAGGTATACCACTTAAAATATTGCACAGTCTAAATAGGACATAGAGGTACCATATAAATAATAGAATGCAAACAATATTAGAGCTGTAGAATATATTAAGTGAACATGTTGGTGAAACAGAAGATAAACATGGTACCACATGTTGCATCTTTAACTAGAAGCCTTTGAATGTAAAATGGGACTAGACTGTCATATTGCTTTAGGTGTCAGTTTCTCCTTCAGGTCCATATTGAATAAGAGGAAGTGTCCAGAGGGCGACTTATCACTATCCCTTTCCACCAGGTTGCCATACAAGATTTCCTACAGACCTACGGGTGTACATAACATCATATCACAGTAAAACCTACAGAACGCATACAAACACTCCTGTGCAATATCATCGAACCACCCTCACCAACACATTCTGTAAACTTTTGTGAGACTGGGATGTATCCTTCCCTTTAGTCACTAATGCACCAGAACATGCTGCAGTTCACATAACATCCAGAGAGGGTTTGACTCTACACCACAACTCACAAAGTGTAGTTATTCACTCCTGAACAAATGTACTTTGTCTGACTTTCTGTCAGAATTAACAGCATTTCATGTGACATTCCAGGTTTGCGCCTCCTTATGCCCACGAACAAGGTTGGCAAACACTTTTTTACATTCAGAGTTCCCCAAGTCCATACAAGGCACCGCCATTTGGAGGGCCCCCAACCTTCCGAGTTTTCCTTTGGCATCTGTCCTATAGAAACAGATTGTCGATCTAAGGCGATGACGTAGATCCTAACTTTTTCGTCAGCCAACCAGTGTGATTAGACGCTATGGCAAGTGCGATACTTTGATTACTTCATGTAAACTTTATGTGCTCCGTAGCTTCCTTCGTGCAGTCTCTGGAAGCGGTTGTGATTTCTACAAGTCCTAGCCATTGTCCGTGATCCTGAGAATGTTGCATAGTTTCAGCTTCCCTATCATTGAAGTGACGATATCTTGACTGGGGTTGCACTGTTAAAGTCCAAGAAGAACGGACCCTCTTGTTGAGGAAGAAAAGTAGTGGGGATAATATTGTAAACTCCAGCGGGGATGCTCTCCAGCTCCAGATAGCAAAACCCACATCTGCAAAAAAAATGTGAAACCGGAATAAAATTAGAAATCTCTCATAAAAATTATCACTATGATGAAAGTAAGGTGTATAGACCAGAGCTTAGAAATATGAATAACACTACGAAGCAACAAAGCAGGTTTAAGATGGTAACCTAAAATAGACACAGACAAATGAGATTATAAAAATCATTGTATCTTATTTAATGAAATGGTCTAGTTGAACGGCATGGGATACTGAATATCTAGATTAACACAAACAGTCTGTTAGCACGCACCCTCACATCTGCATCAGACCTGAAAATCATTGTATCCATGGTCTCCTCATCACCTTGCAATCACATTCTCAATAATGGGTACAGATTATTCATTTTCTACTCTCTTGTCTTCCTCAAGCCCTAAGGTCTAATTTCTGTCCTTCCATGTGTGACTTCCTCCCACCATCTACTGTACTAAAATAATGTTATTTTACCTAAATGAAAATAAAATACACAAGCACTCCAACTACTGTGCTGTTTCTCAGTATTCTTTTCTGAAACAAAGAAAGTTTGATTAGTACCTAAAACAAGCTACTTACTAACCTCCAATTCCCAACTCTGCACTCAAAGAGAAAGCCTCATCACATGTAGCACACTTCATCACTGCTACCTTCCACGACCAACTATCCTCCATTTCTTCTCTCTTTGACCGATTTGCAATACTCGAAGCAGCAGATTATACTACCCTGTTCACAACACTCGCCCTTCTCAGTAAGCCGTGGAACAGTAAGTTAAAGACAAAGGTTGAATTTACCTGTAATCTCCGCTGCTCTTCTTCTGGAAGCCTGAGGGTCCTGGTTCACCGACAGTAGAGACAGTGACCACCTCAAACCCCACGCTGTACTGCCTATAGCATGAACAAGAGGGAAAGCAAAACAAGAGCACTTCAATGCTTCAAGTCAACAGCTCTGTTATTAAATTATATGGAGCTCATTCACAAACCTTCAGTGAAAACTGAGCAACTTAGACCATGTGCAAGTTATACAGATGCCAAAGCATTATTTTCTCATTTTAGTAAACTCACATACATTTCCTTGAGTCACATGACTATATTCTCACTGGAGTAAACTGACCATGTAAATGTGTGTCATGCACAGAAAGAAAGAGCATTTTGCCCACAAGACCTTTCTGTAAGTACTGAGCACTGAAAACCAATTGTCTTGTCTCCGTAAAAATCCTGACTTACATCAGTACTTTAAGACCTCACAAACAAGAAAGAATCTGTTTTTATATTCTGAAATGCATCTAACATACTTTGAAATGTATTCCTGTGTGGGGGCATCTATACCAAAATAGGCACATCCTGTGCTTGCCCACTCTTCCACACAGTGCATGGACGTCTCATAATATAAGACTGTTTAAGTTGCACAGTCATGGCTCACATTAGGCACAATCAGCTTACTTATTGTTATAAGGAGAGCATACACCTGAAGTGTCTTTTTGGTGCTTAACTAAAAGTGTGAAGACTGGAAGACCAGTAACACTTGGACCCAAATATTTCTCAAAAAGCCATGTTTTGAGTTTGTTCTTTAAGTCCAACAAATGAGTCTTGCATCTAAAAAGACACAAGAATGTTCCACCGCCTGGGCCGTAGCACTGAGAGGCACAATCGACACTTGTGTCCCTAGGGAATTTGGTAATTCAATGTAGCAGAATTAGGCGAAAGAAGCGACCTGGGAAATCATCCTGGAATCATATTTTTCAAGATATGTGGAGATGAGACTTATGAAAAAAGGTAATGCCTTTGATCACCATTCTGGCATTGATGGGCATCAAGTGCAGCTTCATCAAAAGTGTGAATCTTGAGGGATTTTTCAACAGTCTCACAGAGGCATTTTAAATAACCAGAATATGTGATAGGCCCCGTCTGGAAAGACCTAAATATAGCACAATCCTGTACGCCCAAAGAACATTAATGCAGTGGTGGAAGACAACTGGCCATGAATAGTCAAACAAAGAAGGATTGTGCAGAGCACTATAATTTGGTAGAAACAGGCAGAAGAAAGAAACCAGTGCTATCAATGTGAGCTCTTAATTCAATGTGATCCATTCACTCCATTATCAACTGAGATGAAAAGTTTGAGTTCCTTAGACCAGAAATCTTCACATCAAATTTGGCCTTTATCCGCTAAATGCAATATTGCAGTCTTTCCACAGTTCATCTGCAGCCATCTACCGGTCATCCAGCTGCCCACTTGCCTGCAACTATGAACCCTGTAGCCAAACAAACGATATTCAGGGTATCATCGGCATACCCAGACATAAACATGCCAAGGGACTGGAGTATAGCCGATGGCTGGATACTGATATTGAACAGGCTGAGAGACAGCACAAATCCGTGACTGACACCTCAAGTTAATCTCTTTCTCGTGGAGTGGTACGGAGAAAGGTATTTCCTGGGTTCTGTTGGTGGAAATGGAGTCAAACCAAATATAAACCTCATCTCTTCTTACTAAGGCAGTTGCTGTGCTTCTATGAAGCTTGAAACCTGCAGAAAATTGCAAAGAATATTATTGGGTTCGGGGTTGGACCTTAAGTGGAAAAACAGCAGCTATTCCAACATTTTAGTTGAGGCTGGTATGAGCTTGATTGGGCTACAGTGAGGATAGCATGGTCTGCACTTTATATTTTCTGCTCGGTTTCAGAGAAGTCTAATTTAATGGTTCATTTACTATGTCAGTCCTCAGTGTACTATTTAGAAATAAAGTTAGCTGAAGAACTACTGTATGACTAATTTTTGCTTACCATGAATCAATCGTGCTATGATGGACCAATGATACACAAAGATGATGTACAAATGTTCTTGAGAAGAGCACTAAAATATTGAAAGTTACATAGGAGGCATCTCTGTACTAGGCCCCAAAACACAGTAGAAACAAGCAGCTGGCAAGCTACAAAACTGCAGAGGGAGCCAGACAATAAAGTTAGGCACCATTTAGGAAGTAGACACTTACCTGGGCCCTCTTAGTTCAACCAGCAATGGGCCAGATCTCTCCACCTGGAACTGGAAGATGGGGTTGTTTTTGTAGGAATCTCTGAAATTACCACAGCCACCAGCACTTGCACCTTTCCACTGCCCATTTACCTTTAAAAGAATAATAGAAAAGTTATGTATATTCTCAATTTTAAAAAGAACATAAGTGTATTAAAAAATTACATAATACTATATGCATATTATGCAATCTGATCTACTTTCCCAAGCACAAACTGTCGTGATGACACTATTGAACTAGTAATATTCTTGACTGAATAAATTGTTTGTCTTGATAAATTCGAATCATCAACAACACAAAGGTCATGAAACTGCATAAAATAGTATTATGCGATAAAAACGTGCAATAACAGACATTAAACAATTGCTGACAAAGTGACTATATTTGTAAAACCCTCGACCTATGCATGACTAGGATAATTCCTTTTTGGAACAGGACTTGTATATATGTAAAAGCAACTTATGAGACAAAATTAATCTTCCAAATCCTAGACTGGCTGATGTAGAACAGGCTTAGCGCACACTTTTCCCCCCTTCATAGTTTTATATGCAACTGCAAAATATTTTTTTTAACTAAAAAAAGAAATATTTCCACCCTCCCAATCACAGCTATAAGAGCTGCTTCATTTCTAATGTAATTGGCACACTTGATGTGCAGTCAGGGGCGGCTCCTCTGCTAAGGTGGAGGAACGTCGCCCCACTGCTTTCAAAGCAGTGAAAAAGTAAAAAGATTACAACTTTGTTATTATCATTTTATATTTGGTAGCTGCTGGGATGGTATAGGACGGGGCAGGGCTAGGGTCCCAGGGGAAGGAGTGGTAGGCCGTCTTGGGCCGACTAAACAGTCATGCACGCTTTGCATCTTCCCCACCAGGCTGAATTATACGGTCTGGTGAGGAACATGGCCAAGCTCCCATTCCCCGTCTGAGTGCCGTACCACAGAACTCAGACCAAACAAAGCTGCTTTGCAGAGTTGTGATTGGCTTAGGGGAGTGAGCCACTGTGTGCTCTCAGTTCCTGCTTTTGTTCTGGGACGTCGGCAGGGAAGCGGAGGAGAGATGTGGCTGGCCAAAGAGATACGTGAGTTTTTTTTGTTTTTTCATCCCCCTCCCCAATCTCGCCACCCCCGTTCTCCGTCAGCCGCTACAATGCGCAGTCCAAACAATCCTAAACTTCCTTGGATCAGCTGCACTGCTCTTGAGTCTCTGTGGGCATTGTATTATTTTATTCCTTATGACTGCCATTGCCTGCAGCCTTTATCATGGATTTGAACAGTTGGTTTTTCCAACGTACTAGGTGCCACCTTGAGAAATCTGACTAATATACAAATACGTTGTGCGTCCTCACCCATGACGTTAGTAACATTCGTAAAGAGTTGCATGTAAAGGATATCAAAAACGCTCCAAAAACGCTCGTTAACAATCAAATGTTTTTGAGGCCTTCCAAATGTGCATCCTGTCAATTTTCCCATAGTTACTTACACATCGAGAAGAATGAGTATATTGCTAGACAGTGGAATCAACAATATATATAATGTTATTCATAAGATTTGTATTGCACCCACACTTTAGCATGTCAGAGAGCTAAAAGTAAGAGTTGGTCAAAAGTCACTAAGACTTTTTGCTATTAGGAATTGACGAACGTTCAATGGATGGCACAGAATTCCAGAGGGAAAGTGCAGCAGATGCTTTTCAGTGCTTTTCTGAACTTCATATTGTTGAAATCTTCAGAAGAAAGTTGGGTTGGAGTTCCAGAGTGCTGGTTGGTATGCAGCTATCTTACACTATACCATTTGTACCTCCTCTTACAGAGAGAGTAGGTTTGATGATGCTGGCCTTAGAGAGACATCTTATCACTAGTGTATTAAGGACACACTATGGAGGTAGTATACTGCAATGCCATAGCAGGCTCAGTCAGACAGGAACACGTTTTTAAATAGGAAAATTACTGCTTGTAAGAACAGTTTTCCAGTGAAATAGTCAGCCCATATTCATAAGGATTAAATATTTTCCGAATGATATGCCAGAGGTCAAACATTTGAAAACATAGTTTTAATACATTTGTGTTTTTGTGAGTCTCAAATGGAGCTTCTCAATGTGATGGGCTGCACAACACATCTCCCAATACCAACTGCATAGGGCCCACAGCTCTAATCCTGGAGACTTGTTTCAATTGTAAACTATTCAATTTTCTTACTGACACAGGCCTTAACAGTAAATCTCGAAATATGGGCTTAATCCAGAGAACACTCATTGCAGGTGTAGAGAAGTGTTAAATGCTCCAATCAGGAATGGTGAAAGAAACCTAAACCAGCCACTAAAGGTACGACAAGGGTGGGATGATGGACTCCTTTTCTCATTGCCATACTCTCTGGAGTATGAGAGGCACCAGTGACGTTACAGGACAAAGAACCACAACAACATCTCAGAGCTGGGTTGCCTTTATCCCTGCAATACACTGAACTTGTGAGAGCATTTGAATATATGATGGATGCTGGGCAACACCAGCCTCACTAGAACTCTGCTCTTTGGGATCGGTCTCACAACCACAACAAACCTGATCTCACCAGAGAAAATCTAACAATCCCCAGAGCGTAGTGCATGCCCTAGTGGTTGCTGGCGGACAAGAATACTCTGAAGCACTGCAGGGTCAATGCCTCGATACCCACTGAGTCTTAGATGCAATGGAGTAATGTGTCAAGGTACACTGGGTCGAATGACATGAACATCTGGTTCAGGAGATGTGTGCATTTGTAGTCCTGATCTCTGAATGACAACAGCTCTCTTCAGATGGTTATTACCGCTCAATTTCAGATGCACCTTCTCTCATGTTCTATTAAGGTTAAACGCTATAGAACCCACAAATTTTAGCTTCATCCCTACCATAGCTCCGTGAGCTTTAGCCCAAGAAAGTCCTTGTGATTGAGACGATGAGGGTGTTGGGTGGGGAATTACAGGATGGTGTACTGAGAAACCTTGCTTTAACAGATTAGGATCTATATTTCCGAGACAACCCAGGTCTCAAGGTGGTAGAAAACTTGAAAACATAACTTCAGCCATACTAAAGAGAAATCTTGCTCCATGCTTGAAGGGGCCTGGCAGTGGTACATCCCCATGGGAAGTCTCTCCAGGTGCATCTTTTTTTTCTTTTTTCTTTTATCCAAAGACCTTTCGCTCTCATTTTAAGTTGTCTATAGCTATAATTCTCCAGGTGTGGTATCTTGCATAGATTCATTAAATTTAAATACTTCCAGTTGTCAAGCTGGGAGTCTGACAGTATATTTACAACAGCAGTAAGATCAAATTCCCATAGAAATACACAAAGAATTTGCTTTAGTATCCCCTTCACTTCATTATAAATGACCTAAAGTTCAACCAATGAGGAGAATGCACACCGATATCCATTCCTGTAGAGGTTACTATACTGCAGATTTTCAAAAGCATGTGTAAAAGAAAGACTAATTAATAATGAAAGCCTCTGAGTAGGGAGGCGGGACAGACACTTGTGAACCTATGTAGAATATCAATGCTGGAGAACAGCTGTTACAGGTAAGTAACTTTTTAGTCTCCTGCATCGACTCTTTCATAGATTCACATACTTGAATCAGAAAAGCGAGAAGTGCACAAATCATCGTATGGCAGGTATAACATTGACTCTGTTAGACAAATGAGAGTAGCAAGAAGAGGTTTACCATAGCAAAACAGATTCTGAAGAACTCCTTGTCCAAGAGCCGCATCTATAGATGCTTCCATATTCAGGCAATAGTACTTCACAAATATGTGTTGGCTTTTCCATGTTGCCACTCTGCATTTATCAGATAGTGGAATGTCAGCGTATGATGCACTCATTGTGAAATGAGCAGATAGAAGTTTTCAAAGGACAACCAGATTCGAAATGACCAACTAACGGCAGAGACTATCCATCTTGTTATACCATTTGGCAATAGGGTGATCTTTTTGTGGAAGGCTAACAGCTACAGATAAGTGGCCATAACAGATAGCTTTTTAGGTGATAATGGGAACTTGTTTGATAGCAACAAAGAGTGAATTCACCCCAGATCTCTTATAGGGTCTTTGAGGAGGCAAAATCCATGACGTGAGGACTGGGATCAGGAAGACAGATGAGGAGGAAATGGTTTGTATAAGTATTTCCATAAACATTTGACTTTACTGCTCTTGTACATTTACATTGGACTCCCAACTCTATGATGGGGAATGATTCAAGCAAGTGACTCTGTGAAAGATCCACTGCTCAAGAATGGTGCTAGCTTAAAGTAGGGAGCTTGGACTAAACCAATAATGAAGGCATTTCACAGCCCCTACCAGTTTTGATTTAAAAACCCTGTGTTTCACTGTGAAGAAGAAACCTTGTCCTTGGAAGACTACAAGGGTTTGCCGAATGCTAGGTTACAGAAAATATGCAGCTGCTCAATAGTGGTGCTTAAAACCCCATCCGCTGTGCTCATTCCCCCATCTCTCGGCTGGAACAAAAAGGTTAAAAACATGATTTACAAAGTCCAGTGTATGTGTATTTGCCCTCTCCGGAGAATGGCCATACAATCTGGCTATACTCAGGTTAAGACCACTTGAGATTCAGTGATCTTTGCTTCATAATGTACAAATGCTAGGTGGATGTGGGTATCTACTTCCTATATGCTCCCAACTTTCAGCCTGAGAAACTTCAAACTCATAGGTTGACCTACCCTTAAACAGAGATCATTGGTGAAAGAATACATTGAAGAAAGGGGTGCAGTGTTAGGTCCAAACCAGACACGCCCACTCTTATCAGGATTAACCTAAAAGTAATATGATAATGTCACATTTTGCATTTTCAAAAGTCCCCTGAAGCTCTTGATATTCCAATTAACCAAGTATGTCAACAATGACAGAGAGACAGGTTTCAAGTCAAGATAGGATTAGCCAAAATCTGATCCATTACTGAGCTCCTTTTCTTCCTGTTCATCAGATTTTTATCAGGAGGGAGAACAATGGTCTAGTCTGGGGACATGCCAAAGAGTTCAAGTCAAGAAGGACAAAAAAGGAGAGGTAGGGAGGCTTGTTCATTTTTCTTGCCCTGAATTGTGCCCCGTGGGCATGGCAGACACTGGAGGTTGAAAATTGCAATTCTAACTCCAGTCAGATTATTTGGGGAAAGATCCACCTCCCCCAAATATTCCAGGAGGTTTTTTTTTGTATTCCAACTCCAGCCCTGGAATAGTTTGGGAAAAGTTATACATTCCCCAAGTATTTTTAGGAATGGCTGAAAAGTAGCAATTTTGAATGGCAGAAAGTGCTGCCCTGAGGGCGCAGCTCAGGGCAAAAACCTAAGAATACCTGTAAGGAACTGGGCGACTTTCTTGGATAATGATGCTTCAAAGGAGATTTTTTTTATCCTTTAGTATTAGAACAATAACAGTTGTAAGTATACATTGGCCCTCTTTTTAAAAGCACTTATGTTGACTGCTGCCATACTGCAATACTGACAGATCTCAAGTAGGGTTAGACTTTGTAACTCAGTTGAAGCACTCCATATGTATGAAGGTGTATAAATAAGGAAAAGGTTACTTACACTGTATGAAATGGACTGTAGCCTGTAGTTCTATAGATTCACATGCTCTGTACACTCCTACTGTTCATTGGTGGATGCAGACATTGCAAGTTGTTTTTCTTTGAAGAGGTTTTTGGTTTCTAGGTCTTGTTCAAGAAAACTCAAGACCTTTTAAAATAAAGTTCAAAGTACAGATTGCCCAACTTTAGCTTCTTGGCACGTACGAATGTCCACACACTAATGTTTAGTGAGTGAAAGTGTGAGGTGTGCTAACTATACAACAGTCTTGTATACATCTGCTACCTAAGAAGGCCATTGCAGCTTACTATTTTCCAGTAGGAAATGCCTGATCCACTGAACAGTGAGTTAGTTTTACCTTAGTATACCATACGTGGATGCATTTAACTATTGATTTTGCATGACCCGTCTTTGAAAAAGGGATTTTCCATGTGCAGCTTAGTAAATGCAACAAGATTTATCTTAAACGACTTTAATCTCATCAATGTAATACACTAGTGCTCTTTTGACATCTAATCTGTGCAAAACTCTTTCGGCCACAGCATCAGTGTGTGGAAAGAAGATTAGCAACTCAATAGTCTAAATAACATGAAAATGGAAAACCATTTTTGGCCGGAAACCAGGATTTGCCCACAGGACAACTCTAGTGCCGTGACCCTGGATGAAAGGCGCATCTACTGTTCCCGCCTGCAACTCGCTCACCCTTTGCAAGGAAGAGACGGCTACCAGGAAAGTTGTTTTTAGATACTGCATTTCAGAAGAGTGCAGTGGCTAAAACGGGAGCCCCATTAATCTAGTGAGGACGACTTTGAGGTCCCATGTAGAGACAGTGGTGTCCTTGGAGGAATTACTCTTAAGATCTTTCATGAAAGATGTATATTCTTTGTTTTGTATGTAGCAGCTACTGCTGCTTAATGCAATCTAATAGATGTGTATGGCAAACCCGCCTTCTATTTGTTTATGCAGTAATGAAAAAAGTGCTTCCACTCTGCTGCATAACATGAATTTGTGGTAATCTTGCAGGCCTTACACATCATTAACATATAATCCTTTGTATAGTTAAGTTACCTAAACTCTAGCACCTGACGTGCCAAAGGTTAATTTTCTTGACATTTGGATCAGTTGACCCTGATGTTAGGATAGAAGATCTGTTCTGATGGCCAGCTTCTTATATGGGTGGACAGACATATCCAGAAGCACTGAGTGTCATAGCTGCCTCGCCCACGTCAGTGTGACAAGAATGAGCATCGAGGGCATGTACCTAAGATTTCCCACTACATAAACGATCAGAGGTAGTGGAGGAAAAGCATAAACAAATCTCCCTGACTATTTCATCCTTAGTGCATTGCCTATGCACTGGGGGTGTGGGTACCTGGAGGCTGAAGTATAAGCATTTGGTGTTTTCTGTGGTGGTGAACAGATTGATCGTGGGTGCATCATCCCCTCCAGGTCCTTTGGGGATCATCTCTCACTCCTCTACTTGTTAAGCATCCGACTCAGCAGGTCTGCAAAGTCGTTGTTCGCCACCCCCAGTAGATGCTCCGCTAGGAGCTGATCTGATGATGAATGGGTCCAGTGCCAAATAGATAGGGTTAATACTGACAGCTGGGGCTTGTTTCTGGTAATACATGGCAGGCATATTGACTGTCCTCATCCAGACTTTTTACAATCAAATGAGCATGTAAAATGCTCTCAGTGTCAACTGGACCCCTGTCATCTTTAGAAGGTTGGTGTGAACCTTTTATTGGTCTTGTGTCCAGTTACCTTGAACAGTCATGTTATTCAGATGTACCTCCCACCCCGTAAGTGAGGCATCTATGGCAATGGTCACCTGTGGTTTAGGGTCCAAAACTGGTCTGCCATGCAACACGTTCTTGTTCTGTTGAACTGAGGGCTCTATAGCTCTAGATATTTTCACTGACCTGTTGCTTGTGATCATTACCTTGATGGACACTTCTGTAGTGGGTAAATGCAAAACTAAGGCTATGAAGGAGGCCATCATCTCCAACAGCTTCATATCAGTTCTTAAATAGAGGACGATGTCAGAAAAAGAATGAATAGCCTTTGAGATGCCATTGCCTTCTCTAGATTTGGATAGGCTTTGCCTGTCACATAGTATAAGAGGTGCTCCATATAAGGGCTGAATTGGCTGAGCGCCGAGATGGGACTTTTTGGCATGGACCTTAAACCCTAGCCACTTGCCACAAACTTGAGGTATTGATGATATGCTAGATGAATAGGGATGTGAAAGTAGGCATACTTGTGGTCGAGGATCGCCATCTGATTTCCTGCACAGAGCAGTGGAATGACATCCTCCATGGTCGTCATCTTGAAATGCACCAATAGAATGTAATGGTTCCAGGGAGAAAGGTAGGCCGGAAGATACCGTCCTTCTTTGGAATGAGGAAGTACAGAGAGAACATTGCTTGAATTCTCTTTTGTGGAGGTACCATTGCAGAGAAGCACTTGCACATGCTCTTGTAGCAGGGTTTGATATTACCGACTGATTACAACAGTGAGGTGTGGAACTCCAAGCTGTATCCTTGCTTAACAGACAGGACCCTCTTGTCGGAGGTTATTTCTAGTGTAGAAAGAATAACCTGATTTCCCCCCCCCCCCCCCCCCCCCCCGACAGGTGTTTTTGTGATCAGGGGGAATGCTTGGCAAGTCACTGCTTCGAGTTTGAGGCACCCTTTTCCAGAATCACCTTGATCTTTTCTTTGACTGTTGTCTCCTAAGCCACCTTGGGTTAAGGACTTTTGGGCATATACTTCCTGAAAGGTCGGATGCATTTGGAACCCCAAAGACTGCAGTACTGCTGCCGCTTTTACACTTGCTATCCCCTTATGGCGCTGCAACCAAGCTTTGACATGAGGGCCAAAAAAATGCTTACCATTCAAAGGGACAGTGAAACACACAGTAAATGTTTGCATTAAAGATGATCTAGCCCTTTATGGACTAGTTATTTACCAGTTTCCAGAAGATGCCTGATTATATGCTCCATCTCCTCCTCTTGATACTTACTGAATTCTAAAAGGAAACCCATTGAATTTAAGATGCACCACTGGCTGCTGCCCCCTACAGCAACACATTTTCATGCTGTGTCAATTTTTCTGCTCTTCTAACCTGGAGACGGTGCATCCCCAGTTCCTTGGCCAAATGCCCTTTTCACTGCTGAGTGGATGGCCAAGGATTCGGGTGAGACATGACCCCTTATGTAGAGAGGGTCATCGTTTATATATTTTCTCCACCACAAAAGTAACCACCCTGAGTTTAACTGGCTCCTTAAATATTCTATGCCATCCATCTGGTCATGCTTCTCAGTATTAGCAAGAACTGTACAGGCATTTCTATTTTTGACATTATTTCCACCTCAACATGGAGTTTGACTTCACAATGATCTGCCACACTTTATTGACGGCTGATTAGCCAGAAACTGGTCCCAGGATGCTTGTTTCCGACCCAGGGAAGACATGTCTGAACTGGGGTGGCGGAGTGAGCTAAAGAATGATGATGGATTAAACCCAGATCTGTGACTGGGGGCGAGTGTCTGAAAAGTTTCAGCGCTCCGTCCATCATCTCCTTGTGTTTACACTTTATTGACAGCATGACAATCTGCTGTGACATCCAAGTTTGTGTCAAGGGTTGTTATGTTATTAGAAAATTCTTATAAAACGCACGTACACCGGTTAGTTTCATGGCGCTAAGTGTAGGACTAGCCGGACGAAGATGGAGTTTAATCATACGCTTGTGTGAATAACCATGTCTTGAGGGATTTTCTGAAGCTCAGTAGACTTGTGCATGATCTAGTTTCCAAAGGAAAAGAATTTCAAAGTCGGCGTGCCAGAGTTGCGAATCTACAGCCACCTTGTTGCTTCAGCTTGAAGGCGAGGGTAGCCAGAAGATGGAGGTGAGCCTAGTGTAGGTTACGCGTAGGAGAGTGTCTCTGGATGAGGGTATCAATAAATTTAGGGCACTGACCATGTAGTGATTTAAAAACCAGGCATCCTACTTTAAAGGCGCAGCGCTGGGGGATAGGAAGCCAGTGCAATTTCCTCAGAAGTGGGGTAACATATTGCCACCTGGGTTGCTGGTGGATCAGCTTGGCTGCTTGATTCTGCACCAGCTGTAGGCGTTTGGTTAAGAACAGTGGCACATCAAAATAGACTGAGTCGTGGGAGGAGCCTAGCGCGCAACCAAGATGGACGCGTAGGCACAGGGCTCCCTGGACCCTCGCGGCCTCCCACGTCTATCCTGGCTATAATCCTGTTATTCTGAAGGAATATTACTGGTGAACCAAAGCGGAGGTGACTCCCGTTTTCGGGACTTAAATCGGACTTTGGGAACTCGACTTATCCTGTACTCCAGAAAGAGGCCTGCTCCGTGGCGCCACCCCGGACTTGGGTTGGCACTGTCCCCGAGCTCCAATCGAACAACAACGGCACTAGGGTCTAGGGCGGGCGTCCCCCCCGGTTTCACTTTCGTTTTTGACTTTCCTCTAAGAGTCTGGTGGCGGGCGCTCGCAGTCGCTCGGCGTTGGGACCGAGCTGCAGCGGTCGAGTGGCGTTGACAAGGGGGCTGTCCATCAGTCAGGTGTGCCTAACAGGTATACTGGATCTGCTCTCCCTGCTGAGTGATGACGACCCGGCTGGACGGCGACAAGCACAAGTCTAGAGCTCCCCCGAGGGGTAGCTACGTGCAAGCGAACAACATGGACCGCTATGCCCAGCAGAAGGGATCTCCCGGATCGAGTGGACTTTCAGATGCAGCCAAGGAGGGCCCGTCACCCTCGACGGAATTGACACTACAAGACGTTATGGGTGCCATCGACGCCATGAAGGCCTCGGTCGGCCAGCAATTCGACTCGCTGGCCCACAAGCTGGACACCGTGTTGATCGATATCAACTTACTTAAGGCTGATCTGTCGAAAACTAGTGAGAAGGTCAAATCACTCGATCTCACGTCATCTGGCCTCAAGACGGATGTCTCGGAACTGCAGACGGAGATCCGTAGTTTGCCGGCCCTCAGCGACCTCTCTGCCAAGAGACTGGAGGATTTTGAAAGCAGGGCCCAGGGGAATAACGTACGCATCATCGGTGTGCCGGAGCAGTCGGAGGATGGGCCGGTCGATCTCTTTGTGGAAGATCTGATCCTGACCAAACTAGCGCCGAAAGGCCTCAGCAAATTCTTTACGGTGGAGCCGGCGCACAGAGTTCCGGGGGGCCGGCCGAGGCCTGGGGCCCCGCCGCGACCTATCATTGCCAGGATATTCAACTTCAGGGACCGTGACGCAATCCTGCAGGCCTCCCGTGTGCATGGCCCGACGAAATATGACAATGCGGATATCAGTTTCTATCCTGACTTTACACAATCGGTGCAAAAACAGCGAATGGGCTTTATGACTGTCAAGCGGCGGCTGAGGGACATGGGCTTGAAGTACTCTATGCTTTTCCCGGCCAAGTTACGCATTGAATTGGAAGAACAGACTCATTTTTTCGACCGGCCCGAGGCGGTTGAGGACTGGCTTGACACCTTGCACCGTCGGCACGGCGGGGAGGAACGAGCCGCGGATGTGGGTGGTGGATCAGCGGACCAAGGGTGAACGAATGACTTGTGGTTCCTTGACAATTTTGTGTTCACCCCCGACTTGGGTTTGATGTACTGGTTTTTCTTTTCTAGGACTGCATTACCCTTCCTTCATCATTGGGAGGCCGCGGGGTATCTGGTGAGACTCTTCCTCCTCGGGGTTTTTTTTTCTTTCTTTCCGTAGAGTAGGTTTATGGTGGGGCGACAGGCACACTGCGAGTTGGGGTGGCTTAATGGTCTTGTGCAGGGGTGCAGGGTGGGGGGGTTTGTAGCGGGAGTTGGGGGGTGGCGGTAGGGGTGTTGTTTTTGTGTGGTGTTCGTTTTGTACCAGGAAATCAGTGTGCTGTTTTTAGCTCTCAACGTGGGTGGGGTGTCCGTTGCTATGGAAATGGGGGGTAGGGGATTGCACATTTTAACATGGAATGTCAATGGTTTGGGGGACCGACTGAAGCGAGGGGTGGTGCTACAATATTTGAAACGTCTCTCTCCTGATGTGGTTCTGTTGCAGGAGACGCATTTGGTGGGACACTCATGCCATGCTATGAATAGAAAGGGCTACCGTTTGGTGGCCCACTCTGGTTTTACAACCGGCTCCAGAGGGGTGGGCATTTTGGTTCGATCCTCTCTCCCGCTGGAAATTGATGAGGTGATACATGATGACCTGGGGCGCTACGTGGTGTTGGTGGGCCGGTGGGAAGGACAGACTTTGTGTTTGGTTTCAGTTTATGTCCCCCCGGGGTTGCAAACCACTACCTTTGCGGACTTGGGAGGGTTGCTGCTTGGGCTCCCGGAGGGCCTCTTGCTGGTGGGTGGTGACTTCAATTCTGTGGTGTCGGGTAGAGAGGATCTGCACCCTCCCAGAGACCTCCCCGGGGCGCACTCTTGGCTGGGTGGCTTTATCGACACTATGGGGCTTGTGGACTGTTGGAGATCAATGCATCCGGGGCTCGCCCAATTTACATTTCACTCTGGCGTCCACGGCTCCTTATCTAGATTGGACTATGTGCTGATGCCGGCCGCCCAAGCCCAAATGATCGGGGAGGTCAGACATCTGGCCCGTGGCATCTCTGACCATTCCCCGGTCCTGCTCCACTTAGATGTGGCCATGGGGGCAGAGGGGAGGGTGGCCCCGATTAATCCCTGGTATTTGCATGACCCCACAACTCGTGCCCTTTTGGTTAAGTCTCTGGACCGTTATTTTGAGGAAAATCAGGGTTCAGTCTCCTCGGCCGTAACGTTGTGGGAGGCTTTCAAGGTGGTCATCCGTGGGCAGGCCCCATCTTTGATCTCCCATGCTAAGAGGCGTAAAACTGAGGAGGTGGTATGCCTGGAGTCGGACATAACTGACTTGGAAGAAGATCTCGGGCGGGGGGTCACACGGGACAAACTCCATGCCCTTTGCCTGAAACAAGCGGATTACAGGGCGTTGGTTACGGATGCTGCCAAGCTCGCTAGTAGGGAGCAACAGGGGCGCTTGTATGATGTTGGTGACAAGGCTGGAAGGTTGATTGCATGGCTGGAGAGGAGAGAGCGAGCGAGTCGTGTGGTCCCGGTGATTGTGCGTGCTGATGGTGTGAGTGTTACGGATCCGAAGGAGATTGTGAGCTGCTTTGCGGACCATTTGCGGGACGTCTACTCTCCGGTCTCGGAGAGGCCAGAAGACGACTCTTGTCAATTGCTGCGAGATATTGCATTGCCGTGCCTTTCGGTCGATGATAAAGAAATGCTGGACGCGGCGCTTACAAACGATGAGATAGCATCGACGATTCGCTCGGTCCGTTCAGGAAAGGCTCTCGGCCCTAACGGCCTTCTGATCGAGCTTTACAAGCTTCGTCCAGATAGGTTGGCACCCCATCTCCGCGAGATGTTTCTTGCATCCCGAGAGGCCGGCGCCCTGCTGCGTGATCAATGTCTAGCGACCATTGTGGTGCTCCATAAAGAGGGCAAGCCGCGTGATTGCTGTGCGTCTTATAGGCCCATCTCACTCCTAAACTCTGAACCTAAGATTCTCGCTAAAGTGCTCGCTAATCGTCTGATTAAAGTCATCGGTGACCTGGTACATCCGGACCAGTCTGGTTTTATTCCGCATCGCAACACCACGCTGAACCTGCGGCGCCTCCATTGAGTCCTCGCGAGAGTTGACTCTATTCGGGAGCCTGCCATTTTGGCGTCACTGGACGCCACAATGGCGTTTGACACGCTGGAATGGCCGTATCTCTGGGCGGCGCTGGCTAGGTTTGGTTTTGGACCTGGGTTCATTGGATGGGTGAAGTTGTTATACGTGGAACCACTGGCGCAGGTGGTGGTGAATGGTAGAGTCTCTGCCCCCTTTTTGCTTGGCAGGGGCACGCGGCAGGGTTGCCCCCTGTCCCCGCTTCTTTTTGCTCTTGCGTTGGAGCCCCTGGCGGCGTGGCTCCGGTGGGAACCCTCCATGACGGGTATTCGGTGGACACCGACGTTTGAGGATCGCGTATCACTCTACGCAGATGATATTTTGCTCTCTCTCACCTCCCCGCGGAAATCGTTGATAGTGCTATTTGATGTACTGAACTCCTTTGGTCGCAATTCAGGGCTTGTCATTAATTGGGTGAAATCCTGTGTTTATGTGCTGGTTGACGACCCCCCTTTCTCCCGCGTGGCTGTCCAATTCAGATTTCACATTCTGGATTTAAATATCTAGGTATCCACGTGTCCCTCGATCCGGCGGTCCGTTATGGTCTGAATCTGTTGCCCCCGCTCCAGCGGCTGCGGGCCGATGTAGCTCGTTGGCGTAGGCTCCCGCTATCGCCGCTTGGCCGGGCAGCCTTATTCAAAATGATGTCTCTTCCACGCTTTCTGTATGCATTGCAGAATACGCTGGACGTGGTGCCCGCCCGATACTTTAGTGAGGTAGAGAGCTTACAGAGGCAGCTAGTTTGGGATGGGAGGCCGCGCATTGCTCTCGCTAAACTGACCCTACCGTGGTATGACGTGGCATAGCTCTCCCTGATATTAGGCGATATTATTGGGCGTCCCAGTTGGTGGCGGTGAATCATGGGACATACGGCCCGGCGGTGAACCCCGCGTACGAGATGGATAAGCTACTGTTGCCGGGCAGAGATTTCAATAGGGCGCTTTATTCTACGAAGGGAAGTACTAAATTGACCGGTCCTACGAAAAATGCGGTGCGCGCCTGGCACTGCGCCACCGCTGCTACGGGATGGACGGGCCGTCTGTCTCGTGCGACTCCACTGTATGCGTCGGATGCGTTGGGAGGTTTATGGCGTTCGAAAGGTTTTGAGAAGTGGGATTTGATCGGAATTAGTCGTGTGGGGGATTTTTGGACGAAGGGCGCTTTTAAATCGTTTGAAGCTCTTCAGACGGAATATAAGCTGAGCGATAGGGAGTTCTTTCGTTATGCGCAGATGCGCCATGCGCTACTTTCCGCTTTCCCGAATCCTGCAGCTATCCCCGAAGCCTCCCCGTTGGAAGATCGTTTGCTTGATGGTTACCTGCCAGATAGTACTATCTCCCTGATCTACAAAAAACTGATTAATACTCGAGCGGACCTCCTCACACATTTGCGAGAGGTCTGGGTCGCTGATGGCCTAGAGTTGGATGATGAGGACTGGGTCGCGGCCGTAGCCTCACCGAGGGAGGTTGCTATACCGGCTCGCCTTCGATTTGTGCAGTTGAAGATACTACATAGGGTCTATGTCACCGGTCCCCGCTTGCTTCGCATGGGTTACACAGATGATGGTTTATGTCGGCGTGGTTGTGGCTTGCTTGGTACTTTTCTTCATATTCTGTGGGAGTGCCCGAAGGTGATACGTTTCTGGACTGGTGTACATGCAGTGATGGAGGAGGTTACGGGTGTGACGCTGCTCCCTGAGGCTCGGCGCTGTGTGTTGAACGTATGGGAACCGACTGACTGCGATGTGGCACAAGAACGCTGGGTGACTTTGGGCAACATGATTGCTAAAAGGGACATTGCGCAGCTCTGGGGGTCCGGTCGGCCCCCCACAGTTACGAAATGGAAAGAAAACATGGATTGGTGCATGTTCCGAGAGAAGACGGTTTACGTGGCCAGGGGCAAACCTAGGGCATGGAGTAAGATGTGGGGTCCCGGGAATTCCTATCGGGGGAATATCTGCGCCCCCCCCCCCTTGGTGGTCGCACCAGACGTAACGATGTCCCCTTGACTTTGATGTTCCTGGTCGCTTTGCGGGATTGATGACCGATCCTCTCCCGGCCCCCCCTCCCCCCTTTTTCACACGAATAACTGTGTAATTGGCTGCGTCGTCGCTGTTGTCCCCCGCCCATGAGAGAGCAAGTCCCTGTTAATGGAGTTCTTTTGCCTGGTATAAGTTTCTTTTTGTTGTTTTTCTTTATAATATAGTTAATAAGAAACCTTTCTGTAGTGCTATGTTCAGTTGTGGGCGGCTGCAGCCGTTATGCGTGCGGCTCGCTCCGGCTCTTATGACTGCTGTATTATTGTCTTCCTCCCTTTTCTCTACCTTAGCGGCCGGCCCATGCGGTTGTAGGCCCATGACTGTGAATATTCGATGTGTAAATAAAGGTTTTCAAAAAAAAAAAAAAAAAAAAAAAATAGACTGAGTCTGCGTAGTCTAAATGGGACATGATTATGGTCATCACCACCCATATTAGTGCTTCCCGAGCGAGCAATCTGCTGATCTTTTTAATCTTCCGTAATTGGTAGAAACCGGTAGACATAACACAGCTGACCTAGGATTTAGGGTTGACATCAAAGTCATGCCAGGGACCATAGACATTAACTTACAATGTCAGCGCCTAACACTAGAAGGCAGGAGCAAGCAAAGCATGTGATCTTTAGCAGCATATTCTACAAACATAGTTTAAATAAAAAAAGACGAAATTCTAAATAATTTCTTTCTAGCAATTTCGAAGTAGTAACATCTGATGTAAAATAAAAAATTAAGTCCAAATTACTCATTTACTTCAAGTGGGTAAACAAATGTTAATATGTTAATATATTTTAAACATTTCCTCAAAGCTGCTGATCTGACTTCCAGGACCTGTGGACCGAAGGAACATCCTCAAGTGAATCATCCTGTTTTATATATTTGGATGCCTTCAGATGTGATAGATGGTACTTCCATAGCCAAAGGCGAAACAGCTGGATCTCAGGTGGAACAGGAACAAACGTATATGAAGTAATTTTGTTTTACAACGAATGGCAGGTAATGTGATGATGCAACAAAAAGAGCCACATGTTCAGGTCCCACTGCACGGACTGACAAATGCATCAGCGAATAAACTCATTCACAAATTTTCGCTACTGGACCTAGACTATTCCATCTCAACTCTGCGTTACTAATGTACAGGAGAATATATCGAACCCTTTGCTATTTCAACCTTAAGTTATGCACCATGGAAGAAAAGTAACATCCATTCTTTCTTACCCGTTTGTGTACCGTATAGGGTGTTGGAATCTTTGAAAAGGTAAACTTGCACCCTGAATAGACCTAAAAAACAAACACAAAAATCAAAAAAATACAAGTTAAATGAACAGAAGGTTTACATAATGTGAATATTCACTATACCATGAGCAAAAGTTTTATTTATTGTATGTGCATACAGAGCACGTTTTCAGGTACTTGTACATTGCTGCACATTGCACAAGAAATTCAGAATCCTGAGACCATATCAAAGTTCTTATTATAAAGTGGTCCACAGCACTGCTTCTTTACACAAGAGATTATACGGAGATCGAGGTTTTGAAGTATGCTTGCTTTAGCGATGATGTCCTTTCCATACCCATACTGTCTTTAGCAATTAACCAACTGACCATACATCAAAATACATGTTATGTTATGGTTGGAATCATGCCTTATGTCTTTTCATAAGTGTTATTGAAATACTTCCAAACACACAAAACCATAGAACAATTTCTCTTCCTGCTTTGCTTCTTCCTTCTTTAGATCCATTAGTATCCGATTTCCAACTCTCATATGTTGGAAAAAGTTAAGCCAAAAATATCTACATTTATGGACCTCACCAGTCTTCAAATCTTTTCTGCAACAGTCTTCCCTCCACTGCTCTTGTAACCCGGAGAGGATTAGTTATGATTTGTTTGCCTCTTCGAATGTTATTTTTATCCAAAGATATTCTGGTAAGTATTCTTCATGCAAGCTATATGGTCTTCGGATTGCCTTTTCCAAATGATTGATTGACTGATTTAATCAGTCAGTCAATAACCATACAGAAATCCGGTTACGATGGGGGGAATGTTGTGTTCATATATGGGTAGTATAGTGGACTTTCCTGGGTTTGTCAACCAGAAAAGGTTTGTGAACACTGGCAAAACTGAAGGTTCGCAGGTATTCATCAACAATTTTTAGGTAGGTAGAACACCTCCATATTACATATGCATGTAAAAAAACATGCTTTCTACAGGGTAAATAGTTTCCCTGTTCAGCAGCAAAAATAGTTAAACACTCAAATGAACATCTCTGCATGCAGAAGTGTACACTCATTTGATTTCACCAAGTGGTAATGTGCACCTTTTACACTTATGTATGCAGAATTAAACACCCGCTTTATACCTGGTTAAATACACATTTGCCAACACTTGGAAGATAATGTCTTACTTTATATATATTCATTAGAAACAGGCTCTTTGAGACTTGACTGTAATGCTTGCTCCATTCATTTTGCACGAGGTACCTTTATGGACCAACAATGGATATTTGTTTCCATTGCCCAAAAGGCCTGTAGAGGCATACACACTGGTTCACTAAGTAAGACTACAAAGAAACTTATTTCCCCTACTTTTGATTTGCAGGTATGAGCCATCCACATGATACCGATACCTCAGAGTGCGGTAACAGTAAGTTTTAACAGAGTTTTGACCGTCAATGTGGGCTAATCACAGAATATTGTAGCTTTCCCTAACCCAAATTTGAACAGATAGTACCTGGCAAAAGTTCTGCAGGAAATAAGGCTGAAATGTGCACACTAAGTGGAGCACTCAGATTGTACCAGTAAAGTGATGATACCACATGGGGAATTACCCATAATGCAGGGTTAGGTTTTCCATGATATCATATTACTGCATAATTGAGTTTCACACATGTTTTGTCTATGGGCCATTGTGCTTTTCCATGAAAAGAATTTGACATTTATACGAGGCAAATTCTTTTTTTTCAGGCAAGCCATATTGTCAGTGTGATAGTACCACACAACATGTAAACCACGATTGTAATGAGGGCATAAGTCTGTTTTATCTTGCCATCACTGCTGAAAAAGTTTGTCTTTTTTCTCACCATATAATCAAATTCTGCTGATCAGGACTGGGATTTTGGACTCAAATGCATTTATCTAAGCTCCTAAAATGGTGCAACTAGCTTTGAGATAAGGGGCCATTTGTTTGTATTCTATTATAAGATGCGGCGAATTTCAAGTCCAGCATTAACTCTAGTAAAGGAAGTCTAGTCATCTGAGCTTCCTAAGCCTTCCAGCACAATCCAATGCCTGCCTCAAGCCAAGGCTACCTCAAACACCCCCTGTGTGATGGACTGAAGGTACCACTTTAAAACACTTTTTTCAAAACATATTTGCAATTAGTGTTGGATAGTGACTTGTTTCAGAAAATGTCCCCTTGACTTCATAATCTTAAGGTCGATTCCTTTAAACCTTCTTTATCTATGGCACACAAGTCGGGATTTTGTGACATTAGTCGATTTAATCCAACAAATCTTTATGCCTCGTTTTAGTTGAGGCGTCTGTTTCATTCCATGATACATGTGTGTGTGTGTGTGTGTGTGTGTGTGTGTGTTTGAGTGAGAGAGTGAGAGAGTGAGAGAGAGAGAGGGGGAGAGAGTCTGTATAGCATATGTATAAGGACAGTAACTCAAATAAGTTTATATAATAAAACATGCATATCACTGTAATGCAGATGAATATTTTAAAAACTGTAGCTTAATTATCACTGAATCCAATGTGGTACAAATGCATGCGCATTAGCAACATTAAATAAACTAGAACACAAACCAGTGCATTGCGACACCACTGCGTATGTTAATTCAATATTTCTCCAATAAATAAAGTTCACCCTTAATAAGTGCTGCCAGTAAGTTTAATCTAGGCCCAGCAAGAAATAAAGAACCCTTACTGGTCACACCATACCCTGCTTTACTGGGGGCAGTGAATGTAGACTGGCCGCATTGTCACCGACACTGAGTGACGGAGTCAGGCAATAGTGGCATCAACTGACAATGTGGAGGTCAGGTAAACACCAGGAGCCCGGGTACAGAAAATGTCCCTGGGCATAACAGGTGTTTGTTCCTGATTTTCGAGCCCTTGGGGCACACTGATATTATAAAAGTGGCCCCAGATGCTTATGCAGCCCCTTCTGTGAAATGTGATCAGTCTTGTGCCCCTTTACTGCAGACAGGAACACACTGGGGCATTTCCTCATTTACAAAGGGGCATGGCATATGCAATGAGAAAACACTTTGTGCCCACGCTATATTACAGAGGCGGGTATAGAGGTAAAGAAGCGGTTAGGAGGCACAGCAACTGTACCCCACATCAAGATGGTGCAGAGTCAGTTCCACCAGGGTGCCCCTTAGAAGGAATAATAGGGTTTCATAGACCTCGTCCCCAGGCTTCTCCACACAGGTGAGTGCAATATCCACCCGCGAGGGGATCCCTCCCGCATATAAGAGACGGGTTTGCTCCAGTGGAAGACGGAGCTGCGGTTTGAGGCTGTGGCTCCATCGTTCATGAATGCGCTCTCCTCAACAGAAGTCGTACACGCTCAGAGATGCCCTAGGCGGAGGACAGCTCACACTATAGTGGGGAGCAAACTGAGCCATGCACCTGGTGCATCATTCAGGCCCACACCGCCATTCTCCATTTTGAGCACCAAAGTCGAATACAACAGGATTATATAAAATGTCAAAACTTGCACCAAACACTCTTCTTTACAAAAGGAACAAAACAAAGTTTAAAGACGTATCAGAATAAATAGTATTCATACATTTTCAAGTAACATGCTAGTCATTTTACAAATAAGTTAACACTACATCTTGCTTTGTAGAACAATAACTAGTTTAACCCATTTTGAAAGAGAATTAAAGAAACCACCAAATGCTGACTCGGGAGTTTAGAGCGCAGCGGGTACATACCCGGATGGTGTAGTGGATATTGTTCTGTTTCTCGTACTGAGACACCACCAGTGTGAATGTGTGGGTGCCGGGGGTGGTCAGCTTCATCTTCGTAAGATAGTGGGGGCTGTTTATTCGAATTCCATCAATGTACGGAGGGGGGTCAGCTGGAAGGAAACACAAGAATATTTATTTTCACACACAGTGCATGCCATTTAATAATGAAACTATAAACAGGAGGGATGGCCATAAAAAGGAATGTGGAATACATCGCAAAACCCATCACATTTATTAAAATGCACATGTTCATGTCAGATGTTTTCCATCACCTGGATATCTACCGACTCCCTGCAGCCTCTCCAAAATCCTCTTGAACCAGGAGCAAAGTAAAAAGATGGCGTTCACCAAACGGTTTATGGAGAAACGGGTTGCGCATGCATTGAAATGAATGAATGAATGAATACTTTCTTATATAGCGCATGGCTACCCTTGGGCATCCCAGCGCTGTGAGACCTAGAGGATGATGATAGACCTACTCAAACAAGAAAGTCTTTAGTTGCTTCCTGAAGATGGTAAGGTTTGATTCATGCCTGATGTTATCGGGGAGCTTATTCCAGAGGTTTGCCGCTTGTACAGAGAGTAGCCGGCCGCCCATCCGGGCGAGCCTCACCCTGGACACCACGAGAAGATTACGATGATTGGATCTGAGAGATCTTATTGATTGATGGGGCTGGAACCAAGGGTTCAGAATAGAGGGGCCCATATTATGAATGGACTTGTGTGCCAAGCACAGAGCCTTAAATGTGATCCTCTCCTGAATTGGGAGCCAATGAAGAGTACGAATTGAGGTTTTTGCTGAACAGCGTTTAGGGATCTTCATGAGCAGACGTGCTGCGCAGTTCTGAACAGCTTGCAGAGTTTTTAAAGTGGCTGCTGATGTCCCCAAATATATGGCGTTAGCGTAATCCAGTCTTGAGAGGATTAACGACTGGACCAATATGCGTCTTGCTTCAAAGGGAAGGAGGTCAAGGACTTTTTTTAGCGATCTCATAAGACCATAGCAGGTAGCTGCTACCTTGTTGGCCTGATGTTGGAAGTTTAGAGTATCATCCATCCAAACCCCATAGCTTTTAATTTTGGTCTTAGGTTTAGGAGGGGTTCCGAGACAACTGGGCCACCAGGGATCAAGGTTTATCGGAGCTTTGAAACCCAACAACATGATGTCTGTTTTGGCTCCATTTAGTTTTAGGCAAGAGGAAGTCATCCATTCCAGGACATTGGTGAGACACGGGGTAAGATTGTTGAGCCCATGATGTAAATGATTGTCCCTTGCCAAAGAAACCACCAGCTGCGTGTCATCGGCGTAGATGACAAGCTGAATTCCCCAAGGGAGCACCACATCAGCCAACGGTCTCATATAAATGTTAAAGAGTGTAGGGCTGAGTGATGATCCCTGGGGAATGCCGTGACTCAAATGCAACTGGTTTGATGACACCTCGTCCTCAAAGACAGAGAAATACCTGTCCGATAAAAAGGAATGCAGCCATATGAGAGCCAATCCTGATATCCCTGCAAGACGAAGCCGGTGTAGCAGGAGAGAGTGATTTACCGTATCGAAAGCTGCGCTGAGGTCCAATAGGACCACCGCAGCGCAGCCTCCAGCATCCACAATCCTCCTGGTAGCCTCGACTACCGCCACCAGCGCTGTTTCGGTACCTTGCCTAGGTCTGAAACCAGTCTGAGAAGAGTGAAGGGCACCCGAGGATTCAACAAAAGAAGAGAGGACCTGGTTGACGTGCTTTTCAGCTATTTTGCTGAGACTGGGTAACAGTGAAATAGGTCTATAGTTGGTCAGGGCTTCTGGGTCCAACTTAGGTTTTTTTAGTAAAGCGCGTACCTTTGCTCTCTTCCAATTCGTGGGAACCTCTCCTGAGGTCAAAGATGAATTGATGACCTGCATTATAATAGGGCAGACCGTTTTTGAGACAAGTTTGAGTACAGCCGGTGGAGCGATGTCCTGAGGCGAGCCCGATTTTAAGTTGTTAAGAAGACGTTCCCCCGTAACAAGATCTAATAGCGGGAAGGCCATGAGATCATCGCCTGAATTGGGAGCAACTAACTCCGAGCTTTCCGTAACATTGTCCAATTTATCATGCGTAAGAGGGATTGTTGGAAAACTAGTGTAGATGTTAGACACTTTGGCCGCAAAGAAGTTGGCTAATGCCTCACAATGTTTTTGAAGGTCTGGTGGCGGGTTGATGGTCCTAGGAGTAGCAACCAGTGATTGAAAGACTTTGAAAATCTCTCTGGTGGAATTCTCTGCCTCTGAAATTTTTGTTTGATAGTATTCTGCTTGAGTGAGTTTAAGTAATTTTTTATAAGACCTTAGGGCTGTTTTATATTCAGTTTTAGCAACGGGAGAGAAGACTTTCCTCCATTTCCTCTCTGCCCGTTTGCAAGACTGTTTAAGTTGTTTGAGATTATCAGTATACCATGGATGTTTGCTATGGCCTTCACGATGTCGCATTTCTTTTTTTGGAAGGATGGTATTTAGAGTGTGGTTCAGCCAGTGATCAAAGGCTTCATTAGCAGCCACAGGATCCTCAAAAAGGGATGGTGGACATCTCCTCAGGGCAACTTCCCAGTCGCTGACCGATAGTCTGGACCAGACTCGGCCAACTTTCTTTGAGAGGCTAACTTTATGGTTATGCGTGTCAGGAGACCAAGCAAAAGAAAGTAAGGCGTGGTCTGACCAGGGAATGAAGTGGGGTGGCTCACACACTATGTTCTTGAGATTAGTGAAACAGTGGTCTAACAAATGACCTGCTGTATGTGTAGGGGAAGTCACAATTTGATCAAGGTGAACTAATCCCAAGGTATCTAGCAGGCATTGAGTAGCAGCTGTATCTGTTTCATCAAGATGAATATTAAGATCGCCCAAGATGGAAAAATTAGAGGAGCTGCTAATCGAAAGGGAGATTTTATCAAGAAGATTATGACAAAAGCTGTGATGGTCACCCGGGGGTCTATAGACCAAGATCCCTGAGAAGGTACTCGTGGGCGAAATGGAGATGGAAAAGCCAAGACTCTCGCAGTCTGTGAGAGGGCTGTCTTGAGTTCTGCAACTAAATATATTCTTATGGATAATTGCCACACCTCCTCCACGTCCTGTCTGAAGATCTAATATAATAATAGAATAATTGGGGGGGGGAGGGCCTGAACAATATGCGGGTCAGATGATTCAGTGAGCCACGTCTCGGTTAGGAAGAGTATGTCTGGGACTCTTTCCTCTAGAATCAGGTTGATTTCTATTGAATGCTGCGGAAGGGATCTGCAATTTAACAGGGCAAATATAATAGGGGTGTTAGTAGTTTTCACTGAATTAAGGGGATTGCAGTGCAGTGTAGTGCAGCGATGGCAATGGATGGATATGCTCTCTAAAATGGCCACCGGAGGGCAGAGTGATCTAGCGTGGTCTCTCAGTGTCAATAAAAACTCACCATTATACACAAGTCTATTTGGAAGATGAGCTGCCATGACTGCAGTCCTAAGCTCCGTCCTGCTCCGGCCTGGCACGTACGGGCACAGACGGGCTTTCCTTAGGCGCTCCTTCGGCGCTCAAGGTGCTCCTGCCAACACGTACGCTAACGCATAGGGGAACGTTTAAATTTATGTGTTTTCGTGGCAGCGCGTGTAGCCCTACCTCCCAACAACTAGCCCGTGACCTCCTCCCCCTCCCAAGATGGCCGCTATCGTGTGTCGGCCCTTCTGGTCCCGAGTGCCCAGCGTCACCAGGAAGCCTGCAGGGAGCAGCAGTGTAAGGCGGTAGCCTTCACGCGCCCAAAACGATGTGCCAAGTGCTCCGTAAGTAAAATGCCCAATTTTATTTTTACACACAGAGAATAAAATATGAGATTAAAATAGTAAACTAACTGGCTCTCGGCTTCCGCCTCAGGAGCGAACAAGTCCCTAGGTCTGACACGAGTGTTGTGTCCTGCTTAATTTATGTGTTTTCGTGGCAGCGCGTGTAGCCCTACCTCCCAACAACTAGCCCGTGACCTCCTCCTCCTCCCAAGATGGCCGCTATCGTGTGTCGGCCCCTCTGGTCCCGAGTGCCCAGCGTCACCAGGAAGCCTGCAGGGAGCAGCAGTGTAAGGCGGTAGCCTTCACGCGCCCAAAACGATGTGCCAAGTGCTCCGTAAGTAAAATGCCCAATTTTATTTTTACACACAGAGAATAAAATATGAGATTAAAATAGTAAACTAACTGGCTCCCGGCTTCCGCCTCAGGAGCGAACAAGTCCCTAGGTCTGAAACACATCTGTATGATGTAGAAACACATACTGGGCCAAGGAATGAGGTGAAATCTGGCACAGTGTGGAATTTTGAAGGTACAGAAGCCGCTTCTCACAAGTAGGTACACCATCTGTACCTTACTACACAATAAAGGCCATGTATGGTCTCAAAGCCGTCATGCTATACCTGCTCCTCTGAACTTCTTTAGTCTACCGCTTCAGTCAACAGCTTAAAGGGGAAGAGCGGTCGACCTCAAAACTGGGGAACCGGGTTCAAATCTCAGCAGCGACGTTCAACATCCTGTGATTCTGGGCAGATCACAATCTCCCCCTGCCTAGCAAAAATGAATGTGTTTATTTGTAACAAACCTGGTGGTCATGTAATGCGCTCTGATACCGGATATCTTCGGGTCTAGTTCGCGCTATATACAACTCAAATAGATAAAAAAACATGTGAGTTGCTGAGCATTCACTGTGGAAACAGACCCGTGGCAAATGTATGCTTACAGAAAAGCTTGCTGCATTAAGGCGCGTCTTCAGCTTTCAACGAAATAACAAACGGTCTTTTGTAGGGGTCATTGCAAACAGCATTAGCTGCCTGGCAAGTCCTTCAGTTGAGACATGGCTGTTTGTTACCACATTACCCGGGTCTTCACTGGGTTTATGGGATTCCTCCGGTTGTTTTTTTTTTCCCTGGAAGGACCTCAAGTCACCAGAATACAAACCACGCGGCCCACAATCCGCAGCCCACACTATACAACATACAAGAAGTTACAGAAAGAGCTTCAGGCAGGTCTCTTCAGTGTATGTTTCATGGCCGGCATTTCACAGATGTACACATCTCTTGTGTTACTGGAGCTTCAAGGGGTGATGAAGACAAACATAGTTTATATTCCAAGTATTTTCTCATTTGTATAGCACAGTTTTATAAGGCTAAACTCAGCTGTATAATAGTTGGCTTATTTTATAACAATATAAATGTCCATTTCTTGTTGTTCCTATTCTTTTAATGTTGTATTTCTGATTGTTTACTAAAAGCAGCATGTACGGTAATTCAGTAAAGGGATGGGGGAAATCTTTTTGTTAGCAGCTTGGATCTGAGCTGCTTTCTTGTGCTTGCCCGTATGGGCCTTGATGGGCACTGTCTGCACCAATAAATAATGCTACTTGTGGGCATAATGTTTGTTACAATGAGAAGCCACATCAGGCGCTGCTATAGATGACGGCAAAAGGGGCTATGAAGGGCGCTTGTGCGTGTAGCGTGTGTTTAATGTGCAATTGTGGTTTCACAACGCACCTCAGAAAGGTAAACTGTAGCGTTCTGTATGTTGCATACACTCACTTCACTTGTAACAGTGCCTCGTGCACCTCTTGTGCTGTGTTTGGAGGGACATGGGATTGGATGCACAGAGCAGGTGTTCTTAACTCAAGTACGAATGCTGAACCAGTCACAGGCTTAAACAGGCGCCTCTCTATGGTGGCGAGCAGCTGGGAGGCGGGAGTTCATGGGCGCAACATTTGCTTCGTATTTAGTTGTGTTTTCACGAATGTAAGGGAAACACACGGATTTCACTTATAAATGCACATTATGATATACTATTCCACTTGTGCTGTTACTTTCATCCATAGTGGTTTCAACTAACATGCAGCTCGGATGCACAGGCATGGTGCTTTTACGCAGGATTTCTGCCTCGATTTGGACAGGCGACGTATTGTGACGACAGCAGCTACAGAGGGCCGACTTCCGGGGACACCTTGGTAATCTAAAGTGCAGCGCATCCTTTCAAAGATACATCGTATTAACTAGAAGTGCTTTCCGCCTGTGGGGCTGTTTGTAATGTGCTTGTCTTGGCATGGAAATCGGATGCACTTGGAAATTTTTCTGATGGTGCCTACTCCAAGCCCCACTGTTTACTTCATTATATTATTTCCTTACTTCCCCGGCTGGCAGCAACACACACGAACTCGCCCACCTACTTGCAAACATTTGCCATGACAAAGAGCCAAACCTATGGCCTTTGCCACTGCATGAGTAAAAACAGAGCAAACTCTTGACTTTGCCAATGCCTGTTGAGTTTGAAAGTGACAGTTTGAAATCCTGAACTAGAAAGGACCGTACACCTTATATGCACCATTAAAAGATGGGAAGACGATGATCATTTGAGAGAGTTATGGTAAAGCGTGGTTACCGTAGAAAAGAGGCAAAGATTACTGGTTAAGAAGCTGGCAATGGTGCCTATTGTATGCAACTTCTAAATAGGATTCCTTTATGGACTGGAAGCCAGTGCAACCCTTGAACCTTTCGAAGCCAGCCTCAAATTCCTTAAGGCCAAAAATAAACCCGACTGAAGCATTTGGGACCTACTGTCCGGCAGACACCAAGTTGAATTTAAAGATATAGACACAATGAATAATGCCATTTATTACCACAAATTGAGCATTACATTTACAAAAGATATACATATTAGCTAGCAGAAACAAGCTTTAGTCGTTGCCAAAACCTGCGAAGTGCAGGAAAGTTCAGTGTGTAAAAGTACCCCTAAAGTATTAACTTCACATGGATTGGGGTAGTACTCGCAGATCTTACCACATTATCACAGATATTACTCAAATAGTACTACCCCAACTGCATCTCCGATACAGTTGGGGTAGTACTCACAGATACAGTATACCAGAAGTTCACATTACTCTTTGTTGGGAAGATTTCAGAACTAGGCCCTTATTATGAGTTGCCTACTAGATTACGTTTGTGCGATAACTCTAGTTACTGCAAATACTGGAGTTATGAGTGTTGCTGCTAGCACCACTCCTCCACAATTTTCCCCAGGTGAATTTAGACAGGTCAAGCATGCAAAATCCGCAAACTATTATTCAAAAAACCCTTAACACGTGAACATAATCTCCAACTGGTTAATTCACAACACCTCAGTGTCTGATTTTAACGGATGCGATCTGATTATCACATCCGATAACGGGCTACTCGTAAAGAGATTTAGTCTCAGACCACTGATGTTCATCCACTACTGGAACATCATAATACCCAGTCCATAAGGATGGTGAACAGGTAAATACTTAACAGGAGGGGGAAACGCGCAGACCCTTGTTGCAATTCGTAAGGGACTAATTCAGCAGCTCTCTACACACAAGGCGTAGAAAGAGAGAAAGGAAGGAACGGACGTCGATGAGCGGAGGTAGCAGTAATATCATTGGCTGATGTTATGTCCATGCTTGGATGGACCGGATGCGGAGCTGCCCGATGCCACCTACCGCTGAGGAAAATCTTTGGACCCAGTCTGGTGCCTGGGGATATTCACAAGGTGAGGAATCTGAGGTTAGAAGTATCCATCAGAAGGATGAGATTCAGGCAAAGGCCTCATCCTGAACATGTCAATCATATACCCAGTGCATGAGAATACTGTGGCCATTAAGCTAAATCTGCTCTTCTGAAGGGAACTTCCTTTTAGAATGCCATCAAGTATGAACAGCCATAAAGTTGTCGGGAGATTAGTAAGTACCTCATTCTGGAGGAACAAAAGTAACAGTGCGCAAGACTTGTGGTAATGACTCATGGTTGACATTTTTCCAAGACTTCAACTGTGATTGGTCAAAACAAGGATCTGCCATCCTGAATGCTATAGTGCAGGGAGGATATATGTAACTATATACCTAATCATACAAACCAACTTGTTCATTGAGATACTGCTTCAGTTAAATCTTTAGTAATCTGGTGTTTTATGTCACAGCCTTCTTTTAAATTCGGATTCTTTCGTAGCATCAAGAGGAAGGAAATGTCTACATTTGTCTGGAACATCTCCGTTTAGCAGGTAGCATCCGTGTACTGCATGGACCACTATAATGTGTCTTAGGACCATTCCGCTAGAACATTTTTCCTTGGGTCTCCCATGTTTGAGCCTCCATTTTTTAAACCGAGGAGGGAGAGAAAGCAGAAATTTTACCCATGATCAGAACTGCTCTAGGTATGCTATACACACAGGAAGATTGCCTATACTGCTTTGCAAGGGGTTGTGTTCACATGCACTGGCACTGCTTGTCTATTTGTATCAAGTGTAGGTCGTTTAGAGTATGAATATCTGTGAACATTTACATGAGGTTTGGGAAAGGTTTCACCCCAAAAACTGGTGTGAGTCAATATGTGGACCTGTGGGGTGGCCTATTGAGGTAAATTATTTTTTTCATTAGTGTGGTCGGCCAGAATATTAAAAAATTGACTTGACACAATAGGACTGCTTCACCGGTGATCCCTGCGAGATAAGCACTCTGGTGGATGAGGCCTGACAATTCTTAATTCTATTCTGAGACCTTGGTAGCAGCAGGACTCACAACAAAAATGTAAGATACACTGTATTCATAATAACGTCATGTTGGAAACCACCAGCCAGCACCTTGACAATAGTCCTACAGAAGGGAAGGAATGTGGCCGCATAATGTTTTGATCGGTCCTTAAAAAGTATTAGGTAGATTTGTGTTTCTCCCCTCTCCTGTCCTCCATATAATTCATGCATGTGTGATCATATAGAATACATTTAGATATGGCTTATGTTTTTAAAGCCTTACTTCTTACCACTAGGTGGTGTAATTCGGACTTTTCTGGATATGTTCGGGGTCCGTGCATGCCTCTCAGGAAACACCAGGACTTATGGGCAGCACAGTAATTATTTACAACACCAGTACAGCTCGGATTTCTCAAACAGGCAAGTATTCTTTTTGGGGGATTTGGCTCCATAAGTCTCATTAGCCCCAAAATGGATTATGCTACTTACCAGTATGCATCTGTTCTTGGCATGTAGAGCTGCAGATCTACACACTTTTGCATAGATCGCCATCTGGTGTTGGGCCCGGATGTTTGCAGTTTGTTTTTCCTCTTGGAAAGTCTTTGGAAGTCACGAGATCGGTGACACCTCCTTTGGATCGTATTGCGCATGGGCTTCGGCTCCAACCTCAGATTATTTTTCGCCAACAGGGAAAGATGAAGCGTAGTAATAACAGTGAAGAAACCCATGTGTGTTGTATCTAAATAAGATAGACTGGAACAGATACAGGTAGCCGGGGAGGCGGGTGGGCGTGTGTAGATCTGCAGCTCTACATGCCAAGAACAGATGCATACTGGTAAGTAGCATATTCCGTTCGAGGCATATGAGCTGCAGATTACACACTTTTGCATAGACTATATAGCAGTTCCCAACCTTAGCGGCGACCACCGGTATCTGTTGCAGTGGTTTGAAATAGTGTTTTTAGTACAGCCTGGCCCACACTAGCTTGTTGCTTGGTTTGCACATCTACACAGTAATGTTTAGTGAAAGTGTGCGGTGTTGACCATGTAGCTGCTTTGCAGATATCATCTAATGGGATGTTACCTAGAAAAGCCATAGAAGCCCCTATCTTCCGTGTAGAATGGGCTTTAGGGGGAACGGATAGCGTTTGTTTTGCTTTGTGGGAGCAAATCTGTATGCATTTTAAAATCCACCTGGCTATCCCTGATTTTGAGATGGGGTTGCCCTTGTGTGGTGGAGAGAAAGACAAACAGTTGTTTGGTCTTTCTGAAAAGGTTGTGTTCTTTGGATATAGTAAAGTAAGGCTCGTTTGACATCTAGCGTGTGTAGAGCACTTTCTGCGACAGTTTGAGGTTGCGAGAAAAAACCCGGTAATTCTACAGATTGGTTTAGGTGAAAAGGGGAAATGACTTTAGGTAGGAATTTTGGGTTGGTACGGAGAACAACCTTGTTCTGGTGCATTTGAAGAAAAGGTTCTTGTATAGTAAGTGCTTGTATCTCACTGACCCTTCTAAGGGAAGTGATGGCTACAAGAAAAGCTGTTTTCCATGTGAGAAATTGCAGTTCGCATTTATGCAAATGTTTGAAGGGAGGCCCCATGAGCCTTGTGAGAACAATATTTAAGTTCCACACAGGTGAGGGTGGTACTCTGGGGGGAATTATTCGTTTTAGGCCTTCCATGAAGGCTTTAATGGCAGGTACTCTGAAAAGTGATAGGTGTTGCCTGTTTTGTAGGTAAGCTGCAATTGCTGCGAGGTGTAGCCGAATGGAGGTATCGGCTAGATTACACCTTTGTAGATGGAGTAAGTAGCATATGATGTGTTGTATAGACACATCTAGAGGTTTGATTGTGTTGTTATGGCAATAAACAACAAATCTTTTCCACTTGGCAGCGTAGCAGGCTCTAGTCGTAGGGCGTCTAGCTTCTCTGATGACGTTCATACAGTCAGGGGGAAGGTTTAGGTATCCGAATTCTAGGATTTCAGGAGCCAATCGCAAGGTTGAGCTGAGCTGGGTCCGGGTGCCTGATCTCTCCATGGTTCTGGGTTAGGAGGCATGGTGAGAGGTGTAGCTTTTGGTGTGGTACTACCGAGAGTTCCAGCAACGTGGTGTACCACGGTTGTCTGGCCCATGTTGGAGCTACTAGGATCAGTGTGAGGGAATGCTTTTGTAGCTTTCACACCACTAATGGAATTAGTGGGAGAGGTGGAAAAGCGTACGCAAATCTGCCTGACCAGTTCATCCATATCGCATTGCCTTTGGACAATGGGTGTGGGTATCTAGCGGCGAAGTTTGGGCATTTTTTGTTTTCGTGGGTGGCAAAGAGGTCTATCTGCGGATGCCCCCACATTTGAAAGAACCGGTGAAGAACCTGCGGGTGAAGTTCCCACTCGTGGATCTGCTGCGTTTGTCTGCTGAGCAGATCTGCCATGGTGTTTTGGACTCCTGGGACATGTTGGGTTAGGAGAAAGATTTTGTGTGGAATTGCCCATCTCCATATGCTCTGTGCTAGTTGAGAGAGCTGTGGAGAGTGTGTGCCGCCTTGTTTTTGAATGTAATACATGGCCGTCATGTTGTCTGTGCGAATGAGGACTGCCTTGCCTAAAATCTGTCTTTGAAAGGATTTTAGGGCTAGAGAGATTGCTAGTAACTCCAGATGGTTGATATGGAGTAACTTTTGTTGCGGCGTCCATGTGCTGTGCACTGTGATGTGTAATAGATGAGCTCCCCAGCCGGAGAGCGATGCGTCTGTTAGTATTATTTGTGGAACCGGGTCCAGGAACGGTCGACCTTTGGAAAGGTTTGTGGTGTTCCACCACTGCAGAGAGCGATGGGTGCGACCGTCTACCAACACCAGATCTGTCAGTTACTCCTGGGCCTGGTTCCATTGGCGCGCTAAGCACTCTTGGAGTGGACGCATCTGGAGTCTTGCGTGGGGCACTATGAAAATGCAAGAGGCCATCATCCCTATCAGTTGCATAAACACTCTTGCTGGAAGGGAGTGTTGAAGTATGAATCTTTGACGCAAAGCCTGAATGCTTGCAATCCTTGCCGGATTGGGGTAGGCTATGGCTTTTGAGGTGTCTATGATGGCACCGAGGTATTGCTTTATGTGGGATGGTGTTAGCTGGGACTTTTGGTGGTTCACCGTGAAGCCTAGTTGGTGAAGTAGTTGGATTGTAGTGGCGGTGTGGTGTACACATTGGTTGTAGGACGTGGCTTTTATCAGCCAGTCGTCCAAATATGGGAAGACGTGAATGTGCTGTCTTCTGAGGTGTGCCGCCACTACCGCTAGGCACTTGGTGAATACCCTTGGTGCTGTTGTGACTCCGAATTGGAGCACCTTGAACTGGTAGTGTAGCACGTCCACTACAAATCTGAGGTACTTTCTGTGAGCATGGTGTACCGGAATGTGGAAGTATGCGTCTTTCAAGTCCAGTGTGGTGAGGAAGTCGTTCTGGGAGAGGAGCGGAAGCACCTGCTGAAGCGTTACCATGTGAAAATGGTCTGAATGTATGTATGTGTTTAGGGGCCGGAGATCTAGAATAGGTCGTAGAGTCTCGTCCCTTTTTGGTATTAGAAAATATAGGGAGTAGACCCCTACATTTTTCTGATTGGCGGGAACTTGTTCTATTGCCTATTTTTGTAGGAGGGAGATTACCTCCTGTTTTAGTAATGTGGAATGTTCTTGTGACATTGTGCGTTGCCTGGGTGGAATGTTTGGGGGGGTAGATGTTAACTCCAGGCAGTATCCTGACCGAATAATTTGGGTCACCCATTTGTCTGAGGTGATGGTCTCCCAGACATGAAGGAAATTTTGTAGTCTGCCCCCGACCGGAGTGGGATGGTCTGGAGGGAGCGGGGGGGGGGGGGGGGGGGGGGGGAGTCATTGGGCAGGCGGTGTGGCAGAGCGGGCGGTATTTGTTTTGCCTCTGCCTATATTATTATTTCCCCTATAGCCGCCTCTTTGATAACCCCTTGTGAAGGTGGACTGGGTGGGGGATTTGTAGGAAGTGGACGCGCTATCTGAGGTGTAGCCTCTAGATGTACTCCGAAAGGAAGAGCGGCGAAAAGAGTGCCTAGGAGGGTGTGACTGCAGGGCTCCCATGGATTTCGCCGTATCAGTGTCCTTCTTCATTTTTTCGAGGGCCTCATCTACCTTTGGGCCGAATAGGTGTTCTTGGTCAAAGGGATGATTTAGGATGGAGGCCTGTACCTCTGGTTTGAAACCTGATATTCTCAGCCAAGCATGGCGACGGAGGAGGACGCTAGTATTAATGGCCCTGGAGGCTGTGTCTGCTGCATCTAAGGCACAGCGTATGGAGGTGTTAGTTATTGTCTTACCCTCTTGAATTAGTTCATTGGCCCTATTTTTGTATCTTTCTGGGAGGTGGTGCATTATGGCTTCTAATTCATCATAATGTGCCCTATCGTATCTGGCCAATAGCGCTTGGGTGTTGACGATACGCCATATATTGGCTGCCTGTGACGCAGTGCGCTTTCCTGACACGTCCAGTAGCTTGGACTCTTTGTCAGGTGGTGGTGCTTCGCCTGACGCCTGGGAGTTTGACCTCTTTCGTGCAGTGGAAACCACTAGGGAATCTAGTGGCGCTGGCCCTTTGATATAGGCAGGATCTGTGGGGGCAGCTTTGTACTTTCTCTATGCGTGGGTTAATGACCCTGGCCCTAACTGGGTCCTTAAAAACCTCTGGCTCATGTTATACCACCCCCTTGAGCATAGGTAGTATGGAGGTAGACCTATGTGCGGTATCAAATGTGTCGAGGAGGAAATCCTCCTCCACTGGGTCAGTGTGTAACTCTACCCCGTGATAATGTGCCGCCCTCTGAAGTAGGTGGTGGAAACCTGATGAGTCTTCCGGTGGAGGTGGCCTGGAAGGGTAAAGGTCATCTTGTGGGACGTCTGGAATATCTGGGTTATTATAGTTGTTCCATGGGTCTGGGGATCCTGTAGGGGTGGGGTCTTGTGGCACATCCCCTGGATCGTGATATGGGTCTCCCTGATCATCATCGTCTGGAGACGGGGTCGGAGAGCGATGAGGTGGGGGTGGAGAAGGTGGAGAAGGCGGAGGGGGCGGAGGTGGAGAGGGTGGAGGAGGTGGGGAAGGTATTCTGAAAGGGGAGGTAGCAGAGTCCTTACTCTTTGGAGGTGGAGGCGGAGCCGGTTTGTCCAAATGTCTCTTTTTGGAAGAGAGTGCCAAATGTCCAGTTTTTGGATCCTTGGTAAGAGTTTTTTGTAAGGGATCCGGTGTAAATAGTTCCTGTGACAATGTTTGGTCCGTCGGCGCCGAAGTCTTCGGGGCCGATGACTTTTTAGGCTTGTCCGTGCCAGTTTGCTTAGCACTGGGCTTAGGAACCTCAGATTTCTTGGTTGGCGCCGAGGTGGGCTTCGGCGTGGAAGTGTCGGTGCTGAGGGCCTTATGGGGTTTGGTCAGTACCGAAGATGGCGTCGGTACGGATGCGCTGGGTTTCGACACCGAGGGCTTCGGTGCGGAGCTCGGTGTCGAGGTTTTCTTTTTCGGTGCCGAAGTGTGTTTCTCTGCACCGCTGGAAGGCTGGCACGAGCCCGAGCCGCCGGAAGGCTTATTTGGCTTTTTCACCGGGCCCGAAGGTATTGTATTGTATTGTATATGCTCTTATATAGCGCACAATCACCCTACGGGTATCCCGGCGCTTGACAAAACAGTTGATGAAATTAAGCTGAGAGGAATAGGCAGCGACGTAGGCAATCAGGCTACTGGAAAGAGCCAGGTCTTAAGACTCTTTCTGAATTCCATTAAGGAGTCTAGCTGCCTGATCCTCGGAGGGAGCTCGTTCCATATCCGAGCACCAACCACGCTAAATGCCCTCCCCCCCAGCCTGACACGTTTAAATCTGGGTTGTGACAGCAAATTAGCGTTGGAAGAACGCAGCTGTCTCGGGGGGAGATAGCGTGAGAATCTCTCCTGCAGGGGAATTGGACCCATCCCATGTGCTGCTTTGTGAATCAGACAGAGAGATTTAAAAAGGATCCTTTCTCTGACTGGCAGCCAGTGGAGCTCGCGCAGTGCCTGAGTGGAAGAGGCGTCGCGTCTACGATTTAGCGCCAACTTTGCTGCAGCCGACTGTACTCTCTGTAATCCCAGCAAAATATACTGGGGGGCGCCCAGATACAGAGAGTTACAGTAATCCATTCTGCTGAGTACTGTGCTCCTTACAATCAGCGCGCGCATATCCCCTGGCAAGAATGGAAGAATCCTACGAAGTACCCGTATTAGTCCGAAGCACACACTGGCAGTCTTGTTCGCCTGCGAGTTCAATTGCAGATCGTTATCGAACAAGACGCCTAGATTACGAATGGTATTTGATGGAACCAGTGGAGCCTCATCTGGAGCAAGCCTAAACTCCGACTGCAGATGGTGGATCTGGTTTAGTGGTGAGTAGAACAACACCTCGGTCTTATCACCGTTAAACTGCAGGGAGTTACTTCGCAGCCAATCTGTTGTCAGGCTCATGCAGTTTTGAAATTGCTCCAGAGATACCTCCTGTTTTCCCTCCATCGAAAATACCAATTGTGTGTCATCTGCGTAGTTTACCAGCTCAACCCCAAACGCTTTGATAATTGCAAACAGTGGTTGCAGGTAAATATTAAAGAGAATGGGGCTGATGCTGGAACCCTGTGGTACTCCATAGGCCACGTGGGATTTCTCAGAGGTAAACGACCCCAGTGTCACCACCTGCTGCCTCCCTGTCAGATAAGAGCGGAGCCACTGCAGTGCTCGGCCCTTTACACCCAGATCCCTCAGTCTTGCCAGCAGGATAGTGTGACTCACTGTGTCGAATGCGGCTGACATATCCAGGAGCACTAAAACCGCAGTGCTCCCGGTGTCAGCCCGCATTCGCATGTTGTCCAGCATTGTGACCAGGGCCGACTCCGTCCCATGACCAGGGCGAAAACCAAACTGGTCCCTATCCAGTAGCTGATACTCTTCCAGAAATTCCGAAAGAGATCTACTCACGACCCTTTCCAAGATCTTGATTGGGAAGGGAAGGAGGGAGATGGGCCGAAAGTTAGCCGGGTTAGTTGGGTTTAAAGAGGGCTTCTTAATAAGAGGGGCCACTACAGCCTGCTTCCAGCTTTCTGGAACCAATCCTGTTTCCAATGATTGGTTGCAGATCTGGCGCAGCCAGGGAAATGTGAGATGACCATAGGTCTTCCACACTTTCTGGGGAAGAGGGTCGAGGGGTGAACCGGAGGAGATGCCGCTGACCAGGGAGTCGAAAATAGAGGCCGACATAACAGGAAAGGAAGCCAAGGAGTGTTGGTGGTCCAGGGTCCCCTTAGATGTCTTGTTACCCGGGTTCTGGGTTGTCACCTCGTTGTCCTTAAAGCGGACGACAATCTTGGCCACTTTGTCTTTAAAATAAGTGGCAATCTCGTCGCACAGATTTTGTGAAGCTTCGACTCTATTCTCCAGACAGGATGGGGCAGAGCTGGTTCTAGCAATTCTGAAGAGCTCCATAATTCTATTTGGGGCTTGCAGGATGGATTGAGCATAGAAATTGGCCTTGCTTTCCAAGATGCGCGACTTGTACCTCCTCATGGTTAACTTAAAGGTTGCCCTATCCTTATCCAGATAGCTCTTTCTCCATGTTCTTTCTGCCTTCTTGCATTGAAGTCTGAGCTGCCTCAGATCTTCTGTGTACCAAGGCGCTGAAATTTTGTTTCTAATTTGGAGTATTTTTATAGGGAGCACTTCGTCTAATGCAGCTGTGACGTACTGCCGGTAGGTGTTATAATTATCCTCCACTGTACCTAAGCTCTGAAAAAGGCTCACCGAGGGCGTTGGCAGGAGAGCGCCTGTCCTTGATAAATTGGACCAGTTTCTCCCTTTTCGATACTGCACAACGGTGTTGGATTGAGCGGTGGGAAGAACTGACCGTACTGTGAAGAATATTAGGTAGTGGTCCGTCCACGTTTGGGGAGAAATATTTAGGAGTTCCACCCTTGAGTCATTTGCGAATAAAAGGTCGAGGATATGTCCTCCCTGGTGAGTCGGGGAGGTAACTAGTTGTTGTAGACCAAGAGATTGGCAGGTGTCTGTCAAATCTCTGAATTGATTTTTTGAACTCGCATTCTCCCACCAATTAAAATCTCCCAAGATGACCATATTGGAGTGAGATAGGGATAGGTTGGTGATGGTATTTAAAAGGGGCTGTAGTGCAGTATTACTCCCCGGAGGACGATAACACAGCAAGCCTGAAAGGAGATGACCTCTAGCTTCCTGAAGCGCGAATCCCATCAGTTCAATTCCCTCCATTTTGTCTACATGTAACTGAGTAAAGTGGAGGTTTTCCCTAAAAATCATCCCCACCCCACCTCCTATGCCCTCCTCCCTAGGTATATGTATGATTTTAAAACCGTCTGGACAGGCGAGACCTATCTCCACAACTGAATCTGCTCTGATCCAGGTCTCTGTGAGAAATAAGGCATCCAGCTTCATATCTTCGATTAGGAGCGCTATTTCAGAGTGATGTTTTACTAACGACCTACTATTTATTAACCCACAATTCAGGTATCCACACGTTAGGGCGCGGACTCGTTGCTTTACACCCCGGGGCAATAGCATTGTCCCGGATGGTGTCAGCCACAGTCCCGCTGTATGCTTTCCCACCAATCTGTAGCAGCTGTTTCCTAGAGTAGACCTGGCTTACCTTATTGGGGGCATGGTATACATCCGTTATCCGGTACTCGTCCGGGACGCGGATGGGCGCAGACGGACTTGCCTCTGGTGCGCCTCCGGCGCGCCATCGGCGCGCCCGCTGCGCGCTTGCATTGGCCTGTTTTTATGCCCCCCCTCAGCGAGCATCAGCGCGCACCCCAAAATGGCGCCCAGCAACTGGATCCAGCCAAATCCAAGATGGCGCTCGATGATGTGGTGAAGGATGAGGCCCCGCTCTAAGCAGCAGGTTGGTGAGCTTTGTTTTATAGTGAGGGTATGCGGAATAAAAACAACAGTTTTAAAATATAACCAACATTAAAAAGACCGCGATCCGGTCGATGATAGTAGCAGTAGCAAAATTAGCAACAAAATATAGCAGCAGTAATTATTGACCAGCGACAGTTATTTTCAATAGTTTTCAGCGAATTACAGAGCCCAGCGGACCAACAAAAGCCTCCGAGGCCGCCTACTCCTTAGCGCGTAGTGTTAAGTCAAATGCGCGCTTGCATTGGCCTGTTTTTATGCCCCCCCTCAGCGAGCATCAGGGCGCGCACCCCAAAATGGCGCCCAGCAACTGGATCCAGCCCAATCCAAGATGGCGCTCGATGATGTGGTGAAGGATGAGGCCCCGCTCTAAGCAGCAGGTTGGTGAGCTTTGTTTTATAGTGAGGGTATGCGGAATAAAAACAACAGTTTTAAAATATAACCAACATTAAAAAGACCGCGATCCGGTCGATGATAGTAGCAGTAGCAAAATTAGCAACAAAATATAGCAGCAGTAATTATTGACCAGCGACAGTTATTTTCAATAGTTATCAGCGAATTACAGAGCCCAGCGGACCAACAAAAGCCTCCGAGGCCGCCTACTCCTTAGCGCGTAGTGTGAAGGTGGGGTGTGTGAAGCAGTGTCTCTGGTCTTGCCTAGGCCCGGAGGCGAAGGCGTGACCAAAGTCTTTTTGGGTGTCGGCGCGGGTGTGCGGGGGGGGGGTATATTACTCACGACCCTCTGCGTCGGGGTGATGTCCTCCACATCTGAGTCGTCGGCTGCGGAAGCACTGACGAGGTCGTCTTCGGTGCGCTGCTGTCCCGGATCTTCGACGTCGTCTCCGAAGATGTCGACTGGAATGGAGGTCGAGGAGTGTGCCATGTTTCGTCTGGCTCTTCGGTCCCGAATAGTCTTTTTCGATCTGAAAGACTTACAAGCCGGACAGTCTCGAGCCTCGTGTTCAGGGGAGAGGCAGAGGTTGCACACCTCATGAAGATCGGTGTGGGGGAATTTGGACCCACATCGAGGGCACTTCTTGAATGGAGTTCTTTCCATCAGCCGGGACCGGAGCTTGGGTAGGCCCGAAGGCCGCCGTCAACGACTGGAACCGAATATTTGTCGATGAGAAGGTGATTGAGGAGATCGCGATCTAAACAATACCGCAATGTGAGGTGAGGATTCCGCTTCGATCATCGAACTGGAAATGTTCAGAACCGGAGCACGAAGATTACATCCGAGCCCAATGGCGGAAAAAAACAATCTGAGGATGGAGCCGAAGCCCATGCGCAATACGATCCAAAGGAGGAGTCACCGACCTCGTGGCTTCCAAAGACTTTCCAGGAGGAAAAACAAACTGCAAACATCCGGGCCCAACACCAGATGGCGATCTATGCAAAAGTGTGTAATCTGCAGCTCATATGCCTTGAACACTACATTCCTATTCAAGACTGTACTGTGGTAGGGGCATCCCACGAATGGACTTTCAAACAAGTATCAGGTAAGAGAAGTGCCACAGAGGTCAAGAGTTCTGAATCAAAACATTCCCTCTGAATGATATTTGTAAACACATGTCCTCTTAGATAAGAAAAGGGAAAGAAAGGTGCTCCTGGAAGTGAATACCTGGGACTGCTTCATAAAAGGAAAAACCAGAACTGGCAGAGGATATTCTGTAGAGCTCAGTGAGGGTGGTGCTTGGACACTCCTCTGAGAACAGTTAGTGACCGTGCTCCTTCAGAGAAAGTGGAGCCAGTCCTGCCGGAGAGGCGGGCAATCGTGAACCAACTGCGAAGAAGAGGCAGCAAGAGGAAAGAATGCATCACACATCTGGACTACGCCTAAAGACAAATACAGCACATTGTGTCCAGGGCTACACCAGGTTGTACTAATTAATCTGAGAAAGGAATGAAAGTGGGTGGACCCTAGGAAAGCGCTAATATGATGGAGAGGGGTACTTCAGGGGGGACCAACAATGGCCACTCACTACTTCGAGTGTGTGTTTGTAAACAATACAACTACCCAATGGCCGTGAAAGAGACCAAAGGGTGAATCATTTTACACGTTCGTGTTGTAATAAATGGGGTCATCAAACGATCATTTTTCACTGTATTGCTTTTTGATTGCCCTGGTTTGTTGCACACTTTTCGTTGTGTGTAAAACGGTGACTCAACAGGTAAAGAAAGAAGAAGATGAAAGTGTGGGCTCCGACTACAAGATGAAATACGGAATAGAATGTGTGTATTTAACATAGAACTTGGTAACACGTCTTTCTTCTGCGCTAAAGGTTAGATAATTAAGGAACAAAAGCATAAAAGGCAAACAAACCTCTGCCTGGCAGAGGAGGAGTCACTGGCTGCTTACATGAAAGGCAGCTCACAGCGGTGGTAATTAAACTGCTATTTATACACAGAGCTGTGTTTCGTGCACAACCTACTAATCTCTACTTCTTGTCATTAATTGGCACTAATTGCTACTGCAAGTGGTTCCATAAGGAGTGATTTTCATCTTCGATGCACCAGGCACACAATGCAGCTAAAAGGGTTTTAAACAAAGAGCCAGTGCTGGCTGCTGTCCAATCCCGGTGTGCAGATGCAGCCTTCTGCCTTAGCATCCTCAGAGAGGGAAGTGCCTGAATCTGCAGCTGGCAACACTGCTTATCCTTGGCACCTTGCCCATGTCATTGCCCAGGTTTTCTTCACTCTGTTGAGATAAATGCTCGGTGCCACAAGATTGGGGCGAATGGACCAGCACATATATGTGGAATTAGTCAAATACTTGCCCAGTTTAAGTATATGACTCATTAGTGTTTAAGAGCCACGCCCATAATAAATCCCTCCTTTACAGCCATCGGATGAAACGCGTCTCCACCCTCTCTAAATGGACTTTACTTCCTCAGAGTTCTTTGATGAAATAAGAAAGATTTTAATATTTTGAGGGCACAGATCAGGGACAAAAGCCCTGTCCCCCTGCCCCTTTTTGACACTTCCTGTATAATCCCCACACCCCACCTGCAAGTGGATTAGAGGGTCTGAGAGTCCACTTGAAGGGCTCAGTGTTTTTATGGGGTGTTTGACAGCAGCATCCTAAAACAGGCACCCAAAGTGTGCCCCTGTTCATAGCTGTGGGTGGCTACTGCCTCTTCATTCCAGGTCACGTGCTGACTGCGGGTGGTCACAGGCCCCCTAATCACAAACTACGGGCACAGGTCTTCTGCCTGTACTTCTGGCAAGCAGAGGGCCTACCGGCTTATCACTTGTTAAGTAGATGCAGGCTGTTTAACTGGAGTCCTTCGTTTAACATCCATGATGTGGTGAGCTGCGTAGTGTACATGGTGCAGGGTGAAATGGTGTCCAGGCAGAATACGGTCGTACACAGCTTTAAGTGGGATGAAAAAACAAGGGGGTGGTCTAAAGAGGGCATGGCCAATGTAATTAAGGGCGTGGCTTAAAAACACGTAAGCAAAAGATCTGTGCTTAGCATAGTGTGTCGCCTGACATGTATTTTGCTGTTTCTGTCATTGCATTCAGATATATGATACAACAAGTAACATCATACCTACAACAAGTTAGGACTATTGGCTTTGTCAATGGTTGTTAGTTGCATAAGATAAATAAGCAGCAACTATGGCTTGTATATAATACTGAAAAAGCTTCCACTTACAGCCCTGGTGACACCACGACAATGTTGCTGCTCCTGAGTTTCAAAAAGAGAAGGGAAATCCAGAGAGAAAATGACTCTTTAAAGGACTTTACTTCCTCTACAATGCTCACCTGGCAGGACGTCATGCCTTAACCTCCCCACTTGTGAGAAGTGAGCAGTGTGAGCACGCACACAAGATGTGCCTACTGTCACTACAGTCCGGAAATAAACGGACCGCCTGTGCCAGGGCCCTATAGAGACCCGTTTCGAGGCCTCCATTGAAAAACTGCCGGTGCTCAGACCCGGTCCACTTAAAGCCCTGCGGTCGTACCTGCACAAAATCAGTGCTCACGGTGGGGGGAGGGTTTTAGGGGGGGGGGGGGGTTACTTTGTCCTTTTTTATTATCTCACGTTTGGGATGAGTTGGTTCATGATCTTAGTTTCCTTTTTGTACCACATTCCAATTGGACGGCTTGGGGATGCTATCATCGCAGAAGGCAGTTGCGCTTTCTGCAGTACCGCCTGCTCGCGTCTTGCCCCAGAAAGGGCTAATTTCATGCTCCATTACGTTTAGAAACTGTTTCCACCTCTTGTGACACTCGATAAGGAAGGGAGCTGGTTTATGTAAATGTAAATGTATAGGTATTTATATAGCGCCGATCACCACTACGGGTATCTCAGCGCTGTACTCATACCGCTGAAGGAACCCTTCCTGGCTTTCCATGTGAGGTGTCCACTCCTGGGCACCCCCATGGTGAGGCCAGGCATCCCAGCGCTGTTGGGGCCGTTGTGGAGATTAAGCAAGCTATTGCCCAGAGTTGCAGCGTGGGACTCTAGATTAAAATAGGCACTGAGGCGAGAATATCCGGTCCGCGGAATTTATAGTCCGAGACCCTGCCGCGACGGGAATCGAACCCTGGTCCCGGACCAGTGCTCTGCATCGAGGTCTGCCGCTCTAACCATTGAGCCACACTTCTCCACTATATTGAGCAAGGCACCCTGTACTGCTGTTATAGGCCTGCTGAAGCTTTCTGTTCCCCTGCGAGAGACGATGCGATGGTACTGCCTCAGATTGTAAGCTGTATACAAAACTCAATAAACATATCTTTGAAAGAAAAAAAAAGAAAGAAAGAAAAAAAAAAAAATCAGTGCTCACTTCCAGGTTTCCTTCAGCTTTCTGTAGACGTGACATAAGGTTACACAGATTACTTCGAAATCAACATCTATAAAACATCTTGCATTCATATTAAGAAAAGACCCATTGAACATAACCTAACAACACAACGAACAAATGCTGGACAGCTCTGCTCATTCATAGATGCCTAAATCTATAGAATTCCAAGAACTGTGTAAAGCATCAAAATGATAACTCAACTGGGCACAATGTCCTCGTTGGCACACTCAAAATGTGCAATGTCTGGTGTGGACAACACAAGCGTGAACAACAATGAAGGGGAGAAACAACGCTTGTGTGTCACAATAAAAGCGACTTTAACAAGGACAACAGCAACTTGACGTAGCAAGTGCAACTTCAGAACGATATACATTAATACGGAAAATAAACGAAGGACACAAATTGGAAACTGATTAATCGTTAGTACGGGCCAATAAGCTAAGCCTGATTAAAACATCATAGTTTGAAAAAGTGGTAATAAATATACTTCAAGGACTGATAGTACATGGTATATCCTATATAACATATCAATAGTGCCAAAAAGATGCTAGTAGAGCGGCACAGAGAGAGAGGTAAAGTAATGACAATAACTAGTGTGTCCATCAATTAACACATAAACTGGATAGTATAACGGGCACGGTCAAAAAATATACTATATAGCATCAGTGCAGAAGTTGGTGGGGAAAAAAAGATGTTAAAAGCACTCACCCAGGCTACCCTAGTTAGGTTGAAAGTCCTAGCATCGTATGAATAAACCTCAGGTGATGACCGAAAAAATCTTCGGTATTTCAAGTTTAAAGACAGAAGAGGAACCTGCATGGTGTAAAGAAATATTAACGTAAGCGGCCGAAATGGCCACAGGATGTACAACAATGATTAAAGGAAGAGTGTGAGACACTCACCCAAAGCAATCGGAGTTCGGGTATGTCTCAAGTAATGTAAAAAGTCAAGTCACGTTGTAAATTCCGTGTCTGAGACCGAACAAATGGCAGCCCCGCCTTGATAAGCCAGCTCCCTATAAAAGTAAATATAAAGGAACCCTGTTTTAAATAGTCAAAAAGAATGGCACCAAATGGGGGTGTCTGTCAAGTATCAAAGGAGGTGGTTGCATACCTGGTAACGGTGTTGTCACCACTCGAACAATACGTGAAATAAAGTCCTGAGGTAGTAAAAGATCGACGCGAGCCTCCCTCTATTTGAGAGAGAACGTTAGGACGTAGCGTGGAGTACGTGATCCAGATCTAAGGTGAGATAGCTAAATGTATGGGATTAGTGGGGATATATGGCCGCCATCTTATAGTGGAGGTCGAAGTATCCAAATAGAGGCGATGGGTTCAGAAAAATAGTACGATTTTTTTTTTAATGTACTGCCCTAATGAAAATATAACAAAACTACACGATAAAAGTAGTAAGATCAGAGCGTAAATATAGCATAGTCTATATTATGGATGGCTTGTGGAAACCCAGAAAGTTACTAAAGTATCAAGTAACAGACCACATGGTCTACCGACCGAGTAAGATGTTAAAATACGGAAGTTGGCCTCGCCAATAGGGTCTCCATCTAGTAATGTATATTATTGTAAATAACTAATAATAAACATAACTATGTGAGTGGTACTCATGAAATAAAAAACGGTCCTCTTATCGTATGAGAGGCTCGCGCTTGTTAAATAAAGAGAGCAAGAAAGAGAGGAAAGATAAGGATAGTAGCCGGACAAAAAGTAAAATACAGTTGCAAGGTAGGTACAACAAATGTAAAAAGTGTCAGAACTGAACATTGGCAATGTACAAATGCGGTGAAAAATCACAATAACGACATTGTTTCATATACACTGTCAATATGACCCCTAGTATTGACGGTCAATTAGATGCAATAGCAAGCAAATCCAAATACTAGTACATGAAGAGTCAGTTGTTATTCAAAGCACAAATTTGTTATTGGACGGTCAAATGAATAACTGAAAGCAACTATGTCACAGAAATATGATTAATCTGAAAACAATGCAGAAAATGACAAGATACAAAGATCCAGGGGAGTGATATTAGTAGTCACTAGAGAAATATCATCAGTCTCTTAAGAACACATGTAAATCTCTATCAACATTAAGTCCCATATCTACTGTTCTGAGTTTGATTAACCATTGAGCTTCCAGTTTTCTTAATCTAGAGACCCTGTCGCCTCCTCGAGTGTCTTCCAGTGTTATGGCAATACAATGGAATTTGAGTTTGAGTTTCTCAACGGATGAATGTATGGTGTTATAGTGAACTGCCAGAGGGTAATCGCGGTTGTTATTGCGAATAGCCCTAATGTGTTCTTGAATACGTTCTTTGAGGGGTCTGATTGTGCTCCCCACATATATAAGGTCACACTGACAAACTATACAGTAAACTACAAATTTCGTATTGCAGTTGATGAAATTCATGATGTTGTATGATTGTTTGGTGTTATATCTGAAAGTCTTGATTTTGTCACAGGCAAATTGACAAACATTGCACATTGAGCATTTGTAAAAGCCATTGGGTTTTTCTGGTAACCAGCTACGTTGTATTGGTGTGGCTGTGTCAACAGTAGTTGAACTCAAAATGTTCCTAAGTGTTCTGCCTCTTTTGTATGTAACCATCGGTTTCTGTTTGACAAATGGAACTAGATCACAGTCAAGTCGTAATAAATGCCAATGTTTGCGGAGAAGCTTATATATGTCATTACTACAAGAGTGGTATTGAGTAATAAAAGATACTTGTGTTGATTCTTTCGCTCGTTTGATGTTATGTTTAGGTTTGAGGAATCTGTCCTATGGGCTATGTTAATCCTGGTGTGTGCACGTTCTAGTGTTCTGCGGTCATAACCCCGAGTCACAAACCTACTCTTCAGTTTCACAATTTCTTGTTGAAAAGAAGAATCTTGGCTACAGTTCCTACGAAGGCGGGTCATTTCGCCAAAGGGAATTGCCCTTATCTGAGAAATGGGGTGTGAACTGGTGGCATGTAGTAAGGAATTACACGCTGTTGTTTTGCGAAATAGTTTGGATTGTAATATGCCATCTTGAACAAATAGAGTCACATCAAGGAAATCAATGTGGTCTTTACTGTGAGTATACGTAAAGTTGAGATTGTATGTGTTATCATTTAGGTACATGATGAAATTGTTTAAAATACAGTCAGTACCATTCCAAATCATGAGAACATCGTCAATGAAATGACCCCAATACACTATGTTGTTGGTCAAAGTAGTTGGACATGTGTTCCATATGTGGGGTTGTTCGAAGAAACCCATGTAAATATTAGCAAAGGATGGAGAAAATTTGGCCCCCATGGCTACACCCGAGTGTTGTTTGTACCAGTTATCTTTATACTTGAAAAAGTTGTTATCAAGCGCCAGATTGGTAAATTCCGATAACATTTTGGTGTGGTCATAGAGTGTAGCATCCCGTTTGGATAAGTAGTATGTCAAAGCTTCCATGCCTCTGTCTGGTGGGATGGAGGTATAAAGAGAGCTAACATCTAGAGTAACTAGGGTAAATTCCTGTTGCCAGATGAAATGTTCCAATTTATTTAGTAGGTCTTTGGTATCTTCTATGTAGGAGGGTAAATTATATACTATTGGTTTTAAGTATATATCTATGTATTCTGAAATCCGCTCAGTACTACCGCCAATGCCTGAAATAATCGGTCTGCCTGGAGGTGTCCTAAGATCTTTATGCACTTTAGGTAGTGTGTATATATAGGCAGACCTGGGTGTAGGATTGAACAGATACTTAAACTCCAAATCAGTGGGAAGACCAAAGTTAAGCCAATATTTTAGTGTGTTCTCTATAAGTGTGGTGACCTGTTTAGTTGGATTGTGTGTAATTTTGGTATAGCACTTATGATCAGATAATTGATTTTCGATCTCATTGTTGTAATACGATGTATCTAGTACAACAATGTTTCCACCCTTATCTGCTTCCTTGATGGTTATTTCAGGTTCGTTGGCTAATGAGATGAGGGCTTTTCTCTCATTAACTGTCAGATTGTATCTCATATTGGTATGACCACCCAGTTTTTTATCCTCCAATGAGTGCAGTTCAGATGTCATGATTCTAAAGAAGCAGTCAATCATGTTGTCTGGAGTTAGTGTTGGTGTAAATAAAGACTTGTGTTTAAGGCCACTATCAACATTCATGTCTATATTAATCCCTAGATCAGCTATGATCTCCTCCAGATCAGGGACGGTTGTTATACTTTCATCCAATGACAGTAATAGTTGAGTATCTCTAATATCTTGTATACTTTGGCCACTCGGTGCAGCAGTATAAATTGGTATCGGACACTTTTTTTTTGCATGCCAAACCACTTTTTTAATGTAAGTCTTCGTACAAACTTGAACAAGTCAACATGAATTTGAGTAAAGTTAGGACCAGAAACAGGACAAAAGCTAAGACCCTTCCTCACTACATTGATTTGAGGTACAGTTAAATCCATTTTTGATAAATTGATAATTGAAATATCATCTCGTGCTTGATCTCCTAAAACATTGACATTTATAGCAGTTGTATTATCGAAATGGTCAACAATATCAATTAATTCCTCTGTGTTTTTGACACAGATCGTGTCACTCTTTTGCTGTCTTCTGACTCGGTTTTTGTACCCTCCCCTCCTTGTTCTCTTCTTACTACATTTCTTTTGGAGTTGAACCCCATCTTTGTTCCCTTTCTGTATCTCTCCAACTCTGATAAAAAAGATGAAGATGTGTCATTGTTGGCATTGGTTGCTACTATCGATGTTGGTGTTATATCACTAATGGCTTCACTGCTCCCACTGATGTTACTGGAAACCTCAGAGTCCCTGACTGAGATTGGTGTATCTTTACGTTTCTCACTCAGATCTCTGATACCTACTCTTGGTGTTATTTCATCAAATTTCTTGGCAAAGGTGAAAATTCGACCATTCTTGTAGTCATTATCGTCACGTTTGAGCTTGCGAATTTTCTTATCCTTAATATAGATCTGATGGGCATTAAGAACCTCTTTTAGAATCGCATAGTTCTTATTTGCCACATCAGACACGTTAAGCGCTTTTATCTCTTCCTCAATTTGTTCTGGACACCTGACATCCCTAGGATCATTTTGACTTACTTTGATCGGTGTTATTGGTGGGTGTGTTTAATTGTCTCGTATCCATCACTTTTTTACACCTTTAATGGTGCTTTTCTATTTTACAAATGCTTCACTCTTGACCATTCAGGGGCGCCTTTTACCTATACTCTTTAGGGCTGCCAATGATTCTTTACTTATCTTATGCACATGGTGCAGCCCAATTTATTTTGGTTGCTGATTTTGGGCGATTCTCTCCTTACATTTGATTTTCCTCACGGTGGTATATGTTCCTTCTTGTTTTTGGTTCTGGTTCTATTATCCTCCTTCTTTCAACCTTAAGATTTCATGTTGAGTTTAACACAAAAACTAGATAACATTAATCTGTACTAGTATACAAAGTTGATAACTTGTTTGTGCAGTCTCACACATTATATACACTTTTTGTCTTTTCCAGCCTTGATAAAGTCTGCGTACATATTGTAGTACAAGACGAACCATGTGTTGGCCTGACCTTAATTATTTGCTGCTGGGAAACTCTCTACTAAAGAATAAAAAGAAGACAAATATACAATACTAGCGGACATTTTTTACTGATAACACAAGCATTCGTGACTCTGTATTGTGGGCGAAGATCGCCAAATGTAAATGTGACAGGGAGTGCTATTGCGGAATAATTTTTTCCTTTATTGACAGGTTTTATGATCTGTTACCAGCACTATTGGGTAATCGGTGCCTCAGTTTGTACAGCACCCCTTTTCCAGTAACTATCTAAGCGCTTTACTATCTATGTTCATATTGACAGGCTCTATTTACTAGAAGTGCGGCTCATCCCTATTGAGGGATTGCCATTACCCTTCATTTTCATTAACAAATTGGAAACTGTCAAGATGTGCACAGGAAGCTGACTTATGGCGTGCCCTGCACACTAACGAGTGCACAGCAAGGCCTCACGCCGGGCACAGGCTGCACTATGAGCTACTAGCACTTTCCACAGAAAAGATGTTACCTGACCACTGAGGACTTTGGCGCTGAATGACGAATCAGCATCTTTTCATGGAATACGCATGCAAGGAAGATTAACCCTTGAAATCCCTATTCAGATTGGTCAGAGAGTTACACAGGGTGGGGGAATTACTAAGTAAAGGTTTTCCTTATTTAATTTCCAAAGGAAGTTTTGCCCACCAGTACAGCAAAACAGGAGGATGAATATGTGCGGAACTTAGACCAGAAAAAGGCGCGTGCTCTATCTAAAAATGTTTTTTTTGTTGGGTTGGGACGATTGGCTTAAAGATCCGAGTTTCAAATCTGAGCAAGAAATCTGATTAGCTGTGAAGAGCTGATCATTTTAGCACCATCAGCCATTTTTTGCAGGTCACAATTTACAAACTTTGCTGGGAAAGAAAACTCCAATATGGGGACTTTTCAAGGCTATTTTTTTTTTTTTTTTAAAGACAATCACAGGTGCAATCGCTGGAATACTTTTTGTCCGGAGGCACTAACCTACTTACTCAACACGGATAATAGTTGTCACCATGCACAGGGATGAGACAGAGTGTTATAGGGAAATCCATTTGGTCTCCCGTTTTAGTTTTCCTTTTTAACTTAGCATCTTTCCGAGATGGTGGTTTGAACATATTTTTCACTAACACAACAAAATGCCATACACACATTTATTATAGTTAAACATTGTTGTTCTGTAGTGTGCACTGTTCGTTTCAGAGACACATACTAGAACACGATGTCCTTGCTTTGTTTTGTGCTCATAGGAGATGACTTTTGCTCAGACTAAGTAAAGCTGTTTTCTGCGTCTCTAGCAGAATGAGAAGGCTGGTGTTATATTTAAACAGCATCCATGTTAAATGCAGACGAGAAGTACTTCACACTGGAGTTATCATGGACGATGTGGGCAGTTGTGAATCAGATGCAGCTCTGCAGGCCCAACACATATTCTAACAAAGAAGATGGAGTGCATTTGTTAATGCACGGAGGCCAGCTTCCTGAGAACATTCCAAATGGGTCTTACAGAAGGGTGCTCCCACAGTGCTCTGGCTAGTGTAAGGGTATTAGTGATAGATAGACTTAACCTTGATGCAGGTGATAGGGCACTGCTGGTTATGCTAGATTTATCGGACAAGTTTGATACTATCTCTCACCATATCATACAGGCCCGTCTCAGTTCGGTTAGAATTTGAGGGCAGGCCTGGAATTGGCTAGCATCCTTTCTTGAGGGAAGAGGTCAAGAGGTACGGTTCCCCTCTTTCTCTGCCAACTCTTGTAAATTGAGGGCGGGAGTGACACAGGGCTCTGCATTGAGACCCACACTATTTAATGTGTATCTCACCTCCTTGGCGGTCCTGGCAGAACCACTAGGGACCAAAATTGTGTCAAATGCGGATGACACACAACTGTTGTTCTTCTGGAAGAAAAATGAAGCATTTCCAGGAGAGAAAATCCAAAATTGCCTCAATGCAGTCTTTAGGTGGATCTCTTTAAATCAACTCAAATGCAATGCTGGGAAGACCAAGCTCCTCTTCTTCAGTCAGGAAGCAGAGGTATCTTGGGAGTCTTTCTGGCCAACTGATGCCTCCCCCCGCTTACTCAAAACTCATTGGTGAAAAACCGAGGCATTAAATTTGATAGACAACTATTGTTTTGCACCCGTTTTGCCTTACTACGTATGCTGTGAACGTTTTTCTATCTTTTGTCCTTTACAGCTAGACAACAAGTGATCCAAGGCCTGATTAAAGCACGTTTGGACTACGGGAATGAACTCTACTTAGGTCTACCTGACTATCTGATTGGTTGGCTGCAGCTGGCCCAGAACAATTTTTGGGCTACCCCGTAATTCCCACGTATCACGGCCTCTTCATCATTTTCATTGGCACCTGCTCAGGAAAAGGATCAGTTTTACGATTTTGCTTCTTACCCAGAAAGCCTTATAAGAACTGGCACTGGCTACTTACGAGCTAGAATTAAGTTCATACCCCCGGAGGAACCTGCTCTCTGCCAGCCTCTGTCTTGCTAGAGTTCCACTGGTTAAGAGGGCACGGTCCAGGGCAGATCTTTCGATATCCTGGGCCCCTCTCTGGGGAATAAGCTCTTCTCTGGAACTCAGATACATCAAGGCTTCCCCCTTCTTTGGGAAAAAGCTAAAAACATGAATCTTTCCTAGTTTCATCCCCCTTCCCCTCATTCTTCCTCGGTTGACCCTTCTTCTACATTAGTGCCAGGTAACTCCTTGGAGTAACAGTTGCGCTCTAGAAATATTATACATATAGGAGTAATATTAGGAATAATCGACAGGGACACATTTTTTGTATTTTTCACCATTCTAATGCTTATAACAATGACTAGTCTCCTCTGTCTAATAATTACAGTTCATGTATTAATTACGGGGATTAGAACTTTTCAATAAACATTTGAAAATGTATTAGTCTCTTCTCTTTGTGAAACCTTGGGAATGCAAAGTGACATAGGAAAGGGTTAGATCTGTTACCACAAATTCCTTGGGAATAAGGATGGTCATGGTCGAGGTTGCCGACAAAATTTATAACTCTGGAGGTTTAGAAGTTTAGATGCTGTACTGTGAGCTAGCCAGACCAACATTTTAAGAAGACTGGGTCCCTGTTTTATGAAGTTTTAAAGATCCAATCCACAGTCCTACTAAATTTGTAGGAGCCGTGTGGCCACGGTCTTCCAAACTGAGAATAAATACGAACAAGAAGGAGAGGGGCAGTACCGGACTATGATGGCCACATAAAACAAATCCTGAAAAAGGCCATCTGATGAATACCACAGAATATTTGAGGTGAGTGGTCTATGATTAATCAGTATGCTACCAAACACAGGAGGATCAAGAATTCGAAATTCTGGAACTATTGCTTCAAGACTTGTTACATTAAAATCGGCATCATAAAAAACATAAAAGCCTAAGTGAAGATCTAGAGGAGCCGACTGGGGATTGGCACGCAAGCCGTTAATTAAGCCGGCAGTGGATGAACACGAGCACAGAGTGTGAAAGATATCACTTAGAAGGAACAGAACAAATCTCCTATAAATAAATAAAAATATTGACCTAGTGCACCATAAATCTCATCTGACAATCTCATGAAATAAATCTTTTAAAAAATAAAAGTGCCATGTCACTTCAGACAGATGCAATGAAAATCAACAAATTAATCATACAGGACTCATAATACACAAGAAAAAAAGCTGAACAAAATCTTTTTATGAAAACATAAGAGCTGGGTTTAAGAACTAATGTCCAGAGATCCACAACACGACACTGCAGAAAAATGTGAAATGAAATGCCATCTGTGAGCAAAACACTCTGGAGCACATTAATCTGTTTTGGTTTTTAGATGCCCTTGGAACTCCAAAGACTAGTGAAGAGAAATCAAGACTATATGATTCTGAGAAGGATCCCTTGAAGGAGAACAGATCAGTAATTATTTCATGGTAAATGGAATACAAGCAATGGTAAATAAAATAAAAGTACTTCCTAGTTGTTTCTTTTTAAAAGGCAGAAGACTTAACAAGAAAAACAAAATAGCAGACCAGTGACCTGGAAGACATGGAAGAAAAGGGGATTTAATCTAAGAGAGTGCCACTTTTAGGTCTCACCTAACCTACCTTTTGGAATTACACATAATGCATCCATACAGATTTAGCCCCTCATCATGAGTGGGTTACTGATTCCGGTGTGATAACTCCAGGGTAAAGAACCCCAAGGCCATTCCAAGTATCAGTGTCTCCACATCCAATAATTCAGGGCCTAGAGACACCTGGTTCGGTTTCGTCGGGTGCAAATGCACTCCTGGTGAAGCCACTGCAGGGATAGGGGCTGCAACCAGGTACATTGCACGGCCCCATTGACTCCAGCAGCACCATAGGTGGGGTGAGGAGTGGGTGCATAACATACACCCACTCCCTCCCTCGCAGCCCATACCTAAACTGGCCTACCCAGACACCCTAGGTCTGGGTAGGCCAGTTTAGGTTTCACAGTTTCTCCGCATGAAAATCTGCCAACTGCATATTGTGGGCGTGACCAGTGTGCTTTGGGTCTGCTCTTGCTTATGACTCAGTGGCTTTATCTATCGGAGTTCCTTGCTCCTGATTTGATAGTTTCCCTATCTATTCTTGAGTTTTTTCTCCCCAAGTACCATTTCAGGCTTATCGTGTTTTCATCTGATAAATTGTATGCTTCCAATACAGGTATAGTATCTGGGCCTACATAAAAGTGCATGAGGGACTTTTTCCCCTCTCTTGAATCAAAACCCCCTTGCGCCCCCTCCCCCTCGGTTTCCACCATGCTCTCTTTATTTATACATTTCCTCTTCCCAAGCACCCATTAATCCCACGTGGTTTGCGTGCCCCTAGCATAGTCTGAATATTTTTAAATACTTCCAATATGGCCTCCATGGACTGCAGGCATATTTGGACTCCGATGACTGCCATTGTGGAATGCATTTTCTTATAGTTTATGAAAAATCATTTGAAGATGACCACAGCATGTGTGCAGTCTTGAGCAGTCCTATTTCAATGTTTTTCCAATAAATGGTGCCAAACACAAAGAAGACACTAGAAACACTATTAGCTCTGCTTCCCAGTGTCACAGGCGAGAATGGTTAGCTTTTTCATTGCTTGCTTTCAATGTATTGGTGATTACTTAGGCACAGCAAGCAGGGGGCTAAAGGCACCCATCTGTGCTTGCATGAAAGCAAGATGTTTCATTGCACTTCTGAGGAACAGCTGGAGACCACCTATAGACTAAGAACTGACAAGTGACAAGCATATCATACGAGATGACATCATGAAATTGTCAGCAGTGACCGCCCTTCTTAATTAATTTCCCTCATCCATTATCCTCTCTACTCATGAACATGCCCCTTTCACTTACTGTAAACTTTTTGCACAAAATGGATGAATATGGAATGCTTAATACCCATACTGTAACTACTGTTATTGTCATTTACACTGCTGCTTACCACTGTTCCATAGAACGATCTCCTTGATCCATGTAATGCACAATGGCACCTTTGTCAGATTAAGAGAAGAGCATAAATACATATATATGCTCTATATAGTTATGTTCTTCTCTTAACCTAAATAATAAATGGCATGTTGATTGTTCTCACACACAAGACATCAAAAAGAGACACTTGTCACAATCCTTGCGTAGTCATAAGTGGAATTGTATCCAGCAAGGCCTTTCCGTTCACAAAAGGAAAGGAAGTACGGGTCTGAATGGATTTTGATTTTTCTGAAGCTGAGAAAGAATAAGAGAGTACCCTTGGGATACTTTGTCTGTCGCCACTTTTTGTAATTACTCAAATGTCTTATCATTTACCACATGGTATGTGAATTGTCATGTTAAAGTGCATTTAGCATATGTAACATTTTTTCTCTTGCACGTGTAACATAATTATATTGTTTCCTACAATTTTGGAGTGTTCCTTCCCCATTCCTACCCTGACAGAAGGAGTTCACCTGCCCACGACAGTACTACATCTATAATCACTTCAGGGGTGAAACTACCTGTGAAAGAGTGGTGAATACCTAACTGGGCAGGTCTGTGGGGGTTCACCAAAGATCACAAAGAGACCCATTCTGGAAATCCTTCAAAGTTGATCTTGAGAGCAAATATTCACAAAAAGTCACCATGAGGAAAATGTTACTTACCCTGAAGCTATTGGTTTGTAGCTTGCAGTGCTGCAGATTTATATATTCAGCACACTTCCAACATCTAGTATTTAACAAGGTCGTTTGCAAGTAGCTTGTATCCATAGCACAAGTATGACACCACAACAAAACCCACAATGCCCTCCCACCAGATGTGTGAGATAAGTGGAGGAAAGCAAAGCTGGCTTGTAAAATCTGTACAGGTGCACTGTGCATGAAAGTATGATGTACGTAATCGAGGTTAATGTGACTTTGGTTTTCTTTGGGGATGATGGCACGTTAAGTAAGAAGTTGAGGCATCCTTATAGAGGTCTATTGTTATTTCTTGTTTTAATTGCATGGAGGGAAATATGCAAGAACTGGAAAGATCCGTTGCCCCCAAAGCTCGAAGATTGGATTAAAGATGCGTATGCTATGGCCCAATTGGACCAGGGTGGAGTAAATGAGAATGGTGTGAATATTTGGCAGGCCTTACTATCGTGGGGTAGAGGTCTGAGACTTGTATAGCTCTTCCTGGTCCTATGATTACACCAAGCTACCAACAATGGGGCAGGTCCGGATTGGACCCAAGCGAATGCAGTAGCCACGGGGCGCAAAGGTCGGAAGGGCGGCTTCTTTAAAGAATTGCAGACGCTTATTTGGTAAGATGAGGACAAAAAAAAGATGTATGTAATGTAGAAGCATCTGAAGCTGGAGTTCACCTCTGGAGAGGCTGGAGAGCACATGTGAATCTACAGCACTACAAGCTACAAACTGATAGCTACAGGGTAACACTTTCCATTTGTAACTTGTGCTGCTGTAGATCTAATGCTCTGCATAGACTACAAAACAGTGCACTTCTGCTAAAGAGGTTGCCAATGAGCAAATGGGAAGGTGTGTGGTGTTGACCATGTTGCAGGCTTCCATATGTCTGCAAGTGGCATGTTTTAGAAAGCTGTTGAAACTCCTTTATTTATATTAGAATGCACTCTGGGCACAGAATGCAGAGTTAATTTTCTTAGTCATGACAGACTTGGATGCACTTGACTATCCATCTTGCAAGACCAGACTTTGAAATTGGATTTACCATGTTTAATGAACACAACATAAAGTTGCTTTGTTTTTCAAATGGATTTAGCCCAGTTAATGTAAAACATTAGAGCCCTCTCTGAGTCTAATGTGAGTAATACCCTTCCCACAACAGTCTCTAGGTGGGACAAGAAAAATCGGTAGATCAATATTTTGATTGACATTGAAAGGAGATACTACCATGGAAGGAAACGAGGCTTTGTCCTCAGGATAACCCGATCCTTGTGAACCCCGATGAATGGCTCCTCTACTGTTGAAGCTTGCAACTATTTTTGCGCAAGGAAGTGACTGCCTCCAAGAATTATACCTTCAAATAAAGATATTCCATTTCACAGTAAGGTAACGGCTCAAAAGGGGGTCCCATGCATCCAGTGAGGAGTACATTTAGGTCCCACATTGGGACTGATGGAGGAAAGACTTTCTGAAGGCCTTCTGTGAAAGCCTTAATGGCAGGGATTTTGAATAAAGGATGCCAAGGCTTCGGGGGGAGCCCCTGCACCCCCCGGACCCAGCCGACTCCCGCATGGGAGCGGCATTTCTCCCGCCTGGTGGGAGCACCTATTTCTTCATGCTCCCACTGAGCTGGAGCAATCACAGTTTCCCTGCCCATAAACGTGCGGGCAGGGAAATAAATGTGTGTTCCCACCCGGCAGGAGCATTTTCAAAGCTCCTGCCGGGTGGGAGGACACTTCTTTCCCCACCCATGCTACTGTGAGCAGGAAAAACCACTGCATAATGGGGGTGGGCTCCCTGGGACACAGGTAAATAGCAGGCTCTGGGGGATGGGGTCCCGGGGGCCTTGTAAGGCTCAGGGATGGGTGCCACGCCCCCTACTCCCCTAAAAAGAAATGTTTGGCCCTCTCATATATATATTTTTAATAAAATTGCAGGACAGGAGCCCAACTGCCCCAGTTCTTTATTGTCGGCTAGCAATATTTTATGTTGCGGACAGCCATTGCTCCCAAGTGTAAAAAAAAAAATCAGGCGGCTTTTAAAGAAATGTTGGGTTAGAGGGACTCTCACGAGAGTCCCTCGAACTCAACCACCCAGATATACAAACATTTTTAGAGCTTAATATCTCCAAAACTACTTAACGGCTTCACAGCAAAAAACAAAAAACATGCTTTCTGGACCAAGCACTAGCTTGCTGCCAAATTTGGTGTATTTCTGATCACTAATGTTAAAAGTCTATGGAAAATGCATAGGGGTTTTCTTTTTTTTGGGACTCTCCTTATCTTTTTTCTTGGCCCCCACTTGACGGATCACCCTGAAACTTTCCAGTATGGAGCTGACTTTAGTGGTTCACCCTAACAGGAAAGTGATTATTTTTTAGAGGTGGGTACTCACCACCCTCAACAAACACCTCCATTTCTTACACTAGATATAAGCAATAGGAGTTGCATTCATGAGGAAATTTGTACAAGTAAAATTTATGTTTGCAAATAACTTTGTGAAAAATCCCAATGTATTGAATTGTATGTAAAAGTTAGAAGAAGGGCAGACAGTGGTATCTTACAGGCAGAGATACATTTACAGGAGATGACTAGAAGAACGAACATGACTGCAGCACTCTAAAGAAAATTGATAAAGAAATTGTATATTATATGTAAATGTAAAATAGTGTTGAGTTTCAAGAAGGGAGGATCATGGAGTTACATTTTTACAGTGCAAGGTTGGCTTCCATGCACGTTATTATGCCAACAAGCAACCTCTAACAGAATAGTCACCTACCTGGGTAGTAAACTTTTTTACCATCAGTCTTATAAACAACCAACGTAATGAATTCTCGGTTGCGTGCAAAGTCATCCTACAAAGCAAAGCAAAAGAATAATTTTAAAAGAAGGATAGCAAAGCCTAGCAAATGAGGAACAAAACAGACTCATTTTGAATACAAACAGGGTACAGCACATGAGCAACATATCGAATCAAAGAATCTCATTGAGTCTCACTGGGTAACTAAGGAGGATGGAGTTAAAGCAACAGAAGCAATCCAAAATACCTTAAAAATGGTGAGGTACACAACAAAGTGTCTATGTATTTTTCCTGGGCACCATAAAATGAAGCAAAACCCTGCTATTTGCAAGAAAGTATATATCAACAATCATACATGTGGACTAGTTCTGCTTCGCTTCCATTTAACATGTGACAAATGGGCCTCTATAACAAAATAATTGACATGCAGAGAGAGACCATTACATGGTTAAAATCCTTTTTTGTCCCTTGATAAATTTCAACGTAAAGGGTCAAAGAGACCAAGTTTTTCTTTGATTTTTCAAACACCTGGTGCAAATGGACCCTTTAAAGAAAAGAACAAGTTACTTACCTTCGGTATAAACGTATCTGGTAGAGACATATTCTAGTTGTAGATTCCTTACCTTAGAATTTCCCCCAGGCATCAGACAGGATCTGGATATTTTTCATTAGTAGTACCGTTGCACGTTGGTAAGTGGCATCGGTTGGCTCAGAGTCTGTCATCTTGCGTGCCAGAATAATGTCGCAGGACCTACATAGACGCTGCCTGGGCGCGCGGACATCAGTTCTCAACACTTCTTTCACCGCTAGAAGCACAGAGCCATGAAAGATACTGACCACTGGTGCGTCAAAACTAGGGCCCTTTGAGGTAGTCCCTATCCCTAGAAATCAGTTCGTAGACAGGGAGGATGGGTGGGGCAGTAAGGAATCTACAACTAGAATATGTCTCTACCAGATACATCGTTACCAAAGGTAAGTAATTTGCTCATCTGATAGAGACTTCTAGTTGTAGATTCCTTACCTCATAATAGATAATATATTCTCACAAAAAGGTCATAAATGGAGGAATTATTACCATCCACGGTACCAATCCACTCTATACTACTCACAAAAGATAACCGGAGGGTGTGCTAACTAAGTGTAAATATTGGTATCAAAATTAGAAAGCAATTGCTTTCTGAAGACGAGAACCCTCATCCACCCAAAGGTGACATGCTTCATCATTGGGTTCCCTCTTACACACTGCGACCGCAAGGTACACAGAGTGGGCCACAACTCTCCCTCAGGAGAGGAGCGTGAGGTGTTTTTCCTCCAATGTTTCTATGAGTGAGGGGCAGAGTGCAAAAAATAATCCAAAAGTGAATTAAAACTATCTCATAAGAGAGAAAATAAATTTTAATTAGTATCCCCTATGGATAGAGTTAAAAAACAGTGTGAGGGATGTTCCCTATAAGACTAGTCTTTAGTAGCTAACCCTAAATGAGGGTGAGTCCCCAAGGCACTGGTAAGAGATGTGTCTTTGAAGTTTTAATAAAGTTGCATAGACTTTCAATTGGATAAACGTTCATTTATTTCATCACGACGTTTGTTTTCATTATTTTTCCATTTTTAAATCGAAGATGCAGATTTAAACAAGTGCCACGATATTACAAATCCCAATGCATTTCGGCTTGGTATTAGCCTTCGTCAGGGGTTTTTTCTGAAAAAAACGAAACATGTATATAGTCTTAATGTTTGCTGTGTGGTTGTATGGGTGTGTAAGAGAATCACTGGTGAATAATATATCCGGGTGGTTGGAAAATTCGGTGTTGTACTTATTTTCGTGCTTGTTAAACGTGGTGGAGAAGGTGGAAGAAATTATCCCCAACGAGCCTTGATAAATGAAAGGAAACCTATATGGGCTTGTGAGTGGTGAAAATTTCATATGTTATAACGCTTCCGTGTCTAGTAAATGGCGTGTATAGTTAAAGGGCTGGTATTCTAACGTTACTGTGCTCGAGTGCTTTCGCATCCGTGAGGGTGATCTCTCAGTACATAACAAACGTGAGTTAATTAAAGTAGGTGAACCGCAATCCCTTCTCGTATCAGCACTTACTTGTGGATTAACGTGGACGGTGTTTAGAGATTTCTGGGCGCGTGCGATCTGGCGACGTGCTTGGTGCTCCGTGGAGTGTAACGGCGTGTAGGTGAGCGTGTGTAATTAAATATCCTGGTGTGTGTGAAAGTCAAAATGGGACTGGTTTCTATAACTATGGAAAGTGAAATAAGACTGAGTTAGAGTTATGATGATGAACAATGCGAAATAACAAAAATAACAAAGATACAATGTAGGTTAAATTGAAAGAGATTAATACGGGCTAATAACGAAGGCAATCAATTTAGAGGTATCACGTAAATTCCATACGATCATTCATCCCGTCTGGTTTCATTGAATTTAATGTACGAATCCAGTAGTTTTCTCGTTGCAGCAGTGTTTTGTGATTGTCTTTGCCTTCGGATTTGGTGACTACTTCTAGAATATTGAACTTGAGTTGACTGATGTTGTGTCCAGCTTCTTGAAAGTGGTTGGCCACTGTGGATTTTAGATTGCTTGTCCTGATGTTGCTTTTATGTTCATTTATGCGTATTTTGATTTTTCTTTCTGTCTGTCCCACGTAAATTTTACCACAAGGACATTTTAGAGCATAAATTGTATTGGTGGTATCACATGTGGCTGTTACCTTTAGTTTGATGGTGTGTCCTTTCATTGGATGTGTGATATATGGTCCAGGTGTAATATTGTTGCAGTTATTGCAGTTCCTGCACGCAATGGTTCCTTTGTATCTGGTCTGTTGGTCTGGGTTGATGGGATTTTTTATGATCTCTCCCAGGTTTTTTCTTCTGGTGTATGCAAATATCGGTTCATTTTCAAAGATTTTGTTGAAATCCGGTTCTAGGCGCAATATTGACCAATGTTTCTTGATGGTGTTTTTGAAACGTTTGCTCATTGTGGAGTATTTGGATACCACGGTCATGCGATTGAGTGGGGTTCTTTCTTTTGGTAGTAATGCTGTTGTCCTACTAATGGTGTTGCTTCTAGCTTCTGCTTGGTGAAGGATGTTATCTGGATATCCCCTTGTCTTGAACCGATGTAACATTTTTTTGGTACGTGCTTTCATGGTATCCGGATCGGATACGATTCTTTTTACTCTCAAAATTTGTGTGAAGGGTAGGTGATTCTTTAAGGCGTTGAGATGAAAGCTGTCGTATGATAAGGTGTTATTTTTGTCGGTGCTTTTTCTGTGGAGATCTGTTTGGAAACCCTGATTAGTTTGTATGATGGTAACATCCAGGAAGTTGATCATATGTTGTTGGATTCAAAGGTAAACTGTATTCTCTGATCGATGGTGTTGAGTTCTGTCAATTTTGTGAGGGTGGTTGTTGGTCCCTGCCACAAAATAAAGATATCATCAATGAAGCGTACAAACATTTTTAAATGAGTCTGCCATTCTGGATTCGTAAGAATGTGTTGTTCTTCATAGTTTCCCATGAAGATATTGGCGTATGTTGGGGCAGCACAGTTTCCCATCGATGTACCTGACTTTTGTAGATACCAGTTGACTTTCCATTTGAAATAGCTGTGTTCTAGTGTAAATATCAATCGTTCCATAAGGAAAATTTGTAAATCTTGATTATACTCACTTCGCAAAAGAGCTTGCTCTGTGGCTTCTATGCCTAGTTGATGCGGTATGGATGTATAAAGTGATTTCACATCAACAGTACACATTGTCATAGGTAGATTTATGTCTTCGATGGTTTCATGGAATTTGATGAGGAAATCTGTAGTGTCTTTGATGTGAGTTGAAAGTTTGGTGACACTATGTTGAAGATGTCTGTCCAAGTATTTTCCTACTAGTTCGTGAACGCTGTTCTTTGTTGATACGATGGGTCGAAAAGGTGGGTGGGTTAGATGTTTATGTATTTTTGGCACCATGTAAATGGTAGGGCTTTTAGGGTTCGTTTGAATCAAGTATTTCTTAACTTTTTCGTTAATGGTGCCTCTGTTGATAGCTTTCTATAAGACTAGGTCAACATGTTTCTGCCTTGATGACCAGAGGTTCGTGGCATTCTTCAGTACCGTCATCATGTCACTCTGCTGTCTATGTGAATCAAAATTTAAAAAAACATACTTATTTATATTTATATGGACACTCAAGGAACCAACTGCAGTCTGGTCCGTTTTCTGTGAACAATAAAACACATTCACTGTATCAAACCATATTTACATCCCATATAAAATAAAATGATAACCAAGTGTATGTGAAAACCTGTGTATTTCAAGTCATCTCACCAATATCAGACCAATTGTCTGTCTCTACCCTTAGGCGGTCCTCTATGTATGAGTCTCGGGAATCTAAAGGCAACATCGAGAGCACAGTTTAAAAAAAAAAAACACAACCATGTCATTCAAATGCTTTTTTTAGTCCCTTGTACATCACAGCTTAAATGTATTTTAAACTGAAGGGATCATATCTACATTCTTTCTAGTCATTACAATTGTATTGCTCATGTCCATATTGCCTGCATGCTATGCTAATAGTATGAAGGCAGAGCAAACAAAATGCCTGTAATCGACATGCATCAAATCGATGCATCGCCAAAAACGCCATTCACTTCACCCAGCCTGTGGCTGACTTCTAACGCGGTATCCATGCCATTTTGCCCGCATACTAGGCTACTTGTATGAAAGGCAGAGCAAACAAAATATTTATAGCAACCATGCATCAACGCTGCATCGCAAAAAAGCCATTCACCTCACCCAACATATAGCGGATTTCCAAAACACGGTATCCTTACAGACTTTCCCGGCTCTTACAGCTGTTACATAAAGGCAGGAAGGAGCCCGGTAGGCAACTGCATCCGCTTTTAATACGATATACAGATGACATCCTGGAAAGGTGACCAGGAGTCTCTAGATATCTTCACTAACTGGTTGAACAGTCGGGGCACTAATCTTGAGTTTACCGGTCATGACAGTATCCTATTTGGATCTACGATTGTATCCCAAAAACGGAAAGATTCAAACAGAACTATATCAAAAGCCAATGGCGAGGAACTCACTACTAAGCTATCATAGCTTCCATCCACGTGCCTTATTGACCAATCTCCCGATAGGTCAATTTTTAAGGCTCCGTAGGAATTGTAGTGAAATTACAAGATATAAACAACACGCCAAGAACTTAAGTGAAGAACTATTGGCAAAAGACTATCCTATTAAATTGGTACGTGGCTCAGAAAAGAGGGCATGCAATAACCATAGAGAAGCACTCCTTGAGTCTTGTGAAAAACCGGAAAATAAGAGAATGGTTTGGGTGACCACCTTTAGTAATCTGACTGACAACATAAAAAAGGCAATCAACAAATCTTGGCACATTTTGAATACGGGGACAATGACTTTGGAGAAACCACGTTTCGCTTTGAAACGGAGTAGTAACCTCCGAGACCTATTGGTACATACGAGACCTAGATTGAGACAACAAAGGGCTCGACAGAGCACATTGTGGGAAGCTGCCCCTGTGACAGGGCACTTCCCGTGTGGTTCTTGTTCTGTTTGCCCATTTACTAGACATGTGACAATTGGAAATGGGTCTGAAAACACCGTGGGTACTTAATTTACATACAAATTGCAATACGAGTGGAGTAATCTATATGATTACATGCCCTTGCTCTTTGGTATATATTGGTATGATGACATGCAAGGTTAAGCACAGGATGGTGGAACATCGACGTGCCTTTCGATGCAAAAAAACAAATACGCGCATGACAAGATAATATGTAGAAATGGGCCACACTGAGGACGACTTTGCAAGGGTCGTTATTGACAAACCTAAATATGAAATCAATATGGGGCCCCTTGATAGAGTGCTTTTTCGACTGGAACAGAGATGGGTGTTCCGCATTAAAAGTTATGTAACAGGACTTAATGAGGATATCCCATGGTGCTCACTTTAGTAGAGCATATACTTACAGTTAATATCTAAATGAACTCACTGTAAACTGTGCCCAATACCTTCCTAGCTAGTGACATTATTATACTAACTCTTGGGTTAGGATACACTCCATACATATGTAGGTGTTATCTATTGTGTGGCTACCTTGATTCATCCTTGGGAGGAAAGGGTTTGTTCTCTTGTTTTCCTCAAGACACTCTGTAGGACATGGGCTTTGAATTGGTCCGTTTTCTATTCTTAGCATTGCAACTAAATTGCTACACATGGATTAGCATGTGGAAACTACAATTCCCATCACCCCTGTAGTTCCCGTCAAATACATACATAAAGAATATTAAGAATGAACTTCGTAAAACTTTTTTGCCTTATGCATGGAAATGACATGTACAATGAAAACATTTACATTATTGACATGTCTATTTCAATGTTATGGTCCGTGCTGAAAGAATTTTTTCGGACTTTGGCTGAACCGGAAGTAGTTTTCTACTTCTGGGTTGTGACGCAGCAAATAGGAAGAGTATTAAAAGCGGATGCGGTTGCCTTCTGGGCTCCTTTCGGCCTTTATGTAACAGCTATAAGAGCCGGGAAAGTCTGTAAGGATACCGTGTTTTGGAAATCTGCTATATGTTGGGTGAGGTGAATGGCTTTTTTGCGATGCGGCGTCGGGCAAAATGGCATGGATACCGCGTTATAAGTCAGCCACAGGCTGGGTGAAGTGAATGGCGTTTTTGGCGATGCATTGATTGATGCAGGTCTATTACAGGCATTTCGTTTGCTCTGCCTTCATACTATTAGCATAGCATGCAGGCAATATGGACATGAGCAATAAAATTGTAATGACTAGAAAGGAACGTAGATATGATCCCTTCCGTTTAAAATACATTTAAGCTGTGATGTACAGGGACCGAAAAAAGTATTTGAATGACATGGTTGTGTTTTTTTTTTAACTGTGCTCTCGATGTTGCCTTTAGATTCCCGAGACTCATACATAGAGGACCGCCTAAGGGTAGAGACAGACAATTGGTCTGATATTGGTGAGATGACTTGAAATACACTTATCCCCACGTGTGTAGTGTGGTGATTTGTCACTGGTTTTCACATACACTTGGTTATCATTTAACTTTATATGGGATGTAAATATGGTTTGATACAGTGAATGTGTTTTTATGTTCATAGAAAACATACCAGACCGCAGGTGGTTCCTTGAGTGTCCATATAAATAAGTATGTTTTTTTTCTTTTGATTCACATAGACAGCAGAGTGACATGATGACGGTCCTGAAGAATGCCATGAACCTCTGGTCATCAAGGCAGAAACATGTTGACCTAGTCTTATAGGGAACATCGATATCCCAATCCCTTACACTGTTTTTTAACTCTATCCATAGGGGATACTTATTAAAATGTATTTTCTCTCGTATGAGATAGTTTTAATTCGCTTTTGAATTATTTTTTGCACTCTGCCCCTCACTCAAAGAAACATTGGCGGAAAAAATACCTCACGCTCCTCTCCTGAGGGAGAATTTTGGCTCACACGGTGTACGTTGCGGTCGCGGTGTGTAAGAGGGAACCCAATTATGAAGCATGTCACCTTTGGGTGAGTGAGGGTTCTCGTCTTCAGAAAGCAATTGCTTTCTAATTTTCATACCCATATTTACACTTAGCTAGCACACCATCCGGTTATCTTTTGTGAGTAGCTCAGAATAGATAACACAGCAAGGAGAGTCTGCGAACCAAGATCATACAAGAAAGTCAATGCCCACGTTGCTGCCCGACAGATATCCAGGACTAGGACTCCGCAAGCTAATGCAGTGGTTGTGGCTGCTGCTGCTCTTGTAGAGTGAGCACGTAACCACACAGGAGGCTCCTTCTTTGCCAATGCATATCACAATTTAATGCAGAGGACAACCCATCAAGAGATGGTCCTTTTCTGTAATGCTGGACCTTTTTTGGCACCCAAATAGCCAATGAAGAGTTGATCATCCACCCGGATGTTTTTGGTATAATCAAGATAGAAAGAGAACGCACATTTTGGGTCCAGGCAGTGGAATCTCTTCTATTCCTTGGAGGGATGCGAGGGTGGGTAAAAGAAGGGCAGGGTGATGGATTGTCCCACATGAAAGGGCGGGACCACTTTAGGGAGGGACTAAGTTTTTGTCCGAAGCGTCACTTTATCTGGATGGACAGACAGATAGGAGGCCCTGTGCCGGTGCCTGCACCAAGGGTCTGGATGGACCATCAGTGAGGGCTTCATTAAATGGAAAAAGAGGTTTGGAGGTAGAAGGCACAGGCTGAAGCACCTCTGTCAGGAGGCTAGTCCTGACTGCCACCGAAGGGAGCTCGAGGCCAAGGACCCCGGCTGCCCTTCTCACTACCATTGCGTACGATGCCCCCTCCTCTGTAGCCAGGGTAGGGGGAGAAAGCAAGCCAGGGAAGGGGGAGAAAGCAAGCCAAGTTCGGTGGAGGTGTGAAACCCACTTTCCTTACCCAGGTCTGTCCGCCAGTCCATGGGGTCTTCAAGCTTGTTTGTGAAATGTTCCAGCGGCCCCTCCCAATCCTTTTCCCCACCTCCCAGTGTAAAATCAACACCGGGGATGAACAACGGGACAAAAAGTCCCCTCCAGCATTGGAACAGATCATCAATCGACGTTGGTCCCACTCCGTATCTGATTCAGGAACGAGGATGGGGTCAATGTTGACCGGGGAGACGGTCGGTGTTGGGAGCATCGCCACTGTCATCGTTGGGGGAAGATCAAGGTCGATTGACCAACGTCGGTCTGGATCCTATGACAGATCCAAAGAGGCTCTGCAGAGCCAGAGTCGTCGGTGTTGAACACCCGAGGGCCCCAACAGACACCGCGGGGCCCGAAGGCACACTAGCGGAGCCCAAAGATGAGGTGCAAGGCCTCGTAATTGGACAGGAGACGCTCCTGTTCCCGTGAAAAGGGGGGAGGTGCCTAAAGTGATGAAGATCTGTGTCCGATGTCGGCCGACAAAGGGAGCAAAGTTGAAGAACGCCTATGCTTCTTTGACTTCTTGTTGTGCTTACCCGAGCGTCCCGAAGATTTCGAATGGGACGAGGAGTGCGGGTTCTGTGACCATTCTCGGGACCTTCCTCTCGACCAAGAACGGGAGTGACATGGAGCTGAGCGCCAGGCCTCCAACAGCTTTCGGGACCGCTCCTGCAAAGCCTTTGGATTCATGGCCCGCCACTCAGAGCATGACTTTGGGTCATGGTCACGCTCCAAGCACCAAAGGCACATGAGGTGCAGATCCATCACGGACATCGCCCAATGACAGGATTTGCAGGGCTTGAATACAGTTCTACGTTGGGACATCTCGACGCACCAGGAGTCCAAGGCTCAGAAAAAAGTTGATAAAAGTCGAAAAAAAGGTAGCCCAAAAATGGCTAAGGGAAAGCTCTCTCCAGATCTGCGCTTAGGCTGTAGCAGAAAAAGTAAGATCTGACATCAGTGCGTCCAGGCAGCGTCTATTTAGGTCCTGAATGTCATTCTGGTATGCACGACGCCGGATGCAGAGCTGACCGATGCCACCTACTGATGCAAAAGGGTTACAGCTAATGAAAAATCTCTGGATCCAGTCTGACGCCTAGGGGAAATTTCAAGGTGGGGAATCTACAACTAGAAGTCTCGATCAGATTTACTGATAGTAAATCATAAATACTCAGGATCTGTTAGGTCAACCAACATAAGTTCCCTACCAACAGGTCACAAACTTCTACTTTCCCTCAATGCAGACAATACAAAAATCTCCTTTGGTAAAAAGGTCTACTTTGTTTTCCTGACAATTTGAACCATTCATTTGAAATAAGTGCTTGTCACATTTGGAAACCGAGATTCCCCCTGCTATGGTAAGATGATGGACAAACCAATGAAAGATGGTCTGTGCAGAATGAGCTAAGGAATTACTGGTTATGCTATAGCAGCAATCTTCTATCTTTAAAAGTGAGATAAATATGTAATGAAATGTAATCTCCTGTGATTGGCAAACTAATTCTGAGTTAAAGCAAAGATCTAGTATGCTATTGAATTTGATGCATGTCTAATAAATGTTTATAGGACAGTTAATAGGTGTCCTCAGGTAGGTCTATAATTTCAGGCTCACATAACCTTAAAAAGTAAAAAGTAATGAGACTACCGTGACTATGGTCCAATGTACAGCAGATTCACAAAATCAGAGGTGGATAGAGACCATTACAGCCTGAAAGCAGAATCATTCCCGATTGGATTCACATGTGACCCACCCTCCTCCCCGGAGAGGCTGCTCTTATTACTATGTTATACTTACTGTCACTTGTGCTACAAAAATCTGAGGGACTTGCCTCTCTGTGGAGTGTTCTAGAGGGTGCTGGAGCCTGATTGGCTGTGATCCGAATGTGGTTCTTTTTTACAAAAGGACAAGGATAGGCTAGTGTAGTGACTTTATTGTCCATTATAGCCTATTGTATGATATTTTATTACTATTAAGTATATATTTTATTTGTACCGTGAGACTCCCACCTCGACGGCGGGGATGATTCAAGCATGTGAATCTATGAAAGATACCCCAAAACTGGATAACACTGCTAATCCAAGCGGTGGGTATGATTTTCTTGCACCTAACTTTCAGCAGTGCTCCCAAGGATATTCCATGTTCTCCACACCCACTCCATTTAGGGGTATAGAATGGATACTGATTAATAGCCAAGCATACAATGATTAACTGTCGCTATACCAATGCCAGCATCAGACTTGACATTTTAGTTTGCACTATGACCAAAATGGATGATGACGAATGTATATCGCTTAGAAAAATGTACAGCACATAATTAGAAGCAATATGTTTCTACAGAGTCCAATATCAGTAGGCATGAAAGATAAAGCACATTAGAAATAAAAATAATCACCCAAGACAGTGGCAGTTTATGGCTAATCAAACTAGCAAGGGAGAAAAATGTTTCCCAGAAGTAATCCACCACTCTCTTGAGCATGCTGGCATACTGCCCCTCAACAGCAGAAAACGGGTAAACTCCATCCTTTATGAAAAACCATCTTTCCTGTTCAATGGTAGTTCTAGACCCCAGAAGAATTGAGCCCCTAATCTACTATCCCCGCTCCCTCCCTACAACATTTTATTTATTTATTTACCATTTACATGCAGTGCTCCAGCACCCCGAAGGTATTCAAGGACTTTATAAATGAAAACAACCCATCATAGTTACTGTAAAGAAGAAATAATTCTCCTGTGGTGCTCAAGGAAATTACGGTATTTGGGCACTTTACGTATGACAAAACCGTACAAAGTTACAGTAAACAAGAAACAAATGGTTAAGCTTAAAAACGACTGCAAAGAGGAAGATTTTAAACATGGAAGAACATCAGAGTTGGACAGCAGTTAGGTCTAATAAACAGCAGGCAATTTTGGGTCTATTAAGTAGCTAGCTCAGGAAGATGCAGAAGAGATGCGTTTTAGGAACTTCCTGAAGGTACCGATGGGGGGCATTGTTATGGTATCGAGTGGAATCCAAGCAGCACTAGCGGAACAGTAAAGAATCATTTGTGGAAGCAAGATATTGGGAATCTAGTAGTCTTGGTTTGAAAAGAACGACAACTTTAGAGACTTCTTTGTCTCCCAACCGGTGGGTAGCATTTCGCACAACAGCTAATGAAAATTCAAAGACAACAATAAAGAGGACTCTCACCCTGCAAACAGCATATAAACAAAGCTGTGAGTGACAGGGCCTAGCCCTTGAGTGTGGAAAACTCAGCTGGTATTCACGAAGCATCTGGGCATGCAGCTTTATTCATACTATAACCACCGAGTATTTTGCCCCCTTACGATATGTACCCTCTGCACTCCTCTCACGTTACTTCGCAGAACACAACTTGCAACGATTAAGTGTGTAGAGTGCATATGTTACAAGCAGAATCAATATAAATAGATCAATTACATTGTCCTCAATAAAAAGTCTTAATCTGCTAATTCGTTGCTGACTCTCCGACATACAAAGACAGTAACCAAGGAAATATATGTATGTGTCTTCCTGACCGCAGCGAGGAGACGAATGATTGAGTTTAATGTGCTCTGCATTTGTTTGACAAGGGCCTGTGGCTTGAAGAGACTGCAACACCAGCTGCCAATGCACCAGAGGGAGAGTAAAATTTGCAACAACCATAGTAAATTTTAATGTCCACCACAACTAATGTACGTCAGCCATAAAACCTTTCAATTTTATTAAACATGTTAAAGTAGTCGCCATTCCATTACAAGGTTTTCATACAATGGAGAAACTGACATCCTATCACAGTCCTACACTTTTGTACATAGGATTTGTCATAAAATACAAGATTTAATTTTAAGCTACATTTAGGTTCAACAAAACTTAAAGATGACATAACTCGAAAATAAATTATTAATCTGATCCTATCCATTTTTCATATGTTTATGCATATTTTACATAGTGCATGACTCACCCGGGAGGGTATCCGGGTACTGAAACAGGAGCTGTGTGGGATGAGCCAGTAACAGAGCTGGGTGAAGAGCCGGGTCTTCAGTTTCCACTGGAATTCAAGAAAAGAGGCGGCAACTGATGTGCAGGGGCAGGCCATTCCAGGCTTTAGAAGTGAGGTAAAAGGAATGACTGACTAGTTTCGTTCCGCGAACGTTCTCGTTCTTGCACTTGGAAGTGCAAGAAGGAGAAGGTTTCTGGCAGGTTTGTGGAAGTTTATGCGGTTGCTGAAGTTTGTGGGGTCAAATTTGTGTAAGGCTTTGTATTTGAGCGTGAGGAGTTTGAAGAGGGGTCTATTGTGAACTGGGTGCCAGTGGAACTCTTTGAGGTGCGGGAGAAGTGAGTGCAGCGTAGGAGGTCGAGGGTGAGCCTGACCGCTAAGTTATGATACGTATGGATGTATCCAGAGAGCACGAGTAACAAAGCAACATTCATGCTCCCATTCTATGTTTTGTTACTTTCTTTCAGGGCATCCAGTAAAAAAAAAAAAAAGAATCCATATAGACAGATGTTCTGTTCTTTTACCAAAACCACAAAGACTGCCTCTCCCAGGCAGTGCTCTTAAAGATTTATGTATCATAGGCAGAACATCAGAAATAGAGATTCATGGATTCTCGGGGAATGGGAAATCAAACTTATCTCTATACTTCAAATCAACAAGTTCTTAAGCTAACTGGTCAATATTATCATTCTATATGCTTATAAGTGACTGAACAGAAGAAGAGAGGAAGTTGATTTCCAAGCCAAAACTACATATTAGAAAATATAGCTTTTGAAAATATCAAAAAGTTAGAAAAACCTAGGCCATCTTCAAACTGGCTGTACTTTGATCTTCTTTTATTGCAAAACTGCAATGTGCAAGGCTGGAAGCGTGTGGTAGTACTCAAATGATTTCATTGAAACACTGAAGACTGTGCATTTTCAGTAAAGAAATTAAATAATTGTTATGTTACATTCTAGGAAGCAAATCATCTTCCAAAGGGTGCCTCACAATGTTAAGAGAGGCTGAATATCCTTAACTTTTTCGAAGAAATAGATAATTCAAACAAAAATTGAAGGTTATTAAAAATGCTTTGTTTTTCAAATGCATTATTTTTGCTTTTTGAAATTGCAAGGAACCAAATAAATCATAGTAACTTTAATTATGAAAATTATAATGCTTCCGATATAATCACGTAAAGAAAACAGACCTTTGAGAGTTATCCGAATACAGTGAAGAAGCAGGATTACATCCTCGAACGTTTTAGGTAGTCTACTTGCAAACAGGATGCTCTAGCAGCTGAAGTGATGGCATACAATAAACACTTCATTGCATCAACCACAGAAATAATCAATTTCCTACTCATGCAAGACAAAGTACCCCAAGAAACATAGCTAGCATGGATGATGGCCACGTGATTACAAAAACAATACTGGATGTTAAAAACCCCAAAGTAGTATTTTGGGTGAAGTATCTAGATAAGAGTCTTAATGGCTCAACTGGGTAAACTACAAGATAAAGAATGTATCCTGGGATTTTGCCAGTGAAGCGTTTTCCATAGCAGAGGCACGAAGATAGCTCTGGCAGACCCAGTAAAGCAGCAGCTGTCAGAGGCAGATAAAGGAGCCCTGTCACTGCTGGTGATGCCAGCCATTGGAGAAGAGGTTTGTCTCTCCGAACAGGCCCCGTCCTTTTCGGATTCGGGGGCGTGTTTTTTGCTACTTTTCTAATTATCTCCTCCAGCCAATGGCAAGAGGAGAACACGCCCCCGAATCTGAAAGCGCCGCTGCCTTTCTCCGAGGCATTTCTGCTTCGCCTCGGAGAAAGGCAGTGGTAAGGGAGAAATGTTCCTCGCGACCTCCAGATCCGCAGTCCAGATGCTCAAGCCCACCGAGATCGGTGGGGCGGAGGAAGCGGGGGTGTCACCCACGGGGTACCGCACTCCATTAAACAATGCAAGTGTTAAACTACGCGTTGTTCATCGGCAGCTGCACCTCTGACGGAGATCTGCGCCGAGGGGGCTGTGAGTTCTGATCAGCGAATGCTCCTGTCTCAAGAATCACTTCCCCAGTGACGGTCGCGCATGGTTCCGAGATAGGATAGGTTAATGAATTTACTTACAGGAGACATTCTGCATAGACGGATGTGGTGGGCGGTTAATATTTGTTTTTGTTGGCGTTATTTTAAGAGTACTCGCTTCGCTACGGGGGCTGCTCCGGACTGTAGAGATTTTTTTATGTATTCACTTCTCTCGATGAGCTACGCTGATTTAATAGTATCCTCAATTGGCTTTGAGAACCTCAGTGACTATGCTGTGGTGGGGATTGGGGTGTGGACTCGCTGTCCTTTCCGACGCTTTGCCTCTTACAGGCGTACTGCACTGTTGTACGTGGTCTGTCATACGTTGTCACACTTCTCCACTAGAGAACATTCTCGACCTTGCAGCTCACTTCTCGGGTCTAATGAATGTGCGCAATCTCTGCTGCCCTCCTGGTGAAAGCCATGGCGATCTCTCTGGGGCCCATTTGGCACATTGGTGCTTTACACGTCTCACCCCCTCCACACTTTCCATTTTCCTCCGGGCTGCACGCCAGTCTAATGTTTTTTTTATTCACTCTGTGCCATTACAGGGGCAAGCTGTTTCCCCACCTCTCAAACACCGGGCCACGCCAAATAACCAGGCCAGGCCACGTCTGGGCTCAGACAGTATGGGCGCCCGCACACATTATGGGGTGAGGGGAGGGGTGGTTGGTCATCATTTTAAATCTATCGATCCTCCGACCCTTTTTGACAATGTTAAAGGTCAGCTGCATAGTCATTAATGGGCAAATTAAAAATCGGAGGCGTGGCAAAACCCCCCGCCACACGGGCACCCATTTCAGCCAGCGATAGAGATCGAGGTGCACCTCACTGCCCCCTCCGCGGCTGAAACTGCTCTATGGTTCCTTCTGTTCCCATTGGAAGGGATGGGGGGGCGTGGTCTGGCAGTTTGGACGCGACTGTTCCTATTTGGGCACGACCAAGTTTGATTTGCATAAGGCTGGGCACTGACTGCAGTGGAACAATGAGCAAAATAGATGCATTGGAATGCAGCCCAGGGTAATTAGAGTTGCTGAGGTTAATTCAGATACCCAAGTCCTAAGTATGCTTGAATCGGTTAATATTGTCACTGACTCGTTTCTGGACCCCCGCTTTATTCCCAAGATGGCTACCTTGTAGACCAACGAACGAAATCTTCAGCTTGTCGTCTGTTGTCGATTTCCACTCGATCTCCGCTCTCAAACCACTAGATCTCTATGCTCTTTTGTTTTCATTTCGTGTCACACGAGGCCAGACTAGAACGCTCCCGGGGGAAGGGGGGAGGGAGAGCGAGAGGGCAGTCGGGGAGGAGCGTCACCGCAACCTGTGCTGCTTTTGCCTTTAGTCTTTCACGTCTTTAGTCCCTGATTTCCCCAACAGCCACTCTAAGATCTGTGTGTGTGGTAGGGTGTGTGTGTGTGTGTGGTAGGGTGTGTGTGTGTGTGTGGTAGGGTGTGTGTGTGTGTGTGGTAGGGTGTGTGTGTGGTAGGGTGTGTGTGTGGTAGGGTGTGTGTGTGGTAGGGTGTGTGTGTGTGTGTGTGTGTCTTTTTTTTGTAGGTGGCTCTATGCGTGGGTGGCTCTGTCTGTGTGTAGGTGGCTCTGTGTGGGTGGCTCTATTTGTGTGCAGGTGGCTCTATGTGAATAGCTCTGTGTAGGTGGCTCTGTGTGGGTGGCTCTGTGTGTGTGTGTGGCTCTGTGTGTGTGGGTGGCTTTGTATGTGTGGCTGGCTTTGTGTGTGTGGCTCTGTGTGTGGGTGCAAATGCAATAGGTCTCGCATTTGAGAGCAATTAAGCTATTGACATTGTAAATAACGCCGTTTCTTTAAATGTTTTAAAAACAAAAACATAAACAAAAATAATGTCATGAGCAATGCCAATAGCTCTAACTTTAAAATGCCGAGACCATTGCATTGTAAATGCTTGTTTTTTTCATAGTAGGAAAACAAAGATGTGAATCAGTTTCAACACAGCTGAGAGAACTACTTGTTACACAATTTATTAAAAATAAGAGGTGTGGGTTTTATAACTAAGCAGATGAAAAAGATAAATATCCCATTGACAAGCCATTATTCGAAGCATTTAACTATATTACGCTACCATCTTTCAGATTAGAACATGCATAGATGCTAACTGTTTAGCACTGAACAGGAATTTAACAATAACATTAGTTGCCAAAAGAAAATACATTTCAAAACTGAGCTCAGAGTGGACTGCTTTTAAGAAGGAGGGAATTGAAATTTTTTTTTTTTTTTTTTTTTTTTTTGAAACCGTTTATTGCAGTCTCAATAGTTACAAGTATGGGCCTACAACCGTCCGGCCGGCCGCTAGAGTGGCAGAAGCATGACATACATACAGAGAAAGGCTCTTGGCGGTGCAAAAAGGTAAATCAGGAGATATCAATAGCGCGGGCCACATAACTCCTAGCCCACAATACGGTTTCATTTTGTAAAAACACAACAACACATAAACCACACCCGCAAGGCAACCCGCAATCCGAAGTGACAACCCGCGCTCCTTAAGTGGGGGACCCCAACCAGCCGCAAAACTCTGAAGAGGGGAATGGGAACAGATCAGGGACTGGGGAACCCCGTGCCCATGGCTGGGGGAGGGGGGTCAGCTAGGGGGACGGAGCTGGTGAGGCGGCCGGCAGCAGTGGTGGCTCACAAATACCCCCGCGGTAGGCGTTCCAGGGGCCCCAGATTTTCACCCACGCCCCAGGCTTACCCCTCGCCACATACACCACCTTTTCACGGAACATACACCAATCCATGTGTTCTTTCCAGGCCGACACCGCCGGAGGCCTCTGGGATCCCCACAATTGAGCAATGTCACGCTTAGCTATCATGTATCCCAGAGTCACCCATCGCGTCTGCGGAACCGAATAATCAGTTGGTTCCCACACATTCAGCAAGCATCTCCTCGCTTCAGGCAGCAGCGCGACACGCGTAACCACTCGCAGGACCTCATGCACACCACGCCAGAATCGCTCCACCTTTGGGCATTCCCACAGAATGTGCAAGAAAGTTGCCAAAGCACCACAGCCACGCTTACACAATCCATCCTCAGCAAAGCCCATACGCAGAAGCCTTGGCCCCGTCACGTAAACCCGGTGGAGGATCTTAAGCTGGACGAAGCGAAGGCGAGCCGGAATGGCCACCTCCTTCGGAGAGGCCACCGCGGAAATCCAGTCCTCGTCGTCCAACTCCAGCCCATCAGCCACCCAGGCCTCGCGGAGGCCAGTCAGCAGGCCCGATCGGTCGTTAATCAGCTTCTTATATATAAGAGAGATCGTGCTGTCTGGGACATGGCCATCCAACACTCTATCCTCCAGGGGGGAAGACTCCGGAATGGATGCGACATCCGGGAAGACGGAGCCCAGTGCGTGCCGGACTTGCAAGTACCGAAAGTATTCACTGCCTTGCAACTGAAACTCCGTCTGCAGCATCTCGAAAGTTTTAAATCCCCCCCTCGTCCAGAGATCTCCCACTGTACTGATGCCGATCGTGTCCCACTTCTCGAAGCCCTTCGAGGTCCACAGGGAGCCCAACCTCTCAGACGCATATAGCGGTGACGCCCGGGTCAAACGGTCCTTCCACCCCATAGCTGCGTTAGCCGCGTGCCATACTCGCACCATGACACGCGTCGGTCCCGTCAGGCGGGGGTCGGGCGCGCCAGAGTAGAGCGCTCGATTGTAGTCGCCACCAGGCAGGAGCATCTTGTCCATTTCAAATGCCGGGTTCAGGGCGGGCCCGTAGAGGCCGTGATTAATTGCAGCTAGCTGGGAGGCCCAGTAATACCGTTTAATATCCGGGAGGGCAACCCCCCCGTCGTACCACGGGAGCGTCAATTTAGCCAAGGCGATACACGGCCTCCCGTCCCAGAACAGGCGACGCTGCAGACTCTCCACCTCACGGAAGTAGCGCGCCGGGACCAAGTCCATAGTGTTCTGGAGAGCGTACAGGAAGCGCGGCAACGACATCATCTTAAACAAGGCCGCTCGGCCGAGCGGCGAAAGCGGCAGGCGCCGCCAACGCACAACGTCCTCCTTCAAGCGCTGGAGGGGGGGTAGCAAATTCCGCTCGTAGCGGGCCTCCGGGTCCAGGGTAATGTATATACCCAGGTACCGAAACCCCTGGGAGGCAATCTGGATCGGACAGTCCCGCGGGAGGACGGGAGCCTCCCCGGAAAGCACATATACACAGGATTTAGCCCAGTTGATGACAAGGCCTGAGTTGCGACCGAATGAGCGCAAAACATCAACCAGGACAATCAGTGATTTACGCGGGGAGGCAAGATACAAGAGGATATCGTCAGCGTAAAGGGACACGCGGTCCTCATGCTCGGGGGTCCAGCGGAGACCACGGATGGAAGGGTGCCACCGCAGCCACTCCGCCAGGGGTTCCAGGGCCAGTGCAAACAGGAGAGGCGACAAGGGGCAACCCTGTCGCGTGCCCCGTCCCAGTGCGAATGGGGCCGAGACTCGTCCATTCACCACCACCTGCGCCAATGGGCCCGAGTACAACAACTTGACCCAGCTGATGAATCCCGGTCCAAAGCCAAACTTCGCCAGCATCGCCCAAATGTATGGCCACTCGAGCGTATCAAACGCCATGGTGGCGTCCAAGGACGCCAAGATGGCCGGTTCCCGCACAAACGGAACACGCGCGAGCACCCCGTGCAGGCGTCGCAAATTAAGGGCCGTGTTGCGATGGGGTATAAAGCCGGACTGGTCTTGGTGGACCAAATCGCCCACCACGCCGACCAGCCGGTTGGCTAGCACCTTGGCGAGGATTTTAGGCTCCGCATTCAAGAGCGAGATAGGCCTATAGGATGTGACCCGCTCACGGGGTCTCCCCTCCTTGTGGATCACCACGATTGTGGCCAGACGCTGGTCCGGCGGAAGGGAGCCCTGCGAGCGGGCCGCCAGGAACATTGCGCGAAGGTGGGGCGCCAGTACATCCGGTCGCAGCTTATACAGCTCGATAGGGATGCCATTGGGGCCCATGGCCTTGCCAGATGCGACCGAGCGGATAGCAAGGGCAATTTCGTCCGAGGTGGGAGGAGCGTCCAGCGAATCCCTGTCCTCCACCGAAAGGGAGGGCAGCGCGATGTCCCGAAGCAGGGCATGGGAATCCTCCTCCGAGCAGGGAGAAACCGGGGAATACACCTCGCGGAAATAATCCGCGAAGCAGGAGACAATGGCTTCCGGCTCGGTGACACGCACACCATCCATTCTCTCGATCAGCGGAACCACACGATTCGCTCTCTCCTTTTTGTCCAACCACGCAATCAATTTACCAGCCTTATCACCCACATCATACAGTCGCCCCTGTTGCTCTCTACTGAGGCCCCTGGCCGCCTCCGTGACAAGGGCCCTATAGGCCGCCTGCTTAAGGTGTAGAACATGCAATGCGGCACCCGTCACCCCGCTCCCCAGGTCACCCTCTAGTTCAGTAATTTCGGCCTCCACCCGGGTCACCTCCTCCTGCTCGCGCCTCCGGGCATGGGAGATAAAGGAGAGGGCCTCCCCTCTGAGAACTGCCTTAAAAGCCTCCCACAGGGAGACAGCCGAAGGGACAGACCCCACATTCTCCTCAAAGTACCGCTGCAAGGATTTAGTCAAGTCAGCACGAATAGTGGGGTCGCGCAAGTACCAGGCATTGATTGGGGCTACCCTGCCCTCCCCCCTCGGGAAGACATCAAAGTGCAACAGTAGTGGGGAGTGATCTGAAATACCCCGCGCCAGATGGCGCACCTCTCCCACTCTCCCAGCATAGGCCGCAGGGACAAGGACATAATCAAGCCGCGAGAGGCTACCATGGGCACCCGAATGGTAGGTGTATTGCAGCTGCGCGGGATGCTTTAGTCGCCAGCAATCCACCAATCCCAGTGTATCTAAAAGGCCGGACAGCCACGCCTGTGCCCGGGGGAGGTCCCTAGGGGGATGACGATCCATAGACCCAGAAGCCACCGCATTGAAGTCCCCCCCAACTACCAGAAGCCCACCCGGGAGGTCAAGGAGGAGGCGCCCCAGGTCCGCAAACGTGGTAGATTGTAACCCCGGTGGAACGTACACTGATACAAAAACGACTACTCTGCCCTCCATTCTACCCACCAAGACAGTGTAGCGTCCCCTCTCATCATGGCGCACCTCATCAATCTCCAACGGGAGCGAGTTCTTAACCATGATGCCCACCCCCCGCGAGCCCGAGGTGAAGCCCGAGTGGGCCGCCAAGCGATAGCCTCGCCGATTCATGGCATGAAAGGAATTACCAATAAGGTGTGTCTCCTGCAGAAAGACCACATCTGGTGAAATTCGTTTCAGATACTGCAGGACCACACCACGCTTAATCCTATCCCCCAGTCCGTTAACGTTCCATGACAACACAGTCAAATCCCTACCCCCCCATCATACATAGAAGCCATCAGTCGTCCCCCAAAGAGCATCTCGAAAACACCAATACAGTAAAGGGTTTGCCTTGCGGTACAAAAAAACAACACTCCACCCCCACCCACCCATCCCAACAGAACTCCCCCCTCCCTGCACCCCTGCATGAGCCCAGACAGCCCCCCCAAAGTGCAGTGTGCCTGTCGCCCCATAGATGAAAAACTAACTAGTCCCCCAGAGGAGGAGGGAAAGCCCCCAGTAGACCCCGTACGACCTCCACAGGAGGGGAACATACACGATCAGTAAATGGTAACAAGAATGTTGTCCAGAGCAAGGCCTACTATTCACCCCTCAGTTCTGATCCGGCGAGCCCTCCCCGCCAACCGCACTCCCCCCACCCCCCCGGCCCCGATCCCCAGGCAAAGTGTCCAACCAGTCCCCAGCCGCCTCGGGACGGTCAAAAAAGTGCGTGCGGCCATCCACCTCTACCCTCAGCTTAGCTGGAAAAAGCATTGAGTACTTAAGGTTCAGGTCCCTTAGGCGACGTTTAACTCCGAGAAAACTCAGTCTCTGCTTTTGGACCGCCGGAGTAAAGTCAGGGTAGAAATTCACGTCCATGTTATCGAGCTTGACCGGTCCCTGTAGCCTAGAAGTCTGCAGGATAGCGTCTCTATCCCGAAAGTTGAAAATCCGGGCAATGAGAGGCCGCGGCGGGGCTCCAGCCTTAGGTCTTCCTCCGGGGACCCTGTGGGCGCGTTCCACCGCAAAGAGTTTACTCAGCCCCCGGGGCTGGAGACGGGTGAGAATCAGGTCCTCCACAAACAGATCCGCCGCCTCCTCCTCTCGTCCCTCCGGCACCCCGACAATGCGAACATTATTCCTCCGGGCTCGACCCTCGGAGTCCTCCAGTCGACGGTCCATCAGGGCGCTCGCCTGACCAAGCCGGTGCACCTCCTTTTGGAGGGCCGCCACGTCTGTTGTGAGGCTCGAGGTAGTGTGGGCCAGAGAATCGACCCGGTCATTCGTTTTGGACAAGTCGGCCCTCACCAGGCCCACATCCACGAGGACCGAGTCTATCTTCTGCGCCAGAGTATCAAAGCGCTGGTCCACCGAGGCCTTCATCTCGGCGATGGCGCCCATGACGTCTCGGAGGGTCAGATCCGCGGGCTGAGCAGACGTATCAGTCGGGCCCGCTGGGGTCGTACGCGGCGCCTCTGGAGATCCCTTCTGGAGGGTGTAGCGGTCCATACTGTTGGACTGATGGGCCGGGCCACGGCGGGTCGATTTCACCTTTGCCCGGTCGCCATCTTGCTTTGTGGACATGTCTGCACTCCCAAAGTCGTGCCAATCTCCTCGAAAGGGCCGACAAACCAGTTCACGGGTTCCGGGGGGGGGGGGGGTGACCACTGGACCGCAGGACGACACACAGCCGGCGGGTCGGCCGGGCACCCGGACAAGGCCACACCACCGCACACCGCCCCGCAACCCTACCTCGCTTGAGAGCAAGGAGGGCGCAAAAGCGAAAGTGAAAGCGCGGGGTACGCGAGTCGCCCAGCCCTGCCCGCCGCTGTTGTTCACTTTGTCCCCGGATCGCCCCACAACGCCAATCCGGGGGGCCGGCGTGGAGAAGGCCGCAACCTCCAATCGGTGCTCCCGCCGGTATCCGAGGTCCGATTCGGAAACGGAAAACGGGTGTCGCCTCAGCTCGGGTTCACAGACACAGTCCCCTCATCTAGGACAGGATATAATCAGGATTAATGCAGGAGGTCGCGGAGGTCCTCGGGAGCTTCGCACCTACGCGGCCATCTTGGTTGCGCGCTAGGCTCCTCCTCAGCGGGAATTGAAATTTTGACTGTATTTGAAGATACTACCCTAGATCCTTTTCTATCTAAGGATGCCCATATAATATGAAGACTAAAAACTATAATTACTACATAGGTCAGTTATGTAGATTGCAATCTTTTCAAAGGCAAAAGACTGGAAAGTGCAGTTACTGGCTAGGGCATGGATTCGCGCTTCATTGTATTTTGGTTCTACACAGAAGATGGCAAGTGTTCCTGGGGGTCGTATTACAGAAAGTGCCAGGGGCTCAACAGGCATGTTCGCCTGCTTTGTGCAGCACCGTGGCACTTTGGTATTACAGAAGGGGCCGTAAACGCTTGTGCAGCACCATCGGTGATACAAATTCCGCTGACACACATGTAGCACTAGCGCTATCTCAAGAGGGTGTTCCCTTATTTGCATGGGGGCGAGGTAAATCCACCCAGCTACGACCCTAGGTGACAAGTGTTTGTTCAAATCTTACCACGTTTTTTTTTGTTTTTTTAGAAAAGCAAACAAAACTAACATGCCTTTTTGTTGTCATAAACAAATATGATCTGCTTTCTGGGGTAGAACAGGTTTAAGATACACTTATCAAAAGTCGAAGCCAGCAATATATGACTCTCTGAAAGGAGACATCAACAATGCATTTAATTTTTGCCCTAATGTTTCTTTTCTTCCTACCTTTCATTACAATCTAAACCGGATTAGATGCAATTAAAATCCACAATTAATAGATTATCATTCACTGTGTATCTAATGTTTTTCCACCAACCATCCATTGAACTTGGATTGACATGCATATATGCTAAAATATGAAAAAAGATAAATTACTCTTAAGACTTCTCTGCAAAAAAAGTCTAATCAGTAAAGGACCTAGCTTTTCTCTGAACCACATTTGTCTTCGAGATTGCATCTATAGAGGAGTAGGGGTTAAAGACCGTATTAAATTCCTATTGTGGAAAGGCACAATTCTGAGGATGACTACATAGCCACCACTCAAATTACTTTCATATTTCATTATACTAACTCCACACTAATCCTTTCTGGGTCCCGGAGTAGCGTGCTACTTGCCAAAAAAGCACTTCAACACCTCATCAGGGGTAGCATGCGCTATATAAATGCAAACATCTTTCCATCTACTATCTGCCGCTACCCTGCTCAAAAAATTAACTGAATAACATATCCACCACTCAAATTACTTTCATATTTCACAATACTAATTTTCAATACTAAACCTGTATGGGTTCCGGAGTAGCGTGCTACTTGCCAAAAAAGCGCTTCAACACCCCTTCAGGGGTAACAAAAGCTATAGAAATGCAAACCTTTTTCCCTCTTCCATCCCTTCCCTGCCCTTCTCAATCCAAATAACAGACTAACCTATCCAACGCTCAAATAACTTTCATTTTTCACTAAACTAATTCAACACTAATCCTTAATGGGTTCAGGAGTAGCATGCTACTCGCCAAAAAAGCACTTCAACATCCCATCAGGGGTAACAAGTGCTATATAAATACAAACCTTTTTTCCCTCTTCAATCCTTGCACTATATTTCTCAATCCAAATAACTGACTAACCTATCCACCACTCAAATTACGTTTATATTTTACTATACTAATTCACCACTAGTCGTTTATGGGTCCCGGAGTAGCGTGCTACTCGCCAAAAAAGCGCTTTGATTCCTCGTCAGGGGCAGTAAGTGCTAAATAAATACAATTACATTACAATACGTGTCTATATGCCATGTGCCTTGTTTTCACTGACCGTGTCCTACATCAAAATTTGGGCTTCACACTGCAACCCACAATGCCCGTCCCATCAAACGCAGAACATATGGGACTCTGCTCCTCTGATTTAAAGGGCTTGGCGGGCGCCCACTCCTGCCCTCTCCCACCCCCGTGTTGGCACTCTGTGGGCCTATAACCAGCTTCTCCTCAGTTGGTGAGTGGCAGCTCCGCACAGTACCGTCGCCATCTTGGAACCATTTTTTTCACATACACAAGCGACGGCTCCACAGACAACCAACACGTGGCGACGAATGCAGGATTACCTGCATATACTGCGCATGGCCCCATGAACCAGAAAGCCACATCGGGGACTGCAGGAATAACTGGTGTAGGAGCCAAGTAGAGGCACACATGTTCACACCAAGAAGCCTATTTCCGCTTTCTCCCACTAACCCCTAGCCACCTCACAAATCATAATGGTAACACCCCACGAGCGCAGGAGGCTTTCCAATTACAAGTATATCAGATGGCAGATGGTTACTTCTATCAGGCCTAAAATCCAGGTTAGGCTGGTTCTGGGCAATGAGTCTGACTCTCAACAGAGCAGATTCGATGACGCTGAACAGGAGAAACAGAGAGGGGCACGACCGTCAAAGGGTACAGGCCCCTCTCTCTAATCTTACCCACCTTCCCTTATCTCTCTGAAGCAAGCCTTCCCTTCTCTACCCATAGCTTTCTCTAGGTCAAACCAGTTAAAATCCAGAAAACTGCTCAAGAACCACCTGTTCCACTAAAGCTCGATATGTGAACGCCACATAAACAAAGCGCTTGGATTTAGTGTGGCGCGATAAGCGCTATACATAGCATGCAAAATACGCAAATTATAAATATAGACTGTCAACTGCTAATGCCAAAGAACTGTACTAGTGACATGACCTTGATTTGGTGGCGACAGTTCGGGGCTTCCAGAGTGATACGACATAAAAGCACAACACGCATATCTGTGGAGCGCACCTCCTCCACAACTCTTGGCATTATTCACAGACATTTAATGTTTACTCTTTCACAACTCACTGATACTTATTTTATCGACATGAGCAGGATGATAGGCTGAGCAGGACTACTGGGATTCAAACCTCTGATAATGTGGTCAAACGTAGTTTGCAGCAGTGGATTCAGTAGTCTCCTGAGCCACCAGACATGGCTGTGATTTTTGGAAGCATGTGACAAGTAAACGAGAGTCAATTGTTGTCCATTCCAAGATCCTGTAGCCAATACAAAACAGCCTTGTGGATCTAGTCTAGCTTCTCTATTATCAGTGGGGTGGTTTTTTTTTTGGTAACACTGCTCCCTTCCGCCAGCATTAGTCAGCATGTGCCTTTTGGATGGGTTTCCTCCCCTGCCCCTATCTGGGTTCTTCTGCTTGCATATACTGCAAAAAGCCTGTCTGTTTGCCACAGCCTCTCCCGACTCGAGATCCCGAAAGCAATGTTTCTTTCACCAAGGTGCCTCAACAGCTTCCACCAAGCTCACCTCGTTTCCTCCAGCTTCTTTCCAGGTCCCACTGCATTCTTTCTTTTTTGGCTGGAAACGGCAGAGGATTTTCTTGCCCTGGAGTATTGTCTTATTTAAGAAACGGCAGAGGATCTTCATGCCCCGGAGTATTGTCTTATTTTAGGCGGGATGCTGCCTTTCTATCCCCAGACAGAATCCAGAAACTTTTTCACTGAAATGCTCCCATGCACCATTAGTTGGTGCTTCCTTACTCCGCACTGAGTCAATGCCACCACAGTTTCTGATCTTTACTCTTCGTGCACCCTCAGACATGGAGAGTCAACAATCGCTGGTAACAGTGTGCTAAATACTAACTTGAGACCATTTTAGATGTCAAAAAGAGGCCACCACACAAAATGGGGAGGTGGGAGGGCAGTCCGGAATTAGCAGTTAGGTAGTGTATCCACCAGAAAAAGCATTATCAAAAGTATGTAAATTGTTCTTCTGGTGGATACTTCTGACTGCAAATTCCCAACCTTTTAACAGATCGCAAAGTAGAACCTTCCTGAGATGGAGGGTCTGTGGAAGGACTCAGATGTTGGGCGGTTGCACTGAAAGTGCCTGAAGTACACTCATGTAATGAGCTGATAAAATCGCAACAAGGAAAACAGTCTTTCTCCACTCCCAGAAGCAAATCGAAAGCTGTCAAGGTGGCACCCTTGGACAGCAACAGGCACACCTCCTGTCACCGGACTATGAAGTGATTGTCCAAAATTCAATCTGGTGTGGGAGGGATAGTGGGCTAGGAGGAGAGAAGAATAGGGCATAGCTATTTTTAACAACCTTTAAGTCCTATCTGTCAGCTGAGATGGATCGCCATCCCTGAAGGAAATATTGAATCCTGCCCCTCAATGGTTGGTCATGTGCCACTAAGGGCAAACTAAAGGGGCATGGTTGCTGATGTAGCAGAGGATGAGGAATTGGAAGAGTAATGCCTCTGCTGGAATGTGCCAGACCCACTTCCACGACCTTGAAAGGACAGAGGTATCAGCAGCATCATTGGCTGGGAAGGTTGTCTTCGTCTACAAGCCAACCCTCTGGAATGGCCTTTAAACCTTTGGAACGTGGACAAGAACTGCTTGTCAGGAGTCAGCCACCCAAAGGAGGATGCTATTGCTCAGCTATCTTGAAAGTATTCCTTCTCTCCGTAAAAGCTGAACCCATTGAAAGGCACATCCTTTACAGAGGTCTATACATCTCCAGAGAACCATGTGCATCACATCCAGGCAAGTCCACAATGAACAACATTGGTATTGTCTGCCTTCAACTGGGAATCTGCAGTATCCAGCCAGGCCTGCGTTGATAACATATTTGGCTGCATTCTGTCGATCATGTTTCGCCTGGGCCAAAGAGGACCTAAGATCTTCCGGGACCACCGGCAAGATCTCACTGAGCATGTCCCAAAGAACATGTGTATAGCAGACTAACAGACAAAGTTCATCTACGGACTGCAGTGCTACACTAGTAGAAGAAAACACATTTGCCAAAAGCATAGTTTTCTTGCACTCGCTGTCTCAAAGAGTGGTGGGAAATGGGTTTGGATTTACTTTACTGGTAGAGGCCTGATCAGTACAGCTTTTTAAGGTGGAGTAGTTGGTGAGAAACTCCGGGTCACCAGACGCCTGTTATGTGGCGTCTGGCCATCACTATATTGGCGGGCAAGAACAAGGCTTTGACCAAGTAGCTATCAAAATGTCTGCGTGAGGGCATTAAAAAAAAGGAAGCAGGTGCTCCGAAACTTCTGGCACAGGCTGCAGAATCTTAGTCAGAACTATTTATGTATGGGTGGAGGATAGATGTAATTCTAGAGTCTCAGCTGCCCTTCTAACCACCACCGAAAAGAACAATGCCACCCCCTTCTGTTGGTTGCCCAAGTGGTCTATCAAAGTCTGTCTTAGGAGAGGTACCAAGCTCACTGGCATTCTCTAAATCAATGTATCTAAAGGCGTCATCACTGTAATAGGGGGAGCAAGCCATCCCCATCATTATTATTATCAACATGTTGGGTGTCCTCTACTCTGGCACTGGATCAGACTCAAAACCAAAGATATAATGGGGCTCATGCTGGTAGTTGCAAAATGGCAGAGACACCAGGTTAGTGAAGCTGCATGACAGCTGGTTGTGCTTTTCTAATTTCATAGCACATCATCGGTTAGACTCAAGTCAAAGCTGGTTTAGAGTCCAACACTGGCACCGGATCATCCTCTTGTGATGGTGGCAGGAATCAGTGTGGATCTTTGGGCCGAAGTAGAAGCCTGTTTTACTCTTGGTGCAGGCTGGGTAACAGATCTGAAGGGGACAGGAGGCAATAGGAAAGAACCCGCCTACGGTAACCCCACTGGAGACCCATGCGATTCTGTGATGCACGAAGGCGGACCCAGCTGTGCCAGAAGTACTGAAAATTTGCAGCATGGCCTCTTTGAAGGACGCAATTTGCTGCTTAGTAGACCACAGCCTGGAAAATTCAGGACACAGTGGGAACATCTGCGGAATCTGTTTTGTGGCCAAAAACTTTGAAGAGGGGAAACTTACATTTGCACCTTCTGTTTGGAGTCCTGGGTGGGAATGGGGTGGAGTCATGTTTTGCCTAATACTTGAACGTGGATTTACTGGAGGACTGAAGTTGAACAGTCACGGGAGCAGCCTCGCAACCGGAATTGAGCCCAGGTCCAAAACTTGGAGTGTTGGAGGACTTACTCAAAGGCCGCAACTTCTTTATGTGTTAGGCGACATACAACTTAGCCTTCTAGTCTTGCATTACCCTTTGGATGCAGGAGGAGGCACTTACCATTATGTCCCAAATTCAGACACCAAAGACACACCTCATGGATTCATGACAGACATGTACTCCCTGCAATCATGACACTGCTTGAAACCTGTAGGTTTCTATAGGAACATTGTTCTCTGGCACACTGATAAAATTGTGAGGACTCTTTGGAAAATCAACCAGAGCGAAAGCAGAGCTCCGAATCTACGTTGAAAGGTACTGAAGGAAAGGAACTGATGTCGGCACAAATTGATGATGCTATTAGCAGCTCCACTCTGTTACTTCTGGGCGAAATGGAGTCCGCCTGAAGCTGCACGATGCCATCTAGCAGCGCGCTAGAGCACTGCTGAGAAAAAGTTTCCTGAGCCAGTCTGGCGACTGGGGGATTTTCTATGGTGATGAATCAGCAGCTAGAATTATCAATATGAGGTAGCAATTTTTCAAACGTGAAAATGGTAAAACGAGTTCTTCTAAAAAGGAGTTTAAGGATCTGAGAATTCTAGAAAGACGTGCACAAATAAATGCTCAAACAATATCTTGTTAAAATACGAATAATAGACTGCAAAAACTTCTGCTAGGGAATTGCTAGAAATCAGACAGATCATTAGCAAGAATTACAAACTTTGCTCACACTTCTTTTAATAAATTACTCTGAAGTGGCACTAAAGCAATCTTGGGATAAAACACTTATGAGAAACGCAACTCTTAACCCCTACTTTTAATTTGAAATATTCACCTCAAACATTTCCCAAGTATAACAGAATTACATTTTGGAAAACCTTTAGGCCCAGCAGAGGCCTGTTGTACATACAAAGCACATCTATGATGCATCAGTCAAGTGGTCTCTAGAGCTTCTTATGATCTTAGATCGATCAGTAGCATTCAACATACTACATCACCTTCTCTTACTTTGTAGAGTTATGGAGGCGGTAAGGGTGTCCAATGGGACTATGGAAGGGTCCAACTAATTTTGGTGAAATAAAATATGCAGAATAAGAGGTGACACATTTGTACCTGAGCCATTTACTGTTACTTGAGGCATACTTCAGAACTCGTGTCTTTCCCATTCCCCATTTAAGATATACGTACAAGCCTGTCACCAAAAATTCTACAGCTATGCTGAGGACACTGGGTGATATTCAAGCTCACAAACATTTTTGCAGAGACACAAAAGTTGATGAACAACAACAGATTGAACCTTCATCGTGATAAAAATGAGCTGCTGGTAAGTGACAATAGTTTAAAACTGAAAAAAATTAAATGTACAAAGAAAGAAAACCCTATTAGGATTTCAAATCCCAATCACAGACAAATTTAGATTGCTTGGTGTGATGCTTGATGCCACAACATCGCCACCTTCTTCCACTGCAAGATCATGGAAATCCACGACAGCTTTGCAACTGAGGACCCATCCACCCCACCTGCAACCACACTACCCAAATGTTCCAGATCCCAGTCGACTGTGCTTAACTGGACCACCGTCAGCGCAGACTACACCATAACGATCATAAAAACCAACCACTCTGGAGCCCCATCTGACCCATGCCCCCATCACATCTTAAACTGAGCCAGCACCACCATTGCCCCTGAAATCTGCTGCATCATCAACTGCTCCATCGAGTCCGCCACCTTCCGTTAAGACTGGGAAAACACAGAACAACTCCGTGCTGAAGAAACCCTCTTCAGACTCGAAAGACCTCAAGAATTACAGACCCATCTCTCTGTTCCCCTTCCCAGCCATAGTCATTGAGAAGGTCAATAACGCCCAACTCACCAAATTCATCAAAACAAACCACACCATGGACCCCTCCTAATCAGGCTTCAGAAGCAACCACCGCACCAAGACTGCACTCATTGCCACAACTGACTACATCCGCACTCTACTTGACAGAGGCGAAACCACAGCATTCATCCTCCTGGACCTCTCTGCCACCTTCGACACCATCTCCCACCATGCCCTTTGCATAAGTCTTCATGAAATCAGCATCTGCGGCAAAGATTTAGAGTGGGTCCGCTCTTTCCTCACCGGCCGAACTCAGAGTCAAGCTCCCACCGTTCTCGGATCAACAGAGCTCAGCTGCGGGGTTTCCCAGGGCTCCTCACTGAGCCCCACCCTCTTAAACATCTACATGAGCGCACTTGCATGAGCAATGGACTCAACTCGGTCTCCTAGGCCAGCGACAACCAGCTCATCCTCTCCCTCACCAACGAACCTACAGCTGCTAAGAGCAACTTTTACAACGGGATGAAGGCAGTAGCCGTCTAGATGAAAGAGCTATTCTAACTCTACTTCTACAAAACCTACATCCACATCCTGGGCACCGCCCCCTCAGTCTAGGATGACTCCTGATGGCCAGAAGTGCTCTGAATCCCCCCCACACACACCGACCACGCATGTAACCTCAGCATCATCCTCAACTCCTCGCTCTTGATGCACTGCCAAATCAACACCGTCTCATCCTCCTGCTTCCACACGCTCTACATGCTTCAAAGATCTTCAAGTGGATCCCCACCAAAACCAGGAGAACGGGCACTCAGGAACTTGTAAGCATCAAGCTCGACTATGGCAACACACACTATGCCAGTGCCACCCAAAAACTCCAAAGGAAACTGCAGCACATCTAGAACGCCTCCACCAGACTTATCCTGGACATTTTTTTCACTAAGGACAACTGTAGCCTGAGACTGTATTCCCCGTCCGGGGGTACAGTTTTTTCGAGATGGTCCTACTGTACTTGCGTCAGTTGGAATATCAAAGATATTGACGGAAACGCCTCACTCACATAATAGTGACATGCTTCATCATCGGCGTTACCTCCACACCCAGATAAGGTGATACTATCTGGGCGGACTCAACCATAGATATACCGGGAGTTCTGATAAGTAGGTCACTGGTTTAAGAGGCGAACCAGATTTTTTTGTGCATACGTTAAAAATACCTACAAGTGTACCTCCTCTTGATCCTTTATTCTGAGGCACTTGTGATATCGATAAAAGCCTAATGTTGGGGTTTTTTTTAACATTAGTGTGTTCAATTTTACCCTCTGTTCAATGCCAACATGTTTCGGCCCTCCCTAAATAGCCCAGTCGGGTCTGGGGCCTTCGTCAGGGCGTGGTGTTTATAAAGCCTACTTATGAGTCCTAAATCGGGCTTCTTACATGTGTTCCATGCACACCAAGTGTGAGGCCTAGTGCACTCACCTGTATGTCTTTTGTTCGAACTCCAGTAGTATTTCTATAAGGAGTAAAAAAGATCTCTTTAATATACACTCTCATCTCTAATTCATGTATTCCATGACTTCTGTGCAGCTATAGTGCTCATAAGTTTTTCAATGATATTGAGTGATTTAGTGCCAACTGACTACGTGCTCACTATTCATTTGTATGTGAGACTATTTGTTCGTGTTACATATATTTATGCCATCTCCATTATATTTGCAACCTCAAAAAATGACTTCCACCGCCTTTAGTGATGATCTAATCCATATTTGTGATGTTTATAGAAAAACACGAAGTTCTTCTTAGTTTGTTGGGGACATAGCGATTGTTTAACCTTGGGATCCGAACCATCGGTGTGTAATAGACCCCCTCGGGTTTCAGTTGTGACCACACATGCCCTACTTCTGGGTGGTCTTTATGTGCTCTTAACCTTAGGTTCTAGCAGCGTGTTGAGTGCTCATATCACTATTATTGTGTGTGAATTCAACTAACAATACTTTAAAATATAGCACCCTGCTTGGTGCAATGCTCACCTACTGGTGGATGCTATTAAGCATCATGCAGGCTGGAGTGTGTCAAAGGTGGCGTCCTGTAGTCACACACTGCATTAAATAACAAGGGTTTTAGTTATTCAAAACATCCTGTCTTTTCCCTTCCGTTTGTATGTGTGTCTCCGACCTTTGAACTCCCACTAGGTCTATTAATTATTCACATGCCCTTGTATAGTAGACACATGGTGAAAGATGAGGGATTCGTGTAGGCATTATTACAAAAGTCCGCTCACTTCTATTCTCCCCTATATGGTGATTCTACCTCCATTATTATGGCTGATTATATACTTTCTCTGTAATTTCCGCCCTCGATTTGCTACATCTTGCGGACTATTCTCCCCTGACCATGTCCCTCTAGGTCATGGGAGTAGTAAAGTCCCGCTGTCATTGTATGTTCTTGATTTTGATTGTCAACATGTTACAAAACCTTGTTGGTCTTCTATGCGTTCTAAGCACTCGTTCACATCCCCATTCCGGTTGTCTAGGTGAACCGTTTTACCGTATTACTCGTGATTCGCTAGGGTTAACGTTTACATGCAAACAACAAACAGTGGGCGTGTGACACTTATTTCCTCTTAAATACAAGCACCCGTTCACGTCCCCTTTTCCCGTTCTACTATGCGAATCCGGTTTTAGCATACTACTCAGTAAACCGCTTTGGTCTATGTTATATCATAAGCTATTATAGCAGGATGTTCCAAACTTACTTCGTCAAGGATCCGCCACCGCCGATCTGCCTAGTACACCACTCGCCTGCCGTCGAATGATGATGGCACTTCCTCGGCTTGTTTTAAACCTTGCTCCTGATTGGTTTGTCTGGCGCTCTATCCCGTCGCGTGTTTCCTCTATCGTCAATCGGAGGACTACTCGGCTCGCGGGAAGTGCTGCGTTTGTATTCTGGGTGATCATGGGTATTGTAGTTTATAGCGGTTTTTTACGCGTTTTCTGTGGGACACCTTTATTCCGATCACCTGTCTCATATGTTAGCGTGCTCCTGTTAGTGTTCAGGGACTAAAGCGCTTCGTTGGGATTATGTGCATCAATGTAATTCTGGTGTTAAACCACGTATTTTTTATGTATACACCAGCACAACAAATTCACCCTCGCTTTTGGAAATGTACTCAGAAAAAGCCGGAATAAATGTATAACTAGTTAGATACCTTTCCGATCCTGTGGACCTGGGCCATTTGTTGTTTTCAATGTTTGGTTGGTGGTAGGTCTAAATTGTCTTTCATGTTCAGTTTCTCACTCTCCGCTCCTCGTTGTTGTTCCTGATCCGGTATACGGGAGCCAGCCTACTTTGTGTCCTGCATTAAGGTCTACGTACTTTGATGTTGTTTTTAAACAAATTTTTTTGCCCATTGGCCTCAAGCGTCTGCCATCAGATAATGGTTATTTAGAGCTAACTCAAGGTTGTCCACGGTATTTCTTCATTCAATCCTTGTGTTGTGCTAGACATGCGGTAGATCCATCGCTGTTCCAATTTAAATAGTTGTTTCTCAGTACTGTTGTTCGGTAACTTTTCGATTACTGTCCATGTGAAGTCATTTTCATTATGTTCAGTAGTCAGGAAGTGACGCATCATTTTTGTTATCGTTTTCCCACATCTGAATGTGCTCCGGTGTTCATTAATACGGACCTTGACTTTTCTAGTCGTCATTCCTACATACTTCTGGTTACAAATGCAGGTCATTACATACACCACATTCTTGCTGTTACAGTTGCTAAAGGAGCGTTGCTCCCAAGGGGTTTGTAAACCCACGTCGATCGTCTTACTGGCTTGTGTCAGCCGACACACATTACATGATCCACATGGGAAATGTCCGACCACCTCTGGTAGGTTCCACAATGTATTTTGTTGTCCTTGTCTTGTTGGTAACTTCGGGCGGGTATGTACAACAGAATCTTTTATCGATTTCCCTCTTTTGAAAGCAAACAACGGTTTTTCCAGTTTCAGGCCCCCTGAGTTCAAGGTTTTCCAATGTCGTAAGACAATTTTCTTTATTCTATTTGAGTCTGTTCCGAAGGTGGTAACACACACAATTCTTTTTTGTTCTGGTCTTACTACCGGTTCCAGAAGTCCTTCTCGGTTGTTATTTTTGGCCCTTCTATATGCTGGTTTTACTAATCTCTCTGGGTATGTTTTGGTCTTTAATTTATTAAATAGTTGTTTTGCATGGGTTTCATACTTGGTTTTGTCTGAACAGTTTCTCCTCAGTCTTAAGAACTGCCCTACCGGCAAATTGTCTTTTAATGCCTTTGGATGGAAACTGTCATATCTTAATAAGTTATTTACATCAGTTGGTTTGTAAAACACTTCAGTTTCCAATGTTCCTTCCTTTGCCCAGATTTTCAGGTCCAGGAATGTTATTGAGTCTCCTTTCAAAGTCATGGTAAATTTCAGATATTCATCCCTAGTATTCAACCATGTAAGGAAGTTTTGTGCTTCATTTTCCTCTCCTCTCCAAATTATAAAAATATCATCTATGAATCTCTTCCAGACATTCAGATTCATCTGATATGGATTCGTCTCATTGAAGATGTATGTAGTCTCGAAATCATGGACGTAAAGGCAGGCAATGCTTGGGGCACAGGTCATGCCCATGGAAGTTCCGTGGGTTTGGAGAAAGTATTCGCCCTCAAATTCAAAATAGTTCTTTGTTAGGGCTAGTCTTGCACAATCCACCACGAACTGAATCGGTGTTATAGCCGTCCATGTTTCTTGTCTTAGTAATTTTTCAATCACTCTTAAAGAGGCCTCTTGTGGAATGCTGGTATACAGCGCTTCTACGTCCAATGTGATTAAGAGGTCTGTTGCTGGTTGGAAACTTAAAGACTGGAGTTTACGCAAGATGTCTTGGGTGTCTTTTAAATAGGATGGCATTTTCTCTACCAGTGGTCTCAAGAAGTGGTCTGTGAATTTGGAAAGAGGTTCCAAAATGGAACCAATGCCAGAGACTATTGGTCTACCTGGGGGAGGATTTTTATTTTTATGAACCTTTGGGAGGATATAAAAATAAGGAATCCTGGGATCCATTTCTTTCAAGAAGTTTTCTTCTGTTTTAGTGATCCACCCCTCCTCTCCTGCTTTAGTTACCATCTCACATATTTCTTTTTAGGTCTCGCTGATGCCAGCGCATGCGCTGGCTCGGAGAGACATTTTATAGTTGGGATTTTTAAAGTGCTGCCTGTGGCCTAAAGCTTGAGTGCACGTGAGCGTGCACGCGCGCAGCCGCCAATCATTGCTGCGCGCGCACCACTCACTTGCACTCAAGCTTTACGCCACAGGCAGTGCGCTCTCGCCGTCCGTCAACCATCCGTTAATCGTCCATCTTTAATTTTCATTTTTTTTCCAATGTGAAACTAAAGCATTCCCACTGAGGACGAAAATTGAAAAAGTACATAAATATGTTTACAAGTTAGTTAATTTTTTCAATTAAGAAAAAACACTATCAAAATTCAAGAAGATATTATTCAGCAGGTCCGCTTTCTCCTCCACTCCATCCACAACTGTGTCTTTGTAAGATGGCTGCCCTGTTTAGCCTTAACCAGCTTCGAAAGGCTTCTATCCTTTTTAGTCCTTCTTCTACGACGGAGCATTGATCGAGGGTCCTAGTGTCACACGCCCACATAGTCCCCTTAGAATTTTGGCCTCTCGCTTTCCGTTCCGTGGCCCGGCTTGTTCAATTTTTACTCTGCTGTTTATCGTGGATAGGGGACTGGAAACGCGTGCACAACTGTGATGCTCTGTAAACAATAGAGTGGCGTGTGGCGGACTACAGGAACAGACAGTGAGTACCTGCCTTCCTCATCTCACCTATTGAATGTTCGTGCTACCACAATGGACCGTGGGTCGTACTTGCTAACGTTGTAGGTTGTCTGGAGGTCTTGTTTTAACCACTCAGCTTGAGTTTTTGAGCTATTGGCATTGTAAATGACAATGCTTTTTATTTAAGTTTTTTTTTAAAACATAAATAAAAGGCACTGTCATTTACAATGCTAATAGCTCAAACTCTCGTTTTTCTCTGCAGCCTGTACTTAATGCCGTCTTCGTTTTCCATGTTTTTTCTGTTAGTGGCTCTCGCGGTAGCAAAGCATGTATTTGAGTCCCGCCTCTGCTAACCCTGTCCATGATCAGAGAGACCCTCTCTGCCCCTAACCCTGCAGAACCTCTTGCCCTCCTAGGTTGGGCCACGTCTGCAGTCTCAGCAAAGAGGCCAAGGTGCAGTGCATGGGCGTGTGGCCGGCGCGGAGTGCCAGGAACCCATTCCTCAATGATGCAATGATGCATTCAGAGTGATGTGCGCCGGGACACTTTCCCCTGCTTCTGTACAGAGGGAGTGCACCCCTGACGCAGGGGCTGTCATCAGTTTCTCCTCACCCTGACTGTCGATCCGCCGCTGGTTGGTGCTCTTTCCTTCTCTCCATAACCTGCACCCAATAACGGCCCTGTCTCTCTGTCTTGTATTTTCTTGCAGGCTGTGTCTCCACTCCAACCTTATCTCTTCCCTCACGCAGACTTCCTCTCTCACTCTATCAACCCAAAACTCTCTCACTCTCACATCCTAGTAACGTCTCTCTGTAAAAACAGTGCCTGTCTTTCCTCCCTCTGACTCTCAATTCAAAGCAACCTCCCTGTGCCCACACACACCACAGGCCCCTGCCTGCCCTTTCCTGCTCCTGTCCCTCCATCACATGTTTCTACTCCTCACTCTGTCTCGTCGGTTATTGCAGGCTGTCATTCTGTCCTCACTGCCCCTTCACGCCCTGGCTCTGCCTTCCTCACTCAGCCCCGCTATTCATTTAATTGCATTTTTATAGCGCATAGTACCACTGACGGGGTGATGCAGGTCTTCACCCTCTTTTACCCTGTTCCTTTACTCGGTGCATTCTGTCCGTCGTTCATTGCCCCTCCATTCTCTAGAGGCCCCCTCTGCCTTTTCTCATCCTGTCCATACATTCATTGCGAGCTCTCTGCTTTCCCTACTCTTAGCTCCCTTAATTCATCACGAGACTCCCTGCTTCTTTTCCTAACTCTGATCCTCCTTTCATCTTACACTTTTATTCTCCGCTTCTCACTCGCTCCCAACTGCTCATCATAGGTTCTCTCCCCTTTCGTCATTCTGTCCCTCCTTTCACCAGAGGCTCTTTGCTCCTTCCCTTTATCTCAGGCTTTGCTCGTCCAGGCCACGTTTTATCTTTGCATGGTGAGACTTGTAGTCTCAGTGTAATACCGACATGAATTATACTGCAAATAGAAAAAAGCAACTGGAGAGGTACTTGGGAAATATTACATCTCTGCATTCCCATTTTTGTAGTTTACCTATGTGTGGCATTTTACTGGCTTTGGCGGTACTCTTTGAGAGGAGAAAACAATTGTCCCCTCAGTGTGAGCTGATTATTTACTGGTAATCTTCATTACTCTATATTCCTCCTCCCAGTCATCACCTGTGAGGTATTACTTTGACATCATAACCACTTTTTTATGGTTGACCCAGCAAGAGTATAAGCTAGCACATCTCGCTGCAAGACACCTTTGTTTACAACAAGCATTGGCATAGCCAATAGGTCTCGCCTTTGGGACCTTATACGTTTTTAGCCAGGCAGCACATTATCTATTACATTAGCCATTTAAGATATTAAATTTGGGGGTAAATCAATGGCGGGAGACAGTTCATATGCTGTCAAAAAAAGCCATCAAATAAATGAATATGCAAGCACATTAGTAATAATGATTGTTTTTTCAGAAATTGATTGATACCTTGATTAACTGCTAAAAGGCATCGGACCAGGTGTTTGCTATGTGTAGATTCGCTTCTGTGTTCTGTAAACCCCACACTGCATGGAAGGCACAGACATACCCATTTGGAGCAATGCTGTATTCGAGTATGGACATGAAGCTCCGCTCACTCTCCACCCATATTTTTCATTGGCTTGCGTCGTTGTCATTTGTAAATGCTGGCTTCGGATTCGTTAATAGGCTTGTTAGTCCCTCCTTAGTACCTCCTTGTCTTCATTTGTAAACTCACATGAGGGCTGGCCCTTTTACTTTGTATTTGATCTGTAAGCACTATTTTCTTTAATCAGTTTCTCCTACTGGAGGCACGACATGCTTTCCTGCAGCATTCAGCGCACCATGCGTGCTTTTACTTTCCAAGCAGCCCGTGAAAATGGCGGACGCGTCTTTGAAATGAAATAGGTCTCGCATTTCCAGGAGTTTGAGCTATTGGCATTGTAAATGACAATGACTTATTTATGTGTTAATTATTAAAAACAGATAAATAACAGGCCTTGTCATTCACAATGTCAATAGCTTAAACTCTCGCAAATGCGAGACCTATTGCATTGCAAATGCTTGTTTCAAATCTGTAGTCGGGTCTCTCGGTAACCTTCGATAGTTCCGGGGTTCATTCAAGAGTTTCAGACATTCACCTCTGTAAACTTCGATTGGTAGAATCACCGTTGCTCCCCCCTTGTCCGCAGGTTTTATAATCACATCCTGCATCTTGTCAAATTCTGAAAGGGTTTCCCGTTCCTTGGAAGAGAGGTTGTTGAACACTCTTGTATCCGTATTTCTTAGTTGGTCAATTTCCCGTGTCACTGCTGTTTCGAATGCTAGTAAGGCGGGTGGCATCGTGTGATTAGGTGGGGTAAATCTAGATTTTCTTCTCAGACCCGTATTTTTCTCCTCTTCCTCTTGTTCAGTTGCTTCTTTACTGTGTTCAAAAAAGACAGATAGTCGTAGTCTTCGGAAAAATTCAGCCATTTCAATCCTAACGTTAAAAATGTTGGTTCTGTTAGTTGGAACAAAGCCAAGTCCTTTATTTAACACATCCTCTTGGGTTTTTGTGAGTACTCTGGTACTGAGATTTAATATTCCCGAGGGGCCTTGCTCGTACTGGGTCTGGGTTCCTGTAATGTGGGGTCGTCTCTGTTTGTTTCCCATTGTACCCTTGGTCCTCTCCGGTTGTTGCCGCCTCGCCTGGGGCCTCTCCCTAAAAAAGGTTGTTGGTAGGGTTGCCAATTGTATCCAAACTGAGGAGGTTGAAAAGGTTGCTGCATGTATGGATTCCATCCAAATGGGGGTGGTTGTTGATACTGGCCCATTTGTTGGTATACTCCCCGATTTCTTCTGGATCTGTTTCCTCTTTTCCAATTCTTTCCCTTCCGTTCTTCAAAGGACGAGTCACTGGAATATTTTTCAGATCCTGTGCTTTCCGTGTCTGAGAGATCTGATCTTTCTTTTTCTGTGGGGTTGTAATCTTCCTTTGAGTATGGAAAAGTCTTTTCAAATTGGAACCTTTTTAGGTCCTTTTGGAATTTTGTGATTTTAGCTTGAGTTAGGTATTCTTTGTATTCATTTATGATTTTGTTGTTTTCTTCCAGTTTCTTTTTGAATTGTGCAATCGTTATTTGAGTTTTTAATCCATTTTCCAATGTCTTAATTTCTATGAGGAGGGCGTCAGAAAGTCTCTTCGCTGTCTTAATAATTAAAACCAACCAATCTCTGGTACATTTCCAAGCGATCAGTGCCCAACAGCGTCTAAATTCTGGGTCATTGAGAAAGATTCGCGGAGAGTTTGCTACGATCAGACCGTTTGGAGCGATGTTTCCCCTTAAATATTCGGTCATAATCGCTCCGTGTAGTAGGGTTTTTAGTTGGGTCCTTTTTAATTCAGTTAATGAATCCCAATCCCCATTATTTTGGATTACCTGTGTAAGTGTGGTGTCGGAGATTAATGATGGTTGCGCTAGGATAGATGATATTTCGTCATCATCATAGGCTAATCCTTCTGCCATATTCAAACCCTTTTGTGGATCACTATATGGGGGTTGCCTAAGCTATTCCTGCAGGGATTCCCTTTAACAAAAGATTTTTTTGTAGGGGTCCCCTACCCTTTCCTAAAGGGTCGTGATATTGGCTCTCAGGGCTGTGGAGGCCCCTCAAAACTCTTTTTCACGTGTGGAGAGTGAGAAAATGAATCTAACAGTTGCGTTCTCCCAATGCAACTTTTTTTCACTAAGGACAACTGTAGCCTGAGACTGTATTCCCCGTCCGGGGGTACAGTTTTTTCGAGATGGTCCTACTGTACTTGCGTCAGTTGGAATATCAAAGATATTGACGGAAACGCCTCACTCACATAATAGTGACATGCTTCATCATCGGCGTTACCTCCACACCCAGATAAGGTGATACTATCTGGGCGGACTCAACCATAGATATACCGGGAGTTCTGATAAGTAGGTCACTGGTTTAAGAGGCGAACCAGATTTTTTGGTGCATACGTTAAAAATACCTACAAGTGTACCTCCTCTTGATCCTTTATTCTGAGGCACTTGTGATATCGATAAAAGCCTAATGTTGGGTTTTTTTTGAACATTAGTGTGTTCAATTTTACCCTCTGTTCAATGCCAACATGTTTCGGCCCTCCCTAAATAGCCCAGTCGGGTCTGGGGCCTTCGTCAGGGCGTGGTGTTTATAAAGCCTACTTATGAGTCCTAAATCGGGCTTCTTACATGTGTTCCATGCACACCAAGTGTGAGGCCTAGTGCACTCACCTGTATGTCTTTTGTTCGAACTCCAGTAGTATTTCTATAAGGAGTAAAAAAGATCTCTTTAATATACACTCTCATCTCTAATTCATGTATTCCATGACTTCTGTGCAGCTATAGTGCTCATAAGTTTTTCAATGATATTGAGTGATTTAGTGCCAACTGACTACGTGCTCACTATTCATTTGTATGTGAGACTATTTGTTCGTGTTACATATATTTATGCCATCTCCATTATATTTGCAACCTCAAAAAATGACTTCCACCGCCTTTAGTGATGATCTAATCCATATTTGTGATGTTTATAGAAAAACACGAAGTTCTTCTTAGTTTGTTGGGGACATAGCGATTGTTTAACCTTGGGATCCGAACCATCGGTGTGTAATAGACCCCCTCGGGTTTCAGTTGTGACCACACATGCCCTACTTCTGGGTGGTCTTTATGTGCTCTTAACCTTAGGTTCTAGCAGCGTGTTGAGTGCTCATATCACTATTATTGTGTGTGAATTCAACTAACAATTCTTTAAAATATAGCACCCTGCTTGGTGCAATGCTCACCTACTGGTGGATGCTATTAAGCATCATGCAGGCTGGAGTGTGTCAAAGGTGGCGTCCTGTAGTCACACACTGCATTAAATAACAAGGGTTTTAGTTATTCAAAACATCCTGTCTTTTCCCTTCCGTTTGTATGTGTGTCTCCGACCTTTGAACTCCCACTAGGTCTATTAATTATTCACATGCCCTTGTATAGTAGACACATGGTGAAAGATGAGGGATTCGTGTAGGCATTATTACAAAAGTCCGCTCACTTCTATTCTCCCCTATATGGTGATTCTACCTCCATTATTATGGCTGATTATATACTTTCTCTGTAATTTCCGCCCTCGATTTGCTACATCTTGCGGACTATTCTCCCCTGACCATGTCCCTCTAGGTCATGGGAGTAGTAAAGTCCCGCTGTCATTGTATGTTCTTGATTTTGATTGTCAACATGTTACAAAACCTTGTTGGTCTTCTATGCGTTCTGAGCACTCGTTCACATCCCCATTCCGGTTGTCTAGGTGAACCGTTTTACCGTATTACTCGTGATTCGCTAGGGTTAACGTTTACATGCAAACAACAAACAGTGGGCGTGTGACACTTATTTCCTCTTAAATACAAGCACCTGTTCACGTCCCCTTTTCCCGTTCTACTATGCGAATCCGGTTTTAGCATACTACTCAGTAAACCGCTTTGGTCTATGTTATATCATAAGCTATTATAGCAGGATGTTCCAAACTTACTTCGTCAAGGATCCGCCACCGCCGATCTGCCTAGTACACCAACTCGCCTGCCGTCGAATGATGATGGCACTTCCTCGGCTTGTTTTAAACCTTGCTCCTGATTGGTTTGTCTGGCGCTCTATCCCGTCGCGTGTTTCCTCTATCGTCAATCGGAGGACTACTCGGCTCGCGGGAAGTGCTGCGTTTGTATTCTGGGTGATCATGGGTATTGTAGTTTATAGCGGTTTTTTACGCGTTTTCTGTGGGACACCTTTATTCCGATCACCTGTCTCATATGTTAGCGTGCTCCTGTTAGTGTTCAGGGACTAAAGCGCTTCGTTGGGATTATGTGCATCAATGTAATTCTGGTGTTAAACCACGTATTTTTTATGTATACACCAGCACAACAAATTCACCCTCGCTTTTGGAAATGTACTCAGAAAAAGCCGGAATAAATGTATAACTAGTTAGATACCTTTCCGATCCTGTGGACCTGGGCCATTTGTTGTTTTCAATGTTTGGTTGGTGGTAGGTCTAAATTGTCTTTCATGTTCAGTTTCTCACTCTCCGCTCCTCGTTGTTGTTCCTGATCCGGTATACGGGAGCCAGCCTACTTTGTGTCCTGCATTAAGGTCTACGTACTTTGATGTTGTTTTTAAACAAATTTTTTTGCCCATTGGCCTCAAGCGTCTGCCATCAGATAATGGTTATTTAGAGCTAACTCAAGGTTGTCCACGGTATTTCTTCATTCAATCCTTGTGTTGTGCTAGACATGCGGTAGATCCATCGCTGTTCCAATTTAAATAGTTGTTTCTCAGTACTGTTGTTCGGTAACTTTTCGATTACTGTCCATGTGAAGTCATTTTCATTATGTTCAGTAGTCAGGAAGTGACGCATCATTTTTGTTATCGTTTTCCCACATCTGAATGTGCTCCGGTGTTCATTAATACGGACCTTGACTTTTCTAGTCGTCATTCCTACATACTTCTGGTTACAAATGCAGGTCATTACATACACCACATTCTTGCTGTTACAGTTGCTAAAGGAGCGTTGCTCCCAAGGGGTTTGTAAACCCACGTCGATCGTCTTACTGGCTTGTGTCAGCCGACACACATTACATGATCCACATGGGAAATGTCCGACCACCTCTGGTAGGTTCCACAATGTATTTTGTTGTCCTTGTCTTGTTGGTAACTTCGGGCGGGTATGTACAACAGAATCTTTTATCGATTTCCCTCTTTTGAAAGCAAACAACGGTTTTTCCAGTTTCAGGCCCCCTGAGTTCAAGGTTTTCCAATGTCGTAAGACAATTTTCTTTATTCTATTTGAGTCTGTTCCGAAGGTGGTAACACACACAATTCTTTTTTGTTCTGGTCTTACTACCGGTTCCAGAAGTCCTTCTCGGTTGTTATTTTTGGCCCTTCTATATGCTTGTTTTACTAGTCTCTCTGGGTATGTTTTGGTCTTTAATTTATTAAATAGTTGTTTTGCATGGGTTTCATACTTGGTTTTGTCTGAACAGTTTCTCCTCAGTCTTAAGAACTGCCCTACCGGCAAATTGTCTTTTAATGCCTTTGGATGGAAACTGTCATATCTTAATAAGTTATTTACATCAGTTGGTTTGTAAAACACTTCAGTTTCCAATGTTCCTTCCTTTGCCCAGATTTTCAGGTCCAGGAATGTTATTGAGTCTCCTTTCAAAGTCATGGTAAATTTCAGATATTCATCCCTAGTATTCAACCATGTAAGGAAGTTTTGTGCTTCATTTTCCTCTCCTCTCCAAATTATAAAAATATCATCTATGAATCTCTTCCAGACATTCAGATTCATCTGATATGGATTCGTCTCATTGAAGATGTATGTAGTCTCGAAATCATGGACGTAAAGGCAGGCAATGCTTGGGGCACAGGTCATGCCCATGGAAGTTCCGTGGGTTTGGAGAAAGTATTCGCCCTCAAATTCAAAATAGTTCTTTGTTAGGGCTAGTCTTGCACAATCCACCACGAACTGAATCGGTGTTATAGCCGTCCATGTTTCTTGTCTTAGTAATTTTTCAATCACTCTTAAAGAGGCCTCTTGTGGAATGCTGGTATACAGCGCTTCTACGTCCAATGTGATTAAGAGGTCTGTTGCTGGTTGGAAACTTAAAGACTGGAGTTTACGCAAGATGTCTTGGGTGTCTTTTAAATAGGATGGCATTTTCTCTACCAGTGGTCTCAAGAAGTGGTCTGTGAATTTGGAAAGAGGTTCCAAAATGGAACCAATGCCAGAGACTATTGGTCTACCTGGGGGAGGATTTTTATTTTTATGAACCTTTGGGAGGATATAAAAATAAGGAATCCTGGGATCCATTTCTTTCAAGAAGTTTTCTTCTGTTTTAGTGATCCACCCCTCCTCTCCTGCTTTAGTTACCATCTCACATATTTCTTTTTTCAAATCTGTAGTCGGGTCTCTCGGTAACCTTCGATAGTTCCGGGGTTCATTCAAGAGTTTCAGACATTCACCTCTGTAAACTTCGATTGGTAGAATCACCGTTGCTCCCCCCTTGTCCGCAGGTTTTATAATCACATCCTGCATCTTGTCAAATTCTGAAAGGGTTTCCCGTTCCTTGGAAGAGAGGTTGTTGAACACTCTTGTATCCGTATTTCTTAGTTGGTCAATTTCCCGTGTCACTGCTGTTTCGAATGCTAGTAAGGCGGGTGGCATCGTGTGATTAGGTGGGGTAAATCTAGATTTTCTTCTCAGACCCGTATTTTTCTCCTCTTCCTCTTGTTCAGTTGCTTCTTTACTGTGTTCAAAAAAGACAGATAGTCGTAGTCTTCGGAAAAATTCAGCCATTTCAATCCTAACGTTAAAAATGTTGGTTCTGTTAGTTGGAACAAAGCCAAGTCCTTTATTTAACACATCCTCTTGGGTTTTTGTGAGTACTCTGGTACTGAGATTTAATATTCCCGAGGGGCCTTGCTCGTACTGGGTCTGGGTTCCTGTAATGTGGGGTCGTCTCTGTTTGTTTCCCATTGTACCCTTGGTCCTCTCCGGTTGTTGCCGCCTCGCCTGGGGCCTCTCCCTAAAAAAGGTTGTTGGTAGGGTTGCCAATTGTATCCAAACTGAGGAGGTTGAAAAGGTTGCTGCATGTATGGATTCCATCCAAATGGGGGTGGTTGTTGATACTGGCCCATTTGTTGGTATACTCCCCGATTTCTTCTGGATCTGTTTCCTCTTTTCCAATTCTTTCCCTTCCGTTCTTCAAAGGACGAGTCACTGGAATATTTTTCAGATCCTGTGCTTTCCGTGTCTGAGAGATCTGATCTTTCTTTTTCTGTGGGGTTGTAATCTTCCTTTGAGTATGGAAAAGTCTTTTCAAATTGGAACCTTTTTAGGTCCTTTTGGAATTTTGTGATTTTAGCTTGAGTTAGGTATTCTTTGTATTCATTTATGATTTTGTTGTTTTCTTCCAGTTTCTTTTTGAATTGTGCAATCGTTATTTGAGTTTTTAATCCATTTTCCAATGTCTTAATTTCTATGAGGAGGGCGTCAGAAAGTCTCTTCGCTGTCTTAATAATTAAAACCAACCAATCTCTGGTACATTTCCAAGCGATCAGTGCCCAACAGCGTCTAAATTCTGGGTCATTGAGAAAGATTCGCGGAGAGTTTGCTACGATCAGACCGTTTGGCGCGATGTTTCCCCTTAAATATTCGGTCATAATCGCTCCGTGTAGTAGGGTTTTTAGTTGGGTCCTTTTTAATTCAGTTAATGAATCCCAATCCCCATTTTTTTGGATTACCTGTGTAAGTGTGGTGTCGGAGATTAATGATGGTTGCGCTAGGATAGATGATATTTCGTCATCATCATAGGCTAATCCTTCTGGCATATTCAAACCCTTTTGTGGATCACTATATGGGGGTTGCCTAAGCTATTCCTGCAGGGATTCCCTTTAACAAAAGATTTTTTTGTAGGGGTCCCCTACCCTTTCCTAAAGGGTCGTGATATTGGCTCTCAGGGCTGTGGAGGCCCCTCAAAACTCTTTTTCACGTGTGGAGAGTGAGAAAATGAATCTAACAGTTGCGTTCTCCCGCAAGGTAAAGGTATCTAACTAGTTATACATTTATTCCGGCTTTTTCTGAGTACATTTCCAAAAGCGAGGGTGAATTTGTTGTGCTGGTGTATACATAAAAAATACGTGGTTTAACACCAGAATTACATTGATGCACATAATCCCAACGAAGCGCTTTAGTCCCTGAACACTAACAGGAGCACGCTAACATATGAGACAGGTGATCGGAATAAAGGTGTCCCACAGAAAACGCGTAAAAAACCGCTATGTTATGTTATGTTAGTGCTATTTGTATTGCGCACGGCTGCTCCAGCGAAGGAGCGTCCCGGCGCACCGACAAGGTGGCGAACACAACACAACTGGGGAACAGAAATAATTATTAAGAAATTGGGGAGTGCAGGATTTAACAAAGCTCAGAAAATAAATGAGTTTTAGCGGCCTTGCGGAAGGAGAGCAGGTCACCAAAGGTCCGGAGTTTCAAAGGGAGAGCGTTCCAGAGTGCGGCTGCCCGCACCTTAAAAGAGCGACCCCCCACCCGACTGAGTTTGAACCGAGGGGCTACCGCTAATTCTTGGTCTAGCGAGCGCAGAGTGCGGCCCGGGATGTAAGGGCGCAAGAGTTGGTGCAGTAAGGGAAGTGATAGGCCCTTCAGAATTTTGAAGGAAAGGCACAAAACTTTAAAGTGGATCCGCTGCCTAACGGGTAACCAATGCAAGGCTCGCAAAGATTGACCGGCCGAGCAAAACCTAGGAAGACCTATGATCGCTCTGGCCGCAGCGTTCTGCACTCTTTGAAGTCGGGTTAACTCAGCCTGGTTTAATCCTATAAAAAGGGAGCTGGCATAGTCCAGCCGTGCCAAAACCGTTGCTTGCACCACCAATTGACGAGTTGCGGCATCGAAGTATTTAAGGGCAGGGCGCAGATTGCGCAGGATGCCGAAGCAGCAAGCCGCCGTCCTTTTGGTGTGGCCAACGAAGTTGAGGGAAGGGTCCAGCCAAACACCAAGGTTTTTGATCTCCGCAACCGGAGTGGGGGTCGGCCCCAACTCAGAGGGCCACCAAGTATCTCCCCATAGGTCCGTCCGCTTCCCAAAGATCATCACCTCCGTTTTTTTGGCGTTTAGTTGGAGACAGTTGGACGTCATCCAACCAGCCACCGCCCTGAGTCCTTCTCTGAATCTTGGGGCATCCACCCCCGAGTCCCCGCTGATCGTGACCGCTAGCTGGGTGTCATCTGCGTACGACACCATGGTCATACCACAGAGCTTCACAACCTCAGCCAGCGGCCTCACGTAGATGTTAAACAACGTGGGGCTCAGTGAGGAACCCTGTGGGACCCCAAGAGACAGACTATGACATTTGGACTGGTAGGGCGGGGACGCCACACAGAAGGAACGATCCCTGAGAAACGAACGGAACCACTGGTGTGCAGTGCCGATCACCCCTATCTCCTCAAGACGTTGCAGGAGAATGTCATGGGAGACCGTGTCAAAGGCGGCGCTTAGGTCTAACAAAACAAGCGCCGCCGTTTGACCTGCATCCAGAACTACCCGAAGGTGCTCGACCATAGATAACAGTGCTGTCTCCGTACTGTGGCCAGCCCGAAAACCATTCTGGGTGTCGTCCAGAATGTTGGCACGCAACAGATGACCAGAGAGGGCGGTGTTGACATGCGCCTCCGCGAGTTTGGCTGGCCACGGGAGAAGTGAAATCGGGCGGTAGTTCTCCGATTTTGTAGGGTCGAGAGATGGTTTTTTCAAAATGGGCATTACTACCGCATGCTTCCATTTCAAAGGCACTTGGCCTGATGATAGCGACGTGTTGATTAAGTCGCAAACCGGGCGAGCAAAAACCTGGTCTCTGAACATAGGTGGCTTGAGCGGGTCGTCCGGCGACCCCGACTTAACTCGGAGAGCCAAGGCCGTGTAAGACTCCAAAGAGAGAGAGGGGAGAGAGTCTAGCACCACCTGATCCAACCGGATGGGAGGCCCCATACTGGTTTGTGCAGTGGAGGAGGGGAAGGCCCTATATATGGTCTGGACCTTCTCCAGGAAGAAAGCCGCCAGCGCTTCACAATGAGTATTGGAGCTGATGGAGTTACCGGCCGGCTTCCTTGCCACAAGGTCTTTAAGGGCCTTAAAGATGGTTTTAACAGGATTCCCACTATTGCGAAACTCCAGAGCGTAGTATTCAGCCCGGGTTCTACAAACCGCGCGGTGATAAGACTTGACCGCAGCCATATACAGGGTTTTTTTGCTGCTGTCATACCTCTTCCTCCAGTCTCTCTCTGTACGTCTGCAGACACTTTTCAGAGCCCTCAGATTGCCATCATACCAGGGACTGGGGGCGCGGGAGCCACACTTACTGGAAACCATCGGGATAAGGGAGTCGAGGGCCCTGGTTACCCATCCGCAGAAATGGTCATAACCAGACTCCACGTTCTCCACTGCACCCAGCGGGTCGTCAGTAAGAAGGCGGTGGAGATCTTCCGCCTTTAATTTGCTCCAGCGCCGTCTGGGCATGGCTCGCAGTGGCACCTTAAGTGGGGCTTCATCAAGACTACAGTGAATGGTCACGAGTGAGTGGTCTGACCAGGTCAGGGGGAGGGGGGGGGCCACTGTAACCCCTTCTAAGTTAGAAAAAAAGGGGTCCAGAGTGTGGCCACCACTATGAGTGGGGTCCGAGACCAGCTGGAACAATTGAAGGGCCTCAAGGTCCGCCACCATCCCTCCCACAGAAGAAAGACACAAAGTGTCAAAATGGAGATTCAAATCACCAATGATAGAAAAATTGGCAGACCCTACTGCTAGTGAACTAACCGCCTCAGGGAGAGCCTCTCGAAATGCCACTGAGCTACCAGGTGGACGGTAAATCAGCAATCCTGACAAGGTAAAATGCGGAGTAACCGCAACCTTGAACAGGGCGCTTTCGCAGCCCGTGATGTTCTGCACACTCCAGGCGCAAGAATAGCACGATTTAACAGCAAGAGCGACGCCACCCCCTCTCGAAGAGCGGTTGAGCGTGTAGATGGAATACTCAACGGGGAACGCCAGATTCAATACCGTAGAATCGGTGTCTTGCAGCCATGTCTCTGTCAGACAAAAGATGTCAGGGGGGTCATTGTCCACAAGATCAGCAATATCCTGATAATGCTTGACCGCCGATCTGACGTTTAAATTCCAGATGGTGAGATGTCGCGAAGAGACCTTACTGCTTATGGCAGGCTGCACTATACAAGACCCCAAACAGGAAGGGGCTTCGAGTAGCCAGCCGCCACAAGCACAGCGATGGGGGCCACACAAAGGGTCACCGCGGACTTCGGCGCAGGGAGGCAGACAGGTATTAAATGCCAGGAGACTCTCCCTGGTATACATAAGCATGGTTAGAGATGCACCTGATGTAAATATCGCCACGAAGCCAGCGCAACCGGGCGCGGACGGACGCAGACGGGCAGGACTCTGGCACGACTCCGGCCACGCGAGGACGCGCCCGCTGCGCGATCCCGCTGCGCTAGGGGAGGAGCCTTAAATAGGTGTTCCCAGGCGTCACATGTGCATTCAAGCGCTGTCAGCTGGAAAAGCCTCAATCCACTCACCCCACTCCAAGATGTCCGCCAAAAACGAACCAGGCACCCACCCCAAGACCAGACCCGCCAAAACGGCGGTGAAGGGGCACGATTTATGGTGCAGGTAAGGGGCAATTTAAAAAAGGGTCAAAATGACCAAAACAAACAAGAAGAATATATAACGTTTTTAAAACAGCAGTTTTACTGCAAAAACGCGCAAGCGCTCTCGCAGCAGCAGCCGCCTTGTCAGGGGCTGAAAGCAGGAGGGACTCGCCCTAAATAGGTGTTCCCAGGCGTCACATGTGCATTCAAGCGCTGTCAGCTGGAAAAGCCTCAATCCACTCACCCCACTCCAAGATGTCCGCCAAAAACGAACCAGGCACCCACCCCAAGACCAGACCCGCCAAAACGGCGGTGAAGGGGCACGATTTATGGTGCAGGTAAGGGGCAATTTAAAAAAGGGTCAAAATGACCAAAACAAACAAGAAGAATATATAACGTTTTTAAAACAGCAGTTTTACTGCAAAAACGCGCAAGCGCTCTCGCAGCAGCAGCCGCCTTGTCAGGGGCTGAAAGCAGGAGGGACTCGCCCTAAATAGGTGTTCCCAGGCGTCACATGTGCATTCAAGCGCTGTCAGCTGGAAAAGCCTCAATCCACTCACCCCACTCCAAGATGTCCGCCAAAAACGAACCAGGCACCCACCCCAAGACCAGACCCGCCAAAACGGCGGTGAAGGGGCACGATTTATGGTGCAGGTAAGGGGCAATTTAAAAAAGGGTCAAAATGACCAAAACAAACAAGAAGAATATATAACGTTTTTAAAACAGCAGTTTTACTGCAAAAACGCGCAAGCGCTCTCGCAGCAGCAGCCGCCTTGTCAGGGGCTGAAAGCAGGAGGGACTCGCCCTAAATAGGTGTTCCCAGGCGTCACATGTGCATTCAAGCGCTGTCAGCTGGAAAAGCCTCAATCCACTCACCCCACTCCAAGATGTCCGCCAAAAACGAACCAGGCACCCACCCCAAGACCAGACCCGCCAAAACGGCGGTGAAGGGGCACGATTTATGGTGCAGGTAAGGGGCAATTTAAAAAAGGGTCAAAATGACCAAAACAAACAAGAAGAATATATAACGTTTTTAAAACAGCAGTTTTACTGCAAAAACGCGCAAGCGCTCTCGCAGCAGCAGCCGCCTTGTCATATAAACTACAATACCCATGATCACCCAGAATACAAACGCAGCACTTCCCGCGAGCCGAGTAGTCCTCCGATTGACGATAGAGGAAACACGCGACGGGATAGAGCGCCAGACAAACCAATCAGGAGCAAGGTTTAAAACAAGCCGAGGAAGTGCCATCATCATTCGACGGCAGGCGAGTGGTGTACTAGGCAGATCGGCGGTGGCGGATCCTTGACGAAGTAAGTTTGGAACATCCTGCTATAATAGCTTATGATATAACATAGACCAAAGCGGTTTACTGAGTAGTATGCTAAAACCGGATTCGCATAGTAGAACGGGAAAAGGGGACGTGAACGGGTGCTTGTATTTAAGAGGAAATAAGTGTCACACGCCCACTGTTTGTTGTTTGCATGTAAACGTTAACCCTAGCGAATCACGAGTAATACGGTAAAACGGTTCACCTAGACAACCGGAATGGGGATGTGAACGAGTGCTCAGAACGCATAGAAGACCAACAAGGTTTTGTAACATGTTGACAATCAAAATCAAGAACATACAATGACAGCGGGACTTTACTACTCCCATGACCTAGAGGGACATGGTCAGGGGAGAATAGTCCGCAAGATGTAGCAAATCGAGGGCGGAAATTACAGAGAAAGTATATAATCAGCCATAATAATGGAGGTAGAATCACCATATAGGGGAGAATAGAAGTGAGCGGACTTTTGTAATAATGCCTACACGAATCCCTCATCTTTCACCATGTGTCTACTATACAAGGGCATGTGAATAATTAATAGACCTAGTGGGAGTTCAAAGGTCGGAGACACACATACAAACGGAAGGGAAAAGACAGGATGTTTTGAATAACTAAAACCCTTGTTATTTAATGCAGTGTGTGACTACAGGACGCCACCTTTGACACACTCCAGCCTGCATGATGCTTAATAGCATCCACCAGTAGGTGAGCATTGCACCAAGCAGGGTGCTATATTTTAAAGAATTGTTAGTTGAATTCACACACAATAATAGTGATATGAGCACTCAACACGCTGCTAGAACCTAAGGTTAAGAGCACATAAAGACCACCCAGAAGTAGGGCATGTGTGGTCACAACTGAAACCCGAGGGGGTCTATTACACACCGATGGTTCGGATCCCAAGGTTAAACAATCGCTATGTCCCCAACAAACTAAGAAGAACTTCGTGTTTTTCTATAAACATCACAAATATGGATTAGATCATCACTAAAGGCGGTGGAAGTCATTTTTTGAGGTTGCAAATATAATGGAGATGGCATAAATATATGTAACACGAACAAATAGTCTCACATACAAATGAATAGTGAGCACGTAGTCAGTTGGCACTAAATCACTCAATATCATTGAAAAACTTATGAGCACTATAGCTGCACAGAAGTCATGGAATACATGAATTAGAGATGAGAGTGTATATTAAAGAGATCTTTTTTACTCCTTATAGAAATACTACTGGAGTTCGAACAAAAGACATACAGGTGAGTGCACTAGGCCTCACACTTGGTGTGCATGGAACACATGTAAGAAGCCCGATTTAGGACTCATAAGTAGGCTTTATAAACACCACGCCCTGACGAAGGCCCCAGACCCGACTGGGCTATTTAGGGAGGGCCGAAACATGTTGGCATTGAACAGAGGGTAAAATTGAACACACTAATGTTCAAAAAAAACCCAACATTAGGCTTTTATCGATATCACAAGTGCCTCAGAATAAAGGATCAAGAGGAGGTACACTTGTAGGTATTTTTAACGTATGCACCAAAAAATCTGGTTCGCCTCTTAAACCAGTGACCTACTTATCAGAACTCCCGGTATATCTATGGTTGAGTCCGCCCAGATAGTATCACCTTATCTGGGTGTGGAGGTAACGCCGATGATGAAGCATGTCACTATTATGTGAGTGAGGCGTTTCCGTCAATATCTTTGATATTCCAACTGACGCAAGTACAGTAGGACCATCTCGAAAAAACTGTACCCCCGGACGGGGAATACAGTCTCAGGCTACAGTTGTCCTTAGTGAAAAAAAGTTGCATTGGGAGAACGCAACTGTTAGATTCATTTTCTCACTCTCCACACGTGAAAAAGAGTTATCCTGGACATTCCCCGCCGCAGCCACATCTCTAGCCACCTGAGAGACCTTCACTGGCTCCCGATCATCAAATAAATCACCTTCAAACTCCTCATGCACGCCTACAAAGCCCTCCACAATACCGAACATGCATACCTCAAACACTGCCTCTCCTTCCACACACCCACCAGACTTCTCCGCTTTGCCGAACTAGCACTGACTACTGTCCAACGGATCCTTAAGACCTCGGCTCGAGGAAGATTCTTCTCCTATCTCGCAGCAAAGACCTGGAACTTCCTGCCTCTGCATTTCAGGCAATCACCGTCACTGCCTCAATTCAGGGAGGCCATTAACAGCTGGCTATTCCACTGAACTGCATACCCCCCACACGTCTTCAGACCCGAACGGGTGATTAGTCGCACTTTACAAAAACCCTGATAGATTGACAATGTCAACAGAAACTCACAACAACTCCACTGTCACCTCTGAGCTCAAGAACAAGCTGGTGCACTGCATTTTGTCATATCAAAGTACAGGACCATTAAAGCAAACACTGGATTGAAAACAGAGTTCTGCAATGTGCTGCTGGGGGGAGCCACTGAAAATGAAATCCATCGAAGACAGTATTGGACCAAATTCAGCTATAGTAATAGCATTTACATGAATTTGGGAAGTGGTTCTGAAATGGTACACATCTAGAACAGGGTCTGTTTTAAGAAACTAAGAACCTATCAGACATCCATCTCCAGGAAACCACCAGGTAATCAGTAAAGTAGATTCAGGTTATACACGAGCCTACACTTGGGTCAAGTGGAAATAACCTTCTAAAGACATTTTGACCTCCAAGGGAGTGAGGAGGAAAACTCTTTACTCTGCTGATAGATTATGGAGAGAGGGTCCAGACCAGCTGGCAGCCCAAAAGGACCACTGCAGCTCCTCTGTTTTCTCAAGAGGATGCTGATCTTTCGCTCATCCCTTCGAATCTGCGGGAGCTGTAACGCCTCTGGTGCAAGGCTGTGCTGTATAAGGTCACACATGCAAAGAATGATCGCAGAACCCACTTCATCAAGTAAAATTGCGAACCGCATAATGAGGAACTGTGGTGTGTGCGTTATTCAGTGAATTTGACTAAATATTACCATTTCTCTCACTGTATATCTGGCAGCAGTAGGTTTGCCTCGTATTTTATTTCTGTTTGTATCACTTGTCTATTCTATGAGCCCTATTTCTTAAAAACGTAGCTTAGTATTTTTGAGGCTTGGAATGTGTAAAAAAGTATTACAACATTTTTAACTGTGCGTTTTATGTTTTAGGACCGTCCTAAACAACACAAAAACAGGGTCCTACTGGAAGTAAAGATATTCAAAACATAATATTCACAGGTTTTACAACAGAAACCATCATGATAAGAAGTACTGCAAGCACAGACCACAAAAGGACAGGTCTGCCTACCTTGTCTGTGATGTGTCGGCTGAGAAGGACCCAGACTGCAGCGCCACCTTGTGGGCACTTGACCTCCAGTCTGTACTGGGGATTGTTAGCCAGGCTGTAGGCATCTTTCACTGGGCCTTGCTTTGCGTCCCACGTGCTATAAACAGGCAAACGTTTATTTATTAATTTTAAAAGAAATAGCGCCGAATGCTTTCAACTCATAAAAATACCATACAGTAATAATTATAGTACAGATCAGAAATACACTCATTTTACTGCACATACAAAATTCTAAGAAGCCGATATGATGTCGGAACAACTCTCCCAGCGCTGCTTAATTGTCCAGAGCGAAGGATGCGTCATGGAAGGAACAGTAACAAGGGTCACAACTCCAGCATAATAAATAACCGAATGATCTCGTAGAAGAAAAATGGAAATAACAACTAACAGTGAAATACTGGCTGGCAGCAGAAGAGGATACAGGGGATACCTGTTCGCAAACCAGACTCAGCTCCTTCTACACCTACTGGCCTTCGAACACGTGTGCAATGTGCGATGCGACCTTTGCACAAGGAGGTCAAAACCAACTGCTCATGCGCAGGACGACGAACAGCACCTCCCAACAAATGATTCATTAGGCGGGTAGTTATTTGCAAATCCTGAGAACAGCTATGAATACAGGGATGGTGGCCGTCAGGGGACGTCCAGCTCCTCGTTCGCATTCACACATTTTTTATGGGGGGTGGTGGTGGGGGGGGGGGGGGCAGCACATGTCATTCAAAGGGAGATGTGCTATTTAGAAAAAAGAAAAAAGAAAAAATATTCTGGGAAGACATCATGGGGAACCTGCAATTGTCTACGACCCTCCTGCGCGCTCCCCCAAGGCTGCTTAACACGATTCACAAAGGGCAAGGTATCCCCTGGGGCAGCTTCCGCTCTGCAAATCATAAACAGCCTCAAGTAGGCTTCCTTGTCTGAGCAATCGATTACAAAAAGCAAATACGTCACAAGCGAAAAACCACGTAATTACTTCGTGACTCAGTTAGGAGGAGACGCCCCTTTTACAAGTCCATCCTAATCGCAATTCAGAAGGTGTTGCAGAAAACCTTCTGCGAGTCAAAAACACCTTTCTTCCTTGCAACAGGCTTAGTCCTCAAAAACAAACATTTGCAGCTGCAAACCCTCTGATTTTGCGAACTGCAGATGCTGCAGCCATCAAAGTGATTCATACAGGAGGTGAGTGGTCAGCGGGGCACTTTACTGGATCCTTCAGGGGCTATAGGACTCTACGATTTGGTTTGATGATGGAGCCAGTTATTGCGTGGCAGATCCACTGCCCATTTACACCCACTCCCAAAAGGCACAGCGTGCCAGGGGCGGCTCCTTAGTTATAGCTGAGGAGCGTCGCCCCACTGGCCAGAGCCACGTGATAAAAAAAACAAAAAAACCCCAAAAAACTGCTTAGTATAATTTTTTTCCACTGGCACTGCCGAGTGGCCCGAGTCTAGGGCGGGGCCATTTTCTTTGTTGATAGCAGATTAATCAGGGAGGAGGAGAGTTGCACACTGTTAATGCGCATGTCGGTTTGGCTGGCATTCTTAGGCTGGGCAAACTGACATGCGCACTTAGGTTTCAGATGGGTTGTAGAAACGCCACAGGCTCCTATGCACTGCCTGAGCGGCAAACCAGACCGCTCAGACCAATCCTGGTGCTGCTCTCATGCTCGGTTTAGCATGAGATCCGCACCGGGTTAGGTGGGGAGTCTGGGAGCTTTGTGCAAGGCACGAGGAAGAAGCAGGACTCTGGCAGGGCCAGGTAAGTCCTTTATAGGCCGAGCCTTAGCAGCGCGTGAGCTGCTGCGAGGCATGCAGTATTGGAGTATGGACTTGAAGCCCCACCTACTCACCACCCATATTTTTGATTGGCTTGTGTCATTGTCCTTTGTAAATGTTGGCTTCCACTTCGTTATGGGGCTTGTTAGTCCTTCCTTGGTACCGCCTTGTCTGCATTTGTTACCTCCCATAATGACTGGACCTGTTACTTGTCTAGTTACACGGTCTGCGTTTCAAGTCAGTGAGCACTATTTTGTTAATAATGGTGACAATGGCGGATGCTTCTTGTATTTGCAGCTGCCCACAAGTGGCTGCCCCCTCCCCCCACAGCATTCAAGGGACAATGGCAGCCTCTTTCTGTTTTTAAAAATGTTAAGCTAAACACAGCGTCCGCTTCAGGGACACAGCGTTAGGTTTAATTGTATTTTTTTTAGCTTGAATGTTAAGTGCGGCGCCCGCTTCAAGGACGCCGCATTCTGTTAAATTTTTTAACTTGAATGATGAGTGCAGCGCCTACTTCAGGGACGCCGCGCTCTGTTTCATATTTTTTTTTAAATTAACTTCAATGGTGGGCGCGGTGCCCGCTTCAGGGGCACCACGCTCTCTGTAATGCAATAGGTCTTGCATTTTCCAAACTTTGACCTATTGGTATTGTAAATGACAATGCCTTTTATTATTATAAAAGGCATTGCCATTTAAATGACAATGTGTTGTCATTTACAATACCAAGAGCTCAAAATCTCGCAATTGAAAGACCTATTGCATTGCAAATGCTTGTGTTCTTTATTTCTTCCCTCGCGTTACCCCAAAACTTGGTTTCAGTATCAGCCGCTGCACCCGTTGTCGCTCATATTGTCACTCACTAGCCCCTGCACTTTAACATAGTACCGGAAAATGTGGACCCGGACAGATATTGACATCAGGATGAGAAAAAAAAAATTATACAGGGAAATAAAGAAACTGGGGCAGTGGGGAGACTGGCAGTGATACAGAAAAGCACAGGCACTGGACTGGACTGGATGAGGCAACATGGGACAGGGTTAGAAACACTGGGACATCGGGGCACAGGACTGTGGGACCTCAAGTATGGAGGAGCACAGTGAGACATGGGCACAGGTAGATTCAGGAGGACACTGGAGGAAGGCTAGATATGTAGAGGAGGGCAATGCAACACTACAGCAACTGGGCAATCCTTGAGAGAAGCAGTGCTTGTTGTTTCTTGAACTATACGTGTGAGGTACAATGTTGGATATGGTAGACCCAAACACACCATAAAAGGTTTCTCCAGGCACTTTTAGTACTTTAGAAGGTAAACAACTCTCATTCTATGATGTAGTAAAAGTAATATGTTAGCACAGCAGGCAAAGGTTTTTAACTAACATCTGCAGCTTTGAAGGCTAGTTGAACTGCCTGCAATTCCAACACACCGAAGTGGTGCAGATGCTCCTAAGGGGATTAATGAACCTGAATTTTGAACCCTATCATGTGTGCGCCCCATCCCATGAGGGATGCATTCATTGTGATGGTCACCTTCCGTTCTAGGTCTAGAAATTATCTACCCAGTAAAAGATTTGATCTATTCCACTACAGTCATTTGTGCCACTCTGTATCAACACTAGATCCAGCCCCCAGTGAACTGTGACGATTGTGCGGGTTAATATTCCTACAACATTGGGAAGCAAAGCTTTGAACTGGCACCCCAAATCTCATGTCCTGTATCAATTCGGAGAGTGGAAGTAGGTGTCCTGAGGCTTTGCCATGTAGTCTCTATGCTGCTCGCATTGAAATGGTTGGTAATAATCTAGAAGTTGATTAACAGTAAATCGATCATGGCAAGGAGAGTTCTGTCTTCCTTGAGGATGATGAAATACAATGAGTGCACCTCTTATCCTCACTGCAGTACAGCAACGGTCTCTACAGCCACTTTGAGTAAGGATGTCACCTTTTCCAATAGCAGCAGAGATGCAGGTTGCTGATTTTGTGATGCTAAAGTGGATAATTTGGGGTTTCATATGGAATTCAAGACAATGAATATCCTTGGGTTATGGTGAAAAGTGTGACTTGTCTGTGTTTATGGCCTCCTACTGTGGGAAGTAAAAACTTAGACTTCCCCTGACTTATGTTTTGTGGTGGAGGCACATGCAAAAAGCCACTGCTTTGGCACTCTAAAACCTTATGCATCCTTGTTTAGAAATCTGCGTGTTATAAACTTGATGTGAGCTGGCGGTTTTGCTCCTAGTTTGAAGATCTTCTTTGGCCATGGTGAAAAGTATGTTTCTGCTGTTGGTTTACAATACCTTTAGACTTTTCTGTTTCCAAATCTGTCTTGATCTTCTCTAGCACCTCATCAACCTCTAGCCTGAAAAGTTAATCACCATCAAAGGTAGAGTGAGGAGATGGTGCTTAACTTCTTGGTGTAGCCATAAAATATGTAGCCATGTGTGGTTCCAAATGAGGACGGACGTGCTGATTTATTGGGAGGCTGGATCAGTGGCATCCAAAGAGCACCAAATGCTAAGGCTGGAGATTATTTTGCTCCACTAGACAATCTCCTTAGACCATTTAGGCAGCCATCCGGCAGATATTGCAATAGTTGCTCCAGCTCCTCCCATGGGGGTCTATCGCGCTTTGCCAATAGGGCTATAAAGTTGACAGTAGAATATTTGTGTAGCTGGACATACGGCTACCCGCTTGCAGGTTGCATGAAGATTTTTGTTTTCTTTATCTGTGGGCGGAGTGTCACCAGTCTCTTGCATGAAACCTAATTTCCTTGCTCTGTGCACCGCCTCTGAGTCTGGGAAAGCATGGGGTCTGACGAGGAGAGGGTGAAGTGAAAAATACTTGATCTTCCTCTCGACGCATGTTGTGCACTGTGACAGTATCTATACGTTCACTGTGCAACTTATATCAAGTCTTAAGCGTAGGCAAGTACTGTTTAGTTTTCTTGGAGAGGAATATTGTGTTGGTGCTGCCTCAGTGATACCAGTTTGAAATGCAATGTTTCATCAGGTTGAGAAGCCTTTGCTCTTGGTAGGGAGGCAGTGAATTTGTAGTTATGGCACCCTCTTAAAGGAAGAGTTAGGACGAGTTGGCAATGGGAACGTTGGTGCTGGGAAAATAGCTATCTTTTTTTCTAAATATGAAAAGTTTTAATTGCAGGTGATACAGCCTCTTCAAATGTAAGCTTGTGCTTTTCTGAAATGGTGACCGAGAAGTGTGTGCAGTTTGCACTACAATGTGGCCTGTTTCCATCAATAAAGATGGTCCATTGCTGAGCATCAGCCAAGGTGGCTGGACAGATTACATTCTCTCTCTTTATATGCCTTTTTCAGTTCTGAAGTTTTTGTGGGAGTCTAATACTTTTTGAATCTTCTCAGTGCTGGAGTTTGAAACTTTTCTGGTGGGCAATATAGCTGTCGGCCCGACTGCAGAAGTCTAGCCTTTTGTTGAGTATTCTCCTCACATAACTCCTCACACTGCTTAAGAAATGTCCCTTTGTATAAAGAGTTGAAACCCCAATCTTTTGCGGGATGGTTCTCAGCAAGTTGCAAGGCTGAACCCTGTCTAGAGTTGACCTTCAAGGTTGGCCCTCAATGCAGAATGTGGAAACCTAATGTGTAGTCTTGGTTGTGGGCACAGTTGGAGGAAGTGAGCATGGACCTTGCTCTCTAGAGATGCGTGTACTCCATTACTGCTGACTTTCTGGCTTTCCAGATGGTTTCCCCTGATTGACATCAGACTCAAAGCCATCAACGTGTTCGCAAACAGTTATGCTGGCAGACGTTGTAGAGCAATAGTGCACTGTGTCCACCTTCTATCTCTTTGGTTGTTGGAATAAAAATTATGCTTTTGCATTGTTTTACGGAGGTTAGCATTCACTGCGCCATTTTGCGTATCGGAGCCTTTTCGTATCATGAACTAAACCAATCCTTTGCCATTTCCAAGAAACGGCCTTCTCTAGGTTATGTTTCTGCGGAGCGGAGTTCTGCTACACTACACTAATGAATACACTGTTCTTATTAGCATAACCTTTCCTGTTAGATATAGGCTTTCTCCCTATTGTCTAGTGGTGGGTACAGGCAGACAATGTGTGCCCGGCCTCAGAATCGAAACCTGGCATATGACAGGGAAAAACAGGAAAATGGAGTTGAATGTGAAGATAGAAGGTTTGGATTACATATTGATAAATCGTATGTGGTTCAGGAAGATGACACTTTTGTGAAAGAATTGTTAGATACTCGACCCCTGCCTCCGTATGCCACGCAAATAATATATCCCACTGTTTCAGTGCCCTCACAATCGCCCGTTACAGTTATGTCCACTGTCTCTACTGCGGTTATGTCGACTGCTGTGGCTTTGGCTCCTCCTCCTCTTTCTTCTGTTTATTTGCAGTCTGTGGCCACAGTGACTGTTAGTACTCCTGCCACACCTATTGTCTCAGCATCCCTCTCGCCAGCTCTTTCTCCCGCGACACAACCCTCAGCAACTATAGTGCCCGTTACTTCTGTTGCTACTCCCACTGTGGTTTTTCATCCTCCGACATTAGTAAGTAGTGGGACACCGGTACGTGGATTTGAAGATAGGGATTGGATGAAATTTAAGGAGTGCATGGGACCGTTAGTGCGATCTGATGTGGGAGATGATGAGAAACCGGTAATAGCCAATCAGGCTGCACAGTGGGCTCGTAATCCTATTTATAGTGTAGAGGATGTCTGGGCGAATATCACAGATTTTGAGCCCTTTATACAACAGCATGCCCTTAAACACATGTACGCTACTTTAATTGGTCTTTGGCAACAGTATTTTGCAGCAGAAGCCCCCTAAATTTTATATGACATTAGGGATCAAATGTGTATTAGTAAATTGGGACCAGAATAAGTCTTTGCTAATGTTACAACAATAATAGCTTATAGGGGAAGACTACATGGGAAAAGTCCTAGGTCGGTGTCCCACTTTCCGATGCGGGAGGTTCTTCCTATATATCATCCAGGGTTGCCGGAATTGACGGATGGCCGTGGTAATATTACTAGGGCGAGGGTGGCAGCAATGGATTTATACTCTGTGGAAAAGAAATGAAGTTTTGTCTTTTAAGACTAATTTGCCTGAGCCTAGGAAAAATCCTACTGAATATTATAAAGAAATGACTGAAGCTGCCTCTTCCACTGTAATGACTCTTGCTGATATTGAAATATTTTTTGGTTAACTGGTTCCGGTTGATATTTGGATGCAGGTGCACACGCAAGATCATGTTGTGGAATTGGGAGGTACATGGGATCAAATTAAAGCATGAGACCAGGAAAGAAAGCCGGGTGATAAGCCCCGGATGGAAATTTTGGCAGTGCCAGGTCGTATTAATACCTATATGCATTCCATTATTCTGCCAAGAAAAGTAGATTGGGATAAATTGACGGCTTGTCGACAAAAGAAAGATGAGTGTGTCTGATTTTTTCACTCAGTTTGAAGGTACGTTTTTGGATTACAGTGGGCAGGATTTGTCAATTGCGGGAGGCGTCTGGATGTGATTTGCTTCTAATCTGTTTCCTGAAACTGCGACTCGATTGCAGGCCTCTGAAAGTACTTGGTCCATCTCTTCCACCTCTGTCATTTCAAATATGGCACATTATTATGAGGATAGGGATAATGAGGAAAAGGAGAGGACAGAGAAAATGCATAAGGATTTAAAGATGAAGGTGTTGTTACAGCAGGCTTTTAGAGGGAATGGCAGAAGACGTGGAGGTCCTGCCCAATAGCGTCCACGCACATGTAGGCAGTCAAACACTACGCCCCTGGGTTCGAATCAGTGTGCGTACTGTAAAGAGGAGGGACATTGGCATAGCGAGTGCCCTGTGCTTTTGCAAAAGGTAGTGGTCCACAGAGGACGAGGTTCTCATGGACGGGGTCTTGGAGCTGTTGGGGCAGACAGGGCTCAGAATGCTGCAGCCTCACAGGGGCGTTCTGGTAATAACTACTTCGATGACCATTGGGATGGACTGTACTACCATGATGATTATGATATGGAGGAAGTGACAAGAATGTCTTACAGCTAGGACAGCCAGGGACAGAGTGGGGGACCAGTTGCGATGCCTGTAGACCAGTGTGGTCCTTATGTAATAGCGGCACTGAAAGGTATGACTATGGAATTTTTGGTGGACACAGGTGCGACAAAAAGTTCTGTTTCTCGAAATATGGTCCCTGGGGTGGCTCTGTCTGGCCATAATAATGTTTCGGTAGGTGTTTCTGGTGTACCGGTTGTAAGACCCATTTCAAGACCCCTTGCGTTGATCATTGGTCCTTTCATTGTGGATCTGCCATTCTTGCTGACATTCAACTGTGGTGAAAATTTGATGGGTCTGGATTTGTTGAAGAAACTGCATACTACTATTTATTGTTCCCCGGCAGGTGTTTATATGACAATGGGACCAGAAGTAGTACGAGCTAAACTGTGTTTGTCCAAAGATGCTCTTCTTCGTCATGTTGAATTTGATGACGTGCCACCCACTTTGTTGGTGACAGGTGATACAGATGTGGGACTACTGCAGATACCTCCAGTCTCAATACAAGTTAAGGATGGTGCTATTTTGCCCCAGATCCCTCAGTATAAAATAACACAGGCAGGAGAGCGAGCCTTATTGCAAATTATTCAGGATTTGATTAAGAAGGGAGTGGTTGAAGAGACGACTGCCAATATTTGTAAAAGCCCTATTCTTCCCATTCTTAAACGGACACCTTCAGGTTCCCTTGATGAACGTGAAGATGTTTACCATTTTATGATTGATTTGCGCCAAGTTAATAAAATAGTGGTTCCCCAGTTTCCAGTGGTCCCTGACATTACTACTCTTTTGACAATGATTCCTGTTACTGCTAAATTCTTCTCTGTCATCGACTTGAAAAATGCATTCTTCAGTATTCCTATTCATCCAGAGAGCAGGTACTTGTGTGGGTTTACACTAGCTGGTAGAAGTTTTAGATTATGTGACTAAAATGAAAAGAATACTCATAGCAGGTCCCGCTAGGTAGGTGCCTGAAGTTACCATGCTTGAGGATTCACTTGAGAATGTGAAAGAGATACAAAGTGTAGCCACAATAGAGGAATTAGCAATGTGGCAAGAAAGTACAGCACAACTGAACGATGAGGGATGTTGGATTCATAAGTCAGGGAAGCAGAGATGGATATTGCCAGATGCATATGTTCTTCCTGTAGTCACGATGGCCCATGGCCCAGCCGATATTAGTGCTAAGGGTATTTGTAAGTTGTTCAACCCTGTATGGCAAAATGATAACATTTCGAAAACAGCTGCACATTTAGTGAAGTATTGCATGGTGTGCATGATGCACAATCCTGGAAAAGGTACCTCTACACCACCCGGTAATTTTGCACCACCCACTTTTCCTTTTGAGGTCCTTCAGATGGATTACAAAGAATTAGATAGGTGCAATAATTTGAAGTATGTTTTGGTGGTTGTCTGTGCATTCAGTAAATGGGTTGAGGCTTATCCTACTAAAGACAATACAGTTATTACGACTGCAATGGTACCCCTGAAGGAGTTCTTTTCTCGTTTCGGCTTGCCCCATTTGATTTGGAGTGATAACGGAAGTCATTTCAATGCCAAAGTGATTCGATTGATTTGTGATGGTTTGAGTATCAAGCAGAAGTTTCATGCTGGTATCACCCACAGTCAGCCGGGTTGGTTGAGAAGTACAATGGTACTCTCAATTTAAAATTGGCAAAGATTCAGGAGACAACAGGGTTACAGTGGCCAGATGCTTTACCATTAGCTCTTCTATCGACAAGAACAGCAGCACATTATAGGACAGAATTGTCACCGTACAAGGTTGTTTTTGGACACCCGGCAAATGTCTGGGCCGTCCCAGGCCCTAGGCGATTCTCTGACATTGAGTACCCTATCTTTGCCAGTTAACTGAAAGTTTGTGTTCTTTTCACCAACAGGTCCGGGTAGCCCTGCCAGCTACACTAGTGGGGCCCTGACATTTCGTGTTGGTAAGAAACTTCCAGCGGAAGAAGAGTTTGGAGCCGCGATGGAAGGGACCGGAGCAGGTCCTCCTAGCTACACGCACAGCTGTCAAGGTCGCTGGCCGAAAGAACTTTGTGCATGCACCTCACTGTCGCAGGATACGTCTACCTTTTCCCTATGATCAATGGGTGAAGGATGGATTAGGGGACTCAACGAGTGTGAGATGGTGCCTCAGTTTGCTACCTTCAGCGACGCCAGGCTGACTTGGACCACAACGGATGACGAAAATGATGAAGTGTTGAATGCAGCAGTTCCTCCGGAAATATGGGCTATCCAGGAGCCTCTTTTCACTGATCCCTCTGTGCCTGGAGTCATTCGGTACAATCTGCGCCCTTGGCTGAGGAACGGTGCCCCAAAGGAGAAGTCAGATTAATTAGGAATGGACTGTGTAAATTAGGGTGTACCTTGCTATAGTACCAACGGAGTTAGTTTAGGGTGACGTGAGATTTGTGCACTGTTTGAACATTGGACAGGATCGATCGAAAGTATCCCCTTGGGGGTACATTATCCTGGTAGATGTGGGAACCCGAGCTTAGGACAGAGCAAGCACCACCGCCGGTGCTCAAGAGAGCCAACGTTTTGCTGGACAATAGGAGCCTGTACAAGTGAGGCTCTGAGGGTCACTGGGAACTTGTATATTCTTCTTGCTGACATTTCACCCCCTTGTTTGATCATTTGCTAAGCATCCATTTGCAAGAAAGGTTGCTAATGAAGAGTAGCCAGTGATTACCCTTGTTCATACACGCATATTTTGGCCTACCAAGAAAAAGATATGTGCTATTCTTGTGATTTTCCTGCTATCGATTCTGGGTGGGGTGTCCTGGGTTTTGGAATCCGATTAGGATGCACCGTCATGTACTAAACCTAAGGTTGTTTCTCAAATCCGCACAAAAAGGACAGCCCGAGTAATGTATATCTAGACACACATAAAAGATGTTTTGGAGAAGGTACAGCTTGTTATCCCACCGAATCTGTTCTAAGTTTATGGACTGATTACCCACTGTCACTTGTCAATTATACGTATACTCGCCCAGCCCATATCGTTGAGGTTAAGGGGTGAGTTTGGTATGGGGTATCCTGGCATGTTTGTATTACAGAAAGCCACAAGGAAAGGGGTATCCGGGGTGTGATAATAACACATATTGTGATAATTAGTACATGAGAGAGCAGAACATTACCTTAGTGGGCTGGCATTCCCAAGATTTAACGGTTACCTGAAAAGCTGGTTATTACCCTGCATGTTGTCCGATAGTAAATGGTACGGACGCATTTTTGTATGTCAATAGTCCTGGAATAATATTGTTCACAAATACGATGTCTCTAGTAAAAAAGAAGGATCCGATTACTCTTGGGATGAATACCAGATATGCTCTGTAGATTATCAAGGTCCACTCTATGCACACCCAGGATTTTATTTCCTGTCTAATTGTACTTATTCAAATGTTTATAATGGCACAGAGGATGTTGCTCTAGGAATGGTGCTTCCTTTGGGTGTGCCTTGCAAGTACAGTAAGCCAAATGTAAGGTGGGTAAAAAGAACTTTAACTGCAGAGTTTTGTGATGGAGTAACAGATTTGGAAGACAACAATTTGTGTAATGGGATCACATTTGGGTATATTCCCTCCTCCATCATTACCTTTGGTGGTACTGCTATGGCTAGGGATGAGAAAGCTGGAGAATATTTTGGATGTAAGCTGCAAATACTGTCTAACTCTACGGTAGCAGCTTTGCCCGATATCACCACCCAATTGGAAAGTATGCGGAACAGACTAGGTATGCCGTTGACTTCATCTAGGCAAAAAGTGGTGGTGTGTGCGCTGTAGTAAGAGACCAGCATGTAGTTGGGATCACAATATGGAAAAGAACATTATCCAACACGTTTTAGACATCCTAGAAAATGTTAAAGGAATGGAGAGTGGGAACTGGAGTTGGTCACTTTTTGGTGGATGAGGTTGGATCCTTGAAAAGGTGATTTATTTAATTGTGATCTTGATTTCTTGATGTGTCCTGGTCCAGTGAAGCTGAAGATATGGAGTGCTCCTAAAATTATTTATTAATGAATTACATGTCTTTTTGCTACTTTACAAAACGTTTAGCTCATGCTAAAAGGAGGGTCTGTTGGAATAAAAATTATGCTTTCACATTGTTTTACGTAGGTTAGCATTCGCGGCGCCAATTTGTGTATGGGCGCCATTTTGTATCATGATCGAAACCAATCCTTTGCCATTTCCAAGAAACGTCCTTCTCTAGGTTATGTTTCTGCAGAGCTGAGTTCTGCTACACTAATGAATGCACTGTTCTTATTAGCGCATACCTTCTCCCACTTGTCTAATGGTGGGTACAGGCAGAGTGACCTTGAATAGTAAATAATGTGCGCCAGGCTTCAGAATCAAAACTTATTCTTTAGTAATTTACTGTCCAGCTGCATCTTTCTGGAAAATTCCATGGTGGGCGTGCTTTCATTGGTTTCCAAGTGTACATAAGGTATCGTTATGCTTGCTGATGCCAGTCCCTCTGCAGCACTCCTAGCCACTGGGCAGACAGGGCTCAGCTCTGAGTGTACTTTAAATAAACTGTTATTAGTTTGTATTCTCTACTGTCTGACCGACTTTATTTGGTACGGAAGGCTGAGAGGTGGTCGTGAGTGACCCGGGTGACCCTATTTGGGCCACTTTCTTCAGACTGACAAATGGTATTTTTGGATCAAAAGCCCGGACAAGCCAAACAGACACTTTCAACATGGTCCCTTGCTTGAGAGGTTACAGACCGGTGCTGGCCCGAACATAGGAATTTGTTGTTGCAAATGGGACAACATGTATATGAAGTGTTTCCCATCACCTCCTCTCAAAACGGTCATCCTCATATGACCTTGACCTTGGTTATTGAACTCTATTTTGTGCTGGACACAGCGGGCTTGATGCCACAATGGAATTTCTTGATGTACCCTTTCAATGCACAGCTGTTTATGAAGCACTCAATAACGTATCCAAATCCAATGGCAGAAAAGAACAATCTGAGATGAAGTTTGATTCCTAGTGCATTGTGGGTTATGGGGAGGTAACAAGTGTCACTTCAGAACTGCAAGTAATTAATTGAAGAAAAACAAGCTGTATTTTCCAAACCCAATACCAGATTGCAGGAGTGTGCAAAGCATATGATCTACAGTAATATATACTGCAAACACACTTTTTTGGGGAGACGGAAGCATCATGAACGTCAATTCACCGAAAGGTCAGGGGTAGCGGATATTGACATCACATGCCACTTGACCTTCACTTTCACACACACACACTCTCACATAAACACACTCTCACCTGCACACAACATACACCTAAAAGCATTTGTTCCTTAACTCTGCTGTCAGGAAGGGATATATTCCAGATAATTGAGCACCATTTTTATTACACTAAAAGTGAATGATATTATTTACTATGTGTAATAAAAAAACAACAGACAAAAAACAATGCGATTGGAACCCAAACGATGTCCATAAGGATGAACTGCCCCTGTATTCCTGGCACTGATTTTGCTACCTCTGTGGCCAAGGGACACAAATTTAGTGCCAGGGGAGCAAGTGGCAAGCCAGGGGGTCAGAGCTACGACACTTGGCAACCCCTAAATGACGTCCATGGGAAGTATTAATCAACTCTTTGTTTTCACCACATCCTTTCACCTTGTTTTTTTCCCGCTCTCTTACCATAGTTCTCCCTTTTTGTATTGACTTTTTCTTATTCCACTCCCTACTTTCATCTATCAGTGAAGTTGACAAGAAAAATGCCTTTTTGTATTTTTGCTGTCTAAGCATCTGGTACATAGTTAACATATCACTGTTCTTATATTATTCCACTGGCACCTTTAACTAGTATTTCAACACTCATGTTGCTAGTTTTGAAAATGCACAGGAAAGGGGGTGTGGTCTGGCCACGCAGGAATATGGCAGCCTGAGGAGTGAGCTCCGTCGTGGGACGGGGCCCCAACGGCTTTAACTTACCGTCTACTGCATTTGGAGCTCTTTTCTCCTGTTCCGCTGCAATCGGAAGATATGGGGGCGAGTCGGAGCGAGTTTCCTGGCGTCGGACGGTGCAGGCGTTCCTGTGCCGAGTGCTGATGAGAATTTCTCACGGCCCTGCTTCCACCAGCGTGTCTCGTCTAACGCGCCTCCTCAGACCGCGCCTCCTCAGGCCGTGCCTTTTCTTCTTTGTGAGGCCGCGCCTTCTCGAATGACGGGAGCGCTGCATTTGCTTGAGACGCGCCTCTCCGTCTGCTTGGTATAACGGCACCGCCTCCAGGCCATTGATGAGAGTGGAGCAGTCCATTACCTCGCACTTTTATTTCACCACATTGACAGCAGTCTTGCTCTTAACAATTTTATTTCACTATCTTCAGCGTACCTACCTATCCATATCCTATGCCAAGGAACGGCATCCTCACGCTTCTTCAGAGTTTCCTTTAAAAGTCCTTTACAAATGTCTACTACTAAGCACGGCAACAAACATTCTAAACAATTATTTGCAGAGGCTCTTAAACAACCCAATAACATGTCAACAAAAAGCAGCACAGCTTCATCATCCAACTTACCTCCAAGCTCACCTCCTGCCACTGGGTATGCATCTGCGGAAACTATGCAACGTATTCTCCAGGAAATTTCTGAGGTTAGTCGTCGACTGGAAGGTATGGACATCACAATCACATTCTTGGCTGAAGAAACCAAGTCAATTCAAGCAGATATGGCAGGCTTCTATGCTAAAGTTAAGGGTCTCAATTCTAGAATTCTTGCAGTGGAGAATCATCTTGATTCACTTTCCAACAAAGATCAAGATCTTCTATTTCTTCATAGCAAAATCATCGATTTGGAAGATCGTAGTTGAAGAGATAACATCCGTTTTCTGGGTTTTCCGGAACAGACTGAAGGCCAAAACACAAAAGCATTTCTTTGTAGCATCCTTCCAAACTTGACTGGTATTTCTTTTGTTCCACCTTTGGAAATCCAAAGAGCTCACAGAATTGGTCCTCCACGTAAAGATCCTGCAGCGCGTCCAAGACCGATAATTGCCTGTTTCCTTCGCCATAAACAAACACGACAATTACTGGCTGCAGCTCGCTCACAAGGCTCCTTCTCTTTCAAGCGTCATATAATTCATATGGCAGCTGATTTTTCTAAGGAAACAAATGATCGAAGGAAAGCTTTTCTCTCCATGAGATGTCAATTGCGCCAATTAGACATCAAATATGGCTTGTTTGAACCTGCACGTTTTCGCATCACCAGAAATGGAGATTCCAAAGATTTTAATGATCCAACACATCTTCAGGAATTTTTAGATTCCATCAAACTTCAAGATATGGAAGTTCAAGTTTAATCTTCAACAAAGGATCATTCTCAATCACCTTCTACTTCTTCTCTTTCATTACCAGATCACAGGCGACAAAGTCTTAGTAGCCCAAGAAATTGTGGTAGAGAATTCGAAAGTCTCCATCGCCTCCAAGAAGACAACAATGTAGCCCTTCATTCTGTTTCTACTGCTACTTTTACACAAAATCTGCATAGAGATAAGTCCAGACCTCCTCTTAAATCTCCCTCAGATGCGGATTGAATAACTTTTTGTCCTACAAGTTCTTCTTCCTATGTTTAAGCTGTAGCTAATTGAAGAGCTCATATTTATCTTTTAATCCCTTCTTATCGTTATCAGCACTAAGATTAATTAAGTTGTTCTTATATACTATGATATCCACACAATGTTAGATGCATTATAGCTAGATATATGCTTTATTTTCTATATTTTTAATTTCATCTTTAGAATGTTTCTCTCCATTATAGTGGTTACTTCCAATTTGTTATTCGCTATCAATATTACAACTTATAACATGCTATCATAAGTCATGCTTTCATTTAACTATTCTGACACTTAGTTATCTGATTATTGTTCTAATATTTTATTCTTATTTTCTATTTTATGTCATTTACATTGTGCTTTACTGCTATTTTCTGCTTAAGTATAATGTATATTCTTTAAGGTCATCATAAGTAACTTAATCGTTAGTCTTCTTTCCTTTACAATGGAATGTACTATAGCTTTTAAGACCTACCTTTATTTCTTACTTGCTCTCTCGATTTCCCTAATCGTATTCCTCACTCTTTATCAAACTGCTATCATGAACTCTATATGTTAATATTCACTCTCCTTTTCTTTTCCGGGGGGGGGGTCCTTTCCCGCGGCGGTGCTCAAGTGCGCCCAGACCCGCAGTTAACAGTACAGGTCCCTAAATTTCTTTCCTTCTATTTGTACGTTCTGCTATCATTTTCTTCTGATTATACCCTCACCCCTCCTCTTTATTGTACTTCCTAATAATCATCTTACAGTCTTGTTTTATATTGTGTTACTTGTCTACATCACTTTTCTTCACTTCTGCCTATTTATTTTCAATTACATATTGATGCCTTTTTTCTGAGCCAGGGTGTCTCTTTTTTAATTTTTTTTATTTTCTCTTCCTTTCCTTTGTTTTTCTTTTACCTAGCCAACAACAAATCTTCCTTCAGCTAATACTTGTACTGCTCTAACATGCCAAATACACATCCTTAAAATGCAATCACATGGAATGTGCATGGTCTTACTCATTACATTAAGCGGAAGAAAGTACTTTCCTATCTCCAATCCAAACATGTGGATGTAGCTTTATTACAAGAAACCCACTTAGAATCGTTAAAGTCTGAAAAATTATGTAGAGATTGGGTTGGAAAGGTCATACATAGTAGTATTCAAAAAGATGACTTCAATGATATTGCTCCTTCCCGCAAATGTCGAGTTGCAATCCTTCTTCGCAAATCACTTCCGGTTACTGTTTCGAAAACATGGTCAGATACGAATGGACGTTATATCTCTGCTAAGTTACGGGTTGGAGATTCACACATTTGCGTAGGATCTGTCTATGCCCCAACAGGTACCAAAAAAAACATTCTTTCTTCAATTGTCCCTTCTACTAACAGAAATTAATGCGTCACAATACCTGACTGGCGGAGACTGGAATGTGACACAAGATTCTATCCTAGATAAAACAGGACCACTAGACTAGGGAAATGCCTCAGATAGGGCTTTGCTAGGTGACAATCTTGGATAATGGATTGGTGGATCATTGGCATCTTAGTCATCCAACAGATAAGGAATACACTTTCTTTTCTTCCGCCCTTGGTACATTCTCTCGTTTAGATTATTTTTTGATATCACAGAAGGTAGTCCAATTGGATACGGATTCCCGCATTCTGGAAGCAGCTTTGTCTGATCATTCTCCTGTCCTCCTCTCCCTTGAATTAGGACTTTCTAGACCAGGACAGAAACCGTGGCGTATGAGCATCCAACGTCACAGAACTCCAAATGGAAAATTCCAATTACAGTCGCACTTCCAAGATTATCTTTCCACTAATCAAGGCTCTGTAGCCTCCAACAGGACTATTTGGGCTGCAGCTAAAGCCACTCTTAGGGGTCAATTAATGCGTGATGCAGCAATTGCGAACAAACAAAATGCCAGAGGGCAAGTTGAATTAGAACAAGATATACAATCTTACTCTTGTTTGTACACATCTTCTCCAACGTTACAAAATCGTAAATTGCTCGAACAAGCTCGCATGGCTCTAAACAGCCTTTTCACATCCAAAGCAGAGTCCGCTCTGCAGAAAATTAAAGGTTGTCACTGCGAACAAGGTGAAAAGGCGGGACGATTATTAGCTGCACAATTATGTCAGAGAGAGGCAGCTATGGCTATTCCGGCCATTCGAACAGCGCAAGGAGATTTGTGTACAAAACCTCAAGAGATTATTAATGAGTTTGCCTCTTTTTACCAATCTCTTTATACTTCGGATAATCATATAGACTCGGATAAAATGTCAGCATTTCTTGCAAAGGTAGATCTTCCGTCTCTATCTGATGATGGTAGAGCCCTTCTTGAAAGTGAAATCACTAAAGATGAAATTTCTCGAGCTATAACTTCCCTACCCTATCACAAAGCTCCCGGTGAGGATGGATTCCCTGCCGAATTTTATCGATGGGGTGGTGACAAGGTTATTGACACTCTGCATGCTGCATTCCAAGAGGCGGATAAGGTCTCTTCATTAGGTCCTCTATCCAAAAAAGCCATTATCACTGTTTTACCCAAATCCGGTAAAGATCCCTTATTGTGCAGTAGTTATCGTCCCATTTCCTTATTAAATTCCGATATCAACATTTTAGCTAGTATCCTTGCATCTCGTCTTCGTAAAGTTTTACCTTCTTTGATACACCGTACTCAAGTTGGTTTTGTTCCGGGACGTTCCTCTCGGAACCATATCCGCACCTTGGCCCATGCACTATGGTCGGCCACACATCTCCCAGAAGATGTATTAGCACTCTAACTTGATGCAAAAAAAGCGTTTGATCGCATCAAATGGGACTACCTTTTCACGATCATGGAAAATTTGGATTGGATAAGAAATTCATTGATAAAATACGCTTGTTGTATGACAATCCTTCTGCTCAGGTGAACTGTGGTGGGTTTTTATCTGATACGTTTATGATTAGGAGAGGAACGCGCCAAGGTTGCCCACTATCCCCACTTCTCTTCCTTCTGGCTATAGAACCTTTGGCTGCCACCATTCGCCAATCTGATGAGATTACAGGTGTCCCCCTCCCAATTGGACACTCTAAAATATACCTCTATGCCGATGATATTTTGCTTACTCTTACACGACTTCCCCGATCTCTTCCCTCTCTTCTCCAAATCATTAATGATTTCTCTTCTTTTTCGGGCTACAAGATCAATTGGGATAAGAATGAAGCGTTGCCTATTTCTAATGGAACCACAAAAGCAGCAATACATGGATTCCCCTTTCATTGGCAACCCTCACGTCTTAAGTATTTAGGCATTCTAGTCAATAAAGGTTTAGAAGACATGGTTGTAGATAATTTAACCCCTCTAATTTCCCAAATGCAACGTGACTTCGATAAATGGAAATCCTTGGGACTCCCTCTATGGGGTAGAGTCCAAGCTATTAAAATGGTCATCCTTCCGAGATTTGTCTACTTTTTTGGTATGCTTCCCCTTCAGATTCCCTTATCCCTACTTTGATCTATAGACTCCAAGATTAAAACTTTTATTTGGAATTCAGCTAAACCACGTCTTGCTATAGCAAAACTGAAGGCTCATCAATTATATAGGGGGGATTGGCCTTCCATCCATTGAGCATTATTCTCTAGCGTTGCATATTTCCCAACTCTCTTATTTGTTACCTGGAATCAAAGATGTACCGCAATGGGTTCATATAGAACGTTATCTTCTGTCCTCAAATTTAGATCCTTCCCTCTTATACGGTAGTGGTTCTAGTCGTCTTGACTCGAAAAATCCAATTTTATCGGCTATGCATAAATCCTGGCAACGAGGTCATCGTTTATTAGTTTCCAATCCATGAATTCATAGTAAGGCTCATTTGTGGAATAACTCAGCTATCCGTATTAATGGTCGTTTGTTATCTTGGCCTGAATGGCAAGCTGCAGGTATTCAGTATCCGGATCAACTTCTTCATGATGGAGACTTCAAATCATTTTCACAGCTCAGTGAGGAATTTAATCTTCCTAAACAACATTCTTCCAAATACCTTCAGCTCCAACAGTGTTTGAAGAACCATTTAGGGTCACCTCCATGGATATTACAAAACTATTCAATATTATATTATTTAAATACCTGGGGGAAACTTAAAGGGGTAACCTCCGGTCTTTATAAAACCTTTACAACTCATCTTTTTTCTAAATCCCTCACACATGATCTTCATTGTAAATGGCAAGTCCGTTTATCAACCTCTTATACAGACAGTGAGTAAGATCAGATCTTGGAGAATCTTCATTAAGGAACCCTTGAAGCAAGGCTCAAATTCTTGTTTATTCAAAATACTACATGATTGGCACTGGTCGCCAGTCAAATTACACAAAGCTAATCTGATCCCTCACGCTACTTGCTGGAGATGCTCCAATCCTGCTTGTGTTACTACCCACATTATTTGTGAATGTCTAAGTATCCAACCCTTCTGGAACTATATCGGTATTACATTGAGCTCAATAATGCCTCTGAATTTACCACTTACACCAATCAATATTATTTTACATGACTTATGTCATTTCCCGAAGCTTTCCAAACCACATCGTCTTTTCCACACTGCTCTAGCCGCAGCTAAAATATGTATTTTACGTCACTGGAAATCCTCCTCACCACCTTCACAAGAGGAATGGCTGGTTGCTATGATACAAACAGCTTCTCATGAAAGAATAATTTATAATTTTCAAGATCAAGCCGATATATTCCTCCAGACATGGTCACCGTTCCTGCAAACCAAAGCTACTGACTCCTCTGTCACTCCTATTCCTCTCAGTCCTTCCATCTAAGCTGGCTAATTCACTTTTTCATTCTTGTTTATTATGTTTGATAACTTATTTTGCCTTTTTTCATTTTTCTCTATTTTCTATTTCTCTTCCTTTTCTTTTTCTTCATACCCCGGCTCATTCTTCTATATTCTCTTTTATGTTTAAAACGTTTTTATTGAAACAAAACAAACCATGGGGGAGGGGGATAGGAGGTCAGAGTACATATAATACAATCAAAGAAAAAAGGGTGCAACTCAAGAGGGTCGGCGATGTATAGCTCGATGGGCCAGGGGAAACGCACAGTAAATGAAAGGCTAGAAATGCAATCTGTGGAATCCCTGCGTGCATATCCAACACCCCAAATCTGAGCAATGAAAGCCAGCAGCAACTCAACGAAGCCCAATCCATCCCCCCCATCCCCCCAGTTGAGAAAGGAAGGAAAAAACAATACCCCAACCCCCCCGTCCTATGGCCCCGCGCCAGAGTTATCCTCACCAAAAAGCCCCGCTCCCCCCCCCCCCGAGGGCCCCGTCTCACATGTGCTCTAGTCCGCCGGGATCACCGGCGGCGTCAACCTGAGAAGCCTAAGATACCTCGGACAGGTGAGCTCCCGGAACTCAGTGGACAGCAGCGCTAGAAAGGGTTGCCACAGCTCTTCAAATTGGTCTATCTCCCCCGCCACCGTAAGCGACAGCTTCTCCATTCCCAGCACATGCCAAAGCCTATGCAACCAACCCGTGATGGAGGGGACAGTGGCGGTGCGCCAGTGGATAAGGATGTTCTGGACCGCAGACCCCAGCGCAATCGCGATCTGCCTACCCCTGCGGGACTTCAGTGGGTACATTAGGTCATTGGGGAGGCCCAGCAGGACATACGCCGGGAAGCGCGGCAGCTCAATCCCAAAGTGCTTATCCACCTCGTCTAAAACTTCCTTCCAGTAAGCGGTCAGCACGGGGCAATCCCAAAGAATGTGTGTGAGGGTACCCTCCTGCCCGCAGCCCCGCCAGCACCCCTTGTCAGTGTGTTTATGCATTTCATACAGTCTCTCCGGGGTGTAGTACCAATAAGTGGACACCTTAGTAAAGGTCTCCGTGAGGCCCGTGTGATATGCAGAGTGCCGCGCCCGATACGCAATTTTGTCCCATTCCTTGTGGCTGAGTGTCCTACCCAATTCCCTGTGCCAACGCTCCCTCCCCGGGTTGTAATAGTGAAACGGCGGGGGTTGTAGGTACTTGTACAGATCGGTAATTAGCTTAGCGTCGGAGGTCCGGGTAGCCAGCCACCTCTCATACGGTGTAATGTGACGGGCGGCGGTGTCACGCACCTGGGGCTGGAGTGCCCAATGCCGAACCTGCATGTAGCGCAATCTGTCTAGCTCCGTCAGGCCGAACTCCTGGCGGAGTTGCTGAAAAGGAATCACTCCCTCCGGTCCATAGATCTGGAAGAGCGCCCTGCAGCCCGCCTGCACCCAATGGGAGAAAACTCCCGGCTCCATCCCTGGGGAGAAGTCTGGGTTGCCCACTAGGGGTGTGAACGGCAAAGGGAAGGTGGTGAGGCCCCGAGCCTCACAGACTGCATCCCACACCCGCAGGGGGACCCGCGTAACAAAAGAAGCGTAAAGGTTAGGGGGGCGATGCGCGCGGCGCAAGAATGGAACCTCTTGTAAGGTGCGGCCCGCCACTGCCTGGTCTTGAAAGAGCCAGTGTTTGTCGGACTCCCACCTGCTCCACTCCACCAGATATCGCAGCTGTGCCGCCTGAAAGTACTTACGGAGGTCCGGAATACCGAGACCCCCCGCCTCCGGAGCAAGCGTGGAGAGGACCCTCTTCATTCGTGGCTTGCGGCCCTGCCATACAAAGCGGGAGATGTCAGCCTGCATTCGTCGTATCCAGCCCACCGGGGGCTGGAGAGGGAGGGCCCGGAAAAGATACAGTATCTGGGGCAACACCGTCATCTTAACCGCCGCGATTCGCCCCAGCCAGGACAGTAGGCCCTTGCTCCAGCGACCAAGCTCCTCCTTGATCTTCCTGCTGAGGGAGGCATAATTGGCCGTAACCATCTCCGGTAATGTGGGCGCCAGCAGAATCCCCAGGTATGGCACCGTGGACGAGGACCACTGCATGGGGAAGAGTCGCTGAAGGTCCCTCCTGGTGTCCGCAACCAGGGACACATCTAACGCCACCGACTTGCTCATATTCATTTTAAAGCCGGCCACACATGCAAAGGCGTCCAGTTCCTGGAGGCAAGCAGGCAGCGACCTCCTAGGGTCGTCCAAAGTCAACAGGACATCGTCCGCGTAGAGACTGACAGTGTGGACATACTGGCCCATCCGGACCCCAACAGCATCCGGGTTATCGCGAATCCTCTGAGCAAACGGCTCCATGTAGAGGGCAAACAAGAGCGGCGAGAGGGGGCAGCCCTGCCTCGTGCCGCGTTCGATGGCAAATCCACCGGAGCTACACCCGTTAACCCGCACCGATGCTGAAGGATGCTTATAACAGTTGAATACCATGGTGCGGAACTTATCACCGATTCCCAATTTCTTGAGAACCAGCTCGAGATACGGCCAGTGAACTCTGTCGAAGGCCTTCTCCGCATCAACGGACAGCAACATCCGCTCCCCTGGGGTCCGCGAGGCCTTCTCCAGAACATGCGTCACCCGCTTGGTATTGTCAACTGTCTGTCTGCCGGGTACAAAGCCAGCCTGGTCCGCCTCCACCAGTCCGGGGAGGTGCGGACCCAGCCTGGACGCTAGAATCCCTGTATACAACTTGAGGTCGACATTTAAAAGCGAGATGGGTCGATACGAACCGCAGAGGGCCCGGTCCTTCCCAGGTTTCGGGATTACCGCGACCGTCGCCCTCAGGAGATCCGGTGGGATGGCTCCCGGTTCGGAAAAGGAATTAAATAGCCGAGTAAGGACAGGGGCCACAGCCGTGCAAAAAGTCTTGTAAAACAAAGACGTGTACCCGTCCGGGCCCGGGGCCTTACCATGCTTCAGCCGCGCGATAGCGGAAATCACTTCCTCAATATGGATATCCCGCTCCAGGTGGTCCGCCTGAACCGGATCCAGCACCGGAAGGGTCACCGACTCCAAATAGCCTTCGGCATCCCGTGGCGAGGAGGGCTCCTCAGCATACAGCGCCTCGTAGAAGCCGCGGAAAGATTCCGCTACCTCTGCGTCCCCGGAGACGACCACCCCGTCCGTGCCCACCAGTTCCCTCACAACGCTACGCTGCTGCGTGACCCGGAGCCGGTGTGCTAGGAGCTTGCCACATTTGTCCCCCCCAGCGTAGAAGGCATGTTTCATGCGCAAGGCAGCATACTCCGCCCTATCAAGATCCAGTGCCGACAGGAGCTTCCTCGCAGCCTTCAACTGCCTCCACACCCTTGGCGCCCCCGTGCGGCGGTGGACCTGCTCAAGCTCCCGGACCTGAACGGTCAGCTCGTCCCTCTTCCGTTGCCGCTCCCTATTTTCGGCTGCGGAGATAGAGATAAATTCCCCCCGGAGGACTGCCTTCAATGCCGCCCACTGTGTCGCCTGCGAAGTGTCGGTGTTGCTATTGTGAGTTAGGTAGTCCTGTATGACCTCCCCAATGCGCTGCACTACAGACTTTTTGTGTAAAAGGGTATCCCGGAGGCGCCACACCCCCCGAGAGGGGGAGGCCACCGGCCACTGGAAAGCGCCGGTGACTGGTGAGTGGTCAGACAGGGTCAGGACCCCGATGTCCGCCGCCGTGGCAGCGGCACGCATCGGTCCACTCACCAGAAGGTAGTCCAGCCGTGAGTAGGTTCGGTGTGCGTGTGAAAAATAAGAGTAGTCCCTATCCGTGGGGTGCATGGAGCGCCAAAGGTCGTGTAAGTCCATTTCCGCAATCCGGGCCTTCACAGCCTGGGACAGTTCCCCCGTCTGCGGGAAGCACTGCGCCGATCTGTCCATCACAGAATCGAAGACAATATTGAGGTCTCCCCCCAAAATGACGTGGCGGTCGGGAGAAGCAGTGACATCCACCAACACAGAGTCTAGGAAACGCTCTTGGTGGTCGTTTGGGCTATAAACGGAGCCGACCGTAAACGCTATGCCTCCCAAGCGCATGCGATACGCAAGAAGCCTCCCCTTCTGTTCAGCACACTTATGCAAAACCTCCCCCCTAAAGGAGCTCGCTAGAAGAATGGCTACCCCCGCCGTCTTGTTCGCTGCCGAGGAGAAAAACTGGGTAGGGAACTTAGCAGAGCGCAGTCTACGGCAATCCCGGGACAATAAGTGGGTCTCCTGCAAAAGGCAAATGTCTGCCTGCGTCCCCTCCAGCAAAGATAAGATCGCTCTGCGCTTCACGGGGTTATTCAGACCCTTAACATTAAGGGTCACTACCTTTAGGGCCGACATTCCTCTCGGGGATCGGGAACGCCGTGCAATGGGCAGGGGATCAGCGGGTGGGGCGCGCGGGGCAACCGCGCAGGACAAGCCAAAACAGACCAAGCGTGGGCATGGACAACATCGGACGGGACCTCCCCAACCCCAGAACAACCCCTACACCCACCCAAAACACAACCCTGGCAACTAGCCAAACGCAAACTCAAACACCCCATTGTCCCAGTCAAGCCCCAAAATGGGCAAGTCTGTAGAAAAGAACGAAGTGGACGTCCAGCCACTCACCTCCATCCGCTCCCCCCCGACCCCCCCGCCCCGTACCCAGCATTTAAAGAAGCTAAAGGCATCTCCCCCCGGAGTGAATGTTAGGCCGTCAAGGCCACGCCGGTGGAGCCGGCCGAGTCCCTGGCCGCCGCCCTCAAAGCGTCGGCCATGTCCGCCCTGATGGTAGGGGAATCAGGACGCCCTGCGCTGGCCGCCGATCGTCGCCTCGTCGACCTCCGCCGGCTCCGTCTCTCCGAGGGCCTCCACGACGGTGTAGCTCCTTCCTCCTCCGCCGCCGTAAGCCCCAGGACTCCACAAATGTCCTGCAAGGAGCGTAGCTGATGTAGCACCCCATTCCACCGGAAAATCAGGCGGAAGGGATGTCCCCAGGAGTACGGCGTCTCGTGTTCGCGCAAAAAGTCAGTGGCAATCCTGAAGGACCTGCGTTTCTGCAGCGTGATGGCGGAGAGGTCCTGGTAAAGCGCCACCGGCCGCCCCCGGAAAGTCAGGGCCTGTTTCCTGCGGGCCTCAGCCATGATGCGTTCCTTCAGCGGGAAGTCGGGCAGGAAGGCCAAAATGTCCGGTGGAGGTGCCGATGACTGGCGCTGCCGGCCAACCCTATGTGCCCTATCAATGCTAATGGGGAAGTCCGCAGCTTCCCCCAGGATCTCTCGGAACAGGTCCCGCAGGTAGCCCCCCAGATCGGACCCCTCGTCTGCAGTCGGCACACCACGCACTCGAATGTTGTTCCTCCGTGATCTGTTCTCAAGGTCCTCAGAGTGGGCCTGGAGCTCAACACACTGCTCCCGGAGGCGGAGAACGTCCTGCTGAAGATGGACTATCTCCTCCTCCCGGCGTTGGGCCTCCGTCTCCACCATTTCAAAGGCGCTCGCCAAGGCCCTCCACTTCCCTGCGCACTTCCCGGACCTCGCTGGCCACCTCCCGCTTCAGTGTCTGGAAGTCCTCCCTGAGGGAGCTAAACAGTTCCTCCATAAAGGTCCTCGTGACGGGTGGCTCCCCCCCAGTCACATCCGCCGAGGCCCGGGAGGACCCCGGCGAAGGCTGTGTTCTGTCCCGCAGTTGCTGGGCCCTGCCAAGCATGTCCGGCAGGGTGCGGTCCCCCTTCTTCGGGCCGCCTCTTCCAGACATCGCAAGCACTGCGGTCGGGCACCGGTCCAGCCGCCCCAGGGGTGCCCAGCTGCTAGCAAGCGCTCGACGTGGGTGTCCCTCCACAAGCAGAGTCGCTGCGGCACAGGCGACAAAATGGCGGTCCAGTCCGGTCACCGCCAGCCGCGGGTGCCCATCCGAGACAGCGATGGAAGCTACAGTGGGGGGCTCCTCATCAGCACATCCCCCAGAAAGTCAGCCCGGCAGCAGCGGTGGTCACATACATCCACCAGCAAGGGCTGTGGTGAAGGCCAACTCCACTGATCCCTCGGGGACAAAATGGCGGCAGGGCGGAGCAGGGCAGAACGACCAGGCCCGGCGGCACCACCGGGGCCCCCAAGACGCACAGTAATCAAATAGGTTCCACCGCCGGTGTCAGTCTGTCACACGCAAGGGCCCAGATGGTCCGACTCCAACAGAGGGTCCGCCGTACTTCGGCCAAGGGACAGGGGCCCCACAGTGCGAGGTGTCGCCGACACAAGTCTGAGTGCTAAAGCACCCGTCCCAAGTCTTCCGCACCGCCGGTTCCTCGCCCACAGTGCTCCTTCACTCTCCGTCGAGCGACGGGCCGGATTCCCACCCGATCGCAACTTTCAGCACCAGGCCCAGCCGAGGCGCCCGGACAGCACTCCGATGCGCTCCGCCTCCCAGGCCCTCCGTCGCTCCTCGAACTCGATCGGACTTCTTTGGGGACTTCCCCCGGGGCGATCCGAACCAAAGCGGCAACAACGTGCGCACCAGGTGCTCCGCCACACTCCTCTCACACGCTGAGCCTCAGCGGGGGGAGAAAAGCATAAGAAAAGGGCTCAAGCTTGGCCGGGCCGGAGGAGCTACAGGAGGAAGCGTCCGCTCACCCCGCCATCTTGGCCACGCCCCCTATATTCTCTTTTATACTATATTCTATACTCCCTTCTATTTTTACTTTTCCTTAATATACTTTGTTCTGTTTTTGCAAATATACGCTTTTTCCTGAGATAATACCTATTTAGTTTGTTTATATATCTCTTAATTCTCATTTCCTATATAATTTCCTTTCCTTTATCTGTCTATTGTATTTTCCCTTTTAATATTTATCTGTTTAGGTTTTATTTGTTTTTACAATTACTCCCTCATTTACTTGTATTGTATTCATTTATTTGCGTCTCTTTTATATGCTTTATTTAAATACTCAATGTTGTATATGTGTTACTATTATATTGCTTGTAATTCCTTATTCATTTACAATTTCTTGTTTTATTTTTATGATGTATTCTCATTATAAAATTCAATAAAAAAAATAAAAAATAAAAGAAAATGCATAGGAAAGAAATGTGTGAATATGCTAAGATGCCACACATGCTTTCAGGGCCCTCATTAGTAAGAAAAAAACTCCTTGTAGCCATCAAAGAGCATTTTCTTCACCTTGTCAATAAAGAAAGTGCATCCCTTCTGATTATGTTATAAAATGTTGCCATGATTTGATACCCTTACTTTTAGGATTTATTGCAGGGATATACATGAAGGTCCTGTTTTATCTGAGGGGATTGTTAGTTGGCTGGAACCCATCTTCTGAATGCACCAATAGATACTTTATATTGAGACTCATGTGTACCCTTGACAAGCAGCTGGGTAAAGGGCTCCTTAATAATGATCTGCCCATCTTTCTCCTCTATTATAACTTTTTAAAACTTCACTGCAATTTCACTTGGTATAGCAGCATATATCAATTACACTTTGGTTATTATGGGTGTCTCAGCCTGCTTTTTAAACAATTTCACTTACAACATGCCTGCAACTAAACAACTATTAGCAATAGTGCTTTGACACAAAACAAAGGCACAAACTGAGATATAGTAAGCAACCGCAACAGCAAGCTTTCCAAGTTGTTTTAGAAAGTTGTATCTTGCATTCATGGGCGACGTTTTCCTAGATTAAGTTAAAATGCTTGAGTGTAAAGTACTGTCTTTTATTACTCTTAATCAGAGAAATTCACAGGGACCCAATCAGATTGTGTATCCTATTAATAGAGTTTCATGAAAGTTACTGCATATTTCAGCTATTTCGCTGTATAGACAAGAAGGATCACATTCTATTAGTTTCTCATCTAGAATGTGGGGTTTATGAATATAAAGGTTTTGTTTGAGCTTTTCTACATGTGCCACCAGTGAGATTATCTCAGAGATCTTAAAATGGAGAAAAAAGAAATGAACTCTTAAAACAGTAAGAAAGAAAAAGCTGGAAGGTTGAATAACAGAACCAAACTAGTAATCAAAGAGTAGGGACTGGAAAAAGAAGGCAAGCTCTACTAGGCCAATTTTAACTCTTGGTTTGATCAGCCTGTTGCAGAATATTGTAAAATCAATGGGACCTGGATTACAGAGGCACTTGTGACCCACAAAACAAATCAAAGAACACACATACAGCCCAAGCACAGTAGGTTTCAGTGGAATGCAGAGCTAAAAGGCTAGCTTTTAACGGCAGCTCTTCTCTTACCAGAAGAAACTTAAAAAAATATATAAGGTTGAGATCCACACATTAATACATAAAACCACAAATTCGCTTCCAGGTTGTGCTTTTAACCAGAACTTCGCTCACAGCTGAAATAAATCCACAAGGTATGCCCATGGCCACACCCATCTTGCCCTTTCAAGGAGTGAAGAGGTCAACCCCACTTACACCATGCAAATAAGTGTCTGGTGTTGGGACTAGTGCTAGGATCCATATACAGTTTCAAACATTTGTAAATTGTAACTTACAAATACATACTGTGAGCCTTAAACCATTACAACCTTTTAACATAATCTGGGAATCTCCTGGGCTCAAAAACATCACCTTAAATACAATCTTTACCTGCTTAGTCAGCTCTTAATGTACTCATTTATCATACACCTGCCTGTTTTAAGATTGAGATGCTGATTATCAGGAAAGGCCATTACACCCGTTTTTTGTTTAGAACCTGAAGTCTGGAATTTATTCCATGTTCATTCGGAGGTGATAGTCTCCTCAAATAAAAAAAACACATGGCACAAGTTACTTACCTTCAGTAACGATAGATCTGTAAGAAACATTAGTTAGTTATAGATTCCTTACCTTAGAATTACCCCCAGGCGTGCGACTGGATCCGGAAAGTTTTTTTGTCAGCAGTACCTCTGCGCATCGGAAGGCGGCGTCGGTCGGCTCTGCGTCCGTCGTCGGCGTCGTGGTGGTTGCCGGGAGGACATCGCGGCAGCTACTTAGACACCGCCCTGGCGCGCTGACGTCAGTTATGTACACGACTTTCTGCACCAGAAACGCAGAGCCATTCAAGACACTGACCATTGGTGCACAAAACTAGGGCCCTGAAAGGATGTCCTTAACCCTAGAAATCAGTTTGCAGAACGGGGAGGATGGGTGGGGCGGTAAGGAATCTATAACCAACTAATGTTTCTTACAGATATATCGTTACCAAAGGTAAGTAACTTGTGCATCTGAAAGAAACAAGTTATTTATAGATTTCTTACCTTAGAATAGATACCCCAGCAATACCAACCCCGGTGGTGGGTCTCCGAACCAAGATCACATCAGAAAGTCCTGGAGAACAGAACGGCCAAAGAAGCCGTCTCTCCGGACTTGGCTGTCCAGGCAGTTGTGTTTGGTGAACGTGTGAGGCGATGCCCACTCCCCTTCCCAAGGCAGTAGTGGCTGCTGTCGCCCTGGTGGAGTGAGCGCGTAGCCCGACTGGAGGCTCCTTTTTAGCCAGAGAATAACAAGCCTTAATACACAGCACGACCCATCGAGAAATGGTGAGTTTGTGTACGTCCCGACGCTTCTTTGCACCCACGTAACCAACAAAAAGTTGATCATCCACCCGGAACTGTTTTGTGCGATCCAGATAGGAGAGCGCACGTTTTGGGTCCAGACGGTGGAGCCTCTCTTCCTCCTTTGAAGGATGCGGAGGCGGAAAGAAGGTGGGCAAAGTAATTGTCTGCCCGATGTGGAAGGCAGTGACCACCTTAGGAAGGAAGGATGGACGGGTCTGGAGAACCACCTTGTCCGGATGAACAGACAGTAAAGGAGGTTTTGAAGAAGGAGCCTGGAGCTCACTCACCCTTCTAGCAGAAGTGATGGCTATCAGGAAAGCAGTCTTGAGGGTCAAAAGACGTAAAGGACAGTTATGCAGCAGGTCAAAGGGAGCACACATTAAATAGGTTAGTACAAGATTCAAAGTGCTCGTGGCCTACCGTGAACCGTAGGTAACGCCGGTGGGCCAGCAGGACGGGGATGTGAAAATAAGTGTCTTGCAAGTCCAACGCTACCATCGAGTCTTGTGAGTAGAGGGAAGACAAGACCTGAGCATGCGTCAACATCTTGAACTTCTCCTTCCGGAGGAAGCGATTGACGTCCCTGAGGTCCAAGATAAGATGCAGGCCCTTGTCCTTCTTGGGAACCAGAAAGTAGTGGGAGTAACAACCTACTTCTGGTACAGTGACGCGCTCGATGGCTTCCTTGGCCAAGAAAGCGATAACTTCCTGCTGAAGAAGGGCTAGATGATCCTCCGACATGCGGTAGTATCGCGGTGGCATGGCAGGGGGAGCAGGGGTAGTCTCGAAGGTGAGGAAGTAGCCCCTTCGGACTATTTACAAAATCCACCTGTCCGACGCGATGGTGCACCAGTGGGGGAGGTGATGACGAATCCTGCCGCCCACTGGCGTTTGATGGGTCTGAAAGGTAGAACTAGAAGGGCTTGGAGGCTGCTGCTGATGGGGGGTTGGTGGACTGGCCCTCCCGCTGGCTCCCGGAACCACGCCGGTTGTTTCCACGTCCCTGGCCGCGCGAAGGTTGGGTAACTTGCTGCAGCCTGTGGCTTTGGCTGGGACGTAGCGGGGCACCCCTTCCGTAGCCACGAAAGGGGCGAAAAGCAGAGTGCGCCGGACGGGTGGAGAGGCCCAAGGACTTGGTCGTAGCCCGTGAGTCGTTGAAGCGCTCTAGAGCGTTGTCTGCTTTGGCACCAAAAAGGCGACGACCATCAAAGGGCATGTCCATCAAGGTGTTCTGGACATCCCCTGAAAAGCCAGTGGACCTCATTCAGGAGTAGTGATAAAGCGCTACCGATGTTGAAATGGTCCTGCCCAGAGAGTCGGCTGTGTCCAGCCCACAACGTATCGTAAACTTTGCTGCATCCCTCCGGCGGCGAGAGCCTGGGAGAGCACTGCCCAGGCCTCCTCCGGACCCTGAGGCAACACTTGCGCCACCGTATCCCACACTGAGTGCGAATAATGGCCAAAGAGACATGCAGTGTTTACGGACCACAGTCCTAAGCTGGAAGAAGAAAACATTTTCTTGCCAAGGTGGTCCAGCTTCTTGGATTTCCTTTCCGGTGGAGCAGTAGGGAAGGTGCTCTTGGAGGTAGAAGCTTGAACTACCAAGCTTTCCAGGGTGAGATGTTGGGAAAGGAAAGTGGGGTCGCCCGGAGCTGGCTTCGGGCAATCATCATGTCCACGGGAGCCCCCGTGTTGGACCTGGACCACGTGCCCAAAAGGACATTTGTGAGGGCCTCATTAAACGGCAGCAAGGACTCCGAAGAGCTCGCAGCCGGTAGAAGCACCTATGTCAGCACCGCCACCATGGAAAGCTCTAGGTTGAGCGCCTCGGCTGCCCTACACAACACCACTGTGTATGACGCTCCCTCCTCCGTAGCCACGGTAGGAGGAGACAACATGCCAAGGTCAGGGGAGATGTCCAAACCACTGGCATCCCCCAGTTCCTCTCTCCAGTCCGGCTCAGTGTCCAACTGGTCAATCAAAGGGTCACCTGACCCCTCCCAGTCCTCCTCATCATCATCCTCTGGGTGCCATTGTTGTTGAAAAGGGACCCCAGAAGTGAACAGGGGCATAAAAACCCCACCCGGCGCCGGATTAGTCATCAGACGACGCCGGTCCAGCTCCACGTCGGGATGGTGGACGGGCTCGACGCCTGCAGGGGAGCCGACCGGCGCCGAATGTGGTAGTGGTGCTGTGAGACGCGGCGCCGGTGGCGGCGCAATCGGGTCAACCAGTGCTGATCCGGATCCAGGCCTGGATCCAAGGGGGGCCTGCGGCGCCGGAGCCACCGGCAGCGAAGACCTAGGCCCCCCATCTGAGTCCGCAGGGCCCACCGGCGCGCCGGCGGGTTCGGTTCGTCCAAAGATGGCATGAATCGCCTCGTAGAACGTACGGCGCTGGGAGGGGTCGCTCCGGGTCCCGGAAAAGGAGGTAAACTCTTCGGGCTCCACGTGCAGAGCCACGGGAGGGGCACCACTCGCGTGCCTCGTCGGATCGGAAGACCGACGAGGAGAAGTCGAAGAGCGACAATGCTTCTTCGACTTCTTCTTATGCTTTGACTTACCCGACCCAGAGTGCGAAGACTTTGATGATTTTGAACCGGAATAGTGGTGGCTCCGCGACCGGTCCCTCGACCTCCCTCTCGACCAGGACCTTGAACGGAACGGAGCCAACTGCCGGCGTTCAAGCAGCTTTTGGGACCGCTCCTGCAAAGCCATCGGCGCCATCGACCAGCAGTTGGAGCACGACTTGGGGTCGTGGTCGTGCTCCAGGCAAAAGAGACATACCCAGTGCGGATCCGTCACCGACATCAGTCGGTTACAGGATCCGCAGGCCTTGAAACGAGGCATCCCTTGTGCACCTGTTCGGAGTCGGAGACCCGAAACAAGAAGTCGACAAAAGTCGAGAAAAAGTTAGTCAAAAATTGACTGAGGGGAGGAGCCTAGCGCGCAACCAAGATGGCCGCGTAGGTGCGAGGCTCCCGAGGACCTCCGCGACCTCCTGAATTAATCCTGGCGATATCCTGTCCTTGTTGAGGGGACTGTGTCGGGGAACCCGAGCTGAGGCGCCACCCGTTTTTCGGGCTCGAATCGGACCCCGGACACCGGTGGGAGCACCGATCGAAGGTTGCGGCCTTCTCCTCGCCGGCCCCCCGGATTGGAGTAGTGGGGCGATCCGGGGACACAGTGAACAACAGCGGCGGGCAGGGCTGGGCGACTCGCGTACCCCGCACTTTCACTTTCGCTTTTGCGCCCTCCTTGCCCTCAAGCGAGGTTGGGTTGCGGAGCCGGGTGCGGTGGTGTGGTCTTGTCCAGGAGCCCGGCTGACCCGCCGGCGGTGGGTTGACCTGCGGTTCGGTGGTCGCCCCCGCCCCCCCCCGGAGCCCGTGAATTGGTATAGCGGCCCGTTCGAGGAGATTGGCACGACGGTGGGAGAGCAAGCATGTCCACCAAACAAGATGGCGACCGGGCGAAGGTGAAGACAACCCGCCGTGGCACGGCGCACCAAGCTAACAGTATGGACCGCTACACGCTCCAGAAGGGTTCTCCGGAGACATCGCGCGCATCCCCGGTGGGCCCGACGGAGGCATCTGCTCATCCGGTGGATCTGACCCTCCGGGACGTCATGGGCGCCATTGCAGAGATGAAGGCCTCGGTGGACCAGCGTTTCGACACCCTAGCGCAAAAAATAGACTCGGTCCTGGTGGATGTGAGCCTTGTGAGGGCAGACTTGTCCAAAACGAACGACCGGGTCGATTCCCTGGCCCACACCACAACGAGCCTCACGACGGACGTGGTGGCCCTCCAGAAGGAGGTGCGCCGGCTTGGCCAGGCGAGCGCCCTGATGGACCGGCGACTGGAGGATTCCGAGGGTCGGGCCCGGAGGAATAATGTCCGTATTGTGGGGGTGCCGGAGGGACGAGAGGCGGAGGCGGCGGATCTTTTTGTGGAAGAATTGATCCTGACCCATCTCCAGCCCCGGGGGCTGAGTAAGCTTTTTGCGGTGGAGCGTGCTCACCGGGTCCCTGGGGGCAGACCTAAGACCGGTGCCCCGCCGCGGCCTCTCATTGCCCGGATTTTTAATTTTCGGGACAGAGATGCTATCCTCCAGACCTCCAGGCAACAGGGACCGGTCAAGCTTGACAACATGGATGTGCATTTTTACCCAGACTTTACTCCGGCGGTTCAGAAGCAGAGACAGAGTTTTCTTGGTGTTAAACGTCGCCTACGGGACCTGAACCTCAAATACTCAATGCTTTTTCCAGCTAAGCTGAGGGTGGAGGTGGATGGTCGCACGCACTTCTTCGACCGGCCCGAGGCGGCTGGGGACTGGTTGGACACTCTGCCTGGAGATCGGGGCCGGGGGGGCGGGGGGGGCGCGGCTGGCGAGGAGGGCCCGCCGGATCAGAATTGTGGGGTGACTGAATAGGCCTTGCTCTGGACGATGTTCCTTCACCATTTATTGATTGCATATGTTCCCCTCCTATGGAGGTCGTGCGGGGTCTGTTGGGGGCTTCCCTCCTCCTCTGGGGGACTAGTTAGTTTTAGCTATGGGGCGACAGGCACACTGCACTTTGGGGGGGCTGTCTGGGCTCATGCAGGGGTGCAGGGAGGGGGGAGTTCTGTTGGGATGGGGGGGTGGGGGGGTGTGTTGTTTGTTTGCACCGCAAGGCAAACCCGCTACTGTGTTGTTGTTTTTAAGATGCTCGGTGGGGGACGACCGATTGTTTCGACGTATGATGGGGGGTAGGGATTTGACTGTGTTGTCATGGAATGTTAACGGCCTGGGGGATAGGATTAAGCGTGGTGTGGTCCTGCAGTACTTAAAACGTATTTCACCAGATGTTGTCTTCCTGCAGGAGACGCACCTTATAGGTAACTCCTTTCATGCAATGAATCGGCGGGGATATCGTTTGGCGGCCCATTCTGGCTTCACTTCGGGCTCGCGGGGGGTGGGCATTATGATCAAGAACTCGCTCCCGTTGGAGATTGATGAGGTGCGCCATGATGAGAGGGGACGCTACACTGTTCTGGTGGGAAGAATGGAGGGTAGAGTGTTTATTTTTATATCAGTGTACGTCCCGCCTGGGTTACAAGCCACCACATTTGCGGATCTGGGGCACCTCCTTCTGGACCTTCCGAGTGGCCTGCTGGTGGTTGGAGGGGACTTTAATGCGGTAGCTTCTGGGTCTATGGATCGCCATCCCCCTAGGGACCTCCCCCGGGCACAGGCGTGGCTGCCCGGCCTTTTAGACACGCTGGGCCTGGTGGATTGCTGGCGATTAAAGCATCCCGCACAGCGGCAGTACACCTTCCACTCGGGTGCCCATGGTAGCCTCTCGCGGCTTGATTACATCCTTGTCCCGGCGGCCCATGCAGGGAGGGTGGGGGAGGTGCGCCATCTGGCGCGGGGTATCTCAGACCACTCCCCATTGCTGTTACATTTCGATGTCTTCCCGAGGGGGGATGGCAGGGTGGCTCCAATCAATGCATGGTATTTGCGCGACCCCACCATTCGTGCCGATTTGATCAAATCCTTACAGCGATATTTCGACGAGAATGTGGGGTCGGTCCCTTCGGCCATCTCCCTGTGGGAGGCTTTCAAGGTAGTTCTTAGAGGGGAGGCCCTCTCCTTTATCTCCCATGCCCGGCGGCGCGAGCGGGAGGAGGTGACCCGGGTAGAGGCCGAGATTGCAGAACTGGAGGGTGACCTGGGGAGCGGGGTAACCGACGCCAAGCTGCATGTTCTACACCTAAAGCAGGCGGCCTATCGGGCCCTCGTCACGGAGGCGGCCAGGGGCCTCAGTAGAGAGCAGCAGGGGCGATTGTATGATGTGGGTGATAAGGCTGGCAAATTGATTGCGTGGTTGGATAAGAGGGAGAGAGCGAGCCGCGTGGTTCCTTTGATTGAGAGTGTGGATGGTGCGTGTGTCACCGAGCCGGAAGCCATTGTCTCCTGCTTTGCGGATTATTTCCGCGAAGTCTACTCCCCGGTTTCCCCCTGCTCGGAGGAAGATTCCCATGCCCTGCTTCGGGACATCGCACTGCCCTCCCTTACGGTGGAGGACAGGGATTCGCTGGACGCTCCTCCCACCTCGGACGAAATTGCCTTGGCTATTCGCTCGGTTGCATCCGGCAAGGCCATGGGCCCCAATGGTATTCCCATTGAGCTATACAAGCTACGCCCGGATGTGTTGGCGCCCCACCTGCGCGCGATGTTCCTGGCGGCCCACTCGCAGGGTTCCCTCCCGCCGGACCAGCGTCTGGCCACAATTGTGGTGATCCACAAGGAGGGGAAGCCCCGTGAACGGGTCACATCCTATAGGCCGATCTCGCTCTTGAACGCGGAGCCCAAAATCCTCGCCAAGGTGTTGGCCAACCGGTTGGTTGGCGTGGTGGGCGATTTGGTCCACCAAGACCAATCTGGCTTTATACCACACCGCAACACGGCGCTCAATCTGCGGCGCTTGCACGGGGTGCTCGCGCGTGTCCCATTTGTGCGGGAGCCGGCCATCTTGGCGTCCTTGGACGCCACCATGGCGTTTGACACGCTGGAGTGGCCATACATCTGGGCGATGCTGGCGAAATTTGGATTTGGACCGGGCTTTATCAGCTGGGTCAAATTGTTGTACTCGGGCCCATTGGCGCAGGTGGTGGTGAATGGGCGAGTCTCGGTCCCATTCGCGCTGGGGCGGGGCACGCGACAGGGTTGCCCCTTGTCACCTCTCCTGTTTGCACTGGCCCTGGAGCCCCTGGCGGAGTGGCTGCGGTGGCACCCTTCCATCCGTGGTCTCCGCTGGACCCCCGAGCATGAGGACCGTGTGTCCCTCTATGCTGATGATATCCTCCTGTATCTCGCCTCCCCGCGTAAATCACTGATCGTCCTGGTTGATGTTTTGCGCTCATTCGGTCGCAACTCAGGACTTGTCATCAACTGGGCGAAATCCTGTGTATACGTGCTTTCCGGGGAGGCTCCGGTCCTGCCACGGGACTGTCCGATCCAGATTGCCTCCCAGGGGTTTCGGTACCTGGGTATATATATCACTCTTGACCCGGAGGCCCGCTATGAGCGGAATTTGCTGCCCCCCCTCCAGCGCTTGAAGGAGGACGTGGTGCGCTGGCGGCGTCTGCCGCTTTCGCCGCTTGGCCGAGCGGCCTTGTTTAAAATGATGTCCTTGCCGCGCTTCCTCTACGCCCTCCAGAATACTATGGACTTGGTTCCGGCACGCTATTTCCGTGAGGTGGAGGGCCTCCAGCGGCGCCTGTTCTGGGACGGGAGGCCGCGCATTGCTCTAGCTAAACTGACGCTCCCGTGGTACGATGGGGGGGTCGCCCTCCCGGACATTAAACGGTATTACTGGGCCTCCCAACTGGCTGCAATTAATCATGGCCTTTACGGGCCCGCCTTGAACCCGGCGTTTGAGATGGACAAGATGCTCCTGCCCGGTGGCGACTACAATCGAGCGCTCTACTCTGCCGCGCCCGACTCCCGTCTGACGGGACCGACGCGTGTCATGGTGCGTGTCTGGCACGCGGCTAATGCAGCCATGGGGTGGAAGGACCGTTTGACCCGAGCGTCACCGCTGTACGCGTCTGAGAGGTTGGGCTCCCTGTGGACGTCGAAGGGCTTCGAGAAGTGGGACACGATCGGAATCAGCACGGTGGGAGATCTCTGGACGAGGGGGGGATTCAAGACTTTTGCGGCGCTGCAGACGGAGTTTCAGCTGCAGGGCAGTGAGTACTTTCGGTACCTACAAGTCCGCCATGCGCTGGGCTCCGTCTTCCCGGATGTCGCGTCCATTCCGGAGTCTTCCCCCCTGGAGGACAGAGTGCTGGATGGCCATGTCCCAGACAGCACGATCTCCCTCATATATAAAAAACTGATCAACGACAGATCGTGCCTGCTGACTAGTCTCCGCGAGGCCTGGGTCGCCGACGGGCTAGAGCTGGACGACGAGGATTGGATTTCCGCGGTGGCCTCTCCAAAAGAGGTGGCCATCCCGGCTCGCCTTCGTTTCGTCCAGCTTAAGATCCTTCACCGGGTTTACGTGACGGGGCCAAGGCTTCTACGTATGGGCTTTGCTGGTGACGGAATGTGTAAGCGTGGCTGTGGTGCGTTGGCAACTTTCATGCATATACTGTGGGAGTGCCCAAAGGTGGAGCGATTCTGGCGTGGTGTGCATGAGGTCCTGCGTGTGGTTACGCGTGTCGCGCTGTTGCCTGAAGCGAGGAGATGCCTGCTGAATGTGTGGGAACCAAATGACTATTCGGTCCCGCAGACGCGGTGGGTGACTCTGGGATACATGATAGCTAAGCGTGATATTGCTCAATTGTGGGGATCCCAGAGGCCCCCTGCGGTGTTGGCCTGGAAAGAACACATGGATTGGTGTATGTTTCGTGAAAAGGTGGTGTATGTGGCGAGGGGTAAGCCTGGGGCGTGGGTGAAAATCTGGGGCCCCTGGAACGCTTACCGCGGGGGTATTTGTGAGCCGCCACTGCTACCGGCTGCCTCGCCTGCTCCGTCTCCCTAGATGGCCCCCCTCCCTCGGCCGTGGGCACGCGGTCCCCCAGTCCCTGATCTACTCCCATTCCCCTCTTCAGAGTTCTGCTGCTGGTTTGGATCCCCCACTTATGGAGCACGTGCTGTCACTTTGGATCGCGGGTTGCCTTGCGGGTGTGGTTTTTCGTGTTGTTTTGTTTTGAGAAAAGGGAACCGTACTGTGGGCATGGAGCTATGCGGCCTGCAACATTGATTTCTCCTGTTTCGCTACTCTGCACTGCCAGTAGCCTCTTACTGTATGTATGCAATATGCTTTTGTCACTCTAGCGGCCGGCCGGGTGGTTGTAGGCCCATACCTGTAACTTTTACAAACTGCAATAAACGGTTTCAAAAAAAAAAAAAAAAAAAAATTGACTGAGGTACCACTGACGTCAGCGAGCGAGGGTGGTGTCTAAGTAGCTGCAACGATGTCATCCCGGTGACCACGATGCCGTTGACAGACGCGGATCCGACTGATGCCACCTTCCGACGCGCAGAGGTACTGCTGAAGAAAAAACTTTCCGGATCCAGTCTGACGCCTGGGGGTAATTCTAAGGTAAGGAATCTATAACTAACGTGTTTCTTTCAGATATGAAAGTTAGTGATTTTATCTGATCTACTCAATCCTCAAATATATCTTGTTCTATTTTTCATGCTAGTCACTGAGGTTGCACACATCAATTAAATATTGGAGTACGGGTAACTTACATATTGTAAATGAGTAAGCGCATAGAACTCTAAAAGTGTTCAAACTTTTAATAATGGTATTACAAAGCCTTAAAATTAAAGAGAATACTTAGACCAACCTGTGAATACATGTTGATTCTTTGAAAAGACTTGGGTTCCAACTCAGATATATGACATCATAATACTGGCAGAGATCTTCAAACGAAATCCAAAAAATTCCTGTAATACAAAAACATTGCTAGTCTGTCATTCTGATATGCTTTTCTTGAAAATAAACCCCATGCTGAATTGTTGAAAGAGAAAAAAAGATAAAGCCTTGAAAAGTTGCTATACCAATTACTGCAATAGTTACTGTAGTAATCCACGCAGGTAGCTTCTGTCATATTCCAGCTTTATTCTTCACAAGTGGGTAACAAGTAAGCGACCTCCAGCAGAGCTGCACAACACAACTGACTTTTCTTAGAATCCCCTCACACGGCCCATTTCATTAGCTTGAGGACAGGTACATCATAATTGAGAATTCTACACTACAGGTCATCTCCACACATACAATAATTTTGTGTCTCATCTCTCACCAAAACATTAAATGAAGGTACCTGCTTTAGCACTCCAGTCGGATACACTCTCTCATTTAATCATTATGAATTGCGGTACACATGTTGCATTATTACCATTGTCGATTTTCTGAGCTGTCTTTGGATCAAAGTTCAAATATTTCTGTAACTCGGTGGTCCAGTTTTTCACGTCATTTTCACAGTATCGCCCCTTCCATCGTAAATGGCTCCAAGGATTTTTTAACTGAAGAAACCGCAGACCCTACAAAAACAGAGAAGCGATAGATGTTTATAAATTAAAGCAACGGCAATTACACGGATAATCCAAACCCGAATCAATCATTGTAACTTGCAGCACAGAACAGTTTAGGCAGTACCCAGCTCTCAATGCAATGTATCAGAGGTCTCATCCCAGATAAGCAAATTTGTAACTCCCATGGTTACAAGCTAAAGGTAAGACTATTGTCATGATCTAACCGCAGAGCCACTCGAACATGGCTTTGATGGCCAAAGATCTAAATCACTAAGGAACAGCCAACTATCATAAACCTATTCATGCTTCTATAGGCTGGTGAACTGCATGTACCAGGTGTGCTTTCAGAGTAATAAAGCCAGAGAGGATGCAAACTCCATACAAGTAGTGGCTCCTGCAAAAGGAAATCTCAAAATGTAATCAGATTAAATCTTGAGTTCCTAAACTGCTAATAATGGTGTGCTTCTGTGCAACAGTCCGCCAGCCTTTTTTGAAAAGACAGGTGATTACTATGAAGTCAAAGTTGCTGAAAATAGAGCTCTTCCAAAAAGCATTTGACACAACATGCGTGTAGCACTGTTAGTTATGTAAGCTACTAGTGATACCCTTGGAGCATTATGCACTCTGAAGTCACTTTTAAAATGCATTGAGTGCACAAACACACATCTTGCATAATATAAGAAGAAAGGTTCTAGGATAGTTTACAAGCATACTGAATATGCTACTTACCAGTATGCATCTGTTCTTGGCATGTAGGGCTGCTGACATTCATATCTGTGCATAGATCGCCGCCTAGTGTTGGGTCCGGATGTTTGCACGTTGTTGTCCTGGAAGAGTCTTCGAAGTATCCTGGGATAGGTGACTCCTCCCCTGGACTACAGTGCGCATGGGCATCCTCTCCATCCTCAGATTGTTTTTCGCCATTGCGGCAGTGATGGAGTAGATACAGAAAGTGATGGCCATGCTTACAGTAATTCTGAGAGCTGCAGCTGCTACAGGCGCCGGGGAGGAGGGAGGGCGATATGAATGTCAGCAGCCCTACATGCCAAGAACAGATGCATACTGGTAAGTAGCATATTCAGTTCGAGGCATGTGGGCTGCTGAATTCATATCTGTGCATAGAATACATAGCAGTACCTCCTATTAGCGGCGGCTACCAGTGTCAGCTGCAGCGGTCTGAAAAAGAGTTTTGAGAACAGCCTGTCCTACAGCTGCCTGCTGTTTTGATTGCACATCTACACAATAGTGTTTGGTAAATGTGTGTGTAGTGGACCAGGTGGCTGCTCTACATATATCATGCAAAGGGATGTTTCCCAGGAAAGCCATGGAGGCACCTAACTTACGTGTTGAGTGAGCTCGTGGGGGAATCGTTAATGTGCGTTTAGCCTTTTGATAGCAGATTTGAATACATTTAACGATCCATCTGGCTATACCTGCTTTGGAGATAGCGTTACCTTTGTGGTGTGGGGCAAAGGCAACGAAAAGTTGTTTAGTCTTCCTAAAGATCTTAGTCCTGTCGATATAGTACATGAGGGCTCTCTTCACATCTAGTGTATGGAGTGTTCTTTCTGCGACAGTTTGTGGGTTTTGAAAGAAAACAGGCAGTTCAATAGTTTGATTCATGTGGAACTGCGATATCACCTTGGGCATGAATTTGGGGTTGGTACGTAGTACGACCCTGTTGGCGTGAACCTGTATAAATGGCTCTTGAACGGTTAGTGCCTGGAGTTCACTAACTCTTCTTAAAGAAGTGATTGCTACTAGGAAAGCTACTTTCCAGGTAAGGAATTGAATCTCGCATGAGTGTAGAGGTTCAAAGGGTGGACCCATCAGGCGTGTGAGGACCAAGTTGAGGTTCCACATTGGAGCCGGTGGGTGGCTTGGAGGAATTACTCGTTTGAGTCCTTCCAAGAATGCTTTGATGGCGGGCACTCTGAATAAAGAGAGGTGCTGCCTGTTTTGGAGATAGGCTGATATTGCGGTCAAATGGACACGTATAGAGGTGTACGCCAGATTGCATCGGTATAGGTGTAAGGTTGGATGGATGCGTCTAGCGGGTTAATGTCATTATTATTGCAATAAATGACGAACCTTTTCCATTTGGCTGCATAGCAAGCTCTGGTAGTGGGTCTTCTAGCTTCCTTAATGATGTCCATACAGTCAGGTGGCAGGTTTAGGTAGCCAAACTCTAGGACTTCAGGAGCCAGATTGCCAGGTTCAGCTGTTGCGGATCTGGGTGCTGAATCTCTCCATGGTTCTGCGTCAAATGCGCGGGTTTGATCCGCAGCCTTTGATGCGGCACCACGGAAAGTTCGAGAAAAGTGGTGTACCATGGCTGGCGTGCCCACGTTGGAGTAACCAGGACGAGTGTCAGTGAGTATTGTCTGAGTTTGCGAGCCACCAGCGGTATCAACGGCGCTGGGGGAAAAGCGTACGCAAATCTGCCGGACCAGTTCATCCATATCGCATTGCCCTGCGACTGTGGATGTGGGAACCTGGCGGCAAAGCTTTGGCATTTTGCGTTTTCGCTTGTGGCGAATAGGTCTATCTCTGGATGACCCCATTGCTGGAAGTACGGTTGGAGTACTGATGGGTGTAACTCCCACTCGTGCATCTGGTGGCTGTGTCTGCTGAGCAGATCCGCCATCTGGTTGTCCTTGCCGGGGAGGTGTTCCGCCATGAGGAACATGTTCCTCTGAATGGCCCACTTCCACATGCTCTGAGCCAGATGAGACAACTGTGGAGAGTGTGTCCATCCCTGCTTCTGTATGTAGTACATGGCGGTCATGTTGTCCGTCCGGATCAACACGACTTTGTTGCACAAGTGTACTTTGAATGCTTTCATAGCCAGGAAGATTGCCATCAGTTCTAGAAGGTTGATGTGCATCTTCTTTTGTTGTGTTGTCCATAGTCCCTGCACTGTGTAGTTGAGTACATGAGCTCCCCATCCCTGGAGAGACGCGTCCGCTGTCAGTATTATCTGTGGAACAGGCTCTTGGAACGGTCGGCCCTTGCAAAGGTTTTGTGGATTCCACCAATGCAGAGAGTTGTATGCCCGACCGCTCACCAACACTAGGTCTTTTAGTTGTCCGTGAGCCTGATTCCATTGACGTGCTAAGCACTCCTGAAGCGGGCGCATATGTAGTCTCGCGAGTGGGACTATGAAAATGCAGGAGGCCATCATGCCTATCAACTGCATGAACACTCGCGCGGGAAGGGAGTGTTGTGGTTTGAACTTGGAAATCAGCATTTGCATGCTGTTGATTCTCACTAAATTTGGCTGAGCTGTGGCCGCCAGAGTGTCTATGGTCGCACCGAGGTACTGTTGTACGTGTGCGGGTTGGAGATGTGATTTTGGGTAATTTAGTGAGAACCCCAGACTGTGAAGAAGGTGAATGGTGCGGGACATGTGGCTGGCACATTGCTGGGCTGACTTTGCTTGAACAAGCCAGTCGTCCAGGTAAGGGTAGACGTGTATGTGCTGCCTCCGTAGATGTGCAGCCACAGTAGCTAGGCACTTTGTGAAAACTCTGGGTGCTGTTGTCACGCCGAAGGGAAGGACTTTGAATTGGTAGTGCTGCCCCTGAACAGTGAACCTGAGGTATTTTCTGTGTGAGGGGTGAATGGGTATGTGGAAATACGCATCTTTGAGGTCCAGTGTGGCCAGGAAGTCTCCCTGCTTGAGCAGCGGGAGGACTTGTTGTAGGGTGAGCATGTGGAAATGCTCGGAGAGAATGTAGCGGTTGAGGGGTCTCAGGTCTAGTATAGGTCTGAGTGACCCGTCCTTTTTCGGTATTAAAAAGTACAGGGAGTACACCCCCGTACCTTGCTCGTGGACGGGTACGACCTCTATTGCGCCTTTTAGTAGCATACTTAGCACTTCCTGCTGTAAGAGCGTTAAGTGCTCTGAGGACATAGGACGGTGTTTTGGAGGTATTGTGGGTGGAGTTGAGGTTAATTCTAGGCAGTAACCGTGTTTGACAATATCTTTGACCCACCTGTCCGTGGTGATGGAGTTCCACGTGGACAGGAACCTTTGTAGCCTTCCCCCGACAGGTGTTATGTGGTCGGGAGGAAGGGAGAGGGCGTCACTGTTTGTTCTTGGGGGAGGACCTGGTGTTGCCGTATCCGCGTCCTCTGCCCTTTGTGCTTGAGGCACGATATCCACCCCGGGTGTTTTTATCGTAGGAACTTTGTGTGTTTCCCTTGTTGTAGGTTTGCTGTGACCCCTGTCCTCTACCTGCTCCTCTATTTCCGGGGCGACGAAAGGAGCCGCTCCGAAAGGACTGCGTTTGGAGAGCCCCCATGGACTTTGCAGTGTCTGTGTCCTTTTTTATTTTCTCTAGGGTGGTGTCAACCTCTGGCCCGAATAAGTAGTCGGGGTTGACAGGCTGGTTGAGGATGTTATTTTGTACCTCCGGTTTGAATCCGGAGATTCGTAACCAGGCGTGTTGTCGCAACATGACGCTAGTGTTTATGGCTCTGGCAGCTGTATCCGCGGCATCCAGTGCACACTTAATGGATGCGTTTGTGAGGAGTTGTCCCTCCCTGATGAGGATCTCTGCTCCCTCTTTGAATTGGTCTGGGAGATGTTGGAGTAATGTTTCTAATGTGTCGTAGTGTGCTCGATCGTAGCGAGCGAGTAGCGCCTGAGTATTGGCAATACGCCATATGTTAGCTGCTTGGGACGCAACCCGTTTGCCGGAGGTCTCTAGCACCTTGGACTCTTTGTCCGGGGGAGGAGCATCCCCTGTCGTTTGCGAGTGTGCCCGTTTGCGAGCGTTCGCAACTACTATGGAATCCAGAGGTAACTGGCCTTTAATGTAGGTAGGGTCCCCAGGCGCCGACCTGTATTTCTTGTCGATCCTGGGGTTTATTACTCTTGCCCTAGTGGGTTCTTTGAAGATGTCCTTTGCTGGTTTGAGGACACCTTTCAACATGGGTAGAGTTTTTATATTCCTTTCTGAGGATGCGAAAGTATCCATGAGAAAGTCGTCCTCGACGGTGTCAGAGTGGAGTTGCACACCATGATTGGCCGCAGCACGTTCAATGAGGGCGTTGAATGCGGCAGTGTCCTCTGTGGGAGACGTTTTCGCTCCATATAGTTGCGGGTCCTGTGTATCCATAGGTGGACCCGGGTCTACAGGGTCATCCCAAGCTTGGTCAGGGTCCTGTTGGCCTTCAGGGTCCATCTCTCCGGGGTAGGGGACGTGGTCACTTATGTAGTCCTCCAAAACGTCTGTTTCGGAGTGTGTGGGAGAGAAGGACTGTGGATCTTGGTAAGAGGAATGGAGAGGTTCGTAAAGAACTGGTTCCGAAGCCACTGGCAGCTTTTTCTTAAGCGGGATCCGGTAGGAGTCCAAAGCTGGCTCGGAAGTTATTCTCCTCTTGTGGAGCATCATTCTGCCGGTGTCGGCGTCGATGATGTGTGATGGTGACGTCTCTGCAGGAGAGCGTTCGGCAGGCGTGATCGTGGTGTGGGTGACACGTGTTCTGATTTGGAAGAGTTTTGGGGCCGTGGATGGCGGCAGGCCAAAAGTGATGTTGGCTGGTGCCGGAGAGGCTGTTGGAGCTTTTATCGGCTCGGAGCCGGACGTGTCCCGGAGGACTGCCTTGTGTTTGATGCGTTGCAAGGACGCAGCAACTGGTCGCACCTGGAGCGCCATCGGTTCTTCGGCGCCGACCGGTTCTGTAGAGGCGGGCGTGGACTTCTTCGGCGCCACTGGGTCATCGAGTCGAGGAGCGGTAGTAGCCGTCGACGTCGTCGATGATTGTGCCTTTGGTGGTGCTGTCGAAGCGGTGTGAGACGCAGCAGCCAGTTTGACCTTTGTGGTCGGAGCCGATTGTTTCGGTGCCGGGAGCCGAGTAGGTTTGGCGGCACCGAAGGTCTTTTTCCGTGTGTCGGCGCCGACGTCGGCTGCTGCAAGCTCGGCACCGAAGTCTCGTTTGGTGCGGTCGGTGCCGACGGGTTTGGCTGGCGTCGAAGGTGTGGTGGGCTTCGATCCGACCAGCGTCACTTTTGGTTTCGGTTTTGGATGAACCAATACAGCTTTCGGTTTCGGTTTCGAAGAAGGGAAACCAGCCGTTTTGGGTAGTAATGGCTGCCGCTGAATGTCCGAGGCCGGGCCAGAGGGCGGGGCCGAGGAACTGCGGGATAGGTCTTGGGTAAGGCCCGAAGGCGATCCCTCGACCGGAGCCATAGACTGGCGCACCGGGATATCCTCAGTCTGTACGGGTAGGCCTTGCTCGTCACCGGAGCTACTCTCTTCGGCCCCTAAGGCCTCATCGTAGTCTCCTACCTCGGTGTCGGCTTCATCTCTGTGAAAGAGTCGTTCTTCGATGTCTTCCGATCCGGAGTCGTGTTCGGAAGCGGGGCTGGAGGGTAGGTTCTCCACGTCTTCGACATCTTCGTCCTCGGCGCTGAAGATGTTGGTCGGGGCCGGTGCCGCTTGCTGCACTTCGAGTCTCGCTGCTCGTCGATTCCGGAGAGTCTTCTTGGATCGGAATCGGGCACAGGCCCTACATGTGGACTCGTTGTGATCCGGTTAAAGGCATTTGTTGCACACCGGGTGGACGTCGACATGGGGATATTTCGCATTGCATACAGGACACCGCTTGAATGGTGTCCTCGATTCCATCGTCGATGTAGGGTCGATGGTCGGGTAAGATGCGAAAAAAGTCGTTTTTGAAGTTAGTAAACTAACAAAGATACTATCGATACCGATCGGGAACAGTACCGACGCGAACTAAAGGCCTTTTGGCCTGGAAAAAGTTTTTCCTAACTTGAGTCAAGATAAGCACATCCGAACCCAATGGCGGAAAAAAACAATCTGAGGATGGAGAGGATGCCCATGCGCACTGTAGTCCAGGGGAGGAGTCACCTATCCAAGGATACTTCGAAGACTCTTCCAGGACAACAACGTGCAAACATCCGGACCCAACACTAGGCGGCGATCTATGCACAGATATGAATTCAGCAGCCCACATGCCTCGAACTTATTGTTTACTATTTTAATATAGCACAAGTGTATTGCAAACCCTAACACATTAGGAAAAACACGAAACTACATCTTGGCCCATCAATTTTCTGTAAATGTTCATTAACCAAGTTTCAAAAGAAACGTTGCAACATTGTTTTTGGAAACAACAATGGCTTCTTCTAAGCACTGATTAAATCAGATGTATGAAAGAACAACGGGGGCATTTACCAGGAATGCCTTTATGACGCTGGAACCACGAGAGCGTCTTTACAACAAAAGTCTTTACAATTACTTTTATTTACCACAAGTATGCCTTTACCACAAAAATGTAAGTATTTTACAGGTAAGTATAAACCCATTTTTTAAAATATATATATATAGATTTATATGTGTCATGGTTTATACCTCCTTATAAAATACTTACTTTTCCATTGTAAAACATGCATGGTAAAGAATCAACAGGGAAGTTTAACCCCAATTCTATTTTTTAATTAAGAGATCTTTCTATCCATCTATATAAATCCAAAGCGATAAACACATACTCAGGACACGATCAAGGTGCAAGTTGAAGTTCTTTTAGTACACCCCCAAGTGTTGCAATATAAGGAATATGCTACTTACCAGTATGCATCTGTTCTTGGCATGTAGAGCTGCAGATCTACACACTTTTGCATAGATCGTCATTTGGTGTTGGGCCCGGATGTTTGCAGTTTGTTTTTCCTCGTGGAAAGTCTTTGGAAGTCACGAGGTCGGTGACTCCTCCCTTGGATCATATTGCACATGGGCTTCGGCTCCATCCTCAGATTGTTTTTCGCCAGCAGGGAAAGATGGAGCGTAGTAATAACAGTGAAGAAACCCATGTGTGTGTATCTAAATAAGATAAACTGGAACAGATACAGGTAGCCGGGGAGGCGGGTGGGCGTGTGTAGATCTGCAGCTCTACATGCCAAGAACAGATGCATACTGGTAAGTAGCATATTCCGTTCGAGGCATATGAGCTGCAGATTACACACTTTTGCATAGACTATATAGCAGTTCCCAACCTTAGCGGCGACCACCGGTATCTGTTGCAGTGGTTTGAAATAGTGTTTTTAGTACACCCTGGCCCACACTAGCTTGTTGCTTGGTTTGCACATCTACACAATAGTGCTTAGTGAAAGTGTGCGGTGTTGACCATGTAGCTGCTTTGCAGATATCATCTAATGGGATGTTCCCTAGCAAAGCCATGGAAGCCCCTATCTTCCGTGTAGAATGGGCTTTAGGGGGAACGGATAGCGTTCGCTTTGCTTTGTGGTAGCAAATGTGGATGCATTTTACAATCCACCTAGCTATCCCAGATTTTGAGATGGGGTTGCCCTTGTGTGGTGGAGAGAAAGAGACAAACAGTTGTTTGGTGTTTCTGAAAGGTTGTGTTCTTTGGATATAGTAAAGTAAGGCTCGTTTGACATCTAGTGTGTGCAGAGCCCTTTCTGCAACGGTTTGAGGTTGCGAGAAAAATCCTGGTAATTCTACAGATTGGTTTAGGTGAAAAGGGGAAATGACTGTAGGTAGGAATTTTGGGTTGGTACGGAGAACAACCTTGTTCTGGTACATTTGAAGAAAAGGTTCTTGTATGTTAAGTGCTTGTATCTCACTGACCCTTCTAAGGGAAGTGATGGCTACAAGGAAAGCTGTTTTCCATGTGAGGAATTGCAGTTCGCATTTATGCAAAGGTTCGAAGGGAGGCCCCATGAGCCTTGTGAGAACAATATTTAAGTTCCACACAGGTGAGGGTGGTACTCTGGGGGGAATTATTCTTTTGAGGCCTTCCATGAAGGCTTTAATGGCAGGTACTCTGAAAAGTGATAGGTGCTGCCTGTTTTGTAAGTAAGCTGCAATTGCTGCGAGGTGTAGCCGAATGGAGGTATAGGTTAGATTACACCTTTGTAGGTGGAGTAAGTAGCATATGATGTGTTGTATAGACGCGTCTAGAGGATTGATTGTGTTGTTGTGGCAATAAACAACAAATCTTTTCCACTTAGCAGAGTAGCAGGCTTTAGTGGTAGGGCGTCTAGCTTCTCTGATGACGTTGATACAGTCAGGGGGAAGGTTTGGGTATCCGAATTCTAGGATTTCAGGAGCCAGATCGCAAGGTTGAGCTGCGCTGGGTCCGGGTGCCTGATCGCTCCATGGTTCTGGGTTAGGAGGCATGGTGAGAGGAGTAGCTTTTGGTGTGGTACTACCGAGAGTTCCAGCAGCGTGGTGTACCACGGTTGTCTGGCCCATGTTGGAGCTACTAGGATTAGTGTGAGGGAGTGTTGTTGTAGTTTTAGCACCACTAATGGAATGATTGGGAGAGGCGGAAAAGCGTACGCAAATTTGCCTGACCAGTTCATCCATATCGTATTTCCTTTGGACAATGGGTGTGGGTATTTGGCGGCGAAGCTTGGGCATTTTGTGTTTTCGTGGGTGGCGAAGAGGTCTATCTGTGGATGCCTCCACATTTGAAAAAACGGATGAAGAACCTGTGGGTGAAGTTCCCACTCGTGGATCTGTTGTGTCTGTCTGCTGAACAGATCTGCCACGGTGTTTTAGACTCCTGGGACATGTTGAGCTAGGAGAAAGATTTTGTGTGGAATTGCCCATCTCCATATGCTCTGTGCTAATTGCGAGAGCTGTGGAGAGTGTGTGCCGCCTTGTTTTAAAATATAATACATGGCCGTCATGTTGTCTGTGCGAATGAGGACTGCCTTGCCTGAAATCCGTGCTTGAAAGGATTTTAGGGCTAGAAAGATTGCTAGTAACTCCAGATGGTTGATATGGAGTAACTTTTTGTTGAGGCGTCCATGTACCCTGCACTGTGAGGTGTAATAGGTGAGCTCCCCAGCCGAAGAGCGATGCGTCCGTTGTTGGGGAACCGGGTCCAGGAACGGTCGACCTTTGGAAAGGTTTGTGGTGTTCCACCACTGCAGAGAGCGATGGGTGCGACCGTCTACCAACACCAGATCTGTCAGTTGCCCCTGGGCCTGGTTCCATTGGCTCGCTAAGCACTCTTGGAGTGGACGCATCTGGAGTCTTGCGTGAGGCACTATGAAAATGCAAGAGGTCATCATCCCTATTAGTTGCATAAACACTCTTGCTGGAAGGGAGTGTTGAAGTATGAAATTTTGTCGCAAATCCTGAATGCTTGCAATCCTGACTGGATTGGGGTAGGCTATTGCTTTTGAGGTGTCTATGGTGGCACCGAGGTATTGTTTTATGAGGGATGGTGTTAGCTGGGACTTTTGGTGGTTCACCGTGAAGCCTAGTTGGTGAAGTAGTTGGATTGTGGTGGCGATGTGGTGTACACATTGGTTGTATGAAGTGGCTTTTATCAACCAGTCGTCCAAGTATGGGAAGACGTGAATGTGCTGTCTTCTAAGGTGTGCCGCCACTACCGCTAGGCACTTGGTGAATACCCGTGGTGCTGTTGTGACTCCGAATGGGTGCACCTTGAACTGGTAGTGTTGTCCGTCCACTACAAATCGGAGGTACTTTCTGTGAGCATGGTGTACTGGAATGTGGAAGTATGCGTCTTTCAAGTCCAGTGTGGTGAGAAAGTCGTTCTGGGAGAGGAGCGGAAGTACCTGCTGAAGCGTTACCATGTGAAAATGGTCTGAGTGTATGTATGTGTTTAGGGGCCGGAGATCTAGAATAGGTCGTAGTGTCTCGTCCCTTTTTGGTATTAGAAAATATAGGGAGTAGACCCCTAAATTTTGTTGATTGACGGGAACGTGTTCTATTGCCTGTTTTTGTAGGAGGGAGATTACCTCCTGCTTTAGTAATGTGGAATGTTCTTGTGACATTGGGCGTTGCCTGGGTGGAATGTTTGGGGGGGGGTAGATGTTCATTCCAGGCAGTATCCTGACCGAATAATTTGGGTCACCCATTTGTCTGAGGTGATGGTTTCCCAGACATGAAGGAAATTTTGAAGTCTGCCCCGACCGGAGTGGGATGGTCTGGAGGGAGCGGGGGGGAAGTCATTGGGTAGGTGGTGTGGCAGAGCGGGCGGTATTTGTTTTGCCTCTGCCTTTATTATTGTGGCCCCTATAGCCGCCTCTTTGATAACCCCTTGTGAAGGTGGACTGAGTGGGGGATTTGTAGGAAGTGGACGCGTTATCTGAGGAGTAGCCTCTAGATGTACTCCGAAAAGAAGAGCGGCGAAAAGAGCGCCTAGGAGGGTGTGACTGTAGGGCTCCCATGGACTTCGCCGTATCTGTACCCTTCTTCATGTTTTTCGAGGGCCTCATCTACCTTTGGGACGAATAGGTGTTCCTGGTCAAAGGGGTGATTAAGGATGGAGGCTTGTACCTCTGGTTTAAATCCTGATATTCTTAGCCATGCATGGCGACGGAGGAGGACGCTGGTATTAATGGCCCTGGAGGCTGTGTCTGCTGCATCTAAGGCACAGCGTATAGAGGTGTTAGTTATTGTCTTACCCTCTTGAATTAATTCATTGGCCTTAGTTTTATATTTTTCAGGGAAGTGGTGCATTATGCTTTCTAATTCATCATAATGTGCCCTATCATATCAGTTAAATCAATGAGGACATTGTTCCATATTGGCGGTGAAACAAAATTAATGATCACCTGCTCAACAAAAAAGCGAAGGAGAGAGAAAAGGTGTAGAGGGGGAGGGAAGGTAGAGGGGAGGTGAAAAGAGGCAGAGAGAACTATCCCCAGTGTCAAGGATCCAATCCCGAAGGGGAGGACTCAATGTAGCTCTTGTTGGCCCTCACACACCCCGAAGGATGTCTTGCTTCATCATTGGGCTTGTTGTTGCTCCTCGTCGGGCCGGCGCTGCAATGCCCGACGGTCCCCCGAAGGGTCTCTTTATCGGAGGTCTTTTAAAGAGAAAAGCCGATAGGTGAGTGCGGGTGTGTGGGCTTAAAAAATGGTGATGGATCCAAAAGGTAGGTGATTGCGTGCGTTGAAAGTGTGAATAAAAATGCCTAGGGGTGTCCAAAAAGCGCTACTTTAATGTTATGGGGCCCCTGGCAAATTAAAAAGACCGGTAGGTCAAGGAGTCACTATTGAGCGCAAGGTGCTAGTGTGACTTATAAAAAGGTCGACATGTTTCACGCCTAGTTAGCCCGGGAGGGTCAGTGGCATTTCTTCAGGACCTAGCTATGTGGGAGGATGTGCACGGTGAAGACGGGGGTTCCAGAGATTGGAAGGGTAACCTGCGTCTGTGAACGGTAATGAGAGGTACGGAGCTGCGGGGTACAATGACCTATTCAGCAGGATCAGAGAGTGGTCTCTGTAAAGCGTACCAGGCTTGTGTTACCCTCGTAAATGTAAGCGAGGGCTTCCTAGGTATTGCCATGGCTGCCTGCGCCCTATTTGGGTTGCGTCGGGGGGCGGCTCATTCAGCACCTACCCTCTGCCAGCAGCTGCCTGTAGGAAGTACGGGTTGTGTTCAGGATTCCATTTAAAGTGATTTTGGGAGGCGTGAACCACTTCCTGTTCAGGAAGTGCGAGCCGGGGAAAGGCGAGCGTTGGTTCTAGCGCATGCGTGGGTGAATGTGTCCCGGGTGGCGCGCATGCTCAGAAGGAACAACAAGTTGTGTGCGCATGCGTCCCATGATAACCTCGGTGCCAGTCTAAGAGGTGGACTGCGCCTGTGCAACTCATGGGGCTAGTAGATCAGAAAAGTGCCCTGGGTCTAAAATGTATATGTAGAGTGGCGATCCCACCCCAACTCAACATAACATGTCAGAGTATATAGTGCTCGATGTAGTCTGGATTCCCCTACACATGATGGACTGCGTTCAAAGGAGATTAGAGGCGAACCAGGAGTCCTATTAAAGGGAGATACACCTTAATAAAGAGCCACAGAGCACACGTATAGTCACGAATGTTCAAATACATGACCAACGAAGGGATGGTTTATGTAGGGCCTGGTTAGAGTTCCACCCAGGGTATCTCATCATTGAGTCCTTTCGTGTCAGTGTGAAGACGGAACACCCAGCGTTGTTCTTGACGCAAGAGGACTTGGGCATTCCAGAGAGGTCTGGATTCTAGTATAGTCCATGACAGTTGTTCACAGTTATGCCCAAGTTCAAGGAAATGATTGGTGAGCTTGGTGGCTGTTCGTCCCCGTCGGATGGTGCTCTTATGCTCGCTTATACGTGTTTTGATGGGACGTGAGGTCATGCCGACATACCTAAGACCACATGGGCATGTGATAAGGTAGACGCAGTTCTTAGTGTTACAATTGGAATGTCCTCGTTGTTCCCAGATTAAGTTCTCCAGGGTTAGTTGCTTACTGTGAGTTGTGGTGGAGCAGGCGTGGCAGTTCCCACATGGGTAGTGGCCTGTCACAGGGGGTAGGTTCCACAGCTTGGTATTTGGTGGATCCGGTCTTCTTTGTAATGGTCGCGTGTTGACCAGTCTGTCACGTAGGTTAGAGGTTCTTTTGAACGGTTTGCATTCAAAAGAACCTCTAACCTACGTGAGAGACATTTCCTTGAACTTGGGCATAACTGTAAACAACTGTCATGGACTATACTAGAATCCAGACCTCTCTGGAATGCCCAAGCCCTCTTGCGTCAAGAACAACGCTGGGTGTTTCGTCTTCACATTGACACGAAAGGACTCAATGATGAGATACCCTGGGTGGAACTCTAACCAGGCCCTACATAAACCATCCCTTCGTTGGTCATGTATTTGAACATTCGTGACTGTACGTTTGCTCTGTGGCTCTTTATTAAGGTGTATCTACCTCTAATGGGACTCCTGGATCGCCTCTGATCCCCTTTGAACGCAGTCCATCATGTGTAGGGGAATCCAGACTACATCGAGCACTATATACTCTGACATGTTAATTTGAGTTGGGGTGGGATCGCCACTCTACGTATACATTTTAGACCCAGGGCACTTTTCTGATCTACTAGCCCCATGAGTTGCACAGGCGCAGTCCACCTCTTAGACGGGCACCGAGGTTATCATAGGACGCATGCGCACACAACTTGTTGTTCCTTCTGAGCATGCGCGCCACCCGGGACACATTCACCCACGCATGCGCTAGAACCAACGCTCGCCTTTCCCCGGCTCGCACTTCCTGAACAGGAAGTGGTACACGCCTCCCAACATCACTTTAAATGGAATCCTGAACACAACCCGTACTTCCTACAGGCAGCCGCTGGCAGAGGGTAGGTGCTGAATGAGCCGGCCCCCGACGCAACCCAAATAGGGCGCAGGCAGCCACGGCAATACCTAGGAAGCCCTCGCTTACATTTACGAGGGTAACACAAGCCTGGTACGTTTTACAGAGACCACTCTCTGATCCTGCTGAATAGGTCATTGTACCCCGCAGCTCCGTACCTCTCATTACCGTTCACAGACGCAGGTTACCCTTCCAATCTCTGGAACCCCCGTCTTCACCGTGCACATCCTCCCACATAGCTAGGTCCTGAAGAAATGCCACTGACCCTCCCGGGCTAACTAGGCGTGAAACATGTCGACCTTTTTATAAGTCACACTAGCACCTTGCGCTCAATAGTGACTCCTTGACCTACCGGTCTTTTTAATTTGCCAGGGGCCCCATAACATTAAAGTAGCGCTTTTTGGACACCCCTAGGCATTTTTATTCACACACTTTGCACGCACGCAATCACCTACCTTTTGGATCCATCACCATTTTTTAAGCCCACACACCCGCACTCACCTATCGGCTTTTCTCTTTAAAAGACCTCCGATAAAGAGACCCTTCGGGGGACCGTCGGGCATTGCAGCGCCGGCCTGACGAGGAGCAACAACAAGCCCAATGATGAAGCAAGACATCCTTCGGGGTGTGTGAGGGCCAACAAGAGGCTAAATTGAGTCCTCCCCTTCGGGATTGGATCCTTGACACTGGGGATAGTTCTCTCTGCCTCTTTTCACCTCCCCTCTACCTCCCCTCCCCCTCTACACCTTTTCTCTCTCCTTCGCTTTTTTGTTGAGCAGGTGATGATTAATTTTGTTTCACCGCCAACATGGAACAATGTCCTCATGGATTTAACTGTTATTGGTGGAGCACGGACATTGGACCACAACCAGCTCCTGGTCCCCCCCTCTCCCTTTTTTGATTCCCTATCATATCTGGCCAATAGCGCTTGGGTGTTGGCTACACGCCATATATTGGCTGCCTGTGACACAGTGCGCTTTCCTGATGCGTCCAGTAGCTTTGACTCTTTGTCAGGTGGTGGTGCTTCGCCTGACGCCTGAGAATGTGTTCTTTTTCGTGCAGTGGAAACCACTAGGGAATCTAGTGGCGCTGACCCTTTGATGTAGGAGGGATCTGTGGGGGCAGCTTTGTATTTTTTGTCTATGCGCGGGTTAATGACCCTGGCCCTAACTGGGTCTTTAAAAACCTCTGGCGCATGCTTTACCACCCCTTTAAGCATAGGTAATATGGAGGTAGACCTATGTGTGGTATCAAATGTGTCGAGGAGGAAATCCTCCTCCACGGGGTCAGTGTGCAAGTCTACCCGTTGATAGTGTGCCGCCCTTTGAAGTAGGTGGTGGAACCCTAATGAGTCTTCCGGTGGAGATGGCCTGGAAGGGTAAAGGTCATCTTGTGGGACGTCGGGGATATCTGGGTTATTGTAGTCGTCCCATGGGTCTGGGGATCCTGTAGGGGTGGGGTCTTGGGGCACATCCCCTATATCGTGATATGGGTCCCCTTGATCATCATCGTCTGGAGACGGGGTCGGAGAGCAATGAGGTGGGGGTGGAGAGGGCGGAGGAGGTGGGGGAGGTGGAGGTGGAGGTGGAGAGGGTGGAGGAGGTGGAGGAGGTGGGGAAGGTATTCTGAAAGGGGAGGTAGCAGAGTCCTTCCTCTTTGGAGGTGGAGGCGGAGCTGGTTTGTCCAAATGTCTCTTTTTGGAAGAGAGTGCCAAATGTCCAGTTTTTGGATCCTTGGTGAGAGTCTTTTGCACGGGATCCGGTGTAAATAGTTCCTGTGAAAGTGTTTGGTCCGTCGGCGTCGAAGACGTCGGGCCGATGTCTTTTTAGGTTTTTCCGTGCTAGTGTGCTTAGCACCGGGTTTGGGAACCTCCGATTTCTTGGTCGGCGCCGAGATGGGCTTCGGCTTGGAAGTGTCGGTGCCGAGGGCCTTATGGGGTTTGGTCAGTACCGAAGATGGCGTCAGTACGGAAGAGCTTGGTTTCGACCACGAAGGCTTCGGTGCGGAGCTCGGTGTCGAGGTAGAGGCCGGTTTCTTTTTCGGTGCCGAAGTGTGTTTCTCGGCATCGCTGGTAGGCTGGCTCGAGCCCGAGCCGCCGGAAGGCTTACTTGGCTTCTTCACCGGGCCCGAAGTTGGGGTGTGTGAAGCAGTATCTCTGGTCTTGCTTGGGCCCGGAGGCGAAGGCGTGACCGAAGCCTTTTTGGGTGTTGGCGCGGGTGTGGGGGAGGGGGGGTATAGTACTCACGACCCTCTGCGCCGGAGTGATGTCTTCCACATCGGATTCGTCGGCCTCGGAAGCACTAACGAGGTCGTCTTCGGTGCGCTGCTGCCCCGGATCTTCGATGTCGTCTCCGAAGATATCGAGTGGAATGGAGGTCGAGGAGTGTGCCATGTTCCTTCTGGCTCTTCGGTCTCGAATAGTCTTTTTCGATCGGAAAGACTTACAGGCCGGACAGTCTCGAGCCTCGTGTTCAGGGGTGAGGCAGAGGTTGCATACCTCATGAAGATCGGTGTGGGGGAATTTGGACCCACATCGAGGGCACTTCTTGAATGGAGTTCTTTCCATCAGCCGGGACCGGAGCTTGGGTAGGCCCGAAGGCCGCCGTCGACGACTGGAACCAAAGGTTTGTCGATGAGAAGGTGCGTTGATTGAGGAGATCGCGATCGAAACAATACCGTGATTTGGGGTGAGGATTCCGCATCGATCGTCGAACTGGAAAATGTTCGGAACCGGAGCGCAAAGATTACATCCGAGCCCGATGGCGGAAAAAAACAATCTGAGGATGGAGCCGAAGCCCATGCGCAATACGATCCAAGGGAGGAGTCACCGACCTCGTGACTTCCAAAGACTTTCCAAGAGGAAAAACAAACTGCAAACATCCGGGCCCAACACCAGATGGCGATCTATGCAAAAGTGTGTAATCTGCAGCTCATATGCCTCGAACACATACTCTTCATGAACATTAACAAATGACAATGTATTCGGCATAAATCTCCTTGTGGAGGCCGTGATGGAATGTCAAAAAGTAAACGTAAACGACGTGTACTATTCAATTCATTATGCGCACCCTGGCTAGAATAATAGGCAACAAAAATCCCAACACAGCACATAAACATGGCAAAACAGGACCATGGAGGAGTATCATAATGTTATGATTGAGATTGTGGATGATACCATGCAAACCAAATTATTTTGTAAATCCACAGCAGGTAATAGCCATCTACATGTTCTCAGCAACCATCCTGATGCCCTCAAATAAAGTATTCCTTAAGGGGCTCTGCTGAGGGTCAAAAGCAAGTGCAATACTGATAAGACATTCCTGGCTGAACAATCCATCATGATCAATAGATTCAGAGAGTGGGGTTACACCTAGTGGGTTCTCAATAGAGTCACTGATAAAGTCAAGAAGGCGACTAGAGAACATACATTCTTTGAGAATGCCCCTGGTGTTGAGACTAGCATCCATAATGCACCCAGAATTATGACATTCAACAATAACCCCAAGGATATACATAAAATTCTAGCTAAGAGTTGGGATATATTGAAAAGCGATTATAGGACATATGATTCATGGCCTAGGGTTGCTTACAGAAAGGGACACATTATGAGAGACATGTTGGTCCCACTGTGGACCAGTCACATCACGATCAACAAGCTGATCAGGGAACACAACCTACAGGGATTCTTTCCGTGTGGCCACTGTAAAGCGTGCAAAAACAGCACCATGCTCAATAAATACTCCACTCCCAGGCAAGGTCAGACTAGAGAGATTGCTTATTTCTCACGTGCAGTACCGCTTACGTAGTGTACATACTTGAATGCTCCCATCATCTAAGATATGTAGGGAGTACGACATACATAGTCAAGAAAAGAGTACTTGAACATATGAGGGCCATTAAGAACTGGGACCCCCAATTACCCTGTAGCATGACACTTCCAGGAGAAACACTACTTTGACAGCTGTCTTCTTTCTTACCTTACAATTGAGCAAATCCAACACAATCCCAGGGGTGGGGAATAGAACCTTAAAGTTGAGAAAGAAGGAGTCCAGATACATTCTTGACCTCAAGACCAAAAGTCCAGGTGTATACTGTTACCCCCCTGTTCTACACAATCGGTTTGCTTGCCTTTTGGTCTTATCGCTCTAACCATCTCAGCAGGCTACCACCCATGTGATTATGTGTACAGTTGGCATCTCATGTGTTTATTTTAGCGCTGTTTTCAATATACTGTTTGTTATATTCTTTATTACAAGAGGAAAGGAAGGGGCCCCTGCATGTAACACATGAAGGCACCAGGACAGCTTTCTCAACCCTTTTCTTCGTCTACACGGGTCGGATGGCGCTCGTTCACAGATAAGGATTCTCATGCATTCTCCCTTATATCTCAGGTTTTTTTTCTGTATTATTTTTGGACAATGCATTGGACTGCTTTTGTGTCAGGGTCTGCTCGGTGTGGTCACTCACAAGCGCTATTTCAGATTTCTCTACATGGGGGACTTGCACCTTGTCTGACCAACACGGTTGCCCACTGGGGATTGATAGAGAGACCTTTTGGACAGGTTCTTTATGGGTGATTCTGTGCTTTCATCTCCCACACTTGTATACCCATGGTCATATCCTTTTGCTGTCCTCCATTCCACCTGAGCCATGGCTCAAGCCCTGGGCACCCCAGTTTTGTATGACACTTCACTTGCTTATGGCCACCCTTCAGATTTCCTGGCCACTTTGGCGCAACTTGAGATTACTCCACACTGGGAACTTGGACTATGGATGGCCAACATGCTTGCACACCTGGGTGCGACAGAGATCTGGTGGTTAGATGACCAGGAGTGACCCAGTGTTTTTATCTCCCGCATTCGCCATACATCCTTATACATGGTTTTACCTCCTCTGCTGTCCTCTTTCCCACCCGTGCCATGGCTCAGGTCTTGGGCATCACCATTGCCTCTTCATGGTCCCCAACCCCCGCATGACCACTGTCCAATTCTCATGAATGTGATACTTCTTCTTGCTCCTTGCAGTGGAACACATAACACAGGTTTCAGACTGCCTTGTCCCATGACATTTGGGCTCTGGACTCCTTGATACTATTTTATCTTCTACGTAGTATAGTTATTATATGACATGTGAAGTGTTAAGCAATATAATTCCACTACAAATATTTCATCCGAAATGGGTATGTTGACATTTACGTTGGAAATTTCTCTACTTGCCATTTTTTTCACCTGTTTTGCCATGTTTATGTACTGTCTTGGGATTTTGGTTGTCTGTTAGTCTAGCCAGGATCGCCCCATGTACATTAGGAATTGAATAGTGCACGTTGTTTACTTTTTCTTTTTGACATTCCATTATGGCCACCGCAATGAGATTTATGCAGGATGCATTGTCCTTAGTTAATGTTCACGAAGAGTGTTTGTATTGCAACACTTCCGGGTGCATCTCATGTGATCAAGACCGCATGATGGTCAAAATGCATAATGAGATGAGATATTGAAAGAACTTCCAACTTGTGTCCTGAGTGTGCGTGCAAGCTTTTTGATTTATTGGGATTTAGACCCAGGCACCCTCCGCCGACATTATGAAACACCCCTCTCAGGTCCTTGGTCGCGGAAGGAGCTACACCACAAATCTCACAAGCCCTCAGTCTTCCTTCGATTGCAGCGTGTTCGGGTGCGAGGTCCTGACGAACATACGAATACCAAACCCCGTGATTCCAACGGAAAAAACTCCAGCTAGAGTGATTGTGCTCACTTCATTTTAATTGCGGCAAGCAACAAACCTTGATGTGTTTCGACAACCATTGTTGTCTTGGTCACGAGTACAACAGTGGTTGTCGAAACGTGTGCACGTGGTTTGGGATTCTCATATATATCAAAGTCCATTCTGTAGAGTGGGAGTGATAGGGCATCTGAAGCCGTTCTAAGACCGCAGTCACCATCAGCCTCCTGATCGAAAATATCACTCTACTAACCCACAATCCCTAAACCCTTAAATTACCCTTACCACCCGCAAACCCATACCCACCTTAAACCTTAAAAATACCCTAGCCATTCAAAAAACCATATCCACTCTAAAATAACCATTGCCACCAAAAAACTAACGCTCACCCTAAACCTTCAAAAATACCCTTGCCACCCGTACCCATACTAAACCCTAAAATTACCCTTGCCACCAAAAAACTCACACCCACCCTAAATCCTAAAAATACCCTTACCATCCAAAAACCCACACCCAACCTAAATTCTAAAATTACCCTTTCCACCTAGAAACCCATACCCACCCTAAATCATAAAAATACCCTTGCTACCCAAAAACACATACCCAACCTAAAAATACCCTTGCCACCCAAAAACCAAAGCCCACCCTAAATCCTAAAAGTACCATTGCCACCCAAAAACCCATACCCACTCTAAACCCTAAAATTACCCTTGCCAACCAAAAACCCATATCCACCCTTAACCCCCAAATTACCATTAACCCCCCCAAAACCCACACCCACCCTAATATACAACACTTAATACCTGCAAAATACTTACATTTACAAGTAAATGTTTTCCCACGAGTATGCCTTTACGATTAATGCCTTTACAAAGAATTTCACTCTAAAGGCATCAGTGGTAAAGGCATACTCGTGGTAACATTTTTTGTTGTAAAAACTGTTGTGGTAAACACTGGTTTGTTGTAAAGGTATTCATTGTTTACATGTCGTTGGAAACGATGTTGCCCATTAAATCATAATGCAATGCCTTGCATTTAACAGGTATCAGAATACTATGCATTTTCCTTACAGAAAGTAAAGCAACATGCCAATATCTTCACTCACAAATCTTGATACCCTTCTCTGTACCTCATCTCATAATCCATCTCTTACAAAGCCAAAACAAACAGTTGTATCATGTTTGAATTGATGGGAAGCAGTAGGCCTTCATTCTCCAGCCATAAGTTATCACATCTGTAGTTACTTTGAGAAGCCAGTCCAGAGTATATCTTATTACATTTCAGCTCTTTAAATGATTTGACTTTTATAAAACTGAGTTGTCAGATATCTTTCAAGAGTGAGTTTTTTTTAACACATACACTTATCTGTAAAAAGCCCAGTACGTCAGATTATATAGGTATACCCAGACCATAATGTTTTTCTCTTACATTTAAACAGATACCCCTCTCGTGTCTTCTTCGAAGTACAAAAATCAAATAATGTATCTACAGGACCCTTTCACATTATTAAAGCCATCATCTGCGTTCCCAATGCTTCCACATGTAGCATCTTATAACATCATATTAAACAGGTTTCACTCTTAGGAAAACTACTGACAAGACAAGGAGTTGCATTTTATGAAAAAGATTACATAAGGTTGCAAGTAAAATCATTTGACCATAGACTACACTAAAAGAAGCAAGACTAGGAGCAATTTTTCCAATAGAGTAATAATCACTTTCAGTAGTGGCTTACAAATCGACATGTGCTCTACAGGGCCCTTCTAAATGATGCCCATATATTTAAGCTTTCAGAACCATTAAGAAAGATTTTCACTTCAATCCCACTTCAAACACCATGCAGGTATGGGTAATATGCACGCTTCACACAACAAATTTCCCAAATTCTTCACCAATATGTTCATAGAGTGTCTTAGGTTAGTGATACAAATTTCTGCATCATAGCAATTACTGTCAACTTGACCTCTCCTTTATTGCAACCAATTGTATGGATGTCCATACATGCCAGCAATCTCATTAGTACAAGGCACACATCTTTAGCAATAATGAATTTCTATGTCCAGTAGCTCTTTTAATTGACGATTAATCAGACAGTTTTCCCACCACTGAAACTGTAGTTATAGGAGACACACACCTTGAATCTGGCTAATAAAAGTGCACCCTGAACAAAACTACACCACCAATTCTTAAAACACCATGACACTTGACCAACAGCTTTTTCAACATTTATTAAACGTTGCTGCTAATGGTTTACTCTCTGCTTTAGCCACATCAATTGGTCCAACAGCTATTTAGGTGACCTCCATAGCGTTCCACCTTCGTATGTGAAAACTAAAAACATTTACCCACCATAGTCACAAGTTAGCCGACCATCACCTGGCATACACTTTAGCTTCAACATTGATAAGCAACACTGCTCAGTATTTGGCATGTTCCATTGCTGACTGATACATGTTTACACATACTAAAATATAGTGAATTTTCTTCATGATTTCTACATTCTAAACAACCTGATTTATGCCCAATATTAACACAGCAAAAGACAAACAACATTTGCTATTTAATATTGAGCAAGAAGACCTTCTGTTGTTTCTTCAATAAACAGTGTTTTAATACTACTATTACTACTACAAATGCATTTATAAAACACACAATACAAAAAAAGTGCTTTGAAAAATAAAAGCATTTTTGCAGGTAGGGCTATGCGAAAGCTTTCAAACCATTTTGCTGTCACACTGCGAGGTAAAAGCACAATGCAGGTATAGTCTATAATAGTTTGTCTTAGAACTCACAATATTTCTCTTTCGTCAAGCAACATTTTGCCAGTCGAATCCTTACAATTTACAAAAATATTTGCATAGCTAGAATTTTCCAGAGACTGTCATTCAGCTTGTACGCAACTGCCTCATGCCACTAAGGATCTACTGCCATCTTTCTTCACATTTTCCCTTTAGGAATATGCTACTTACCAGTATGCATCTGTTCTTGGCATGTAGAGCTGCAGATCTACACACTATGCATAGATCGTCATCTGGTGTTGGGCCCGGATGTTTGCACTTGTTTTTGTCCTGGAAAGTCTTTGGAAGTCACGAGATAGGTGACTCCTCCTTTGGATCATAGTGCGCATGGGCATCGGCTCCATCCTCAGATTGTTTTTCGCCAGCAGGGAAATGGAGCTTTGTAAGAAACAGGAAAGATGCCCATGTATGCTGTATCTAAATAAGATAATACTGGAACAGATAAAGGCAGCCGGGGAGGCGGGTGGACGTGTGTAGATCTGCAGCTCTGCATGCCAAGAACAGATGCATACTGGTAAGTAGCATATTCCGTTCGAGGCATATGAGCTGCAGATTACACACTATACATAGATTGTATAGCAGTATCCCCTCCTAGCGGCGACTACCAGTATCTGTTGCAGTAGTTTGAAATAGTGTTTTGAGTACAGCCTGGCCCACTCTAGCTTGTTGTTTAGTTTGCACATCTACACAATAGTGTTTTGTGAATGTGTGCAGTGTAGACCATGTAGCTGCTCTGCAGATCTCATCTAAGGGAATGTTCCCTAAAAATGCCTTTGAAGCCCCTATCTTTCATGTAGAGTGGGCTTTAGGAGGAACAGATAATGTATGTTTTGCTTTGTGGTAGCACATGTGTATGCATTTGACAATCCACCTAGTTATCCCAGATTTTGATATAGGGTTGCCCTTGTGTGGTGGTGAGAAAGACATGAAAAGTTGTTTGGTCTTACGAAAGTGTTGTGTTCTCTCGATGTAGTAAAGCAATGCTCTTTTGACATCTAAGGTATGAAGAGCTCTTTCTGCGACTGTTTGTGGCTGCGAGAAGAATACGGGCAGCTCCACAGATTGATTGAGGTGGAAGGGAGAAATGACTCTAGGAAGGAATTTAGGATTAGTTCAGAGAACAACCTTATTATGATGCATCTGCAGAAAGGGTTCCTGAATGGTTAGAACTCTTCGTAAAGAAGTAATGGCTACTAGGAAAGCAACTTTCCATGTTAAGAATTGTAGCTCACATTTATGTAGAGGTTCAAATGGAGGACCCATTAGTCTTTTGAGAACGATGTTTAAATTCCACACAGGTGAAGGTGGTACTCTGGGGGGAATTATTCTTTTGAGGCCCTCCATAAAGGCTTTTATGGCAGGTACTCTGAAAAGTGATAGATGTTGTCTATTTTGTAGATATGCTGCTATGGCAGCAAGATGCAGTCTAATTGACGTGTAAGCTAAGTTGCATCTTTGGAGGTGTAGTAAATAGCCGATGATGTGTTGGATATACACATCTAGGGGATTGGTGTGGTTGTTATGACAATATATTACAAAACGTTTCCACTTGGCTGCATAGCATGCTCTAGCGGTAGGCCATCCAGCTTCTTTAATGACGTTCATACAGTCAGGGGGAAGGTTAAGGTAACCCAATTCTAGGACCTCAGGAGCCAGATCGCAAGGTTGAGCTGAACTGGGTCTGGGTGTCTGATCTCTCCATGGTTCTGAGTTAAGAGGCGTGGAGAGAGGTGTAACTTCTGGTGCGGAACTACGGAGCGTTCCAGCAGTGTGGTGTACCATGGTTGTCTGGCCCAAGTTGGAGCAATTAGGATGAGAGTTAAGGAATGTTGCTGTAGTTTGCGCACCACTAGTGGAATGAGTTGGAGAGGCGGAAAAGCATACGCAAATCTGCCTGACCAGTTCATCCATATTGCATTGCCTTTGGACAATGGGTGTGGGTATCTGGCGGCGAAGGTTGGGCATTTGGCGTTTTCGTGGGTGGCGAAGAGGTCTATCTGTGGTTGCCCCCACATTTGAAAAAACGGTTGAAGAACTTGCGGATGAAGTTCCCACTCGTGGATCTGTTGTGTTTGATGGCTCAACAGATCGGCTATGGTGTTTTGGACTCCTGGGACATGTTGGGTTAGGAGAAAAATGTTGAGGTATAGCCCACCTCCATGTGTTCTGTGCTAGCTGAGAGAGCTGCAGAGTGTGTCCCGCCTTGTTTTTGTATGTTGTACATGGCTGTCATGTTGTCCGTGCGGACTAAGACAGTCTTGCCCGATATTTGTTTTTGAAATGCTTTTAAGGCTAGGAATATGGCTAGTAACTCCAGGTGGTTGATGTGGAGTAACTTTTGTTGAGGTGTCCACCTGCCCTGCAAGGTGTGATGTAGTAGGTGAGCTCCCCAGCCGGAGAGCGATGCGTCCCTTGTCATAACTATTTGAGGAACCGGCTCTAGGAATTGTCGCCCTTTGGAAAGGTTCTTGGTGTTCCACCACTGCAGAGAGCGATGAGTACGACCGTCTACCAACACCAGGTCTGTTAACTGACCTTCAGCCTGGTTCCATTGGCGTGCTAAGCACTCTTGGAGAGGACGCATCTGGAGTCTTGCATGAGGCACTAAGAATATGCAAGAAGCCATCATCCCTATGAGTTGCATGAACACTCGAGCTGGAAGAGAGTGTTGCGGTTGGAATTTGGTGAGAAGAGCCTGCAAGCTTTCTATCCTGGCGGGACTGGGATATGCTAACGCTTTTGAGGGGTCTATTGTGGCACCGAGGTATTGTTGTGTGTGGAACGGTTGCAGATGGGACTTGGTGTGGTTTACTGTGAACACCAGGTCATGGAGTAGTTGGATAGTGGTGCAAGTGTGTTGTACACACTGGTTGTATGAGCTGGCTTTTATGAGCCAGTCATCCAGATATGGGAAGACGTGAATGTGCGGTCTTCTTAGGTGTGCTGCGACCACCGCTAGGCACTTGGTAAACACTTGTGGTGCTGTTGTGACTCCAAATGGGAGTACTTTGAAATGATAGTACTGACCGTCCACTACGAATCTGAGATACTTCCTGTGAGCGGCGTGAATGGGAATGTGGAAATAGGCGTCCTTGAGGTCTAGGGTAGCAAGAAAGTCGCCCTGTGAAAGCAGAGGAAGGACCTGTTGGAGTGTGATCATGTGGAAATGGTCTGAGTGTATGTATAGGTTATGGTGTCTGAGGTCTAGAATAGGCCTCAGAGAGCCGTCCTTCTTTGGTATGAGAAAATACAGGGAGTAAACTCCCTTGTTTTGTTGGTGCAGGGGAACTGGCTCTATTGCACTTTTTTGTAGGAGGGAGACTACCTCCTGCTTTAGCAGTAACAAATGTTCTTGTGACATTGGATGCTGTTTGGGTGGTATGCTTGGGGGGGTAGATGTTAGTTCGAGACAGTAACCTGATTGAATTATCTGTTGCACCGACCTGTCCGAGGTGAAGTTGGTCCAGACAGGAAGGAATTGTTGGAGTCTTCCCCTGACTGGAGTGGAATGGTCTGGGGGAAGTGGAGAGAAGTCATTGGGTGGGGGTGGAGGCAGAGCGGGAGTTGTTGGTTTTGCCTCTGCCTTTGTTGTTGTTCCCCCTGTAACCACTTCTTTGGTAACCTCTAGAAAAGGTGGATTGGGTGGGAGCCTTGTAAGAAGTGGAGGGGCCATCCGAGGAGTATCCTCTGGGGGTGCTCCTGAAGGATGAGCGACGAAAGGAACGCCTGGGAGCTTGCGACTATGGGAGGCCTGGAGGGATAGATGTCCTCTTGTGGGATGTAAGGGACGTCTGGGATGCTATAATCATCCCAGGGGTCTGGGGAGCCAGTAGGACTAGGGTCCCCTAGTGGTTGATCGTCCGCACCTCCCCCTGCATCATCCGAGGTGTTATCATCATCATCATCATCTACTGGAGATGGGGATGGTGTAGGAGTGCGGTGTGGTGGGAGAGGAGGAGGAGGAAGAGGAGAAGGGATCCTTAATGGAGAGGTAGCAAAATCTTTGTTTTTAGGTGGAGGAGCCGGTGCAGGCGTATCTAGTGGTCGCTTCTTGAAGCTAAGCATCAAGTGACCAGTCTTAGGATCCTTTACAAGAGGTTTTTGGGTAGGATCTGGGCGAAACAGTTCTTCTGTGGGAGGCAGATCCTTCGGTGCCGATGGTGTTGGTTCCGTAGGCTTTTTCGGCGCCGACTCGGTAGCGGATCTGGGTTTGGAACCGTGCGGTTTTGCAGTCTTTGGCCGATGGAACCTGTTGTTTCCTCGGTTCCGAGGTCTTTTTCGGCTTCGAATCATGGGAGTCGGGGCCCTTTGGTGGCAGTTTTTTGGTAGGCTCCGAGTGTGTTGTCTGTGGCGAGGAGCCGGTGCCAGTCTTCGACGCCGAGTGCTTGGATGTCGAAGCAGCGGTTGGCGTGGATGAGGAAGAGGACGGCTTCTTTTTCGGTGCCTGTGGATGTTTTTCGGCACCGAGGGTAGGCTGACTCGAGCCCGAGTCACATGAAGGCTTAGTAGGTGTTTTTACCGGGCCCGGAGGCGGGGCATGGGAAGCAGTATCTCGGTGTGCACCTGGACGTGAAGGTGTAACCAAAACCTTTTTAGATGGTGTCGAGGGGGGGTTGGGGCCGGGGTCAACGTCTGTACTCACGACCCTCTGTGCTGGAGTGTTGTTATGTTATGTTATAGGGTATTTCTTAAGCGCGCGGCTACTCCACAGAGTGTCCCGGCGCTAGCCTGACCCCAGAACAGAAAAGCTACCATCAGATACAGCCACACTATTTCTGGAAAAGCCAGGTCTTTAAGCTTCTTCTGAAGTTGAGGAGGTCACATTCTTGCCGCATGATATGAGGGAGTCTATTCCATAATCTGGCAGCGACCACTTGAAAAGAGCGGCCGCCTTTATGAGAGCGGTGGAATTTGAGCACAATTATTAGTTATTGGGATGATGAACGCAGTGTTCTAGATGGTTTATAGGGCTGAATTTTATTTCTGATATATGGGGCTTCAATATTATTCAAGGCCTTGAAAGTTAAAGCCACGGATTTGAAACAAATCCTCTGTCTTACTGGTAGCCAATGCAAGGTATTCAGATGGGAGGACATATGGGCTCTAGGTCCGACAGCAAGAACTGCCCTCGCCGCTGCATTTTGAACTACCTGCAAACGATTTAATAGGTAGTTCGGGAGGCCCAGATACAACACATTGACGTAGTCCAGCCTGGACATGATCAGAGCCTGGACCACAGTTTTCCTATGCGCGAGCGGGAGAAGGGGGAGAAAATTCCTCATCATTTTTAATAGTCCAAAACAGGTGCCTGCCGTTGATTGAACCTGGGACTTCATGGCCATATCAGAGTCAATTTTTACTCCTAAAGTTTTCACGGTGAGGGCAGGTTTCTCCGGGGGAGGGGTGAAAGATTTTTAGGCCACCATTGGCGCCATTCATTGTCCGGGGTGTGCCCAAAAAAGAGAATTTCTGATTTATCAGAATTGCAGAGTAACTGGTTTTGGTTAAACCAATTGAACACCTTGGTTAGACAGACGTTGACTTCATTTCCATTAAACACCTCATCCTTCCCACAGGTGAAAAGCAATTGCGTGTCATCTGCATATGATATGATTTTTGCCCCATATTTTTCGGCAAGAGGGCCAAGAGGGGCCATATATATTTTAAAAAGGGTTGGACTTGGCACCGAACCCTGCGGGACCCCTACATTCAAAGATTGAATGGGGCTAGAAAAAGGAGGGACCCAGACTGTTTGTTGACGATTTTCCAGAAAGGAAGTGAGCCATCTGAGCACCGTGCCCCCTATGCCACTCTCCCTCAATCTATGAAGGAGCCGGTCATGGGGCATGGTGTCAAAAGCCGCTGATAGATCTAATAATATCAGCACCGCCTTTCCTCCGGTGTCTAGGGTGCTTTTAATCGTCTCTACAATTTCTAGTAGAGCGGTTTCCGTACTATAGTTCGCTCTAAAACCCCATTGGCTCGGATGGAGTGTCTGATTTCCTTCAATAAAATCTGTAATGATTGTGTTCACATATTTCTCCGTCACCTTGGAAAAAAAAGGTAGGAGCGATATGGGCTGATAGTTACTAACTACCAGTGGATCTGCTGATGGTTGTTTTAAAAGTGGAAGAATTTTTCCGTGCTTCCATATTATGGGCATCCTTCCTTCGGACAGAGAAAGATTGAGTGTTCTATTTACTGCTGGATTTATTGCTTCAGCAATTGATGCCAATATTTTTGCCGGACACGGATCAGAGGGCGATCCGGATTTTAGGGCTCTCATAATCTTAAGAGAGATCGCCATAGGCATAGGCACGAACTCCATTAAAGTGTTCTCACTGGGAAGATTTATGAGTGAGTGACTATGCAAACGGCTAGTCACATCCTGACAAGGACTATCAAGAGTCCTGAATTTTTTGAATTTCTTTATGGAAATATTGTGCGATTTTATTTGTCCAGGTGTCCTTAACAATCTTAAACAATTCCTTAGCACAGTTGTCTGCTTGTTCAATTTTTCTGGCCAAGAATGGTTTCTTTCCATCGCGGACCTTTACATAATGAGCTTTCAAAGCTGTTTTGTATGTTAGTTTTTCAGCAGGGTCAAAGTTCTTTCTCCAACGGCGTTTAAACTTTTACAAGCACTTTTGCTTTTCCTTAGGGACTCATTAAACCATGGTGCCAAATTTCAGCCTTGTTTGGCTGCTTGTGTTTTAATGGGGGCTAGCTGCATGCTACACTCGTAAAGCCAGTTTTCCAGGGCGAACACATCTTGCTCCAGATTGTTACTGACTGATATGGGATGTTGACTGAACATATGATTTATGGCTTCAGGTGTCATTTGTTTAAAAGATCTAAAAATTTCCGGCCGAGTTTTATAATGAAACTGAGACTTGGCCGGCGTCTTACTAATTATAAAATTTACCAAAAAGTGGTCCGACCAAACAATGTGCACAGGAACAATTGGTTCCAATTCAGTGGTCGAAAAGATCTGATCTAAAATATGACCTTTTTCGTGTGTAGGGAGTGTTACATATGGAGCCAAATTAAAAATGTTTAATAAAGTGATGTCCTCGACGACGGAGTCATCGGCTTCGGAGGCGCTGACGAGGCCTTCTTCGACCCGCCCCTGCTCTGGCACATCGACGCCCTCTTGGAAGATGTCGTCGGGGATCGAAGATGACGAGCGAGCCATGGTTCTTCTAGCTCGTCGGTCCTGAATCGTCTTCTTGGAGCGGAAAGAGGCGCAAGCTGGACAGTCTCTGGCCTCGTACTCCGGTGAGAGGCAGAGGTTGCACACCTCATGCAGATTGGTGTGGGGAAACTTCGACCCACATCGAGGACACTTTTTGAATGGCGTCCTTTCCATGAGCCAGATGATAAGGCCCAGGTAGGCCCGAAGGCCTTCGTCGACGACCGGAATCGAAGACTTCGAAGTGGTTGAGAGTCGCGTGGATTGGGAAAACGCGATTGAGACAATGCTGTCGAAAAGGGAAGGATTGCGCATCGAAAGATAAAACCGGTAACGGTTCCGAACTGGAGTGCGAGAAACACATCTGAGCCCGATGGCGGAAAAAAACAATCTGAGGATGGAGCCGATGCCCATTCGCACTATGATCCAAAGGAGGAGTCACCTATCTCGTGACTTCCAAAGACTTTCCAGGACAAAAACAAGTGCAAACATCTAGGCCCAACACCAGATGGCGATCTAGGCATAGTGTGTAATCTGCAGCTCATATGCCTCGAACATATTCTTTCAGTTAAACATTTTCTGAAGTTTTCAAAGGTCACACTCCCTTGCTGCCTAACCTTCTCTCAATGAGGTACGTCTAGAACTCAATTCCTTAACCTCGACTACCTCAATTTTAATCTCCTTTGCTAGCTTTATCAAGTGATAAACATATGTGAACAGACCAAGTATGGTGCCTCTATCATAAACAAAAATGTTTTGGTTGTTTTTTTAGCCACACTCAAACTATTTCTGATCTCTTCTAAACTTCTCTCATATGCCTCACTTTATAAAGCCACCCAAAAGTCCCCCTCAAGTAACCTTATGCGTTAAAACATTTGGAGGACATTCAACAATGTTAAATGCCTGTGCAGCATGGTTTGTGTTTTGAGCACTTGTTAAGCACAAAAGCAAGACAAGTACCTCTGGAGGCTTTTGATAACTGAACAGCAAGTGTACAGGGAAGCTAATCTGGAGTAAGCCATTCTTTTATTAAACATTTTAGAGCCAAATGAGCTACTGCTGCCTAGATGGTAGTAAGCAGATGCACCACAACTGTCCTTCAAAAACCCAGTAACATAGTGACAGAGGCATGAGACCAACCCAAAATGTAGAATATAGAAAGAACACCCTTGGGAAATCACTTTATCAACTGTTTACTGTTCTAGATTGAATTCTCCCAGCCATTGGGAGCCAAAATTAGGTTGTGTGAACCAATGACATTTCATTGACTTCCTATTCCCATCACAGTTCAGGACACTCTCCATTAGATTCTGAAAGCTCAATTCTGTGAAATCATCTCACACATAGGCCTGCCTCCCCCTACAAGAGGGACATGCTTGAAGGGCAGCATGCAGTTAGCTGCTACAGTTTTTGCTTGTACCTTGTATTCTCGGATATCCAGGACTGCATAAGCATGAGTTGGGACTAAGCCCCACTTCTCCCCTTCTTCTTCAGTCATCACTCCAGTAGCTGTTGTTATTAAAACATCACCTTTGTGGAATCTGCAGGAACAAAAAAATATACCCATACAGTTAACTGTCCCGCTAAGCAAGTCGATTAATAATGTGCCTCACTTTATCGCTGTATGCTACTCTTCCTTGTTCAAAACTAAATACAACCTGGCACTAATACCAATGACTAGACATTATCCCCTTAAGTTGTAGAAGCGGTGTAAATGTCCTTTAGCAATTTCGTGACATCATATAATCACAGTCTACCCTCACTAGCAGTTTCTATGATTGATGCCGAAGCAAATCTTAGATCATTCTCTCACTATTAGATTGCGAACAACTAGATGTTCTTTGATCCTGGATTATTTCAATACATTACACGAGAATCTAAAATGTACAATGTTAAATTGAAAATCAGCGCCTGCATGATAGCCTGATCAGACACCACAGTAACTCAATATTTTTTCACTGGCGTCTGATGTATAGCAGAGCAAAAACAAATTTCTGTCCTTTTTCATTTCTAACATTTTTTGTACAAAATCGAAGCAAACACTGAAGCAACAAGAACCCCCTCCCCCCCCCCCAATTTTTTTTTACCACAATCTGCGAGCGAGCAGCGAATGGACATTAATAAAACTATAAATCAGTAACTGGTCCATGCTCCATCCAAGGAACAAATCAACGAAGAAAAAAGTGGAACCAGCGTGCTGACCAATGAGAAGGAAGGATATGAGAGTGATGAAGGAGCCAACCAATGGTGAGCAATGGATGGGCAAAAAGCCCCTCATTAGAGTTTTCTCTGGCAGGACCTAAAAAGATAGACCAGGTACGAACACTGCTTAGCTAGTTTTAAAAACAATATGGCTACTGTTGTGACCTATTTGGAGAATTATAACATTACACTGATATTGTAATGTGATCTGTCCTCTTTTGATGCCACAAGACCTTATTTGAAAAAAATAATACAGTTAAAATGACACCTTTAATGAACACATTTATGTTTTGTAGATATGCATAAAGAATCATGCTTGTAAGGCATTAGTCATCTATGATGGGTCTAGAGGCTCTGTTCGGTCAAATGCCTAATAATAAAACATTCTATGACAACATTTCACAGGCTTGTGTGTTAATGCCTTAAAGCTATAGAGGACTTCTGCTGTACAAAGAACTCTGAATTCATAGAACTGCAAATAAATAAAACCAGTATCATGGGAGGACCTGTATTTTCAATGGTTACCTTTGGTATAGCATTCTGAAAGTGTTTTGCTTGTCAAAGCTCTGATTGTCTGAATGCATAGCAATTCGTTCTGGTATCCAACCAGTCAAGGCATGGAGGTCAATGTTCTGCAACACAAAAATAGTAAGTAAGCACTTCTAAAATAACCATAGTATACATCTTGTAGATATGCACATTTTTAAAGCATATATGATCCTAAAGGTGAATATCATGTGATTTTATTTCAAATCTATACATGTAAACTATTACGAAATTGATCTTTTTTTTTTTTAATAAAAGAACTCCATTAAGTTAAAGTGCACTAGAGCCTAGTTTAACGGTCCTACCAAGGTCCGATAGGCCACATCCAATATAAACACAATTAGATGTTGACCAATTATTGGGACATGTTAAGTTGTTGGTCAGTAATTACAAGTGCTCTACTACTAATCTTTAGGATCATGAAGCTTGACAATAGCAGGTTGTAGGCAACATTTTTCAATGGCAGATACACTCAGTGGACTGTGATCACTCAACTGAACCGACTGGATTAGGGAACAGTCTTTTGAAGGTGAATCATATACGTTATCAGGGCCACTGGGGGAAAATATTAAATAGTACATTGGTGCACATTTGCACTAGCCAGGAAAAGTATGTAATGTTGCCATAGGGGTTTATTCTAGGGTTCATATCATAATCCTCAGTGCCAAGATGTTAGCACATCCAGATAAACTTGTTCGATGAATTAGAGGAGTACCTGAGCTTTCCTTTGTTAGAGCTACCAGGATAATCTGCTTCCTTGATTCAGACATTAAAGAAATGTACAGACTATTCAATTTATTTACAGAGTTGTTAATTGCTGTGTTTCTGTCCAGTCACCCTCCTTTTTCACTGAAACCTAGTACTAGTTATTAGTTGTCTATTATAAATAGAGGAATACAAATATATAAATGCAAAGGGAAAACAGTGGTGACTATGCTACTCACACTAAACGTGGTACAATTTGGGATCAATCCATCATCTCCAAGATCAAATAAATGGCAAAATATAATGAATCTATTGACATTTCTATAGTGCTGGGCAAACCTAGATGGGAATCAATGTGCATTACATTACATCTAACACTGTGACAATTGCAGGTAGAGGGACAGAACTAAAGAGGTTTTATTAGAGGTGGCAGTGGGCAATACTTACCGCAGAAGCACTGGCACTTACCTCTCAAGAAAATATTTGGACCAGGGCATTTATTTATAAATTCAGCACTGTACAGAGACCAAAGACTGTAACCAACTGCAGCAAAACAATTTCCATGTTTTGCGCAATCTATGGAATTCAAGTATTTCTTCCCCTTTGACTGGTCTCTTCCAACATTAGAAACCAGTCATTTGGCGACCCAATGGCGCTGTGCATTCTGATAAAATAGTTTAAATTCAGGCACAACAGGCTTCTTCCTCACAATGCCAGTTGAAGCTCTTTCATCACCAGACTATATCAATTCAATCAAAAGAGAACACAGTTCTCTAAAGAACATCTGTGGCCCCCCTGGTGTATCAGTAAAGTGATAGAGGAGGCGGGGTAGCATCACTATTTTGGCTAGTGCTATATGTCACATAAATGATTGAGGTCGGAGCATTCAAAAGTCACCAGGTCAGTGGAGCACTGCCAGTTAACGTTGCACATTTCCATAGTTGGCGTCTCCACCTGCATGGTATATCCTCATCTTAAATTTTTTTTGTGTCACCTACAAGTGTAGTGGTGCACATGGTTCTGTGGACCGGTTTTGTTCATTAAGCGATCTCTGGGGCGGATTGAATATGACTTGTCCCAGTTAACTTTCGATTCTGAAAGGAGGCCAAAGTTGTCGCTGGACTCCATGGTTGGAGCCACAACAACCTCTGGGTTGGAAAGACAGATGAGCTCATACTAAAGATTGTTGCTCGTTATTCATAGTCTGCACAAACAAACACAGTGTTGCATTCCTGCCGTGTTGTTCACTCGTCCAAGCCCCTCTATCCTCATATAACATGTTAATGGCTTCATCGCCATTGTGAAAAGGATGGGAAAAAGGGAGCAGCCCCATTCAGTGACTCTTAACTGCCCAATGGGGAGAGATCACTAGCCTGATGCACAGTCTTGCATTGGATAAGTGCATAGCAGTTTGACCGAGGCTATGTTTTTCTTCTCAAACCTCATTCTTTAGTAGCATGGATAAGTAAACCCATCGCAATGTCTTCTCCATATTGAGGAATGGGTAATGTGACCTTGTGGCTAGCTTCAGGTACACTAGCCATCAACTTAATCATCCTGCACACATTAAAAGCGGTGCTACAGCCTGGAACACAACCATTCTGGTCCAGTTACACTAATGAATCAAATACCTCTAGGGAACATACTAGAGGTTTTTTTAATCATGTTTTGGTATTGAGAGGGACCAGTGTGAGGTTTAATCTGGAGACCACAGTCTTGATTAGGTAATACCACAACTGATGCCTCTCCATAATAAAGCTGTGGTAATTTACCCATCTTCTGCACCAAATTATATAGAGACAAACAGAGTAAATGATATAGAGTCAGCAATCATGGGCTCAACAAATAATGAAAACTGGCGTAAAACTCCACTGGCAGATTCCTGATGCCTGGAGCCTAGACTGTCGCAAGGTGTCTAATGACTGTGGATTTCTGTTAGGGTAAGCAGTGAATCCAGCTTTTCTCTTTGATTGAGTGACAGCGTTGGTAATCTCGCTTGCGCAAAAGCATTTCTCACTGAATTATATATAAGATACAACAGTGTAATTAATGCTTAGGTAGAGAGCATTATAAACAACTAAAATGCAATATATGACAGATATTCATTTTTCCTACATCAGTAGTTCTTAATCTGTGGTCCAGGGACCCTTGGGGGTCTGTGAAGCCTACTCAGGAGGTCCTCAACTGCTTAAACAATTGAATAATACTAACATAATAAAGTGTATGTGAAAAGAGGAGCAAACATTAATTGAAGGCTAAAAATTAAGCCGGTATCCTCAGATGGGAGCACTGTAAGTGCATCAAATAGAATAGAACATGGGTGATGGATGGGCTCAAGAGAATTTAGAAAATCTCCAACCTTTCCATTACGTTTTCTTATTTTAATTTATAGAGGTTTCTGAATTAAATAAAATATTTCAGCACTTGTTTGATGAATACTTGTTTCTGCATTTTTTGTGTATTGTTTTGCTGTTCAAATCAAAAAATGCTTACTTCGGATTCCCCGGTATCCCAATAATTATTCAGTGTGGGTCCCGGATTAGAGTTGTGATTAAGTGGGAGTCCACAGAAGTCAAGAGGTTAAGAACAACTGGAATACACATGTTTAATAATATGATTGATAACATGTATATTAAAAATGCAATGCTTACAGAATTTGAGCCTGGAAAATCGTATCCTCCCATCACCTTCATGTATGCCTTCTCAATTAGAGACACCCATAGTTCATTTTTGTTGTTGGAATATGAGCAGAGAAGCTCTCCACTGTGGTCCACAGGTAGAAAGTCATCAATTATTACCTGCACACAAAAATATCAAAATACCATCATTCAAGGAAGATAACCATCTTACCCTCATGAGACCTTTGTAAAGTCCTGTGCTGCCAAACCTTTCCAATAAAAATGCCCAGTGTTTTTTTTTTAGTCCTTTATTCATTTGAAGCAACTTGAAGCGGAATAGGGTTGCTTGCGAACAATCTGCTTTGCACAGTGTTCACAGTGCTGAAAGTACATTGGAAATGGAGGTAGCAGTGACGATCTGACTGTTAAGCTTTCTAATTCACAATATGTGCAGCACTGCAGCTTCACCAATCCTTCCTCTCGCTTCAATATGAGAGTATCTAGCTTGGGATAACATGACAATATAAGACTATTTATGTTTAAACACTCCTGTGTGTTAGCAAAATGCCCTCACCCTAGCTCTTATGCACGCAATTCTGAACCAAAAATGGTTAATGTTTCCTTTCATTCCTAACTTCCCTTCCCTTTCTGCCATAACATGAAACTCCAGATAACAACCAGGTAGGTCTGAACAAATCCTGTTCCCCCTTTTCCCTCCACAGATGTGTTCCTTCCCCACTGAAGTACTTCCAGTTTATACATGAAATGTGCTAATCTTTCAGTGTGTGATGAGGTCACTCTATTGGCCTATTCCATTTTCTTTATATATGGAATATAACCTATTGTTCACTGTCTGGAATTATCTAGGTCTACCTTGTTGACAGTGTCCTTGTTTTAAACTAGCAGGGTAACATTCTAGGACCTTCCAATCCATAGATAACTACATAATGACCCACTTGTGTTTTCAGCCAGGTAACATGCATGTTTTCTTATGCTAATATTAAATTACATGATTTGATACAATATTCAACTGCTGTCATATGACAAAATCTTCAGCAACAATCCCCTCAAACTGTGTCCTTCCTTCAGGAATGTATCCCATGGTGCTGTTCATATGCAAGTGTTAGTGGCATCTTTGCTGCTTTAGCTCTGGTGAAAACCATCAAAACGTCTCAAAGTGTCTGGAACATCGGGCATTGAAAGATGAAAATAAAAAAGGTGTCCACCTGCTAATAGAACTTTGGTTGCTTTGTCGATTGGGTTAGGACCACCATAAGATACAAACTGATTCTTGGAAAATAAGGCAGATTTGACACTTTCCAGATAAAACTTTAGAGATCTCAAGATTTGCTGACAGTGCGAATCACTGCAAAAAAAGAGGCATGGTACTAGGCTGAGAGACTGGGTGGAGAATTTATTGATGCCAGCGGAAATTTCAAAAAGGGCAATTTTGTCCCTGTGAAGGATGGTGTAAGGCTCTTGATATAAAAGAACCTGAAGCTCACTGAATCCTACGGCAAAAGCAATTGTCAACAACAAGCATTGGCATAGCCAATAGGTCTCGCCTTTGGGACCTTATAAGTGTTTAACCATGCAACAGTTAATGTTGTTGCACCAAGGATATTGTGCTGCATAACTAAATACTTATAAGGTCCCAAAAGCGAGACCTATTGGCTATGCCAATGCTGGTTTTTTTATCGTAGTGCACTGAGACAGGGAGTGAAGGGGCGTGAGATCAGGAGGGAGAGAGGCAGACTGGTCTGGGAGGGAAGATGGGACAGAGAGGGAGAGAGTAGTAACTGGAGGGAAGGGGCGGGATGAAGAGGGAGAGAGACGAAGAGTAGGAGGGAAGAAATTGTCATGAGGAGGAAGAAAGGATTCTACTGAGGGCATGGAGCGGGCTAAGGCGAAAGAGAGGTGAGGGGACAGGATGCCACTGATGGGAAAGAGGGCGGGCTGAAAAGGGAGAGATGCTGTGAATGAGAGGAAAGGAGTATAGGGGAGAGGGCCACTGGTGGGAAGGAAATTAATATAAAACATGAGGAGAGCATGGGGAGAGAGAGGAACTATATAGGGCTGGGGAAGGAACAGGCGGGTTGAGGAAGATAGGACTCAGGAGGTGGGGCCAGGAAGGAACGAGAGGTGGGCAATGAAGGGTGAATTAAAAGGCATTTTGGGGCAGGAGGTCAGTGAGAGACGCACGAGACGGACACCGTGCAGCACATCTCACTGCTCAGCTACGCGTAAAATCATTGACTTTCTATTGATAGTCCATGCAGCCAATGTTTATTCAAATGGTCTCAATCTGACTACCAACGGTTGTCTGTGCAGTGTTTTTAAAAGCCAGACTGAAAAACTTCTTGAAAGAGACCAGCCAGCCAGCAAGCAAGTTGGCGATGGCTCAATAACTAAGGAGACAATATAACAAGGGGTCGTCGGGAGTCCCCCATTCTTGTTGATGCTCTTGGTAAGAGAGATAGCTGCAAGAAGTCTTTCTTCTGTGGTCCCTTTCAAGCGAAATGAGCTAGTCCCCTTTCAGTGGTGCGGTAAACGACTGTGGGCAAGGTAGTGCCAGAGGGCAGGCTGCTTGTGGGCCCACGGCACTGGCCGCATTATTCTGGTAGTTGGTCTGCAGTGATGGGGACGGAGCGAAGGGCAGCCAGAGGCCAACGCGAAGCAGGGAAGAACAGCTCCATGTGCAGTGTCTGGTATGAAAACGCACCCCAGGCTCGAGTTTGCAAGGGACGGTGTAATTCTAGATTGTTTCTAGCCGGGGGGGGGGGAAGGAGAAGCAGTCACTCTCCAGCGCGGTATTAGGGCAGGCATCTGTCAGGGTTCTGTGGAGAGATTTCACTCAAACGACTAAGTGCAAATATGGAGGGTTGGATACTCCCCGTATCTCCCCGGCGCTCCAGTGCTGACACGGTCTGAAAAACATCTACTCTAAACCCCCGCGAGACAATTTAGCTAGGTGCGCCCTACCCACAAAGTCAGTATTATTAGCTGCGCTGCTCGCTACAAGCATAGAAAGCATTGGCCTGGAGGTTTTTCTTGGACCGGTGGAACATGCACAATACCACCCAGCTGCTTCCATTTCCCTGGAAGGATTGCTCCCAAAGTCAGCTAATTGGGCACCAGGTATACATGATCTCAAAAGGGCAGGGCAGAAAACGAGCCCGTTGATGTCCGCACACAAAAGAGAGGCAAGTATTGGGAGCCCCGGCACTGATTGCCCCGTTCACCTTAAGGAGTTCAAACAAAAGTAAATTATTGTCTTTTCCACCTGGAGCGTGGCTCCTGTAAACAACCCGATGCCACCAAAAATGCCCTGTATCAGAACAGTGTTAAATGAAAACATGCTTTTATCAGACTTTCTGCATTATTCAGAGATCTTCATGCGGCAAGAATGCATTAAACATGTAACTGCTCGGTAGATGCTGAAGGCGGATGGAAATCGCGTGGATTTTTGCAATAATGAGTGTCAAAATTTAGAGCAAAATATAGACTGTGAGAAAGTAAAACAAGGAAAAAGAGTAAGTGGGTGGAGTAGGAGGAGGCAGAACAACAAAGAGGTCTGGCAAAATATTGTTCTGGCTAGCAGACGCTCAAGTACAGGCAACAATAAACAAGCGCGTTCCTCGCGATAAAAGAAGGCAGCAGGGGGAAAGGCGAGAGGAGGGGGCGAGTGAAAGCGTTTCACTTGCAAGAGCGAGCAGCGCCAGGAGTGATAATTGCTACCATATGGCGCCGCGTGCTCCCGCAAGTGAATCTCCACACGTGCACGTGTTGCCATTGAAGGCAATGGAACGCGTGCACATTTTTGACTGAAAAGCCAAAGCGATTGTAAAAGGTCTTTTTGCCTATGCAGCGCATGCACGCTGCGTAGGCGAGACCTAAAAAAGGAAATGACCTCTGCCAGAGAGTTCCATGTTTAGAAATTCAAAAAGCAGGAGGCAATACGTTCAAATAGCATATATGCTAAAAAGTCCATAACTGAGGAGGAGCCTAGCGCGCAACCAAGATGGACGCGTAGGCACAGGGCTCCCGGGACCCTCGCGGCCTCCCACGTCTATCCTGGCTATAATCCTGTTATTCTGAAAGAATATTACTGGTGAACCGAAGCGGAGGTGAATCCCGTTTTCGGGACTTAAATCGGACTTTGGGAACTCGACTTATCCTGTGCTCCAGAAAGAGGCCTGCTCCGTGGCGCCACCCCGGACTTGGGTTGGCACTGTCCCCGAGCTCCAATTGAACAACAACGGCATTAGGGTCTTGGGCTGGCATCCCCTCCCTGGTTTCACTTTCGTTTTTGACTTTCCTCTACGAGTCTGGTGGCAGGCGCTCACAGTCGCTCGGAGTTTGGACCGAGCAGTAGCGGTCGAGTGGCATTGACAAGGGGGCTGCCCATCAGTCAAGTGGACTCCCCAGGGTGAGTGCTGCGTCTAACAAGTGTACTGGACCTGCCCTCCCTGCTGAGTGATGACGACCCGGCTGGACGGCGACAAGCACAAGTCTAGAGCTCCCCGGAGGGGTAGCTACGTGCAAGCGAACAACATGGACCGTTATGCCCAGCAGAAGGGATCTCCCGGATCGAGTGGACTTTCAGATACAGCCAAGGAGGGCCCGTCACCCTCGACGGAATTGACACTACAAGACGTCATGGGTGCCATCGACGCCATGAAGGCCTCGGTCGGCCAGCAATTCGACTTGCTGGCCCACAAGCTGGACACCGTGTTGATTGATATCAACTTACTTAAGGCTGATCTGTCGAAAACTAATGAGAAGGTCAAATCACTCGATCTTACGTCATCTGGCCTCAAGACGGATGTCTCGGAACTGCAGACGGAGATCCGTAGTTTGCGGGCCCTCAGCGACCTCTCTGCCAAGAGACTGGAGGATTTTGAAAGCAGGGCCCGGCGGAATAACGTACGCATTATCGGTGTGCCGGAGCGGTCGGAGGACGGGCCGGTCGATCTCTTTGTGGAAGATCTGATCCTGACCAAATTAGCGCCGAAAGGCCTCAACAAATTCTTCACGGTGGAGCGGGCACACAGAGTCCCGGGGGGCCGGCCGAGGCCTGGGGCCCCACCGCGACCTATCATTGTCAGGATATTCAACTTCAGGGACCGTGACGCAATCCTGCAGGCCTCCCGTGTGCATGGCCCGACGAAATATGACAATGCGGATATCAGTTTCTATCCTGACTTTACACAATCGGTGCAAAAACAGCGAATGGGCTTCATGACTGTCAAGCGGCGGCTGAGGGACATGGGCTTGAAGTACGCTATGCTTTTCCCGGCCAAGTTACGCATTGAGTTGGAAGAACGGACTCATTTTTTCGACCGGCCCGAGGCGGTTGAGGACTGGCTTGACACCTTGCACCGTCGGCACGGCGGGGAGGAACGAGCTGCGGATGTGGGTGGTGGATCAGCAGACCAAGAGTGAACGAATGACTTGTGGTTCCTTGACAATTTTGGGCTCACCCCCGACTTGGGTTTGATGTACTGGTTTTTCTCTTCTAGGACGGCATTACCCTTCCTTCACCATTGGGAGGCTGCGGGGTATCTGGTGAGACTCTTCCTCCTCGGGAGGGGTTTTCTTCTTTCTTTCCGTAGAGTAGGTTCATGGGGGGGCGACAGGCACACTGCGAGTTGGGGTGGCTTCATGGTCTTGTGCAGGGGTGCAGGGTGGGGGGGTTTGTAGCGGGAGTTGGGGGGGTGGTGGTAGGGGTGTTTTTGTGTGGTGTTCGTTTTGTACCAGGCAATCAGTGTGCTGTTTTTAGCTCTCATCGTGGGTGGGGTGTTCGTTGCTGTGGGGATGGGGGGTAGGGGATTGCGCATTTTAACATGGAATGTAAATGGTTTGGGGGACCGATTGAAGCGAGGGGTGGTGCTACAATATTTGAAACGTCACTCTCCTGATGTGGTTCTGTTGCAGGAGACGCATTTGGTGGGACACTCATGCCATGCTATGAATAGAAAGGGCTACCGTTTGGTGGCCCACTCTGGTTTTACAACCGGCTCCAGAGGGGTGGGCATTTTGGTTCGATCCTCTCTCCCGCTGGAAATTGATGAGGTAATACATGATGACCTGGGGCGCTACGTGGTGTTGGTGGGCCGGTGGGAAGGACGGACTTGGTGTTTGGTTTCAGTTTATGTTCCCCCGGGGTTGCAAACCACTACCTTTGGGGACTTGGGAGGGTTGCTGCTTGGGCTCCCGGAGGGCCTCTTGCTGGTGGGTGGTGACTTCAATTCTGTGGTGTCGGGTAGAGAGGATCGGCACCCTCCCAGAGACCTCCCCGGGGCACACTCTTGGCTGGGTGGCTTTATCGACACTATGGGGCTTGTGGACTGTTGGAGATCAATGCATCCGGGGCTCGCCCAATTTACATTTCACTCTGGCGTCCACGGCTCCTTATCTAGATTGGACTATGTGCTGATGCCGGCCGCCCAAGCCCAAATGATCGGGGAGGTCAGACATCTGGCCCGGGGCATCTCTGACCATTCCCCGGTCCTGCTCCACTTAGATGTGGCCATGGGGGCAGAGGGGAGGGTGGCCCCGATTAATCCCTGGTATTTGCATGACCCCACGACTCGTGCTCTTCTGGTTAAGTCTCTGGACCGCTATTTCGAGGAAAATCAGGGTTCAGTCTCCTCGGCCGTAACGTTGTGGGAGGCTTTCAAGGTGGTCATCCGTGGGCAGGCCCTATCTTTGATCTCCCATGCTAAGAGGCGTAAAACTGAGGAGGTGGTACGCCTGGAGTCGGACATAACTGACTTGGAAGGGGATCTCGGGCGGGGGGTCACACGGGACAAACTCCATGCCCTTGGCCTGAAGCAAGCGGATTACAGGGCGTAGGTTACGGATGCTGCTAAGCTCGCTAGTAGGGAGCAACAGGGGCGCTTGTATGATGTTGGTGACAAGGCTGGAAGGTTGATTGCATGGTTGGAGAGGAGAGAACGAGCGAGTCGTGTGGTCCCGGTGATTGTGCGTGCTGATGGTGTGAGTGTTGCGGATCCGAGGGAGATTGTGGGCTGCTTTGCAGACCATTTGCGGGACGTCTACTCCCCGGTCTCGGAGAGGCCAGAAGAGGACTCTTGCCAATTGTTGCGAGATATTGCTTTGCCGTGCCTTTCGGTCGATGATAAAGAGCTGCTGGACGCGGCGCTTACAAACGATGAGATAGCATCGGCGATTCGCTCGGTCCGTTCAGGAAAGGCTCTCGGCCCTAACGGCCTTCCGATCGAGCTTTACAAGCTTCGTCCAGATATGTTGGCGCCCCATCTCCGCGATATGTTTCTTGCATCCCGAGAGGCCGGCGCCCTGCCGCGTGATCAACGTCTAGCGACCATTGTGGTGCTCCATAAAGAGGGCAAGCCGCGTGATTGCTGTGCGTCTTATAGGCCCATCTCACTCCTAAACGCTGAACCTAAGATTCTCGTAAAGTGCTCGCTAATCGTCTGATTAAAGTCATCGGGGACCTGATACATCCGGACCAGTCTGGTTTTATTCCGCATCGCAACACCGCGCTGAACCTGCGGCGCCTCCATGGAGTCCTCGCGAGAGTTGACTCTATTCGGGAGCCGGCCATTTTGGCGTCACTGGACGCCACGATGGCGTTTGACACGCTGGAATGGCCGTATCTCTGGGCGGCACTGGCTAGGTTTGGTTTTGGACCTGGGTTCATTGGATGGGTGAAGTTGTTATACGTGGAACCACTGGCGCAGGTGGTGGTGAATGGCAGAGTCTCTGCCCCCTTTTTGCTTGGCAGGGGCACGCGGCAGGGTTGCCCCCTGTCCCCGCTTCTCTTTGCTCTTGCGTTGGAGCCCCTGGCGGCGTGGCTCCGGTGGGAACCCTCCATGACGGGTATTCGGTGGACACCGACGTTTGAGGATCGCGTATCACTCTACGCAGATGATATCTTGCTCTATCTCACATCCCCGCGGAAATCGTTGATAGTGCTATTTGATGTACTGAACTCCTTCGGTCGCAATTCGGGGCTTGTCATTAATTGGGTGAAATCCTGTGTTTATGTGCTGGTTGGCGACCCCCCTCTTCTCCCGCGTGGCTGTCCGATTCAGATTTCACATTCTGGATTTAAATATCTGGGTATCCACGTGTCCCTCGATCCGGCGGTCCGTTATGCTCTGAATCTGTTGCCCCCGCTCCAGCGGCTGCGGGCCGATGTAGCTCGTTGGCGTAGGCTCCCGCTATCGCCGCTTGGCCGGGCAGCCTTATTCAAAATTATGTCTCTTCCACGCTTTTTGTATGCATTGCAGAATACGCTGGACGTGGTGCCCGCCCGATACTTTAGTGAGGTAGAGAGCTTACAGAGGCAGCTAGTTTGGGATGGGAGGCCGCGCATTGCCCTCGCTAAACTGACCCTACCGTGGTATGATGGTGGCATAGCCCTCCCTGATATTAGACGATATTATTGGGCGTCCCAGTTGGTGGCGGTGAATCATGGGTCATACGTCCCGGCGGGGAACCCTGCGTACGAGATGGATAAGCTATTGTTGCCGGGCAGAGATTTCAATAGGGCGCTTTACTCTACGAAGGGACGTGCTAAATTGACCAGTCCTACGAAAAATGCGGTGCGCGCCTGGCATTGCGCCACCGCTGCTACGGGATGGACGGGCCGTCTGTCTCGTGCGACTCCAATGTATGCGCCGGATGCGTTGGGAGGTCTATGGCGTTCGAAAGGCTTTGAGAAGTGGGATTTGATCGGAATTAGTCGTGTGGGGGATCTTTGGACGAAGGGCACTTTTAAATCGTTTGAAGCTCTTCAGACGGAATATAAGCTGAGCGAGAGGGAGTTCTTTCGTTATATCGAATATCTGTGTAATTGGCTGAGTTGTCACTGTTGTCCCCCGCCCATGAGAGAGCAAGTCCCTATTCATGGAGTTCTTTTGCCTGGTATAAGTTTCTTTTTGTTGTTTTCTTTATAAAATAGTTAATAAGAAACCTTTCTGTAGTACAATGTTCAGTTGTGGGCGGCTGCAGCTGTTATGCGTGCGGCTCGCTCCGACTCTTGTGACTGCTGTATTATTGTCTTACATTAGCGGCCGGCCCATGCGGTTGTAGGCCCATGACTGTGAATATTCGATGTGTAAATAAAGGTTTTTAAAAAAAAAAACAATACCAATAGATAATTTGGAGCTTGGCCTTGTAAGACTTTGTGAAAGGGCCAGATGAATTTCTCTTTCCTTTGTAGAGAGCTAGTGAAAGGCCTTTAACTCGAACACAATGTGGCCATGTTTCAGGCTGAATAGGAGACAAGGAGCAAGATGGTTCTGGACTATTTGGAGTTTGAATATTGTTTTGTTAGGAAAGCACTGTAGAAGTCACTGCAATAGTGAAGGTGAGAAAATGGTTGATAAAGAGCTGGTGAATGTTCCTCTTCCGCACCACATAGCATTTGTTTCAAAATATTTAAACACTTTACTCAGGAATAAAAGAAAAGGCATATCAAATAATAAAAAATAAAAAAAAAGTCCATAACTAATTTTAAATCCTACTAAGTAGCAGGATGTTTAATAGGACAGAGTAGAACAAACTATATTGAATGTGGCTCACATTAAAGAACAAGCATTTACAATGCAACGGTCTCGGCATTGGTAAAGTTAGAGCTATTGGCATTGCTCATGACATTATTTTTGTTAATGTTTTTGTTTTTAAAACATTTAAAGAAACGGCATTGTCATGAGCAATGCCAATAGCTCTAACTTTAACAATGCCGAGACCGTTGCATTGTAAATGCTTGTTATAATACTAAAAACAATGAAGCAGTGTTTGTGAAAAGGAGCAATCCGCAAATGTGGGCCACTTTTTGTTAGGGTGCCCTGGCCTAAACTACAAAAACTCCTACACAGGCCCATATGTAGGACTGGGGACGTGTTTCACTTGAGTTTCTAGAAATAAAACGTTTTTGCTTAAAAATGCCTGGAAGTAATTTTAGCCATTTAATCAAAAAAACTATAAAACTCTAGTAGGTAGGAAACTATAAGTCCTGGCATTCACTGCCAGGCAGTTGGAATGTTTTCATGGTTTTGTGTGTAAAAGCCATGCTGGCCGCAACTGTGTAATAATAAAATAGACGCTTGCTCCTAAATGTCAGGGTATAACTGACCGAGCGCCTCGGTGAGAGCTGGGTGCTTGTCTCCCTGGCAGTGGCGTTGCTGTCCTCTGTGTGGGGGAATGCTTTGCCATGCAGTTCAACGAGAAGCTTTTACAGCCCAACATGAAAGGGCACCGACGTGACAACGAACAAAAGCCTCCACCCCCTCCTGCTTGCTGGGGGCAGGCCGAGCAAAGCAAACTTCACACAAAGCTGCTGCAGCTGAAGTGAGTCACAGAGACGCGAGGCAAATGCAGAGTAAAACAGTCTCAGGTTTTTGCCACTCATCCATTGACAATACAACTGATTTCCTGTAAAGGGTGATTCACACGAGGGACAGATGCGCGTGAGTCCCAGCGTTTAAAATGTGGGTGGAGGAACATTTTGTGTGTTAGTCAATTAACAGAGGGGGCAGAGCCTTATGCAGTGCTGACACCGAGCGTGGTGACTTATAGTTTAATCGCACAACTCTCAGGACCCTAGGCGCTAAATTGTCGAAAGGGGAGGACATTAGAAGTAGTTACTTATGGCTTTGGGCGCTGTTTGGGGTGGAAGCAGGAACGTTTCCCCATACACAGAACAAGGAGCAGCAAGTAATGTTTCAGATGTGGGTATTGCGCCGGGATGGGGGTTATCTAGGCGCTTGTGCAGTACACGGAGATGAAATGGAGAGCGACAGGAAGCTATGACAGGTAATGTGGATTGAAGACTTGGCTGCCGCCCACCCAGGGGGGCACGAGCAGTAAAGCGGTGCGGATAGTTGGGCCACCCCCCTCCCCCCACAACAAGACGAAGTGAAGCAAGCAGCCGCAAACATTCAGCATACACTACCGTGTAGAATACATATTTTCTTTTGGGGGGGGGGGGGGGGGGTACAGGGTTGTCTCTACAGTGCGACATACAAGGATAGATACACTGATTTATGCAAGTTGACTTTCAGCACAGTGTAGTTTGAAACATAGCTTCGTGAGGGGAGTACTTTATACACTACGACATGCAGTGCGACTCATAGGAGTGAATGCACAAGAAAGTTAACTGCGATTGGCTATGCGATATTTTATGCAATATTCAATGCGACCTCTGTGCAGCCCGCTACACACACAGTGCATGAACAAGTCATGCGAAAGTCAGGATTTAAACAGTTGTCATGATTATATTTTGCCAGGGGGCTGGCTACCTCACAAATAAATGCATGTCCCAAGCGTGGGAACAAAACACGTATTTTAACACTTTCACTCCAGACACCCGTGGGCCTTAACTTTATGAAATATCGGAACCCTCTGCGAGCATGGCTGCTGTGGGCGCAGTTCTGTCTTTTTGTATTTTTAATTTACATTTAGGCAGAAGACCTAGGCATTAAACAAATATCCCTGTTAAAGCCCCCCCCCCCCTGCCCTCCCGCCTACTCCTTACCTGTAATTGCACACCTGCCCACGGAGCAGCAAGCCCTACCCGCCGGTATCAGGAGAACGAACGGAAAGTCGGACTTTGTTTTGGTGTCTTCTGCTTTGTTCACATGACTTTCCCCATTACCACCAAGCCCCGCCCACTGCAGTCAGCATTTCCTTAGGACCGCAGTTTAAAGGGTCCGCGCTGCCGATCGTGGGCCAGGGAGGAGACGCGTGTGATCGGATTACGGACGTCAAGGAGAGAAGTGATTTACTACCCACCCTTAACTCACCCAGAAAAAACATTTTGGTTAAATATGAGTGACGGGTGGACTTTACAGCGGTTTTCAAATGAATTGGCTGAAAAGGCACAGTTGACAGCCAGCGTTCAAAGACAGTTGTGGGGAGGGAGCTGGTATACGCAGGGCTTGAAGTTGGCTGGGTCTCTTCGGGTCTGGGACCCTTTAGTAATTCAAAACGTACATTGAAACGTGTGCTCATATTCTTGTCCTGTGTTGGGTTCTCGAATAGAGATACTACGTGTAAGCGGTTCCTCGCAACTCTACCACTGCTACTTCGGGTGTTGGAAAAGCGTCTGCAATTCACAGGGAAGGTAAAAAACATGGTTTTTAGGTCTCTAACCCCCCCTCCAAAAACAAGCCGAGGGCACCGGAAGACACCACCGCCTTTCTCCGAGGCAGAGCAGAAATGCCTCGGAGAAACGCAGCGTCCTTTTCGGATTCGGGGGCGTGTTTTGCTGTTATCTCCTCCTTGAGACTTCTTGCAAAAAACACGCCCCCGATCCGAAAAGGACGGGGCCTAATCTGAATGACTGACCTCTTCTCCAGTGGCTGGCCAGCATTCAAGAGGCCAGCCAATGGAGAACAGGGGAGAAGAGGGGCTGGTTCAAGCCCCTCTTCTCCAAGTCATTAAATCTCTCGACTTCCGGTTCTGCCTTCGGCAGACCGGATGGTCCCGAGACCTAAAAAGTATTCAAGTAGGTTGTAATGGCAGACAACTAATGCTGAAATGAATTAACATTGGCACCGGTACAGGACACATGCAAAATAAAAAAGTCAAAACCTGTTCTAAGAATGCTTTTTAGATTCACAACTTGCTTCCAGACCATTGATAAAATCATAGTAAACTGAATTACAACGTTGCTTTTGTTATTTTTATCAATTTATTTATTAAAAATTGTGACATTTGAAAATATATATATAAATTTGATAATTCACTGCATAAAAAAATCATGGATGTTGTCCAGTGTCCAAATTAACAATGAATACATTAATTAATATACATTTTGTGGTATAGTGATTATCATTTTGTTCTCTTTTTTGTTATATATTACTTAAATTAATCAGACAGTAACACCATGTGTAAAGAATACATAACGCGGATAGCTAAATTGATGAAGAAAGCTGGCGGTATGTTGACACTACACGCGTTGTCGGCTGGAATCCCTTTGTCAGGGATCCGTCACAGTATTCACTAATACATTAATGCTACATGAAGAAGGTTGCGAGTAGACAGTGTCTGAAGCTTTGGCATATCCTAATAACCATTCCTTATGTGTGCAGTGATATGTCAAAAATATGTCAGGGAGCCGCAAGACCTGATGATGGCTATGAACTGGTTTGATGATGTGTGCATCTAAATGGGCCTTTTAGTGGACTAAAGCAGGGTAGTTCCCGGAGAGACGGTGATTGACAAGTTTGGAGTCGGGTGAGACTACAGGGAGTCGAAAGTTCAAAAGAACTGGAACTGAAGATACTGGCTCCTCCAGGTTTAATGCAAGTAAACCCGGAGGAGCCAGTAGCTTCAGGCTACAGAAGGCGCCAGGGGAGACACAGCAACTTGCAGCCTGTCTTTTGAACTTTCGACTCCCTGTAGTCTCACCCGGCTCCAAACTTGACAATCGCGTCTCCCCGGGGACTTTAATATGTACCCTGTTTTAGTTCGCTAAACGGCCCATTTAGATGCATACATCATCAAACCAGTTCAAAGCCATCATCAGGTCCCTGACATATTTGTGACATATCACGTCACACATAAGGAATGGTTTTTAAGATATGCCAAAGCTTCAGACATTGTGTACTACTCGCAAACTTCTTCATGTAGCATTACTGCATTAGTGAATACTGTGACAGATCCCTAACGAAGGCATCTCAGCCGAACCGCGCGTAGTGTCAACATGCCGCCAGCTTTCTTCATCAATTTAGCTATCCGCGTTATGTATTCTTGATACATGGTGTTACTGTCTGATTAATTTATGTAATATATAAGAAAAAAATGTTAGTCACTGCACCACAAAATGTATATTAATGTATTCATTGTTAATTTGGACACTAGACAACATCCATGAATTGTTTATGCAGAGAATTATCAAGTGTGTGTGTATATATATATATATATATATATATATATATATATATATATATATATATATATTCACCAACAATCCCTCCAGCCTGGAAGAAACTGGGACGCACTCTCAACAACTTGAATTTAACGCTTTTAATTCTCTTAGCTTCAAAAGGGAACAGGCATACGAAGATCTACGCGTTTCGGTATCGCAGATACCTTGCTCACGATCCACTGTTGCTTTGGGTCCACCCCCTATAAATTCAAATGTTGTTACATCATTTCCTGGCACACAAACAGATTTAATCCCCATCGGAGGAGCTACAATGACGTAATGAAACAAACAATGAAGAAGAATTTGAAAAATTCCCCACCTGGGGGGCTAAGAAGCAGACAAAAAGGCTAAAGTTTCAGTCTCCCCACTGGAGGGGCAACAACGCAAAGCAAGCATAAACAATGCAAATAAATCCTGCCAAAGACTCTGAATGGATTTAAATCCTTATTTTGTAAGCAAGCCCCACCGGAGGGATGACAATGTTAACACAAGCACCACAAAGGCATCGTGCCAAAGACTTTCAAAGGACATAAATGTTCGTTTTTGTAAATAGGGCATCACATAATGTTTCGAAACACAAACATGATATTTGAAGTAACAGTGCAAATTTACAAACACTACATTCTCCACAATGCTTAGGGAGCTTGGGTCACAGCCAGGAAATGATGTAACAACATTTGAATTTATAGGGGGTGGACCCAAAGCAACAGTGGATCGTGAGCAAGGTATCTGCGATACCGAAACGCGTAGATCTTCGTATGCCTGTTCCCTTTTGAAGCTAAGAGAATTAAAAGCGTTAAATTCAAGTTGTTGAGAGTGCGTCCCAGTTTCTTCCAGGCTGGAGGGATTGTTGGTGAATGTTAAGCGGCATGGTTCGGCCGCAGGGATACGCACCCACGAGGAGCGCTGCAAATACTCGGTAACCAAGAACCGTTGGAGTGGAGATATATATATATATATATATTATATTATATATATATATATTTATATATATATATATATATATGTTTTCAAATGTGAAAATTTTTAATAATCTATAAATAATTTGCTAAAAATAACAGAAGCAATGTTGAATATTTGATAAATATGTAATCGCTTTCCCTGTTGATTTGATTCTTGAGCCTGCACAAATACGTATAATGTTACTTGCCTAGGTCTCTTTTCCCCAGTCAAATGAAATGGAAGACTTTTTGAGTGAATGCTAATTTTGAGTGTTTTTTCCTGCAACAAAAAAATCTATCTACAGAACTTCAGTTTTGAAGATACAAATTAGAATAAACAAAACAAATCTCCTATTTTTCTTGATTGATGCATTTGTTTTATCAAAACTTTTTATCTCCAAAGAGCCACTGAGTAAGCACATAAAAATATAAATACAAATAAAGTGAAGAATAAAAATGTGGGGCATTTTAAGGTGAAAAATGAGTCACCTAAAATGCCCCACGCAAGGCCAGACAGGCTGTAGCGGGCACCGGACATTTTTCCAGTGGGCCGAAAGCGTGGGGGGTGGTTTTCGAGCAGTGGGGGCTGCTTTTGTTACTGGGGACCAGTTTTGCAGCAGTGCTGTAAATCGCCCCCCCAATAACAAAAGCAGCAGCACTGCTAAAGCGACAGCAGCGCTGCTTCTCAGCAACGCCCCCTACCCTCCCAGGGTGGAGCAGCAGAATTAAGGGCTGGTTTGTGTTCCCAGTCCGGCCCTGGCCCCACGTTTCTATATAAACATTAATTCCACATTGATAAAATTTCACAGCTAATCAAACGAGAACATAGGAAAAACAAGTAGGGATGGAAGCTGATAGATAGGACACTAAAATTATAATTCATAAATATGTGGAGAAGCCTTTAGATTTATGCGTGTCCCAATTTATTTGAATATTTAGAAAGCTGGCATCATGTGCATGTCAAGGAGTTCAGTATTACATACATGGGCATCTTATAAAGTTGTAAAGCTGCTGTATATACGTCACACACTTAAAAGGTGAAATGTTTATAGCATATATGAAGAGACGTCATAAATTCCATACTTGTAGGCACAGGCTTTCCTGCTAGGTTTCTATGAAATAAAAGTTCTATTTCAGATTGCAACACAACTGGATATGTTATCAAATTAGTCACATTTAAAAGTTTACCTTTCGAGGTACTCCATTGAGGTGAAGTTTAACCATATACTTTCCACAGGGATTGTATTCAGGCTCCCCTTTTTTATTCTGAGGGTAAATAATGCTACAAAAAAGGAAACGGTTATTTGTTATAAAAGTGGCCAGAATATTTGCTAATGTAACTTTCCCATGCATAGATACAGGCATTCATTGATTTTGGGGCTCACCTTGTGAATACAGGTTTGGTCCTGAAGTGAAGTGCACTCCAACTTTGGTAACAAAGCCTATATGAAATTGTACCAAAGCTGTGGGTAGATATGTAATTTTTCGATTCTGGAAAGGTGTTTTGCTCATCTTTTTGAAGTCGGCTTTGAAGACAGCTGCCACACTTCAAGAAAATGCACACTGTATGTATGGCATGATATTTAAAGGTTGAGCACAATGTTCAAGCTAAAGAACTTTTATAATTGCTGTGGGATGCCCAGATGAGGTTTATTTGCTTGGAGAATGTGTTTGTGCAGAACAGAAACAGGCACAGCCCTATAAAAAACATTAAATTCCTCCAACTGTCTCAAAGTAAGATGCGGACTCCTTCTGCATTCAGTACCAAGAATGTTGCTACCAGAACAAAAATCACAGCTGCTTCCTACACCATTGAAGCACTACCCCAACATTCGCCACCAGAGCCTCTGGCAACGAGGAGCCAATACAAGCCCTTTGCCAGCTGGTACAACTAACCCCAATGATGAATTCTCTGGAGAACCTGCTGACACCTTTACAACTTCTGCTGCCTCCCAGGGCATGAGAACACAGAGCTACTTGGAAGGGAGATAGATAGACTAACTGTGACAAATCACATGACATCCTGCTACAGCTCTCATAAGAAAAATAAGGCACAGGAAAATGTCACTGTGTACAGGCTCAAATCTGCCGGTTAAAAACCAGAGAAACTGAGATTTGCCAGCTCACTACAGATACTAAATTTCCAGGTCAATACAAAGCATAGGTCTAATTTAATTATACAAGCCTCTTTTCAAAACAGAGGTTTCAACTAAAAACACAACGCATAACATTAATTGTTTCCATATTTTGAAAGGTACAGGAAGGGGTAATGCTGATGACATTATTACAGTTACTGTTGTAGCAGGGGTGTGGAATTCATATAGCCCAACTCCCATGACATATTGTTTGGGGTCAAGGACAACAAGTTTTCATTTTTATTTTGTCCTTGGGACAAGTAGGCCCCACCCCCTGCAGCACAAACCGTTTGGCTGCCAGTTTTCAGTACCACATTATGGATCAGGGAAGGACATGGTCTGCAGTTAAGGTAATATTTGTGCCCAAATGTTAATGTTGTTCGAACTTGTATTTATGGTTCATTAATACAAACCCTTTCTTATTAGAGTGAGCGCTCGAAGGGAATGTTGTAAACCTGGACTGCATCACTGACAGTGTAAAAACGTATGTACACATATTTTCAAAATGTAACATGAGGCTACATACAAGGCTCCCAGAATGCTCTCTAATTGGATGCATATATCTGCAGAAGATTGAAAGCAAGACTGATGATCATTTGCTTTCCAAATAAAATGTTCACAAAAAATGCAAATAGAGAAAAAAAACATTTTGCTAAACTACTGTGAAATTGTAGGTTACATTTTTTTGAAGTACCATTTAGTAAAATGTGTTGATACATGCTAGTATTTCCCAAAAATATTCAAAAGGAAAAATCAGTGCAACCAGTTTCAACAAGATTATGGGTCTGATATTGGTGGTCAGCCTTTTGGTTTTGTTAAAGTGCGTCTTGTTTTGATAAGGTTTTTATAAAACTTTGTGAGAGCTGCCAGGCTCTCACTATTATAACAAAAATGAGCAAAAAGCAATAATATTTTTGGGTCTCAAAAAGCACACATTGCCACAGTAGTCCCTGGCACTGAACAAAATTACTTTGTATACTAATATGCTCCTTGCGATTGAGCAGAAGCCAGTCGATGTATAGATGGATAAAGAGAGATAGAATTATAATAAAAACAAAAGGGCTTGGTTAACTCCAGACCTAATTAGAGGCCCAATATTTAAAGAAAGTTCAAAAAGTGTACCCATGGTATTTGTCCTGCATTAGTGCAGATTTACGGCTTTCATGAATTCGCAAGAATTTACAGAAGTAGGCCAGGAAATCGTGCATCTAGAAAATAATTGTGAACTGCCTTTTAGTATGAGCAAATATGCAGATATAGATTTGCTCATGTGAAAATCTGTTGAGTGTTTACAAGTTCACTTTCCCTCCAACCACTTTTTACCCAACCCTGGAAGAAGTTTTATTTCTGCCATTGTCAGGAGTAAATTTCCAAGCTTTCTCAGCATGGGAAAAGATTAGGGAAGAGCTGGCGAAAACCCCTAAAACATGCAATTTAGTAGGGTTGCACGCACTCAAAAGGGCATTCCATCCCTGGAACTATTTCTTAACTCTACCTCCAGCCCCAGTATGTAGAAATAAGGTAAAATAAGGACATTGCTAGAATTCAAGTCCTACTATATTGTGAGCCGTGGCACAATCAGAAAGGCTAATATCAGAGCTTTTATATACGGAGATGGCTGCCATAATTTGACACTGCACTATGTGCCAACAAAGAGATAAGTGGATAGTTTTACTGTAGATTTATGAAGCAACCTGTCCCATGGACAAATATCTGATCTAATTTCACACCCCTGTTATAGCTTATTTTAACTCTATTTATAGTGTTAGTATTTGAGACTGGGTCCCTAGATTCCTTGACCAGGTTATCCCTGGTCTCCACTAAAGCCAGATGTGAAGGTGTACTTAACGGACTACAATTCTGTGCCTGAACAGTTCAATCAAACTTTCTCTGCAAGTACACTATAGGTATGCTTAGGAGTATTAACATCCCTTCAACAAATACATGTTCAGTGGATAATCTTTATTTGCAAATGTGATGTTACATGAAATTTACCCATACATCTCAGAACATATTTTTTAATTGTTTATATATTTGTCAATGATGTGAAGCAAGTGCCTTTAGTTGCTGCGTGCAACTAGTAGGGAAACGAAGAATAACAGCAAACAAAAGTGGTAATGAACATCCTGCATGTTAAAGAAAGAGAGAGAGAGAGAAGTTGCACTGAGAGATGTATATCAATCAGAAGTGAAACGGAATTAGCAAACTCGCAAAAAGGAAAGGAAGCTGGATGAGACAACGAGAGGTCAAATTTAAGAAATGTTGGAATCGAAGAAGCAGCACTGAGAAGAGAGGTCCAGTGGATGTATAGGGAAGGTGCAGGAAGAAGGCATGGAGAGCAGAAGGTAGGGCCAAGGAGAGAGTGTAGGGGCAGACTGTGCATGCAGGAAAGAGAGGGACTTGAAGGAGCTGAAAGGTAGAATGGAGGTGGAGAATATTAGTCTGATGGTAGAAACAGAATAACGTTTCCTAGCTGAACAGGAATAAATAAATGCTTCGCCTAAATATGTCTATACACATATAAAAATGCCAGTCTCGATGCCACACTAATATTTTGAGGAGGGTATCAGACAGGGGCAAAACACCACTGTAGAGAAAAGGTGTGGTCAATCACGATCCTATAGATAAACCCACAAGCATGATGCATATGAAAAAAAAAACAGGGAAACTGTGTGCTAACTTGCTCGATGCTATTCAGCTATTCTCAATCACACTGAAAAAAATCAGGTAAGAGGGGACTCTGCAATGTTTTAAAAACATTTGAGATAGATATACATAGCAAGTTCTAAATAATCTTACAATGGCTACTTCTTCACAGACCAATAATTGCAATGGTGAAAGCAGAGGACAAAGCTTAAAGCCAACAAAAGGTCCTGTAGATAAACTGGTCTTTGTTTGCGAGAATAGTGGCGCAAAGTTCAGTGAGAAATCATTCCATAGGTTGAATCATGAATGGTATCTGGATTAGAACAACATTTTATACACAATAGTCACTGACAGAATTATTCTCCTTGTTTTGTGGGGAACAGTTTGCATAAAAATTGCGGCAGCCAATAAAATATAGGCTAACAATTGGCGGACAGTCACCTCTAATTAGTGCAGCTTGTTTTCGTAGGTGAACAGGCTATGAAAAGCAGGACGGAACTGCATTTTAACATTGCTAAATGGGTCCTTTAAGGAAGTACACTGGAATATAGCACATAGGTGTTACAATTTACGTCTATCACAAAATGGCTCCAGGGTAAGTTTTAAAGTTTAGGTACTTTGTTAATATTGGAATACATAGATTCGTACTAGGATGCTAACATGTTCAATTCAAAGTCTAACTAACTTCCTAAGGAATACGAAGTATCTCGGAATATTTATGAGTGATACCAGGTTCATTTTTTAGGTGTAAAGATCTTGCTAAGTTACAAGATAGAGTTTACATTGCACAATAGTCTATGACAACTAGTTCAGATTGTATAAAAAGGCTGTACAGGAGACTTGTGTCACTACATAATCACACAGGTATTAATATATATAGGTCTTGTTCGAAACGAGATCATGATGGAATGCAGCTAAAAACCACCTTTCAAAACCATTCGGTACTGGCTGACAATCACGTTATTAACAGATTTAGCATAAAATATACACATTTATTTCATGCGAGTGAAAAAAGAAAATAAATGTGATCCAATAACACGTCACTTAGAGCAACTGTACTAATAAATGTACATTCTCAACAGTGCAAAGGTCAAATTTGAGTTTATTACCACAGTACTGTAAAATTGACATGAGGAAACATTTTATTGCTTCACAATCTGAATATAACAATTACTTTACACAACGAAACAATTCTCTTAATAGTCAAATGGTCTCTTCAAAGTGATTTTACTATACTGTATAAATGTAACCCCCCATGCATCCTGGTTTTGGATTAACACCTTTTTGAAAACAAATTAACATGAGACAAAAGCCCTGGCATAACCCACATATGCAGGTTTGCAGTGTACTTATTACCACTGATGGGTGAGAAGAGGGGAATTCTGACTCACTGGACGCTTTTCCTCTCTTTAGTCATGGTCCTCCTCGCACTCAACAGCAATAAGTAGTATATTACGCTTTGTACAATTGCACATGTATATATTTGGCAAGCAATAAAAAGTGGAATTAGTTTTTAAGACCATTTTCAATTTAAAAAAAAAAAAACAGTTTGGCATAGATGGTATCACTTGCCTGGTAATCAGCTTTTTGTTGTATCTTCTTTCATAGGCAGCACTAATGGCTAGGGATGCCACAAATGAACAATCTGATACAATTGTCTGAAAGTAAAACAAAAACGTTGAAACACCAGTTGTGGAAACTGAATTTTACCTAAAAACGTGAGCATGAATGTCTACTAATGGTTACTGAAATTTCTAAACAAGCATTGGCAAAACCAATGGTCTCCGCTTTGCTGTCAGGTGATGACCTGTTGGCTTTTCCAATGTTTTTTCGCCACAGACGGCCACCAAGCATGCAAGTAAGGGTAGCATCTTGTAATGGAATTTATGTTTTTTCAAAACCCATCACAGATTGCCACCATACATGTGCAAGAATGCCGGCCATCTTGGAATGATTTTTCCCCAAAAAGGAAAAAACATTACAAGATTGCTGCTCTACATGCACATGCACTTGCAAAGGGGAAAACAGTTGAGAGTTTCACACAGGGGGAAACTTAAAGCCTTACGTTAATTTTAGAACTGCCACAACTTCAGGAGCGGCCCATTCCCCAGCCAAAGTGGCGAGTCGGGCCAGAGCAGGGAGGTGGGAGGGGGAGGTTTGAGGTACACAGAAATACAAAAAAGAAAAAAAACACCTTACCTTAACAACAACGTCGCTGCCGTCTCTTGCCTCCCGCTGATTTGCGCTCTTCCTGCATCTGGGCACAGGCTCCCAGAAAGCACCGCAACCAATCCTGACGCTGCATGAAAGCAGCCTCCGGATTGGCCTGAGCGCTGGCAACTTGCGCTCCCAGGCAGACTTGGATCCTGTGTCTCCTCTCTCAAGCCCCAGCAACGCAGCTGGGGCTGGAGGGAGCTTCACTGCACATGAGGGTTTTGCCAGCATGAATGAGATGGCGCAGTGAAGGGAGTGCCCACCACTCCCCCATTAGCAGTGTCATCCCCTGGACCCGCCCCCAAGACTCATCCGAGTCCTGGGGACAGGTCCAGGGTATTAAAATAAAACGATAATAAAACAGGTTTAAAACCAGTTTTATTATCATTTGTTTGCTGGTGGTGGCAGGAGGGGTGGCGCTCCTCCGCTCTAATGGAGCAGCCACCGTTTCGCACCTTAAAGAACAGGCCATTCAGCCATTGGCAACTCTCCCTTCACCACCCCAAAAAAGAAAAAAAAACACAAGCCAGTGGCTGGAGGGGCCTGTCTAAAAGTCCACTTTGTGAACAGTACTGTATATATGTAAGTGCATGTGTAACATAAGGTTTCCATGACACAGCAACAGATCTCTATAGGCAAGACCTACAAAAGTATTAGTTTAGTGTATGATATTATAAGAACACACTTGAATATCTAGAGCACAAACAAAAAGTTATTTAAACGTGGATATCGATTCAACAAAATGCCAGGTTAGAGGAGATGAAATCATGTACCCTTTGAAAGTCTAACATTGCAGAGTTGACTCCGGTCTCAAACGTAGTTCTTTAGCAGGTTTGCATTTACTGCTAACAGGCTACAGAAAGTATTGTCTGTCCTCCTGTCTTCATGGCCCGAGACAGGGGTATGAACAGTAATACTAAGGGAACATCTCCTACCCCAGCTGTAAAATGTTTGACACCAATGTTTAGAAAGAGAGCAGAATGAATCTACATACAGCAGGAACAGAGCAAGAGCATGTTCAATCCTTAGGATGTGAACGCTAACAAACAATGGAACAGAGCCAATACAGATGACAATAGGCCTTGTCACCTAACTTACATGAAATTTTAAAAGTCACTTCTTTCATTAAATGGTAAGTTACTCTTTCTAACGATGCATGGCTAGAGAAATCATAGGCCTAGCCTCTCATTTTACAACTTGAGTAATTCATCCAGTTGCGTTGTTGAGGCCTTTTTGCAATGACCAGACTTATCAACCATAGAGAACAACTTTTATCCACGTTTAAAAAGCAGAAGAGATGGCAATAAGGGAACCTGAACATTTGTACCCAACCATTGTCTTATTTTCATCTCACCATTCAAGTGTACTTTAATATCACACAGCTGAACTAAAGTGATTTAATTAGAGAGACAATGATTTATGAAAGGCCTTGCAGGCCCAAATGATCATCTCCTCGTTAATATATTGTAAAATATATTTCAAAACTGCCACTTTTCCTATGTTGTAATGAAGGTTTTTAAATGGCAGTATGGGAGGGGGTATAATTCCCTTCTTCTCCGCTTTGATTCCACTTTAACACCTTCAGCAAAATGCAAACTTTTTTTTTCCTTACACCATTGGCTGAACAGACTCGTATTCAGCCATTTCTATGCATGTTAATGAAACAGCTGCTCGGGGCAGAATTTATTGCTCCTCTATAACATTATATGCTCACCATTTACATGCAAGTTCCGAATGCATGCTTTTTTATTTTTAATAAATCTTTATAGGATTTTGCCATTACAAAAGCAGTCAAATAGAATATAAAACAAAACACTGCAGCTAGCTTTCAACGTGTACAATTATTATAACAATTCCTGATTACACTCTATCTCCATTGTTCCTGTCAATTGCTCAGGTTTTAGGCCGTATTGAATGGAAGTGATCCCATCATGCCCCCTGAGGTCTCTACAAATTTACCGGGGCACGTCCTTGCCTTGGAGACTAGTTCAGTACACAAAACTTTATTCGGATAAACATAGTATCTATAAAAGTACGACAATGGTTAAAAATGACAGGGAAAAAAGTAACAATACATAATAGTTAGAATTTCAGTTGTATAAACAGAATATCATAAAATTCGGATGACAGAATAAAACAAGAGTCCTCAATAATAAATAAATCACTAATATATAAAACCAATCCAATCTTGGAGACTATCTCCTCTACCACAGCATAAGCCATTCATTCACGGATGGAACAGCTCCTGATCTCCAATAACGTCCACTACCATACCTCCCACCCTTATTCCATTCTAACATCAATCCCAGAAATGCATCTTTGTTAGATTCAAAGAACTGTTTTATTTTTTCCATCAAGAATTCTACCAACTAAACAGTATGGCCTCATTCGGGCGGTTGCGGGGAAGGAACCACACGACCATAGGTTGGAGGTTGCCACAACCCAATTAGGATGTGACCGCACATGGTGCAGTCACAAACTTCCATTTTTCAATGGGAGCTTGTGCAACAGGCTGAAAACGCCCGCAGAACAAACTCCCATCGAAAAATTTAAATTTGTAAACATCCCTACAACGTGTGGCAGGCACCTCACAGTGCTTGCCACACGGTGCAGGTATATTGAGGGGGCACTTGGGCCCAAATGCAGAGTTCTGGGACAAAAGGGGGCCTGCTAGGGGCGCCCTAAGTCAGTTTCCAACAACCAAACCATGTTGAAAAGGCTGACATGAATTGGCTGTCGGAAACAGACAGTGTAATTCTGATGGCGGAGCCGAGACGGACTCTGCCGTCAATACTATTTTGTTCCTCTTCCGACACACAGAGCCCGTCAGAGATGGAGAGGAATCCCCTTGTGGTTTTCCCTCCGACCGCTGGGATCAAAATATGGCGGTGGGAGGGAAACCTCAGGAGGATGGGCAGAGAGCCTCCGACCACTGGTCGTAGGCTCCCTGCCTGACATCCAAATCGAGCCCTAAGAGTATCAAACCACAGCATTTCCTGTCAATGACTCTATGATACACTTATAACCTTTTTTGACAAATCTAAGCTCATCAAACACCAAGTCAGCACATTAAGTTACCTTTCTTTCAAGTGTGACTCTCAGCGCTACCACCCAACATCGCCTCATAATTCACAGCCAAATATATCCCAAAGTTGCTAAAAGTTATAAGGACTACAGAAAACTTTAGATGAACTTTATTTACACTACAAGGTTGCTGGGATAGAGAGGACTGTAGAGCTTCCCCAACACAACCTGCTCATGGCTTTTACCAGTTTTCTACCCACACCTAGCCATGGCTACATCGTCAGGATCATGCAAAATCTGGTAGAACTACTAATTCAAAAGAATGGAACCCAACTTTTAAAACAAAATACAATTACCAACTTATTCTGGCGTAAAACGTATCCACTGCAACTCATCGCACTCCTCCAGGTCTTACATTTATCAAATTGGATTGTGTGTATATACTATACTCCATCACCAATTTAATTTTAAACCAATTCAAAACAAGACTGCCAAACTGGTTTTCAACCTCCAAAACATGAGATCACATCATACATACTCTGACAAATCTTCTTTATTGGTTACGAGTAAAGGCACAAAACTAATTTAGTATTCTTTCACAACGGAGGACCTGCCTATCCTAGAACAGAAGGCAAAGTTAGTAACTTCTCATTCAAGCTGTCCATGTTTGGTATTGTCAAACACACTAAATATCTTTGCCCAAGAGTAGGATCTCAAACCACATTTTCTACAATGGGTAGCTCTTTATACGTAAAAACAGCAGTGCCTATCCAAGCTTTAATACAGAAAAACATACACACACACTAACAAAAATAGGCTAGTTTTAATTAACTTAAGTTGCAAAGAAAAGTCTGCTATTTTAAACACTTTGCCAAAACTGGACTCTGCGACTTTAACGGTACAATGCTCTTGCAGCATCCCACAATGCTGTGTAGTGTAAGAAAGGCACAGTTCATCTTTCAATCAGAAGAGCAAGGATCACTGAACACTTCTTAGTCCTTTTAGCTAATAGAGGGAGGAAATATTAAGAAGTGTTCACCACAATTGAGACCACTCTAAGAGTACTAGAATGATCACCCGTTAAAAAAAGAGCACAATTAAAAACAAAGCCAGGAGCAGAACCACTGATTAAATAATAACGTACGGTGCTGTTCATCTACACAACACAACAAATAATTAAAATGAGCTTACTTGCTTAATGCTGAAACTGGAGACAGTATAGATCATGGTGGGGTTGTTGCTTATATCATCTGGTCGTACCCATCTGGAAAACATAGCTTTCTGTTTCGGTGACAACGCCAATTTTCCCAGTTTATCTCTGTGGGCAAAACAACACACTTGTTACAGGTGATTTGACAATCAACGTAATCTTTCAATATATAATTTAAAGAAGGTTTTCAATCATCCTCTAAATTAATATTGACACTATCTGTGAGGCAAGCAGTTCAAGTCCAAGGCTGGCAGCCTAATTTTCACAAAAAATGAATAGTACAATTAATGTATTTCACTTGTGTCCTACCCAAGTTTAGCTGTTGCTTCAGTCACTAACACAACTGTATTTTTCAAAACAAACAGTGGAAGTGATTTACCAAAGTGTGCTCCAACATACAAAGTTCAACATGGCTCATGTCATATGTGAGATAAATAACCAGTGAGATTTTTCATTTCAAGTCAATATCACTTTTGCATTCTAAGATTTGTTTTTTTAGTTTTCATATTACAAACACAAACACCGCACTACTTGGGACAGAATTAATTTCAAGTTTATTAACTCATTGCATCTCCACAGTGAAGTAAAGTAAGACAAATAAAAATTAACCAAATACCTTAATCCATGCATGAAAAAATGTAAACAATAATACAAATTAAATTAAAGGGGACTAGAGCTCACTGGGGAAATATAGCAAAGGTAAAAGACTGATTTACAAAAAAAAAAGGGTTTTAGCAAATACAACCCACTTTGCCAATATGTAATAACAAACAGGTCAAATTACAACATTGATAAGTCCTTATTCACAGCAGAGTATGATGTGATTTCAAATGTAGGGACAAAGGGCATATTTCACTATATAAATCGAGCTACCAAAGAAACTGAACCAGTATACACTTACGAATATGGTACTGGAAAGGCAAATCGCTCCCTCAGATCAACTGACATAAAAGGAACATATTCAACACCATTAATCTTGGACGTCCTCCTGAAAAGCATAACATATACACACAGTTATTCAGGTACAGAGTAGCCTTTTAACATACAAAATGACTACACCTGGTGAGAAAAATAATTTATTTTCCAACTTTATCTTGTTGGATAGCGCATCAGAACAGACAGATGAAACTATGCAGTACAAGCCTGCCTGTGTGGTCGCTCATCAATTGAACCATACTTTAGCTCCTCCTGTGCAGTTTTTAAATATTAACTTCAAATATTACATTAAGTGCCATAAACCGTTGCTTGGCAGCACATACAAATATAAAAGGAATACAAATTATAAACAATCAAAAATAAATAATATTAAATTCAAAGATAATTTGCTGTGGATACATACCAATACCACTCAGTTACAAGTACATTTTCAAATATTTTAGAAAAATAGCATTGACCCAGGCAACTGTATGTTAGCGGTAGGTTCCCACAAAGTTTTATTCCAATGAAAGATGTTTCAGATCACTGAACCTCACTTGATAAATGCTCGACAGTAATTCACTGGTCACAGAGGTACCAGGTAAGGTGAGTCTTGTCCCGAAGTCGTTATCTTTTATAGGTGACCAAGACTTTTTAGTAGCATCAATAACAAATACTGACAACAGTAATTGAGTTTTGAATCCACTATATCTCATATGATGCGGGCTTGCCCCTCTTCAGACATAATAGGTCTGAACTTAGCCAGCACTCTCATATAAAAAGTGCAGGTTTTAGTTAAGAAGTTAGCTTGACCTTTCAAACTCAGGTCACTGGGTCACAAGGTCCTTACCTGTGCTGACCTGGGTCTTGTGTAGACAGAAAAGCGGAGTGGGTGCTGGCTCCGTTACTTGAATACAGAGTCCAACTCCCCGTTCCTTGAGATGAAAGTCCCTATGTTTCAGTTACAGAAGAGTGTCACACCAATGAGGAAACTAAGGCCACTTCCCAGCAATGACAACTAGAAGTGTATGAGGCCTCAATCTGCAGGGGGACTGATTTCTCAGGCCACAAGGGTGCGACTGATTTCGCAAATTGAGAAGGGAAGCTCCATTTACTTATCTGCCCAATAAGGCAATCTCCCTGCAGCATTAACAGTGGCATAGCGCAAAATTATGGGGACCCCTTGAAGAATGTGATGAGGGGGTTCCCGAGTCTAATATCTAGCAGGCATTCTTTAGACTTGAGATGAATGGGGACCCCAAACACTGAAGGTTAGGGGACCCGACTATGTGACAGAGCCTGCTGGGGCCTATGTTACGCCCCAGAGTACTAACACTACTAGGTCTGAAAGGTATTTTAATTAAGCAGGAGTAATATTGTTAATTCCGCATAACTGTTAGACGCGGAGTTACTGATAATTATGCTATTACTCCTGCTTGCATAATTAAGAGTAATTTGGGGGGGGGGGAATAATACCGCAAGAGCACATGCGGCCGCTTGCACTGGCTATTTGTATTCTGTTACATTTATCTCAGTTTCTTAGCTCAATATGCATCCTTGCGTCCACTTTACACACAAGGGTGCAATCTGCACTACGAAAATAGTGCTAAATGCTGGGAGTAAGTGGGGGGCAAATCCTACCCCAACAGCACATTTAGTGAGCGGCTGCTCGTTATTCAAGTTCTGCTTCTTTGGACTCATCCCTGGTGGAGAAGAGTCTTGCCGGTGGCAGTGGCAGGCTCTATCCGCTCGTGCTGTGTTTTATTGTATGTGTCACACCGTTAGCGCTGATTCACAGCGTGATATTTTAACTTTAGCGAGTAGGCTAAATTTTAAAAAGTTCTGTGTGTTCACTTATTTTTCTGTCACTCACTTCCTTGCCGACTCCCGCCCCGGTCCGCCGCGTCCATTTCTGGGCGATTGTTGCGGAGGGTGAGGAGGAGCCAGCACTTCCGGGCTCGAGCGGCCAGGTCAGCGCTCTAGTGGCGTTGTAGGCGATGTGTACTTAATCTGCTGCCTCACGCAGTCGCGCTGTGGAGAAGAGTCTTGCCGGTGGCAGTGGCAGGCTCTATCCGCTCGTGCTGTGTTTTATTGTATGTGTCACACCGTTAGCGCTGATTCACAGCGTGATATTTTAACTTTAGCGAGTAGGCTAAATTTTAAAAAGTTCTGTGTGTTCACTTATTTTTCTGTCACTCACTTCCTTGCCGACTCCCGCCCCGGTCCGCCGCGTCCATTTCTGGGCGATTGTTGCAGAGGGTGAGGAGGAGCCAGCACTTCCGGGCTCGAGCGGCCAGGTCAGCGCTCTAGTGGCGTTGTAGGCGATGTGTACTTAATCTGCTGCCTCACGCAGTCGCGCTGTGGAGAAGAGTCTTGCCGGTGGCAGTGGCAGGCTCTATCCGCTCGTGCTGTGTTTTATTGTATGTGTCACACCGTTAGCGCTGATTCACAGCGTGATATTTTAACTTTAGCGAGTAGGCTAAATTTTAAAAAGTTCTGTGTGTTCACTTATTTTTCTGTCACTCACTTCCTTGCCGACTCCCGCCCCGGTCCGCCGCGTCCATTTCTGGGCGATTGTTGCGGAGGGTGAGGAGGAGCCAGCACTTCCGGGCTCGAGCGGCCAGGTCAGCGCTCTAGTGGCCCCTACTGCCTATAAATGTGTGTTGGCCAGCGACCGCGCAGCGGACGCGTGCAGCGGGCGCGCCGGAAGCGCGCCGAAGTCGAGCCAAAGTCAAGCCCGTCTGCGCCCGTCCGCGGCCGGACGGGGCGCGGGGCCATACACCCTGGCCTACCAAACCCCCTCCACCTACGGTACGATAAACAAACTTTGTTGAATCTCCGTCCTGCTATAACACTACCATGTCTACACTCTATGAAGGCTTTATCAGTACACAACTGTTCTATGTGCCCTTTTACTCCTGAAGTGGGCTCCATAACAGTCCCCCCTAAAAAACTGATAAAAGCCGCATTGCTTAACTGTAGATCTCTCAGTAAACACTGCATCCAAGTCTATAATCTACTTGAGGATGAAGCACTTGATATATTGCTGTTAACTGAAACCTGGCTTGGCGAACACTCTGACCCAGACATCATAGAGGCGCTGCCTCCTGGATATTCTCTCGCTAGACTTGACAGGCAAGACAGTAGGGGTGGAGGAATAGCTATTGCTGTTAGAGCCCCACTGGAATGCTCCCTATTCCCCCTGACAATTGACCACTGCGAAGCTGCTTCATTCACTATCTCACTGGGGCCCCAACACTCCTTATCAGGTATTCTTATATACAGACCCCCAGGCAGACTGTTTGATTTTACAGCTAGCCTAGTAGAGGCGACAGCACATCTCGCCTTGAGGAAATCCAGACTCCTGGTACTTGGCGACATGAACATTCATTTTGATGATGTCCAAGACAAGGATGCCTCCTGTATAAAAGATGAATTACTCTCCCTGCAGCTAACTCTAAAAAACCAGGAGCCTACTCACAGACAAGGTCACCTGCTCGACCCCATATTTGGCAACTGGAATGGAGTAGAAGCGCTTCCTCCAATACCCGTTCCTTGGTCTGACCACTTTGTCATTCCCTTACAAATATGGGTGTCCGAGTCTGAAACTAGGAGTGATAGTACGCAGATTTACCAATGTCGAAAGTGGAAAAACTTCAACTTAGACACCTTTATCGACAATCTTGAAGCGGCAGGACCTCCTGGAGGGTCCGACTGTGAGGCTGCCTATACATGCCTTAAGAACTGTGTCCTAACTGCCCTAGATAATACCGCTCCTACCCGTAGGTCAATAATTAACAAGAAAATGAGAAAACCCTCCCCGTGGTTTACTTCTGAACTTCAGGTTGCAAAATCTGCATGCAAAAAACTGGAACGTGAATGGCGCATTAAATTTTGCCCTACAGCCAAAAACCAATATAAAAAAGCGCAAGCGAGATACTATAAACTTATTCGTTCCGCTAAAGCACTTCATTATAAGACCCGCATTGGAGAGGCTGAGAACTCCTCAAAGGAGCTCTTTAAAATTTTCAAAGAAATCTCGGTGGTATCTAATGAGAGCAATGCCCAGAGTGACTCTGTTGAATCTTGCAATAATATTGCTCAATACTTTGCCAGCAAAATCACCAACATCTATGCAAACTTCTCTAAGGATCTGCCCTTGGGCTCTGACTTTACTGAGAATCTGGAGATTACTCATGCTAAGGCATGCCTATACTGCTTTTCTGTCCCTTCTACTACAACCTTAAATAATATCTGTAAAAGCATCAAATCAGGCTCCCCTCGGGATCCTGCCCCTCCTAAGATATTAGCAGCTAGCCTTAAAGTCTTAGAACCACACTTTAGACATATTCTCCAACTCTCCTTTTCTACGGCCACCCTCCCTGTGGAGTGGAAGAAAGCCATTGTACTTCCGATAAAGAAAAAATCGAACATAAGTCAGGATATCCTAGAAAACCTACGGCCCATTTCGCTGTTACCTTATCTGGCGAAGGTGGCCGAAAAAATAGCTAACAGCCAACTCATGGCCCATCTAGAGTCTAATAATGCCTTCCACAGCTCTCAATCTGGGTTTAGGGCAGGATATTCTACTGAAACCGCCCTTCTGAGAGCGACCGAAACCTTACGAGCAGGCGCGGATGAGGGCCAGACTATGGCATTGATTATGCTTGACCTTAGTGCCGCGTTCGACACTGTGGCACATTCCATCTTGCTGCAGTGTCTGAACAAAGCCGGGGTCACCCAGGAAGCACTGGGCTGGCTTAAAGCCTTTCTCACCAACCGCTGCTTCCAGGTTCAGAGAGGCATGCATCGCTCTAATAGCATAGCTTTAGAACAGGGGGTACCTCAGGGCTCCGCCCTGAGCCCCACCCTGTTCAATCTTTACATGGCCCCCTTGGCTGAAGTGGTTGAATCGTTCGGCATTGAATTAGTCTCATATGCCAACGACACCCAACTCCTCATTTCCCTGTCCCAAGCACCCTCCATTGATGCCAACAACTTTAAAACCTGCATGCAGGCTCTGGCAGGCTGGATGACCCAGCACTGCCTGAAGCTAAATGGCTCAAAAACGGAGGTTTTGGTAATTGGCGGAAGGGATGCGAGCTGGACCAAGGAGTGGTGGCCATCTTGTCTGGGGCCGTTACCCACTCCCTGCAAAGCAGCTAAGAATCTGGGGATCTGGGTTGATCCCAGACTCTCTTATGACAACCATGTACACAAAGTGGTAGGGAAATGCTTCGGGGTGATGAAGACCTTGAACCGTACCCTAGACCTCCTCCCTCTTGAAGCCAGGCGCACTATGACCCAAGCTCTAGTGACCTCGAGGATAGACTATGGTAATGTGCTTCTGCTCGGAACAACACAAAAAAACATCAGGAGACTTCAAGCACTCCAAAACACAGCAGCACGCCTAGTCCTTAGACTTCCGAAAAGATCAGCCTCTATGCCAGCCCTAGCCACTCTGCACTGGCTCCCCATAAAAAAGAGAGTCCTATTTAAAGCACTTCTAATGTGCCATAGGATCATCTCACACAAAGCTCCCCTTTACATGACAGATCTGGCTATCCCCTACGAGCCTAATAGAACTCTCCGCTCTGGGGGAACTGGATTGCTTAAAATTCCCCGCGTCAAGAAAGCCAGAATGGGTGGCTGTTCTTTTCGTGTTATGGCTGCCAAAGAATGGAACTCTCTCCCCATGAGTATCAGGCTAGCGGATTCAGAGACCTTGTTCAGAAAACTTCTAAAAACCCATCTGTTTTCTCTTTAACTTCCCTCTCTTGGCCCTGACTTTTCTCCACAGCGCGGGGACACGCCGGGATGGCGTCACCATGCGCTTTACAAGCCCCCTTTATTATATTATATCCCTAATGAATGCATTAAATGTTTACTCTATAGTGATGGATAAAGTATCATTAGCCCGCTAAAATAAACCACTAATAAGTTTAGGCTGTAAATGCATTATTCCCATCTTTCGTATCCATCTAGAACATGTTAAACCTAGCTTAAGGATTTAGATAAGAATGGATTTGACCTTGACTTTACTGGAATCCCACAAACAGGCTCCAGAGATTCAACACACAAATAATGTAAATGGCTACCTTGCACACACAGAGTAAAAAACGAATATTAATTGCACGCAATTGCATTTGAGATCAGCAAATCGAAGACTAAATGCACAGTTATGTGTTAATATTTTTATTTTCTGGGACCTTTTCCTTTGCCCCGGTTCACTCTGTCTACTGAATTCAAACTTCTATTATGATGGCAGATTTACAACAGTAACTGCTTACTGCATATTGGGAAACTTAAAGGCACCCGTTCAGGTGCACCAGATGTAGGTATTTTCTTTGAATGACTTGCATCTACCTTGCGCTAACAACTTTCATTGTTATATACTATTCATCACTGTTATTCCTACAAATCAATGTACAAAACAGCACTTCAAGATGGATTCCTCAACTTATATTCTATACCAGGTAGTACCCCACCCCCCTCAGCCGCACCTTAGCACCTCAATCTCCTCTGTGGTATACTTTGGGCGTGAAGGATCTGTATTGGAAGCTGCTCGGACTGGCTGTTGTTTGTCAGTTAAGGAAAAGTCCGGTCCTAGTGGAAAGTAGGTTCTGGTGGGCTGAACTGGCTGATTTGAAGGTTGCTTCTCTTTAGAAGGCTTGGCCATAGAATCCTTCAACGACTCCGCTCTAAAGGAAAAGAAAAATGTAAATATAGGTTATTTGTTCACATTTACAAGATTAGTTTGCCTGGATCCACAAAATGTAGAAAAACAGTGAACACTAGTACTGTCTTTTGCTGTATTCTTTTGGCTTGCAGATGAAGTTATTCACCTGTAAAATGCGGTTATATTCCCTTCCAGTGTAACACAAAAACGACATTGTGATTACCTGTGTGCCTTGGAATATAACTTTTTGTATACTTGCAAATAGAAACCAACTCAGCTTTGAGCAAACAAGTGCCACCTTTTCAACTGAAAGTGGGTTAATCTAAAAAAAAAAAAAAAAAAAAAAAAACTAAAGCTTCAAACAATAAAAAATATCTGAGAGTCAGTTTACTGATTTCGAACAGAAAAGGAGATGCTATTCACCCGTTATAACCTCAGTACTGTAGGTCATTATGGACTCTTTTACTTAAGGTTTGAGAATCATGAACAATCTTAAGGAGGATGTAGAGGGCATTAAAGACATTAAAAAAGGTACACAGTACCAGGACATCCAGTACCTTCCTTCTAGGCATCAATTATCCTGCCTCACTTGTTAGCCATATGCACCTCCCCGTGCCCAGAGGTGTCACTTTGGGAAACACGGGGGATCCGCGGAATGCCAGCATCCCTCCCCAAACTTTACGGAATTTGGCCAGGGGTGGGTGGTGGGGATCCCTGTAGGACCCCTCCCCCAAAGGCCTGATGGTGGAGGGGGTCAGGGTGCCTCTACCCCACCCCTGTATATTTTATTTGGTTTTTATTTAGGATGGCGATCACAACTTTTCCTGCAGGTTGCGGCAAGCCAAACACAATGTGTGGGTGAGCTTGTGGATCTGTCGCACGTGTGGTGTGGATCCTCTGTGGTATGAAATATCTACATTTTTTTAACCTTAATTTCTCAAAAAACTACTGAATTCCATTCAACACAAAGAATAAAAAGAGTTAAACTAACATACACCAAGATTGTACCTTGACAGCCTTTGAATTAAAGAGAGAAAGGAAACATATAAACCCCTTATAAATAACCTTTTGAACTTTCAGCTAGCAGAAGTCCATTGTATGGTCCACTGTATTAAAACAAACTGTTCTACGCGGGGCTTTTGAACACTATGGGCATCATTTATAGTTTGGCAAGGTGGCTGCCTTTTAACTGGGCTGGAAGTCTTCCCGTCCCCCTGTCCACCTAAGCAGCTCCAACTCACCATCAAGAGGCATCTCTTGGAATATGAATAACAATGGCAGGTCCACCATGTCAGTAAAGTAGACTGTCAGAATGTTATGTCCTCACTTAGGCCAGGAGTTTTCTACACCAGCATGTGGGAGGTCCTGCAAGACTTTCTCTCCTGAACCACCAAGGTTTATATGGCAGCCCCAGACAAGAAAGCGGCTGGCAGAAAATGGGATGCAGTGGCTCCTCTAAACAGGATGGCTGCTCCAACACCATTTCCAAGGGCGTGCCGTATTTGGAACCATTTTCCTATGCTCTGCATGAGGCAGAGGAACGGAGATGTGTGTTTACTGGCATCTGACAACATTGGGTATATGGTATTTTACTACCCACTTCTAAAGGAAGGCTTAAGTCCCTAAAATCTTAGAAAGCTTGGACTGGATAGCAACAGAATGGGGGCCTGATACTGTAGGTCAAGAGGCAGATTTAAGAGTGAATGTTATTGCTCTGGTTGTAATAATATTATCAACAACAACAAATGTATTTATTTTACAGCTCTTCATGTCACACTTTTGCAGTTTCTTAGCACTGCAAATAACGGTCATTACTTTCACCGAATTTAATGGTACTCCACTTACTAAACTTGAAAGCATTGCTATCTAAGATAGCTTTCTGGGATTATAATTGGGAACCTGATGAAATCTGCAAGTTTCAGAAGCGAACATTCAGCTCTGTGAGACATCCGCCAGTTAACCTGTTTACGGCTAGGTTCATCGACCCACAAAATGGGCATTTTCTGCAATACACCTGATGTTTTTGTGGAGATTATCTGTATACATGTTGGGCAGCATGAAAAACTTGCACCAACTCTAATCACAGCCAGGCCAATATTTGTTGAGAACTGCAACATCTTCTCCTTTTCAAATCTTTTTACATTGTTTAACATACTTGTCCATCATTGGGGAGGATATGTGTTCACACAACAGGAAATCAAGACATCACACTCAGAGTGAAGTTCTCAAACAAATAATTGACAGCACTAATTAATTTTGTCACAACGTCTACCTAACAAGGACAGTTTGCTCTTCTATTAAGCCGACCTCAATACTTTTCGCTCACTTAATGCTAGTCTGGTCAAGTGCCCACATCTATGAGCGTAGACTAGTGCTAAGTTATATGGTTTGGACTGCCAGAGGACCTAACCAGGCCTATACCCTTACTGTGAGTGCGCGTGATATGCCTCTGTCAGTTTTGGACACTTTACACATTATATGGTTTTGGATAAGCCATTGGAATGACCAAAGTCTGCTTTTTTATGGTGAGTGCAGACAGTGCCCCTCAATAAGCTTGGGGCCTTCACAAATGCCATTGATTAGATCAGGTAACCTGACTTGTTAAATCATGCATCCTTATGCTGAGAGAATATGATATGAATCTATGGGCTCATCATAAATTACAAGGATTTGAATTCAGATAGGGCACAAGGTTGAATTATTATGCTTAGCACTTGGTATCTCTCTAGAAAGCACATTTGCCACCAACAAGGCTCCTCACTGATTGAGCAGCAGAATTACCACCTCAAAAAAACAATGAGGGAAGTCACAAACCTGAAAGCTTATTGCCACTGCCATATATAGATAGACCACAGTTAAGGCATTTGTTTGGCACAGGGCGAGGTTACCACCCCAGAGTATTTCCTGCTATACCTTTGTGCAAGCCAGACCCAATGCTTGTTTGAAAGGTTAGACGAAGCAGAAACAAGTTGGTGATAAAGTTGTCTGAGGAAATGCATGGAAATGCACCAAGTCTTGTTAACAGCATATTTGAGATAGGTCTCAACAGTCTTAGGTACTCTGAGAGAATAGAAGGGCAATGTAGTGATCTTTTGAGCAAATACTTAGCCACGCTCCATAGCCAGAAGAAGTATGCTTTGATACAACATGGCCATAGGAAAATGACATTCGTTGTCCTTTTGGAACAGTGGTACCTGGAAATAAAACAAGCTGAAAAGGTCTGATTACTTGGCATCTCTACTTTCTAACAATTGTTTTAGAAGATAATTCCTAAGTCATGGACATCAAGTACTTTCTAGGAGGATATAGTGAAGACAGGAGGAGAGAGAGAAAAAAATAATTCGGAATGATCACATGGGTCAATGGTGAATGAGGTTGGTGTTAAACGGGATATGAAGATGGCAGTGGATTACATACTTTTCATGTACACTTTGAAGATTGGGATCTTGGACTGAGGGGGGGAAGACACAAATGTGTGGAGTGAGATGAAGAGGGACAGGAACTCTATTCTCTGACTTAGTCTTAATAACCTTTTTTGAAGGAACATGAAAGGCTAGTCTCCCTCTGGCTGTACAGTACCAAATATAGTTAATTTTACAGAAGAGACTTGAAAAAATGCTTAGCACTAAGGCAGAAAAAAAAAAAAGGACTACCAAAGCGGTTTATGTGGATGGTTGTAAGCTGGAGCAGCATAAGGTAAACAGAACAAAGAGTGGGTAGAGATAAAGGGGTGGAAAATACACTGCTGATTATAGAGATTGATAGAAAGCACTAATAACCAGAGAGAGGATTGAAGAGATTCCAACGAGCAACAGGTGGCAAGGTACACTGGTTAGCTGGGTGTGTGCATGAGTAAGGAGAGCCACAGCATTCTGAATGCTAAATTCTGGATAGATTGTAATTGGGAAAACCGAGTTGGAGTGAAACTAGATGGTAGAGAATAATCACTCCGATGATAGATTTGCTAGAGTCAATGAGGAGCATCAGGACGAATTCCTGAGCATCCATAAGAAAAATGTTGGCCGCCGTCCAGATAACCGGAGAAGAGATTGACGAACCCTCGTCAAAAAGGAATCCTAAATTCAGTACCAAAACCAGTTAGGCACCAGTCATGGAACCACATGGTGGGAGGTCCTCTGATGATAACCACCTACATTTTGTCTGAATTAAGTTTAAAAGTAATAAGTCACAAGAGAAAGACCAACAATGTGGATGAGTCCTGCTAGAGGTGTCACACAGAATTTGAAGAGAGTGGGACTCAGAAAGTATCCCAGAGGGACCTCAACATTTAATAGATTTTAAGGTGGGTCTGAAAGGTGCCAAGTGAACAGGAGGAAAGACTGAAACCAGAGAAAAAAATCATCAATAATACCAAAAGCAGTTAGTTTAGTCAGGATGCAGCAACATATCTGCTGCTGCTGAGAGATTAAGAAGGATCAGGGCAGCCCTTCCACCTAGATCCACTTGTGATTGGAGTTATGTCAAAATTGCTGAATTCTGTATTATGAATTGGGCAAAAGTAGAGATTGCACTAAATCTAGACATTTGCTGGATTCAAGAAACTAAGAGCGGTTTGTTAATGTGTTTTTCTAGGATCTTGGATACAAATAGCAGAAACAAAATGGGGGGATAGTTATTGAATAGCAGAATCGAAGGGAAGGCAGATGTCTAGAATTTGAAGAATTAAAGGCAAAACTGTTGGCATTTCTGGGCACACTCACAAAACAAAATGAACAAACACAAACTGAAAGCTCATAGGCAGTTATGTGCTTATTGCAGAAAGTTTCCCACCTCTTCAATACACAATAATTTTGTGAGATGGTTTGTTTCTAGGAGGGCAATGAGAAGACAACATCACCCAGATTTAATGAGAGAGTAGCGTAAAGTTCCTTTTGGAGAGAAAAATGTATGTATTCATTTAATTTAGGGCCTGGGCCCTAGCCCACTTCGGAGAAAATGTACGTGGTATACTCCTGCAAGAAATCTCCGCTCGCTAACAGCAAATCTGGTCAATATCCCAAGATTTAAAAGAGCTTGGACAGGAGGAAGAGCTTTCAGCTCAGTAGCCTCACGACTGTGGAATGAGCTTCCATCCAACATCAGGCGGAGTGAGAATTCAATGCAATTCAGGAAGATACTGAAGACATGGTTATTCCCGAGGGAGAAATAATATACAGATGCAATGTTACTGTTCCATCTTCTGATTTCGTCTGCCCTCTCTAACTGGGTTCATGTACTTTTCGAAATGATTGATCTCGCATGCTATAACATTATAACATCAAGGTATTCTCTTAGCGCCAAGATACCTGTAGGGTGGTAATGCGCTATACAAATCCTCTTTACATTACATTACATTCATTTTGAGTTACTCTTATAGATGCATAATTTCCACCTGTTGGAAAATGCTAATGTTTACATTTTACACATTGGAGCCAAAGATCCAAAGCCTAATGGTATGGAGTACTCCATTGGATGCTATGTAAATCCCTAAAAACGAAACAAAATATATAACACGTGGGTGTAATCCTAGGAGACATTTCTGACTTTCTACCGCAGGGCTTTGTCCATCTGGCCTAATGTAGAAACTACGGCTAAGCAATAAGTTATCATAACTGTCTTTTAATGTATGGTACTTTTAATTTCTTTGCTGCCATAACACTTACCAAGCATAAGAGCAAAGACAAAGCTGGAAACTAAGTGGAGATCATGTTTATGCAACAGGAAAGGAAATAGGCAGTCAGTCTGTCTCTCCAGGGATAAATATTCAAGTTAAAGTTGTAGTCCAATGTCGCTCCTATTTAGTTATGCAGCTTGTTATGTAAACACTGCACTTCCAATTACCACTAGGCACAAGCCATAGAGAGGAGGGAAAAGAGTTGATGAGTATATTACTCGGAGATGGATCTTAAAAGCCATTATGTGAGTAAACCGTTTTTCTGTATCAATAAGATTAATGGTTCGCACACAGCTTTCGAATCAATATTTGAGGGAACTTGTGACTCTGGTCTCAGCGTCAAGCCTAACAAGGAGGATTTGTTTTTAGATTAAGGCAGCACTATGTGGGTAAGCACTGAAGGACAGGTGGCTGTATGAGACCAGACATTAAAACAGACATTAAAACAAACCATAAGACTCTAGTACAGCTGGCTTGGCATGGCTTGTCACAGACTAATCTGTGGTATTAAGGCCAGCCTTCATTTCACTGGAGAACTTTTCCCTGAGAAGTGGTGGAAGTATGCTAGGAGAGGCATTTTTGGATTTACTCCCATCTTACTTAAAACATAACGGAGCAGAACATTCATAAATTATTTTAATTTCCTCATAATATTGTGGTAAATAAAATACCGGACTGAATTTCATACGGAATCTTAAAATAAAGTAAATAGCTCAAAATAACAAGAGGCAGAATCCGTGGTATAAGAGGTTTCTAAATGGGCTTTATTCCATTCAAAATGGCCGACTCGAGTCGCGGCCTTCAGGTTCCGTCACCACGAGGGTTCAGGAAGTGAAGTACAATATTTTGTTGATAGACATGCATTTTTATAATAAGTGCATTACAATGAAACGAATGTAGAAGGCGTAACATTTGATAAGAAAAATGACGTGACAGTGACATAATCGAAACTAGGCGTAATAAGGAATAAAAGAAACATAATTGGTTAGGATTATCAGACATAGGTGGATCTATAAGATAATACTTGGCATAGATGCGCGCGCAGCAGTATGACGTGTAATTGACGTGCAACTAGGGGGTGAAGGGGACTTGACATTAACTCTACATATGGAGACGAAAAGTCTGAGGGGTCAAGTCAACCTAATCCCAAATCATATCTAACATCCTATGTTTAGAGAACTATGTTATTCACAAGGAAGGACTCTCGGACAGAATCTATTCTATACTAACTGTGTGTGCGTGTACAAGCGTCTAAGTGTCTATATGAGATGTGAGGGGCAGAAAACTTTCCATGGCAGCAGGGCTATGAATCACTTGCAGGAGGACGGAAAGGCTGAGTCCTTTGCTTGTGAGCTAAAGGAAATGTTTACCTAAATCACTAGACAGGAATGCATCGGCTGAAGAGCAAAATAGATAATTCGAAGGTGAAATACAGCTTCTTGGCAGACAGGCGAAAACTAGCCGAGGCAGGCACCGTTAGCTGCACAGGGAGTAGGACAAAGTTCATGGATACAGATGCGAGCTCAAGCTGAAGCTGTCAGAGACAGAGAGCAGGGAAAGGCTTTGAGGACAGAATCGGGCCTACTCGCCTGAACTGTAAAAATGGAGTAACTTAGCCATATAAAGTCGGTGGCCTGTCATGCTTAGGAATCGAATATCCAGCCCATAGATGGCGGATCTGACAGAGAACATGTTGACGGTAGACACACATATGTTTGCGTCTTAGAAACTGGAACTGGAGGGAACATACATGTACTTGTAACATGTATATAGAACCGTTGGGGTCCAAGATAGGGGACATAACTGACCAGGAAAATCCACATTTCCACATTCCCTCCTTGTCCCCTACTTGCCCTTCAAGAGATATCAATCTTCATCATTCCATCGATTTGCTCATGGAGCATCATTTCTTCTTCCTTCTTCTTCCGGCATTTTGAACGAGAACTGTGATATGGAATGCATGATGTGGCACACAGACCACAAATCGCTGGTCCACATTGCAGGCATAAACAACAACTGAAGAGCATAAGAAGGCCAATACCTAGGAAGGATAGAACTCTCCATCCCCAGGCTGCTATCACACTCCAAAACCACCCGGACCACGTCCAAGTGCCTGGATTCTCGTGTATCTGGCTTACAATCTTATGAAGGCGTGTTATGGCTTTATATACAGATGGCGAATTTTCTGGTATGAATATGCAGCAGCTGGATCCGATGACCCTGCAAGCTCCGCCCCTATCGGCCAGGATGACGTCAAGGACAAGACGATTCTGGAGAACAACAATTCTCATCACTGATTGTTCCTCTGTCAGATTGCCTAGGGCGGCTATAGTCTCGTTTACTACAGCTTCAAGAGTCTTGGTTAGTCTGCGTATCAGCTTACTATTTGATATTGTACCTATATAGGGAAAGATACCTTTATTGAAATCTACATACTTGTCCCATGCCGTCTCAGTATAATCGACAACTGGGAGATCTCTCCGCTCTCTTTTGTGTACTAAATGAACATGTCGATAATAATCAGGAGGAGCTAGAAAAACAGGTGGCAAAAGGAATGCGATGTAACAGGTACCATCCCAATCTAGAGGCAGAAGCATATATGCCGTCTGACCACATATAAAGTAAGAATGGCGAGAAGCTCTAAATGAAGATTTCCCTTGATCACTATATTCTACTGTAGTAACACATTGGCTATGGTCCATATGTATGGAACCAACTTTTCTTACACATAATTCACCCTTTACTGGAAATACTGACATAGTGGGCAGAATTAGTTCAACTTCGGATTTGACATTCAAAATCATAAGATTAGGCGTAAAATTACCTAATTTATACACTTCATTTTCTAAATCAGTTCCTGTTCTACTGGGGTGACCCTCCTTATTAGGGTGACAGACTTTGAATAAAACTAGATTCAGATTTCCCCATATCCAATGTTGTTGATAAACTGCTGTGTCTGGGTCTATGGAATTTAATAAACTAAACCATGCTCCACAGGAGCCATTGTGTGTGAACGGATGTGGAAAGAAAGGCAGAACTCCTTTGTTATTCTGATAGGGAGGAAGTCGGCCACACACCCAACAATTGGTGGCATTACTAGTCTGATGGGAATGATGTAACATACTAATGAATGTGTTATTACGCAGCGCAAGTCTATAGGACAACTCATGTGGGGGTAGGTCACTAAAAGAATGTTCATCAGTTATATTGAAAACACGTTTAGAAACAGGATAATACATATGCAACAATATACTTGCAGTAACTATTAAAAAACTCAAGGAAAACAAAATTAATAAAGTCACAATACAGTGGCTACGCAGTAATTTACAATAAGCATGTCGTTTCATTATGATTCTGGACTCTACATGATTCAGACCTAAGGGATACATGTCGGGACAGATTCAACCGCTTCACCTTGGAGAGGACTTAAACAATCAAATCGTCCGACAGTTTAGATCTGGACCTGAGTTTCTGTTTATAGAGTTCGGTGCTACTGGCCTCAGCCAAAGGTAGCTTTGAGTCAATGGGGGAAGACACACGGGGAATACTGTTTGTGTCAGGAGGAAGTCCATGAAATTTTTTGATATGGCTGGTATGCACCCAGCCTTTCCTTCCTTCGATCTTCACAGCTGTTCTGGTCGTCAGCAGGACCAACTTAGGAAGTCTCCACCTTGGCTCCAGTTGGGTTTTCCGATCAAAATTCCTGACGAGGACATAATCGCCAGGAATTACATCATGAGGTTTCACCTCGGTGTTGTCGGGAAAAGCTGCGATTACCTGTGAACGACAAGATTGTAGTGCAGACATCAAGGAAGCCAGGTAATCTGTCAGCATATTACAGTCAACATCAGTTATTTTACGGGGTATAGGCGTCCCCCACATATTCGGTGGTCTACCAAAGATCACTTCATAAGGGGATAGCCCTGTTCGAGAGTGTGCTACCATCCTCATGTAAAATAGCGCAACTGGTAAGGCTACTATCCAGTCCACACCCTTTTCCTGACATATTTTAGACAGTCTGATTTTTAAAAGTTGATTATGTCGTTCCACGAGACCTGCTGCCTCGGGGTGTCGGACACAGTGGAATTTCCACTGATATCCCAACAAAAGTGAGACATGTTTCATTAATTCGGATGAGAAAGGCTGGCCGTTATCTGAATATACAACACGTGGTAAACCGTACCGTGGGAAGAATTCTCGAACTAGCTGCTTGGCAGTAGTCGGGGCAGTGTAATCTGATACGGGATACGCCTCTGTCCAACGGGAGAGAGCGCAGACAACTACGAGAACATATTTGAATCCTCGACAACGTTCCATCTGAATATAATCCATCTGGAGGACTTCAAAAGGATGGTCAGGAGGCTGAAATCCACCCTGCTCTACGGGAACACTCTTTCCTGGATTAAACTGACAACATATCATACAGGTACGAACCTTTTGTTTAGCTGCTGCTCGTAAATGTTTGTTGAACCAAATGTGCTGAATGCTGTCTAGCATAGCCTTCTCTCCCAAATGTGCTGGGCTGTGAACTGTAGCTATAATGGCTTGAACCATGGAATCAGGGAGAAACCATACAGATTTCTCCTTCGTCATCCATCCTTGATCTGTCTGGATCCCTCCTAGTTCCGTCCACTTCTTTATTTCTTCTGCTGTGGCATGTGTCTGTATGTCAATTACGTCAAGTGCGGGATCCTTAATTGTCATACACTGTGTTGGTGTCTGAACTATTGGCTTTGTCATGTCTAATGTGCGATTCTGAGCAGTCTGTTTAGCTGTTCTGTCAGCTAAATCATTTCCTTGAGAAATGGTATCAGTAACCTTCGTGTGTGCTTTACATTTCATAATCGATATAGCAGTGGGTAAATGTATTGCGTCTAACAAGGCATGAATGAGGGGTCCGTGCTGAATGTGGGCACCATGGGACGTTAAATAACCTCTCTCTCGCCATAGCACGCCGAAGTCGTGTACAACTCCGAATGCATAACGTGAGTCAGTGTATACATTAACTTTCTTATTTGTGGCTTGAATACAGGCTTGCGTTAGAGCAATAAGTTCTGCTGCTTGGGCTGACAGAGTATCTATACAATGTGTCTCAATAATTTCAGTGTCTGTTGTGACTGCATACGCGGCCACTAAATCTCCTGTACTTGTTCTCATGCACGATCCGTCTACATACAACGTCAGGTCTGGATCTAACAATGGAACGTCTGTCAAGTCTTGTCTAGGTTTCGTCTTTATTTCAATGATTTCAACACAATCATGAGCTAGTGGGTCTGTTCCAATTACAGGTAATAGTGTAGCAGGATTCAATGTATTACACCGTCGGATCTCTATGTGTGGTTGAAACAATGTCAGTTCATAACCGGTAAGTCTTGCTATGGTCAAGTGTTGTGTTTGTGTTCGGTTCACAAGAATCTCTACTGCATGTGGTACTTGTACTGTCAATGGGTGTCCTAATACTATGGCATCGCTTTGTCTGATTGCTAAAGCTGTCGCTGCCACTGACTTCAGGCATGCAGGCAAAGCCTGAGCTACGGGATCTAATGTACTGGAAAAATAGGCACATGGCTTGCGTGATCCTGCTTGATCCTGAGTGAGTACTGACAAGGCAGTACCTTCGCGTTCTGTAACAAAGAGTGTAAAATGTTTGCTATAACATGGTGTTGCTAAAACAGGTGCTTGACATAAAGCTTCCTTTAGGCTTTCAAAAGCTTGTGTATGTTCCTGAGTCCAAGGGAGAACAGTCGATGTGGCTGCCTCCTGTGTGGTTAACTGAATGAGTGGTTTTGCTAGAAATGCGTACTGAGGGATCCACTGCCTACAATATGAAGTGAGGCCTATGAAAGCTCGCACCTCCTTCTGTGTCTGGGGTATTGACATATTAGCAATTAACTGGATGCGATCTGGTGTAAGCTGCCTTCCCTCCTTGGACAGCGAGTGACCAAGATAAATAACTCGCTGAACACAGAATTGCAGCTTAGAAGGGGACACCTTGTGCCCCTTGTCGGCTAGGAAATGTAAAACTGTCAGAGAAGCTTTTTCACATTCTGGCTCGCTTCTCGCGGTGATCAGCAGATCATCGACATATTGAAGCAGTGCTGTATTGACTGGCATGTGGATACTGTCAAGTTCTCGTTTCAGTGCTTGGCTGTAGATGCTGGGGCTTTCTGTGAATCCTTGGGGAGCGCGTGAGAATTTAAAGCTGCGTCCATTTAAACTGAATCCGAACAAGTATTGGCTTTCCGGATCTATTGGGACGCTGAAAAAGGCATTCTTGAGATCAATTACAGTAAAAAATGTTGCTTCGGAATCAATTGCTGTCAACAATGATGATATATCAGGGACCACAGGGAATTGTGGTACAATACACTTGTTTGGTTCACGCAAATCAATAACCAATCGGTACACTGGTGGGGCAGTAGGATCAGTTCGATTAAGAATCGGAATTATCGGTGAATTACATACATTGGAGTCTGTTTCTACAACTACTCCCTGGGCAATTAGCTCATCAATGATTTTCAGCAAAGCCACTACAGCATCATGCGGTAACTTGTATTGTCGCATTCGTGGTAGTACCACTCCTGCTTTCAATGTAACTCGATAGGGTGTAATGTTCATGCAGCCAACATCCGTAGGGCCTTGTGCCCATAGATGTACTGGTAAAGTCTGTAGTCGGGGATCCATGTCTCTAGACACATAGTGACCTTTAAAATCACGCAAAAACAACCTTACTCCTTCCGGAGAACAACATATTATGGCTCCTAGTGCTTTCAGAGTTTTAATTCCTAACAGATTTTCTGGGCATGATTTAGTAAGCAATAAATCTGTAGTTCGTGTCAAAGGTCCTATCGTAAGTGGTAGAGGCTGTGATACTTCATTAACAATAGGTTTTCCCGAAAAACCAAGGGAAACATTTTGAGAGCCTGAGAGGGGTGCCCCTGGAACCTCACTTCGTTTTATAGTTGTTCGACTTGCCCCTGTATCGAGTAAGAATTTTCTATCTTGACCTAATAATTCACTATGTACATAAGGTCCTTCTTGATCTACCGGAATCTCGATAAGCGGTAAGTCAACTTCCCTCTCTAGGCTGGTTCATGCGTAACGCTGATACTCAGGGTATTCATACTGTGCAGTCTGATACATTTGTCGTGTTGTAGTTTGTGTGGCAGTAGCGGGCAACGGTGGTGCAGCTGGCACAAACTGTATGGGTTGCTGTGAGGCTGGCATGGACTGTTGCTGAACTGGCATGGACTGTCCATGCTGCATAGCTCCTTGTTCATTCTGATCTTGTCTAACTAATCGTGGTCTCTCTTTTGCAATACCTGTAGCTATATTACGTTTCAGGACTGGACAATCGTGTACATAATGGCCTAGTTGTTTACAGTAATTGCAGGTTCCTTTTACAGGAACTGCAGAATCACCAGAATGTGTCACACCCTTTTTGTGACCATCTGCTGGTACTGTCTGAGAAACTAGCATTTTCATTTTTGTATCCTTCATGCGTCTATGCTCGTGTTCTTGTTCATCCCTAATTCTATTGTGATGATACTGTAACATTTGTAGCATTTGCGACGGAGTGTTACTTTGCCAGGTACTCTCGAATTTCAATATTCTATTCTTCACTGGGGGCAATGCATTTTCCACTAATTTTGTCACAAATAGATGTGGATATGAGTCACTACTTGCTTTTATACCACTATTTATACCAAAACATTTTTCAAATCGAGCATAATAATCGCTTGTGTCTTCATCTTGCTTTTGTTTACAGGCTGTGATTGCACCCCAATCTTCCTTTTTTGTAGTTAATAAACGTGGCAGTACCTGTACTAGTAAACCTGGTAACAGTTTAACTTTATCCCCGAGCCCTGAACCTGCAGTTCGGGTCCTTTCTTCCTCTGCTAATGCTGTCCAGTCTATCTTTTGGTCTCCCACTTCCCACTCTTTTTCTTTCAGTTTTTCATAAATGCCAGCAGGCAAAAGCACCTTTAATATCGTCATAATATCAGGAAAGGTGTACTCTCCCATCAGTAACATGTCTTTAATTTCTCGGTGGAAACCCGCTGGGTCTTTGTCATGACTAGGTACTACTTTCTTCATTTCTAATAATTCCATTTTTGATATGGGTGTGTAAACAAATACACGGTGAAACTCATTGTCTTCGCCTTTTATTGGGTGCACCTCTCGTAAAGGATTTTGTCTATCCATGTAGTACGGTGCTCTTTCTCTGGGGGGCAGGGAGAGAGAATCTGGATTTACAAAAAGGACGTACTGCTTACGTGACACTAATATCTCTTTAATTAGCTTGTTACTAGAACCTCTCCATCTGTACGTGAGTAGTTCCGTTAATATATCAGGTAAAGGACCAGGGTCAGCATGTTGGCTCTTATATAATATAAGGAGTTGCTGAATCATATAGATTCCAGCTAAACGTTGTTCATCTGTACTGAGGTTGAGAAACGTGTGTGCTACGGTCTCATCACCGTATTTTTCAGGACTAACAATCCAGTGAACGGCTGATCTGGCTAATTCTTGCTCATCTATGGAATCGAGGAGGTGATAACCCCTTCGTTCTCGTAGTATTTTATCTGCGGCTTGAAACGAATGTTCAGGAGATTTCAGATTTATTACAGGCGTCGGATACGTTCTGCTATTATTTGGGTATACAGAGTGTATTGGATCAGAAAAACATCTAGTATTTTCACAGGATCTTCCTCTGCCTACATAGGCTATGGTCTCTGACTGTCTTGCAGAGTTCCCTGATTCGGACACTTCATCTTGCTCAAACTCGTCTGTTCCCAATCTTTCTTCATGGATACGCTCTATTTCTTTACGGATTTTTCGGCACATGGCTATTATACAATTTTGCTTATCGTGTCTCCCTTCTGATATATTCTGACTCCATCTTGTAAGAGTAAGCATTACATTCGGGTCTACCCCCGGACGATCTTGATTTCTGATCACACAGTTTATGAGGAAACGTAACAGTTCCCCCTGTATCTCTACTTTCTGGAATTCCATAGCTCTGTTAATACATCCTGGATCTCGTCCTGTTTGAACAAAATGATATATGTTATCCAGATGCGTAGTCATTCCTGGTAACCTTGCTAAATACTCTGCGGCTCGTCTGATACGTAATGATGCCAGGACCATTTCGTCCTCTTTACCAACCACTGGGTCATATCTACAATTTACAAGGAGTTCCTTAAGCGTACGTTCATTTACGAATTTTGGTGTACGTGAATGTGTTGACTCTTGAAAGACAAGTTTATTTATTCTAGGTGGTGTAAAAGTACTGCTAGCACCTCCCGTGGCCCCATCTGGGGCGTCGGGTGTGAAAGGGTTCGTCGAACGTGACACCGCAACTATGGGTGTCGATACCTCTGTAGAGTCGACTGCGGAGACAGATGCGGAAACGGATGTGCTTGCCGACGCTTGTGTCGGAACTTGCTGTTGCACGGGGACAGATACCTGATCCTGACGTTGAACCCCTCTGCCAGATGGTCTATGTGGTGCGGCGTTAGCATACTCGGGAGCTGCGTCATCTAGATATGAGGAAAGAAAAACATCTTCTGCGGTTCTGGGAAGCCCCTTTGGATGTACCTTAATTGGAAATAATGGGGGTGGCAAGTCTTTTGGTATCTCTGGAGCAGCCTTAGGTAATCCTTCGGCTAGTAGGGGATACATACCATTCATAAGAGCATTTCTTTGTCTATTTACTTGTTCTGATTTCACTCGGATACCTTCCTCAATTAATAGATTTTCTTGAACTTTATTTGAACTTTCTTTACTCCTCTCTTCTTGTCTACGTGCTTTTTCTGTTCGTCTATGAGATTCTTTACGCCATAACTCGACAGCGTCTTTCTGTGACTGTCTGACCTTTCTTTTCCATAACTCTTCCTCCACTTTCATGATGCACTCTGCATCCCAGGTTCCCGCTGCGGGCCACCTTTGACTTTCCGGTAATCCCTTGGTATAATCTACCCATAGATCAAGAAACAATATGGCATCTAAGCCATGCTTATGGTACATGAAATGTCCTGGAGTGTCTCTAGGAGGAATAGGAACTGCTTCTTCAAGCACCCCTTTTCTGGTAGTAATCTGTCTTAACTTCGAGAAGAGCGCCAAGGAGGGAAGGCATATTGACAACTGACCTGATACTTACTCTTGAACTTACTTAATACGAGAAACACAATGATGAACAGTGAACAATGAACAGTCATTCATACCACAATATGCAAGACATTTTCTGAATACTTTAAACATTAAACATTAAACATTTAATAATGGTCGACAATGATGACAGTCTGCCTAACTAATCACCACGCTGAATTCTTGACAATAACTGAATACTTCGGAATACTTGATATACTGCTAAACAGTACATATACACTGCTAAACAGTGCAGACCGGATTTGTGTACCCAAATCCGTTTTGACCGGCACAACCTATGTGCGCGTCAACACGCCTCCCCGGCGATGGTACTCACCGAGTAGCTCCTTGAAACGGAAGGCCTCAGAGAATGGACAGGACTCGATAACTGCGGACAGCGGACCCTCTGGACATCGGGATTTCGGAAAACCTGGTGGGCCTCTGTATACCTCGGATCTTGCTCTCTCAGCTAGGCTCTGGTCGGGATACTTCGCACTTCTCACCGCCTCGTCTGGGTTGATCGCAGCCTCAGTCGCCCCCGCTTGACCGGAGGGAGCTTACAGGAAATCCTGCTGGTACGCGTTTATGGTCCGTCCAGCTGTGGCAGGAGACCGGGCCTGCAACGCACCGCCGGCGCGTGAGATGAGAAAGTGTCCCTGTTCGGGCGCCATTATGTGGTAAATAAAATACCGGACTGAATTTCATACGGAATCTTAAAATAAAGTAAATAGCTCAAAATAACAAGAGGCAGAATCCGTGGTATAAGAGGTTTCTAAATGGGCTTTATTCCATTCAAAATGGCCGACTCGAGTCGCGGCCTTCAGGTTCCGTCACCACGAGGGTTCAGGAAGTGAAGTACAATATTTTGTTGATAGACATGCATTTTTATAATAAGTGCATTACAATGAAACGAATGTAGAAGGCGTAACATTTGATAAGAAAAATGACGTGACAGTGACATAATCGAAACTAGGCGTAATAAGGAATAAAAGAAACATAATTGGTTAGGATTATCAGACATAGGTGGATCTATAAGATAATACTTGGCATAGATGCGCGCGCAGCAGTATGACGTGTAATTGACGTGCAACTAGGGGGTGAAGGGGACTTGACATTAACTCTACATATGGAGACGAAAAGTCTGAGGGGTCAAGTCAACCTAATCCCAAATCATATCTAACATCCTATGTTTAGAGAACTATGTTATTCACAAGGAAGGACTCTCGGACAGAATCTATTCTATACTAACTGTGTGTGCGTGTACAAGCGTCTAAGTGTCTATATGAGATGTGAGGGGCAGAAAACTTTCCATGGCAGCAGGGCTATGAATCACTTGCAGGAGGACGGAAAGGCTGAGTCCTTTGCTTGTGAGCTAAAGGAAATGTTTACCTAAATCACTAGACAGGAATGCATCGGCTGAAGAGCAAAATAGATAATTCGAAGGTGAAATACAGCTTCTTGGCAGACAGGCGAAAACTAGCCGAGGCAGGCACCGTTAGCTGCACAGGGAGTAGGACAAAGTTCATGGATACAGATGCGAGCTCAAGCTGAAGCTGTCAGAGACAGAGAGCAGGGAAAGGCTTTGAGGACAGAATCGGGCCTACTCGCCTGAACTGTAAAAATGGAGTAACTTAGCCATATAAAGTCGGTGGCCTGTCATGCTTAGGAATCGAATATCCAGCCCATAGATGGCGGATCTGACAGAGAACATGTTGACGGTAGACACACATATGTTTGCGTCTTAGAAACTGGAACTGGAGGGAACATACATGTACTTGTAACATGTATATAGAACCGTTGGGGTCCAAGATAGGGGACATAACTGACCAGGAAAATCCACATTTCCACAATATTCCACTACGATGAATACCAAATAGCCAGACAACACAAAACAGTACACAGTGCATGCTAAACAATTCGGAACAAGCGTGTGAAAGGTGACTTACCTGTCTAAGGCCTGGCGAGCCAGCTGCTTCAGTTTCATTTGCAGGGTTTGATCGGAAGTGTCGTTCGACTTAAATGGAGAAGAAAAGAAAAAGGGCCTGAAGCAGGAGGACTTCACAGACCATCACCGCCAGACACAATCCCAATCCATGAAGAGGTTTATTTAAGAATTTAGGAGTAAGGAAGCGAAGATTCAACAGCAACTATAATTTTCATTGCAGTTATAAATATTTCCATGACAACCACCCAGATACATTTTCACACTTAACTGCCTTGGTCAAAAACAAGCTGTGTTTTAATAACTCACAGCACACGAAGTAGTAAATGACTTGTGCACTGCTCACAAGGCAGCGAAATCGTCAGAACAATTACGTCACTGTTTATCCTGTGTGCTTACTCCCGGTTCTTCACATTAAATTCTAAGGCAAAGGCCTGATCCATCAATCTGGAAAAAGCTACAACTATCTCTTTATGCAGAGAGCAACAACTAACTTATTGCAAACCTGTAAAAAAATTACTATTTCCAGGCCAATCAGTTTTAATTATTGATGAGTTTTGGCACCTTGTTATAATTCCCAGAACATTCGTTGGCATAAGTATGCTCAGGTTGTAAATGGAACTAGACAAAATAACATAGAAGTGTAAATCGTAAAACATTGAACTGAGAGAAGTGAGTCTCAATAGTAACATTTTGTACGCCATCTTCCAATAAGACTTTTTATGTACAACATAAAACTTTGATTAATTTAGAAGTGTAGCTACAAGCTGGGACCCAGAATATGTAGCTTAATTTTATTAATGTGTATTTAAATCAATACAGAAAAAGCATTTGTATTTATATAGCTTGTGTATGAAGAACAACAATTGTTACCAGGCAAAAATCAAATTATATCATAAAATAAAACATTTCAATAAAGCAGAGCAAAAATCAAAGTACAGATTGAGCCTGTGCAATTACAGAACTATTGGATTGTTTGTAATTAGAAGTGTAAAAACACAGGCTTCACGGTTCAATTCAATTTACAGATTTATTATTTTTTAAAGGATGATGCAACAATTGGTAGTGACAAGTCATTTTAAAGTACATAGCCCTCTTATTTCTTTTTCTAATATTCTGTGTCACCCAGCAACTCATGTTGGAAAGGAACGGGGTTAAAAAAACATTTCACCAACTAAAGGATCAGTGATTTGTAGGAAACAGGTTGGAAGCAGACACATCAAAAGCCAAAAGTACGATATAGATGACGAAGCAGCAGTATATTCAATTAAGAAGTGGAGAACCAGCAAAGCACACTACAAGGAGCCGTCTAGTTTGCAAAGACAAGGCCTGGGCATCAAGCAAGAGAAAAGAGGGTAAGACATACAAACTTGGTGGAGTTATATAATGACAACAAGCTCTCTGGTAAGTGTGAAGTTCAATTACTTGGCTTAAAAAGAAGTACCTGTAACCATTTCTATCTTACTGTACTCAAAGCACCCCAATATCTCAAAAGTTCTCCTCAATAATTTACATTTCCAATTTCTAACGTGCATTATTTGACTGTGCTGGATGATGGTCAGCTGGGTGCAGAAACTGAACCAAATACTGCCTTTTCTAATAAATCTTTGCATTTCCAATACAGAAGTTGGGCTTTACGGCCTGGACTATCTACCTAGAATGGAATCAACTCTTCACATGACTATTTTTCTACAAATGCTAGATGAAAACAAGGGCAGCGCCAGTACTTTTTTTAATAAGTATTTTAACTATATGACCATATTTGCAAACCTTATTTACAACCATAAATACACTTCTTGTTGAAAAAAAGAGCCTGAAACTTGCCTTGACTGCACCAACCTTTTGCCCCTTGTCATGAGGATGAGGAGAGCAAAGAAACCAGTTCTTCTATAGCTGCCTTGTTTCTACAGGATAGGATGACATGAAGTGTCAAGGGCTGGCATGCAATTGCAAGAGCAAATTTGGAAACTACAGACGTTTTTCCAAAGTTTGAAATTTGCAAGGAGCCCAGCTACAATTCCACCTTTCACTTATGTTCATGCAGGGAAAATGAATTGATGGTTCCCAAACTGGGGTCATAAAAAGAGCAGGCATCATCAGCGTGGGCCTACAGCCTTTCTTTCAATGGAACATGTAAGAAGCTTGCAAAGAGTGTGAAAGGAAGGATAAAAGTGATTTGTGTAGGCCAGGCTGAAAGGTTATGGGGAAGAATTCTCATACTTTCCACTTCTAACAGTGGAAACGTAATTTAGTCAAAACTATATTTGTAAATAAATTCATATTTGGTTGTGTGACGGAACAACGCAGGGAAATACTCTGCATGCCTTTACCACGCACTCTTTACCCCGCATTATTTTAGATCAAATATGCTTTTACAACATATGTATATATATATATATATATATATATATATATATATATATATATATATATATATATATATATATATATATATATATATATATATATATATATATATATGAAACCCAGAGATGTCCTGTGCATGAAGACGCACTCGACAGCAAGCACATTTTCCAAATGCTTTAATCAGGGGAAATCGGCAAATGACATCCAGAACACAATCGCCTGACGCGTTTCAGGGCCCCCTGGCCCCTTCCTCATAGGCAGTCCGCTCTGATCACAACCGTGAATTCAAGGCTGGCCTTTATTCTACAGCTCCGCCCTCTGGTGGGTCTCACAGGTGAGTTGGTCATTTTAAGGATTCTGGTATCCGTAGTTTGTCTGTAGTTTGTAGCCTTGAAGTCTTAGTAAAGCCCTTCGGTGGGTGCTGTGATTAGGCAGTTATTTATCTTATTTTGTCAAGCCCTCCGGTGGGCCTCTGGATATTCTTTGCCGGTTTAATTTCAAAAGCTTCTGTCTCGCATGAAAAGCCAGAGACGTGTTCTCTGACCTTGCGACCCCTTTTCCATGTTTTCCAGGGAGGTGCAGTCTTCCACGGCCGGACTGCCGTGTATTTATGAAACCCAGAGATGTCCTGTGCATGAAGACGCACTCGACAGCAAGCACATTTTCCAAATGCTTTAATCAGGGGAAATCGGCAAATGACATCCAGAACACAATCGCCTGACGCGTTTCAGGGCCCCCTGGCCCCTTCCTCATAGGCAGTCCGCTCTGATCACAACCGTGAATTCAAGGCTGGCCTTTATTCTACAGCTCCGCCCTCTGGTGGGTCTCACAGGTGAGTTGGTCATTTTAAGGATTCTGGTATCCGTAGTTTGTCTGTAGTTTGTAGCCTTGAAGTCTTAGTAAAGCCCTTCGGTGGGTGCTGTGATTAGGCAGTTATTTATCTTATTTTGTCAAGCCCTCCGGTGGGCCTCTGGATATTCTTTGCCGGTTTAATTTCAAAAGCTTCTGTCTCGCATGAAAAGCCAGAGACGTGTTCTCTGACCTTGCGACCCCTTTTCCATGTTTTCCAGGGAGGTGCAGTCTTCCACGGCCGGACTGCCGTGTATTTATGAAACCCAGAGATGTCCTGTGCATGAAGACGCACTCGACAGCAAGCACATTTTCCAAATGCTTTAATCAGGGGAAATCGGCAAATGACATCCAGAACACAATCGCCTGACGCGTTTCAGGGCCCCCTGGCCCCTTCCTCATAGGCAGTCCGCTCTGATCACAACCGTGAATTCAAGGCTGGCCTTTATTCTACAGCTCCGCCCTCTGGTGGGTCTCACAGGTGAGTTGGTCATTTTAAGGATTCTGGTATCTGTAGTTTGTAGCCTTGAAGTCTTAGTAAAGCCCTTCGGTGGGTGCTGTGATTAGGCAGTTATTTATCTTATTTTGTCAAGCCCTCCGGTGGGCCTCTGGATATTCTTTGCCGGTTTAATTTCAAAAGCTTCTGTCTCGCATGAAAAGCCAGAGACGTGTTCTCTGACCTTGCGACCCCTTTTCCATGTTTTCCAGGGAGGTGCAGTCTTCCACGGCCGGACTGCCGTGTATTTATGAAACCCAGAGATGTCCTGTGCATGAAGACGCACTCGACAGCAAGCACATTTTCCAAATGCTTTAATCAGGGGAAATCGGCAAATGACGTCCGGCCGTGGAAGACTGCACCTCCCTGGAAAACATGGAAAAGGGGTCGCAAGGTCAGAGAACACGTCTCTGGCTTTTCATGCGAGACAGAAGCTTTTGAAATTAAACCGGCAAAGAATATCCAGAGGCCCACCGGAGGGCTTGACAAAATAAGATAAATAACTGCCTAATCACAGCACCCACCGAAGGGCTTTACTAAGACTTCAAGGCTACAAACTACAGACAAACTACGGATACCAGAATCCTTAAAATGACCAACTCACCTGTGAGACCCACCAGAGGGCGGAGCTGTAGAATAAAGGCCAGCCTTGAATTCACGGTTGTGATCAGAGCGGACTGCCTATGAGGAAGGGGCCAGGGGGCCCTGAAACGCGTCAGGCGATTGTGTTCTGGATGTCATTTGCCGATTTCCCCTGATTAAAGCATTTGGAAAATGTGCTTGCTGTCGAGTGCGTCTTCATGCACAGGACATCTCTGGGTTTCATAAATACACGGCAGTCCGGCCGTGGAAGACTGCACCTCCCTGGAAAACATGGAAAAGGGGTCGCAAGGTCAGAGAACACGTCTCTGGCTTTTCATGCGAGACAGAAGCTTTTGAAATTAAACCGGCAAAGAATATCCAGAGGCCCACCGGAGGGCTTGACAAAATAAGATAAATAACTGCCTAATCACAGCACCCACCGAAGGGCTTTACTAAGACTTCAAGGCTACAAACTACAGACAAACTACGGATACCAGAATCCTTAAAATGACCAACTCACCTGTGAGACCCACCAGAGGGCGGAGCTGTAGAATAAAGGCCAGCCTTGAATTCACGGTTGTGATCAGAGCGGACTGCCTATGAGGAAGGGGCCAGGGGGCCCTGAAACGCGTCAGGGGATTGTGTTCTGGATGTCATTTGCCGATTTCCCCTGATTAAAGCATTTGGAAAATGTGCTTGCTGTCGAGTGCGTCTTCATGCACAGGACATCTCTGGGTTTCATAAATACACGGCAGTCCGGCCGTGGAAGACTGCACCTCCCTGGAAAACATGGAAAAGGGGTCGCAAGGTCAGAGAACACGTCTCTGGCTTTTCATGCGAGACAGAAGCTTTTGAAATTAAACCGGCAAAGAATATCCAGAGGCCCACCGGAGGGCTTGACAAAATAAGATAAATAACTGCCTAATCACAGCACCCACCGAAGGGCTTTACTAAGACTTCAAGGCTACAAACTACAGACAAACTACGGATACCAGAATCCTTAAAATGACCAACTCACCTGTGAGACCCACCAGAGGGCGGAGCTGTAGAATAAAGGCCAGCCTTGAATTCACGGTTGTGATCAGAGCGGACTGCCTATGAGGAAGGGGCCAGGGGGCCCTGAAACGCGTCAGGCAATTGTGTTCTGGATGTCATTTGCCGATTTCCCCTGATTAAAGCATTTGGAAAATGTGCTTGCTGTCGAGTGCGTCTTCATGCACAGGACATCTCTGGGTTTCATATATATATATATATATATATATATATATATATATATATATATATCCAAACTTTTCTCTTCCGAAAGTATACACGGACACCAGGGAGATTTGCAGTTATAAAGCTAGTTTAATGGACTGCACACACAACGCGTTTCAGCTTTTCGCCTTGTTCACGCTAAAGAAAGTTTTTTTCATTAAAGTTAAATACAGTTCATAATGCGCAAAATAAACAACAGACTCATCTCGACCACATAATGCAGTACAGGGAAATGGTAACGTGGCGGCCATCTTAGCCTAGTACAAAATTCATTGTAAAAGCTTATAATACCAAGCAGTATGACATGAAGCCTGAAAAAATAAAGGCATAATAACAAATATTGAACTTGATTATCACACAAAATTAATTATAAAGTGATGACTGATTGTGCAAACTGAATCACTCTGCACATGCTAATTATATAAAATTATTAAGGCATGAGCATAAATTATACAAAACATATAGCCCGAGTGGGCCGGTATGCAACTAAATCACGTTGGACGTACTTCCAAATAATCGATAATGTAAAAGCTTTATACATTATACAGAGATTCAGCCCTGATGGACAGATCTCTCTTGCTATTAAGGCTAGGGTAATCAATGTACACCCCACCAAATTGGTAATGATGTCAAAACCCATGCAAAACATGAAGCCCCAGTGGGCATAATAGAAGATGTACAGTACTTTAAACAGTTCAATTAAGTGTAATCCGAAGTTCAAGTTCATCAAAAGGCCCCAACATGATTATGATACCAATCCCTGAAAAATATAATAAGATCAATTTTAGTATAACAAGATTACAGCCACAGTAACTACAGTTTCAACAAAACAACTTAATTGTGCAAATGTACAGATAATTCTTCACTAGAATTCAACCCTTTAGGGAACATTGTATCGAAGTCCACAATGTATCTGGACTCCAATTGTCTGAGATGGAGCAATTTGTTCCCTCCACGTACAGTGTCAATAACAGCATCTATTACCACCATTTTCAACAATCGTTCATTTTGAGCATGCAGCTCGAAAAAGTGCCGTGCCACAGGATACTGTTTGTTATTATGGCGCAGCGCCCTTACATGTTCTAACACTCTTTTTTTCGCACGATGAATGGTGCTGCCAATATATGCCTTATTACAAGGACATGTTAATGCATAAACACAGTACATGGTATTACAAGTAAGAGCTTTTTTGATGGTAAACTTTTTGCTCATACTTGAAAACTGTACCTCCGTACAATCCACACTGTTTCTGCAAGCCTTGCAATTTTTGCAGCAGCTAAATCCTGGCCTGCCAGTACTCTTTAGAGTAATTTCGCTGGTTATTACATTGGGACTTAATTAATCTCTCAGGGAATTACTTCTCTTAAAAGTGACTTGCGGATGGTTAGTCAGATATTTTTTAAGGTTGTTGTCAGTCAACAGAACATGCCAATGTTTGTCCAGAACACGGCGTAAGTCATGCGCCTGTCCTGAGTACGTAGTAATGAAACGGAGACTTTCCATTTCTGATATTTGTTGCACCGGATGCAGTAACTCATTACGTGCAACAGCATCTACTTTCTTGCATGCCTCTTTGATGGTATGTGAGTGGTAACCCCTATCTTTGAAGCGCTGCACCAAATTAGCTTTTTCAATTATATAGCTGCTCTCTGTACTGCAATTGCGCTTAGCGCGTAATAATTCCCCGTATGGGATGCTGTACACCAATTTACGGGGATGAGAACTAGATGCACTCAGAATGCTGTTGCCAGCTGTCTTTTTCCGGTAACGATGTGTATGTATGGTTTGTTCATTGATTTCCACCGTAACATCGAGGAACTCAACGGAGGTCCTACTAACATGTTCAGTGAAGACCAAATTATATGGGTTGTCATTCAGTTTGTTAACAAATGCACTGGCAGAGTCCAGATCACCCTTCCAAATTAAAAAGATGTCGTCAATATATCGGAGCCACAAGACACAGTTAGAGAATTCTTCCAGCTGTGAGGCCACCCGCTCCTCCCACCAGCCCATGACAAGATTAGCATAGCTGGGGGCGAAGCAGGTGCCCATCGCTGTGCCTTGTGAGTGCCGATAGACGACATCATCAAACAGAAAAAAATTAGTTTGGGGGTTGAGGGAAAAGGGGTTACTAGAATGGGAGGAATTCAACTATCTGAGATGCTCTCATCCTCGGATACCTGTGTTATATTTACTCCCCAAACTGCACAAGGACCCTATCAACTCCCCGGGTAGACCCATAGTTTCATCTATTGGGTCTCTGTTACACTTCCCGCTACATTGATCACTACTTACGACCATATGTAGTTGCTTTACCAGCTTATTTACGGGATACTACCCATTTTTTAACCATTATTGATGGGATACACTGGGAACCAGATTATATTTTGGTTACCCTGGATGTCGGTAGCTTGTATACAAGCATACAACACCAGTTGGGTTTGAGGGCTGTGCAACACTTCCTTAAAGCTCGTTCTATTTCTCTCCTACATCACTCAGAAATGATCATGGCTATGATCGAATATTGTTTGACCAATAATTTTTTTCTGTTTGATGATGTCGTCTATCGGCAGTCACAAGGCACAGCGATGGGCACCTGCTTCGCCCCCAGCTATGCCAATCTTGTCATGGGCTGGTGGGAGGAGCGGGTGGCCTCACAGCTGGAAGAATTCTCTAACTGTGTCTTGTGGCTCCGATATATTGACGACATCTTTTTAATTTGGAAGGGTGATCTGGACTCTGCCAGTGCATTTGTTAACAAACTGAATGACAACCCATATAATTTGGTCTTCACTGAACATGTTAGTAGGACCTCCGTTGAGTTCCTCGATGTTACGGTGGAAATCAATGAACAAACCATACATACACATCTTTACTGGAAAAAGACAGCTGGCAACAGCATTCTGAGTGCATCTAGTTCTCATCCCCGTAAATTGGTGTACAGCATCCCATACGGGGAATTATTACGCGCTAAGCGCAATTGCAGTACAGAGAGCAGCTATATAATTGAAAAAGCTAATATGGTGCAGCGCTTCAAAGATAGGGGTTACCACTCACATACCATCAAAGAAGCATGCAAGAAAGTAGATGCTGTTGCACGTAAAGAGTTACTGCATCCGGTGCAACAAATTTCAGAAATGGAAAGTCTCCGTTTCATTACTACGTACTCAGGACAGGCGCATGACTTACGCCGTGTTCTGGACAAACATTGGCATGTTCTGTTGACTGACAACAACCTTAAAAAATATCTGACTAACCATCCGCAAGTCACTTTTAAGAGAAGTAATTCCCTGAGAGATGAATTAAGTCCCAATGTAATAACCAGAGAAATTACTCTAAAGAGTACTGGCAGGCCAGGATTTCGCTGCTGCAAAAATTGCAAGGCTTGCAGAAACAGTGTGGATTGTACGGAGGTACAGTTTTCAAGTATGAGCAAAAAGTTTACCATCAAAAAAGCTCTTACTTGTAATACCATGTACTGTGTTTATGCATTAACATGTCCTTGTAATAAGGCATATATTGGCAGCACCATTCATCGTGCGAAAAAAAGAGTGTTAGAACATGTAGGGGCGCTGCGCCATAATAACAAACAGTATCCTGTGGCACGGCACTTTTTCGAGCTGCATGCTCAAAATGAACGATTGTTGAAAATGGTGGTAATAGATGCGGTTATTGACACTGTACGTGGAGGGAACAAATTGCTCCATCTCAGACAATTGGAGTCCAGATACATTGTGGACTTCGATACAATGTTCCCTAAAGGGTTGAATTCTAGTGAAGAATTATCTGTACATTTGCACAATTAAGTTGTTTTGTTGAAACTGTAGTTACTGTGGCTGTAATCTTGTTATACTAAAATTTATCTTATTATATTTTTCAGGGATTGGTATCATAATCATGTTGGGGCCTTTTGATGAACTTGAACTTCGGATTACACTTAATTGAACTGTTTAAAGTACTGTACTTCTTCTATTATGCCCACTGGGGCTTCATGCTTTGCATGGGTTTTGACATCATTACCAATTTGGTGGGGTGTACATTGATTACCCTAGCCTTAACAGCAAGAGAGATCTGTCCATCAGGGCTGAATCTCTGTATAATGTATAAAGCTTTTACATTATCGATTATTTGGAAGTACGTCCAACGTGATTTAGTTGCATACCGGCCCACTCGGGCTATATGTTTTGTATAATTTATGCTCATGCCTTAATAATTTTATTATAATTAGCATGTGCAGAGTGATTCAGTTTGCACAATCAGTCATCACTTTATAATTAATTTTGTGTGATAATCAAGTTCAATATTTGTTATTATGCCTTTATTTTTTCAGGCTTCATGTCATACTGCTTGGTATTATAAGCTTTTACAATGAATTTTGTACTAGGCTAAGATGGCCGCCACGTTACCATTTCCCTGTACTGCATTATGTGGTCGAGATGAGTCTGTTGTTTATTTTGCGCATTATGAACTGTATTTAACTTTAATGAAAAAAACTTTCTTTAGCGTGAACAAGGCGAAAAGCTGAAACGCGTTGTGTGTGCAGTCCATTAAACTAGCTTTATAACTGCAAATCTCCCTGGTGTCCGTGTATACTTTCGGAAGAGAAAAGTTTGGATTTTTTTAATTGGGGCTGCCGATTACCCCAACACGGACCGTCCTACTTGACAGCCTTCCCCATTATCGGGATTGTTGGTGATATATATATATATATACACATACATACATACATATATACACACACACACACACACACACACACACACACACACAGTATTTGTGGGGCAGACCCCCCACACCCCCGAATTCACCTTAAATGCGTGGTAAAGGCATACGTTGTAAAAGCATCTGCGTTCTAAAAACATGCATGGTAAAGGTACAACGTGGTAAAAACCTTGTTGTAAAGGCGGTTTCCCTTCATATTTAGATTTGCTGGTCACATTCCAATGAACACGGCTGATGGCTGTGCACAATGGGTTCTTACTTTGGTCACAGGCCAAAGCATACTACAGGGAAAAATATCCCTTCTAAAATCATAAAAACACCCATAAAAAGGTTAAAGTGACTGGCCTCTTTGTTTACGATGCAAAACATAAGAACCACAGTGACCCTAACTGCTGCATCTACGCAGCACATATTTATAAATATCTATAGTCGCTTATCTAAACAAATAGATAGACAACACTATATGAAGCATTCACAAGCAGCCTAAGCCGAGTAAGAACTGTCTACTAAATTTGGTGAACCTACTCTCAGTAGTTTTTTAGTTCTTTCTAAACCAACAAACCTCTATATAGAAGGTTGAACGGCAAAAAGTAATTTTTCAAGCCTGCATCAACTTTAGACATGTTGATGTACAAATACTTTGGGTAAAGGTTTCTGCAGGTTGATCGCTGGATCCCAAAATCATAAATTCCCCCAAATGTTCAACATTAATTATAGAGGGGAAAATGCTACCTCTGTAAGAAAATACATATTTGTATTTAGTTTTTCTCTGATGTTTGGAGCAGACTACAGGTTTCTGTTAAGATTGAAAACGCTTGGAACCCTAACTCAACAATAAATAATGACACAGGAAATTAAGGCTCAAATGTAAACTGCACTTTCTAACTAAACATCGAATTTTCATAGGTTCAACACAGCTCTAGGACACATGCAAAAATCGTTTAGATAATTTTTTACCCATGAATTGTAGTTTCTGTATTAATAATGCTCACGTCTATCTCAGCTTTGGACTTTTGATCATTCTTATCTATTCTTCAACTTAAGCTTCACTGGAAATAAGTCCTCGAGAACGATCTTATGTTCTAACAGGTACAACGTTTTTAGCCAGAGTCTATGAACACATTCACTTGATTTAAGGGGAACAATGTCTTACCAGAACATAATTCCACCAAGCTAAGCTGAAGATTTAACGTACTGTTTGCAAACACAGTTCCACAGCCTCCGAGTACAGCTCAATGGCCTCTTCTGCATTTCCCTGGTCATCTTCATCAAACGCTTGAGTCACCAGAAAATGGGCCCGCTCAAGATCAAGCTGCTGCTTCGACTTCAAGGGATCCGAATTCTGGGCCTGAACTACCTCAAAAGAGAGAAAATAAAAGTAATTTCATTGCTTTTGTGTGTATGCAGAGATAGGGGCTTGCCAACGAGAGCAAAGAGCTGTCCAATATTAGGCAGAATAAGTGATCATTAAAATAGGATGATTTACACATACTTTTAAGAACGACTTAAGACATTTTAGTAATGTAGATTATAAAAAGGGCCTTCATTATTCATGTCAAACTGTTCAACAAAGAACATTTTGTTTTGCGGCTGATGGAATATTTGAATTTTACCTGAGCACATCGAAGCCAAGCAAATGAAATAGCCACCAAAGTGTTGCTGCTGTAAGAAAGGTTGTAGGAGTGAAAGTGACAAATGTCCATAGTATACGAGACAACCTCAATTGTGCCAAGGAACGTCTTTTAATCCAGCAATCACATTTTACAATCTTACAACCAGGAAGGTCAACCTACATTAGTGGACTAATACAAGGAAGGGTAGGGAAGACAATAACAGAAAACACCATAACCTTGATATACCATCATTTTCACATTGGCCAAATAAACCTTAATCTAAAATACATCTAACCTGTTCTTCCTCACCATAACGCCTACATACAAGCCTTTTCAATTTACACTTTTTTGTCATTGTAAAACAAAACCATCTTCTTAATCACTGGAGATCTGATTTGTGATAGTTTGAGACATTAGGTAGCAATAACAAGACTACCTACCACATACTACAATTTGTTTTTTTTTTATATTTGAGCCCCTCAAAAAACCATTCTACCTCTTTAGATTTCACTCCACAACATGGTAAAATGTATGTCAAAGCTGCAGTAATGAGAGTGCACTGGCAGGCAAATAAGCAGTTCAATCAAGTAAAGTCATGTCATTGTCTGGGAGCTACTGAAGTAACAAAATGTACTAAGGGCTATCCAATATTCCTAAGAACCTGGTTATACAATATTTCTGTTCATGCAGTGGTCCCTTTGGGTTCATTCATAAAACATAAAAGTTTTAAGCAACAATTAATGTAATCGCCTATGTGCATGAACATCATTATAAGCAACAGATTACTATCAAGCTGAGCTGGCTATAATCACCACATAAACTGAGAAACATTGAAGAACATGTTTATTCTACACTATAGGATGAAATAATAACCTTTGAAAGGATGGTGCTCAGAAATATTGAATCATGGATGGATCATAGAAAGGAGATTTGCTACATCTCCAAATCTGAACATTGTATCTTGGCAACATTACGCATTAACCGTGTTAATGTTATCAACCCTGCAGTCAAGGGTGGAGTATAGTTGTGCAAAACATGTCTATCGCCAAGAGATAAGACAGTTGTCTGCCACTGATCACTTCAATACTTTGAGGTGACCGCACAACTGAGATTTGTTCATTTATATCCAGACTGCGGCGCTTTTGTTGATAAAATGTATTCTGTTCTTGGAGGCTAGCTCTCTGCTGGGAAACGTTATATTTGTTTACAGAAGTTTTTATAACCATGGATACTCTTTCCTTTAGACAGAGCCATGGATATTTGTTACAGAGACTTCCTATATGGATAGAGTTACTTGTTCATTGCAAGACTCTTACTCTGCAAGATGTTACTACCAGGGCATAGGCATCCTGCCGGTCTGAATTACCACCTCCAAGCACATATTTACTTTCTTTGACTTCAAACCCAATCCTTTCTTTATATGGAAGGGAGAGCCAAAATCAGTTTTTGCACATGGCTGCCTCTTGCACCATTCTTTTTCCAATTGGATAACATGAAGATTTCTCCATCTGGATTTTGCAGACATCATTGCCTTTCTTAGCACACAAAAAGATGATGGGAGGAATGTTTGCACAGGGTTTAAACCACTAGCAATCGCTCGAGGTAGCATTCCAAACCATCTGTTTTTCGTCAACGTTGCCACTCTAGATAGAGGCCACCTTATACAAATCAGTACTGTCCCTGCCCCACATGGGAAGAGTCCATCTCAAACTGCCAGATGAGATGCCATAAAGCCGAGAACATAATCAACACAAAAACAGTTCTGGCCTTGTTAGGCCTTCTCATTGAGGTACTGGCCACTTGTGAGCGGCCAAGGCCATGCCCAGCCATGGGTCCCTTTCCTGCTGTGCCATAGGATCCAAGCTATACCCTGTGGTTAGCCAGACCAAAGTATATCAAACTAAACAGTTCATGAATTTTTTATGAATATATTTTCGAGAAACAAGTTGGAGTATTTTGACAGACAAATTAGCATTTTTGCTTGACAAATGTGTGTTGGAGAAAAGAAAAGGAAGGCATTTTGCCCAGATGAAATATATCAATTTAATTTACAAGAATGTTTTTCCCTACCAATGAACTATTGAGACAGTAAGGAGAGAGAGATAGATAAATAAGGAATGCCACATTATCACTAAATTCCTTGATTAATTCTTGGCGTTTAATTTGTCAGGAGGTATCCAGTGCACTAAAGCGCAGCGCCTCTCCCCTTCTGAATACACAATGTAACACAACACCAGTGTTCTCTGCCACAAGGCGATTTAATTTAATTGGTGCTTTTTCACCCATTGCCACACGTGAATTATTATATATATATATATATATATATATATATATATATATATACATACACACACACACAACCACACACACACACACACACACATATACATACACATATATATATACACATATACATATATACATACACCTATATATACATGCACATATGTATATATACACCCACACACACACACACATATATATATATATATATATATATACACACACACATATATACACACATACACACACACATATATATACATATAGATACACATATATTTGCTATAGAACAAACGTATAAACAAAGGAGCTAAAGAGGGATATAGATCAGGTCGCCCCCCACTCACAGTGTTACAACACAATATAGACCTGATCTTTTAGGTGAACAAGGTACTTGGAAATCCCTCCATCATAGTTTGATCACCCAGATTTGTGTGAATAAACAGCGGCTACAATTATACAGTCTGTTCTAGGGAATCCATTCACCTTTAGTTAAAAAAGTTTTTTAACTTAGTCTCCCCTAGTCTATACCACCCAGTGGTGTGGATGACGAAAAGTAGGAAAAAGTGGTGAAAAGGGTTGGCAGTGCCTCACGGGAGTAACACCACGGGGGTGTGCAGATTGATTCTCACCTCTACCCTCAGGTTCTCATCATCAGCAACTGCCAACCCGTAACACAAAAGAATAGCAAAGTAAGGAAAAGAAACAACGTGCTCAGTGTGGTGTATCGTAATGTCGGCACTCAGGATACCTTATCCGCGTGCCCAACTGTACCAACCCTGTAAGGAGTAGCGGGATCTAAGCATCAATACCGCTATTCCAAGTCTAAAAACGAGCTAGACATCCACTGGCTATCCTATTTTATTATGTGCTGTGGGTCTGCTCACATTAAAACCAAGACACACTGTTGCCTACTATTTAATTTGTTATAGAGGGCCAACATGTTTCATTGCCAAAGGGAACTTATGGCAATTTCTCCGGGGCAAGGGTCGGTTCTCGCCACACTGCGACAATATTTATATGTTTTTAACCGGGTGGTTGCCCATCCTGGGCATACCTGCAACCCCCTCGAGTGTGCGGACGCCACACACTCTTGCTGACGCTAAGCAGCAGTGGTGACAGACTGTGCGAGTGTGGACACGCACACATTCACAAACAGAGGGGGCAACCACCCAGTAAAAAACATATAAAAATTGTCGCAGTGTGGCGAGAACAGACTCTTGCCGTGAAGAAATTGCCTTACTTACCTTCCCTCTCATTATCTTTGTTCCCTTTTTAGGTCTCGCCTGACCCAACGCATGTGCTGGTCTGGCGAGACATTTTGTGAGGGCTCCAAAAAGTGCTACCAGGCCAGCCTAGAGCTACAGTGCATGTGCGCGGGCACGCGCGCTGCGCTTGACCGAGCTTACTTTTACTTTCGCGGCCGCTTTGATGTTTGATCGCGATCACTTTCACGGCCGCTTTGCATAGCCAATAGGTCTCGCTTTTGGGACCTTATAAGTATTTAGTTATGCAACTGTTGCATGGCTAAACACTTATAAGGTCCCAAAGGCGAGACCTATTGGCTATGCCAATGCTTGTTTGTCATCCTCTTTTTTACTACCGGGTGGAATGAGCATAGAAAAAAAAATTCAGATTAAGAAACACTAACAAGCCTTCACACAATTCCTATTGTTAAAAGAATTGCAGTAAGTTTTTTTTCCTGGGTTGGTATTTAATCCTGGCAACCAATACTGAAACCCAAGCCTGGTACACACCTTTTCACTAATTCATTCCCTATTCATGGATCTGATAAAGTGGGTTAATAAGTGGGGTCGATGTGAGTCCACCAACAGGAATACGGCCACAAACTTATCATAGTAAAACACAGCTTCAATAATACAAACTTGAGCTCAACCCCGTGTTAGCATTGTCACAAAGCAGACAGGTTTAACTTATGACAATGTTTGAAGTTTTTAGCATCAGCAAAACAGTTAAGAAGTAAAAACACAAGACTATAAAATCTGCAACTAGTTTCTAAAATAGAGACACATTTCATGCAGAGAATGCCAACAAAAAAACAATAATGAGAACTGGAGATATGAAAGATTTAATAAAAAGTAAAAGCACCAATTAGAAGTACATGGTTGACTCGGACCTAAGCGCGATTTCAAGCAGACCATGATGGAGCATAGGTTGAATACTCTAAGTGAGTTTGTCTTGGGCAAAGATTTTACCTTCTGTGTTTGTAACTGAAGTTCAAATCTTCCAGCAGGGCAATGTTGCAGGAGGTATCGGGCTCAGTCCTCTTGAAGCTGGATAGCTGCTGGTAGAAGTCCCCCCGAAACCAATGGTTTTGGTCGGGAAAGCTTCATGTAACAAAATAAATTTGCACCTGCCAAAGTTCTCTCATCAGTCAGATACTTTTCACACCTCCACCTGGGTTACTTGTGTTCTGGTTGAGGGAGAACCTGGCCTGGCGATTCGGGCGCGACTGTTCCCAGGGTGAAGACTGATTTGCATATGGCGGAGTTCAAACTGAGCTGAAAATGTGCAAAAGAACGATGGAGTGGGATGCAGCCCCAAGTATTTCATCCTTCACTTTGTACACTTAAGAAAAAGTAAGGCATCAATTAGAAGTTACAATGCACTTTTCAAGGAGACTTGCGCACGATTTCAAGCAGATCATGATGGAGCATAGGTTGGATACGCTTAGCGGGTTCATCTCAGTCAAAGATTTTACCTTCTGACTCAGTCTCTGAAATTAAAGTTGAAATCCTCCAGTAGGGCAAGGTTGCAGGAGGTAACTGCCTCAGTCCTCTTGAAGCCAGATAGCTGCTGGAAGAGGTCCCACTGAAACCAGTGGTTTTGGTGGGGAAAGCTTCAAGTGACAAAATTCAAAATTTGCACACGCCAAAGTTCTATCGTCAGACAGATACTTTTGACACCTTCGCCCAGTAAAGTTTTCTACTTTTGGACTTAGTATTTTTAATGGAGTTTAAAATCCTCTAACGGGGTAAGCCTAGAGCTGTATCTTGAAATTGGACACTGTTGATGCAAGGTCCAGCTGAAGCTTAGATGCCAAAATGTTCTAAGTTTCAACTTTTCAGAGTTTCTGGAACAGCTCCCCTTGGACACGTCAAAGCCCCCAGGATCTCAGGGACAGCACTAGGGGGAAAGACTCACTCCAATAGAGTCCATTTGTAATTGTTCAGGTGGACACTTAAGGAAAAATGCCTCTTGCAGCTTGATGAGTCCCTGTAGCCGTACAGGAGGTCAAGTCAACTGATCTCTGGAGGCCACCTCTCTGCCCTGGGTACAAATGGGAGGTGGTCCAGCCCTCTACACAGGTCATAGACAGCAGGTCGAGTCCACTTCTGTTTTTCCTCAGGTCCACATTTATTCCTATGAGATCGGGAAAGAGGAGTCACATTTGTAGGACTGAATAGCCAGTGGGTGGGAGTGACTCCTGGACACTGCCTAAATAATGAAGAAAAATGTTCCCAAGGGCAACATTTTCAACTTTGTAGCACATCCTGTTTGCCTTACTTCAAACTATCTCACAATGCACTTTCTAAGTAAAATCCTGGATGGCACTGCCTTTCTGCCCTTTGGAGATGAATGGTCTCAAGCTGGTGTCAAGCTGGCCACTGTGTACCTTGGAAAGAAATGCTTTTCTTACCCAGGTCTCCCCCTTTACACTTAACTATGAATTGTCAGACCTTGCCCTGGTCCCTTTCAAGTTAATTAAGTTCTTGAGCCCTCCCAAAATCTCCTTCCTGAGCTGAAAGGAGTCACATACCTCACACTGAAGTCTTCCTGTCAAGAGGCCCAATAAGTGGAAGTACTAACATGGTCCAGCTGCGGGTAGACTAATGATAATTAGCCTACTGGAGGTTCAGGCAGACAAAGTCTAACTTTTTAAAAGTAACTTTTCCTCAATTAGTATTAAAAATCCAAATTCACTACTAAACCAGATTTTTAATTAACAAAAATAGTGACTGACATTTGTTTTTCTCATAGGACTGCTACAGTCCTTCACACTGAAAATAGCTTTTGGGGGCTAGTCACTGTAGGTACTTACCAATATTAAATGTTTGCATTTACCACTCTTAAATACTAGTCATCGTTCCGAATAGGTGGCAAGGCCTACTTAGTGGTGACTTTTTTAATACTTAAAGTAGGGTTCTCTCCGGCCAAACAGGTTTATTTTTACAGGTTCACCTGCAAGTTTAAAGGCTGCAACAGTTCAGACTTAACATGCTGGCCAGAAGCCATATTTTCCTTGTCACTATAATGAATGACACATTAAGTGCAGCAGCCCACAAATTACATGCAACTTTCTATGCCAATTAAGTATTTTCCGGCACCATATAACATTCCATGGCCTTACTGTAAAGTAAAATTTGCCAATTGGGGATTAGCTACGTTTACCATGTTTTAGGGGTCAGAGCACATACATTGGGGCCTGTACAGCAGAGTTCCAAAAACCATCCATAGTAATCAGCAAAACAAATGGTGACCATCCAAAAAGAGGCTCTTTCTTGTATGGAAAAAGTATTATATTATCATGCACTTTCCTCAAAACAAAATTGCATCACGATGGCACTCTTAGTTTTGGAATTCCACCAAAATGATGGACTGCTGTCTGCCTACCACATAAAAATGGTTGATTTCACTCAAGAGTGCCAAATGTACAAGTAGCGTAATAGCTGGATTCTTCGCGATTCGACTTTCCTTGCACAAAACCGGCACTAACCTCAAATAAATCAACACAAGTAAATGAAACGATGCATAAAAACAGGGCATGAAACAGTAAATTATGCACTAACCTGCACTGTAAAGAGCCTGGACTCTTTCCATGTATTCGTTTATTTTATCTTGAATGCCTTCCAGTCCCGATCCTGCCATGTCAGCATATATCAAAGCTTGGGCAGCCTCCTAGTGGGAAAGAAACATTGTTTTGTTCATTTGATCCTTCAATTAAACTATTTTTTTTAACGAAAAATAACTTCCATGTAAATCTTCAAAAACATAAATAATGACGGGAACAACCATACATTTACACATACAGTACTGTAGGCTTACACACGGATGGATGTCTGACTTTTTGGGGATTCACAAGAAATCCAATAAGTAGTTGTGTAAATCTAGAGCAGTTGTGGATTTCCCAGAGTACACCTACTTCTAAAAATGTACCAAATAGAGTTGTACTGTGATGGTACATCTGTATGATTATAACACAAAGGAATATACATTTGCACTTTCCCCCTAAAGGCACAATATGTTTTTCTTTTGGGAGAAACGCATTACTAACTCATTAATTGTGGGGGACGTTTCCTTCTCTGTCCCACCATAGAAATTAACTATCTCGTCTTTAATAAGTGTAGTTTTATGGGTGTTGTCAAGGTAGCAAATTACTAGCAAAGGGACCATGAATAACCATAAATTTGCAAGTTTCTGATTCACTACATTTTGCATTCACTACATTTTGCAGGGCCACTGCACGGTTTCCCATCACACAACCTAAACTTCCAATTATGGAAAAGTTACCATGCTGGACGATTTCACAAATCTGTGTTCTGTGACTTTCAAAGTGCAGTTTGGCTTATTTTGTGCACTCAAGTTATACTTTTGGCTTGTGAACCACATCTATATTCTATGATCTGGAAATCGAATGGAAAAACAAACAACTAAGAAGCAATGCTCTTGATAAAAAGCAGAAATAGCATCAGAGGCTTCTTGTCACTTGGGTGGCTTTGTGGGGCTCCACTAAACCATAGGTTACAAAGGCAGCAACTGACAAAGTGATTTCTTCCTCAAAGGGCACTTTGACCTTTTTTGTCATACATACATACATACTCATTCATTTTTTCTCTCTCTCTCTCATTCATTTTCTCTCTCATTCTCTCTCTCTCTCATTCTCTTCCCCCCTCTACCCCCCAGGAAGAGGGGAGATTCAGTCAACAAGGAATAGTACGCGTCACAGACATTAAAAGGAAAATAACCAATCCCAATGCGTACATAAAGAAAAACTTTCAAGTCAACGTAGAGTTTTGTGACCTTATAAAGGCACTCAGGCGTATATTAATCACCACTTATTATGGGACGTGTAGCTTATCCCATTGTAAGTAAGGACTTAAAAGCGCGGAAATGGAAACGGACATTGGCTAAAAATTAGGACTCACTCAGAATGTCACACTTAACATGGGCCAGGTTGGCAGCTATGACTATTGAAGAAAGCACATTTGGATTACCCTAGAAACGAATGTCCTTCCCGCAGCCTTCCAGTCATAAGCGAGATCCTGGAAATGAACAAAATACTTCAGGGACACCTGAATAAACACAAGACCACAGGAGGCAGGCTGAACAGCATTGAAGTGCACTGCTGGATGTCAGAAGAAATACCTACACATGGTGTAGTCTGGTGACAGATGCTGGTGATAGTGACTATTTCAGAAGCATTTGGTATTGTGAACCACTGTTCCCACCTCCAAGGGCTCCAATGTGTTGCAGGGGTTCAAGGACTTGCACTAATATGGTTCAATTATCCCTCTCAGACATGTCTACCACTGTACGACTGGGCACCTAATCATCAGGGCTCACTAACTTCAATGAAGGATCGACCTTGGCACTTCTCAACACCGAGATTCATGCGACTCTGCTCTCACTATCTGATCTCTTCACTCCTTTCAGTGCTGCAGATTGATCAAGAGAATGCAGTACAAGGTGTTGTGTCCAGCCCTGCAAGCGTGTAGTTCTTATTCTTCCTCAAGGACAAAAACAGGGAGTTAGGCTGTAGTCCTTTTGTTCTTCCTTTTTTTACTTACTTGTGGGGTCTTTCAAGAGTCCCATCCACCACCCTGGATATTAAACATTTATGAGTTTCATGCAAATATCTAGATTGTACTTTCAATCCTTTAAGGAGGATACTCAAATCTTTTAGAACTGATGGCCACAGCTTTCCATTGTGTCTGTCTTGCTTGCTAGAATTGATTAAAAACGTTGGTCATTTGAGCATTCAGAAGACACAAGCAATCTTCTTGGGAATTGCTGCCTACGGGATGAGCACATTCTAAAAAAACTGCACTCACTTGAACCCCCCACACATAAATCAGGAAATTGAAGAAAACCTTTTTTTAATTCAATTAATATGGGATGTTGTTATGTTGCTGTTGTCATAGTTATCTCAAAGCGGTGCTATGGATATTACACACACCTTGGAACCTCCAAGACAACTTTTGTCAGATAGCAATGTGCCCAAAATGCTAAACATCAGATAGATATTTTGGCACAGAAAGATGAATTCTGTTTCTTCAACCCACTGTAATAGTCACTGGTTTCCTATGGCAGGTACAGTAATTCTCAGATATCAATGTATTATATTCAAGTTTCTGCAAGACCTGGTTTCAAGTGATTTCTCCTGTGGGATCTGTGAACTTTGCATTCAGAATATCAACATCTCTGTGCATTCATTGTATTGCAATGTAACTGTGAGAAATGAGTTCCTCCCAATTTAACCACCCTGGATTTTTCCCTTTTTAGACTACTACTTCCACGAGTCTCACTAATTCAGTCTGACACACTGCAAGGCTCTTTGAAATGAACGGAGAGAATTAACTGCCAGGGTCTGCTTTTTAAGCTAAGGTCTGGTGCTGCACAGCTAGGGTAATAGGTCATGAGAAGGGGGGACCCTGGAGGACTGGTTCTTCTGCGGACTAGTCCTCCAGAAGAAAGGGCCCCTTGACTTCAAATTACACAAGCACTTTGCAAGTGGCCAAAGCAGGCCATTGGACCTGGTGCATGAAGGCAGGGACAACACTCTGCCTTGGGGGCCCTGGGGTGCTACTGAGGAAGATGCCGGACTCAGGAGAAGTGTCAGTGGCCCAAACAGGACCTGCATAAAGAGGGAGAGCAGTGAAAATCAGACTTTCTCCATGTAAAGAATCTTTACGGGTAAGGTATATCATTGTAAAATAGTATGATCCTTAGTGATTTTAATGGTGTTGCTGTGGTTTATTGTGACATATTTCTTCTTTTATTAATGTGATGAAGCCCTGATAAAGCCATCAGGCCTGTTTGGTACGTACACCCCATTATATTGTGTTAGTATAATTGTGGTACAGTGGTTTTAGGGTTAAGGGCTTGTTTTGGGAGCTTGAATTGTTTGGTGGGCATAGGATATTTTTACCTGCCATCATGTATATACTTGTAAATTAATGTGTAGTAATGAGTAGTGTATGCGTAACAGAGTACTTTTCCCTACTATAAGTAAAAATTAATACTACTCTATTACGCACGCACTATTTAACCAATAACATTGATTGGACAATGATTTAATGGGTGTTGTTTGTTGTGTGGCTGTGGACTGGGGAACTAGCCCACACCATATCCCAAAAGAGACTTTGGACTGCTCAGACATGTAACAGAGATAGTCAAGTGCTAGAATGGGATATTTGGTTCCCTGCAGACAGAAGGTTGTGTACTTATTAATTGAGAAACACTTGCATCCTCCCCAACTAATAATTCCCTTTCTTGCAATAGAATTTGTATAGGACTTCATAACATCAGCATGCCCCTGAACCACTATTCTGGGTGTTCAGGTACGAGGCTATATAGCTTGTGTGTGTCTGGGACAGTGTACGTTTTTAGTATGACCTTTAGGGGAAGCGAAGGTATGTGTCCAAGTGTTATGGCTGAAAAGCTTTTGCTGAAACTTTAAGATTACTAAGGGACTTATTAGGAGTTTGGCGGTCCGACCGCCGCAGAACCACGAGGAGACCGGTGCACTGGAGATCTCCAGCACGCCATATCAAGAGTTGCCAGCGGGCCGGAGCAGTGGCTGCGGCGAGCTTGTACTGGTGGGCAATGTCATTCTATATAAATCAATGTATATGTGTACATTTTACCTGCATGTGTGTTGAATGCACACATATGCATGATACATTTGGAAATATACCACCTACCCATTACCAGGTTCTGAACCATAAGTAGCCAATCCCGGCAACGGGTATATGGTGTAATGTGCACTTACCCGTGTATCGCCACAGACGGGGTCTTTTTTCTTCGGGTGCAGCTGCTCCTGTGTACGGCGGACCTGGAGGAAGTGATCCACCTCAAAATCTGCAGAACAGGACAGGGGTGATTATGCACCCCAAATCCTTCCTTTCCATCGTCCTTTAGGTGGCGGTCCAATCGCAGCAGTCAGCTGGCGGAACAGCCAATTAGTAATACAGACAGCGGCCTAGCTTCTCTGGACCATCCTATGGAGACTGCTGCCCCCACGACCGCTGTCCTCGCGGTTAGTGTTGTGCTGGCGGTCCAACGGTGGTCCCTGCACAAGTAACACTCCCAATTCGTAATACGGGAACGGACGACCGATGTCAGACCGGAACATCAAGCTCGTAATCAGGCCCTTAGCGTCAGAAATCATAATTTGGCCCAGTTTCGCAGATACGGTTAATTCAGCTTCAATAGCAGTTATTGTAGAAACAAGAGTTTAATAATTCTAGCTGTCTGTACCCAAAAACACATCCTTAAGCTACAAAAAGCTCACAGTGCCTGGAGATATGTTCCCTCTTTTCCGATCAAAAGCCACTCTGACCCAAAGTCAAGAGAAATCTCTACTGGCTAGGAGTAGAAGATAGCATAAGCCCCAGCTTATCGCACTTCAGTACAGGTGGAAGTTGTGGCTCGCTGGAAAGGTAATACTCTGCCCCTCTTTCGTTTGGCTTATGTAATGGGCAGAATATTCTTTAATGAAGACAGCATCCAACCTACAGAGAAGATGGCTTCTGTTGCAAAACAATTTCCCTTCTTTTGAACCCAAAAAGCCACCTTTGTTGCTTCAGGTAATAAGCATTTCAGTGAGAGACTTTTTTAATTGAGTGCCTCATATATATGTATCCATGCAGTTACCTTGGCGTGGAGACAGTAGATGTGAAGTGCAGTGTAAATTACTTACTTCTCATACTATGCAATGACAATACACTAGCTTGGACACAATGCACTACTAGTCCCCTACTCCAAAACTAATATAAGTTAAGTGATCTGAGTGCTGATCATCATGGATGCACAAAACAACAAGCACTGTCAAAGACACTAGATCTGCAAAGCCAATAGGTCTCACCCATGAGACCTAATGGCTTTGCCAATGATATTAAGCTGTAAAGAAGTGAGGCTGCTGAGCAGCATGGCTAACGTTTCTGTAAACGCAAAGCAACACGTGTTCAAGCCTAATAAATGAGGCAGGTAAATAAAAAGTAGCAAACACACAAAGGGTAATGAAGGAAATGCTTGCAACAAGTCTAATTACTGGCAATCGCTCGTGGTAACATTTCAACCCATTATTCTTTTGCCTACCATGCCCCCTCAGATCAGACCCAGCCCTATGCAAATCAGTTTCATTCCTGGTCTATTGAAAACAGTCCTTGGGTTGCTTGTGAAACTGGTCTTAGCTTGCTTGTGTTCTAGTTCAGGGATGGTATGGACTGGCCTGGAGAGTTGGATCTGGCTGGGTTCACATTGAGGTGGCATGGTGGGCAAATGATGGGATGGAATGGCATCCCAAGTGATTGCCAGTGTTTGGACTAATTTTAGGAGTGCCAAGGATGAGTGCCAACATGACAGCATGACATCAGACAGCGGACGGCTCGGAGCCCCAACAAGAGGAGCCTGTACAGCTTCTCGGAGGTGGCAGCATGGCAGTGGCTGGGTCAGACAAAGAGTGTGCTGTGACAAAGGGAACAGAAGAGGTTTAGAGTCCCCAGGTAACACTTCGGAGGTCTTTGGTTGAAACAGATGAGCACAGAGGCTCCATCACCATACAAAGACTGTGCAAGAGAAGCAGGTGAACAGAGGCAGGTAGGTGGCAGCAGTCTGCAGAGGTAGGGGCCTTCTGCCTTATGGCTCTTGTGCTGAGACTGTCAGCAATTGATGATAAGAACAGGAGTGCCCATCTAGTCTCAAGGATGGAGAGAATCACAGAGTAGGAATGACTGCAACGAGGGAGCTCATTCTTTCACAGGGGAAGAGCCTATCATGTCAATTGTGGCAAAAGTATTCTTTTCCACTAAGTGTGCTGAGGCAATAGTGGCCTCCATTGAAGGGGCCCTCGAGGCAATGAAGGATGGCATTGTTGATGCACAGTGCCAAGTGGAATCTACTGACCATATGTTTAAGGAGATGGATAATCAATTGCAAGAGATCAGTATCAGATCACATAAAGCCAAACAAATTGTGGACTGCACAATTCCAACTGCTGCTGTGCTGGGATATAGAGAATTCTAGAGAACGAGGGAACAGTGACCTGAATTAGAATCTTAAGTCTGCCTCAAATGTCTATGATACAGAGCTGTGTGACAAACTACAGTTCTTTATGAATTCTGAGGTGGTGGAGGGTGAAGAGAGCTGGAGTGCCTGCGGTTATAACTACCTGCCTGTTTACTACTGACCCTACAGGAGGAAACGTGAGTGCCAACACAGTCCTAGCTGATTTGAGTGACACTGCACAGAGAGCTCATTATGAGGAAGAATTTGTAAAAGGGATCTAATGGAAGGAGGTAGGAAAATACACAACTCTAGGCTTGGGCCATGTGACCATGCTACGATGAACAGAGCTTCACAAAACGAATCAGGGACTCTCGACTGTGGATTGTACGACTTATCTGTGGTTTCCCACCCCATTATGCCTGTGATGAGGGCAAAACATTTATTTTAACTAGTCACGATGCAGTAGTAGGTATTCTGGAGACTAGACAGCAAAAGAAAGGAGAAGTGTTTGGAGAAGATGCAACATTAACGTTACAAGCTCTAAAACCGGGACTGAATTAAGGCTGACAAGAATGTGATAACCCTTTGATGCCTAAGAAAACTCAAGGTCTATGTTCAAGCTTCTGCAAAGTGACATTTCTGGGCTATTTGAAATGGAAATGTATTAATGAATGTACACATTCTCTTCTGCTTCACCCCAAATGCCACTAGGGACAAACTACATTTTATATTCCAGGTACAAAAAGAAAAGTATTCATTTAATGGTTTACAGACTGGGTTTCTGCAACAAGGCTGACTAATGCGTTTGCTGTATTTAATACAATTGTTTGTTTCCTACCATCATGTGTTACATTTTGAAGTTCAAATATTTGATCCTAAATGGGAGCCAAGTGTAATCTGCATAGATATACACAGAAGAGGCTATACTATACAGAACTTTGGTCAAGGGCCGCATGCAGGGCCAGGTTGTGAACGCAAACCAGCCCTGCAATTAAGTCGGACCGGTCCCCGGGTGGGAGTGGGGGCCTTTGGGTGGGGCTGCTGGTGGAAAACACTGCTGCTGCACTTTTTTTTACAGGGGGCCGATATTGCAGCACTTCTGCAAAACCAGCCCCCAATAATTAAAACGGCCCACACTGGCCCAAAACCGAACCCCACACTTCTGGCCCACAGGGAAAACGCCCAGTGCCTACTGTTACCAGTCTGGCCCTGGCTGCATGTGAAGAGAAGAATGAATAAAGGAGGGATTCTAATTTAGCTTGAGGATTATAGTGCAACAGAGTAATAACCACCTTTGGAGTGTGTCCTGATGGAAAGGACATCAACTAGCCTCTTCATGTCTCCTTGAATCCTGCCTTTTCCAACCTCTCCAGAAAGTTGCCATGGTCAGTGGTGTTAAATGCAGCTGACAGATAAAGCAAATTCAGTGCCATGACACCACGACTACCCCCATCTCATGAGATTGTCTAATACAAAGAAGATCACCGATTTGGAATATCTTGCCGAAATATCGCTTGGTGGGCCTCTAAAAGATTGTTACTCTCCGTGTAATCTTGAGCCATCTTCACTTTTTAAGAATTTTTGCTGCTAGGGCAAAAGAGGGATTGATCCGAAGTTGTTAAGATCTTTTGAGTGGAGGGTCGTTTTACCTTATTTTTCTTTTTAAAAAGAAGCTTTGTCAAAGAGCGTTCCAATGCAATTCCCAATGGGCGAGCTATTGTGAAGCCCAGTAAGATTCTTGGCGATAGGGTATGAAGCGGTTTTACATGGTTAACAAAAGTACCAAACTAATACCTTGATTCTTAAGGAAAATGATACGCCATTTGAATCCTGCTGTCCTGAAAGGAAGACAAAACATAGAAAGTTAAACTAGTCTATGGGTCACACTGGCATAGTCAGATGGGATGGAATTCAAGACCCAGCTTTTTCTTCCTGTGGGCCCTAAGGGAACAAAACAAAAAAAACAGGCCATACACTGTCTCTTTCAAGCCGGCCCATCTGACAAGCTAAAGTGCCTGGCAACCCAGTCCAATACTAAAAACTTTATGTGACTCTAAACCGCTTCTCATAACAAAAAGGCTTGACTCTCTCAAACACAATAATGCTTTAAGAGGAGGGGGCACAGAAATCTGTCCTAGTTCTACTTTCATTTTAAACCTGTTTCCATACAAATATTGAGTAAAGGACAAGCTAAGGTGGATATGCTTCAAAAAGATCTGCACATCATGTCTCCTAGGTTGTTGTTGATTATTGAGCGTATATAAATAGACTTTGACTTTGATTTAGGGTGCTCCCTTGGTGCCAGATACTCATCCACCTTAAGTATCAAAATACCGGACTTATCAAAACAGTCCAGATATCATTCCAAACCCAAGACACCAGAGCACACCTGATGAATGTTACTATTATCCTACATACATTGGGCACTATCACCCTCAATTCTCTCATCCAATTCCAAGATAAATATCACAATAAAAGTCCCAATTTCAAGAGCATGGCCGTAGAGATCCGAAATCAATCTTTTTTTCTTTATATAAACACAGCAGCCGATGCGCGTTTTCCCTCCTGGGCTTCCTCAAGGCTCGCTATTTGAGAAAAGTTGTCCTTACGATATCAACCAGTCCATCAGTTTCATGACACACAAGTAAAAAAGAAAACGATTTCCTACTTGTTTGTCTCATATAGTCACAATTATTTTCTTGGTACTTTATCAATACGCAGTAGTCCTCCCTTTAATATTCAAGTTTCTTGGAGACACACGCTCGTCGGACTCGTTGTAGTGAGAAGATGGAACTTAACAAGGTTCCGTTAATATAACTGAACGACCTATATTGGAAAATAAGAAACTTGAATACTAAAGGGAGGACTACTGCGTATTGATAAAGTACCAAGAAAATAATTGTAATTATACGAGAAATAAATAGGAAATCGTTTTTTTTTTTTACATGTGTATCATGACACTTATGGACTGGTTGATATCGTAAGGACAACTTTTCTCAAATAGCGAGCCTTAAGGAAGCCCAGGAGGGCAAAACGTGCGTCGGATGCGGTGTTTTTATGCAGAAAAGAAAGACTGATTTCGGATCTCTACGGCCATGCTCTTGAAATTGGGACTTTTATTGCGATATTTATCTTGAAATTGGATCAGAGAATTGAAGGTGATAGTGTCCAATGTATGTAGGATAATAGTAACATTCATCAGGTGTGCTCTGGTGTCTTGGGTTTGATGCAAATATTGAGTACTGTACCAGGTTTTTAGAACCCACACCAATTCCACAGCCTCACACCCACATATAGCAAATTACTGGGGATAGTACAAAGTTGGTTTCTTTTTTGAACCTTCATGAAGTTCTCAAGAAATCTTTGCAACTACGTGAAGATACACCGAAGTGTTTCTCTTGGCCACGTCTGCATCACTCACAACAACTTAGTCACAAGTGTCCTTATTTAACACAAAAAATGGCTCTGCTTATGATATACTTCACAGAGGTAGGGCTCTTCTCCTGCGCAGTGCAATGCTGTGATGAAAAAGGTACATTTACAGAAGAAAATCCTGCATATATTTTCCAGTTTGACTGGACCAGTTTCTCAGGCCCACCCCGCCCTACAGAGGACGTCCCTTTCAAGTGGCACATTTCCTTAGTGATGAGTCACGGTCAGGTGTGTGCTGCAAAAACAAAACAAACACACACAAAAACAACAGTCACTGCTGTTTCAGTTGCTTAATCATCCTTCCAGGAAGTGATAGGATAAAAAAGTCTGATTATTCATTGGACTGAAAGTTTTACAGAACTGGTCAGCATTTTTTATCTTGTTGTCCTCTTAATTGATTTAGAAGACTTTGTATTCTCCCTCGGTCACTCACCCAAGCAGCTGGTGGTACAACTATCAATTACTAAGGTAGTTACATAGTACAGAGTACTGAACATAGTTACTAGGACTAGTCTCTTAATATTTTTTAAGAACAGTGTATAAATATTTTTGCACAAGTCCAATGTGCTGAATAGGTGAGTATCTAACAAAAATTAAACTGTGTTTTGCATTAAAAGACTGACAAAAGTGTATAAACTATTGAAATTTTACAAGATCTACACCCAAGTCTCTTGCTTTTGGCATATTACTTTAGATTGGTTTGTCGACACAGACATTGGTGAAGGAAATGGCCATCTTTGCAGGGGTTTCACCATATTTGTGACCCATTTTGCTGGATTTAGAACTCTAAGCTTAATTGAAATATTTGACTTTCCTATAAGGCCAACAGTAAATGGTGCAGAAATACACCCATGCCATGGAAAGTTAAATGACATTCGGGGACTACAGCACGGATTGTGACATCCACTACAGTGACAGACATGGCTGCAGGCCTACCCTATATAGCCTGACTGCAGAAGCCTAACACCTGCTATACAGACCTGTCAAAATAACCCTTTTTGACAGGCAGGAAAGCTTTTATATATTAATATGTCATCCATAAGTACGCCTTGTTGCCCACAAGCTAAGTTTCCTTTTTCAAAAGTGGAAGAGGTGTGGAAAAAGAAAAGGCATGTTCCTCCAGTGATTACACCCCAAAAGCTACATTCGGTGGCAGGCTGTAGCAGAATCCAATAAAACGTCTAAGTAAGAATTATAAACGATAATCTGTAATTTGACAGAAAACAGCTACGAAAGTCATGCAGAGACAACTTTTAATATTTAGCAAAAATCAAATGTAATGGTAAAGTGGAATTTTAATAAATATTTAGGAAAAGTAACTTTTAGAAAGTGACCTTTTACCTGTCTGAACCTCCAATAGGCTAATTAGCATTAGCCTACTGACAGCTGGTCTGCCAGTGCTTGGCCTTAAAAAGTTGTGAAAATTGCTCCCTTAGCAGGAACAATGGCCTGGGTAATGAGAGGTGTTTCTTACCCTTGCAGGAACGCCAGTTGGGGGTGAGAGGGGCAAAAGGAACTTCATTAACGTGTAAAGGAGTCCGCTCTTTCACAAGTAAACTTAAGGTGATGCCTGGAGAAGGCAACTCTTTGTCCAGCAAGCCAGACTGTCACCAAACCAAACGTGAGAAGAGATAGCCCCAGAACAGGCCTGGGAGACCACAGAGAAGGGGACCGATTGTTCCCCTGGCCACGCCTTTGGGTGGACACACGCTCTGCACAAGGGAGGAAGGGTTTCTCCATCTGGGATTTTAGGAGTGATAGGCACGGTGGAATTTTAAGCAGTAGAGCAAATAGGAACTGCTGAAAAAGTGGGTAGGGTTGCCCCTGGGACCTTTTACCCACTTGATCAGGGACGAGTCAGGAGTCATTCCTACCCACTAGCAAGTGTTTACCTTAAATGTGGCATGCCAAGGCACCTTCATCTGAACATTTTCTGGATCTATAGAAGACCTAAAAAGGACTGGATGTACTGTTTGCGACTAGAGGGGTGCCCTTAACGACTGGACCTGCTCCCTCTTGTACCCAAGAAAAGAAATGGACTCCAAGGGTAAGTTGGCTACAGGGACAGAAAAAGCTGCAAGAAGCCTTTTTTCTGAAGGGACCAGCAACAACTAGCCCTGAACTGGAATTTGCTGGTGGCCTCTGCTGGAGTGAGTCCTGGACTCTAAGTGCTGTCCCTGAGGTTCTGAGAGCTTTAGAAGTGACCAAGAGGATGTGCTCCTGACACCCTGAAATGTTGGGACGTAAAACATTTTTGCACTTCCATGGTCTAATGATCTGTCAGGGGGACCACCTAGCAAAGATGTCTGATTTTGATTCACCTTCTTCCAATACAGCTTTAGGCTTGCCTCTCTGAAGTATTTTGTGCTCCATAAAAAAGACCAAGTCAGAAGGTAAAATCTTTGACTGGGACGAACCCACATAGTGCATCCGACCAGCGATCCATTGTGATGAGCCTGAAATCGTACATTGGTCCTGGTCTACCACTTCCATAGACTATAATTGTTGTATTGTGATTTTAAGTGCAATTTTTACTTAAAACTTTAAAATAGGATTTCTCTGGTTCCTCTTTTTGGAGTTTAGTCGTTTTGGTTGTATTTTGTTTATGTTTTTGACTATTTTGTTAATTTGGTTTGGGAGTTTGTTGTTTTAACTTGATTACTGGTTTAATGCTGCATAAATACTGCACTTGCCCTAAGTTAAACCTGTTTGCGTTGTGCCAAAGCTACCAGTGAGCGGAGTTCAAATTAATTGATGCTGCAAATTATAATTCACTTTCTAACAGTGGGCACTTAAGAACGGCAACGTTCTTGCACTTGCGTGAGTGAAGTCTATCGTACTGGAGTCTCAACTCACAGTTAAGAAATTGGTAATGGCATAAAGATGCCACTGTCTGAGTGGTTCCTTAGTGTGTAATCCCAGCAGACAGCAGTTGAAAGGATGCTACTTTTTTCCTGTTCTGGTTTCTTTAGTGTCAAGACATAGGCAAAGTGGTAGGATTTAAGTTCAATTTGCCTCAACGAAGTACAATTTTAAGTTTGAAATACATTTGAAAAATCAATACAACTGCAATTTCAATCCTATTTTCCCACTGGTGCACTATATACCTCCCTTAGTTGACCCTCCTTTCTGAGTAGGTCTGTTTGGAGCCAACATGTACTCGAGCAAACTTGTGCAGTGGTCTTGTGTGGTTAAACACAATAGGGAGATAAATCTTATCATGCAATTTATAATGCTCCCATTGTGAAGAAGGATCTACAAAGACAGGTACAACATTCTTACACAAGTGATTTTATCACCACTCCAGAGATGGGAGGAGGGAACAGAAGAAGGGGTGGGGAAATACGGTGAACGAAAGGGGGGGGGGGGCGGGGGTGGAGGAGAAAAGAGGGGCAAAAAATAAGAAGAGAGGGGAGGATGACGGAAGAAGCATGGGAGGTGGATGACAAAGGAAGAAAGGGAAAGAAATGAAGGAGAGAAAAGAGTGAAATCCTTTCATAAAGGGCAAGAGTACTCTGACAGAGGAAACTCAGTTATCCTACAGCTACTAAGGGGTGGTAAAGCAAATAAATGTTGAGGTAGTAAATACATGGTGCAAATACATGGTGCAAGCAGCAGTATCCTCCTTAACCCCATCTCGGGTTTTGGGATGTGTCTGGATATCTTGTCAGGAAAGTGCAAGGCTAGTGACAAGGGCTGTGGGCCAAAGTCTGTAATGAGGTTACACTTCCCCTAAGGCACAAAACTAGATCGTGGTGTTCTGATCTTTCAGAAGACGTTTTTACCTTTTAGTAGTAGCTTGCTGTATATCCCTTACTATTTACCGATTAACTTGTGGACATCCAAAAACTAGTAAGCCTGCCTATCATCACAACAGATGTTTCCTGGCAAAGATGGGATTAGAAATGTAGTCAGGGTCAGAAAGGCCTTTTATTCCACCATGCATTTCCCGGGTGGGCTGAAGCCCTGGACGTCAGTTTTGAAAGCTACGGCTGCTACTGCTGCCTCTATCACTTTCTCCAACTCTCCAAGGTAAATTGCAACAGGCATGGGAAGGCTTATTGAGAGAGAGAATGAGCGGGAAAAGGTAGAACAAAATCGTTCAGGGAAGGAGAAGAGAGAAAATGGATGCAAGGAAAGAGGGAGAGAGCGAGATTGCGCAAGGAAACAAAGTGACTAGGGCTGGTTTGGCCATTTGAGACAGAGCTGCTTCTTGTTTCCCAGCCAGGACCTGAATGTAGTACATTTTACTAGACAGTGCCCAGGGCCTCCATCTAAGATAAACCTACATGTTTTAACTTGAGAACCAATGATATCCAAAAACTCTAACCTTGTATTAAAAAACAAAAAAACATATACCATATAATACACTACATGACAAAATAGTGAGGGACAGAAATTAAGCCATGTCTGGATAAGCTTAGATCCTCAGGTTTCTGAAACATTTTTCACTGACAGCAATTCAATTATTAGGACTGCTAAAGGTCCCAGCAGACAAACAGAGCAGATGCCTGAAGGAAGACTACTGGGTGATAAAATCAGATGGTAAAGGGAGCAACTTTCATCACTGGTATCCCCTAAATGTGGATCTTTTAGACATTTCAAAAAATACCAAATACGCAAACTTTGAATCCAGGTTTCATTAAGGGAACTTGCAGAATGTCACGTGATTCGAAAGCTTCAAACATTTATACATTCCTCAGTGCTCATTACTATGATTTATTATCAGTCTAACACATGGAGGTTTGTGACCCGTCTCCAGAGATCCTTCTATATATAACTTTGTTCATTCCACCAGACTGCAAGTCCCTAAATGAAAGATCACAGAGCGCTTAAAAAATAACACAAACCATTGGAAGTGGTGTGCACATGGTTCGTCCTGAGAAGAGTATCAGCTTTCTAGCAAATAATTGAATTTTACTGTATTTTGTAAATTCATCAAAGTTTGCAATCTCCCTTACCATACAATAGTCACAACTCTTTCCTCTTTCCAGTGATAATGATCTTCACATTTTTTAACATTAGTTAAGATAACAACTTCCATAAGGAGTCAAATGCTCGCCGACGTTGTTGGGGCATTACTTATTGAGCTGAACAGTAAAGTAGATCCAAAGCAACAAGCACACATTTCTACTGCACTTTCAAAAAGAGTGAATGAAGTCCAACACCTAGTACAGGGGTCATTTTAAGGATAAAGTGAAATTGCTGTGCCAACGATTTTGAAACCATTTAATTGAAGGAGTAACTTCTTTAACCAGCTTTCAGCTTTAAAACTTTGAGGAAAGAGAAACCATTTGCTTTGGAAAGACTTTTATCCCACCTCAAACCCTTCTATAACTTGAGCAACAAATTAAGTTTCAAGAAAATTCATCAGCGGTTGAAAAAATCTCAGGCATATTTAAAGGTTAAAGCAAAACAGTATTACTAGTGGGTCACAGTCAACAAACATTACACATAGCAAAACATTACACATAGCAAAACAAAGAGCTTTGGAAGTTACCTATAAGTTCAGTGGTAGCACTAACCGCACATATATATCCTCTGCTGATGCTAATACTGTATTTAGACACTTATTTGCCCATGTCTTCTTCCATTAAATTTTAGCTATACATATATTACAAATATTTTTTTTTCATAAAGACACATATGTCATCAGCAGAGGATTGCGGTCGCGTGAGTTATAGTTGCCTGCACTAACTATGACGGGGGAATTTCAATGGTTTTTTACGAGTGAAATGTCCAGCTAACTATAACATGTGTGAAACCTATGGTTTTTTCAGTGAATATATATATATATATATATATATATATATATTTATGCGAGGAACTTAGTCTACTGCTCCCAATCCACAGGGAAAGACGACCATGGACCCAAAAGAATATAGTGCAAGGTGAAATTTTTATTCCATTTGTGCACCTCGTACCACCATGACGCGTTTCGGCCTCAACACGGAGGCCTTGATCACATGACGCTTAGGGCGGAAGCCAGAGAATTTAAAGTGCAAGTGCAAGCAACCCGTGACAAACAGGCCAATAGATATAGAGAAAATACCACAAATGCAACTATACATATTGGTTAGTGGCCATACAACACATTGACCTGAACTCAGGCATTTGTAAATCTTATATGATGTTTGCAGATTAATTGTGCAAATTAGTCAACATTAGCATAAAAACGAATTGTAACAGCATTTGCAAAATATTGATGGTATAAGTGACCTTTAGCACCATGCCACCTACATTTGAGTAAACAATACTGCATAATTGCCGTTGGCGCTGTGGATTGATTACGCCACCACATCTATCTAGATAAAGTGACTGTGCAAGTTCCAGCATTGTGCAAATTCATACAAGTGCAAAGTTCTATATTTAGCAGCATTTACAAAACATTGATGGAATAAATACCCTTTAGTAATGTGCCGTCTGCATTCTAGTATGAAATACTGAATAATTTCAGTAAACAGTGCGCTGATCGTACCACAATACCTGCGTAGCTAAAATAACTGTGCAAATCAAGGCAATGTGCAAATCGTAGCAAGTATATATTTATATACACATACATACATACGCACACATATACAAACATTTTTTATGATTTTTGAAGTACTATGTTACTCCTGTGATACCGCTGCTCAGTTGTCAACTCACAGGGGGTGACGTATGCATGGCGGCTCATGCAGGAGTCCGGCAGTACCTTACAGGAGGGTCGTGCTGTGAGAAGCGTGGGTTTCAAAATCTTCACAAGTGTGTCCGAATTCTAAAAGGAGGCTGGGTACAGACCATTTTCATTTGCCCTGCAACCTGCCTTTCCTTCTGAAGTTTGGGTGCTGCTCAAACCTCCCCCAATGCAAAGGGGCAGGTGCAAATTGCCCTCTCATTAATATTAATGAGGTTGGAATTAGCATAGTACCTGCTGAAAATGCTGGGACTGGGGCCTGCATTATGCTGGCACTGTGACACCAACCCCTTTATGCTGGGACTGGGGCCTGCATTATGCTGGCACTGTGACACCAACCCCTTTATGCTGAATGGAGGCCTACAAGACGCCACAAATGTGCATATTATGAAATTGAAGTGTGATTAGGACCTGCACTCTACAAGTGTAAACCATTCTAGAATTTCGAACTACAAAAATGGTCAAATCACATTTGAGTATACCTTTGCAAACTACTAAAGGGGTAAAGCCCCCATGCTTACCCTTTCCCCCTTGAAGTTCACTAAGTGTCACAAATGTGTGATTTGGGATCTTCTATTTCGAACCACAAAGCACTTTTGTGCATAGCATTCACAAAGTCAGTGGCACCGATGTCCAAATATAAAGTATTTTGAGAATCAGGACAGTGAACTCCTCTTGGCTAATAAAGCACAACTGGCGGCAGTCACTTCACTTGATGGCTGCCATTTATTTGAGTGAAAGTAGCATTTATTTGTACAAAGATAAGCCTGAAAGGTGGGGCTATACTGAAGAGCTTGTCTAGTGGAAAAAAGTACAGTGAATAGTCTCTTACATTCACAAGGGAAATAGTCTGTGCTATTCTGTACTATGCCCTTAGATTGTGGTTTCTCCATCCTATTTTAAATTGAACAACTTTTAATACACACCAAGAGGGTCTGCTTGTTTTAGAACGCCTGGATTCGCCAACAGTTTGTTTTGCAGTTTTTAATTTTATTACCCAGGCGCTGAATCTAAGGAAAATCTATGCTTTATAAAGTGGGGTGGCGATTGTTGGGATATAGAGGTATTGGCCACAAACTGAACTTTAATGATATTGCTATGTTGTGATTTCATTTCATTCTGTATGTGTTTTAAATAATGTGCTTTTATGATCACACATTTGACCGAATAAAGATTTTAATTGAATTGGTAGGTTGTGTCATTAGGTCGAGGTAGCAAAAGTATACTTCAGGAGGTTGATCTTGAAAGACAGCAGTACAACGATTATTGGTATCCATTCATAGTATGACATTGATGAATCTTTTGTGCATTTTATTAAAATGGCCATTATTAAGTGTGCAGAGCAATTAATCTACACTTGAATTCACATGTGTTTACAGACATGGAGCTAATCCAGCTGAAAATAATTTGCTACGACATGTTAAAGTGAGTTTTCCTGGCTTATTCCAACTAGGCCTGTTAACCCTCCACGCCATCTTGTCCAAAATGGTTGTGACCGCTTCTTATTTATTCTTGAAAAAAAGCCTGGTAGGAGGCCTACTGCAACTCTTTCCAAAGACCTTCCTTAACTTGCACAAGGTCTTAAATTCATTCACAATCATTTACTGTTGTTTTGTAACTAGCTTGTTGTGTGACATCTCCAGATGACATTAGGTCAGAGGCTGAATCAATATTCATGTAGCGGGTTAGTGCCAAGGCGATAGAGTTATATAAGGATTTAAAAAGCTGTAATTTGACTTGTTGAAAATGTAATTCTTGGTTAACAACACACTAGGGCTGCAGTTCTAATAGCTGCTTATGGAGATAATGGCTACATAAATCCTTGAATTTAGGGGCGAGTCAGAGACCTTTCCTATCCTACTAGGGATGCTACCAGATGTCTTACCGATTTTGCCGCACATTTGAAATTTAGTCTATTTGTGATTTTGCCTTTTATGTTGCATTGTTTTATCTATAAGGCCTTCACAGCAGTAACTTTATGCATTTAAATGAGACTATTGTTGCTTCTGTATTTTACTTTTCTGTATTGCACTCTCAAGATCTTGTAATAAACCTTGTTTTTTTCTAAATTCCATTCTAGAACTCATTTTTTGAGTCATTTGTTTATTTGACTTAATTTTGCGTTGCAGTGTCTCTACGACACACTGCCTCGTGATTAGAGGTTAACACTGTTCCCGATCCACCCAACTCTTGGGCGCACCACTGAAATACAGATTATTTTCTAGAGGCCCTGCGGGCCCAAAACGTATATGTAGAATTCAGTACTTGGGACATCTGGAAGCAAGGGCTGTTGAACATGTAGGGTATCTGCAGACTTGCACCTGAAAGGGTTCCCTAATGAAAGTGATTGAAGCGGTTTTAATGACGGTTGCAATGCATGATTGCACACAGTAATAAATGTTCATAGAAACACTCAGTCGATCCGGAGTGTTAAGCAGTGAAACATAAATTGCTCCTATGTACAGGAAATACGGCGTGGCTTCAGTAGGAGGAGCATTATGTTCATAGAGGTGGAGTCTAGAGATCGGTCAAATAACAGAATGACGTCAATGTTAAAAGAAGAATTATTGGAGGCCAGAAAGAGTTTGTTTTCCAACAAAATATGGCTGCATGTTGAAATATTGACTACATACACATCATGATACCAAAATATATTCGCCAAATGATCAAGAAGGTAAAAGGAAACAGGAAAGAATAGCCGGATCATTCTTAACGCAGGTGCTTCGTACCTTGATGATATTTATTGTCAATGCACATAGCTGTGGAGTTAAGTAAACATCCACAAACCTATATATAGTGACTGTGTCGATATTTTGATCCTTATAATTTTCTCCACGCTATTCTGGTGTAGTACCACAAAACACATCCAAACTTTAACTCTGATATCACACCAAACCAAAGCAGCCTGACTTTTGCAAGAGAACACAAAAAAGTACTGAAGTAAGATGTTGAGGAGACAAGTCAAGTGTGGCGACTGTTCTTAGAACAGGTCAAAGGATAATTAACAAAGAATGACTGTCATTCCACAAAATCACAGGGTAATTACTTTAAAGGACATATTGAGCAAGGATTCAAGAGGACAAAAGGAGTGATACATGTACTAGTGACCAACTTAATTGGCATTGTTGTTGTTGGACTACACATTATGCATGGTTAATAAGGTCATGAATTAACAAGAAAGAGAGATTGCAGCATCTCTTTCTCAGTTGCCACAGTTTCCTTCTCTATTTCTGAGAGTCAGCAGGAAAGGACACCTCAAAATAGGGTTTCTCAAATATTTCTGACTCATTACTCTGCATTGCCTATATATTGATATCTTTACATGCACACATTCATGTCAACTGTTGCCACTGCCCTACAATCGAGCGATGACCGATCAAATACAATCTCTCTTGGATCACTTTTGAGATACCTCAAAGTAGTGACATGAGAGCTGCTTTCTTCAACACAAAGAAACTGGGAGTGGCACGCATTGAGGGAAGCCATAAATAAATATAATCTGCATCACCCCGAGCTATGCAGGTGGCCTAATCTCTTCCTGGAAAATTGTGTGTGCAAACTGCATACAAGGGTCAGAGGAAGGTTAAAATGAATAGAACATCTTTTCTTAAAATAACGTGGAGAAATGTTTATATCTATTTTATTAGTTATGAGAGAGAACAAGGTATTTCCCAGACTGCAAAGAACTGAAGCTTTCTCCCGTTAATGGTTTTGTTTGGAAAAACCGCTGGCCAGACCTACTATAGATATTGATGAGGATACTTTGCAGAACATCTTTAAAAAGAGAGAATAGAAAATACCTTCAGAACACAAATATTAGGAAAAGCTATAAATAAGGATGACCTAATGAACACTGTCGCGCATGTGGAGACAAGCTATCCGGATTTACAGGTTTAACAACCACCTATGCAACTGGCGGATGATCGACTGTCCAAGTATCCCAATGCATTCAATATTTGTTGTCCATTCCCTGGTTTTTGACTGTCTGCTGTCCTAGGGCTCTTACGACTAGTGATGTCTGGTTAACTGTTAGACTGAAAAACAATGGATCCCAGTTTCACAAAGCAAGTGAGGCAAGCGAACTAATGGGTCCAGAGTGGTTTTGCTCACAGAAGATTTTTTTTTTTTTTTTTTAAATATAAATGGGGGCACATGATTCATTTTGCAGGACAATTTCCAAAACAAACACTTTCATTTACAGACAAATCTGATGATATGCTTTATTCCTCCAGAGTTTGTAACACTGCTAAACTTAAATATGGAAATGGGGAAATGTATGTAGGCAATAAAGGAGCATAGTACATCTGAGGGAGAGATGGGACGATCTTGGGCAGTTTGGAGAGAATTATATTTCAAAAATGCAGTTTGGAGAGGACTGTTGATTGGACTACGAAGTGAGACTGATGTATCTTAAAATCAATCTGGAGAAGACTGTTGATTTGACTATAAATTGAATATGAATTGAAGACAGGCTACGGTTGAAGTGATTGTTCGTATGGCAATAGGCTACAGCCAAATCACACAGCTATTGACCGAGCAGCCCAACATAGAGGTCACATATGGTCGGAGGTTAGATGGAACATTTGGATATTCCATGAAGGAACTTAACAGGGTGAGAGGGGACATTCTTGATATTAACGTCAAGGAATGGATTTCTAGGTACAAGGATAAATGATGTGGGAGTGGTCAGGAATTTGCTTTTGGGCATAATAATCCCAGTAATATCAGTCATAGTCTTCGTGATCCCGTTTAACACCACTAGGGTGTTGGCGAAGAAGCAACCCCGATGATGAAGCAGGCCAAATGTGGGTGAGGAGTTGAGCCCTTTTTTAAGAATTTTTCCTTCAAATAATAACTCTTCGGTTGCTATGACGAAAACAGACCAATGTGTAAATATAAAAAACTGAATTTACTCATACAAACGCTTACCCCTAGAAGTGCCTACAGTAACTCCTGGTAGACCCAGCCCTATTATTCCAATTTTTGTTAATGCGTGTGTGAGGCATTATAACAAAAAACGCAACTTTGTTTACACTGAAAATCCAACTATACATGGAGAATATAGTACATTACACCTCTAAAGAGAAAATGCACCAATCACAACCAAAATAAAAGTGGCTAGAGACAAACTAACGTTATTTAGTTTAGTAGTTGTTTTTTTCCAATAAGAAAAGCCATTTATAAAGCCACAGTACTTTCAAAAGACTGTGAAATACCCAAGGCCAGACTGAAATAAGCATCGAATGGCCCACAAGAGTGTCTAATGAGAGTTGCATCTAAACTGCCAATCTAAAAGGCATGATGCATTCGACCAATGAAAACAATACTGCATTCCTTCTGCATTCCTAACAAAGCATTGTATGAAGTCAATAGAATAATTCAGATTGGCCTTAGTTCGTATTGTGCTGCCAGATGACTCATACCTAGTGAACACTTGAAGCTAGAAGCGTCAGCCAGCAGGATCTACTACCCAGTCTCTGGTGTTGAGAATGCCCATATTGCATGTCTCCATCACAGTGTTTGTCTGCTTCTCTTCCCATTTGTGTAGCTTTGCCTTATTCTGTGCAAGGGCACTAATCAAACGTTGACAAGATTGGACACCATCCCTGGGCTATTTAAAGAGAGTGGACAGTTTCCCCTAAACCCTAGAAATTAAAGGACAGTGACCCTTTATTGAAATCCAAGTGCTGAGGCCATGTGATGTATCAACAAGGCTTTTCGCACATACAGTCGTCGAATACAGTTGCAAACTCAAACACTCATGCAATGTGGGGGCTTTAACCCTCACAGCAGCAGCATCTTTAGAAAGTCTTGAGATTCGGTGAGCTTAACTGTAGAGGGAAGACTCCTCAATTGACCCGTTGAGTTTTTCTATCGCTTAATGATGGGAGAAATCTCCATTGTGTCTTTAAGAAAAACACCAGCCCAACAAACTAATTCTGTTTTCGAGTGAAAAGATACCTGCACATTTGATATTTTCAAATAAAAGGTAGCTTTTAAATTACCATTTACAATCTGGTTCATAAGAAAACAAATCTCTTTAGTCAGTTACTCCTTCATAACTGGAAACCATGCTTGATTTACAAAAACTAAAATAGAATCAAAAACGTTCTTTTTTTCTATGTGTGATTATATGTTTGCCATCTTTCCATAGCACTTTTGCACTAAAAAATATAAGGCTCACAAACCACATGGACAAGTGTCCTTTTTTAATTGCTTTTTAAACTAATAGCCTTTGAATTCATAGGTCCCCTTCAATCTAAATTTAATGAGTGTGAGACATTAATGAAAACAGCCTAGAGCACACAGCTCCTTAAATCAACTCTGCACTCCTTAGTGCAGCTATAATTGCACATCCACTATGTTAATTTAATTACTGTTTAACATTAAGCAAATATTCGTGTGTTTAGCAAAATATGCATCATACTTATGATAGTCTCTTGTATAGAAAAATGCCCAAGTTATCAAGTCAATTCCTGAGACATCTCTTTGTATGTGTGATATCACTGCACGCTGCCTATACTAATCAGTTACACAACTTCTGTTTTTAGCTCGTGTAAAAAAAAACAAAACTCTACTTTAGCTTTCTTGTCCACCTCACATAATCAAAAATATTCATAAATAAAAAAATACATGTGTATATACGCACATAGATGAGGCTAGAATCGGCGCTCTTCATCCATTGGTTCGTTAATATTTTTTCACATTTTGCTTGTTCCTGCACAGTAAACAGCATAGGCCAATGAGATAGTACTTCAGCCATTGGCTCTCTTGCAATGTATGATAAGTATGGCATTTTGCCCAATCACACATGCACACAAGCCTAAAATGAAGTGCACTTCAGTGTTGTGGGGGACCAACGAACTACTTTGCCAATGCCTTTTTTTTTTCTTTTTTTTTGTAATCAACTTTTTATATTCAAACCAAGACTTCAAATAACAGTAATTCAAAGCCAACAGTATCGGCAGGAACAGGAAGCATATATTCTTTTAATTTTTGAGGAATATGATTTTAGTAATAAATATAACAAATAACCGGAGGACCAGAGTGCCAAAACATGACCTACTGGCCTAGCTAATACTTAATATTTACATTCTGTTCCTTTTTTCCGTACACTGTTGAGTAGACCTTTCATCATATGCCCGTTCCTGGTTTTACATGAGAAGGTTCTCTCCAAGTCTCAGACCCTGCAGCAATTAAAAACTGACTTTGAAAAAGGTTCTTATATTCATGTTCCTTACATGGAAACATTAATCGATTTTTCAGTCATATTTCAACAACTGGTGTAAAAACCAGTAAAGTAACCCACGCCTGTGAGGTATCGCCTGTTTGCATTTCTCGGTTTACTTAATTTACTTCCCTAATAATATTTGCTTTTGCTTTGCCATCACCTAAAATTCTAATTCCATTTCTGGTCCACCATCACACGACTGCATCCCGACTCTCTTCCCATTACACGTGTATTATACGGCCTCACTCCTCCTTACCTCCCATTGCTTGATCTGTCCCTGTCCCATTTCAGCTACTACCTGCAGACCTGCCCCCGCCTGCGTCCCTGCCCCAGCATGTTTCAACCCAGACTGCAGAAGAGTACCTTGTAGAAGAAGACAGCCTCCTGGTAGCGCCCCTTCTGGTCGTTTACTACGGCCAGCTTAGCAAACTTTACGGCATCCACCTCCAAAGCAGTGGGGTCCATGGTAAGTGGGAGAGAATGGAAATCACCTCTCCTCCTGCCTGCTCTGGGTTTGTGTCTGTTACACTTCCGCCTCTCTTCCGGCTTCAGTGCTGTCACTACTCTACGATAGGTGGAGTGTAAACATCAAGAAAGGACTACAGCGCTACATGTATCCACGCCGGCATAAACACAGAGGAAGGCCAACATTCTCGTACAGTTTAACACACACGCCAGCCCAGAGAGAACTTTTGACTAGAACCAAATGCGAATAGACCCGAGGAGGGAGACACCCGCTTTTATAAGCCAAAATTTGCTTTCTTTTGGCTGCCTCCCTCCTGAAATTGCCTCAGCATCAATAGAAGGCAGTAGGGTAAAAATATTTTCTTGATTATTATTTTTTTTTTAAATCTCATACCTGCCTCTTCTTACATTTTGTCTTGTAAGTCTGATATCTTTTTTGAAAACTGTTATACCCTACTTAATTGTATAACATGTACTCCAGCCCTGCTGCCTCTAGCTGCTCAGCCAGAGTGTGAGTTGATCATGGAATGTTGGTGTGCCTGTGATGCGTGGAATGCCTGGGTGTCTGAGTGGATGAGTGTTGGTAGTTAGAGATGGACTGAGCAGCTAGGCAGGCTGCTCCTGGTGGGGCTGGTACCACACTAGGCTGGCTGGAGTCAAGACAGATGTGACCTGTACTGGAGACTGTAAAGAAGACTTAATAATACCTCCTGGCTCCAGGTGTCTATCTTCATAGATCACAACATAATTTTGGCGACGAGCGGACTTGGACCCTAGAGACTCTTGGTACGGCACAGAAACAAAGGGACTACAAAGAAACTTAAAGAGAAAACAAGAGATCAAAGAAGCAATTACATCAACAAAGAAAGTATTTCCAGGCAAGCCAGCGCCAGCCCCACCAGTGTCCTCACCAACGGACAGCCCCACAGAGCAGTGTCATCACCAAAGGACACTACAGCCTGGGAATACTACAGCCACCTAAAGGACTACAGTGAGTTGGAGGAGTAGTTAAACTACAGCCACATCTGGTGTTCCAGCCACACCATATCTAAAGGATTACAGTGAGTTGGAGGAGTAGTTCAACTACAACTGCATTTGGTGTTCCAGCCACAAAAGGATTATAGTGAGTTGGAGGAGTAGTTCAACTACAACCGCTTTTGGTGTTCCAGCCACAAAAGGAAGAAAAAGACAATTTGGGATTTGTTTTTAGTCTAAAGGATGCTAAAACAAACAGCGTGCAGTTGCTGCACAGAAGGAGATTGCAGCAGCAGTTTGTTTAAAGAAAAAATGGTCCTGCTTCAAGTTTGTCAACCTCTGGATGTCTACTGTTCTAGAGGAGAGTTACCAGGTTAATGTCTTTGGGCACCTTTTGGCTTCTACATGTTGGTTCCTGTCTACATGGAGCAAAGATCCCCACACTGGGTCTTGCTCAGGAATTGGCTAGCACAAGGGCTGCAGTGTTCATCTTTTTAGTGACTGGATGTATTTTACATTCGCAGCGATGAGCGTTTATGCACATCGGTCTACAAAAAAAAAAACACAATGAACAGTGCAAGCGAGTGGCTTGTCAATTTCGGTGTGCTGGAGACATTGTGTCATTATCGTTATTACCATCATCAAAAATTCATATTCTGTATTTTTCCTGGATTACATTTGGATAAAGACATCACCGTCTTGATCTGGTGTGGTGAGTCAAATGCTGATTTATGAGTTATTTTGTCACGATAAATGACTTGCCTACTCTGAGGCACGCAGAACTCCTGTGCTTCGTTTGAAAGGTAAATCGTGCCAGGAGCCGGTTCATGCACATATTTTTGCAATACTTGATCATACAAGTTATGTGGTTTTTCTATGGGTTTTCTAAGGTTTGTAGCAGCAATGGCAGTTCAACTGTAACAGCGCATTTTAAAAATGCTACGCACGAGCACGCATACCTTCAACTTGGGGTTCGCGCTGTTTCTTCGCTGACGTCCTTCCATGACGATTGTGGAATCTTCTGTGTAGTTCCTAGTTGCCTTTGGACGTTTTGGGTGCACTGACGCATCGTGAGCCACTCTGCAGTGACGTCGACAGCGTGCCGCCATCCTGTGGTTGGCGGCCGCTGTTGCCTTTCCCCTTTGGTAGTTCCAGTTTGCTGTGGAGTTGCCGTCCACACAGCTTCCTTGTGCCAACTACGTTGCTCAGAGCATGTCTCAATAAAGTTGAATGACATTAAGTCCGAAGTCAATGCTGTGCTTGCGATTCCTGAACATTTTGAAGTATTGTCGTTTTGGAGGTTCTCCTGGAGATCCTCCGTTCCAAGTATGTTGGGGGTAATGTACTTTCAGCATGCTTCTTGCTATGTCCAGCATGTCGAGATGGTGTTCGCGCTCCCAGGATCTTTTTGGTTTGCTTGGTGCACAGATGTGTTCTCTAACGAAGAAGAGGATCTTTCTTTATTTTCAAATTCTGGCAGTGCACTTTGTTTTGATGCTTGACACTGGACTATGTTGAGTTGTCACTGGACTGTGTTTTGAGCCCCTCTTACCAAATGTGTGAGTTTCGTTTTCACACCAGAACGTCCTCCTTTAATTTTCATCTACAGTTTGGTTTATAACTTATGACAAAGGGTTGGTATTTATTATCTTTGTAATCGTTTACGCAACTTGGGTGTAAGTGTGTTGTAACCTTTGTACCCTTACGCAAGGGAAGTTCTTTTGTTTGTTTTCAAGGGGCATGTTTAGATGTTTTGCCTAGAGTGTGGTATTCAAAACAAATATAGTTCACAATAGTTAGTGTTTAAGTTAATAAGTGTTTCCTCAGCAGCACATTTGATGTCGTGATGCCACAGGTTTACAGTTTGAGGATGGGTCTTCTATTATTTCCTGTGGGTGGTCATCACATTGTTCCCATACACGAGGGAAGGTTGTGGGTAACAGCCCTTTGCTCAGTTATGTTTGTTACTCCTACATGGGGGTACGTAACCTCCACAAGGGAGTTAGGAGCTCTTTTGGCATTTATGTTTTGTTACTCCTACATGGGGGTATGTAACCTCTACAAGGGGGTTGGACCATGGGTTAGTTCCCATATTTACCCTGCACCTAGGTTAACTCTTACATTGGGTTGGGATATGGTATAGTCCATTAACAGTTGCGCGCAGTACTATTGCACAACCCTTCACGGGCGTTTTTATGGGTGACGACCCATTTACCTTTTGTTTCCCTTTCTCTTGGGATTGTAGTTGCAGGGTATGCTACCTTTAGCGCTACTCTATGTTATGCTTTTGGGCATTGGTGTTACGGGGTCTTTTACCCTTTGCGTTATTGAACATTACGTCACAGCGTATGATACAAAATGCTACGAACTGTATTTCTTGTAATGTTACGCTTTTGCTTATGCTCCAAAATGTTTTATATTCTCTTTTTAGGGGGGATGGGGGATATTGCTGTGCAAATGTATGCATCTTATCTATCCTTTCTTGCTTCAATGGTTCTTTCTCCTGCGATGTTTTATCTTTATTGCTGCATCCGTGAGACTTGTACCATCATTAATTTTTCTTGTTTATAGTTCTTGCTTAATGTTATATTACTTTCATTTTTCGTTTTCTTTGAAGAAAAAGGGATAATGTCATACCCTACTTAATTGTATAAAATGTACTCCAGCCCTGCTGCCTCTAGCTGCTCAGCCAGAGTGTGAGTTGATCATGGAATGTTGGTGTGCCTGTGATGCGTGGAATGCCTGGGTGTCTGAGTGGATGAGTGTTGGTAGTTAGTGATGGGCTGAGCAGCTAGGCAGGCTGCTCCTGGTGGGGCTGGTACCACACTAGGCTGGCTGGAGACAAGACAGATGTGACCTGTACTGGAGACTGAATAAAGAAGACTTAATAATACCTCCTGGCTCCAGGTGTCTATCTTCATAGATCACAACAAAAACACTTTATTTTTGAGTTTCTAAGTTTGTACAAAGAAGTAAAGGGGGAGGAAAAAAAGGGATCCAGGGTAATCACGACAGTGAGTTATGAGGAGCGTGGCACACCAGCAATGAGTACATTGCAGGATAACTCAAAAGAAATGCACAATGCCCAGATTCATATGAAACAACATGGAACATCCTATGATTGATGGATATTATTGAGTCTGTTTTATTATATTGATCTATGTATCGTTTCCTTCCTTTCCCGAACCACACTTCTGCCGGCATGATTCCTTCCCTGGAACTGGGTATTGTATTAGCTCCTTGGAAATAAATATTGGAGAACTTCGCAGTAACCATCTTATGTTTTGTATTGTTATTAATGGTCTACAAATGCAAATAAAGACATACTTTAAAAATTAACAACATAGATCGTGTGCATTATGGTGCATCATGTCATTTGTAGGGGTGCATCATATTCATGTGTAGAGCTCAACTGCATGTAATCTTTTTCAACTATATTAACGTAAGGTGTTAGAGTTGTGAAATGTATTAACATATATAGGTGATGTATTTTAGGTTATCGATAAGTAGCATGGAGAATTAATGTAGGAAATGGATGTGATTAGCAGAAAGCATTAACATGAAGAACTTGTGTTGGGAAAGACGACAATAATTAAGTACTAAATGTGTTTATTAATGATGACATTTCATACATAGGTGAATGCATTAGTTGGAAATGTAGTAATGATTATGTGAATTCGTACTGCTTATATGATGCATTCTTATGTTAGCTGAAATCATAGGCCTGAAATGCAAGCCCTTGATAACTGCAGCTTTGGAATTAGTAGTTTGAATTTCATTTGCACTGTGGAATCTCTTCTTTCTCACGTCTTGTATTGCAGGTGAAGAAGCGTTCCTTTAGGCAGAATAATGTCTGTTTTAGCAGCTGGGCAAGGAGAGAAGAAGTTACAATCGTGTGACTTGGGTCGATAAAGGAAAGACATTGGGTTTCGCATGGGAGAATGCCAAGGAAGAAATGTTGCGATGGTTGCAAATGGACAACACCATGGACACCATGGACATACGCTCAGGACTGTACCCAGAGTGGATGGCGTGTGTGAGGTTCACTATGGAAATTCTGTCTGTGGATAACTGATTGTTGGAACTAGGGAAAGTGCCCCACTTCTTTCTTGCTTTCAGAGAGAGAGCATCCTAGAACAAGCTCTTTCTTTTAGATGGTGGCTTTGTGCTACCTGACCCATCTTGACAGTGGAGAGATTTCTTAGGAAGACTCCATGACTGGCACCTTATTTTCCTCTTGACTTGAATTGCTTACCCAGTAATGTAGGGATGTCATTTTAGTGATAGTGTAGGGATAGATTTAATGCTTTTCGCTCACCAACCATTGATGCAGGGAAATTTGGACTCATGTTTTCTGATTTTCCGTATCTTAGTTCTTGAAATAATAGTTTTGCATATACTGCATTGTATAAATTGGATGCGTAGATTTGGCTTCATGCTAAATCCTTTGTATTGCTATACCCTTGTGCTGAGATGTCTCTATATCCAGGTAGGTTTGGGTTTGTAATACACAAACTATTTTTTTGCAGTTGCCAGTGGGTTATTATGTATCAAAGAGAATTATTGGTTTATTAACCATCTATTTGCAACGTTTCTCCCCTTTACACTTTTATGCTGGGAAAAAGAACCATCGGAGATGTCTCTAGAAAAGGTCTAGGACTAGTTGGCCAGGCCCTTTCATGCACAATATCAAGCAGCAGTCAACAATGTTCGCCGCCCCCTTCATAAGATGAATCATCTGAAGACGAAAGACCTCCCAAGGGTACACGTTGCAAAATATTGGGCAAAGCGGTCACTAGAGTCAAAGTGGCCTGGCTCTCTCTTTTTGCATACGTTTTAAATGGTAGCCAAATCCTTTTGCACTTAAACGTCTTATCATTAAGTAACACAGTTGAGGCGTCCCATGGCATAACTGTTAGTCCACCACAGTGTTAGGCCCAGAGGGAGGTTTTTTTCTCCAAACGTGCGATCATGAGGTTTGCTGCCAGAGGAAAGAAGGTAAGTAGCCGGCCTCTAGGGACAGTGTAGGGATGGACCAAGTTTAACCCTGCCCCACCCAATAGTAGCACTAGAGCAGGGGTCTTCAAACTATGTGGCGGGCCCTACTAGGGGGGCCTCAAGTGATTCCAGGGGGGTCAGGCTCTAGCCACAAGAAGCATTATGCTGATAATAGTGCTTTGTTTTCAGCAGGGGTGAGGGGGGCATTGAGCAGCAGTAAGCTGCTCTCCAATGGGCCATTACTAACATCTTTTGTCATTTATACCCTGTCTGGGAGAAGGTGTCACAAGAGAAGGGACTACAAATATTCTTCAGAACCCCCACCCCCATTTCTAATAATCAGGGCTGCCTGACCAGAATAGTATGTTTGGCAATCATGTATTTAATTGCATCTTCAAAACTGTAACAGAACTTACCTGCAATGTTTAAATAAGTCTAGACATATTTTAACATTGCCAGTTTAATAGAATAATTGTGAAAATGTTTGAGGGCGGGCGATGATTAGTTTTTTTGCACTGGGGGGGCGCAAGACAAAAATGTTTGAAGACCACTGCAGTGGCAGAATCACTGAGCAAATTAGGCAAATCTGCTAGAGCAGCTCACTGCAGAACCATTTCACCTGCACACACTGCCACCACATATGAATGTAGGTGCCCCACTCCCAACAGCCCATCCGGCAAAGGTCTGAAGCTCCATTCATAGCATGTATGCATACTGTAGTGAAGTACCACCTAGTAAGTACTCTATAGGTGTGGACTTTGTGCTGAAGGCAAACCGATATCCCTGCCTTCCATGCCCATAGTTGCTGGCAAGTATCATCTGATATTATTCCAAAGTCATGCTCCAAGCGTGACTGATAGGTGTGGGTATGTGGCTGTTATAGGCTACTAAGGGCAGACTACAGGCGGATAGTCCACTTCTTCAGATAACCCAGGGGGAAGAGCTGCTCAAGAAGTGTTTTATTCCTGCTTCTCTTCTCTTTGACTGTATCTCTGTTCGCACTATGAAGGAGTTGGATAAGGCAGAACTCATCTACCTTGGATAGTTGGAAGAGTTGTCTACATGCATGCCTGTCTAGTGAAGCCCTATCATGATATGTCACCTTGTAGTCGGGGCACCACCCTTCTACAATCATAGAAAGTGGTATTCTGCATACCCGTCATAAACTCCGGGTTCTGCATGATGCGGAAAAGGGTATGTCATATTGGCCTGATGACGTTGGATTTTGTCCCAATGACTTAGAAGGATGCTGTAGCATGGGGGGCAGATGCGGGCCGGAAACCGATCTTGAGGTCTCATCCACAGGAGGCGGTTTAAGGGATTGGGGAGTATCCCTCCTCAAAGAGCACCCAGGGTTTGGTGTAAGGGAGTCAGTGCCAACCTAAAGCTAATTGAAGCTGGGCAGCTTGAACACAGTGTTCTATATTTGGAAATGCCAATCCCACGTCCACTGTGTGCCTGTAGAGAGTCTGCTTTGGGAGTCTCAGAGTGGAATTCTGCCGGACAAATGGAAGCAACTGTTTCTGGGTCAGAAACAGGGGCGGCTCCTCCGTTATTGCAGAGAAGTGTCGCCCCCCTGCTGTTCGCCAGCAGGGGCAAAGGACAAAAATAAAATGATAATAAAACATTTTTTTTTTTTTATCGTTTTATTTTGTGAATTGAACAATGCATAGCACAACATTACAATATACGTCAGTATGGTTCCCCATCCCATCACTCCCCCCCCCCCTTGTACCGTATCTAATCCCTCTGATGATTACACATTTCTCAGGTATACCCGATTATTATTCCAAGCACCTTCTGTAGCCTTCAAACCCTGTTCCTCCCTTAACCCCCATAATCTTCGTTCCCCCTCATATTGACAGCTCTCTTTATTTCACTCAGTTCCCCCACACTTTATTCCATTGGCCAGGACACTCCCGTCCTTGATAAATTACCTTCTCTGCGGCACAGCACCAATCCAGATCCTGCTCCCACTCCCTTACTGTAGGTATCTGCGGTTTCCCCCATAGTCTGGCTATGTTCCTCTTTGCAACCATATCAGCTAGCATCAGCCATATTTTATTGTATCATGACCATTCCAGGCCAACTGTTACAGTTAATATGTGCCATTTGCCCTTGATCGGGACTAACTGTTCCACCACCTCTGCAATCACTTTTGTCGTTCCCTTCCAGAATCTCCGCAGCACACGACAGCTCCAAATCATGTGGAGTGCCCTCCTCATCACAGCCTCTCAGGCACTTTGTTGTGTCACATTTGCTGATTCGAAGAAATCTAAGTCTGGTTGTGTACGATCTGTGTACTATTTTAAGTTGTATTAATCTGAAACGGGCTCTAATGGCTACCTCTGTTGGGCTCTGTATGACTTCCGACCAGTCGCCCTCCTCTAAGAGTCCTAAATCTCCCTCCCATTGACCCTTAAGGTCTTTTAGTGGGTCTGGGGTGTTGTACATTATTTTCCTCTATTGGATGCGCTATGAGTCTATCCTCCAACGGTGAGTATTCAGGTATACTTTTTCCCTTTTGTATATGTAATGTTAGTGCATGTTTCAGCTGAATATATCTAAAACTTTCAGTGTCCGGCATTTGATATTCATCCTGCAGTCTCTGGAAATCTATTCTTTCTTGGCCCTTCCATACGTCCCCCAGAGATTCTATGCCTAGAATTCCCCACGCCCGGAAACCTTTTAACTCTCACACTTCCTTCAGTGGTCACTATCCCACAAGGGAGTCCGCTCCGTCAGTCTGCCCTCCCACCCCAGAAACTTAGTGGCCTCTCCCCATAGTCTGACTGTTGTTTGCATGTGGGTCGGCAGTCTTCCCATAGGTCCTCTACTGTTTAAAGCCTTCAGGTACCCTCTCTGTCCTATTGCCCAGTGGTCTACTCGATACTCTGGCACCTCTCTGCCTGCAAAGACCCAGTCATTTACCGTGACTAACTGTGCCGCCCAGTAGTATTTACGTATATCTTGGACTGCTATCCCACTGTCGTATCGGCCTCTCTGTAACTTGCTTAGTGCTATTCGAGGGGTCCCCCATCCCATAGCAGTTGTCGTAGCTCAGCATCAATTTTTTGGAAGAACCTCACTGGTATTCTGTAGGGAGTATTTAATAAAAGATATAGTAGGCGCGGCAAAGACATCATCTTGAAGATAGCCGCCCGGCCCATCAATGAGAGTTGTAGTTTTCTACAGTGTGCCACATCTATTCACAATCTGCAGTTGGGGAGTCAAAATTTTATTCCTAAGTATTTAAATTTGTCCTTGATCGGAAGTGCAATCCCTGCGGTTGATAAGGTTGGCATTCCTCCTGCCAATACAAATATTAGGGACTTACTCCAGTTTATTTGGTAGCCTGAATAGCCACCAAATAGCTGAAATATGTGTAGTATTCGATGTACTGTCGAGCAAGGTCTGACAGCATCTATGAGTATGTCGTCCTCATACAGCGAAATTCTCTCCTCCCACTCCTCTCCTATCGTTATGCGTCTTATTATCGGGTCACCTCTAACCCATGCCCCCCACCAACACCCCCCACCACCACCCTCTGCAACTGGACCCCGGTCAGCACCGAAGACACCACCCGCACGATGAACACCATCCACTCCGGATCCCCTGCCAACCCCTGCCCCCACCACGTCTTCAACAAGGCCGACTCCATCATCGCACCCCTACTCCGGGACATCATCAACATCTCCTTCACCACCGCCACCTTCCCGGAGAGCTGGAAGCATGCCAAGCTCAGCGCCCTCCTGAAGAAACCGACAGCGGACCCCACCGACCTCAAGAACTTCCGCCCCATCTCGCTCCTCCCTTTTCCTGCCATCGAGAAGACCGTCAACAAACAGCTCGCCGCCTTTCTCGAGACGAACGGATCCCTCGACCCCTCACAGTCCGGTTTCCGAGCCAACCACAGCACCGAGACTGCCCTCATCGCAGCCACCGACGACATCAGATCCCTGCTCGACAATGGGGAAACAGCTGCCGTCATCCTCCTGGACCCCTCTGCAGCGTTCGACACAGTTTGCCACCGCACACTAATACAGCGCCTCAGCAACACCGGAGTCCAAGAGAAGGCACTGGAGTGGATCATCTCGTTCCTCACCGGAAGAACCCAGAGAGTCCGCCTCCCCTCGTTCCGTTCCGCGGCCACCGAAGTCACCTGCGGCGTACCCCAAGGATCCTCGCTCAGCCCCACCCTCTTCAACGTCTGCATGAGCCCCCTCGCGGCCATCGCACGCCAACACAACCTTAACATCATTTCCTATGCCGACGACACCCAGCTGATCCTCTCCCTCACCAATGACTCCGCCAACGCCAGAGCCAACCTACACGAAGGAATGAAAGACGTCGCCGAGTGGATGAAGAACAGCCGCCTGAAACTGAACTCAGACAAGACGGAAGTCCTCATCCTGGGATCATCCCCCTCCGCCTGGGACGACTCCTGGTGGCCCCCTGCCCTGGGCACCACCCCAAGCCAACGGACCACGCACGAAACCTGGGCTTCATCCTGGACTCCTCTCTCTCGATGACCAAACAAGTCAACGCCATCTCGTCATCCTGCTTCAACACCCTACGCATGCTCCGAAAGATCTTTTGATGGATCCCCACCGAACCAGGAAAACGGTCACCCAGGCACTCGTCACCAGCCGACTGGACTACAGGAACACCCTCTACACGGGAACCACAGACAAACTACAGAAAAGACTCCAGCGCATACAGAACGCCTCCGCACGACTCGTCCTGGACATCCCCGGCCACAACCACATCTCCGCCCACCTGAGAGACCTGCACTGGCTCCCCGTCAGCAAGAGGATCACGTTCAGACTCCTCACCCACGCACACAAGGCTCTCCACGACCTGGACCCCAAGTACCTCAACAACCGCCTCACTTTCTACACGCCCACCCGCCAGCTGCGATCGACCAGCCTCGCCCTCGCCACCGTTCCACGCATTCGCAGAGCCACTGCCGGAGGAAGATCCTTCTCCTACCTGGCAGCCAAGACATGGAACTCCCTCCCCATCCACCTACGGCTGACCCAGGACCATCTCTCCTTCAGGAAGCAACTCAAGACCTGGCTTTTCGAGCAGTAACGGACCCCCCACCCCCCCAGCGTCTTGAGACCCTTGCGGGTGATCAGCACGCTATATAAATTGATTGATTGATTGATGCCACCAGCGGCTCTATTGGACGAGCTCCCCACCCTCGAGCCCCGATACCTGCCTAATACCCATAATCATTGAATTTTTGTATTTTTAAAGTGTCAGTGAGTACGCCGATATTTATACCACACACCTTAGCGCGAGTCGAGGTATTGCACAGGTTTTTCATGTGACACCCCTCACCTTTGCCACTCACCTTTCACTCGCCTGGTCCTGAAGAAAGCCCTCTAACTCCTTCCAGTGGGCTGAAACATGTAGACCGCTACACATAATCAACTTAACGGTAATAACCCCGAGTAGTTGCACCACACATATTTGTTTTTAGACATATCCTGAGCCGCCAACATTAAAATTAGAAGCAAGGATTCTCAGAGGATATATTTAATTGAAAAAAGTCACTTCTCATCAAACTTACGCACCAGCACCGCTGTAATCAGGCGTCGTAGCACAACCGGGAGGCATTCGGCCGCCCGGTTGGGACCCCAATGATGAAGCATGACACCAACCAGGTTGGTGTGTGAGGGTTCTTTTAAGAACACCTAATGGGTCCAAGTTCAGACTACACACAGTGATCAGACTTCACACACATAGTGGGTCCGTCCATATTGTTTATGGCTATTATCTTCGCCAAGATCTTTGCCTCGGCGTTCAGCACGGATATTGGCCTGTAGGAGGAACAGCACTCCGGGTATTTGCCCTGCTTTGGGAAGACCACTTCCATAGCCAAACTTTGGTCTTCCGGTAGGCTGCCCTGTTGCAGTGACTCTTCAAACATACTTAGCATATGTGGAGCGACCAAGGCTGCCACTCCTTTATATAGTTCTATAGGTATACCATTGAGCCCAGCTGCTTTCCCTGATTGGAGCGCACCAATGGCCTCAGAGATTTCCTCTCTTGTAATGTGCTTATCTAGTTCTTCCCTATCGTTTTGCGCAATCATGGGGAGTCGTACCTCCCTTAGTAGCTCAACACAGTCCTCCATTGTGTGGGTTGTGGTAGATTGATATGTCTGTTCATAGAAAGTCGCGAAGGCTTCAACTATACTTTCGCCTGTCACACAGGGTTCACCCTTCTTATTTTTTTTTTAATTCTTTTTATTAACCACACACATGCTTCAGTGAAAACATTGCAGTATACATACATAGTGGTTTGGCATACACAATTCCATAGCAGTATCCATAGTTTAAACCTCCAAGTGGCCCGCTTTCCCAACCAACATGACGTAGGGTACAACCAATCAATATGTTCCCTGAAGTGTCTAGAGCCCCCTGTTGTGTTGTTAAGTTTCCGTTCCTATGGTTCACCCAGGCCCCCATATCTTTTCCCATTTGCGTGGGCAGCCTCTGCTCTGCACCCTTCTTATTTTTAAACTCCAGTACCCTCTCTTTTTTTTTTCCTGCCATGCCAGTAGCTTCATCGCTTTATTACCTACCTCGTATATCCTCCTTTGGGTGGCCCTATTAAATTGATGGAGCAAGGACTCGTAGAAAAGAGACTTGCTCGGAAGCAATCCGCTCCTTTAACTCACAAGTTACTAAAATTGTTCGTGTAAAACGAATGCGCACCACATGAATACGCGGGTTAGTGAAACTTGCTTATGTGTTTACTAACGAGAGTAACATGAATGAAGGACTAAAACCACTTTAAACGGGAAAACTTTACTACGCATGCATCAACTGCATCTACGTAGTATAACGAGCTATCGCTTGGTGGGAAATTCTTGCGCATGAGCAGAAGGTACTAAAATGGCATCTTGAAGACTTGCGTGCAAGGCAACTGCTTAGCTGAAACAAAAACTAGATATTTTACAAATGCTAATGCGGGGAAAGTATTAATAAGAAAACGGGAATAGAGTAGAGATGGGTGGTATACAGTGAAACTATTTATTTGTGAAATTAATATTTTTCTTTTTGACTTTATCACTAGTGCGCATTTGGGCTTCCCTTGTATAACTGAAGTAGGCTGAGTAAAAGGAAGACTGCGCATGTCCATTGAAAGTTAACCCGGAATGATGACTTAGATGTTGAATGGGAGCCAAGGTTGCAAAGTATTCTACCCTGGGAACGGATGGTGAAAAGTTCAATGATGTGGACTTGTATTCAGACTGTTAACACAAATGTTGCAAATAAAACATGAATGCGTGTGTGAAATAAAGCTTTGAATAAAAATTAAGGGGATGGGTTTGTGAACAATGGTCGAACTGATTTAAATGACATGTAAGCATGGTGTGATGATCTTCCCCCCTTGCCTGACCAATTAGATTTTGTATTTTTAGCAAATTGAAACTTTAGTGGGTGGTACATGAAGAACGAAAGGTATAATTAAGATAGTTGTAGTTAGTTAGTCAGAACAGAGGCTATTGAGAGTTCAGGGAGTCCAGATGCTGTGAGCTTGGAGCGGGGAGATGCTGAGGCTGGGAGAGATGCTGTGAGATGCTGATGAAGAAGCCGAATGCAGAACCTTCTATCCTAATTTAATTAGGTTAGATAAGAAGATCGCTGAAGAATCTCGAGGAGGAAGCGAGTGTCAGAGAGGGGTGCGGCGCAACCATCTGTATTTTAGAGAGGTCAACAATCCTGTCCCAAATCCTGTCCTGAAGTCTTTGTCGCCTGACCTATCCCGGGCAACCCTTACCAGCCCTTTGGCCAGGGGGTTGGTCTTCACACCATTCTTGGTAACTATAAACTTTACGTTATTTGCAGATGTTCTTTTCTCTCTGTCCTCTTCTTTCTGAGCATTGATCATTGCATGAGTCCGAAGTATGTGTTTGATGACTAATCAATTGAATTTTCTCTCCGATGAATGATGGTGACTGTACTGTATTTTTTAAGCGGTTCACATGCATTTAATTTAGATAAAGGTTTTAAAACTTCCCGAGTCTGTGGTTATTTACTTTAAATGAATAAGTTAGAGTTAATGTTCATTATCACCATCAACTAGTTCAACTAATGGTCCATTGACCAGAGGAAATAACTTTTTTTATCATTGAAAGGTTAGTTAGGAGTATGAAATAACTAATACTAAAACATTGTGGAAATTATAAACTTTGACTCGATCGGTTTAATCAACTGAGTGTGTTTTATGGGCCCAGGTGAGTATATGGTAGTGGAGTATTTGTTGTTGGTGGTACACCACTGCATCAGTTTTCTGGTAGCAGAGTTATGGTTATTATTGACTAGTTTGGTGATAAATATTGATTTTTGATTTATGTTTAACAAAAGAGTTCGCGTCTTGTTTTATGTTGTCTGGAAAATCCCGGGGAAATGAATTACCGGTGGTGACAGAAGCCACACTGCAGTGAGGTTACTCGTCTGTTGGAATAATACTGAGAAGCTACGTAGGGCTGGCAGTATTAAACTAGGGACTGTTTTATATGAATGCAGAGTCTGAGTGATAGCAGAGGGTTCGCTGATGAAACTTTGGTCTTATTTCCCAGTAGGGGTAACACTGAATGAGTAACAGGTTCTCCTGAGCTTGAATGATGAGTAAACAGGGGTTTTACTCGCAGTAGGAGAAGGAGCAATTCTGAGACTCCAGAATAAGTCCAAAATCTATCTTTTATTTAGTGGAACAGACAGAGTAGCTAATGTTTTTATGTTGTTACTAACGGATTTCATTTTAAGAAAAATAAAGAAATACGTTTTCGTATTACCTTGTGAAGGGAGGGTCAGTCGCCGAAGTTGTGCTGACGTCACAGAGAGCCACTGGGATTGGTTGAAACAGCGGGTGTGAGACAGAAGCAGATTGTAAAGGGGGGTGTCATTAGTAAGGAGCAATACTGATGTCACAAAAGGCCGCACTGGCATTGGTCAGACCATAAGCGTGAGCCTGATTGGTTATTAGACAGAAGCCGCGCTAGTATTGGATAAACAAACAGCGCAAACCTGAGCTTTAATTGGCTATTAGATAGAAGCTTTGTTAGCATTGGTTAAGAAGAAATTTTATGTTGGATTCTGATTTGACTGCTAGTGTGAGTCGCACAGATAGAGTTCAAGGGTTTGCGGAATATTCTTTCATATATCGGTCATCTAGAATGTATGGAGAAAAGAAAAAAATGTCATTAATAAAGAAAATTAAGAATTTCTTTAAGAAAAATAAACCTGTGTTAACTAGAGAGGGGATTCCTATTCCGCCACCAAAAACACCTGCTTCATTTATGATGATGGAAAGAGGATATCATACTTGTGTATGGTTGGAGAATTGGATGGAATTTACAAAGGGTGATGGAGTTCTAGCTTTTCCAGAACATGGTACGTTTACTGGGAGAATTCTTCAGAGTTTAAGGATGAGAATGAATGATTTGGAACCAAGACCTAGGTTAACTCAGTATGAGGCTTTGGAAGAATGGGAGATTGAGTCATTTGAACGAGAGAAATGCATGAGTCACCTGAAGGTCAGATGAAGCAATGGAGAAGAGCTATGGTATCAGAAGGTTTATACCCAGTGTTAATGGCTGAGGAACAGTCGGGAAGCAAGTGTAAGGAGAGAACAAAACACATGAATGTGAGAGGATATGGTGAATCAGATGACGAATTGTTGCAGGAAATTCTAACTAAAAATCCTCCACCGTATCAAGAAGGTCCCAGTAGAGTTACACCAAGTGTACCGGTTATGGGAACACCCTTAATTCCTCACATTTTACATGATACATCAGTTAATAGGGTGGTTCAAGATAATGAGAGAGAAGCATTGAATAGAACTAGGGAGGAAGTAGTACAGAAAATAAGTCAACTGAATTTAAATACTGAAGCTTTGACAGTACCAGTGACTATAGGTCCTGTTATCCCATTATCTGGAGATAAATTTAGTTGCCCAAAACCTCAAGAAGTAACAATTCCTTTGAATAATCCCAGAAAAGAGGTAGTAATAACTCATGATCAGACTAGTGAGTGTGATTCAGTAATTTCATTAATGGACATTCCAAGTAGGGAACCTTTGACTGAAACTCCGAAGAGAGTTGCACCCGGAAATCCGAAAGAAAAAGGGTCTATGGTACCTTTAGGAACTAGAAGCCCGACAGCTGTCACTCCAGAAGATTTAGAAAGATGGGCACAGGCAATAGAAAAACGAAGCTCAACACCAAAGATCTTAGATATTTACAGATTGAAAGTGGAGTCGGAGGAAATGATAGCTGGAAATGTGGGAATAAAGAGGTTGAACCTTTACAATGATGAAGACTTGTTGTTTATATGCAGAAGTATAACCAGAAATGCAAAATTGTTTCAAGAGAAATTGACAGAGGTTGATTCATAGATTGGAATGGATATAGGGAGATCAAAGTTATTGCAGAAACCATATCGAGTGGAGTTTACTGACAATGATTTGGAGGATATGAATGTGTCTGGTAAAAGACTACAGATAAAAGAGTTAATGAACATTTTGCAGAAGTGGGGAGACATTGACAAGTGGAGGACTAGGTGGACAAGGAAAAAAGAGGAAGTACAAGCCAAGGAAGCATCATCTGCATTCTTACTAAAGGAATCAGAAAAGGCAGAGAGATTGTGTCCCATGAGAAATGTTCCTGGTGGTGGATATGTTCATGTTCCATGGAGCAAACACGATATTTTGTCATTTACAAACGATTTTCCTTGGTTGAGAGATAAACGCATTTAAAGGTACAAACAGGTTGAAAGATTTGTGAAGGTTTTGAAGGTTCTGTTGAAGGATCTGGATGGTTTGTTTGATAGTGTGGTACCTGCTGACTTCTGGACAGAGTGTAAGATCAGAGTTGATTGGCCAAGTGAGGAGTATGCTAGAGACTCGAAACCAGGAGCACCCTTAGAGGAGGTGATGAAATATCCCCAAGTGAGTCTGTACATGCATATTATGAGCGGTTGCTGCAAGTGTTTAAACAGTATAGTGGCTTTGAGAACATTGGTGATAAGGATATGGGACATTTTGTGTATCGGTTTGTGTATGGTCTGAAACCAGAGATTAGTCAGATGATTCAGCAGCACATGTTGTGCTGGCAAACGAAAATGATTGACGAAATCTTGAAGTATGCCAAGTATTGCGGAGATGATATTGCTGCAAGGCGTAGAAAGCTAAAAGAGAAAATGATGTGGGCACAAGTGAAATTGGCAGAACAGCAGGAAAATAAATTAAATACCCAGACTGATAATCAGGTGAAGGAGCAGAATCAGAATGATCAAGCGGCGAATGGTGGTAAAGTAAGAGGACGAATGAATAGAGAGGAAGCGAAGAAGAAATTTCCTTGTCATGCGTGCGGAACACTGGGACATTGGAAGAACGAGTGTAAGAATATTCAGAATAAACATGGGCCAAACCGAAATTTAAATCCACAGACGCAGAATGAAGTGATTATGAATCAACCGCAGCAGGTAGTTACTCCACAGTATCAGGTGCCACCAGCTCCTATGCCAAACTTTGTGAACACTCAAAAATACAGTGCGGACGCCGGATTTCACGGAGGAAGTGGTAAGAAAAATTCTGTGGTTACACAATATTTTTTACAGAATGATAATGACGAAGCGGACTATGTGCAATGACGGTGCCTAAGTGGGGAGGAAGAGGAGTGTGTGCTTGGCGCATCCTTGCCGGTAGATCAGTCAGGTCCATTTATTGATGGGAAAGTAGAAGGTAGTGATATCACTTTTCTATTGGATACTGGTGCTACCCGGTCTACTGTGAGAACAGCAGACATCCCAAACCTACCCCTCTCGGGAGAATCTATCCAAGTTGTAGGCGTGTTGAATCAACAGATTAGAACCCCAATCACAAAACCAATTGAAGTACATATTGGAAAATTTTAAAGACATGCATCGCTTTGTAGTTTCCGATTCCAGTCCAGTAAATCTGTTGGGAAGAGCTCTATTGTGCAAGATAAACTGCACAATCTACTGTACACCAGATGGTGTTGCTTTCCAAACCCCTGATGAAGACGTTGTATATAAAATGATGCTAGCTATGCAAGGTACTGAGGTAGATGAAATGTTTTCATTGATAACCGAAAATTAATTACCAGAAGAGTTGAGAACCACAGTAAATCCAAAAGTGTGGGATTTTACAGGAAAAGATATTGGGCTGATGTCAAATGTAGATCCAGTGAAAGTCATGGTGAATGAGGGTGCAGTTTATCCAAACACCCGACAGTACAACATGAGTCCAGAAGTGAAAGCAGGAGTTGCTCCAGAAATTGACCGAATGATTAAACAAGGCACTTTAAAGGAAATAATGGGTAGTCCTTGTAATTCGACAATAATGGGACTTAAAAAGCCTAGAGGACAATACAGGATAGTACAGGATTTGAGAAAGAATAACAAAATTGTAGTGCTTTGTTGCCCAGTAGTGCCAAATCCAGCAGTGATCCTTAATCAGATACCCTGGAATGCAGGCTGGTTTACAGTAATTGATTTATGCCAAGACTTTTTCTCTATTCCTTTGCACCCAGAAAGCGAATATTTATTTGCCTTTAGGTTCGAAGACCATGTCTTGGCCAGGTGCCGAGTTCCTCAAGGGTATACAGAGAGTCCTTCTGTGGAAATCGCAGAAATTACCATTAGCATAACTTGAAGCCATTTTGTTTGTGGCATCCATTTTCGTTAGCCATGTGCATTTTCCATCTTCACTGTTGCCTGCTTTTCTATTCTGCTTGAGTCATCAACTATAGTTAACTCCTTCAGTACTGAGCCAGAGCACTGCGCATGCTCAGAAAGGCCCATAGCTGCTAGAATGCACCTGTCTTAGACTGTAACTGTCAGGCTATTCCAACTGAAGTAAGCAGTACATCTCCCCTCTCACTTTGTTGACCAAGCAATTTCTGTATGCCCATGTTAGTCAATAACTATTCCTGTATATGCCTCCACCGCCTCTTTGAGTCTCCATGCTTACTCAGCTGTACACAGAGTATATAACACCCCTGGTTTCTGTATTCTATGGACTACCTCCTACAGTGGCCTAAGGGTACTGTATTGACGAAGTCCCACTCTTGAGAGGTTGATAAACTTATTTCTTTGATATTACAGCTTCCGTGCAAATCTCTTCTTTGTTGGTTTAAGAACCAGTGGACAGATAAGGGTGAACCCCTGCACCGGTGGGCCTCTTAAAAGGCTCATTTCCACACATCAATGTTTAATTAAATCCTGAAAAAGTGTCTGGAAACATTGGTCATGCTCAGAAATTCAGTCCTGGTTCAATACATTGATGACCTACCGGTGGCATCAAAATCACGAGAAAATTATGTCACTGACACAATTGCATTACTGAACCATTTGGCCGAAGGAGGACACGAGGTGTCTCAAGAGAAATTACAGTTTTGTCAACAAGAAGTTAGATATTTAAGGCACAAAATAGAAAGAGGAGTTAGAAAGGTGACCCCAGAGAGAATAAAAATAATCAAGCAAGTGAAATTGCCTCAGACACAAAAGTAGATGAGAATGTTTCTCGGAGTGGTTGGGCATTGTAGGCAGTGGATTATTGGGTTTTCCCTGCTGGCAAAACCATTGATTCAATTGACCCGGAAAAGAGCAAAAGATCCGAATGTCTGGAATGATGAGTGCGTGGTAGCGTTTGTGAAATTGAGAAATTGTCTGTGTGAGGCCCCTGCCTTAGGCATGCCTGATTATACGAAATAATTTGCACTGTTCTGTTGTAAGAGAGAAGGTTGTGCACTTTCAGTTTTGACTCAAAGGTATGGATTAAGCCAAAGTCCAGTAGCATATTTCTCTGCTACTCTGGATCCTGTGGCTTCAGCTTTACCTGGCTGCTTAAAAGCAGTAGCTGCTACTTGTATGAGTCTGGAGCAAAGTGAGTCAATTGTGATGGGCCATCCAGTTAAAGTTTACGTCCCACATTCAGTTGAGATTCTTTTAACAAGAACTCGAACACAGCACCTTACCGCTAGTTGGATGACTAAGTATGAGAGAGTGATTCTGGGAGCGGAAAATGTGACAGTAATAAGATGTACAATAATGAATCCTGCCACGTTATTGCCAGACCCATGTTGTGAAGAAGTGAAAGATGAAGTGGATCATGATTGTCTGTATGTGACTGAAATGTGTACCAAGCCCCATCCCGACATAAAAGAGGTGCCCTTCAAAGAGCCAGATCATGAACTATTTGTAGATGGGTCATGCATGAGAACAGAGGGAAGAGGACTTAGTGCAGCATGTGCTGTATGTAAAATCTCAGAGGTCATTGAAGCATCCTGTTTACTGAGAGTCAAGTCTGCACAAGTAGCTGAATTGGTGGCCTTAACAAAGGCATGCAAAATTGGGGAAAATTGGAGGATAACCATATTCACGGGCATGGTTTCGGGGTTGTGCATGACTTTGGCCAGCTCTGGATGCAGAGGGGATTTCTGACTTCTTCAGGATTTCCTGTAAGAAATAGCAAATATGTAAAGGTATTGTTGGAAGCAATACAATTGCTAAAAGAAATAGCAGTGGTGAAGTGTGCTGCTCACCAGTCAGGAAATAACTATGTGGCGGCAGGTAACAGATACGCTGACCAAATTGCTCAATATTGTGCAAGAAAAAACATAGCACTTAACAGAAATATTGTAAGAAATGAAATCAGCTGCCAACGTATGATTTTCTCAGCTCTAGAAACATGGGATGAGGTTAGACAGTTGCAGGATAAAGTCAAGGCAAATGAAAAGGAAATCTGGATAAAGTCAGGTTGTGAAAGAAGGACAGAAGATGATGTATGTGTATACACCGATGGCAGACCAGTCATGCCGGACTGTTTACTCTCTCAAATGGCAAGAACGTATCATGGGGACACACAGGTTGGTAGGGATGCAAAGATTAGGCTGTTCAAACAGAATTGGTACAATCCAAAATTCAGGGCAGTCACAGAGAGTCTTTGCCAAATATGCTTGATCTGTCAGCCGTTAAATCCAGCCAGGAAGACGGTGGTCAGTTGGGGAAAAATTGGAAAGGACCATTCACAAAACAACGGAATGAAGTATGTCCTTGTCATAGTGTGTTTGTTTTCTCGATGGGTGGAGGCATACCCCACTAGGAGAAATGATAGTCTTACAGTTGCTAAATTGCTGTTAAGAGAGGTGATTCCTCGTTTCAGTTTCCCAGTTGCTTTGGAATCAGATAGAGGACCTCATTTTAATAATGAAATAATTTGATTAATCTGTGAAGCATTCAATATTGAACAAAAACTGCACTGTGCATACCGTCCAGAGGCTTCTGGAGTGGTTGAGCAACAAAATGGCACAATCAAGTCAAGGTTAGGGAAAGTGTGTGCATCCACATCACTGAAATGGCCAGATGCATTGCCTCTTGTGTTGATGGGACTCCAAAGCACTCCTGACAGAAAAACAGTATTGAGTCCACATGAAATACTCATGGGAAGGGCAATGAGACAAGCATTTATTCCTGGACATAAATTGATAAATATAACTGATGATCTGGTATTGGACTATTGCAAAGGATTGGCTGACCTAGTGCGTTCTGTCTCTCACCAGGTTGGAGAAGACGCAGTTGCCAAGCAGCCAACACAGGCGCATGATTTAAATCCTGGAGACTGGGTGTTAGTGAAGAAACACACCAGAAAGGTAGGTGGGATAAACTACGTCAAGTCATACTGGTCACTACAACAGCAGTGAAGTGTGAAGGTTTACCCAATTGGATTCATGCCAGTCATACCAAAAGAGTTCCAGGCCCTACTGAAGAAGAATAGCAACTGAGAGAACCAGTTGAAACAGCTGAAGTTTGGAAATTCGAAGCATCTAGAGTGATAAATTCTGAAGTAATAGATGAGGAACAACCGAGCAGAAGTCAGGAGGGTTGGACACCAGTGATTGACGTACCTGAAGTTGTTATTCAAACGAGAAGAAGAACCAGATTAGAGAGACAGGAAAGTAGTGAGGATCAGATAGGTGTAGAAGAACACGCTCAGGAAGAAGGGAACAAAGCTACTCGAGACCCTGAGCAGGACCCGATAGGGAAAGAAGAAGATACCAGGCAAAGGCAAAGAGAACTATTCAAAGACCTACATATCACCATTTACCTTTAACATATGAAATATCATGTAGTGCTCTAGCAAGTCTGTTTTATGCAACGGGAAAACTTCAGTATTATTATTCAAACTTAGATGTAGTATTTTCAGAGCTTCCTATTTGAAAGAATATAAATCCAGTACTTAGTAGTCAAGATGCACAGTTCATGGGTGAATTTTTCTTAACAAAGAAATCAATAGATATAGTCAAAGCACACAAGAATAATTTAACATGTATATTACGTGAAGAAGAGCAGGTGTTTTTGAATTTAGTAGAGAGAAGGAGACATGATTTTCAAAAGAAAGCTGCTGAACAGAAAACCCATGTAAAGCTGAGTAAAGGGAAGACTGCGCATGTCCACTGAAAGTTAACCCGGAATGATGACTTAGATGTTGAATGGGAGCCAAGGTCGCAAAGTATTCTACCCGGGGAACGGATGGTGAAAATTTCAACGATGTGGACTTGTATTCAGACTGTTAACACAAATGTTGCAAATAAAACGTGAGTGCGTGTGTGAAATAAAACTTTGAATAAAAATTGAGGGGATGGGTTTGTGAACAATGGTCGAACTGATTTAGATGACATGTATGCATGGTGTGATGATCTTCCCCCCTTGCCTGACCAATTAGATCTCCTATTTGTAGGATATTGAAACTTTAGTGGGTGATACATGAAGACAGAAAGGTATAATTAAGATAGTTTTAGTTAGTTAGTTAGTCAGAACAGAGGCTGTTGAGAGTTCGGGGATTCCAGATGCTGTGAGCTTGGAGCGGGAGATGCTGAGGCTGGGAGGGATGCTGTGAGATGCTGATGAAGAATCCGAATGCCGAACCTTCTATCCTAATTTAATTGGGTTAGATAAGAAGATCGCAGAAGAATCTCGAGGAGGAAGAGAGTGTCAGAGAGGGGTGCGACACAACCGTCGGTATTCTAGATGGGTCAACTATCCTGTCCTGACTCCTGTCCTGAAGTCTTTGTCGCCTGACCTATCCCGGGGGACCCTTATCAGATCTTTGGCCAGGGGGTTGGTCTTCACACCATTCTTGGTAACTATAAACTTTACGTTATTTGCAGATGTTCTTTTCTCTTTGTACTCTCCTTTCTGAGCATTGATAATTGCATGAGTCCGAAGTATGTGTTTGATGACTAATCAATTGAATTTTCTCTCCTATTAATGATGGTGACTGTACTGTATTTTTGAAGTAGTTCACATGCATTTAATTTAGATAAAGGTTTGAAAACGTTTCGAGTATGTGGTTATCTACTTTAAATGAATAAGTTAGAGTTAGTGTTGATTATCACCATCAACTAGTTCAACTAATGGTCCATTGACCAGAGGAAATAACTTTTTGATCAGTGAAAGGTTAGTTAGGAGTATGAAATAACTTATCCTAAAACATTGTGGAAATTATAAACTTTGACTCCAGCGGTTTACTCACTTGAGTGTGTTTTATGGGCCCAGGTGAGTATATGGTAGTGGAGTATCTGTTGTTGTTGATACGCCGCTGCATCAGTATTTCCTTGCTTTCCTTCTGCCAGGTCTCTCATCTCCTTCTGCTTAAGCCGTATTTGATGACCCAGCAGTGGATCTGGGTCTGTCGGCTTTCTATTTGTACTCTCTAATTGCAGTAGTTCCTTCTCAAGGGCTTTATATTGTAATTATCTTTCCTTCTTCTCCCCCCTGACAGTGCTTATAATAAAACAATATTATCATTTTATTTTTAGTACTGCAGGCTGCAACTGGGAGCCAAGAGAGGGGCGTGGCCACCTACACTGACGCTGCAGTTGCAGAACCATTGAAGAGGGGGGATTGGTGGGCACTGCCAAGTGCTCATGATGGTTTGGCCGGCCCCATGCGCACTTGGCCTTTCTCCTCTGAGCTGTGTTGTACAGCTGGGTGCAGAAACCAACACAGGCTCCCAGTCTATGTCTGAGTACCGAACCGAGGTGTTCACACCAATCCCAGCACTGCTCACATGCTGGGAATGTCATGATTGGGAGCTGGCAGCCTGCGCAGTGTGCAGCAGGCTCCTGACAAGGACCCGAGGATGGGGAGCAAAGCAGCGGCAGTCGGAGCAGACAAGTCCAATTTTCTTTATTTATTATTCTTTTTGCTGTTTGTTTGTGTTCCCCCTTTCTGTGCCTCACCACTTCCCAATACGAGTGGCCGCTACTGGTCAGAAGCATAGTCTTGGTGGGTATCCACAATGGTAGTGTATGGGCGATAAAGTAGCCGGGGGAGGTAATTCATTTTAATGCTACTTATGCGGCCAAGCCAGGAGATCCAGAGTCTCACCCATCGATATAAATCTTTACCAAGCGCCTCTAACAACTGATGGAATATTGCTAGCATACAGAGTGCAGGTAGAATTTGTGAGCGTTATTTCCAGATAACGCAGAGAGGAAGCATCCCATTTAGCAAGCACATAAAGGGTGAAATGCAGAGGCACCGAATTTGGAAGTGGGACCAAGGCTCTAGTCCCGCCATATGCTTAAATATACTGTGATTCTGAGCAAATCACTCTTAATCTAGCTGTGCCAAAAAAAGAAAAATAATTTTTTCATTGTTTAATGTAATGTGGTGCTCATGTAAAGCACTATAAAGCCCCTGGGGCAAGTTCACACTATATAAAGCTACAAAATAAAGAAATCAGTTAAAAAAAAACATCTGGAGTTGTCTAACTCGTTTCAGAATGATCATTATCACAAACCATCATTGCTTTATTACATGAAGAGGCTGGCAATTTTACTCACATTCATTTACACCTAACACCTCTTCTCTGCTCCAAAATACCAAAACACTAACACATCGTTGGTATTGTTTTTCTAAAAAAAAATTGTATTAGCAATGCTGCCGAACAATCCCACTTTAAAATACCATGCTTCCGTATGCAGTAAAAGTAATGTGTAAATACAAATGTTCTTTTGATTGTCTTCTAGTTGCAGAAGTTGAATGGCCATAATGCTCTTTGGTACGGTTCTCACGCCTGACAACTTTTCGAGGTAACAAAATGAGGATGATAAATTGTGCATCTCTTAGGACAGCCTGGAAGTATTGTGAAGAAAGTGGGTATTTTGGGTGGACATCTTGTAACAATGTTTTTTAAAGCCTAGTACACAAATATCTCGGGTCAGAACTAGATATGCATTTATTTTATTTATTTATGCAGATTTGTATTGTACATGAGGAGTTACCCCTGGCGCTTGGTGGCAGACCTCACAGGCTAGCCTTTTAATTGAGCTCAAACATGTCATAGTTTGTAACCATTCTACGCCAACACAGGAGGGGAGACAACAAGGAATCAACCATCAGCGTCACACAAGTGCAGCTCTAGAACATAAGCATAACCCAATGCTTTACACAAAGTCAAGAGATTACAAACACACGAAATTGTGAGGTTGCAAAAAAATATATATTTTTGAACAACAAAGCAATCACATTTCAAAGTGGAATCCAATATAGAATACATTGGCTATAAAAAAACATATACATTATATCTACAAGTAGAAAGCAGGCAGGGGAAATTAAAAGTCACGGGGAACATAACAGCTAGACAAAGGTGGGAAGAGAAAGAGTTAGAGCTATGATTACAATCTAGTAGAATAGAAGTATCATTGGAAAAGGGAAGGCTTTAGCTGTTTCTTTAAAGTAACCAGAGAGGCGGTATAGCATACATTTGGGGGAGAGAATTGTAAGCTCGTATTTCACTCCATGAGAAGGACTGTACCATGGTTTGTACTATCCTGAAAGTCAGTGAGTCTATAAGCAGTATAACTGGGCTGGGAAGGTGTCTGAGCCCACCTGAACCTTTCAGCTTAGAGATGACATGCAAAGTACCTTTTGGGCATTCTATGCAGTCTGATAGGTTACCCTAACATCAATGGGTAATCAGCTTAACAATAGTAGTACACGAGTAATATGGTTGGATTTTTAGGTTCCTGTAGAAAATCAGGAAGCTGCATGCAGTACCGCTTTCAGGGGAGAGAGGCACACTCTGAGAAGGCCAAGCAAAAGAAAGTTACCATAGTTAAATCTTGAGAGAACTAATGATTGAGCTATTATCTTAATGTTTTGTTCTGGGATGGACTGGCACATCACCTGTAGTAGTTTTAGTTAATAGCAAACCCTCTTCTCCATCATATTGATCTGTGTTTGAAGGTTAAGATGCCTGTCAAAAATGAAACCAAAGAGCTTAGCACTATCAACAATGAATGGTTTACAATCTAAAACTTCACGAGTCAGCCATGTTTGGACTAGAAGTGTCGAGTGAGATGAGCAAGTAAAGAGAAATTCAGTCTTTAGAGAATTAATTTTCAGATGATGGAAAGTCATCCAGTATTAAACTTTTTGCAGAGTCTTGGCAAGGACTGAGACATTGTTGGGGCTGGAACATTAAGATAAAGAGGGGTTCAATATATATTGAAAAGTCATGAGGCCACAATAGAGCTTTGTTGGACCCTCTGGGTAAAAGAAACTGCACTGGAGAAGAAGTGTTCTATTTGTATCTGCTGGGTCCCGTCAAATTGGGGGTGAATGGAACTGAGGTGACAGCAATAGAGCTGGGGGGAATTCTGGTAAGTAGAATCGATCATGGGTGGAAGGAGGCAGTCATCACATGCTGTAGAAGGGGGCGAGGATAGGGCAGCTTGTAAGGTTAGGAGAGGATGGGTGCAATAGGAGTGAGCGGAGTGACCGGCTCAGTGTCTGGAGACATTATGTAGGTGGGTGATATCGGAGTAATGGGTGGGAGAGGAGGATTATTGTTACGAAGCCAAATGAGCTGGGGAATAGAGTCTCTGCAAGATTAAGCACAGGTTCAAGGTCACCTAAGTTCCCACCTCTAGGCAACCAGTGGATCAGTTCATGCAGTTCTTTAGCCTAAAAGAGTCTCATCAATAAAATTACGTATTGCGGCTTGACTTTGCTCATGTTTGCAGCTTCTCAGTTTCTGGAGGCCGTGCTTTGCTTTTATCTTCTCATCAGGTTCTGGTGTGAACCTGGGCTTCTATGGGAATTCACAAGGGCATGTTATCAAGCCTATTATCGCCGCTTTAGCGGCAGTTTCCTGCCGCTAAAGCGGCGCTAATGTTATCGCCGTTCCTTGATAATATGGCCCCAAGTACTCTGAGGAGCATTCAATTCTTTGGTCAAGAAGTCGGAAGTGAAACAAAGTGGGTTACCAGTTTTGTACTCATTTTCCTAACATGCACCCACCCAGGCTCTGGAACAAGTCTGAGGTCGTTTCCTTTCAATGCAATTTTCTAGCTATAGTGCAGACACAGCCTTTGTGGAAGGTGATGACTTTCACAGCAGGCGGTGATGATTTTGGCTCCAAGCAGGTGTATGCAAAACTTGCTATAATCAAGAAGAACTGACTGCCACTTAGAAGCCTTTAGTTTATGTCTATGGGAAACCAGTGTTTTTTTCTAGAAGACCCTCACCAGCAACCTAGTGGTTTTTAAAGAACCTCCTTTTCCCTCAATGGTCAAATCCAAGAATGCTAGTTTCCTTCTGTCTGCCGTGCTGGTAAAGCTTAGATAAGGGTCACGGCTATTCAACATGTGACGAACAAAGCAAGTGTGTCTTCTTGGCCTGTCCATATCATCAAGATGTCATCGATGAACCAGTGGCAATTTTTTTTTCTTCAGGATAGCCCATAAAAATCGCTAATCAGTGCGATGCACGCATGAGTGAAACATACTGTCACCACCACATAGATCGAGAAATGATCGAGCCTGACACTGCGTATGGCACACATGAGTGCATGTATTTCTCATGTTTAAGCAACTATAAGTTTATGTTTATGTGTTTTGCACCTTGTTTGTCCTTCCTTTACAGGTTTCGACGGCATAACCAGGAGGAAACTATTGGTTCACCTCCACTTTTTTCTTTCGCACCTTAGCGCGTGCGACACTTTTTTTTCACTATAATTGGCCAGGAACACCCTGACCAACACACATAATTCTTGCCACACCTTTCTCAACAGGTCCTGACGAAAGTCAGCACATTTTTAGAGACTGGCTGAAACATGTAGGCCTATTTCCAGGATATTAGATTCATACAATAAAACTTTACACATATCCACATCCTCTTATTTTAATCCTGCCATAGGGCCCACCATTGAATTCAATTCCATCAAGGGACGCGATAGACTGTTATAACATCAATTTCACCACACCACATTAAGAAAAAACGCTCTGCTGTAATTCAGGCGTGGTAGCACACCCATGGTGCACTCTGCACTTTGGGTGGGACCCAATGATGAAGCATGCCACCAATTAGGTTGGTGGGTGAGGGTCTTCTAGAAAAACCCACTGGTTTCCCATAGACATATACTAGAGGCTTCTAGGTGGGAGCCAGTTCTTCTTGATTATAGTGATTTCCACGGGGGAAATGAACTAGCTCCCCTTTTTCATTGTTCCTCTCTCTCCCATTGATCTACAGAACGTATGCAAAACTTGGACATAGTGCAGAGTGCAGCCTATGCACCCAGCTGTCACCAACGTTCCTGAAGTAGCAATCAGGGACAAGAGGGCAGGCCTTTCCTGGGTGCTTCCGCACCTTTAACAACAGAATCAGCTAGCTCAACTCCCCCAACCCCATCTACCAAATGTGCTCTGGAAAATCTAATCAGCAATCTCCTGCTAAAACGTCTTTGAAGAATGTCTAAGAAAAGCCCTGCTTTTAACCTCTCTTACTCCAGTGTCTGGCTTCAGGAAGGCATGCAGAACATGCCCACTGTCTGGAGAATATGTACCAACCTTCCTTCTTGTGCCATGCTAAAACAAGGCCATCCAGAGAAGATTCCATTGGTTCCTGCAGGTATATCCATATTGCACACAATTTTACTGTCATGTGTATGCCACACATGCACACTGTACACATGCATTTGTCACGCACCAAGGATGTCAGCTCAAAGGTGTAGGTGCTACATTGAAGTGAATCATTAAGAGTTATGTTAGTAAGCCACACTCCTTTCTGATGTAGAAAAAAAGACTGAAATGAATGAATGAAATTAGTTTTACAAAATGTGCGCCTACCCGTAAGTGTCATAGCACTGGGAAAAAAAAACTAGCCGGACAAAAGAGCAAGCAAGTCATGAAGACGCAACATGACTCTAGCAGCAGCTTATTCAACAACTTTGGTAAACAGCCAGGTCTTCAGCTGCTTCCTAAATTGCATCTGGGAGGATTGACATCCCAGCATAAGAGGTAGTACATTTCATCATTTTCCTGCACAAATGGAAAAAGCCCTAACACCCCCTCCCCCCCACCCCCCATCTTGCTTTGTTTGATCTGGGAATGCTAACTAAATAACAAAGCGCAAGGAACTGGATCTAAGGTTCCTGCTTGACTTGTATCAGGAGAATCTATCCTGCAAGTACTTGGTGCCAGTCCGATGAAGGGCCTTGTGGACCATGCACATGGCCTTAAAAACAATCCTTTTTCTCACTGGGAGCCAGTGAAGACTCTGCAATGATTCAGATCCGGAAATAAATGTAGGGATTTTAAACAGCAGTCTCACCGCTGCATTTTGCAAAACCTGCAGTTTCTTTACCACACATTTCTGGGCACTTAAAGACGGAGCATTACATTAACCCAGCTTAGAGAAAATAAGAGCTGATAAAACTGTTTTTCTAGAGGTCAAGGAGAATAAATGGAAAACATTTTTTCAGGATTTCAACACAAAAAAGCCTGATGAGGTACTAGAGTTTATTTGCTCCGAAAAAGATAATTCAGTGTTGAAAATGACTCCCAAATTTCTAACTTTCTGGACTGGAGTTGGTAGTTTACCTAGGCTCGACGGCAACCATGAGTCATTTCAGAACGTGGTCTCCTTTTCGAAAAACTGCACCTCTGTTTTGTCTGTATTCAATTTCAGACAATTATTCTGCATTCACAATGTCACTTGGAACATGCAATTACAGAAGTTTCTAGCCTCCTTATTTACGTCCGATGAGACAGAAACCACTATCTGCGTATCATCGGTGTAAGAGAACACAGCTAAACCATGGCTTTGAATGAGCCTGATGAGGGGGCTAACCTAAACATTAAACAATGTGGGGCTGAGGGAGGACCCCTGGGGAACACCACAAGACAAGGAGAACGGTGACGAACTTGCATCCCCCAGCACCGCCCGTTGCTGCCTATTACTCAGAAATTAGCTCAGCAAGCTCAGAGGCGAGCTTCTGAAACCAAGCGGATGGAAATGTTTTATAAGGAGTGAATGGTGAACCGTGTCAAAAGCGGCAGAAAGATCCAATAAAATCAGTGCCACTTTTCCACCCTTATCAATTGCCATTGTAAGTTCCTCAGAGGCTGCTACCAAGGCAGATTCAGTGCAATGATTTGCTCTAAAGCCAAACTGTGAAAGGTTGAGCAGCAAGTTAGCATCCAGAAAAGCTAGCATCTTCTCATTCAATGATTTCTTAAGAAGTTTAGCCGGGAAAGGTAGGGGGGATATAGGCCTGTAGTTTTCCTTCTTCATTGTATCCAAGGAAGGTTTCTTTATCAGTGACAGAATAGAAGCCTTTTTCCATATATTCGGAAATTGCCCTGTAATCAATATTTCATTGAAAAGTTACATAAGCGGGCCGTCAACAACATTGGCGACTTGCTTAAGAACCTGTGGTGAACAAGGATCCGATGGAGCACCGGATTTTAAAAATTTGATGGAACTAATTATATTTTCCTTAGTGAAAGGAGGAAAACTACAAAATTGTGGGTACCCTGAATGAATGACAGTATTCCGTAGGTCAGGTTCCTGCACGTGAGTTGAGATATCACCTGCACTTAATGTGTTTGGGGATGGTGAACATTTTTGGTAAATAGAGTTGACTTTAGACTGGAAAAAGGTTGCCAACTTATTGCAGAATGCTTCGTCTGGACTAAAAGAACAATCATTGTCCATTTTGAAAGAGATTTAACAGTTTTAAAGAGTTCTCTGCTTATTCTTTCAGAGAAGAATTTCGTTTTGGCTGTTTTTATTAAGCCCTTATATTGTTTCAGTAGTTCTTTATATTTGACCCTTTCGTTTGGACAATAGTCCTTCCTTCATAGACGCTCTTGCAGCCTGCATTTCCCTTGGAAAGCCTTTAATTCTGATGAAAACTAAGAAGCTGAAGGATGCTCCCTGTAGCTTTTTACTGATTATTCAGGCACCAGTTTCAATGTAGCTGAATTTAATTAATGAGTACAATTCACCGCCTCATGATTCAGGATGCCGTCTGTGACTGGGTGGGTATTGGAAAGAGTGTCTCTCAGTTCACGAATGTTAAGCTTTTTCCAGGGCCGTTAATGTATGCTTCTAAATTTATTGTTGTACATATTGTTGTATAAGGGAACCCTTAGTGCAAAACAAATGGGCTTATGATCCGACCATACTACTGGCAAAACCTCTACTTTTAGCTTCAGGCTATTAGAGAATATTCACTCCATAGAATGGTTGGCAAGGTGAGTGGGTTCTATTATTAACTGATTTAATTTAAAACTCCTAAGGGTATCAGACAAATTATTTGTGTCTGATTTATTCAGCAGCTCCAAGTGGAAATTAAATTCACCCACTAGCGTAAAACTAGGATAGTTTATGCAAGAGTCCATGAAGTCCTGTATTTTATCAATCAAATTAGCCCTTGCATCTGGGGGACGATAAATCAATAGGCCCTGGAAAGTGAACCTCTTATTCAGTTTTAGGGCAAGACTAGGAATTCTATTCCTAAGTATTTTTGGGGAAGAAAATAAGAGCCTGGAGTCCACGAGAAATAATGTTTGTATCTTCAATTGGGATGAAGTACAGCACAAGAAGCGGAAGATACAAATATATGCTGATAGAAAGGAGGTGAGCCAACTCCGTATGCCGTCACCATCATGCCAACAACCCAGGAAACAAAAGAAGTCCCATGTAATTAAAGAGGATACACTTGGTGCTTCCCTCCAGGTCACAGAACCATTTCTAGACATCACCAAGGATTGGCCTAGAACAGAATGATCATTTGGTAAGTAAAAACCAGCATATCATATTAATATGCAGCAGGCTCACTCACTTTTGGAAACATGTCTGAGTACCATCCAGGGGACATTCCCATCACAACTTGCAAATGAAATGACAACCTTATGTGTAAGGAGAAGAAATATCATTTTTACCAGCCTGTATTGAAGTTTTATGAACACATTTTCTCCCACGATGACATGTGGCCTGATTCAGAGAAGGTAGAGCCCCTGACATTGGCACCACAACCTTATAGTCCTGTTGTTCATTAATGGACCTGGCCAGAAATTGTGTTTCCATCCTGGGGAATCTTATAAAGAAAATAAAGCATATGGTCTTAGGAATGTTGGGACACTTTTGCTGACATTGAGTCAAGCATCACAGAACACAGAAACTAACTGTATGCCTTACTTTTGCTCCAAGCTGCTTTCTGAGGTCATCGTTGATGGCTCTCTGGTTGAACCGGGAAACATATTGACTCAATATGACTCCAGCCCAGACTCACTCCAATCATCATTGCTTATGCCAGCGTAAGCATTATACGTCATACTCGGAGGCGGAGAAAGAGAGTGTGGTTGTTGTCCATGTCTGAGACTATTTCATATTGCTTATACATGGTGAGCTTTCCACAATTGTTATTGATCACCGAGCTCTTGCCACCATCTTTGGCTACCAGAAGCAAAGATGCCTTCTCACATAAAAGTTGAATCCCTCAAATTCCAGGGCTATTGTTTCCACATAGTGCAAGACAATCCTGCGGGCTTTTTCCCGAGGTTCAATGTGCCTTCCACGGAGTCAAAACACTGTATTGCAGAACACTTTCAATATTTTGTGACTCAAGTCTCCATTCTAGCCATGATTGAGAGTGACATCATCAAGGCCCCCCATCAAAGGAATGGATGCTGACTGCCATAACCTATCTCATCCAAACTTACTGCTGTAAGAACCTCGACAGATTCAAGAAAACTTACATGTGGCATGTCCTCATGGAGCTGTGGCATTCTGACATGTATCAGGGAACCTTGTATGTCACAGAAAATGGCCGCTTCAAAGAGGAACGCTCCTGGCCATCTTTTTTTAATTTTTTTTTTAAAGAAACCTTTATTTTACAATAAAATACATACAAGGGCCTACAACCACCAAGGCCGGCCGCTACAGAGCCCGAGGGCCCGCAATGCAACGCCACACATTCCAATGAGCACATGCAACAGGCCGTGGCCATAGGCCAAGAGCAATCGAAAAAAAAAACAGTTTCATTTTTTTTTTTTTTAATACAAAACACACTCAAGGCAATGAGAGTCCGAAATAGCAGCGTGCGCTACCCAGGACGGGGGACAATGGACAGTGTCTAAAGCAGTTCTTGACAGGAAGTGGCAGCGGGGGGCAACGGGGAGACAAAGCATGGAACACACCTCACACAATCCCGCAGAATGTGTGGCTAGGGGGACAAAGCAGTATCGACCTCTAACGGCAGAGGCGGGGTGCAGATATGTCCACGATATAAGTTCCATGGACCCCATACCTTAGTCCATTTCCCAGGCTTGCCTCTCGCCACATACACCGTCTTTTCCCTAAACATACACCAGTCCATATTCTCCTTCCATACCGCGACCGTGGGCGGCCTCGGGGATCCCCACAGCTGTGCGATGTTGCGCTTAGCCACCATGTACCCCAAGGTCACCCACTGCGTCTGTGCCACATTATAGTCATTCGGTTCCCAGACATTCAACAAACACCTCCTAGCCTCTGGCAACAGAGCAACGTGCGTGACCTCCTCCATTACAGCGTGGATACCGCTCCAAAATCGCACAACCTCCAAACATTCCCATAGGATATGAAGAAAGGTACCCGACAGGCCACATCCACGCTTACACATGCCATCCATCGAGTAACCCATACGTAGCAAACCGGGCCCTGTGACATACACTCTGTGGAGGATCTTCAGCTGTACGAATCGTAAGCGGGCCGGGATCGCCACCTCTTACGGGGATGCCACCGCCGTCACCCAATCCTCATCGTCCTGTTCCAAGCCGTCGCCCGTCCATGCCTCCCGCAGACGAATTAGCAAGTCTGCGCGATCATTAATAAGTTTTTTGTAGATCAGAGAAATAGTGCTGTCGGGCACATAGCCATCCAACACTCTATCCTCCAGCGGGGAATATTCGGGGATAGCAGCAGCGTCCGGAAAGACCGAACACAGCGCATGGTAGACTTGTGCATACCGGAAGTACTCTCTATCATTTAATTTGTATTCAGATTTAAGCATTTCAAACGTTTTAAAAGACCCCTTCGCCCAAAGGTCGCCCACCTTACATATACCAATCATATCCCATTTCTCAAAGCCTTTCGTTTTCCACAAGCAACCCAGCCGCTCGGAGGCATACAACGGCGTCGCCCGAGTCAAGCGACCCCTCCACCCCATCGCAGCACTCGCCGCATGCCACACACACACCGCAACCTGCGTGGGTCCTGTCAATCGTGCATCCGGGGTCACCGAATACAGCGCCCTATTATAATCCCCACCCGGGAGTAGTAATTTATCCATCTCGAAGGCCGGATTCAAGGCGGGACCATATATCCCGTGGTTCACCGCCGCCAATTGAGACGCCCAGTAGTATCTTTTAATATCGGGGAGGGCGACCCCCCCATCATACCAAGGGAGCGTCAACTTGGCAAGAGCGATCCGCGGCCGCCCGTCCCAAAACAGTTGGCGCTGAAGACCCTCCACCTCACGGAAATAACGGGCTGGCACGACATCTAGAGTATTTTCCAAAGCGTACAGGAAGCGAGGTAGCGACATCATTTTAAACAATGCCGTCCGTCCGAGCTGCGAAAGCGGAAGTCGTCGCCACCTCGCGACGTCGGCCTTCAATCGCCGGAGGGGAGGGAGAAGGTTCCGCTCATAGCGGACCGCGGGATCCAGAGAGATAAAGATTCCCAAATATTTGAACCCCAGTGTAGCAATCTGGATTGGGCAATCCCGCGGCAGAAGGGGGGCCTCACCCGAGAGGACGTAAACACATGACTTGGTCCAGTTGATGACCAGGCCAGAGTTGTGACCAAAGGAATTCAATACGTCCACCAGTACAATTAACGACTGTCGGGGAGAGGTGAGATACAGAAGGATATCATCCGCGTAAAGGGAGACACGGTCCTCAAACTCCGGCGTCCATCTAATGCCCCGCAGCGACGGCTCCCAACGCAACCAGGCGGCGAGAGGCTCCAAAGAAAGTGCAAAGAGAAGGGGTGATAACGGACAACCCTGCCGCGTGCCTCTCCCCAGTGCGAGAGGAGCCGACACCCTACCATTCACCACAACCTGAGCCAGTGGGTCAGCATATAGTAATTTTACCCAACCAATAAACTCAGGGCCGAACCCGAATTTCGCCAACACGGCCCAAATATACGGCCACTCCAAAGTGTCGAACGCCATAGTAGCATCTAAAGATGCCAAGATGGCCGGCTCACGTATGAACTCCGCCCTAGCAAGCACGCCGTGCAACCGCCTCAAATTCAGGGCGGTATTCCGATGGGGTATAAAACCGGACTGATCCTGATGAATCAAGTCGCCCATGACCCGGGCCAGCCGATTAGCCAATACCTTAGCCAGAATTTTGGGTTCTGCATTCAACAGCGAAATGGGCCTATAGGAGGCGCAGCGGTCTCGCGGCTTCCCCTCTTTATGTATCACAACTATGGTGGCGAGACGTTGGTCAGGGGGGAGGAAGCCCGCCGCACGTGCCGCGAAAAACATGTCCCGAAGATACGGCGCTATCTTATCGGGACGCAACTTATATAGTTCAATGGGAAGACCATTAGGACCCACAGCCTTACCAGACGCGATCGAGCGAGTGGCCAAAGCGATCTCATCTGACGACAACTTCGCCTCCATCAATATTGCATCAGCCTCCGATAGGGTTGGCAATGCAATGTCTCTAAGCAACAGATGAGAATCCTCCTCCGAACGCACAGAAACCGGAGAGTATACCCCGCGGAAATAATCCGCGAAGCAGTCAACAATCTCCACAGGGTCAGTCACACGCACTCCATCCATTCTCTCCACAACGGGCACCACCCTGCTCGCTCTCTCCTTCTTATCCAACCAAGCAATCAACTTTCCGGCCTTGTCCCCCACATCATACAATCGTCCTTGCTGCTCTCTACTCATCTCTTTAGCGGCATCCGTGACTAGCGCTCTATAATCTGATTGTTTGAGGCCGAGAACGTGCAATTTCTCATCAGTAACACCCCGCTCCAAGTCCTCCTCCATTTCAGCTATTTCAGTTTCCAGGCGAACCACCTCTGCTCTCCCGCATCTCTTAGCATGGGAGATAAGTGACAAGGCCTGCCCCCTGATCACCACTTTGTAACCCTCCCATAGGGAGACAGCCGACGACACCGACCCCACATTATCATTGAAGTAGTGATCGGTGGACTTGACCAGTTCCGCGCGGATCTTAGGGTTACGCAAATACCAGGAGTTAATGGGCGCTACTCTCCCCTCTGCCCCGGGGACAACCTTCAGTTGCAACCATATAGGGGAATGGTCAGAAATACCTCGTGCCAAATGACGCACCTCCCCAATCATCCCAGCCTGGACCGCCGGCATAAGCATATAATCAAGTCTCGAGAGACTCCCACGGGCCCCCGAGTGAAAGGTGTACTGCGCCTGTCCCGGGTGCATCAACCTCCAGCAATCTACAAGTCCCATAGTGTCCAGAAAGCCACCCAACCAGGCCTGGGCCCTAGGGAGATCCCTGGGGGGGCGACGGTCCTCCAACCCGGATACAACAGCGTTGAAATCACCCCCCAACACCAGAATCCCCCCAGGGAGTCCCAGGACCAGACGCCCCAAATCAGCAAATGTAGCCGTCTGCAACCCCGGAGGCACATAAACAGCAACGAACGAAACAGTCCTACCCTCCCATCTCCCCACCAGTGCCACATAGCGCCCCCTATCATTGTGAAGCACCTCGTCCACCTCCAATGGGAGAGAGGTCCGAACCAAAATACCCACTCCCCTAGAGCCAGAAGTGAAACCAGAGTGAGCGGCAAGGCGATAGCCCCTCCTATTTAGGGCATGGAAGGAGTTACCAATCAAATGTGTCTCCTGCAGGAAAACAATGTCGGGCGAAATCCGTTTCAAAAACTGCAACACCACCCCGCGCTTGATCCTGTCCCCCACACCCCCCCTCCCCCACAATCCCCAAACCACAACTCCCCCCTCCCTGCACCCCTGCATGAGCCCAAACAGCCCCCACAACTCACAGTGTGCCTGTCGCCCTAAAATATACCACAAAAAGAACCCCAGAAGGAGGAAAAGGCCCCAATAAGCTCCCCACCACCTCCAGGCATTTGAAGGGCATAGTGTCCCAAACTACAGTCCAGTTGAGCCAAGGTACAAGACGTCACCAGTCCAGTCCATCTCCAGGGACCAAGGTCTAGTCCTGCTGCACCAAACCCTCTCCGCTCTCCGCCATCTGACCGTCCCGATCCTGTCCCCGAGGCAGGGCATCCAACCAGTCTCCAACCGCCTCCGGCCGGTCGAAGAAGTGTGAGCGACCCCGGAACTCAACCCGCAACCTGGCCGGGAATAACATTGCATATTTCAGCTCCATGTCCCTCAAGCGCCGTTTGACGCCCAAAAATCCCAGCCGTTGTTTTTGGACCGCTTGCGTGAAGTCCGGGTAAAAACTGACATTAGAGTTCTCAAACTTCAGCGGCCCGGCCACCCTCGACGCCTGTAGAATAGCATCCCTATCCCGAAAGTTAAAGAGTTGGGCGATTATAGGCCGCGGGGGAGCACCCACTTTGGGCGCACCACCCGGAATCCTGTGGGCCCGCTCCACCGCGAAGAACTTGCTCAGTCCCTTGGGCGCGAGGCGATTAATCACCAGATCCTCCACAAAAAGGTCGGTAGCAGAGTCCTCCGATCTTTCCGGCACTCCGATGATACGAACGTTGTTCCGTCTAGCCCTGCTTTCGGAGTCCTCAAGTCGACGGTCCGTCTGGTCACTGGCTAGCCGCAACCTACGGACCTCCGTCTGCAGGGCCGCTACGTCCACGGTTAGGCTCGACGCAGCTTGAGCCAAAGAGTCGACCCGCTCGTTAGTTTTGGACAGGTCTGCCCTGACCAGATTCACATCGATCAAGACCGCGTCCAATTTATGAGCCAGGGTATCAAACTGCTGACCCACAGCAGCCTTCATCTCCTCAATGGCGCCCATAACGTCCAGCAAGGTCAATTCTTACGAAGGGCCCGAGGTCTCTTTGGACCTCTCAGGCGACTTATGCGAGCCGCTAGGCGATCCCTTAGACTGCGCATAACGATCCATGTTATTGACCTGAGTATAGGCTCCCCTCCGGGTTGACTTGGGTTTCGACTTGTCTCCGTCTAGTCTCGCCGCCATCGTCCGGAGGCCACCAAAGTTGGCACCCGCCAGCACCAGGAACAAGGACCAGGTAGCAAGTGAACACAGCCGTCACAGACGGGAAGCCCGAGTATAGTCCGAGAGTCAGGCCAGACACTCCGCCATCCGCGCCCCTCTGAAGCACCAAAGTCCCTCAGCCGATATCAGAATAGAAGCTTGAAATTGAAAGTGAAAGTGCGGGGTACGCGGCAGATCGAGCACACTCTGCCGCTTTTGTTCACTTCGTACCCGGGCACCTCACCAACTCGAGATCGGGACCAAGGCAAGAGCAGGCCGCAAACTTCGGAGCGCAACCATTCCGGTTCCCGGCGTCTGATCCGAATTTGGAAAACGGGTGGCACCTCAGCGCAAGTTCATCAGCAAAAGCCCGTCAAATAAATCAGGATTAAGTCAGGATAGACGTGGGAGGTTGCGGAGGCCCTCGAGAGCTGTAAGCCTACGCGGCCATCTTGGTTGCGCGCTAGGCTCCTCCCCCGTTCCTGGCCATCTTGATGACTGAAGATTGTGGATGTAGCACACAAAGCCCATTGCAATAGAAGGTATAGTTCTTCTTTCTAGATGAACTGATAGAGGAGACTCCGAGTTTCTATGATGTACCTCAAAGTCTCAACAAGCAGATCCCAGCCAAGCAACTGTTAGAGACTCCACCACCACAGGGTATCTGGGAATTCATGGCTGTTGACTTCTTTGGGCTAATTATGGCTGGAAAGCACTTACAAGTTGCCATTGAGTACTTGATTTTTTGTAATAGGTGCTGGCAGCTGTCAATACATAGGCAAATAATGTGGTCCCTGACCCTAATATGATATTCTCTGCACATGGCTGTCCTGAATTTGTGAGGACTGACTGGTCTTTCATCACATTTTTGTGGCGTCGAGCTAATTAATATTAACTTGGACGTGATATGCCCACGCTGAAGAAAGCTGTTCAAAATGCCACATTAAACCATCCTCCACTTGGAATCAGCATATAAAGTGGCGTACAAATAGCATTGAGACCCAAGTAGACTACATCAGATGTATCCCTCTGTCCAGGCCTCTCCTGGCGCTGCAACCAAGAAATGGGCAAGTTTTACATGTATAGTGGTCCTGCATGCTCATCCAAATTTGCTTTGTGCTGGAACCTCGCCTCCTTGAGTCCCTTAGCGTCAAGGAGTCGTTTCATGGTTGGAACATGGGCGTTCCCGTGCAACCACCCATGCTTTCTGACGTAAAACCTTCTTAACCAAAAATCTGAGACAGGGTTTTACGTCAAAAATGAATACCACTTGAAAGCAGGCGTTAAAAGGAGAAATGTTTTCATTTCCGTCCTTGTATGTGTGCTGTACTGTACAGCACACATACAAAGTAGGAAAAGTTGTCTAGGCATAGCATTTTGTACTGGAAGGAACTCCTTCAGTTACAGTACAATGCCTATGCTAGATTTATGCATACATCCTTGCACTATGGTGCAAATGTGTGTCCGGGCTCTCAGCAGCAAAGTTTAACGCCGGTGATAGAGAGAAGGGAAGAAAGAGCCATACCTCTGTAGATATGGTGCTCTACTGCTCGCTCCTTCTCACTCAACCCAGCACCGCATTTTTAACTGCTGCTTTGCGTTGCTTTTGCGAGAATTTTTGTAAATCTTTCCCTTCGTCTTAATTTCTGATCCTTTTCCTTTCACTTTTGCTGTTGTGTTTTTTTGCTGAAAGCATGTTCGGGTTGAGGGAATGTGATTACTACTCTTCTTATGTCTTGTTCTTTGTACATGCTGTATGGGTCCACCACTAACAATAATTACTAGCAGCCACCGGGCCTGTTATAGTAGTTTTTGCTCGTTTCATGATTCATTGCAAAGTTGCTCAGTTACATTGTCATTAAAACCTAACAATAAAATCTGCAACAAAATGCCTCACTAATACAAACGAGGATTTGTCACATTTTCTCTTAAATGTTGAGGGACTATGGAATGGATACACACCTCACGGCACCAAGGCCAAATCCATTTCTGAATATTTTTGGGAGGAAAATAAGAGCTTGGAGCTCACAAGAAACAATTCTTGACACTTCATTCGGTTCGAAGTGTGGCACAACAAAAGGAAGATGATAACATATACAGATAAGCATTTGCAATGCAACAGGTCTCGCAGTTGCGAGAGTTTAAGCTATTAGTATTGTAAATGGCAATGTCTTATATTTTTGTTTCAAAACCCAAAACATACATAAAAGGCATTGTCATTTACAATGCCATTAGCTCAAACTGTGAGATGGATTAAGCCACGCCCTATTTACAACACTAAGTTAGCATAAACAAGATCATTTTTAGCAAGCAAGCTTGTCGTTTCTGCTGCGCTGCACACAACACTGTTGTTATGTGTTATTCATTTTAGAAATGCTGACTCGACTTTGCCTTACAGGATAACAAACTGTTGTTTCACATTCTTAACCGTGAAATGTGCCCTTGGTCTGTACATCATGCTGGAACCTAGTACACTCCTGAGGCGGAAGCCGGGAGCTTTACGAGGCTGCTATTTTAAACATTGTATTGTCACTAATAATCTTGTATTTTAAACATTGCACTGTCTCCTGGCATACTTTGGACCACAGTGGTGAAACCCCTCACTCACCTCACAGCGGATTTAACGCTGGGTGTAGGATCGAGCGAGGACGCAAACAAGATCGCCATTTCCAACGAGGCGCGAGGCGACGCCCACTCTGAGGCCACGCCCCCCGCCCGCACAGAGTATATAAACACTGATTGAGAGTGTTTTTACCTGGAACCTAGTACACTCCTGAGGCGGAAGCCGGGAGCTTTACGAGGCTGCTATTTTAAACATTGTATTGTCACTAATAATCTTGTATTTTAAACATTGCACTGTCTCCTGGCATACTTTGGACTACAGTGGTGAAACCCCTCACTCACCTCACAGCGGATTTAACGCTGGGTGTAGGATCGAGCGAGGACGCAAACAAGATCGCCATTTCCAACGAGGCGCGAGGCGACGCCCACTCCGAGGCCACGCCCCCCGCCCGCACAGAGTATATAAACACTGATTGAGAGTGTTTTTACCTGGAACCTAGTACACTCCTGAGGCGGAAGCCGGGAGCTTTACGAGGCTGCTATTTTAAACATTGTATTGCCACTAATAATCTTGTATTTTAAACATTGCACTGTCTCCTGGCATACTTTGGACCACAGTGGTGAAACCCCTCACTCACCTCACAGCGGATTTAACGCTGGGTGTAGGATCGAGCGAGGACGCAAACGAGATCGCCATTTCCAACGAGGCGCGAGGCGACGCCCACTCCGAGGCCACGCCCCCCGCCCGCACAGAGTATATAAACACTGATTGAGAGTGTTTTTACCTGGAACCTAGTACACTCCTGAGGCGGAAGCCGGGAGCTTTACGAGGCTGCTATTTTAAACATTGTATTGTCACTAATAATCTTGTATTTTAAACATTGCACTGTCTCCTGGCATACTTTGGACCACAGTGGTGAAACCCCTCACTCACCTCACAGCGGATTTAACGCTGGGTGTAGGATCGAGCGAGGACGCAAACAAGATCGCCATTTCCAACGAGGCGCGAGGCGACGCCCACTCCGAGGCCACGCCCCCCGCCCTCTTTTGCCCCCTCAAATAATGTGCAACTACCGTACGCGCAGCGGACGGGCGCAGCGGGCGCGCCGTATGCGCGCCGAAGGCGTGCCTAGGGCAAGCCCGTCTTCGCCCGTCCTCGCCAAGTCATCGCCTCTCGCCATTCACCCTGCCCAACAAATACTGACGTCCTATCACTATGACAAAGATCATCTCCTTTCACTCAACCTAGGCCAACGCTGTGACAAGTTTGAGGGTTACATTGGTCAGACTGCTCTTCAGTGTAACTCCTGTAACTTACACACCCCTGAGCCACAACCTACCCGATACAAAGCCACTAGAAGGAACCAAACTGCGCTCATTATTTCCCAGCTAAATGTCCGGTCCCTGGTCAAACACCATGCGGAGGTTAAAACTCTACTAGAAGACGAAAACCCAGACATTATGTTCCTGAGTGAAACCTGGCTCAAGGACGAACTGACCAGCATCCCGAACCTAACGCTACCGGAGGGGTTCTCTATGACCTCCATTAATAGAGATTCCAGAGGAGGCGGCATTGCAGCCATCTATAGAACATCTTACTCTTGCTCCTTCTCAAAGGAAAATATTACGGGTTGTGAATGTGCCCGTTTTAAAATCACCATTAGTCCTCATTTTTCCCTATCAGGCCTTTTTATCTATAGACCCCCTGGACCCTCCTCCAAATTTATAGAGGAGCTCCTAGAGTCAGCTCATGCGTTGGTCGCTAGCTCCGCAAATTTTACGATCTTAGGGGACCTAAACCTTCATTTTGATGCCATCTCGGATCCTATCATCAGCAACCTCCTGGCTGACCTAGCAGCCTTACAACTCACCTCCCTTATACAATCCTCTACCCATTCCGCCGGGCACCTACTTGACCCGGTCTTTACCAATTGCCCGGGAGCTAATGCGGATCCACCTAAACCCATGGGCTGGACGGACCACTTCCTCGTCACAGTCGTGATATCAGTCGCTACCCAACCCAACAGGGCGACGCCTACCTCTTGCCTCAAACGACCCTGGCACAAACTCCAAAACTTAGACCTTCCGGCCAGATTAGGAGAACCGAACTTTGATACCATAAATGACGTTAATGCGTCATAAGCCGCCTTCCAAGCATGGATTACCAAAGGACTTGATATTCTCATTCCGAACAAATGGACTAAAGGACGTTCTACTCCATCTAATCCATGGTATGACGAGAACTTAAAAACATTGAGAAAAAAATGCAAAAGAGCGGAACGCCAATGGAGAAAAGAATACAGGAACGAGGACAAAAACTTATATCTGAACACTCTCAAAATATATCATAAAGCTATACGCATCGCCCACGCTTCCTTCTATGCCAGGGAAATTGATTCCAGTTCTAACCCCACAAAAACAATTTTTAAATTAGTCCAAAAGCTACAAACCGGGGGCAACCCTGCCTCGATTATTTCCTCCACCCAACAGTGTGAAGACCTCGCTACATTCTTTACTGACAAGGTGAGGAAAATTTATAATTCCTTTTCACCAAACTCCTCCATCTACACCAGCCCCCCTAACTGTCCCTTTAAGGGATCCAGGCTTATACATCTGCCAGCTATCGCTCATGATGATCTAGCTAAAATTTGTAGAAGGGTGAAATCGGGAGCCCCCTCTGACCCCATGAGACCAGCTTATTTTTTAGGAGCCCTAGATTTCTTTCTCCCCTCACTGGCCACACTTCTCAATCTTTCCTTTTCATCGGCCACAGTACCCACCGGCTGGAAACAAGCATGGGTAAAGCCTATTATTAAAAAACCCACCCTAGATCCCACTAAACCGGAGAACTACAGGCCCGTATCACTGCTCCCTTGGGTATCCAAATTGGCAGAGACCCACGCTAATACAGTACTCATGAACCACCTAGCAGAAAATAACATCTTAGACCCCTCCCAACACGGGTTTAGGCCTGGGCACAGTACGGAGTCTGCCCTCCTTTCCACTACTGAACACCTCCGGCAGATTATGGACTCCGGTCAGAGTGCTGCGCTGATACTACTCGATCTCAGCGCAGCCTTTGACACGGTCTCTCATAATATCCTTCTAAGCCGTTTGGAAAGTTTTGGAATACAAGAACTGGCACTGGAGTGGTTCCGATCATTCCTTACGGGCAGGTCCTTCTGTGTGTCAGCCCCCCCGTTTATCCCCCAACCTCAGACTATAGGTCAGGGAGTCCCGCAGGGGTCTTCCCTCAGTCCATCCCTTTTTAATCTGTACATGCAGCCCCTTGCGGCAGTAGCCAGGGAATGGGGGCTCACGCTGGTGTCGTACGCCGACGACACACAGCTGGTTATCACCTTGACAGAGGTGCCCTCCACTTCCGCCACAAGATTCAGGGATGGACTGGCCGCAGTCGCCAACTGGATGACAGCAAACTGTTTACAACTTAATGCAGGGAAAACCGAAGTGCTACTCCTAGGCAGGAACTCCAGCTGCTGGAATGACCACTGGTGGCCCCCCCTGTTGGGCCCCACTCCCCCTCCTAAATCTTCGGTCAAAAACTTGGGTGTATGGCTCGACTCTGCACTGAACTACCAGAATCACACAAAAAAAGTAGTGGCTACTTGCATCGGGTTGCTGAGAAGCCTTAATCCTATTCTAGGCTTCTTCAACCACAAAACACGGCAGCTCATTGTCCAATCTACCATCCTGGCTAGATTGGACTATGCAAGCGTCCTACTCTTGGGCGCCAATAAAGCCGAGACAATCAGGTTCCAGCGAATACAGAACGCTGCGGCCAGAGCAATAATAGGCCTCCCTAGAAGGTGTTCGGCTAGAGCCACAATACACAAACTTCACTGGCTTCCTGTAGAAGCCCGCATCCAATTTAAAGCCTTGACCACGGCGTTTAAAATCCTGAAAATGGATGGCCCTGAACTCCTCCGCCCGCTGTTAACACCGTACACCCCCCAACGCCATCTACGCTCTACGGGGCAGCACTTAGTAGTGGTCCCCCGCACGAAACTCTGCCGTATTGGGGGCCGCTCCTTCAGACTGCTGGGAGCAAAACTGTGGAACTCTCTTCCCCTCCACATCCGTTGCCTCGACAACCTAGCCGCCTTTCGCAAAGCTATCAAAACCCACCTCTTCCCACCCCTATAAACCTTCTCCCCCCCCCCACAGGTCATGCTATGGTTCTTAGCGCCGGGACGCCCCGTTGCTGGGGCAGCTGTCGCGCTCAACAAACCCTTAACATAACATAACATAACGCGTCTGGGTCACTAGAAGGTACAGAGAGTTGTGTTAGATTGATCGTACCACTTGTTAGACATATCATGCATACAGCTGACAATATCTGAAGGACAAGCGTCTTTAATATTGCAGAACAGTTTGGTTTTACATTCATTCGAACAGAAGAGCTGATGCATGCGAGAACTGATCCTTTGATGTGATTCTACTAAGCTGATCTATACGGTATGGGGTCCCCCCTGTTAGCCTAAGAGACCTTCTAATAGTCCAATAATAATAATGTATTAGATTCTAGTGAAAGGAGTGTGGCTGTATACCACCGTCATTATTAGTATGATTGCTCCTTTAATTTTATATGGTATTGTAATAATGCTTATGGTTCTGATCTGTACTGTTAGTCTGCTAGTGTTAGCCAAAGTACTGCATCTTAGGACGCGAGGTTTATAAAATTAACTCTTTAAACTTTACCGTGTCTGTATTATTATGTTGTGGACTAACAAATAGTTACGAACAGGTATTTTGGATTCCCACCACTCCTGAGAAATATCTAAGTCGCTTGTTCTAGTTTGTCTATACATTGGGACCACCTAGCTAGATCTAGGTTAACGAATGGGATACTAAGCTAGTCGGATAAGGGGTTCTGGGTTCTGAGGGGAGTTTTCTGGTACACCACAATTCTCTGAGGTCCTGGTCTCCTGCGCATAGTTCTGTGCAAAAGCAGAATCCCTGCAACATGGCGCACCTAACGTTTGGTCTTATGATCTGAGACGCTTTAGTAGTACTAGTTTTAGTCCACAACTACCCTCGCTCTCGTTTCCGGAAAACTTGAGTGACAGTTTAACCTACCTAGGTTTAGACTAAAGGTTCTATCAAGCTTGAAAATTAAAAAGGTTATAATTTTTTAGCCCAAGTGCTACTGTGAATATCGTTGTTAATCTTTAAGGTGTCCTTATGGCGGTTAATATTCCCGCTCATAGTAGGGTTCCTCTGCGCGCTCATTTGAGGGCGTATGGGGTACCTGATGACGGGATGGCCGTAGTCTTTGTGGTCAGTGCTGATACCACCTACCCATATGAGTTGTTTTACTCATGGGTGACCTTTGAAGAGGTGGATACAGACGATAATTTGTTCCACGAATATACAGCCTCGGCTGTACCTGCGGCTTATGCCCCATATCGGACTCTAGAAATTCCTATTTCTGCCTGGCAGCATACAATTTGGTTTAATGGCGCCCTCCCCCATGAGGTGGTATCGGCGAGAATGGGCCCGTTGTCGATTGCAGGGGCTACATGGCCGGTACTGGCCGGATATACTCCACACCCACGCTACATGACAGTGGGAGTGGGTGATTTACGAACACTACACACAGCCCTGATTACGGTCCAAAGGGCTTTAGTGCAGTATGTGTCACGCACAGTTCAGGTGGGAGCACCTGCGGTTGCTGGACACGGGGCGGATCACCATCACGCGGTGGTGATTAGCCCTGTTATGGTTAACGCGGTTGTCGGCAAGCGCCCCCTCAGTAAGGATGAATTCCCTTACTGGCTTGCGGAAAAATTTGATCAATTAGAAGCCGTGTTTCCAAACACTACACCTGTGGATAAACACAGGATACTCACCATTACTTTGCCGAAAGACCTAGTCCCTGAACTTGTTGATTGTGACAATTGGGGCAAGGTCTTTGCTGCGACATATTCGAAGTGCTACGGCACTCCGTCTATGGCGGCACTACCCTCCGTCATCAAGAAAGTTCAAGAAAGTCATGGTGCGGAGGCAGCTATTGAGTTGGGATTACGGCTTGTCGACAGTTTCGATGTGGTTTGTTCCATGGTAATGGGCAACCTCAAAGGAGATGCCATGCAGTTCCAAGTTGGTAATATGCTGGAACTTGTGGCTGATGCCGATAAGCCTAGGGAGTTCGCGAAAATTATTGCGAAAGCCTATAGGATGGTTGGATGTAGTGCCTTAGGCGTGAAACCCACCATCAAGATTCCTGATGTAGTGCAGCAAACTAAGGTGAGTTCGTCTACAAAAGACGAGAAGCCCAACTTTCCTAAACAAAGTTGGCGAGTCAAAAAACAAGAGAAGCAGCAACAGAAACAGGTTTCTCGTCCTGCCTCACCCGTTCAGTCGTATAGTGAACGCACTTATGATTTGCGCGATCGTACTCGTATTAAGTCACCTGATAGATTTCAGGTTTCTGAACAACGCTCTCCTCGTTCTTCACAGGAAACATCGACTTCGCACTCTGGTGGTGGAGTCCGTGGGAGAGGACAGGGTGCTCAAGGTCGAGACAAGCCCCGCCAGACTGACGGTAAAGGCAAGCAGGAAGACGCTGCCAGACCACATCCACCATTTCAGAAAAAGAAAGTTGCTGCTATCTCAGCGAGATATGCCTCAGATGGTCAGGACACAGCTTCGGAACCTGACATGGGCACTAACGCTGCTAGACAGCGCGGCGGAGGTTACAGTAGTGCGGGAAGCATTGCGTCCATTTCTGGAGGCGACAGCAACTGACATTTATGTGACAGTTGAAACTGCTGATACTCGCGTAGCCCCCCCGGAAAGATTATTTGAAATAGTCCTTAATATTGAGGGTGACATACAACGCAAAATTAAAGTGGTTTTTTGGGATAATCTTACTACCACCTATGATATTTTTTTGGCGGAGAAAGATTGGCCTCCGGCTTTCATTTTGGACGCCCCTAGAGGAGAGGAAGTTATACTTCCTTCCTTTGGGCACGCAGTGCCCACGGAGGAGTCTACTAGGTTAGCCGGGGAGTGGGCGCAGGTGCTTGCGCCTGCGTTATATCGTAAACAGGTTGGTTGGGACAAATGCTCTCCCAATCACGAGATTCCATTGCGATACGATCCCCAGCCTCAACCCCAATATCCCATGCGTCGCGAGGCAAGACCTCACGTCGCGTCTATCCTTGAACAATTGGAATATCAAGGAGTGATTGAGACATGTGTGTCACCCATGAATAATCCTTTATTCACTGTAACGAAGCTTGACGGGTCGTACCGCCTAGTTTTGGATTACCGGCATTTAAACTCGCATGGCCGGACGTGTGCGGTACATACTTTTCATAGTTCGGCTCTCGTAGATAGTCTTGTGACAAAACGTTTTAAAACTACGCTCGACTTATCCAATCGCTTTTATTGCCATAACCTGGCCCCTGTTAGTTATGAGTGGACAGCATTCACCTCGGGTGGTAAACAAAAATTGTTCAAAAGGCTCCCGATGGGCTATAAAAACAGCCCTGGAGTTTTTGCCGCTCGCGTGGTCTCTCTCTTGGAGATGGTAGACCCGGAAGCATACTCGTATGTTGATGACATCTATCTGACTGACGACGAGTTGCTTCAACACCTTGCTCGTGTGGATAACATAGTGACTATGTTTGCGGACTTCGGTTACAAGTTTAACTTTAAGAAGTCCCACATTGCAGAATTTACAGTGTTGTTCTTGGGGTACGAACTCAATAATGAAGGTCGAGGCTTGGCACCGCAGTTCCTTGAGAAATGCGCAAACCTTCGTATCCCTACGACACTGAAAAAACTACAATCCTTGCTGGGTTTTCTGAATTTCGGTCGATCCTACATTCCTGATTATGCCCAGCGTATCAAGACGCTTTATGCCTTGATACAACCAACTTATACCAGATCTTGCTGGCTGCCAGAGCACTCGTTGGCATTGTATACTTTGCAAACTCATCTTCTTACAGCTAAATATCTAAAAACTTGTGACAACCACACCAACCTGGTCATTAGAATTGTTCCAGGCGCGGAAGGTTTCACGTACTTAAAGTTCAATGAGGGTGACACAGTCCCCATTGCTTACAAATCTCATCTGTACACTTCGGCTGAGCTGCGATTTTCCACTGTTGAAAAAGTCTTCACAGCAGTTCAGATGGCGATCCTGAAAGAACGAGCGCTATCACAGGGAAAACGCATGCTGGTGGTAACACCGTTTCCTGCTCTCGAAGCAGTCACTAAAGCTAGTGTACCGAATTCTAAGGCTTTGCATCCAAGGTGGATACAATGGGCAACCTCCTTAGCTTCGCCTGACGTCGAATACATCTTTGATGCGGCGTTGCAGACTCAGGAGAGTTTGGAGTATGAATTCGTTCATCCTGCTCCTCTGTCATTGCGCCCCATCGAGGAATACCATTGTGTCATATACACTGATGGGTCGGCGCAACCCGCAACTGGATCAAGGCACGCTTATTCAGCGGCTTGCGCAATTGTAGTCGGTACTTTCGTGAATGGAGAGTTCAAATCTGATGCAGTGCATACGCAGTCATTGGGTGATTGTACCGCGCAACTGGCGGAGCTTCGTGCTCTGGTGCTTGCACTTGAGTTTGCTGATCACAGAGTCACTACCCTTATAGTGAGTGACTCTTACTATTGTGTTCAATCTTACAACGACAATTTACTTTTTTGGATTATGAATGGTTTTCGTGATTCCAAAGGTAGCGCAGTGAAGCATAAAACGCTTTGGGCTCGAGTGTCGGAACTCAAAGGGAGTCTGCCACTTGTGAATGTAATTCACACTCTTGGTCACCAACGAGTTGAGGTCCATGCTGTCGGTAACAGTTTGGCTGACGAGGCAGCTAAAACAGCAATGGCGACATATTTAGTAGCAGCAGTTACAAGATCAAAATCTAAGATAGATGCTGACATCTTGGCAGCTATTGCTGCCTCTGAGACAGGGACAAACTTCCCTAGAGGTTTCCCTTCTCGATACCATTATCACTTAAGTCCTGATAAAGTCCCATTAGTGAGGATTAACGACGTTGGTGATAGATTGATTCCCAACGCGGACTGCAGACCAAATTTGATAACAGCTGCCCACGAAGGTGTTGCGTCTGCGCATGCTAGAGTGTCAGCAACTGTGTCTCTTTTACAGCAACGTTAAAGGTGGTACGGTTTATATAAACAAGCGCGGGCTTATGTACTTAATTGTGACATTTGCCAGCAGATCAAACCTTCTTCTGTTGCGCGTCCACCTCCAACGCAGCTGCATATATCTAATCAACCACTAGCGTGTGTTTATTTAGATCACTGCGGTCCTTTTACCTCTGATACTGCGTACAAGTACATCTTGGTTGCAGTGGATTCGTGCACACGTTTTCTGTGGGTGTGGCCACAAAGGAGTGCGGATGCCAGGACTGTCATCAAAGCATTGCGTGTCTTTATAGGGAGTTTTGCGTGTGGTACCCTTCACTCTGATCAGGGCCCGGCGTTCGCCTCTAAGGCTTACAAAGAGGCAATGAGAAGTTTGGGGGTCCAAGTCAAATTTTCGTCTCCATACCGGCCTGAGGGCAATAGTGTTGTGGAACGGATGAACCGTGACCTAAAGCAATCGTTGACAGCCAAGGTGTTAGGTACAGGCCGGAACTGGCTTGCCCACTTGTATGACGTTCAACGTGCACTTAATAACCTCCCTAGAAGGTCTCTGGGTGGGCGGACCCCGTACATGATGCTCTTTGGAGTGCGAATGTTTGTTCCGGACCTTGATGGTCTAGACATGGCGGCGGCTGCCGCGCCTTTTGACCTAGATGACCACTGTGCTGTACTGCAGAATCTACAAGAAGCAAGAGACACTCTGGCAAAGGAACACGTGCCCTCTACATCTGAAGAAGCGCTCCTGATTCCGGTAGTCGGCTGGCTGCCTCGAGTTGGTGACTTGGTCCGTGAGAAGGTGGAGAACAAGAAGGAGTTTGGCCCCTCTTATCATGCACCAGTCCCGGTGCTTGGAGTATTGGGTACACGTACAGTTGTTTTACCCCCACTTCCTGGTCGCAAGGAAAACAGGTACATTTCAATTGAAAATGTCAAGCTACACAGGGTGGCCGATTCTCCATAGTATGACACCTTCGGTTTCCTGCCCTTCGATGCTAAAAAACTCTGTTGTGGTGCCACCCTCTATCATCGTGCCTGAGGTTTCCGTTGAGATGATCACAGTTACTGATCCGCCACCTACTGCTGGTGGTTTTCCTACTGATCCCGAGTATGCTTATCCTGCAGAAGTCGCTTTGCCTCTATTACATACAACAACACTTACCCAGTCCCAGTCTTCCTTTGAAACTGAATCATTGACTTCCACTGCCCCTTCCAAAATTTCTATATTTTTTGCCTGGTTCAAGAGACATTTTTTGGTTGCACCTTGGACTTACATCTGGCTGGTGCTGATTTGTATTTTTTTATTCATGACAATTGGCTTTGTGGTAGTGTTTTTTAGACTTCTCAATGGACACTACCTGAATGAGCGTTCTACAATTCAATTAATTGATGGAACTTTGGCCCCCCATTCCTCATCACACATCATGAAAAGAGACCAGACGTTTGTGAACATCACCGCTTAGCCTGTACGTGATGGGATTGCTTGGGATGCAGTGAACTTTCAAATTCATGGTCCCACCGAAGTTATTAATGTGCCAACTGTTTTTCGTGTTTCTATGGGTGATGTAGTTAAACAAAACATCCGCTCAGATGATTGGGATGTACAAGCAATAGAAGCACTGTTTTCTGATTTAAATATTATGCTGCATTTGATGCTGAAGATTTGTACTTAAATACTGCAAACTACGATGAGCAATTTTGTTTTCAACATTATGGCACACATTTCCTACACAGAGCAAATACTTTTCGAAATTTTGTTAATTTCACTCAATGGGAACATTCTCCTGTCCCTATGACTGGCAGCTCTGCTACTTTATTGAAAAAATTCACATATTTTTCAGATTTTAGTGTGTCTAACCCTGATTCTTTTTATTTTAAGGTGGCGGTAGAACCCACTTCTAAGGTCAGACTGACACACACAAAATTATTATATTCCAAATCCTTTATGGATGAATTGGCTATTGGGGGTTATGACGTATGGAGAGCTTTTATTGATCTTAAATCGGTTTGGGGAACTAAACCGTGGCAGGTACAAGGAACAGAAGCTTTGCATCGAGCCTGTCTTATCCCTAACCATATCTTATTTTTAAATTCGTCTATTTTTCAGACCACCTGTTTTGGATTGGCTATATCTAAAAAATTAATTTCTCCCTCGATCCCTGATCTGGGTGCTTATCCTGGTTGGGAAAATCATTCAGATCTATCCCTTACTATGTTGCAGTCACTTGTTTCCAATGGCACCTTCAATATTTCAACATTGAATCCTGAGGGTTGGTTGGTATACACAACTTAGGGTTGACCCTCGTTTTACATCTTCACACACAGTGACTACCTACTCTGTAGGTAAGTTATGTCAGTCATGGCTACAACATTCCACTTTAACTTCAGTTAAGCTTCATTTATCACGCTTAAATGACAAAATAGATTTGAATGATTTTATCAAGGGTCCTGCAAATGGCAGGTCTAAACGATGGGCTTATGCTATTTACAATGAAATTTGGAAATTGTCGCAAATTGAAGCTGCTTCTAGACTGCGTGCTATTGACCAGGCCAATATGGAAAAAGTATTGGCTGTGATAGATAATAGTATTAATAATTTGTCTTCTAGAATTTATACATTAGATAATATTGTTTCTTCTGTCGTAGACATTGTGCAAGATGATGTATCTGTGTTGTATTATGGTCAAAATCAGTTGCGTTCAATTATGCAGTTTGCATGGACATTGCAAACGTTAAAGGCAGGGAAAGTCCCGTGGGATTACATGAATATTTCATCATTATTCCTTCCTTTTAATTTGACGGAAAAACAGCAGTTCATGTCCATGAAAGATGCAATTTATGCATTGCTGCACATTGAAAAATTAGAACCTTTACCTTTTTCTGTAGCTGAGTTAAATTCAGCCGTGTGGCTTATTCACGGATTAGTCACTTTACCGTTCAGTTTGTTCAAGTTTAGTTCGTGCATGAAACACTATGCCATCGGCAGATATGAACAACTTGGTGATGCGTTCCTGCACGAAGTTTGGTCGCTTCCGTTCACTTACAGATGCGTGAGGGATGGCAAGGAGGTATACCTAAAGGGTGAAGAATGCAATTCCGCTCCTGATCACTCTGTGGTTTGTAGACATATACAATTACATGGCGCTTGCAATATACACGCTCCTAATTTAGCTTGTGTCCTAAAGGGGATTCCAATGGCAGTTATAACGTCTTCTTTTAAGCTGCTTGCCAACGGTAGTTATTTGCTTTTAAATAGTGAAGCTTGCTGTGGGATGCTAGTGGGTATTCCTTACATAGTGACTGTTTCACAAAAAGTAGTTTGCTGTAATAACGTCCTTTTCCCACCCCCGCAAGGCCGACTCGATATATCCATCTGGCCAGCGATTCCAACCTTGAACGCAGAGTTCAATAGGATGAGCAGAATAAGGGCTCTTTTGTCTAAAAAAGAGGTTGCCTTGACTTCGTCCCGTGAAACATTTCTTCTTAATGTGGCGAACACACGCACTGAGGTACAAGCTCTTTTAAATACCGACCACCCCCTCCATTTTGGAACCTTGATTCAAACTATCTTTAATGCTTCGTCTACGACTGGCCTTGTTCATTATTTTAAAATTGTGGGCTCGGGCCTCGTGACATCTTTCCAGACTGTTTTTGGTGTGATCCCCGCATTTTTACATTCTATTTTTTCGAGTATCTTCGGAGGGTTCCCCTTGCTCCTCGCTTTGGTAGCTGGGATCCTCTTGTTGATTTGCGCACTTCGGTATGGCTGCACACCGGGAGTTGCAAGACAGAATGCTGCGCTTGCTCCATCTTCGTAGCCGGATGCTTGATTTCTACGGCACCTTACCACTGGCGGTATTGAGCGTCAAGTATGGATTGTCTTTCCGGTTTCCCTTTTTTACGTGTGTGCAACCTGTTTTTCATTGCCTAGATTGTCGCTTCCAATGGGCTCTGGACTTGTGCCTGTCAAACTTGGCGTCACCTGACCCGGATTTTGATTAACTAATGTGTCCCTTAGTGGCTCATGAATTTGATTGTTCTGGTGTCGGGTTTATGGCTTTGGGTGCTGCACACGGAGTCCTTGGAAACTGGGATATCGGAGAGGCAGCTATTGATTTCCTTGAAAGGAGTTATATTGAGGAGACTGACAGTTGTCCTATCATGGTGCTGGATGCTCCGATGCTTGAGGAACATGTGTGTTCCTTTCCCTTGCTCAATTGGATGGCAGATACTTTTGCGGAACGCTCCAATGAGTTCCTCTTGGAAGCAGTTGCAACTTACGGTGCATATAACTTCATGGATTGACTGATTGACATTGTCACTCCAGGGTGCATCCAGGAGTGTAAATTTTCTACGAAAGTTTTGCTTATTTTTTAATATATCAATTTTCATTTTTTAAACGAACATTTTTGTTATTATTCTCGGACTTTACACTTACCTTATATGGACTTATAGTTCATGCCCTTGGTTCCGTTCTAAATCACTTGAACTCTGCGTTCTTGATAAGTGTATCCCTTTGGCTAGTGCTCCGATCATGGGGGGGTGTGAGATGGATTAAGCCACGCCCTATTTACAACACTAAGTTAGCATAAACGAGATCATTTTTAGCAAGCAAGCTTGTCGTTTCTGCTGCGCTGCACACGACACTGTTGTTATGTGTTATTCATTTTAGAAATGCTGACTCGACTTTGCCTTGCAGGATAACAAACTGTTGTTTCACATTCTTAACCGTGAAATGTGCCCTTGGTCTGTACATCATGCAAAGAACGCGTCTGGGTCACTAGAAGGTACAGAGTGTTGTGTTTAGATTAACCGTACCACTTGTTAGACATATCATGCATACAGCTGCCAATATCTGAAGGACAAGCGTCTTTAATATTGCAGAACAGTTTGGTTTTACATTCATTCGAACAGAAGAGCTGATGCATGCGAGAGCTGATCCTTTGATGTGATTCTACTAAGCTGATCTATACGGTATGGGGTCCCCCCTGTTAGCCTAAGAGACCTTCTAATAGTCTAATAATAATAATGTATTAGATTCTAGTGAAAGGAGTGTGCCTGTATACCACCGTCATTATTAGTATGATTGCTCCTTTCATTTTATATGGTATTGTAATAATGCTTATGGTTCTGATCTGTACTGTTAGTCTGCTAGTGTTAGCCAAAGTACTGCATCTTAGGACGCGAGGTTTATAAAATTAACTCTTTAAACTTTACCGTGTCTGTATTATTATGTTGTGGACTAACAAATAGTTACAAACAGGTATTTTGGATTCCCACCACTCCTGAGAAATATCTAAGTCGCTTGTTCTGGTTTGTCTATACATTGGGACCACCTAGCTAGATCTAGGTTAACGAATGGGATACTAAGCTAGTCGGATAAGGGGTTCTGGGTTCTGAGGGGAGTTTTCTGGTACACCACAATTCTCTGAGGTCCTGGTCTCCTGCGCATAGTTCTGTGCAAAAGCAGAATCCCTGCAACAAAACTCACGTGAATGCGAGACCTATTGCATTGCTAATGCTTGTTTTAAGTGCAACTCCTGACGTTCACAGCGTGCTGCATATTAGAACAACATGGTGTTGCATACTACCTCTTTAAAAACAACTATCATGAAACCACTGGTCACAGAGGAACATAAAACACACATGATTTAACCCAGTCTCTTTAGACAACAAAGCAAGATAGAATTGGAACATAATATGCTAAGAGCTAGCTCTGAGTCGCAAGGGCAAAAAGAGAAAAAAAAGGAGGGAGAGACATGACAAGTTTTCAGAGACTGGACGACAAAAGTAAAAGGGATTCCAGAGGCTAAGGAAGGTAAGCAAGGTGAAAAGAGAGATCGTGAAAAGAAGCATGACACAAGTGACTACAGGATAAAGAGGCAGACTGGATAAGGGTAAGGCAATGCGCCAAAAGAGAGAAAAATGGGGGCTAGGAGGAAATATATGCAAATTTACCAGGTCATAATGAGAGTGATATCCAGAATGCAGAAGGCGTAGAAAAAGTTTCGACTGCTTCCTTTACACTGCATCCACCAAATTTCGACTGCTTCCTTTACACTGCATCCACCAAATTTCGACTGCTTCCTTTACACTGCATCTACCAAATTTCAACTGCTTTGAAATGAAGCTGGTAAACGCTTAATTTTGCCAGTTTCAAAACATCAATCGGCTCTTGATTTTGACAATAAGAAGACAATTGCAGTTATTTATCCTCTGAAAGGCTTCAATCATACACATCTAACCATAGTCACTGCGCATACTTTCAACAGGCTGCTCATGTTTACACAACAACCTTCTCTAGATGTAGTGTTGCATGCATCTGGACATAATGAGGGGAGGTATTTGTCTCCTGTACCTATTTCGTCACAGTTTCCATCCAGTTACTTGACCACCAGGTGAAGTGTATTATCAGTGATCCTGATAGAATTGAGTTGAGTATTGCCTCCACTGGTGCTGTAGCAAAAATACTAAGGGGCAGATTAATGAGCCCCTTGCGCCTCATTTACGCCGCTGTTGCGTCACTTTTGTGACGCAGCGGCGGCGCAAATCCTGCGCCATGCTGCGGGGTATTTACAATGTGATGCATCTGGGAGATGGGTCACGTTGTAAAGCCCTGCGCCAGCAGTAGGCGTACCTGTGCAGGGGGGGGCGTTCTGTCGCAGGAACGCCTCCAAAAAGTGGCTGTCACTTTTGAGCCCATGCTGCATCAAAACCCTGCGCCTGCTTGAAGCAGGCGTAAGGATTGACGCAGCATTGTAATGATAGGGCACCCCCGAGCCTTGCTGGAGCTGCGTCGCGCCTGCGACGCAACTCCAGCAATGCGCCGCCTTTCCGACTGGAGATGCGTCACGCATCTGCCCATCCGAGTGCCACGGTGCGCCGCATTGTAAATGCGGCGCATCAATGGTGGCGCACGGGTGGGCAGATGTGAACTCTTCTGGCACATCTCTGCTGATTAGCAGAGATGCGCCAGACGTCATAAATCTGCCCCCTCGTATTGTTAAGCAGTAGCCTGGAAAAAGCAGCTTGGCCATTTTACACCACCATGTATAGTTTCTAGTTTCAGATAAGGCTGACTTTTATTTTATTTTGAACATTTTATTGAAAAATTGAAAATCCAAAAGAAAACAATCAGAATGTGGAGGGAGAGTTTAGTGGGCTCAAGGGGGTGTATGGGGGGCTAGGCAAAATGACAACCAAGGAAAGAGAAAAAAAATGTGGTGAGAAGATTGTCAGAAAAAGCTTGAACAGGTGAGCGTTTAGTCCTTGGCGGAATTAGGAGAGGTCTTTAGAGCACCTCAGATCAACTAAGCAAAAGGAAGAGGCTGCTCGGAGGAAACGTTTGTTGAGCAGAGTTGATTTAGCTTGGTTGGGCACTTTGAACATTTCCCACATGCTGGCATCTAATTTGAGATATTTAAGCTTGAGGTAGATGCTAGCATCCAGTGTTCAACTGCATGAAAGTACTGGACAACTGGACGGAAGTCAAGTTCTATAGAAGAAATTCAAAAACTCTCAATACTGTTGTGATTTGCTAAAGTTCTCTAATTTTTCCGGCTCCTTATTCTAGTGACGTTTTCGCATTTCTTCTTTTCAAAACTGTTCAAAGGTTTTTCAGTACTATCCTTTTTAAATGTAGGAGCACAAAAAAAAAAAAAAATCCCTTTGTGGCGAAGTTTTTATTGCAAGAAACTGAGGGCCAGATGTACAAAGCATTTAACATTTGCGTTTCTGTATTCGGAAGGGGTGGTTTAGGGCGGTCCTTCCAAAACTGAATTGCTACGGTATGTATTACTGTTTTGCGAACGAATGCCAGTCGCAAAACAGTAATACGATACCACCAGTTTACAACTGGTGGCAACCCATTCGCAAAGCGGAAGGTGTCCTCAAGGGACCCTTTACTCTTTGAGAATGTAAAATATGACATATTGTAAGAGCAGGCAGTGGTCCCAAAGACCACTGCCTGCTACTAAAAGCCCCTCAGACCACTGCCCGCCCTTAAAAAATGAAACTTCGAGGTTTCATTTCTTTCTTTTTAAACGCATCCCGTTTTCCTTTATTAAAAACCAATCACAGACATGGTGACTGCTGGCCTCGGCAGGCCACCATCTCTGTGATGGGTGTTAGTCCTAATGGGTCACAACCTGCGGCCTAGCTCATTAATATTTATGAGGTAGGTAGATTTACTTCCCACAAGAAAACCCTAAATGAACATCAATGAGTTTCATACATTAGGAACACAGACTTTCCAATTGCGATTTGTAGAGAATAGGATATCTGTATTACTAACGTTTGTACATGTGGCCCACAGTCCATAAATGATTAATCCACTTTATTTGTTTCATACCAGCTATTTCCATATTCAAAAACTTTGGCATTTTAAAATAGGCAATGCCAAAAACAAGGGTGGCATCAAGTGGTCAAAAGACATACCTGGCTTTAAATATTTAGTCACAGTAAATGTGAACTGCGTGGAAGGTCTTGGCTCGCGCTTAACTGTCCTAGTATAGGTCTAAACGAGATGCACACAAAAGGTAAAGGTGGTGAGACCTATGGATATAAAGAATGGCCTTGACAAGACCACAGAGTTATCCTCCAGACCCTTTTGCCACATTTGAGATTTATATGGAGAAATCTTACTGTAAAGTGGAAAGACAAGAATACCTTTATGATCATTAGTGGCACAGGGTGGAGAGGGCCAACTTTTTCTTCATTTAAATCACTTGGCAAGCCAATTTAGTTTAACAATTTGTAACTAGCTCTTGCCATTTGTCACTAAAAATAAGATATTGGGCGTGTTTACTGATACAACTGATTTGACAAAGAAATGCTTAAACAGTTACTTTCGATTCATCTAATAGTTTGAATTCAAGGACCACTAAGCTTCTCACAAAAGAAACGACAAGAAAACAAAGGCTTTGGCATTTTGACAACTCGAATTTGAGCAATTGTAGGCATTTTAGTGCGAGAGCCAATTCTTGGTAGTGTCAAGCCTAATTCTACAGAAGTGACAAAGGAATCAAAGACAAATTAACACATTTAGTAAATAGAATGGGGCAGTAGGGGTGTTTTGTGGCACAGGCAAAAAAAGACAAAAGAGAGCAGAAAAACTGAAAGACCTATTCATCACATATGCGTCACTTTTAACATGGGAAAAGTGACGCAAAAGTGGCGCAAGGGGCTTGTAAATCTGCCCCTAGATGTATTACAGATGGACAAATGCATTTCTAGGGAATGGGGAGATTAGGTGATCTGCCCACAATCACAGGATGTTGAGCGTCCCAGCCGAGACTGGAACCCTGTTCCCCAGCTTCGAGGCCGACCGCTCTAGCCGTTAGGCCACATCCTCTTCCCGAGGAAGTAGAGCTCAAGCACTAAATGCGAGGTTCCTTGGTAATGGGACTGTGGCACATATGAAGGTAGGGTTCATACATTGCCAGCAACTATCGTTCAATTATTTTAAATTGTGGAAATTCTCCACGATTATACTAGATCTCTACTCTGGAAAAAGTTGTTTTTATTTTCAGCACCTTCTAGGTTAGGAATTCTCGATCAGCTCTGAACGTCAGCTGTCTCGGGTCCTAAATTGCCCCTGCTAATACACTCTCTAAGTCTGCCTCCTGACCTCTCTATGTTATGTTTATCTGCCATGTTCAGGCTGGGCTCGACTAAAAAGAGTAGCCATCTGGTGTCGTGGTTTGCAAAGAAAAACACGTACCTGGCTGTCATGGGGCCCTGGCACCCTTGAGAACAAAGCCAGCCTCCTACAGGACACATCAGACTGAACTTCACATGAGGGGGAAAAAATACGCACTGCACACAAGACCTGGAAATTCGGATGTACAAATCTGTCTGCAGTTGCAAATCCTGCGAGTGCAGTCTGACTGCAAAAAACACACGGACACCCTCTTCTCTCTGCTTTACCGACTGGCCTATAAATACATCCTTGACCTGGAGAGACTGGGAAATAAGCCCCTCCCCTTTCCTCTTCGAAAAGGAGACAATTCTGCTAACCCTGCTCTTATGTTTGTTTTGAAATTTTTCTGTGAATGGCGAGGCAGCTTGGCCTATCGGGTTACTCAGTAATCCAGGACCCAGGCTTTTGTTCCAACATAGTGCCACCATTGGCAATACACCCCACCCACACAAACACATGGCATGCATGCTAAATAAATAAATACACAACACAACTTTTGTTCGGGTACATATTGCTGCAGCTTTATTCCATACAAAGTATGCAATATGGTGGGTCATCTTACGGGCGATCCAAGGGCAGGCAGCTGTAACCAAACTGTGCTGCCTGCCCGCCTGATGAGCCAAGCAGCACTGGGGAGAACCCATACAGTGCTACACCTTATGGGGTGATCCTCTTTCTGGATCATGTGACACATTGGTCCATTATTACTCACGACCCTTTCAGGGTGGAGTGTAGCAAGACAAGCCCTCGGTTGTTCACGCCCACAACCGCCCAAACGAATAACGGGACGCCGACGCGGTTTTCCAGGAACCTGCCATGAGGCTCCTGGGATTTGGCTCTGGCACCACTATTGTGCCCTGCAGAGGTACCCTTCTGTACCCATTTGCTTCCAGATTGCCTTGCAACTCCGCCTCCAACGAAAAAGAAAACATTACAACATTCCCTGTATCTTGCCTGCCACCCCCACGCCGGGTAAGCAGTAGGGTGGGAGACGGCGTGTCCGGCACAATAGAGGATGCCAGGATGGTGGGGAAGACCTTCCCCCAATCCTCAGCGCGCCGGTAGTGATGCGCCTAGCACGCCCAGGCAAGGAGGGGGGGGGACTCCTTCCTGAGTCCCCACATTAAAGAGGGGGGGGGGGGGGGGTGGACAGCCACAGTTTCCTGAGAGGTTAAAGGTCAGTCTGTTCCGTGTAGGAGGGGAGGGAAAGATTGTGGTGCAGAGGGTGTTCTGTGGGACTGGATAGGTTTACACACCACATGCTGTTGTTTTCGGACTGATGGCGACAAACATAGTGAAAGCGCAGTCTGGGATCCAGCTTTCCTCGGCCCCCCTAAGTGTCAGTTTTCAGAATAAAGAGGGCTATACACCCAGGCCTCCACCTAATCCTTGCACTACAATTTCTCTTAATTAAAGAAGGAGCGCTCTGGGTGAGGAATCTTGATGGAAGGGGCGTGCTGATTTGAAAGAGAAAGCGCGCATGGTGCGCTGCAGATCGTGCCTGCAGAACAGCAACTCATTCATTAAAGAAAATAGTGCTTACAGACAAACATGAACTCACTATGTCACAACCAAAGTAAAGGGACCAATCGCCATGGGAGGTTAGAAATGAAGACAAGGCAGTTCTAAGGAGCAGTGGTCGAAGTGGGGGAAAAAAAGTAGGGGAACTGTGGGCGCAGAATCAGAGGGCGGGAATAACCGGAGGACTCATGGATCTGCGGGCAGAGTCTGCAGTGTGGCAGAAAGTGCAAAATATCCCAATTTTTTGTATTTGTTTACCATTTCACTAACCGGTTACAGCTTATTACATTATTTAATTGAACCAATGGATACACATGTTTATTTAAGGTTTAATATGGCTTATTGACATTAAAATACATTCACAAAGTGGCATACGTTTCCAATCACAGAACGTCTCAAATAAGCTCAAAAGTGGAATCCACAAGCCATTTGTCTCCCAGCCATGGAGTTTCTGTCATCAGCACTTCTCCCTTTTTCCACAAGAGCAGTTCAAACATGAATGGCAAAATATCCTAGTTTTCAAATGTGTTCCACATAATTATGGCTCTGCCATATTTGCCACACAATACATCATCTGCTGCATAATCCGACAATTTTAACTAATAAATTGTTTATAGCTCAAACGGATCAAAAGTTACTAAAACATGTGACTTGTGCTGCTGTACAGTGGAGGGCCCTTTGCAAAGGTTGACTGGTCACCTTTCTCACTGCTGCAGTTGTATGTTCCACTGGTACTAATAAGGAAAAATCTTTGCAGAGACTGTTAGCATGTGTAAAAATGTCAAAATAATAAAGTATCAGAAAATTTACAGCGCCAATAATACCAGTGCAGGATGTCAGAGCACTTTGCATCACACATATTACACAGAGACAATCAATCATATGTGTATAAATCACTGTATAGGAAATGTTATCTAAGACAAAGGACTACAAGGTGTAGGAGTCACATGACAACCATACCAGTAGGCTGCATAGTCTAATAGTGGTTCGTCTGGAGAAACACAAACTCAGAATTTAAAACGTAATACCATGGTTGGGGGTTCTCTTTAATAATCAGAAAGGCTGAACCTGGTTCCCCAGTTCCAAATTCAGCAGCTCTGACCATAGTGCCACATCCTCTCCCCCACTGAACATCATACAGCTCCACTGAGAGAAACTTGCACTGCCTTCAGCTACAACCCAATTGTGACATGCTATAAACACCTGGATGTGACTCAATTCAAATTATGCACTACACAAGAGCAATATGCTGCCTAAAAAAATAACAACATCCAAGAAAAAGCAAAAACTCTTAGGCAATGTAGATTAAGTAAAGCACATGAAATGTAAGCAAGAACATGGTTACCCTAACACTTTTACACTAATCATTCAGAAATCAGTGAGTGCTTTTGCATGAAAAGTGAAGGACATGACTACAGGGCCCGGAAGGGATCCGTTTCACTATCCATTGCTTATATCCTTACAAAACGTAATTCTTGAACACACAGCCGCTGTACACATTTTGTTTTCCAATTCACCCATCAAGCAGGTATTTTAGTACCTCAGGAATGGTGCATCTTCCCACCCAGGGAGAACAATGTTGTTCAAAGAGAGACAAATGAACAAAATTAGCGCTTCACTGTCAAACACTGTAAAGTGGTGCTAATGTGTTTAGGCGTGAATAAAATCAATCTGGCCACCTTGCAACCACTCTGTCTTGCTTTAATTAGTTAGTTATTTATCATATTTTGAATGTTTTATTTCTCGCTATCCTGAGGCTGCACTTAGGAATTGACAAATGTCAGAAAAAGACAACGTTTCCAGCAAAAGTGTTTTTACTTTTTTGGATCCATTTCACAGGGGAGAAAATAAACGAAAGGAGGAAAGAGAGGACAATACCGGTTTCTTGGGGTCTCGGTTTTCAGTAAGTGAGAAGGAGCTAGAAGGAAAGAGAGGGAATAAAGAGGTAGAGAGGAGGGTGGCAGTTGACAGACGCAGGGCAGGAGAATTGGACACTGTCCTCATCTTCTCTGGGCAAGAAGGAAAAAGAAGAGTCCTTTTCCTTCTCTGCCCGTTCCTCCCGTCCCCGAATGCATGTTTAAAATAAGAAAGTAGGGGAACGGAATCTATGATTAAAGAAGTAGGGGCACGCCGTGCCCTGCCGATCTCGCCCACTTCGACCACTGGCAAGGAGAGACTAACTAGATGATTAAGGAATCGGAAGCCAGCATTTACAAAGGACAACGACACAAGTCAATGACAAATATGGGCGGAGGAAGGGCGGAGCTTCAACTCCGTACTCCACTACAAGAAGTCTCGCAGAGCAGCGCATGCGCACTGACTCTAGGCTCGACCTAAAAAGGAGAACCAAGTCATCATGCCTTTGCATAGGAGATCTAATGGGAAGTGGAAAACACTCCAACAAGGATGATTCTGCTTTCGAATCAGTACCCAAATATCCAGGGCTCTAAAATCATAGGAGGGAGACAGATCATTTTGTAGTGGCCTGAGTGGAATGTTCCTTCAGAAGTGAGCTTGTGGAAGCTTGACAAAATAATGTCAACGTTCCACATAATTTGCATTGGCTTTGAACTGGTGACAATTGGACATTGATGTGTGCTCCCAGCAGTTTACCTTGTTGTTACAGAAATAAAACTTCGATCAAAACTTACCTGGGTGTCCTGTTCTACTGATTGTGACATCTTTTTACTGATGACGAGTGCTGGGCGAGCTGCTGACACTGATTTGAGGGTGGAGGAAGGGAAAGAGCAGGACGAATTCCAAAAGACTGTTAAGAAAGTACAAAACAGGTCTGATATTCAACCATGTATTGTAGTTGTCAGACATACATTTTTTAAGAGAGTCCAGAATTCAGTGGAGGAGGTAGATACATACATTACGGCACTAAGGACACTAGTGGCTGATTGTCAGTTCGAACATTTTGCGAATCAGTTGGTGAGAGATCATTTCATTGGGAATTGTTGTGATAAAACCACTAAACAACAATTGTTGTGTATGGGAAACCCATCGCTGGAGCTTACTATCTAGACTGCCAAAAGTATTGAAATGTCTCAAGTATCTGCAAGGATCTGGATGGCAAAGGTGTGGATCCAGTAGTAACTATCAAAACTGATATTAGTGAAATTATTGAGGCTCGCAAACAAGGGGAAATACCTAAATCTTTTTTTTCACAGCAGGATGTGTGTTTCTGCTGTCGAACTCCCATCCATGCTAAAGGGGGAAGACAATGTTCTGCTAAGAAGTTTGTGTATAGGCAATATTACAAACAAGGGCATTTTGCAAAAGTGTGTCAAAGTCAGAGATCTAAGGCAGCCTCTTCGGTCAAGTGTGTTACAGTCGAGTGTGTTTTGAATGATGACGAGAGCATTGGAAGAGATTTGAGAGACATGGTCCTGGATGTCAAAAGTGATGTTATAAAAACAGGTGACCCAAGTGCATGTGTTGATCCTCATGTTGAGATCACGGTGGGTGATAAGGCCTTAAAAATATTAGTGGAATCTGGTGTACGTATGTAGATAATTACACAAGACCTATTTAACAAAGTTTGCCCACCAGACCAAAATGCAATGTTGTATGAAGAATGCAGTATTGACTTGTGTGAGTCTATAGATGATATTTTGGAATTTTTGGCAAAATGTATGTAGCTCTCAAGGGTCTAAATATTCTAGGCTGGTTTTACCAGTAACTTTTCGGAATTGTTCTGAAACCAGTCACTAATGAACAGATTCTTTCCATTAGAGATAAACAAGATATAGAAATAATCATGAATAAATACATGCATGTATTCTCTGGTGAATTGGGCAAGATTAAGAATTTTAAGCAAAATATTTTAGTAAAGGATGGAGTGAGGCCTGTGAAACGCAAACTCAGAAATGTGCCCTTCAATATCCGCAGAGATTTGGAAAAAGATTTGAATACATTATGTAGGAGAGGTATAATTGAACCAGTGGAATCCTCATTGTGGGTGTCATATTTGGTGGTAGCACACAAGCACAGTGGGGAATTAAGGTTGTGTGTTGACTTTCGGTGCCTAAATAAAGACATCTGGGTTGATGCACATCCCTTACCCAAAATCACAGAGTTAGTGGCAGGATTGAAAGAGGCAAGATATTTTTCAAAACTGGATTTAGCTTTGGCTTACCACCAAGTAGAATTAGAGGTAGAGTCGAGAAATCTGATGGTGTTGATGTCCGCTTTTGGGACATATCAATATTGCTGTATGCTGTTTGGGCAGCCTCCGTCTTTCAAAAGGTGATGGCCAATATGCTCAAAGGGGTGCAAGGCACCTCCATTTTTCAAGATGATGTCTTGGGCTTTGCTCGAGATAGACCATCTCATGATAAATTATTGGATGAGGTGTTGAGTAGATTTAAAACCAATGGGGTTGTACTCAGGAGGAACAAATGTGTTTCCTTACTGACAAAGTAGAATATTTGGGACACCTTATACCAAGTGAAGGTATTGAACCTAAACCCGCTCTGGTTAAAAGCATCCCACAACCAAAACCACTAGTGGACAAAGTGAGTTTAAAGTAATTTCTTGTCTTGTGTGTACATTTTATTCAAGATTCATACAGAACTATACAATGAAATTACGACACTTGTCCTGCATGCTAAGGCGAGGGATTGCATTTGAGTGGAGTAATGAGTGTCAGGAAATTTTTTAATGGGTATAAGAGCTGGTGTTATCACCTAAAGTGTTGAAAAACTATGATCTAGGACTCAAATGTGTGTTGACAGTGGATGTGAGTAATGTGGGGTTGGAAGCTGTTCTCAGCTAAGTGGTTATGCTTCTCGGGTCTTATCTGATACTGACAACCAACAATACTCTTTCATTGAAAGGGAACTGTTGGCGTGCTCATGGGCGGCAATGAAATTTAAATGACATTTGTAATTCAGACTGATCAAAAGCCTTTGGTGTATATTCTGAGTGGAAGAAATTCCAAGGATTTCACTCCACATATTGCTAGACATTCTACAAAGTTGTTGCAATTTGACTTCACACCAAAGTATATCCAAGGAGGGAAAAATTATTGTGCAGATTTTCTATCACGCTTACCTGCATTCGAGGAGGATGATATGGATTTGTGTAGTGATGATGACAAACAGGACTGTATTGTGGCATCCAAAGCTTTACCCTAGTCATGAGCCTACACTGAACAGGAGCGGACAAAAGCATTTAAAGAGGATGCTACTGTATGTTTGGTCATGAAATATGTTAAGTTAGGTTTGGCAAAAGAAAGGATTCTTGATTTTGATCTCAAAATGTTTGTCAAAGTTGCAGAGTAGCTGTTAGTGGAGGATGGGTTATTGATAAGAATGGATAAATGTGTTCCGCCCATCTCTTTGAGAAGTTCCATAATAGTAGGTGCTCATGAGGGTCATCTAGGGGCCACTACAATGAAAAGACGTTTACAGTTAGCCTTTTGGTGGCCTGCTATGGATAAGGAAATTGATCAAATAGTCAAAGAATGTGAATCCAAGCTGTGACAGGTCAATGAAAGTTAGAACTCCTTTGTTATATGCAATTCAGCTACACAGTGGACCCTGGGAAAAAGTAGGAATTTACATTGTTGGGCCATTCCATTCACTGGCTAACACTTCTAAATTCACGCTGGTCATGATGGACTAATACAGTAAATGGCCGAGGTAAAGTTGGGGAGTGAGGTGACATCTAAAGTTATAATAGAGTTTTTAAAGGAGGCTTTCCTAAAAGAGGGATTCCCAGCCATGTTAGTACCAGATAATGGGGTCCAATTTGTTTCTAGCAAGGTGGAAGTGTTTTTGGAAGCTAGTGGTGTGAAGTATCTCAAGAGTTCGCTATATCACCCCCAAACTAATGGACTGTTCGAGAGGATGAATAAAGTGTTGGGGGAATGTATTCATTGGGCCATCACCAACAAGTGTATTGTAGCTAATTCAGTGATGAGTATGCTGTGGTTTTACCGCACCACTCCTTATGTGATGACTGGTGTTTCACGGTTTGAGTTATTAAGTGGTAAAAGGGTTTTTGTCCTGCATGGATGAATAAGTGGGTGAAAGTGAGTCAGAATAAAAGGTTGGATGATACTGTTATGGCCAGAGTAAGCAAGGTGCAGCAGAAGCAGAACAAATACTTTGATGAGAGAAACAGGTCGAAGCACTAGATTTCAAGGTGGGAAATATGGTTTGAGTATTTAAACCAGTACATGTGGTCAATGGCGGGACCACATTTTGGGTTCCAGTCAAAGTGGTGGGATGTGAAAGGAGATAGTGTGGAGGTGCAAGGTGGATAGTGGTGGAACGGTAAAATGTGATGAAAGTGAACAAAAGTGAAAAGTAGGTGAACAGGAATGGTAAAGGTTCCCATGGTTCTAACTCAAGTTTTAAACCTGAGAACATGGAAAAGGACCGAGAACTCGGTATGAGGAGGAGTGCTAGAGTCAGGAATGCACCCATGCGGTTTAGAGAGTGAGTGATCTGTATGTATCCTTTGTTTTTTTCTGCCAGTAGATTTTGTTGTTACTAGTAGTCTGTTGTTTTGTGTTTGGGTCTTTTCTTGAGTGGGGGTAGGTCTTATGTCAGTGGGGTAGGTCTTATGTTTGTGTGTATTTTGGTTATTATAGGCTTTCCAATGTGAGTTCTCAGATGTACACGTACAATGTTTAGATTAACATGCTTTTGATAATATCCTTAATTGATAATGTATATAATGTATGTATATTGTTGTAAAGGAAAGAGCCATGTAGTGGCCTGAGTAGAATGTTTCTCCAGGCGAGAGCTCGTGGAAGCTTGACATGATAATGTCAAGGTTCCATGATGATTACGTTTGATTTGAACTAGTGACAGTTGGACATCGCTGTGTTCCACCAGCAGTTTGCCGTGTTGTTACAGAAATAAAACTTCAATCAAAAATTACCTCGGTGTCCTGTTCTACTGATTTCGACACATTTCTAACTTCAATTCATTCATTTTTCCGTAGCTTGCTGAATGGTGCTTGTCTGTTGTCTCCTTGGAGAGGGAAGACATGGTGGAAATTCCAAGGGGAAACATCTGAAGAAAATTAATTTAATCCTGACTGCCTACCTTCATTGCTTCCATACCCTTGTTCTTCCTATTCTGAACCCCACGCCTCTGGCCCTCTGTGCAAAGACACTCTGAAAGATCAATTACAATTATAGTCTTGGGGTGTCACCATAATTCACAGTGTATGGATCCTACATGTTAAATGTCCATTGAGCACATCTTAGAGAGACACAGACCGGAGTTCTGGGAGTGTTGTTGGGCAGACCCACAGAGCAAGCCAAGAAGCATGGGTGGATCTGGTTGCACGTAGACCACAGATTGCACATGGTCATGTGTTGCCTCACTGTGATCTTGCTGTTTCTTAACTAATGCATACGAAAAAAAATGTAATTACCTTTACTATCCTTTTTACATAAAAAAGACAAACAAAGTAAAGCCTTATAGCATGGCAACATATCAACTTTGCAGTTTAGTCCTCCCAATATACATAGGCGATACACACAGTGTCCGAGAGCAACTCATCCTGGGTGGCATCAGGGGCTACCGATCTACTATCCATTTTTCAGTCAAACAGAACATATGGGGACCAAGTCCCAGTCTCATCATTGTGCCGTTCCTTCACCCATCAACCATTCATAACCACCAGGCACACACATCTCCCAAAATCATCTCATTCGTCACCACAGAGGACATTGACCCGGGCTACCTTCCTCCCCCTCCCCTTCTAGTAGCCATGATGCAACCGACAATGCAACATCTAAGCAGATAGTGCCAGAATTAGCCCCCTAGAGAAAACACCCAGAAGGGCAAAAACCTATGATGGCGATTGGAGACTTCCAGGAGGTTGACGAGGACTGGTACGTATGGTAGGAGACCAAGACTGAAGCACGGCACAGAAAGCGCAGACAAAGCTAGTGGAATGCCAAGTACCAGAGGAATAAAAAGGTTCAGAAGGAAAACAACAAGAGCAAGAATCACCAGCATGAATGAGTGAGGAGACACCAGCAGGAGCGAATTAACACCAGCAGGAGTAAAGATACACCAGCAGGAGCGAAGAGACACCAGCAGGAGTGAGGAGTGTTGCAATGCAAGGAGATAGACATTTCTGCTCCTTATATACCCCAAAACAGGATGTGACATAGAGGAAGAAGCAAGGTCACCATGGTGGATTGGGAAATGCTGGCAGGAATACACAATAGAGAATCCATGATGGACTGGTTAAATAAAAACTTCTCCCTATGAATTCTGAGAAGAATAAATTACAGCGAACAAGAATTATGACCCCCAAGGAGAGGAATGCCTCCAGCCCACCCGACCAGCGAGGTAAAGAATGGCCTCCATGGCCCCTTGCAGGACTCCCCAGGTTGCAGGTAAGCGTTTAGGACGTCCCGCTGTATAACACGGGACACCAGGAAGGCAGTGGAGTGAGCTGCAGGCCAATCTGCGAGCCGCGGTGTGACACCAGCAACCCGAGGGCCCCAACAAGTCCAGTTCTTATGTGCAGGGTGAGACCCTCGCTACACCCCCGGGAGCTCCACTCTCAGCTCTCTTCAGCTCCAACTCCACCGGGACCCCGCTCGCCTTCCAGGCACCTGTAATGTTGCGCCTGTGATGCAACAGGCAGACAGCGTAAGCGTAAGGGTGATGTGACCCTTACATCCAATAAAGGTCGGGCACGCGCGTATGTATGCCACTAGGGCTACGACCGCGAAACCGACAATACAACACCTATTGGCTCCTGTCGTCATTTAGGGCCCCATGCCTTAGTCGCGCTCACCGGGTGGTCCTGGGCCCACGCACAGCACAGCGGTAGTCCCAGGACACAACAAACTGGTGACGAGGGTGGGCGTGCCCTCATCGACGACCTGTGCGCTGGCGTGGCGGCCGTGAGTGCTGCCTTCGGCTTGCGGCGCTCGTGCCCCAGTGCGTGTCGGTCATTGCGTGCCCCGTCGGTGCACGGAGCGGAGCACCCGCTGCCCTGAACGGAGGCGCTGCTGTTGGCTTGTGCCCTTCCACGAGATGGGAGACGCGTGGGGTAACACCCCACCGCCCACGTGGTCTGGGCTTTGCTGCCTGCAGTGCAGCCACCACCTTGAGCCCGGCTGTCTGCCGCCTCGTGTGGGCCCCACATCCTGCCACCAGGAAACGCCTCAGGGCGGGAGCTGCACCCACACATCCAGTGAGTACCACTGCATCCCTGGCTGTGGGAAGAAAAGGGAGGAAGCAGGTCCACACTACTGGGTGCAGTTACACCTAGCACCACACAGAGGGCCATTGACGGGAGGGGCAGAGGATCCCACCCACGGAAAGCATCCCAGACTAGGAGGGAGAGGGCTGTGAGCCCCAGGAAAAAGGACAGCCCACGCGCACCAGAATCACACGCACATGTCCAAACAAAGAAAGAAGGGCATAGAGGTCATGAGAGACCTGGGCACAAGGCACGACAGGGAAGATGGCCACAATTCCACCCATTGAGCCGTTCATAGTGGAGGGGTCGCCGTCGTCGCTAGCGGCCAAATGGAAGGACTGGGTGAACCGCCTGTGAATATTCTTCGAGGTCACCAAGGTCCACAAGGACCAGAAGCGGGCAATGCTGATACAATTGGGAGGCAAAGACATCCACAACATCGTCAAAACGCTGGTTGAGGCCACCCCCAAGAGCCACCACACACTGATAAATGCCCTCAACGAACACTTCGAACCGATGGCCAATCAGGACTATGAAAGGTTCTTCTTCCGACAAGCGCGCCAGCTTCCGGAGGAATCATTAGACACGTACCACGCCCAACTAAAGAACCTAGCGACCACGTGTGGGTTTCGCGATGAAACAGAAGAAATCAGGGGACAGATCATCCAGGGGTGTGCGTCAGCCAAGCTGCGAGAACGCATACTAGAAGAGTCCGGTAAGTCCCTAGTGGAAATACTAACCCTGGGGTGAACCAAAGAGTTGTCAAAAGCGTGAGCAGCGCACATGGAGGCAGCTCTCCAAGCACCAGTAAAAACGGAGCCAGTAAATACTGTAACGACCAAACCCCCACAGACGTGGGGCAGGAAAAGACCAGGGACATCCTCTCCGGAACAAGCCAAGTCATGCGGATACTGCCGAGGACCACCACACCTGGCGGCCGAGTGCCCCGCGAAAGGTAAAAGATGCTCGGGGTGTGGACGGTTTAACCACTTTGAAAAAGTGTGCCGGTCAAAGAAGTATTGCAAGCCTCGCCAAGCGGCAGAACACTCTCAAGGAAGATGACCCAGGGCCCAGCGACATGGACGATGATGAGGAGGAAGAGAGAGTAGTGCACAAGATCCACATGATCGGCACCACCACCCGAAAAGCGAGGCACCTACCACAATGCAGCATCCGTGTGGGATCCCAGGAGGTCACCGCAGTCGTGGATACAGGTGCCACCATCAATATCATGGCATCAACCCTACACAGCACCATGAACCCAAGACCAGCTCTCCACCCCTCAACCATTACTGTATTTGCATATGGTCAAGATGCTCCTCTGAGGATATGGGGACGGTTCCGGACGACCATATCACATGGCACACAGTCCATCACGACCAAGGTCTACGTCACCGAAGACGGCCAGGGGATGCTCTGGGGATGCCGAGCGGCTGAGGACCTGGGAGTCGTAACTTTTGCCTTCGGGGTGCACCAGGAATCCCTTCAGCACCTCCTTTCTGAATTCACGGAAGTATTCCAGGGGATCGGGAGGTTCAGAGGAAAAGAAATCCACCTCCACATTGATCCGACGGTCCAGCCTGTCGCACTACGACACCGGCGAATAGCTTTCCACTTGCGGCCCCTGGTGGAGGAGGAACTCAAGAAGCTGGAGACCGCCGGGATAATTGAGAAGGTGTCGGGTCCCACTCCGTGGGTGTCCCCGATCGTCTTCACTCGGAAGCCCAAACAGCCGGGCGCGGTGAGGATTTGTGTCGACATGAGGCTGCCCAACGTCGCTGTCTAGCGGGAACGTCACATCACTCCCACAATAGACGACCTCATTGGGGAAATGGCGGGGGCCTGCTGGTTTTCAAAACTGGACCTGAGGTCCGGATACCATCAATTGGTGCTAGATGAGGCCTCCCGCAACATCACTACATTCTCAACACACGTGGGGCTCCGGAGGTATACGAGGTTAAGTTTTGGAGTATCCAGTGCGCGGAGGTATTCTAGAACATTATACAGGAATTGATTGCGGACATCCCCGGTGTTATCAATGTCAGTGATGACATCATGATACACGCTAAAACCATCCAAGAACACAACAAACGCCTCCTTCAAGTACTACGCCGGGTGCAGGATGCCGGCCTCACTCTTCACAGAGAAAAATGTGAGCTCCTACGCCAGAAGTTACAGTTCTTTGGCTACACATTCTCCACGGAGGGGGTCAACCCGGACCCAGAAAAAGTTCGGGACATTAAAGAGGCCGTCGCTCCCACCAACGTCACTGAGCTTCGCAGCTTCCTCGGTATGGTAAACTACTGCGGGAGGTTCATCCGGGACTTGGCCAACCTGACACTTCCACTGAGGGAACTCACCAAAGAATCCACCACCTGGAAGTGGGGCCCTGAACAGGCCCAGGCATTTGAGAAAATCAAGGAGGCTCTTTCAGAAGCTACCACGCTGGCCTTTTTCGACCCCAGGAAGCTGACATTAGTCGCGGTGGATGCTGGCCCTGTAGGATTTGGGGCAGTGCTCCTGCAAAGAAGGAACCCGCAGGAAGATTGGACCCCCGTGGCATTCGCCAGCAGATCCCTCACCGAAACTGAACAAAGATACTCCCAAATCGAAAAGGAAGCCATCGCTATCCACTGGGGGTGCCGCCATTTTCACCTGTATGTCTACGGGAAGCCCTTCGTAGTAGCAACGGACCATAAGCCGCTTGTGGCACTCTTCTCAGGAACCTCGACCAAACCGCCGCCACGGATCGAGAAGTGGATGCTGCAGCTCCAGAACTATAATTGTGAAGTAGAATACCAGCCCGGTTCTAGGAATCCGGCTGACTACCTGTCCCGCCATCCCCGGAAGGCCACTGATCAGGAGATGGAAGATGCTGCTGACACCGAAGAATACGTCCGGTGCGTCACCGCTCGATCCTGCCCCATACCCATTTCCATGGAGAGCCTACGGGAAGCAACGAGCCAAGATGAATGTCTGCAGCGCGCCAAGGTAGCCCTATGGAACGGCAACTGGCACCGGGCCAAGGAGGAATGGGAAAGTCTGACAGTCACGGCCCACCGGATCATGGACAGTCTACATCATGTCAGGGACAAGCTCACCGAAGATGACACGGGGTGCCTGTTGAGGGGACATCGGCTGGTGATTCCAACATCCTTAACCTTAAGTGGTGGACCGACCTTGCACACATTGGGCATCAAGGCATGGTCAAAACAAAGTCGCGGCTTCGCACCAAGGTTTGGTTCCCGCTGATGGACGACCTCGTGGAGGCCAAGGTCCGGGCCTGTGCGGCTTGCCAAGTAACTGGGGAGACACCCCGACCTGCTCCTATCATCGTGGAACCTAGACCGAGAGCCCCGTGGTCCCGAGTGAGTCTCGACTTAGGCAGTCTTCCTGATGGTCGCCACACCCTGGTAGCCATTGATGACCACTCAAAATATCCGGAAGTTGAAATAGTGTCAGTGCTCAGCGCCACGGAGGTCATACCAAAGCTGGAGAAAATCATGGCCGCCCATGGTCTCATGCAGGAACTGAGAACAGATAATGGGTCTCCATTCCAAAGCCAAGAATTTGCGTCATATCTGCAAGCCCTAGGCATTCACCATCGTAGAATCACCCCTCGGTGGCCCCAGGCGAATGGGGAGGCTGAAAGATTTATGCAGACACTCAATAATGTGATCCAGATTGCGCATGATAAGGCCCAGTCCCTGGAGCTGGCCATATTCACTTTTCTCAGGAGCTACCGTCAAACGCCACACACGACAACTGGCATAGCCCCGGCTCATCTGTTAATGGGGCGGGTGGTCACCGACTCGATTCCTCATCACCCGGAGTGGCAGCCGGAGACCCCCAAGGACAGTCTCATTGATGCCCGGTGCCGGAAAGCACACGCGCATGTCAGCTTCCGGCGGAGAGCCACGGTGCCCAGCATCCAAAGAGGGGACGTTGTACTACTCAAAAACCGAGTCACCAGTGATAAGTTTCGTCTGACCTTTGAAAGAGAACCCTGGACGGTGGTGTCCGTTAGGGGAACCTGTGTCGTGGCCACTCGAGAGAGAGAGAGAATAACAAGGAACGTGTCGCACTTCAAGAAGTATCACCCTGAAAGGTCCGGGCCGTCACCTAGCCAAGGGGAGAACAGTCCCAACACACGACCAGTGGAAGAGGCCAGGCTAAGTGGAGCAGAAACGGGGTCGGTCCTGGAAGAGGCCGGAGAGGCCGGAGGGCCCGAGACCCAAATGCCAACTCCGCACCGAAGAGCTGGTGGCCCAGCGGCAGACGACGCCAGCCACTCTCAAGGAGTTTTGGCCCCGGCAGGTCTGCCGGACAGCGGGAGTGGGGACTCCCAAGGCCGGGGTATGTCGCAATACAGCCTGAGGGGCAATCCTGAGCCATCCTGCTGTTTGAAAGACTACCTCACGTAAGACTGTTTCATTTTATTTTGTTTTGGGATCCGAACATTGGCTTAGAATGTTGCACTGGGCTGAGAGCCGACCCAGAGAGTTTAGTAGCAATGTTGTTTTGATGTTTGTTGGGGAGGAATGTAATGTTGCGCCTGTGACGCAACAGGCGGACAGTGTAAGCGTAAGGGTCATGTGACCCTTACAACCAATAAAGGTTGGGCGCGCGCGTACGTACGCCACTAGGGCTACGACCGCGAGATCAACAATACAACACCTATTGGCGCCTGTCGTCATTTAGGGCCCAAGCCTTAGTCGCACCCACCGGGTGGTCCTGGGCCCGCGCACAGCACAGCGGTAGCCCCAGGACACAACAGCACCGCAGCGTGCGCAACTCTTCTTGCTAGGCCCCACTTAAGCCTGTCATGGCAATGCCGCTCACACCCTCTGCTCTGGCCTGCGCTTCTTCACTGGTGGCCCGTAGGCTCCAGAGTGGCTGTCACCCTCGCCACACCCATCTACAGTCTATCGGTCCGCAGCGCCCCGAGCGCTGGAAGGGCAGGCAGCTAGGTCCAACAGGCCGCACTTCAGGACGCCTTCCCAACACAGGCTCCCTGGCACGCAGAACTGCCCGAGTTTCAGGCACTCCCTCATTATGGCAGAATCTGTCCACTGCAACGCTCACTTCAGGTGTTGCCTCCGCCTCAGAGTGGTACGAGTTTTAAGGAAGGCTTGTGCGGGCCGGAGCCTCCTTTTAGTGCTGCTGATCGGCCATCTTGCCGGCCATGCCCCTGCATAATAACATTATTTATATAACATAGTTGTAAAGCACAACTATGCATGGAGGCATTTGGGGTTGTTACAGGTGACAACAAAATACTCAGCAATGTGCTGTCCCTTCTGTGTGCCGTGGGCCATGTTTAGATGTGTAAGTTTCTTTATGTGAGGTCAGGGGACATGTTTGAATCGATGCGGTGAGCGACAAGTCCATCTAGGAGTGAGGGAATAACATTTTCATACGCACCCATTGTTTTTTTTTTTTTTTTTTTTTTTTTTTTTAAAAACCTTTATTTGTGCATAGTAAAAGAACAAATACGGGCCTACAACCATCAGGCCGGCCACAATACGGTTGAGCACAGAGACAAACAATACATCCCCTGTGCGTCAAGGTCAAGATTAGCAACGATTCAGGATTCATACACTGGAGGGATCCTTGACACCGGGGGAAGGAGAAGTGAAGGTTAATTTTAAGGTTTTCAAAAAAAATTTTTATCGAGAAAAAAGTCAGTAAAGGATAGAAACAAGGAGATTCGAGTCCGCAAGTCGGCTTCATACACTGGAGAGCAGCCGCATCATTAAAACAGCCATAGAAAATCTCATACAGTAAGGCGATGCAGTTAGATAACAGGATCATCACAGTAGTAAATACGCACCCCCTAAAAGCCGCCCCCACTCAATCCACCCCACACCCGGACCCCGAATCGAAACAAGTATAGCGCAGAGACATGAAAGAAAGAGGCCCATAGAACTAAAAAGAAACAGTAAATTACCCCCCCACCCTACACCAATGCGGAGGCTATGGCCTACCCCCCCCCCAGCATAGTGCCTGTCGCCAAATGAACCCGAAATATAGACGAGAGAGAAAGTAGGAATAGAGTAAAGAAACTAAGAGAAGAAAGAAGAAAGGAGGTGGGGAGGAGCCCACGTATCCTCGGAGCGCCCGACACCACCGGCCAACCAATCCTCCACACACTGAAACCCCACTACACCCAAAGGCGGTCGTGTGAAGATAGCATGTAACACCAAGGAAAAGAAGGCAGACAGATCGCGACGAGTGCGCACAACATATGTAGACAATTCCAGTCCCAGTCCAGCCCGGCCGTGAAGCCATGATGATAGAAAGTAATCTAGCCCTGGCCCGATCGCGGGCGTACGATTAGACCCGCCCCCTCGTGAATGCCCCGCATCCCGAACAGACAAAGACAATATGGCCACTTGGGAGAAGATGGAGAAGTAGAGTCACAAAATGGCCGCCGATCATCTATTGAGGTCCCCTTGCACACCATATAAAATCCAGACCTGGCTTGTAAAGTACATGAGTTCCACATAAAAGGAGCCGTAGGCCACCGTGAACGGTTCCTCGAGGTCGCCAGGTGTAGTTCAGCTGGAAACTCCTGCGGGCACGGTGAGGCAGGCAACAACAAAGCAGGCAGCAATGACCGGGGAAACAAAGTATCTGCCATTGAGCAGGAGAGCGATTGATCCTGAGCGCCGGGAAAGCCAAATGAAGACACCAGTGTAGCACCGTTATACCCAGTCGTTGCTTCCCCGCAGGAGGACCACAGCACTGGCAGACTCACGTCTTGTTGATCACAAACGGGGCGCTCACGGCCCGCAGCAGACAGTGTAGAGTCGAACCGCTCACTCAGCGTTTGCAAGCCGACACACAATTGCAGACGAAAGTCCCGCAGGGCAGCCAGAACGGAGCCGTATGTCAGCGGAAGCTGCGTCCCCACAACGGCAGCAATCCGGGACGGCACTGGGGAGCTGGAGTCTGGTAGAGGGAGGGCGAAGCGGGCAGCGGGCGAGACCGGAGCATCACCCCCCAGCAGCGAGCAGGCAATCAGCGCCATGTTTTACCGTTGAACGGTACCGTGGCCAGGGGGGGGATCGTGACAAGGAGGCAATTCCCAACAGGTCTGCGCCGCAACAGGTGAAAGCCAGCAGTCGCTTCCCCTCCCTCGGGCTCTCTTTGCAGCCGACTAGACCATAGAAGAAGGGGGTCTGCAGCCTTCCACAGCGTGGTCCACAGAGCGGGGTAGGAGACCCGCCACACCGGGGCTTACCCTCTAGCTCCAGCCCGTCAGGTGCAGGGTACAGAAGGTGTCCGGGCGTCTCTCTCCCGGCTCTTCTGGCGACCGTACGTGGCGTGAGGCGGGATCGGGACCTCGGGCTCAGATTTGCACCAGCGGGTCCGGTGACTGCGACGCTTCCAGGGGGCCGGCCGAGGCCACAGTAGAGCAAGGGTCCAGGGCGGAGAACAAAGGCACCAAGAACTCCGGCATCCGGGCGGGCTAAGACTTCGGGAAAGCGGCGGCGCAGTCAGCGCGTCGTCGCACGCGTTGCACCTCGAAAATCGGCAAGGATAGGAATCAGGATGATAGTCCGAGGCCAAGGGCCGACGGAGCCGGGCGCTCAAGCGACTGCTCCGGTCGCCATCTTGGCTCCTCCCTCTACGCACCCATTGTTAACCTGTAGACTGGTGTTTGGCACACTGTGGTTTGGTGGTCAGGTTCACTCTTCTGAAGTTGTCTCTCAGATGACGCAATGCCTGGAGACCAGTTAACAGCAGAGCAGGAAGCGTGGTGGGCATCAGTGCGGGAGGGGTGGGAGTACCTGCTGCTGAGGGTGCCAGTGGCGGAGTCGCGGCGGAGGCAGTTACTAGGGGGGATAGCATATTGCTGTGGACGAAGGGGCTGACTCTGCCCGTTGCTGGCTGCCTAAATCGAGTGCGGTCCCCCCTACTACTTCGGCCCCCTGTAGGGGTGCTGTGTGTACTCAACTGCCACGGCTCTGGCCCTATAACCCCCTGCTACAGGCTCCCTCATGGCAACCTTGCTCGTTAACTGCACCCCCGCCTCCCCCCCAAACATGCGTGATCGATGGGCCACCCTGTACCTGCGCGGGTGGTGCTGTCCTAGCTACCCCCACGCCACTGTTGGTGACCTCACTGGGGTTGCTAGCAGCCAGGAGGCCAGCTCTGACCTCCGCCATGAAGTTCGATAACGTGTCTGTGAGCTTACCCAGGTCGTCACAAAGCTCAGCGACGGCGTTGTGTTGGCCAGGGGTACCACCGGTCCAACTGCGGGGGGCAGTGGGGCATCAGCCACCGGCATGGACACAGTCCGTGCATTGCCCGTAATCCGGCTCTTAGCTGGCAGCGGGTCTGCTGGGAAGTCCTTTACTGTGGGCCTGCGAACCCTCTTTGACCTGGTGGGGCCAGTCTCCTCGGTGGGCTCCTGCCCCGTGTGTGGGACAGACATGGCGATACCGGAGTCGTCCGGGCTGTGCGCCATCAATAGCTCGGTGGCCCAAGCCACTTCTTTAGCCCTGACCATCTCCATAACGGCTGCCAGCTGCACATCTTGGGAGGTTCCTGGCTGGGAATCCTCCACCTGGGACATATGAGAGAAAAGCGGGGGGATCCCTGGCTATTCATACTGATCAGTTCGGAAACAGCTCACCTGGAAAAGAAATAGAACTGTAAGCCATAGACCTAGCTGGTGGTGGCGATCCGACCTTCTTATCCCGCCTCTCGAGCGCTCGGTCCCCAGCCCCCGACCCCGTACTTACTTCACTGTTAGTTGCTACAATCTTATCCTGACGACACTGGGGTTGGGGGGGTGGGGAGGATCTTGATGAACCTTGCGTGCGGAGGATGAAGAAAAATGATTATCCAGTCAACATCTACCGACTACTGGGCTACTGGCACGGCTCAGTTTCCCTACCAGCCCATCCTGTCACCCTCCCCCCCGCCCCCCCTCCCTGGTGAGACTCTTGTATCCCACCCCACCTTGCACCATCGGACGTGCTCACCCCACGTGTGTTACCTCAGAAAACGCCTCCTGTGAATGGGCCTGTGCTGAACCCTACACTTCGACGAGCACCCGAGAGCGTGGATCGTGTCTGAAAAACAAAAACAGCGCGGCGTGAGAAAAAAGGTTAAACTTATTCCACATTATGACGTGGGTCATCCAAGTATGACCGATTTGATGACAACTGGCCAGGTGTTGTCATGCAAAACCCTGTGCACCTTCTCACCGAACCAGTGTCACTTCCCCACCTAAAATGTCACCTCTACTGCCAGGAAGCGCCAGTAAGACATAACATCGGATCAGGCCAAACACTTGACATGTTGAGGGGACACACACAGCGTGCGCCGCACTAAGCGGCGTCGGGAAACGCCCTTCGCGATACCTTGCCCATCGCGGCTCTTACCCTTTATCTGCTGATGCGTACCCTAGCGAATCCTTAGGAAGGGGGGGGGGGAATAGCCTTCTGTCCCTTGCCTGCATAGATAAACAAATCAACATTATATACATCGGCACCCCATCTGCGCTGTCGCATTAAAGTCATTAAGGCAACATCATCTACAAGGGCCCCAGGAATTCCCACTCTCAAAAACGCCGGTTGCCCGTAGCATGTCCCGCATACGCACACGCGTTGATGAATGTACTTAATTAATGCCTTCACCATGCCTATTTATGGTAGGTTTGAGAAATGGGCTGAAACCCCCGGGGGAGACTACTAGCTCACAGATTCGCCCCTTTCCCATAATGCATTACTAACATACTTGCCTAGTGAACGTGTTCTCCGTTCACCGTATGCCCCCTCCCCGGTTGGCCATATGCTGACCACGACCAGGGGAGGGGGGCGCTGCCCTGCGCACCCCGGGAGCTGCCCTGCTCACCTCTGGAGCTGCCCTGCTCCCCCTGGTGGACCGCAGCCGCAGCAATGGCCGGGCTATGCGATCGTGCCTGAGAAACAAAAGGGTGTGGGGGGTGACAGTAGCACACTCACCGTGGCACAGCTCCTGGGCGTCCTGCTAAAACGTCGGAATGGCATTCGGTGATTGTAGGCAAACCAGACATCACCGCCTCGGCCTCCACGCGCGCGCGTCGCGCCGGCCCCGGCGCCGCCACGAGCAACATTCGCACGGGCCTCGGTAAATTCAAACCAGCACCACCCCCCGGACCTGACCGCGCAATGCGTCAAGAAGGAATAGCACTCCACGTTGAGGCACCGTGATCTTATGCTGGCAAGCAGGGTTCGATCCCCGTGGTTTATAAAATTATTGAAGGCGCAAGGGTCGCCTCTGCTGAATGCGCATGTAAATGCGGTACCATACAAGCGCTATTGACACGGGGCGAGTTTGCACCACATAATATGCGATGCCGATGATATCTAATTTGCCTACAAACTGAAGCAAACATAACACATATCCAATTCAGGCTCTGTAAAATTCAATTGATTTGCGAGCCCTGCACCCTCGACACATTGCACAATCAGGCCCGGGGAGACGAAACCGACCCTGACCCACAACAGCCCACGCGACCCATCGCCCACAACGGCACCGGAGCCAACGCGACACGCGCACACAATGGCCCGAGGCGATAACATCTAGCCCGCCCACAATCACCGCAGCAAACGCTACACATAACTCATTAAGGCCCTGGGGAAAATACAATTGATTCACCCAGACACGCGACACCCGCTGCTCCGGGATCGATGCTGTGACAGGGTAAATAATGTTCGGGGCCGCGACCCGACCCCCCCGACTGGCGGTCACTGAGGTGTGATTACACCTGATACGACGGGCAGATCGCGAGCCTGGTGCCCGGCCAATCCGGGGAGCACGATGCGCACTGTGATTGTACACCACAGGCTATGCATGGGACGGGGTCGCTACCCCGTACCCCCCCAGGCCCTGAAACATATGGCCTACTCAGGCTGCCGCTAGATGCTGGATGCCCCCCAAAGTAGGGGGGAGCGGGCCGCTTGAGCCAGGGAAGCCCCAAGGATTCCCTACTGCACAACCCCTCCCCCCCGACCCTGGGCTGCCCCTGCAGACTAGGACTGCAGATCACCCAGCTAAGTCCGGGGCCGTGACCACGCGAGCATAACCCCGCTGGTGGAGGGTGCACTCACCAGCAATACTGCGAGCGCATCGACGAGGACCCGGTTCCGACAGCAAGCCCCACAGCGCGTCCAGTGTACTGGCGCCCGAGAGCGTGTCCAGTGTAGTGGCATCCGTGGCGCGTCTGTGCACAAGAGGCAGAAAACATGGTGAGGGGGACTTATGTACCCCTCACCCTGCTTGGCGCACTGGACATGACGTGGCACGCCCGTGACCCTGGTGGGGACTCCTCACCAGGCCAACCCCCCCCCCCCAGGAGGGGGGGAGAAAGGGGGGGGGGGAAGCCCTCCTGAGTGGCCTCGAGCAGCCGCAGAGACTGGGGTGGGAAGAAGCGAAAGGGGACAGGCAGCAGCACGAGGGGCTAGAGAAGTACACAAGGGAGACAGCTCAAAAACACATGCACTCTCTGTTAGTGCCTACATGAAAAGAAAAATTTAGTTCACTGACATTGAGCACAGACACCAGCCAAACAGACACGGTAAAGCAGTAATCCTCCACAGGTGGGACAAACACAAACGAGACTGATAATCTGGCAAACTATTAAAAACAAGCATTGAAAATGCAACAGGTCTCGCCTTTGATTAAGTTAAAGCCAATTACTTTGCTAATGGTATTGTATAGCAAAGCAAATGGCTTTAACTTAATAAAAGGCGAGACCTATTGCATTTTTAATGTTTGTTCTATTTAGCAATTTACCGTTTCTTGGTGATGGAGTAGTACAGGCACCTGGAAGCAGTCTTTTGATGCTAATCCCCTTTTTATTACAAATATTGAAACAAAATAAGCTTTTGGAAGTTCACAATGTGAGATTTCAAACAAATGCTCACTAGTACTAGTAGATTTTGATTTTTTTGTGGGCTGGACTGAATAAAGATGCTTGTGAATTTTCCACACTGTGTGTGAGTACCAGCGACAACAAACTGTATCTCGACCCTGGAGCGCACGTGCAGGTAGACCCAGGAAGGGTGGTCTCAGCTTCCACGGCATGGCTTCCCTGCCTGCTTGGCCTGTCCGCCCCACAGAAACCAGGCAGTCTGTCCATCACAAACACTCATTCTCTGACACAAGTTGGGGTAGTACACCTGCCACCCATCCAGCAGAGGTGTCAGTCGCACAGAGATCAGTAACACAGAGGTCAGTCATATACAGGTCGGAGCCGTCAGTCACAAAGAAGTCAGTCAGTCATTCACAGTCGGAGCTGTCGATCATATGCAGGTGAGAGCTGTCAGTCACTAAGAGGTCAGTGATTGGCACAGAGGTAAGGGGAGTCAGACAAAGAGGTAAGTCATTCTCACAGATCACAACTGTCGGTCGTATACAAGTGAGAGCTGGCAGTGCAGTCAGTCAGTCGAATCCAGGCCAGAGCAGTCAGTCGGATCCAGGCCAGAGCAGTCAGTCGAATCCAGGCCAGAGCAGACAGTCAAATCCAAGCCATAGCAGTCAGTCGAATCCAGGCCAGTACAGACAGTTGTAAACAGGCCAGAGCTGTCAGTAGTGCACAGGTCAGAGCTATCAGTCACAAAAGATCAGTTGTTTCCACAGAGGTCCCAGCTGTCAGTCATATACAGGTCTGAGCTGTCAGTTGTACAGTCAGACCAATCTGTCAGAAAGAGGTCAGAGCAGACAGACACATACACACAGTGGCCAGAGTTGTCAGGCCAGAGTTGTCAGTCACAGAGGGGTTATTACTGTCAGTCCCAAAGCTGTCTCGCCATCACTCACACACAGAACTAATCACAGGGGTCAGAAGTGTCAGTCACAGATAAATACGAGCCCTCAGTTACACACACAGAGGTTGAAGCTGTCAGTCACTCAGACAGCAGAGCCGTCAGGTCAGTCGCACACTGGGTCCCCCAAAGGGTTCAAGTGTGGCTGAACGACCGACTCTGAAGCTGGGGAACCGGGCTCGAGTCTGGCGGGAGGCTCAAACATCCTGTGGTCCTGGGCAAATCACTCTACCTCCCCGCGCCTAAACATGAATGAGTCCCTCTGTAAGGCAGCCGGTGCTCATTTAAAGCTCTGATACTTTCGGGTCGAGTTTGCGCTAAATAAAACTGCAAAAAAAAAAAGTGTCCAGCCTTGACAGGGAGGGTCGGGGCACCCAGGGCTGACAACAGGACAGGAGGGTACCTGGTGTGGGAGAAGTGGGGGGGGGGGCCTGAAAGGACGCGGCTCTGGGTCGGTGTCTGCCCTTGCTCCTCGCTGTAGTGGAGGGGTAGGTAGGCGATCCCTCCCCACCAGAGGGCTGAGGCTGCCCCCACCTCCCTATGAGACCCCAAAAGGTGCCTCGGGATCCGCGCCGGGAGCATAGGGGCGCTGAGGAGGCCAGGGCGGAGCACGGACCGGATAAGGACTGAATCGGTACTCACATGCCGGGTGTGCGGAGCGCTGGCAGCTGCCACCGTTTCCTTCCCTCCTTGGTGTGTGAAACTCAACTCCCGCCTCAAGGCGCTCGGCACCCTGCAGAGGGCGTCTGACGGCCGACATAGTACCCCCAGGGGCACCCCGCTGTCCCCCCTCCCCCATATTAGGTTACCCAAATGACACACACGAGACAGTTGGTGTTGGGTAACAATGCTGCAGGTTTATTACATAATTCCAGAATATGTAATGGGTGGGTTATCTTACAGGCGATCCAAGGGCAGGCAACCAACTGGGTCGCCTGCCCGCCTGATGAGCCGGGCAGCGCGGGAACGATGCCCGGCGTTGCTGCCGTCCAGGTGATTCTTTCTACGATCACGTGCCGTTGGTAATTCTACTCACGCCCCCCCTCTCGGGGCGGAGCGTCGCATAGCAAGCCCCCGGTTGTTCAGGCCCACAACCGCTCGCAGGACTAGCGGGGCGCCGACACGGCTTCCGGGACCTCCCTTGAGGCTCCTCGGTTTTGGCTCAGGCACGCCCTATGGTGCCGCGTAGAGGTACCCTTTGTACCGGCCTGCTTCCAGATCGCCCTGTAACTCCGCCTGCAACGAAAAAAGAAAACATTACAACGCTCAGAAACCCCACTCACCCAACGCCTACGCCGGGTACGCGGTAGGGAGGGAGACGGCGAGGTGGGCGACAAAGAGGTCGCCAGGAGGGTGGAGGAAGGCTAAATAGCCTACCCCTCGCACCCAGGCCAGGAAGTGACACGCATTGCGCGTTGTAATAAAGTAAATCCACACCAGATGAAGATATGTGGTAAGAGGTATTTATTACAGCCTCAACCAACAGCCAGCATATCAACTGTCATCATAGAACCCTCACATGACAGAACCTCAGAACAAGCTGGTTCCATGCCCAGTGTTCTGGCATGGAGCCATGTTACATCATTACACTTCTTCCTCTTTACATTAGAACAAAAGTAACATGAGAACAATAAGCACATTTGAACAACAAGAAAAAGAAGGTAGAAAGAACTACACAAAATCACGTAAATGCAAAGGAAACCTGCATGTTCTGACACCCCTACAAGTACTATCAGACCTTACATCAATGTCTGAGGGAAAACGATAAGAAGTATCATCCCTCCTGTCGGCCACACCACACCCCCGAAAATGTGCTACACGACTATGATTCCAGATGCGACCATCATCCGTCTTGACAGCATTTTTAAACAGCTTAATGATAGTTTTTGGAGAGGTATATTTTGACCAATTTTGACACCCAACAGGAGCTTTGACCTTTACTTTATCTCCAACCTCAAAATTTGTAACTTTTGCATTATTCCTTCTATCAACATAAATCTTCCTTTTGTTTTGCAGAGACACTTCTTTGTCTCTCCATTCCCCAATACCATTGTTTTTCAAACCCTTCCCAGCAACCATCCAGCCAGGACACAAACAAGTATTTGGAGACCTTCCCCTGAGCAGTTCAAAAGGAGTGTTACATCATTACACGCGTCACTTCCGGCCAGCCCGAGGAGGGGGGCTCCGGTCGGCGTCCCCGCCCCCCCCCCCTATGGGAGGGGTGGGGAGGGGTGACCGGTGCCCCGGGGCCACTAAGGCGCCGACAGCCAATTGGCCCCCTGCGGGGGCCACGGTCAGCGGCATAGTACCCCCAGGGGCACCCCGCTGTCCCCCCTCCCCCATATTAGGTTACCCAAATGACACACACGAGACAGTTGGTGTTGGGTAACAATGCTACAGGTTTATTACATAATTCCAGAATATGTAATGGGTGGGTTATCTTACGGGCGATCCAAGGGCAGGCAACCAACTGGGTCGCCTGCCCGCCTGATGAGCCGGGCAGCGCGGGAACGATGCCCGCCGTTGCTGCCGTCCAGGTGATTCTTTCTACGATCACGTGCCGTTGGTAATTCTACTCACGCCCCCCTCTCGGGGCGGAGCGTCGCATAGCAAGCCACCGGTTGTTCAGGCCCACAACCGCCCGCAGGACTAGCGGGGCGCTGACACGGCTTCCGGGACCTCCCTTGAGGCTCCTCGGTTTTGGATCAGGCACCCCCTATGGTGCCGCGCAGAGGTACCCTTTGTACCGGCCTGCTTCCAGATCGCCCTGTAACTCCGCCACAGCCCTGGAGGCGGCTTACCGTCGCAGCCAGGGCCCCCCACCAACCCGCTATAGTCTTACCTGCAACCTCTCCTATCTAGGGCTTCCTGCAAGTAGCTGGAAGGAAACCATCCTAGCAGAGAGAAGAGTTTGAAATTCTGCCACCTCAAGACAGTGTGACAGCGCTAGCGGGACTCAAACCCTGTGAGCTCCATTATATCCACAGGCCAAAGACTTACCAGTGAGCTATAGCTCCTGGTGTTGTAGATGGCCCCATCTATGTCCCCAAGGCCCGGCCCGAGACACTATCCTCATCGGATAGGGTCTGCTGAAATAAAGGACCCGTTGGGCCTGGGGAGATGTGCCGAGAACTATTCGCCCTGCGGGCAGGTTACCCTCTTCACAATTATGGGCCTGCCCTCTCTGGCTATGAAGGCGAGAAGGGTTTTACTTAACCTATGGCCAGTCCCTCTGATTGCTAAACCTGGAGCACAGGAGTGCTCCTGGCTGTCAGCGCGTGACCATGGGCAAGGGGCGACTCTTGCCCCTGCCCACCATCCCTTATTCCTTGTGGGAATTATGCCCCTACAGATCCCTCAGTGGTGAAACCCCCTAGATATACCAGCATCGGGAATTTGTCTGGCTTAAGCATTGCGTGAGGCGAGGGGCACGTGGTCAGGATCGGACAGCGCGACCCTTGTTGTAAATAGCACTTTTATAACGCGCGAACTCGACCCGAAGGTATAGCAGCGCTGTGCATGAGCACCATATTTACACACATATCCGGGCACGGGAGTGAGATCATACGGCGATATTCACTGATTTACCCAGCGTCACAAACCGAGCACGAACTCGATCCGAAGGTATTGGCGCACAGTTCCTGAGCACCGTATTTACATACATAATCTGGCACGGGGAGATTAAGTGATCTGCCCGGCATCACAGTGCGACTCGCCCGACGGTATATGGAGCGCAGACCGTACGCCCCGTATCTACATACATATTCGGGCACGGAGTAGGATCATGAGCCGCCCAAACTTGCGACCCTCGGGGGCCCAGGTAGACCAGGCCCAGCAGTACGCATGCATATCATGGGGTGATCAGTGATTTGCCCAGCGTCACAACTACAGCGCGAACTCGATCCGAAGGTGATGGCGCGCCGTTCGTGGGCACCGTATATACATACATCATCGGGCCCGTGGATATTAAATTATCTGCCCGGAGTCACCGCGTGACCCGCCCGAAGGTATTGGAGTGCAGTACATGAGCCCCGCATTAGCATACCTATTCGAGCACGGTGGATTTAGTGATTAGCTCAAACCGTAATGCGCGCGAAATTATTAGAGCGCCGGACACGAGTATCAACCAAATACCCATTCAGGTGCAAGGCGTGCCGTAATGCCCAGCATCACCCCATGCGCGCGAATGTGGGCGCGAGCAAATTCTTGTGAATAATACATGCACTTGTATCAATGTATCTGCGTATCTGCATTATAGGAAGCCAGCCAATACCTGTTACAAATTATCTAGCGTGAACTCGACCCGAAGGTATTGGAGCAAAATCTTGCGAACAATGCCTGCACTAGTATCAAGTATCTGCAGCATAGCCGACGGGAGGGGGGCGATAACCTTATCCAGGGAGCGCCACGGGGTTTGCACCGCCCGCGGTCCGCGGGGACCCAGGCAGCTCCCAGCCTTGCAGTGCTGGTGTGTTAGGGCCGAGAACCCACGCTAATCTCCGATGTGGACACGCCTACGGGGCTCGCAACCTGCTTTCCGCACCTGTGGCGGCAGCGCAGCCTCGTCGCGGCAATTACGTGATTTCAAAATTATTATTATTTTTTTTTTTATGGAGAGTGAGGGCATCAGTCCCGCTACCTCTCGCGTGCTAATAAAGTGCTCTACCATTCGGAGCTACCGTTGAAGCCCGACCACGAGGCTCGCAGCCAGCAATCCCGCAGCTTTGGCGGCGGCGCAGCCGACGGACGCCATCCTCGTCAAGGCGAGTACGTGATCTTCAAAATTTTGCAAATTTCATGGAGAGTGCGGGCATCTATCCCACTACCTCACGCGTGCTAATCAAATGCTCTACCATTCGTGGCCACACCCATGTGTAGAAGCCCCACCCTGACCCTACTCGAGGCACAGGGGGAGATTAACTGATTTGCCCAGGTTCCCTGGAAGTGTAAGCGACCATGAGGCACGCAACCTGCTTTACCGCACCCGAGGCGGCCATGCAGCAGCCGGACCACACAGCATGTGGAGCTGGAGCACCCTATCGTATCCAGGGAGCGCCACGGGGTTTGCACCACCCACGATCCGCGGGGACCCAGGCAGCTCCCAGCCTTGCAGTGCTGGTGTGTTAGGATTGAAGCTTTTTTTAATTTTTATTTATTGTTCTGCTCACTAACTGTCCTGCAGTGCACATGGAAGGGAGCAGCGCGCATTGTACCCGCGCTGCACCAGGGTGCTGCAGAGCTGGAAGGGCCACTGAGATGGGACAGAACTTCCTAAAACAAAGCCTGCTGGGGAGAGCTGTCTCTGTTCCTCTCGGTAGGGAGGAAACTATAGCATACCACCGGAACGGCAGTGGCATGAATAATCACCCATGGAAATTGCACCAAGTAATTTGCTTCTATTATACAGTGCGAGGCACGCAACCTTCCTTGTCGACAGCGCACCCCGCACGCCTGAGGCCTCAACATACGACTTTCCTCCAGTAACCTTTACCACTAATACCACTAGTGCACCGCCCCGGCTCACCCCCACGTGGCCTAGCTCGAGGCGCGGGGCAGGAGATGGAATGCAGGCTTTCGTGAGGGGGCGCGTGAGGGGCACACGTGGGGTAAGTGCGAGGGCACACGCGGGGTACATATGAGGGGGCACGCTCCTGGTACACGAGGAGGCACGGGAGCGGGGTACCAAGGGGGTGTGCACAGCATAGGGTCATGTGCACGGGCTGTCTAAAGAGGGTGTAGTTATTCACAAGGCATCGCGGCACTCTGGGCGATCCACAAAGTAAAGTACGTGTTCACAGAGTGTGTATGACAAGCGGAGTACACACTGGGGGGCTTTCTTTAGAGTATAGGCAGGGGGTCAGGGTATATGTACAGCGGAGTTCAGCGGGAGAGAACTAGGGCTCCTGAATCCGTCTCCCTCAGAATACGTTGAGCCAGCGCCGAGACTTGGACTTGGGGGGGGGGGGATCCATCGCCAAACCGAGGCGCGCGGGCATCGTACCTTTCGCGCGCCCTCCGATGCTTCGCCAGTCCGGCTATGGCCCTTTCAAAACACATCGGTGACCCTATTCCTGCTGCGTTGCCGGCAGCTTCTAACAAATCGCCGCCCTCGCCCTAATCTTGCGCCCCCTCCGCCCGTGGCCATCCGAGCCACAGGGCCCCGTCGACCTGGTACTGCCCAGGGACGGGGCCGGGGCGGAGTAGGACAGCAAGACTCACCGTAAGTGATAGGTCACAGCGACGAGACAACGCCCCATGCTACAAGACGAGAACCCCAACCGATGTTGCAAGACGGCGAGGTGGGCGACAAAGAAGTCGCCAGGAGGGTGGAGGAAGGCTAAATAGCCTACCCCTCGCACCCAGGCCAGGAAGTGACACGCATTGCGCGTCACTTCCGGCCAGCCCGAGGAGGGGGGCTCCGGTCGTCGTCCCCGCCCCCCCTATGGGAGGGGTGGGGAGGGGTGACCGGTGCCCCGGGGCCACTAAGGCGCCGACCGCCAATTGGCCCCCTGCGGGGGCCACGGTCAGCGGCAGAGGGAACACAAGACCTTGGGGGGAGAGAGGGAGAGGATGTGGAGAGAGGAGAGACAGCTACGGCGAGGCCGAGAAAGACAGGCAGAGAAGGAGCTAAAAGAGATAATTAAAAAGAGTTGATTAAAAATAGGAAAATACAGCGAAAGGGAGAGACAGAGCTGGCGAGAGAGAGAGATGGGGAGACGGGACAAAGGCAAACAACAGCAGGGAGGCGAGCCTCGCTCGCGAAAGTGAAAGCGTGGGGGAGCGCGCAAAAGGGCTGAGATCGCCAGAGAAGAGACGCTGCGGGTGCAGATTGGCTGTCTGAAAAAGACGCCGTGAGCGTGCACATGGGCTGTCCGGGTGCCCTGTGCACACGCAGTGCACATGTCCTGTCCTGCCACTTCAGCTAACGCCGCCGTACGCGTTCACAGCTGATGTCTTTCAAGCGCATGCACCTATCCTGTCCCGCATCGCAATGGGGGCTTGGGGGTGGCATTCGAAGAATGTCCACCCCCGGGCGGTTTCGGGCATGGTAGTGCCCAGACCGAGCACGAGCCTGCTTTAGAACGCGGCGGTTTCAAACGCCGCGTTCTAATTAGTGCCAGTTGGGGGTCCTAGGTTAAGGTAGGAGGCAGCGCAGCCGTTTTTGTGCCTCAGAGACTGTTTATTTAAATGAATTGTGTTAAAAATGGCGTTTTGGAGCTTGTTTTATTTTAGTTTTCAATTTGGTGGTAAACTGTTTAGAAGTGTAACGGTGCCATCTAGTGGTTAAAAGCTTTTTGTGCTAAAATGGTGAAAGTATTTTTGAAGTAATAGGAAATGCTTTTCAAAGGTCTTTAGATGACTTAATCTTTATTTCTGGGGTTTTGTTACCGATGAGCCTTTTCAATTTTTCTAGCGGGAAGGTAAAATTGTTATGTCTTGTGTTAATTTAAAGTGCTTGCGAATGTATTACGACATAGGGATTATACAATTGGCTTTATACCAGTCAATTAATTATTTTGTAGTTTACATATGTGGTGTAGGGATCATGGCTGAGTTTTTACTGTCGTTGGGAGTTTGTTTTGAGCTGCTTTGTTACGCAGAGTAGAAGGGTTTATTGGTCCAAGGCTTGCTGGGTCAGTTTTTGACACAATATATTTTTGGTAGGAAATGGGGTAATGGCGCTACCTTTGGGGGGTTTAACTTATAGCAAATTTGTTGTTGTTCTGGTCACTGCTTTCTTAAGTTCCACTATTAATTAGGGTATTCCTATTATTCCCCCTCCCCCCCCTTTTTTACTGCTTTGAGGTTGGCAGCGTAAGTGAATTTTTCAGTTAGGGTTAAAGGCGAGCATAAAGGGTAGGAAAAAATTGATGTGGGTTAGCGGTGAGGGACAAGAAAATTGCTATTTCATCCGAGTCTGCGAGTTCTAGCGTCTTGCAGGCCAACCATAATACAAAGGCTGCAAAAGGGCATCAGGTGCAGTGATGTGCCTTGAACAGGTATCAAGCGTCCTGTTCGTTTCAGGTATCAAGCGTCCTGTTTCTTTTCAGGTATCAAGCGTCCTGTTTGTTTTCCTACCGCATGTCTGCGAGTTCTAGTGTCTTGCAGGCCAATCAAAAAATCTGCAAAAGGGCATCAGGTGCAGAAATACTCTTTTGAATAGGTATCAAGCGTCCTGTTCATCTACTCATCAGCAAAAGGAAAATCTCGGAGTGGGTTTTTTCTAATGCCTTCATCCACTCACAAAAATGCAGTTAAAAAAGCGGTGATCTGCCGACAATTTGATGGTGGTGTGGGCGATGGGGCTCAACCAGCCCGCAGTGGGGCTCGTCAAGGGGTTTCATGCTATTGGTGATGATGAATTAGCTGATTCGGGAGAGGGTGAGATTGCTAGTGTTGATGATTTTGTCTAATAGTCTTTTTTCTCTCTCATAACAGGGGAGGGTTTTTTGGGGGGGGGGGGGATTTACTAACAAGATTTTCCGAGTAATATTTTGCAGATACAAGAATCTGAAGGGATTTGGAGGAGTTGGAGCGTTTTTCCAAGGCATCTGGTGTGCCAGCAAGAAAAGCTTTCAACACCAATCAAGCCCAGTAAAGCAGGTGAGCCGCTGATTGATATTCATTACTCAAAAAGTTTCTAGGAAACGTAAAGCAACTGGAGTTGCTGGTAAGGCCGCGGAGGCTAGGTTTGTTGCCAAAGTGAGGCACCTCCACTGTTACAGAAGCTAATTTTGTAAATTTGCTAAGGAAAAGGATGGTACGGACAAGAGTCATAGGTCTTAAAAGTTTTTCCATATACGGGGATGTCGATGCTCTTGGGGTCATGTCTTGGCAAGCTTACCAAAAGACAAGATTTGGGATGGAGAGTTTGTGGTGGCGTTTCACGTTAGTGCACAGGGAGATTCAATCCAAAGAAGGCTCTAGGGTGGGGGCCGGGGAGCTACCTTAAAGACCTAGGGTTCTCCCTAATATGGATTTCTGGACCACAAATTTTCTTTTTTTTGCAAGTGTTTGCGGTATAAGATTTCCAGAATGTTCAATCTCAATTATGAATACTTGGATTCGATTAGAAAGGCTCAGTCAAGATTTGGGGTTTTTTGCCCGACTACATTATGCAAGATTTTTTAGCCCGTCTAGCCCTAGTTACAGAGAAGCCTTGGGGGGTGACGTGGATAACCAAGGGTGCAACAGATGTATTTCTCGGAGACCTTTCCATACGATGCATACTGCTAGTGGGCTTGCTATTGCTCCACACCCTAAGTGGGGTGGGCACTAGGGCAAAATCTCAAGATTGCGCTACAGGAGCCTGCTGGAATTCTAACAGGTTTCTAACAGAAGGATCCATGTAAATATAGCCAAATGTGGCCAACACCCCCTTTTTTGCAATGTTTTTAGTGACCAAAGATTCGGTTTCCCTACTAGTCCAGGTAGAGGGATGGGAGCCCCATTACAGCCTTACGTAAAAAAGCAGTTACGTTTGTAATGTTTACTTACTGTAGGTCAATCAGCAGCAATGGCTTTGGTGAGTCAGTGGTGTTAGTTTATATTGCAGGTCAGGCAGTGGGCTTATATTTCTATATAATGCAGTGGTATTGTCTTTATGCTGTAGTATAGTCAGTGACGCCTTTGAATTGTAGTTAACATTAACATGGGCATTTTGTACTGTACAGTCCATCAACATTTTATATCTCCACGCTTTGTAAATAGCTTCAAATATTTATCTTCATTAAAAAAAAAAAAAAAAGCTGCGAATTTGGAGTGGGGGAGTTTTTTAAAAAAAAATAAGGTTTTCAGCTCAAATTATTAAGGTCCTAGACACAGCAGGTTTGCTCTAAATTTAAAATCTGCAGAACAGTTCCCACAGGTTATAACTTATAATACACTCTGAAACTGCGGAGAGTAGGTTGGCTGGCCCCCTTTCTTTTCTTGGCCTCTTCACAACCTTATCAATTCTCATTTGGGAATGGTTCCTAGAAAGACTTAGGGAGATTTTCACTTGATACAACAGTTTCCTGGCTACAAGTTTTGTCTGTGAACGATTTTATCACCAAGGAAGACATTGTGGTTCAGTTTGTTTTAGTGGAGGTAACTTTTGGTCTGGTAAGAAGGCTGGCTCCAGAGCGGAGTTAGCCAAAATGTGACATTAGATCTGCTTTTATGTTACTTCCAGTTCATCCACGAGACTTTGAATTCCTTGACATACACTTTCAAGGACATTTCTTTGTCAACAAAGTTCTGCCCACGGGTTGTGCAGTCTCTAGTCAGCTGTTCGGAGATTTAAGCTCTTTTTCTGCAAGGGATTTTCTCATTTGATCTTTTCATTCCCAAGTGTCCCATTATATGGATAATTTTCTTTTTGTTCGATCACAAGGATCACAAAAGTGTGTCAGGGCAATCCATTTCTTTTAATCTTTGATGCAAGAGTAGGCGGGCCTCGGGCTAAATAGAAGTCAAAGTATCTTCTACATGCCTCATATTTTTTCGGTATGTAGTTTATTGCAGTGAAAATGGAGGTAAGGTGACCAGTTACTAAAGTGCAGGGAATTGCGCATTTGCTGATGCCTGCTAGGATGTCACCAAACTTACTCTTTTTGGAGTACAGTGGTTACTAGGTCAACTCAATTTTGCTCGCAGGGTATTAAATGCTGAGAGATTTTTCTGTTAGAGGTTGGGCGTTACTATGGCTGACGTTTCTTTTCCTCATCACAGGGTTAGAACGTCTCTGTCCATGAGATCCGATTCAGAGTTTGAGATAATGTTTCTTAAAGTTTTTTGACGTTTTTTCCTACCAGGTCTCTAGGCGAAAGTGTGTATGCTTAGTAAAATATAAAAAATATAAAAAAAAATTAAAAAAAAGATGACGCGCTAGGAGATATTGGCTTTGGGATATTTAGACAGGAAAGGGTGCGTGGATTAATGAGAATCGCAGTATTTCAGTCTTTGAATTATTTCCTCTGATCGTAGTGTTGACAGTTTTGACTAAGTATTTGGCAGCAAATCAGTGCCTTTCATATCCACAGCGAACTGTAAGTGGATCTGGTAACTGGTAGGAAGGCAAAAGCAAAACGTCTGCTTGACTTGTTGCAGAGATTCATGCTGTGTGCTGTGTCATGCTGTGTTGCATGCTTTTAATATAGAGTTTACAGTTCAGCATATATCTGGTAAGGACAATATTATAGTAGATGCGTGATCTCGTTTTCAGTAATAGCATTCCTTGTGTTTGGCACCCAAAGCAGACCAAGGAAGGATTAGATTCCTCAGGCGGTATGTTTTCTAGCGGGATGAAAATAGAGATGTGGTGGGACTCTCTTTTGTTATCAGCGCTTGCTTAGCTTACATAAGGGCTTGTGCGAATTTTCTCCAGTCATATACGGCTTGTTGTAACAATGATCAAGTAGGCTCTTTACTCAGTAACATCAACATACTGCGTGTTATTCTGAGCAACATTGATAAGTATGTATCCCTTACCACCATTGCGGGGAAGCTTTAAGGCTTTTCTCTCTATGGTAAGTACTTTTAGGGCTATGACCCCTCTCTAGATGATTTGGGGATTAACATTTTTTCCTAGGTTGGCCTTACATACAGGGATGTGGCACTGTGCTGTGCAAACCTACATATTTTTTCCGTTACTGGGAGGCATTTGTACCAACACTGCCTAGACCTTGTTGTTCCACATTGGAAGCTTCATTATTTCAAGTCTGCATGTTATAGTTATTCTTTGGGCTTTTAGGATATCCGAGTTGTTAAGAAAATCAGTTTTTTCCTGGGCTAAAATATTCCAATGTATCAACTACACCTAATTTGTTTAAATTTTCTTTTAGAATCATCTGAAACAGGCCAACGAAGACAAGGGGCTATGGTGGTATTGCGGAAGCTTAGCGGTCCGCTATGCCCATGATCAGCTTGGTTCCAATTTGACCAATTTGAAAGTTATCCAAATACTAAATTTCTCTTTCAGCATCAGGTTGGGTCTGCGTTGACAGGTTCACAGCTGTTAGGGGTCTCGAGAAAATTTTGCTTTTGTGAAGTCTTACATCTTTTAGAATTTGGTACCCATTCTATTAGAGTAGAAACAGCTCCGGAAGCGGTCAGAGGGGGTTTTTTCTGTGCAGCAACTGTAAGGTTAGGCCGTTGGATAGCAATCTGCTAAAATATGTTAGAGATTTGAATGAGTTTTAGACAATAGTTTTTTGGTCTTGCTAACATCTTTTTTCTTTCCAGGTTGTCAAATCTCTTCTCCGGCATACATGACAAGTTTCTGGATCGTGGGACACTCCTGTCTTAAGTTGGCAATCATTATGACTGATCTGCGTTGTCTTAGATCTAACTTCAGTTTTTAGCTTTGAGTTTATTAGGATAAATGGTAAATACCTTGATACAACTTTTTGGATTTGTTTACTGATTTTCAGATTTTTCAAACCTGGGGGGGGGTTTAATTTTTTGGTGATACAAAAAAAAAAAAAGGTATTTGGCGAATATTGAAGAAAGTTCCTTGATCTACTGGGATGGCAACTTGGGGTTGAGGGCTGTATTGGCGACAGTCCCTTAATTGTGTCTTGACAACAAGATTTTATGATCTGGCATTTTCATCTAAATTGGCCATTGATACTGAATTGATTTGGGATTTTTGATTTCATCTTTGCTGAAAGGGGGAACTTTCACAATTTTAAATTCTTAGTGGTGGGGGGGGGGGGGGGGGGGACAGGAAAAACGCCCTTGCAGGGGTTTTTTCCTGGTGGCATATTTGGACGGGATTGAGGCAGGCAGGAAGGGTTAGGGCAGGCAGAATAGCTTAGGACAGAGGGAAAACAGAGGAATGAGGCAGGAGGTAGGAAGGGGGACAAACTAAGGGGTTGGGGTCGAGGTTCAAGGTGGGCGAAAATTCAAGGGGGATCAATATGGGGGAAAAATTCATGGGGGATCAAGATGGGGAAAAAGTCATGGGGGATCAAGATGGGGAAAAAGTCTTGAGTCATGGGGGATCGATACGGGGAAAATTCATGGGGGATCAATATGGGGAAATTTCAGTGGGGATGTTTTCATGTGGGGTTACATGCAAATTCATTGATTGTATTAATATATTGAATTGTCGTTGCTGAAATAAAAGCGACCTTTTACCCCCCATCGGTCTGCGATGTGATTCATTGCCCGATGGGGGCTTGGGGGTGGCATTCGAAGAATGTCCACCCCCGGGCGGTTTCGGGCATGGTAGTGCCCAGACCGAGCACGAGCCTGCTTTAGAACGCGGCGGTTTCAAACGCCGCGTTCTAATTAGTGCCAGTTGGGGTCCTAGGTTAAGGTAGGAGGCAGCGTAGCCGTTTTTGTGCCCCTCCCACCCTCCCCTTTTATTCATTTAGTTGCCCATCATTTTGGGGTTAGCTTCCCGGGTTATCACTGGGTTTCCTTTACCTATTGGCAGATTTGGACGGGATTGAGGCAGGCAGGAAGGGTTAGGGCAGGCAGAATAGCTTAGGACAGAGGGAAAACAGAGGAATGAGGCAGGAGGTAGGAAGGGGGACAAACTAAGGGGTTGGGGTCGAGGTTCAAGGTGGGGGAAAATTCATGGGGGATCAATATGGGGGAAAAATTCATGGGGGATCAAGATGGGGAAAAAGTCATGGGGGATTAAGATGGGGAAAAAGTCTTGAGTCATGGGGGATCGATACGGGGGAAAATTCATGGGGGATCAATATGGGGAAATTTCAGTGGGGATATTTTCATGTGGGGTTGCATACAAATTCATTGATTGTATTATTGTATTGAATTGTCGTTGCTGAAATAAAAGCGACCTTTTACCCCCCATCGGTCTGCGATGTGATTCATTGCCCGAAGCAAGTCGGCGACAATAGATCTCGCTATCGAGTAGCTTCGCTGCATCGCTAGGCGAGACCTAACCAGGCTAATATGACTGATAAGGAAAGCCAACCAACGGTAAGCAATGATGGGCTTCAAGTCCCTCTATGTTCTTAATAAGCCGCAATAGGCCTTGCAGTAGACCGCATATGCGCAGGCTCGACCTAAATAGGAACAAGCATTTACAATGCAATGGTCTCGGCATTGTTAAAGTTAGAGCTATTGACATTGCTCATGACATTATTTTTGTTTCTGTTTTTGTTTTTAAAACATTTAAAGAAACGTCATTGTTATTTACAATGTCAATAGCTTTGGATCAACACTAGGGTAGATGGCTTGGGGATGCTTGCTGGGTCGTGAGAGAGTGTTAGACCTGTCAGCCCTTTGGCAGTTCCCTCCTCATTTTTTTTTTTTTCCCTTTCCCCCTTCTCATTTTTTCTGTCTACCAAACCTTTTGGGTGCTGATGTAGAGGTTCTGGGCGCCTCATCCTCACCACCTGAGGGAAAGGCGCAAGGTGCTCCACTGAGGAAAATAGATGAGGAAGGTGAGATTCACAAAATGGTGGCTCCAACTGTCACCTCAGCACCTGGGCCATGACTGCCATGAGAGGTTCCGGAACCTTCTGGGCCCCTCTGGCAAGTCAGGCCCAAGGTGATAAATAGAGGTGGCAGGAGGGCAGCCATTTTAGGATAGAGTGGACTGCGTGGAAAACAGGAGTAAGGCGCCTGTGTGAGGAGGTGGTTGTGCTTGAAAGGGAACGGGTTTAAGGGCCTGCACAGATTTCCAATCCTGGTGACATCACCCCTAACCTTGCGACCGGGCCCTGAACGCAGTCGGAGATCTGGTGGACAGCGTTATCTTGGGGTTCACCGGTGGCCAGACTCCTTGAAAGAGGTCCAGGATCAGTCTGTGATCGACCCCCTTCCCTCATCCCCAGCTGAAGGGGCGATGTCCACCCCCAGGAAATAAGAAGGTTCTGGACTCCAAACCAGCTGCACCGAAGAATTACTGGCACCCTTAATTTGGCCCCCCCCCTATTTCTCTCCACGAGACCCTACCTGAAACGATCACTGCCGCCACCCAGAGATCGGAGGGCTCCTGTCGTCCTCTGGAGGTGGCTCGCTGCTGACGAGAGCTTGTGGAGAGGCTCCCTGTGGGGAGCGGGTGAGCGGGCGACGCCGTTGCCCGGGTGAGGAGAATCGCCTGAGGGAAGAGAGGGATGCGACAGGCTTGGAGGCCGGCATCCTCATATCACGTGAGAGGGGCCGTAGCGCCGCCCCTCTCTGCTGCCGGTAGCCAAGGAAGGCCGCGCCCCCGAAAGACACGCTGTTTCTGGAGGCAGTGGGCGCATCCCGCAACGGAGTCCGAATCAACCCGGGGCCCGGCCGGCTGGCCAAGTCCGCCAGGAAGTGAGGCCCGTAGCTGTGGAGAGCGTCAAGGGAAGGCCAGCGACAACGGAGGACACCCTCTCGAAGGGTAAGCGTTGGGAGTGGCGCTCCGGTGGGGGTGTCTAGTGTGACGCCCTCCGACCCTATGTCAAGATTTCCCCATCTGGTGCTGTGAGTTCAGTCACCCTGTAACAGGACCCTTCAGTTCCGGGTTAAGCGCTAGTGCTCGTTGGATGACCACCGCGATCACACAGTAAGCGGGGCACTAGAAGGAGAAGGTGGGGGGGAAAGAGAGTCCCCGGAGGGCACCAGAGAGTACACCGCAGCGGGCAGGTGTTGTCCTGGTATCCCTTAGGATCAGTCACTGGGGAGCACGAGCTCTAGGCAAATAGTACGGGGAAAGTGACTTAATTTAACATGAGACTGACAACCGGGGAATACAGTCCTCCCGCACGGTGTTGAGGAAGAGCAGTCTCCCATTCAGTGACAGCCTGAGTTCGAATACAATGTTAAAAAAAATGTAATGGTTTGTTTGTTAGGAAGTAAGCAGAGTTCTGTAGACCGTCTAGAATTAACCAATGAGTTGCCAGCAGCAGTGAATGTCCAACGTAGCGCCTAAAAGGCAGAGATTGAGTAGGATTGGCAGTATAAGAGTCAGGAGGTATAGCTGTGAGGGGAACCCTCGGATCGAATGTTTAGATGGGACTAAATGCTCTTTTGAAATGTGGTTTGAAGCACGCCCTGTAGAAATGTAACTAGGTCTCCAGATTCGAGGCGGGAGGAGAAGCTCAGAGGGTGTTTAAGAGACTGCTTTATGAAATGTATCGTTGGAATAGTATTGTCATTTTAAATGCAAATGTAATGTTTATTTCTGTCATGTGGAACTGAGAATTCCCGTAAAAGAAGGAAAGTGGAAGAATTCTAGTAAACTTTAAAATTTGATCGGTGTAGTGTCCTTTCTTTTGAGTGGTGCTGCGCAAGATTGCAGGCTGGGTAGGATACAAGCATGAGGGGCCAAGTGGAGATGTAAGCCTGTTGACCTGAGCCAAGCTACCCCTAGGACATAGGTCCAACAGAGAGATATTGGGGAATGCAAGGAAAAGGCAGAATGGAAAAAGAAAGGAAAGAGGTGGAAGCGTAGGGCGGGGTTTTATTATTGCAATGTTCACAAGTCTGGAGTTTAAGGGAGGGGGAATTACAGGAATTTAATGTATTAGTGAGGTTTCGTTGATGATGTTTACTGCAATGTTTTGAAGTCAGGTAGTCATAGGCTCCAATAACCAAGTAGGCAGGCGGTTTCAGCATTTAGCAGAAGGATATTTCCAGTTAAGAGAATATAAACTTGTTGCCACGGTAAAACTGGAAGACAGGTTGTAGCACTAAAGTGACAGTAGTTTGGTATTTGGGGGGGGAGGAGGGGGGGGGGGTAGGGAGACACTGTACCGGCATATTCACCCGGGGAGGGAAGGCTCAAGGAAGGGAAAGAGTAAGTTTGGGGTTTTGGAGCAAAATAGGGGGGATTTCACATGGGGGGGATTGCAGGAGTGTGAGGGAGTCTGGGAAATGAAAGGAAAAGGCTGCAATGGAAGATAAGAGAAAGAGGTAGAAGCATATGGCGGGGTTTTGCAATTGCAATGTTCATAAATTGGGATTAAGGAAGCGGGAAATGACAGGGCAATTACCAGGGCAAAGTTACCAATGCAGCAGCGTTCAAGAGCATGCACAGTTGTCAGAGAGGAGGAGGGAATTCAAAAGGACAAATAGCTGGGTTAATGCCGCGCAGGCCAGACCGCGGGAAAACGGAATAATAAGTTAAAGCCATTTGCTTTGCTAATGGTATTGTATAGCAAAGCAAATAGCTTTCACTTAATGAAAGGCGAGACGTATAGCATTTTTAATGTCACCTAGGAGTCATCATTGTCTTGTGTAACATTTCCAATACCTTGACTTGCACACTTATGAGTCATTAGCTCTGCATAATAAGTGTGATGTAAAGCGCTCGATAACCTACAATGGGATGAGTATCGCAATAAAATAAATTAAATACATGTGAGAGAGGGTCTGTAGAGAGCTGATCGGCACGGGTGGTAGCAAGAGAATCCGTGGAGAAAGAGGACTTTGAGGGTGTGAAATCTACAGCCAGCAAATACTATTGCAATAAAGCAGGTCCTATTCCTACTTCTGTGTCAGTGACAAGTCCTGTTTTTAATGTTTGGAAATCTGGCCTTCCTACCAGCAATAATGATGATGTGAGAGGATGTGGCCCAACGGGCAGAGCTGCCGACTTCATTACGTTGTGACCTAGTCATAGTTCTAAGAATGCTTGCGTGCAAATCCAGAGATAGAGACAGAAACCATTGCGTCCTAGCAGTCACAGGCAGTGAAGACCCAGAGACCCAGTAGTGGCTAAATCCTGGATCTGGAAACCAAGGGTTGTACCATATGAACCCTGTTATTCCATCTTCAGTGTACGTTTATTCACTACAGTACTATTAAGAAGCACTATTCTTTGGTACAAATAGCAGTACTTGAACGAACTGTGTAATCCTTTCTCACCACTCACCTCTATTACAGCTTTAAGAAAGGATGTGGCATAACAACCAGAGCTGCCGACTTGGAACTGGGGATGCGGGTTCAAGTCTTGGCATCTGCTCAACATTCCGCGATTCTAGCCAAATCCCTTAATCTCCCTGTGCCTACAAAAAATGAATGCGTCCATGTAAAACGCTCCAATACCTTCGGGTCAAGTTCGCACTATACATTAAAAGTGAATCAGTTTACAGTAACTGCCGATGACGCCAATTATGTGCACTCACGCCCACCCACTGCAAGGAAGGGACACCCACTGCTCTCCAGGCATTCACAGAGCAATCTCGAGGGACCCAGTGGCAAATGGGTGTCCCTTCGTTGATTGACATACGGTAATGGGGAGCAAAGGCCTTAAGCCTTCAGCGCCTGGCTGCATTTAATTTGCTAACTCTTCCCACGTCAGTGGGGGGTGTGGCATTACAGCCTGACAGGCCTCAGAAGCCAAGGCTAAAAGCAGGGCAGCCCAGCTAAACCTGCAACATCTGGCACATGCGTACCAGTGCCATGTGCCTACTATGATCCCAAAAACAGGGTTTGGCTCATATGTAGCAAGGCCAAGACTACTGTACTTAAATAACAAAGAAGAGCACCAGTGCTGCAACTAACTTCGGATTCTGTTTCTAGTGCATTGAACAAAACAAATGCCACCACAACCACTTTTTCCGTTGAATTTAATCCACAGCTTTTTTTGAAACAATTACATTCAATTTCTAACAAAACCACAAATTATTGCCTGTAGCTCTTTACATTTTTTGACTTTCTTTAACAAGTAAGACAAGCCACCCTTTTCCCATTCTTAAAAGACTCTGTTATACTTGCAACTCTGATACTCTTGTGCACACTCTCAACAGACCAATCGCTCTGTCATATATCCAAAATTTCAGAGCTACAGGCAATAATTTGTGGTTTTGTTAGAAATGTAATGTTTTTTGTTATTTATGTGCCTACTATGGCAATCTGTGCTCTGGGGGAAAAAAATCAGACAATGATTTAATTTCCTAATGGCAAGTGTTACAGCTTCCAAAAACCCTAACAAAACAAACCTTGACAAAGCTAAATGGCTCGCAGCCAAACCTGACCAATGGGCTCTGCCAGTGCTTGTTTAAGTATACCGTACCTGCGCATACAGGTACGGTAAGAACAACAGGTAAGAAGTTCCCTGACCTTTGTTCATTTGTGAAAACATTTACAAGTACTCTCGTACCGTTCCCCCTGAACTCAGGTATAAAGTCGAAGTTATTATTTAGTGGTTTGAAACACGCTCAAAAGGTGAAAAGGCTACATGGCGCTAAAAACAACTCACTGCAGCTGCATCCGACTTTCACTGGAAGAAGGACGTGAGGCAGGCAGCACTCCTAAAATCTGGAATGTTATCCATACTACTACTCCTGCTCTACTTTCAAAAACCGTTAAATATCGTCTCTTCCAGCGATTCTTTCAACTACGATTTGAACGTCATTTGCTCCTTCAACTTCCTTCCTTTCCTTTTATGCTGCTCGTTGTACCACACTCTAATCACATATCTGCAGGTTTTGCATTTATATGTATTGTGTGTGTATCTGTAGATATTCATACACAACTATATATACACACACGCACAACACGATAGGTGTCATTTGCATCTTATTTTTCTCACTGTAGTTTGCTCTATCCCCTTTTTTTTCTCTTCGGTTTCACTTTTGTTATTCGGTTTTACTGTACCTTCCAGTTGCATCACTAAAATATGCGTACATGTGTAACTATTTATATTTTCATTATTTGCACATCGCATGAAATAACCAGTGTAACTTATGATGTTTCTGGCAAACAGTTTCTGCTGAAATTCCTAACAATCCACTTCTGGTAAATCGCGTTAACACCCCTTGGGCCTAATTCGAGCGAATAGACAAAACCCCATTAAATAAATAAATGCTAGCGAAATGTATTCATAGATCAAGTGAAGGAATAATCAAGACCCCCGAGCCCCGGCTACTTTTAAACTTCGCTGTACAAAGCAGGAGGGCATGGAAGGGAACATAATAGGCATATCTCTGGGGCATAACAGAAAGTCCTCGTAAAAGGTGTGAGGAATCATAATTAGGGCCTAAAAAGGATTCTCGGTTGGGCTCGGAATCGTTACAATAAACCAAGGGTTGGGTTGCGGTAGGCGGTGGGAAGAGATACTATCCCTTCTTCCTGGACTGAATAAAACGCCCATGGAGTCCTGTAATGCCGAAGCCTTATTAGCGAATAGCCGGGATGTCCACCATAACCGCTAATGACGTAATCTACACAAAATATAACTAGTGCCAGAACAGTCTGGAATGTTGTAGCTCATGTTTTTGGAGGTAGCGGTCCAAATGCTTCTTTTTCCCCACTAAATTTCAGTCTTTGAAATCATAAACATTTGGGTGAGCACGGACAAGACCGCCTCGATGCGTGCTCCATAACCTGCAGCACACTGAGGCTGCCTTGTAAATGGCCACCCAACTCTTTCAGGTTACAAAGAACGGAGCAGCAGGCGTGTTAACCAACTAAGCTGCCTACCCCCAAGACTCGGGAGGCACAGGAGTCTTACCACACATGTTTGAAAGCACGACCTCCGTCATGGTTCAGCGCCAGTAGGCTTCGGCGTTTTATAACCCTCTAGAAAATCGATTGTGGGGGCATGGGGTAGAATTGCGTGTGACACGTAGTGAGGGGTGCTGGCTGCACAGGGAAAGCCCACACAAGAATGGAGGGGTGAAAGGTGCTGGCTGCACAGGAAAAGCCCACACAAGAATGGATGCCGCCTAAAGTGACTTGATTATGATTATGGCTCTAAATTAACGTCTCGAGTTGAGTTCCGTGGATTGGAGTTGGCGTTTCAGGGCTGCGTGGGAATTCAAGACAAAGCCTCAAGCACGTCATTTTCGGATTCGGGGGCGTGTTTTCTTTTCTCTCCTCTTGCCATTGGCTGGAGGAGAAAATGAGAAAAGTAGCAAAAAATACGCCCCAGAATCCGAAAAGGACGGGGCCTGTTCGGAGAGACGATCCTCTTCTCCAATGGCTGGCCAGCATTCAAGAGGCCAGCCAATGGAGAAGAGGAGAGAAGAGGGGCGGGTTCACGCCCCTCTTCTCCAAAACATTAAATCTCCGGACTTCCGGTTCTGCCTTCGGCAGACCGGATGGTCCCGAGACCTAAAAAGGAGCAAACAGGGTTGAAGGAGGTGCAGGGTGAAGATCAGTGGTATGCAGTTGCGGCGGGCAAGGCTCGTGGGTAGGGTGGTTGCGCAAGGGGGGGTATGTTTAATTTTATTCATAAAAAAAAATAACTTACCTTAGGCGGCCTGATCCGGTCCCACGTTGACTCTGCTTCTCTGCTCCTCGCAGGAAGCAGGCAGCCTCCCTCCCCTCCCCAAAGCTATGCACAATGCTGCAATGGCGGCGTTGTGATTGGTGGGGACGGTACCCACTTAGGCGCCTATGGGGAGGCCATTTTCTCCATGTAGGCTGCATGCAGCCTACATGGAGATAATGGCAAAGTGCGCATGACTGGTTTGGTCGGCCCCAGAGGGCCGACCAAACAGTCAGGGCCCGCAACTTTGGGCTAGCCACTCCTCCCTTGCCCTGTTGCAGGACCTCCCAACCAAACCCTTCTGCTTTCTCGCAGTGAGAGAAGTAGTAACCTAATATGGTATCTATACCATTTTATGTTACTACTTCTCGCACTGCGAGAAAGCAGTGGGACGATGCTCCTCCGCCCACATGGAGGATCCGCCTCTGGTGGTATGGAGGGAAGTCCGGAGATTGTACAGAGAAAGATGGGGTGCCAAGGACTCCTACGTACAAAAGAAGCAGGAGGAGTACTGAAGAGGAAAGAAATAAAATGTGTACTGAATATAAAAATAGACTAGTCCATAATTTTAGATATTAGTGGCATTCACCAGGGCGAATATAATTTATTTTGGAAGATGTTTGCCAAGTGATCTGAGACAAACGTTTCTCCAGAATGGGTTTCTAAAAACAACACACTCTCTTCCCTCTATGCACAACACTATAACATCCTCTATGTTGTAGACAAGATAACTTTATTCAAATAGGTAAAACAACTTAGGTCCACACTGCAATTAGCATGTTTCATTGATCAAAGACGAAACACAACATGATGGCACACATTTAAAAAAAGTTAGGGTCGACTTCTTTCAGCACCAATATAAATCTAGTACAACATGGGTTTCCATCATAAGCCGATGATGATAAACCCTGAATATGCAAATTATTTCCATTTAGATTAATTATATTTTAATGTATGCTATTTGTAAATCCTGAAAATGTTGCAGTGATCCTGACCTTCTATACCAGCAGTGGACACCTTTGCTATAAGGTTTGGGAAGAGCAAAATGATCTTTATATTTCAAAATTGTATCCAATCTGGATTGTATCCTATCTGAAAATATTGGGCCATCTTTAAGTTTATGAATATGTCATACAAAACAATGTCAAATATGCAAGGGCCTTGACTACCAGAAGACGTTAGGTAAACAATACCCTGCCTCTCCACCTCAGGCAATCCGCGTCGTTGACCCAATTCAGGAAGGACCTCAAGACCTGGCTCTTCGACTGAACCTCCACATCCAGACGGATCAGCAGCCATCCACCCACCCCCCCCCACGCCTTGAGACCCTCACGAATGAGTAGCCACGCTATACAAACTCTTGATTGAGTGATAGTCCACATAACTCAGATTGAGGAAAGGATATCAAAATAGAAAGTTAGGGAAAGAGTCGCGTAATTATTTTAAATAATACTTTTTGTGATTCTGAGTGGCTAGAAATGATGAAATTGGAATAGGAACACTGAGAAGCATTTGTGCAATGTACAAAAAGACTCAGTGCAATTAGTAAAAACTTGCTTTTTTCATTTTTTTAACAATAAAGAAAAGACAGAGTACAATTTGACAAAAAAGTGGTTACATCCGTTTCTGGTCGGCGAATGGCTGTAACAAGCACCATTTATTAGGAACGTTATGTACATCAGTAAGCACCCTTTTCTTTGTATGGACAAAATTGTAAATTACTTGAAAACATAAAAAATACCTGACCTGTCCCATATACACTAGTGTCTATTGTGCCACTGGATATCCTATCCTTTGCCATCATTTCATTATGATGACAGGATATTACATAACGCATTTATTTACCCATTTTACAGAAGTGAAATCATTTTGGAATTAAGGTCTACATCTTAAACTTTTCACTATGCTGTATGTTTGAGGTATTAATTCATTTTCAGTAAATGGCAGCTACTGCAGAAAGTGCACATTCTTGGCATTGGAGGCAACACAATTGAAGTTCATGTTTTTGTTGCCTCAATTGTTAGATAAAAATACAATTACCAAGTAAGGTAAACATGTTGTTCTTCCTATGTAAAACAATAATGAATCCATGATTAGCAAAAGAAATGCAGTGTGTAATCAATGACAACACAAGAAATACTGTGTACTCCCCATCGTATTTTGGCATCAGTTCAGTCATGGTTCAGTCTGTAGTTTTTTGGGAGTGTGGAAGTACTTCCCAATAAGTGCTAGTACACCAAAGCTGGAGTACACAGTATTGAGAACAACACCCATTTCATTTGTTGGGTACATCAATGCTTCAGTGACAGCTATGCTGGAGAGTTGTCACATTGTGGTAAGGCGCCAGTGTAACGCTAGGATGAAGCGCGGCACATGGTTTCGCAGGCCTCCTGAGTTTCGAAGCGATTCGAGTTGCCTCCGCAGCCTCCATACCAGAACTGGACACATGTTTTCTCCACTTTGTTGTAGGACCACTTCAAGCTGTACTCCTGACAACTTCCTTCATCTTGGGCCACATCACAGGCATCTGCAGAGATCAAGGACAGAGATTATTTTATTATAATTTACTGTGAATTTAACCTTTGTAAAAAGCTGTTGTGTTAAATATTAACCACACAAACACAATTTCACATTGTGTACATATTTAGTATGTCAGTAACCTTTATACAAATATTTTGTGTTAAATATTAAACATTCAAATACAGCTATATTTATTTACATTATTATATTTCGTAATCAGATATTAAAATTCTTCCTAATTTTACAGTGTTTTTCGTAAATTAATCACAGGAGAATGTGGTAGTAATTAATATAACTGTCATATTTACACAAAAAGATCTACTTTTGATATTTGTAAATCCCATTTATTAGTTTACATTTTAATACACTGTCACTATCCAAGCCTCTGTCTTATAGTGCCACATTTTATGGTTCAATATGTATCGCTGGAGCATAAAACAACCTGAGTCTATAGCTACCCCACCATTGCTTTACTCGGGATCTTCTAATGTTCTTTAAAATTGTTTCATTGAATCTTTGTATTATGAAGGTTTTGCATTGTAGGTGGATATATTTTGACCAAAATATTCAGTTCCATTCAGCAATATCAACTACAGCCCACTATGTAAGGGAGTAATTATTCTGGGTACATGTTGTAGCACCTTGAAAATGGGTGAATTATTGTTAGGACTTAATTAAGTCTGAACAGAGATGCTGGAAGATTCAAATTCTGATTTGAAAATCTGTCCCTTGCCGGTACAAAATCTGTCCCCTGTTTTGCGCCATTATTTTTTAAAATTTCTGATCTAAGTTATATTTAAAGCGCAGCAGTTCACCAAAAGACATCATAACGCTAGACCCTACAGTTCGAAAGACCCTAGAGAAGTGATGAATGATGCATATCTTAAGATGAAAAGCAAGAAAAAACATCTCTGTAGCCTCTTCCTGAATTTAAATAGGGAAGTTTGCTATCCTTAGGGCTATCAGGAGGGTATACTAATGCTTAGCTGCAGCTACTAAAAATGCTTTAGTTTTAATGGAACCTCGGCGAAACTTATGAACAGTTACCAAAAAAAATGTTCAGGTTAAAGGCAGTGATTAGGCGCATAGAACATAAACCGTTGTGATAGAGGGGTACGTTGTGGGGCTAATGGACCAGAGAGTTTTAAATAAAAATACTGATGAAATGGCATCAGATCTCTTAAGATTAAGCAGCATATTTATAAGATTTCGTGTGGCCCTTGTGCCATGCAATAGGGAGCAAGGGCGATGCACAACTTAAGTCGGATTTATCAAGCCACACAAGGCCACTTTGCGTGGCCCTGCATGGCTTGATACTTGATACTCTGGTAACACAATGCAGTGGAAATCGTTCAATTTTCTGTGACAGTCTAACATGGGATTGAGAAGAGGTTCTCGAAAGGAGGAATGCAATCAGTAAAATGGAGTCGCAAAGTAATGTGACCAAGAGTGGAAACACAATAATTCAATAAGTTAAAAAGTGCCAGCATACCTCTAAAATTAATCTGGGCCACATTCGGAGCTACATCAAAATGAATGTTGAATATTTCTATCCTACTCCTGCTACCATTTCCTCAAACTCTACTTATATTCAGGTCATGCCTTTTACATACTCAACGCCGATTTACTTGCATCTTTACATTAAGGGTATATGTCTCTCATATAGTTAAACTGTTACCAAATGTACAAACAGACTGGCACAACTTGTACTCAAGTACAGCCATGGCTACACTCAGCCAAGGCAGCATAGGACATTTCATAGTTGGGGTCTTTAAAAATGTCACGAAACATTGCAGTAATTAAACTCCTCTCACATTTTCTTTTCATTTTTCTGACTTCATTTGGGCAGTAAATAATGTTCATTTTTCTTACTCATTCTCCTACAGTCTACAAGTTTTACTTTAATGAAAGCTTTATAGGGACATGTAACCTTGTTCAGTGCTACTGACTTTGAACAATACATTTTTAAAATGGGGAATTGTGCAAGTAGCTTTTCCAGCAAGCTCATGCACTAGAAGCTCGATGCTGCCAAACCTATCTGATTATTTACAGTTCATTTCTACCTAATTATTTGTATCAGGAAGACACAGAGGGAGATAGCACCATTTATCCATAATAGGTATGATTGTTATAACACTAAGGTCATACATTCTTTTAGCTATATCTCTACAGTTTGCATATAACCAGTTAATTATTTCCCAACATTTTCTATTACATTCAATCTCTGTACCCATCTTTTTTAATTGTGTTGTTAGCATCTGTTTATGTTGTGTGCAACAATGTGGGCCACCCAGTAGAATTATGTAGTTTAGAATGTGATTCATTTAGCATATGTTTCACCCTTGTGTGGCTCAAAAACAAATACTCTGGAACTATGCATTTAACATGTGATTTAAATTGGGCAATCGCGTTCCCTAGAGGTTGTTTTCACACAATATTTGGAAAGGATAGAAGGTTGTATCATTCAGATCCTGCACTAAGACCACCACACATATAATTCAAACCAGTGGAAAATTGACTGCTCTCACAATATATCAAAAGCGCGGACAATGTATTCACTATAGGAAAGACTGTTAAGCAAATCCCCATAGAAGGTCCTTTAACTTCAGGCCTTAATCACTTCCCTTTCTCAGATTACAATTCTTAGTCAGGATAAGCACAGACTATGCAAATTACTTCTGTCTGGATTCACAATGTAATGTTATCTGCCAATTAAGAAACCGATTTCAGAATGACAAATATTTGATCAGTTGGTAAAGTCAGGAGAAATGAACTTTGCACATATGTTTGCAGGCTGCAATGGAATATGAACAAGTGTATTCATGAATATAACTGCTAGGGAAAGGAGAATATGTAAAATGCTGCTTGTCTGGTTGTTCCTATCTCAGCAAATTAATCAACATCCAATTAACTGCACATTTTTATAATACTTACCATGTTTTTCTTCATCAATTGCTTTAACTTCCGTACCCAATCATGAGTTCAAAGCTAGGATTAAGGGTCTGGACCACCTAACCTGGTACGTATCATCGTTAGCTATTGTGACAGGAACCTTACAGTGAGCACTAAGTTTGTTTATCTGTTGATTATTCTAGAATAACAATGACATATATGCCATATTTTTTCATTAGGTCTTTAGAGAGGTGACCAGATTTCAAATGGTGATACATTTTTTGCACATTCATAGAAATTTGTCTTGGTACTATTGGGCTAATTGCTTCATAACTGTTTTCAACATTGGCTGTTTTATGTGTCTCTTTAATATTTGGCTTTGAGTCAATGTACTGCAAGAATTATTTAACCAATTTTGTTGACACTGTTCATCCATTAATGTTCAATAAAATGATTTTCACTATTAATCTCTGCTATACTAGCACATATTTTCTATCTTTACGCCCCTTTACAACTTACTGAAGGAATCTGTAAGGTCCGCGTATTACACTTTTAAGCTTACCTGTGCTACCTTTCATTTCCAGGGCCATATTTTCTCCAGTACATCACAACTTGACTGGTGCATGCAGCCAACATTTTAATGGTTGTAGGTCAATGCACCTGCCTACTGCAAACACAGTCAGTATGTGCAGGCAGAGGAGGAGCATACGAGGGACATAGCTGCACATCTACGCCGAGGGCAAACCCAACTGCTCCCATCTGCACTGAGTCCACATGTTACACAGGAAATGCGGTCAGGTTTGGCCCAGCTCCAGGTGCTATCCTAGATGCCTAAGTGCATTGGAAACTCCAAACTCCTTCCCTGAAATTGCACATTTCTGAATTAGGCATATGCAGATTGACTGAAAGTCAAGATTTTGCAAACCTCTGTACTTTGAACCATTGGCTCATCTGCAATGCCGAGCTTGATCTGGCCTCTTTGAATTTGCCTCCAAGTCATCCTGGACTAATACTTGCCTTAGGTGCTGGTGAGTTCTCTAGGGCACCACACCAGCATCTATCCAGTTACACCACTGTTCAAAAATCTTACACTAAACCATGGGGCATGATTTCCTGCATATTCCTAAACTTCTGTTCATTCCTCAAACAACATTGGGTCATATTTGATCTGCTGACAACTCAGGACATTTTGCTTCTTACTGAACTATAGGTGCAGGACTCTTCTCATCCAGCCCTCCCCAACGAGAGTCCCTCAACATATTAAATCTTACACTTTAACAGGCCATCCAAAGGCGGCGGGTGACTTTAATCTACAAGGACAGGCTGACACACAGATCCATTCAGACCGACCCCATACCAGGCTGTGAAACTGTTATCAACTCTGGCATACCCTCATGCTTCTTTACCTTTCTTATACTTAGGATGATCCTCCTTCTTTGTCAGCTGATAAACACTTTGTGGTAATATTTGCAATTGAGCTCGATGAACTAGCTTCTAAATTGTCGGTCTTGGGCTTTATTAAGATCTTGGCGAAAGGGTTACTTCGTCACAAATGGTGACTGATATCCCGTCCGATGAAGTATTCATTCCATAGGATATAGTGGCATTTAGATTTCGAGATCTAAAACAGGTCCTCTGTGGCAAACATTGCAATTACACAATAATGTGTGCTATGAAGAACTCAGTACATTTCTGATCTCTGCTTGTGTCCTTCCACATGATCTGTTATCTAGGTGAATGTTTCAATGTTATTCACCTGTTCCCTCTTTATTCTTGATTCTGAGACTAAGTTAAGTAGCCACATGAATGTCAGTTTGAATATTTTGGATAGCATTAGTTTCTCATGTCCAATCCATTTAGGTTGATTTACATTTTTATAGCTTATTAGTGTATTTACCCATAAGCTCTTGCCACTGGTTGGTCAGGAATATTGCTCAGGTGGACAAGAGTACCAAGCTCATAGTATGCCCTTCGCTATTGGAGAATTGCTGTTTCTGCTACCATTACGTTTACCTAGGTTTGTACTCCTGTTCAAAGTGTTGTACCTCTTGCTTTCAGTGTGTTTTTCCTGCCTTTTTATTTAAAAACTTAGTCTAAAGTGGCCTTGACTATATTCTGGTTGAACTCTGGCCCTTGTGATTTCACTTGCCAAGAATCATAGTAAAGCTACAATATAATGAATATACCCAACTATGAACAACTCAGCAAGTATCAAACTCTGGACGCTGACAGACGATTAAATTCGACACCCATATGTAGGTTATATTAGCACGATAGCATCATTATGGACTTGTTTTTCAATAACAGCATAAGCATCCAAACACGAACTCATATGTCAAACATATGCATTAGGATACAGATTGTTTTCATCTGCATTATAATAAAGCACTTTGTCATATGAGGGCACATTTGGATAGATGAGGCCTGATGTGGAGTTTCACAGGTTCTCAATCTCAACGTGATGGTATGGCATTCACTAAATCATATTCCCTATTGACAAAGATTGGGGTTCATGCATCCATAACGTTGTATCCACACTTTTTCTCTGGGGCCTCTACCGCAAGGGGTGGATGGATTTACTATAATTATATTTATAATAGTAAATATACACTGGGGTCTCTCAATCATTGGGATAGGTTGGAGAAGGCTGGGGACTGGTACCTGTGACACACTTCCAACCCTCAATCGCCAATAGTACATCGCTGCGGTTAAGTTTCACATAGGGAGTCGTCCCCTCGGAGATAAAGCGCACATGGTTTTCATCCTGCTAGTCAAGTTGGTGTATCTTTGTGGTTCGATCAAGACAGTGGATGGCATCGTCAAAGTCATCGGTGTGATGACACTCCATTGGGAGGTTTATAGCAGACTTCAAAGGGAAAAAAAATCTCTGGAGAAATATCTATACTCCTTCCTGTTCACTTCAAGAGTGTTTGCAAACAATTCCTACAGTGGGAACATGGGCCAGATGTACGAAGCTTAGTGCTTGCGATTACTAAATTGCAAATATTTGCGGTTCTCTATTTGGTAACTGCAAACACTAATGTACGAATGTGTGTTTTACACTTTCTCAGATTCCCAGTGGGTCTCACATAGACCTACTTCATGAATAATAATGAGGTAGGTCTCAGTTTGAGACCCATTGGGAATCGCAAAAATCAAAGGGATGGTGACCTGCTGGGGTCAGCAGACCACCATGTCTCTGACTCCTTTTAAAGAAAGCGATTTTTTTTTAAATGCAGCAAATATTCTTTAAAGGAAAATGGGATGCGTTAAAAAAAAAAAAAGAAGCGTTTTCTGTTTCATTTTCTAAGACTAGGCAGAGGTAGTGGGACCACTGCCTGCTCTTCAAAAATATATATTTTTAAATTCTCAAATGGGAAGAGACCCCTATCCTTATGCGAATGGCTTACCACCAACTTCAAGTTGGTGGTAAAATGCGAATTTCTGCAACCGCATTTCGGTTGCAAAACATTTGCACACGCCAATGCAAATTAGTATTAGGAAGGGACGCCCTAAACACACCCCTTCCAAATACCCAATCACCATCCCAAATTGCGATTTGGTAACAGGTTACTGAATCACAATCTGTGTTTCGTACATTTGAAAAAGACTTTTTGCTTTCACAAATGGCCTAATTCTGTGAATTGGACCGTTCGCGAATGCAATAAAGCTTCGTACATTAGGCCCATAGTTACTTCTTACATTTTAAAGAGGTACCTCATAAATATTTTCAGGGTAAAATGTTTGTGAATTTACAGGTTGTGGATGCCCAATGCATTTGGTTGCCTGTTCGCTGACAACTTTTATTTCTCACCCAAACTCCAAATGTATGACACTGGTGTATTTGTCATATATGGATATATGATATGTATTTGTCATATGGATTGTTAATATCATAGGTTTTCTAACATTTCATTTAGCACCGATTCTATGAATCAGGTTGTGGAATTTAGACCTGCAAATGACCTTCTTTTGAACGGCTGGGTAACACTTGGGTTCATAATTCATATAAACACTTGTGTAGTCTCCTGAAAATTTGAATTGATCATTTCTAAATAGTTTCCACTGACTACATTGGCTTGACACAGGCTTTTTTGACTTGCATTGGACTTCTTTGGAGAGTAACTTGCAAGAAAGTATTGTGTCTAAGATTTTCACTTGATTTTAAGGTGTGTCTTTATTTATCTAGTTGATTTTTCCTCATTCTTTTCTGCTGGTTAAAGGTAATTCAATGACCAAAACACACTACTGGATCTTACAGCAACCATTTGTAAGTAGTCAACTGGAATTTCCACCAGGGCTGGGGCATTCAAGAGAGCTAATTCTGTACTCAGGTCTTAAACATACCTTCGCTCAGTGCCTTCTCTTCAACATTATCAGCAATTCCTGTTTATGAAAGTAAACCAACAACGAAAAATCAGTAAACAGCACCTTGTTGAAATGTAATTAAAATGACATACTTTAACATACAAAGAACAAGTGAATGAGCCAACATGTTTGTTTTCTCTATCACATAGCACACGCACACACATACATATATAGACCTGAAACCAAAAGTAGTAAGCGATAATAGGTGGAAGTATTGAATTTAACCCATCAATCCTAAAATGAGCTGTTCAAAAGATGGTGCAGATTTACACACAGTTGTTAGATGATGTGTCTGTTTGAAGAAACAGGATTAATAGATCATTTAGATCAAAGCAAACGATTGACAAGCTTGGACCATTACACAAAGATTAGAAGCCTTTAAAAAGAATAAACTCAATAAAAATTAAGTAAATTCTCAAGGGGTTCAGAAGTTATAAAACATTAAAAGCCATCCTGATAGGAATCAGTGATGTAAACTTTCACTTAAAAACAATGTAGCCTACATTTGTCATTAGTTTAGTCATTCAGAAGTATTGCTTTGGAGCCCACAAGGCTTATGTTCACAAGTCAGATAAGTCCAGTATGTAGTCTGGTATTTCCCATCAGTGACAAGATCTATAAGCTGGTTTAATTGCATAGGCTAAGGTAAGCTAAGGTTGACCAGCGTAGCACCCTGAGGCGGAAGCCGGGGTGTATGTTAGTGCTGCTAGACTTGTGTGTTTTTGTAAATCTTTTTAAATTGCACTGTGTTTTTGTGTTTTTAAAAGACTTAAACACTTACTTTGAGTCAGCGGCTTGGCTCGTTTTGCAGTAATTGCGCCGAGGGGGAAGTCCAAAATCCCTTGTCAGCGTCACTGCACCCACGTGACTCGGGGCCACGCCCACCCACGTAGCCACGCCCACTCCAGGAAGCAGATAAGCGCCGTGCTCGCCCTTAGCCGGTGTTGACCAGCGTAGCACCCTGAGGCGGAAGCCGGGGTGTATGTTAGTGCTGCTAGACTTGTGTGTTTTTGTAAATCTTTTTAAATTGCACTGTGTTCTTGTGTTTTTAAAAGACTTAAACACCTACTTTGAGTCAGCGGCTTGGCTCGTTTTGCAGTAATTGCGCCGAGGGGGAAGTCCAAAATCCCTTGTCAGCGTCACTGCACCCACGTGACTCGGGGCCACGCCCACCCACGTAGCCACGCCCACTCCAGGAAGCAGATAAGCGCCGTGCTCGCCCTTAGCCGGTGTTGACCAGCGTAGCACCCTGAGGCGGAAGCCGGGGTGTATGTTAGTGCTGCTAGACTTGTGTGTTTTTGTAAATCTTTTTAAATTGCACTGTGTTCTTGTGTTTTTAAAAGACTTAAACACTTACTTTGAGTCAGCGGCTTGGCTCGTTTTGCAGTAATTGCGCCGAGGGGGAAGTCCAAAATCCCTTGTCAGCGTCACTGCACCCACGTGACTCGGGGCCACGCCCACCCACGTAGCCACGCCCACTCCAGGAAGCAGATAAGCGCCGTGCTCGCCCTTAGCCGGTGTTGACCAGCGTAGCACCCTGAGGCGGAAGCCGGGGTGTATGTTAGTGCTGCTAGACTTGTGTGTTTTTGTAAATCTTTTTAAATTGCACTGTGTTCTTGTGTTTTTAAAAGACTTAAACACTTACTTTGAGTCAGCGGCTTGGCTCGTTTTGCAGTAATTGCGCCGAGGGGGAAGTCCAAAATCCCTTGTCAGCGTCACTGCACCCACGTGACTCGGGGCCACGCCCACCCACGTAGCCACGCCCACTCCAGGAAGCAGATAAGCGCCGTGCTCGCCCTTAGCCGGTGTTGACCAGCGTAGCACCCTGAGGCGGAAGCCGGGGTGTATGTTAGTGCTGCTAGACTTGTGTGTTTTTGTAAATCTTTTTAAATTGCACTGTGTTCTTGTGTTTTTAAAAGACTTAAACACTTACTTTGAGTCAGCGGCTTGGCTCGTTTTGCAGTAATTGCGCCGAGGGGGAAGTCCAAAATCCCTTGTCAGCGTCACTGCACCCACGTGACTCGGGGCCACGCCCACCCACGTAGCCACGCCCACTCCAGGAAGCAGATAAGCGCCGTGCTCGCCCTTAGCCGGTGTTGACCAGCGTAGCACCCTGAGGCGGAAGCCGGGGTGTATGTTAGTGCTGCTAGACTTGTGTGTTTTTGTAAATCTTTTTAAATTGCACTGTGTTCTTGTGTTTTTAAAAGACTTAAACACTTACTTTGAGTCAGCGGCTTGGCTCGTTTTGCAGTAATTGCGCCGAGGGGGAAGTCCAAAATCCCTTGTCAGCGTCACTGCACCCACGTGACTCGGGGCCACGCCCACCCACGTAGCCACGCCCACTCCAGGAAGCAGATAAGCGCCGTGCTCGCCCTTAGCCGGTGTTGACCAGCGTAGCACCCTGAGGCGGAAGCCGGGGTGTATGTTAGTGCTGCTAGACTTGTGTGTTTTTGTAAATCTTTTTAAATTGCACTGTGTTCTTGTGTTTTTAAAAGACTTAAACACTTACTTTGAGTCAGCGGCTTGGCTCGTTTTGCAGTAATTGCGCCGAGGGGGAAGTCCAAAATCCCTTGTCAGCGTCACTGCACCCACGTGACTCGGGGCCACGCCCACCCACGTAGCCACGCCCACTCCAGGAAGCAGATAAGCGCCGTGCTCGCCCTTAGCCGGTGTTGACCAGCGTAGCACCCTGAGGCGGAAGCCGGGGTGTATGTTAGTGCTGCTAGACTTGTGTGTTTTTGTAAATCTTTTTAAATTGCACTGTGTTCTTGTGTTTTTAAAAGACTTAAACACTTACTTTGAGTCAGCGGCTTGGCTCGTTTTGCAGTAATTGCGCCGAGGGGGAAGTCCAAAATCCCTTGTCAGCGTCACTGCACCCACGTGACTCGGGGCCACGCCCACCCACGTAGCCACGCCCACTCCAGGAAGCAGATAAGCGCCGTGCTCGCCCTTAGCCGGTGTTGACCAGCGTAGCACCCTGAGGCGGAAGCCGGGGTGTATGTTAGTGCTGCTAGACTTGTGTGTTTTTGTAAATCTTTTTAAATTGCACTGTGTTCTTGTGTTTTTAAAAGACTTAAACACTTACTTTGAGTCAGCGGCTTGGCTCGTTTTGCAGTAATTACGCCGAGGGGGAAGTCCAAAATCCCTTGTCAGCGTCACTGCACCCACGTGACTCGGGGCCACGCCCACCCACGTAGCCACGCCCACTCCTCTATCCCCTCTTATCATGCTCACTACTCGACAGCGCAGCGGTCGAGCGCAGCGGGCACACCATCAGCACGCCGAAGACACGCCAAAGACTAGCCCGTCTGTGCCCGTCCGTGTCAGGACGGGGCACGAGGCCGAGGCTCACTCTCCCACTGCACCTCCCAGATTGGTAAGAACTTCTACCGCTTTGAGAGCGCTGCGCCCTACCCATAAGCCGAACTGCTCTCTGTACAACCTTCACAAAGTCGGAACCCATGTTTGCTCCGAGTGTAAACTATCCATTGACGTTCTTCAACCCTACTCCGACCCACCTAGGAGACACAGGAAATGTAAAATTTTACGTAAAAATGTACAGCCAACATACGTATTTTACAGTACAAATTGTAGATCACTGCCCAAGCATAAGCATGAAATTTTTAATCTCCTCACTGAAGAATGTCCTAGCGCCGTCTTCCTAACCGAGACATGGCTACATGACAGCGCTGGCCCAGATATTGCCATTGCCCTCCCTGACAACTATGCCATTGTCAGACTTGACAGGGAAAAACAGGTAGGGGGCGGGATAGCCATCATTTTTAATAGGGATTTCAAATGTACTTTGGAATCTGTACAAATTCCAGATTGTGAAGCGGGTCTTTTTAAAATTACCTTGAACCCCAATTTCACAATGTCAGGCCTTCTGATCTATCGTCCACCAGGAAACCCCTCTCAATGGGTATCTAACTTTGCAAATCTTATTACCCCCTACTATATGTCATCTAGCAATTTCTCTCTGCTGGGTGATCTTAATTTACACCTGGAAGATCCCACCATCCCCTCATGCTATAATTTTCTGGAAGATCTAGCTGCACTGAACTTATCTATTATTAATTCCAGCCCTACTCATATAGCTGGCCATCTGTTGGACCCCATAATATCTAATGTCAGTGAACTCACGCACATCGCCACCGTACCTTCTGGCTGGTCCGACCATCATCTCATCAGCTTTAGCATTTCTCCTCCACCCTCCCCTAGTGTGAAACAAAACACTATTGCCACTAATAGAAGGAACTGGAAGTCAGTCGACATCGATGCTTTAAATGCGGCACTCAAACAAAACCCTCCTAGCCCTAACTCCAACATCGACCACGTAGCAATGGAGACCCAAAATTGGCTCACAAATGCAGCAAATAGCTGCCTACCTTCTATTCACACCAAAGGGAGTAGGCATCGTCCCCCGGCCCCATGGTTTAACGACAGCCTTAAATCCGAAAAATCAAAATGCAAAGCATTAGAACGTCAATGGCGTAAAAAGTACGACCCTAATGCCAAAAAATGCTATCATGAAGCCAGAAACCACTATCATGCGGCGTGTACAAAGGCAAGAGCTGCCTTCGTCCTAAAAACAATTACCGAAGCAACTAACATGCCTAAAACTCTTTTTTCTAAAGTTAAGGAATTGGCGGGCGCACATACTACAGCCGCCGCTCCCCCCCTAAGCGCTCAACATTGTCAGGCGTTAGCTTGCTTCTTTACAGAGAAAATTGATAAAATTATCTCAGACATCAATACTAAAATATCTGACGTTGATCCACCCCCTCCATCTAACTCTATCCTGCCTCAATCCACTGCTTTAGGCGGAAACCTGCTGGAATCCTGGCCAAGTCTCTCATTAGAGAATCTCAAAGGAATCCTAAAATCAGTTAAATCTGGCTCTCCTAGGGACCCCATCCCTATTAATATTATAAAAAAACTGGATGACCAGTCCTTGAATATCATAGCCAACCTCCTAAACTTGTCCCTCGACCTCGCCACTGTCCCGGCCTTATGGAAGCACGCTATGGTGACACCCCTCTTGAAAAAACCAAATGCTAACCCTGAAATACTGGCCAACTATAGGCCTATATCTCTGCTTCCTGCTTTTTCAAAGTGCCTCGAGAGACACGTGCACTCCACGTTAGCCATTTTTGCAGAGGAAAATTCCTTACTCCATCCTTCGCAATCTGGTTTCAGGGCTGGTTTCTCGACGGAGACCGCCCTGTTAGGTGTCACTGAAAATATCAGAAAACTTCTTGACCAAGGCCAGACGGTAGCACTCGTGCTATTGGATCTAAGTGCGGCGTTCGATACCATCTCCCACGAAACGCTCATTAGAGAACTACACACAAATGGCATAAGAGGAAAGGCTCTGGAGTGGATTAAATCCTTCCTGGCAAACAGAACCTTTCAGATCACATCAGCACAGGCCGAGTCAGACACCTTACCTGCAGATCATGGAGTGCCGCAGGGGTCCATCTTGAGCCCTCTGTTTTTTAATATCTATCTCAAACCACTGGTAGAACTTGTTGGAAAGCTAGGGCTAACGCTCATGAACTACGCCGATGACACCCAAATCATTTTTTCCCTGTCGAATTCTTGTCCCCACTCCCCGTCGTTACTCAAGGAAGGATTACTAAAAATATTGAACTGGATGACAGCAAACCAGTTAAAACTGAACGGCGACAAGACGGAAATTCTGATCTTGGGAAAAGACAAAGATCTCTGGAACCCCGCGCATTGGCCAGAACAGATGGGCATCCTTCCTACCCCGGTGTCCCATGCTCGAAATCTGGGCTTTGTATTAGACAACGCCTTATCCATGGACAAGCAGGCCAGTAAAGTTACTGGATTGTGTCTCACCATAGCTAGATGGTTGAGGAAAATCTTGTGGATGTTGCCTATGTCAACACAGAAGACCGTAGTCAATGCCCTTATTACATCAAGGCTTGACTACGGCAACATCCTATATTTAGGCGCTAATAAATCTGTCATTGGACGACTACAAGTTGCGCAAAACGCTGCGGTCAGACTCCTGTGTAAGATTCCTAGGAACGCTGGAGTCTCGAACCACCGCCGGGACCTTCATTGGCTCAGGATAGAGAACAGAGTTCGTTTCAAGGCCTTGAACTACATGTTCAAAATAAAAACAGGAGGAGCCCCAAAATACCTCCAATCCCTTGCTTGCCTCTACACGCCAAAGAGAAACCTCCGGTCCCAGACAGCAGCATGCTTCTGTATACCAAGGTTTAAACGTGCAAGATCAGGGGGCAGATCTTTTGCCTACCTTGGACCCTCCCTGTGGAACACGCTTCCACCAGGCATTCGGAAGGAAGATAACTATTATAGTTTTAGAAAGCTTGTAAAGACCTGGCTGTACGAACAATAAACACCTTAAAATCTCCCTCCGTTTCTGTCTCTCTTTCTAGCTGTGTCTAGGCGCCGGGAAACCCTTCTTGGGTAGCTGTTGCGCCCTATAAATTGACAAAATAAATAAATAAATAAATATAAGCTGGTTTAATTGCATAGGCTAAGGTAAGCTATGGTAAAAACCCTGCTTGTGAGTAAAACTAATTATTTCCATAAGTTAGGCTAACAAAATGCTACAGTATTCCTCTTTACACAGTGGAATATTTGTTGAAAATTGAATTCAGTGGGGAACATATATTTTTGTTAAATATTCAGAAAACATGATTTTATAAAAACATGTTTTCCCTTCCTAAGAGCCTAATTCTGTTCTGGCAAGCTCTGTTCCCTCCAGTGGCAGTAATCATCCCTTTGATGAGGCCCTTCTTAGGAGAAGCAAATCGACCTGGGGCTGTTGCCAGTAAGGTTTGGTGGAATTGCCACTGCCCCCTAACTTGGAAGGTGAATAGAGGACTAAACAAGGGTAGCAGGTGACCTTCACAAAGAAGTGGCAGTAAATATCAAGAATATTATGTTTATAGTACACTACTATAATTTTAGGGGTGCCTTTACACAGTAGGAGGGAACTTGGCTTTAGAACTAACCAAAGTTAGATTTCCGGGGGAGCTCCTTTATCTAAATCAGAGAGAATGGAGTAATGGAGTACTCAGCACACTGACACAAGAGACCTGTTTCCTGAGATATTTTATCAGAAAACAATACGTAGTGCTAAACATGAAGGCTATTGCGATCATCAACATTTGCAATGCATTGGGTGAGAAGTTGTCGCCTATCACTTGCCAGTACCCCTATAAGGAAGGCTTCCCACTTCCAACTCATCAAAACACAAATGAACTTGGAGAGATGATTAAAGTACATCTGCTTGTTGTCTGTTGTCTGCCTGGAACAGGACTGAGACCTAGACCTGTTTTACTTGCGCTCGAAGAGCTCTTTATGGTCAGGTCAACTGGGCTCGCGTAGTGTCAGTGACAGGAAAGGCTGAAAAAGTACTCCCCTCTGTAGAAGAAGCAGCTGACCAGTTGGAAGTGGACTGGATTGGACCTTTCTAAAGTCCTGCTAAAGAGAGTGGTTCAGCTTGTCTCCCACTGCTAAACTCGGACATGGAAAAAGCCTCCTCCAGCTGGTTGGAAGCTTTAGGAGTGACCAGAAAGAAGTTTTCCAGCATCTGTAAAAAGGAGGAACTTAAACCCTTATTTAGAGTTTGGCCGATGGCAGTCAGAAAGTGTAAAGCGCCTTTGTGCACTCTACATAGAGTGGACGGAACATCTCCCACTTTCTGGTAAATGTCCTGCTTCTGCCAAGCTCAAAATGAGCCCCTTAATTATTATTGAACCTCCTGAGGAACATCGCAATGTGCGTAGGTTACCCAGACATGGTGTAGCCTCAACCAGCAAGATTTTCACTTTTGTTCTGGTCTGAGTTTTTCGCTACAAAAAAAACACTTCTGCTGAACCTTGTGGTAAAAGTATCTAGCCTCGTAGAGCCCTGCCCCCAGCAAGATCTTCAGTTTTGTCCTGGTCTGAGCTTTTGCTACAAAAAAAAAAATGCTTCTGCAGAACGTTGTGGTGAAGGAACCTGGACTTGTGCAGCCCTGCCTGGCTCCAGCGTTCAGCATCGTCTCCCAGAAGAATAAGGAGATCTAAAAAAGTGACTATGTCCAAAAGAAAATATAGGACTGGAATAGGCAGCAAAGGTATCCCAGCGGCAAAACGACTTCAGCAGCTAAATTATTTGCCACCTGCATGTTTGGTGCCAAAACTGAAAGCTGCATATCTTACTTACAGGGACTCTTGTTGGACACACTGCTGGGTAGTTTGGTCTCCATAAAAATTACTAAGTGTGAAGGGAAACTTTTAGACAGGTATGACCCACTAGGCTTACACGTGCCAACTCCATTGCGGTCATCCAAAATCTTTCCAAGGTCTCAGACAAACCAAAACCATTGACTTACACAGACACTTTGTGTTTTATTGCCACTTTATGTCTTGAAATGGTAAAAATTCCTATCTGGTTCTCTTTTTCTAATGTTGCCCCTTTTGTGTCATTTTGTTTATTATATTTCTCACATTTTCAGTAAATTAGGTTGAGAACATTATTGGCTTTTTTCCTGAATTTATTATTGTTTGGGTGTTGTTTAAATACATAACTTGCATTTCATTAGAGTGATATTGATGCAAAAATGACTTTGGTGCTAATGTATTTGATCATCATACGGTAAGCGTCATAATTACAAAAATGGTGGTACTTCAGAACATGAGAGAATGGTCAACAAGGTGTAATCCTGGAGTGTGAAATGTAAAGAACATTTAGAATCTTTACCTTACACTTCTTAACAAATACTGGTAGTGTGACATGCGTTTTTTATACAGATTTCAAATGGCGCCGATATGAACGCAGACACAACTAAAAGAAAGTAAAGGAAACCCCAAGGTTCTGGAAGTTATACCCTGCAATGTCTCCAAGGGTGGAGGCCTTCATGAGCTTGTGTGTATAACGCATCTTCTGATGCAGAAGATGCTTCCAAACTGTTTCCTTGGAGTTGCAGTTCTTTGGATTATTCTCTTCCAGATTACTTTGGCTTCTGAAGATTGGTTGAAGAGGCTGGTTGGCGTGACTGGTCCTTTGAGGATTTCTCCTTCCAGATAATATGTATTGCTATTGTTTTGTATGTTTATTCAGAGACATTTGCAAACAGCTGAATTTTGGGCACAGACATTGGTGTTGGCTACTTTTGTAAACGTGGTTTGCTGTAAACGTTCAGGAGTGCTAACATTTGCTTAGGTAACTTGTTTAGGAGAGTTATGGAACTCCAAGATTGGCACAGTGGATCTATGAAGAAAGATAATTCTCTATTATTGTCTTTTTGATCGTTAACTAGTGTAAGGGAGAGTGATATTTCACACAATACATAGTTAAACACCAAGTTAAACCTAAGAAACTATTCTCCTACTATTAATTACTGTCCTCTTTTAATTAACTGATCACTCTAATATATAAAGAATAGCTGAAAGAGAGTGGGTGAATGTTCAGGTGTAGCAGTATGCAGAAATAGAAGGTACAATTTATTATATAATGGAGGATTTGTATCTTGTTCCCTTCCTCTTTTTTCAGTGAAGGTTCAACAGAATAAAGGGCCATATGTATCATTCAAAATTGCGATCGCAAACGCCGAAATTCGCAGGATTTTGGTGTTTGCGATCGCAATTAGGCTTAATGGTATGTATAAAAGAAAAACTGCCTTGCAAAATAAGGAATCGCAAAATTTGCGATTCCTTATTTTGCAAATACATTTAAGGAATCGCATTTTGCGAATCCTTTAATGGAATGTATAAGGCACCCAAGTTGTGCAAATATGGCATAAGGAATCACAAATTACCACCAACTACAGGTTGGTGGTAATTTGCGATTTCTTTCAAAAATGCACATTTTTGCATTTTTCAAAGTGGCATGTGGCGCACACACATGCCCTTAGGGCATGTATGTACGCCACATGTGCACCCATGCTCATTTCAGGGGTGCAACAGGGTGTCCTTTTGACACCCTGGCACACTTGAAATTGCATTCTCAATTTGTGATTCTCTAATTGAGAATCGCAAATTGAGAATGTCTTCCCATTGATTCCTATGGGCCTCTAGGCCCATAGGAATGAATCGGGAGGTATTCCTTAATTGCGAATTGCAATTCGCGAGTCGCAATCAAGGAATATGTAGGATTCGCAAAATGTATTGCAAATCCTACATACATAGCGTTTTGCGATTCTCAAATAGCGATTCTCAAAAATTCGCTATTTGAGAATCTCAAAACCTAACATTGATACATATGGCCCAAAGACTGTTAATACGTAGTCTTCCGGAATAGAAGATCCGATGACATCTTGCATCAGCTGTTCCCTCTTTCCCCTTCTGGGTATTCTAAATAAATGTTTTCCTTATGGTCTTTGGATACAGGAGTGGGCAAGTGTGAATATTCATCTAAGTATTTTATGGCATTCTTGCAAGGAGGGTTCTTGTGTGTAATTTACTGATAACGGTAAGGTCATTGCCGGAGCTAGTGCTTGGGCATGGGATATTTGCACAAATTCTGGACTTAATTACAAAAAAAAATTCTACCATAAGGGTGATTTTCTCTAGAAAAAGTTGTAAACAGTGCATGCAAAATGTAAACCTTATTTGCAAAACATGGATCATCCATGTATTGCTTACGCAGAAGTAACATATGAGTGCAGAAGTCCCACAGAGTATGCATGTGTTTCTGCACTCATGGGTGACTTCTAGATAAGTAGTTGTGGGTTTCCACCAGGGATTTGGGTGAAGCATGGGAAAGGCAAAGCAAATAAGGTGAACATCAATACACTCATAACTTTCCGGGTATTCACAAACATTCGCAGTTTATTTCACACACGTATCTGCATTTCTAAGCTCACAACTGAATCATAAATGTGTAAGTACTCCAAAAAGTGTGAGAAAGAAAGTTAAACAAATATTTCAACATTGAATAATTTATGCACGGTGAATTCTCTGCACATACAATGTTAGGAATAAGTGTACGAACGAATAGTATGTGAATACCATACATTTACCTTTGAATGCCCAGTACAATAGAGTGAGTTATGAGCTTGTTTTTAAATGAAATTCACCATTGTATACATCAACAATACAATGCCATACACCTACTTCATGTCAGTCTTTAAAAAGTTTTTTTGAATAAGTACAAACACTTTTTGTAGTTTCACAAAGTAAGTCATCTCACCAGAAGACTGATCTATGGTATGATCCACAGGACTGCAGGGAAGGCAAAGCCGTGCTCTGCTCCCTCTTTGACCATTGTTGCCACAAGATACCTCAGTGAATATAACACTCCCCACTGACATCAGTGCCTGTATCATAAACGTCTTCTGCATGTGGACAGGGACCCAGAATGGAGAGGTGAGCCAGTTTCTGAAGAAATCTCATCGTCTACAGTGCATGCACTCAGTGAGCTGACCAACGTGATGAAGACTGTGATGTCCGGGTTAATGGCCTTACGCATAAACGGTATGCACTGTAGAAAGTATGATTTCCTGACAAACAGGTGCATGGCTCCATTAAAGAGGTGCAGATATGGCCCCCTGATAGGAGAAGCAGGCAAGCCAGGCTCCCATCATTCTTTAGTTGGTAAATGGAGGGCCATTGAATTAGGCGATGGTACCCCCTACTATTTATGGCACTTTGAGTGCAAATATTATACAGACACAGTTACTATTATTTATGTGGTATTTTCATTATGTCCAGCTTGCCATTCTGCTCTACCTGGTCAAAGTTATTACAATGATTCTGAGATTCTCTTCTCTAAGCATTCATACACAGCTTGCTACTAAAAGATGGAGCTGGAGCACTCACGTTTAGATGAGCAGGCCTCCAGGCATTCTCTTTCAGTGCTGAATCTGTTTGCATTCCCATCGCAGCCTCCATACCAGAACTGGGAGCATGCATCAACCGCCGGGATGTAATACCACATGCGCTGGTAGTCCCTGCAACCCGTGCCCTGCTGCACATCCAAGAGACAATGACCTGCAACTAAAACCGACACAGGGATTAGATCATGTGCTGTCCTGAGGGACTTCAACTCTACTGTGATGTGTTCAATAGTGCTTCTCTGAGATCATATCGATGGGCTGGGGCGCTACCAGAATATCAAGATTTACACATCGACCTAAAATAATATTGACTCTGGGACTGTATTACAAATAGAGCACACTGTCCCACTCTGCCTCGGTGCTCAATTAACTGAGCGCAAACCAGGACTTTGAGCCCTATTAGAGTTAAATGTGCTGTGGCTACTGCAGTCACAAACTGGCGCCAGCACAGGGTACCATGCCAGTGGCGTAACAACAGCCCTGCGATGCGCGGGGGGCGAGCTCCAGGGGCACTGTGCACGGGCGGCAGCTGCGAGCTCCTGACCGGGTCCTGAGCATGGGGGTCCGCCTCCATGCACATAGCAGGGGGTCCCCAGGAGTTTCATTACGTCACTGGACCACACATTATGTGAACAGGGGACTGGCTGTTTCAAGCCAGTCTGCTTTTCACTGAGGTGACAGACCCGCCCTCACATTTAAAGCGAGACAGGGAACCCTTATAGGCAGGAGCAGTGAATGACAGCACCTGCCTGTAAGGGATTACTTTGGTTGTCACAGTGGCTGAGCTCTACATATATGTGGGGCACAGTCTGTAGGCCTCCTGTCCATCTCTTTGCCTCTGTGCCCTTCCTTGCCCATGCCTGTAATATGGCATGGGCGTAAAGGCAAAGGAATCCCTCAGTTTCATGTGGGTGTGAGGACTCCCCCCCCCCCTCCCCCGCCCCCCTTAAGACAGAGCCGGTTCACATTTAACACCAGCAAGCTATTGAAGACAATATTGGCAACAATATGAAAGTCCAGACTACTAAAGCATTCTTCAGTAAATTCATTGGCATTCCATTAGACCTAAATATTTTGGGGTTCTGACATCAAAGAGTGGTCTATGGGCGTGGGAAATTAATTTGAACCAGTACTGTTGTACCACTCATTTAGTAGATGTCAGTATAGTTTTGCATGTGATGGGCACAACAGGCATTCCCAGACCAGACGTTTTTATGGTTATCATTTCTGTGGGAATTTGTTTACATAATTTGAGCAATGGACTATTTCTGTGACTTTAACAAATTTGTAACAACTTGCAGAAATCTCTCTTAGATTTCAAAAAACGTTATTGAATTTTATAGCAGAACAGTAAAGACAAAAGCAAACAAAAGTACATGTAGGTGAAAATATATTGTTCCATGTATGTAAATAAGATACAAAAATTCATCTGTGACCGTCCCATACAAACATTACGTACGCTCTGTAATGGTCAAGTTGACAATGGAGCCCGACACATTTTGATCATAGTGAGTCATTGAAATGAGATCAATAAAAATGAACCTTACAGAATACAACAACATGTTACAACATAAATGACATAAATAAATAAGCAGGAAAGTAATATTAATACAAGTAACAGCCTATGGGTGCAGATCGCTAAACGAATTCCTGATAAGAGAAAAGTGATGGATCATAACTGTAGCTTGCACTAGACAGGTTGGAGACTGTGTTCTATAGTGGTGTTGTAAATTGTGTTTCTTTTACCACTATACATGTTATCAGGAGCTCGTTAATGCAAGTAATAATGTTGAAGGGTGCAGCACCCTCTTTTATGATATTTTTTAGTACATTTTCAAATGATCCAGAAATTTCACATTTTGCTTGATTGGTTCATGTTTTTACTTCAGAATCAAATCTTAGATACAATCAAGCTTCTCCTCAATGAAGCCTTAGATGTTTTTTGTTCTTGTGTATATACTTTTTGGTTTTTCAAGTCAAAACAAATAAGATGAGTCAGTTTGAATATCATGGTTTAGGAGAAATATTGACAGTAACCCTTACCGCAGTCCTGCATGCAGCGGTACGCTTGTCCATGAAAAATTGTGAATTTCCCCTTATCACCCAACTGCTCGCTTGCATTAAATGGCCCACTGGAGATGTAAGAAGCTTCTTCAAAATGGCATGGCTGACTTATAAATCTGTCTACTTAGTGTGCCAGCATACCCTGCCAAAAGACTGACGTCCTCTGCTGGCTCTCAGAAATGTATAAGCAAATGAAATCTCAGGTTAACAATCCCCTGGTTCCAGAGAAAGCTCACATATGCCGGAGCCTTCTCAGTGACCGCTCCAAAATGTTTGGAATTCTCTACCTACACACATAAGACTAGTGTCCTTACTAAGCACATAGTGAAAGACCACCTTCTGACCATCTCCAGATCTCCTAAGCACCCCCTCACACTGCACTGACAGATTTGTGATTTTATTCATTTGTTTCTCCTACCTCTGTGTTAAATCTCTATTTCTCTTCAATCTGCCAATCCAGCCTTCACCACTATGCCGAGTCTACCCTCTTTATCCTATCAGCATATTGTTACACGCCATGTTTTCCTAATCTCTGTTGACATTGTTCATTTGATCGCAATTCCTTCAATTCTCTAAGTGGTGTATGTCTTTCCTCCCATTCTTACAGACTGTGTTTTACCAAAATGCACATTGGTCAGAGGCTCCTCTTCCTTCCTGTGGAATCTGGTGTTTCTGTTGCATAGCTCCACATTGCCTTCTCTCTGGTCTAGTCTGAGCTTTATAAAAACCTCATAAAAATAAATAAACTACTAGCCCGTTTTAACTTTTGAGAACAACTGCAATTGATGGCTTGTTTGCCTACATGTAAGGGCTGAGATTGGGGTCGACGGGTATTGACCCCTTGCGGCCATGAGTTAATGCCCATTTTCCTCTCTCCTCACTATCTACCCCTGGTTGTGAAGGCCCATGAGTGCAGGGAGGTTTAAATAAAAGCATTGTCTGCTTTTATCACTTTCAGAAAAAGGAAGCAACAATTAGTCAAATTGAACTTAATAAATCAAGGGGAAAGTCCAAATGTGCATATAGATGATTTAGAAGGAATGTCCACTGGAAATTGGATAGTAACGTAAACTCTTCCTCTCAAAAGTGCTACAGAAAGCCGAAGAAGCCACAACCCAGCAGACAAAGCTGGATGGTAGGTCCTGCAACCTTAAGTTGAAGGATTTCTAGTCAAGCCGTGACAGATATTAACAGATAACTCCAAACCTCGATGTACATTCACGGTAGCCTATACTACTCCACCTGTGCTGGTTTCACACTAACTCGCTGTCTTGCAAGCTACATTGCAGCTGGAATCAAAGATATCCTGATGCACTATAAATGGACACATTTTCAGTTTCATTGTTTTAATTCTAAATTTACTAAATTCAGTATTAGAGACAGTTCCTGGTCACAAAAAAGGAACTGAAGCTAAGGTAAGAACGGTATGTGGATAACAATTGAGATAGTTAATGTGTGATATTTACGGTATTGGATATGTATACTTTCAGGAAATTTACAATATTAGAATCTTACAATGTTATCTGTGACTAAGCAATGACAGGGCTATGCTGAGCCCAGGACACATTGTAAAACATAAGTAATCACTCCTTGTATCATCCCTGGAGTATGGCGAGCCCTTGCTCAGGCAGTTGTCATTTCACAACAGCTGTATAATAAAACAGAGCAAGCCAAACTGAAGAGGAGCCTGGATTAATAAAGTAATATACTGGATCAATGGCCGACAGTTGCATGTCACACTCGTCTTCTCTTGCACAACTTTTGTAGTGAGCCGCAAGGGCGGTACAACATGCTTCTTTCAGCAACCCCCCCATGCCTCCTTCCTCTGATCATAGCCTATGAAGGTTCCAAGCACCTGAAGGATTTTCCTGCTAGTGAATAACACCTTTCACATGCAACTAAATCATAGTCCCGTTCGGATGATGACTTTATCACATAGCCGCCCATGGTGGTAATGTCGACTACATAAAAGCAGCAAATATGCATTGTTGACTTGGTTTTACCGCTGAAATTTATCAGTCACTTATTGTTTGTTGAGGCCAAGTGTTTTAAATCTAAAGATTGTTTGCACTAATATTAACCCCACTGACAACTGCATCGTTTACACTGCACTAACATTTTATTGCATTATAATTACTATTGGACAGTGCATATACAATATGTATATTAATTGCAAGCTTTGGGTTTTTATTTAACCTTACAACTGTGTTCCTCTACCATCCAAAGAATATTTTGATTGGGATCCTTTGTTCCAATGTATAATTTTATAAAGGGTGGTCTTCAACTGCACACTGATGACAGAATGGACACATTGCTAGATTTCTTCAGTATATTGAAGTTAAACAATTATATTCTTTTAGTATGTACTCCCACATAGCAGGCAATGAGGAAGTTATAGTGACACTTTCTCTAACTGCATCTCAGCCCATAATGTTGATTACGCCCAAAAAATCAGCTTTCTCAAAAAGTGGCCAAAAACGCAAAGGTTTAAGTTTAACTTCGAAAAAGATTCCACCCATTGCACAATTGGTACCTACCCGAGTCTCTTCCTCTGGCCTTTACTCGTGCTTTCTCCACTGGCACCTCAATGTCTTCATGGTCTTCATTCTCCTGCTCTTCGGGCTCCAAAGTGGCGGCTACTTCTGCATCGCTAGTTGGCTCGGCGGCTTTAAATCCTTCAATATATTCTGTATATGGAACTCTGATAAAAAAAGTGTTGTTAAACTGCTGCTATATTTCATTTTTATGTTTGTACATTTCAAAGCCTGTGCCTTAAGTGACCTACTTATGTTATTTACATGGACAAATTATGCACCTGGAGCAGGTCAGTGAGAACTGCCCCAGAAAGGACTGCAAAATGCCCCAGTGTCTCCAAATAATATACAGTAATTGGGAACCAACTATCCCTGCCATTCTTCACCACCCCTCAATGCTTTCTGCATACATCATGGCCAGTGACATCACCTACTGCAAGGAAACAAGGTATAACCTGTATCTCCCCTTTACTACATTTTTCTTCTAAAGCACTGGTTCAAGATTGTTACAGTACTGCAACTCTCAGGCTACTGCTGGGTGGCACAACTTTAAAAAAAAATTGTAAGCGGTATGTCAGAGTCTAGAAAGGCAATGCCGCAGCAGCTGACAAAGCTTGTTTACATTTTTACTTATTTAAAAATAGATTATGAAATTAGCACACATTTCGGGTTGAATATGTGTAATGAGATAGAAATTTGAGGCAAAATTTGGTAACTCACTCCATCTGCAAAATCGACACACAGAAATTCCTAAGGGTTTTCCTCATAGGTATGAATCACTTTGATATTAATCAAGGGTGATAAATCTTGGAGCGATCAATATATTACGAATATTTATTAATAACTACATGTTAATCTCAAGCTGTTTTTTAGGAATTCCTAAATAAATCTTGGAATTCCCTTTTGTTGCTCTCTTTTCCAGATTGCTATGGGATTCATATTTTAAGGACATGAAACCCTCCCCACTTGTGTGGAATTCTTCATCATCAGGTTTGCTCTTCATTGGGCAAGTGAAGGGTCAAATTATCTCAAAGGCTCTCAAATCCAGGGCATCTTGATGGAGATATTTTTTAATGAAAATGTATCTTACTGTTTGTAAGAGCATTGTTACATGTGAGGGACCCTAAGGACATATTAAAATTACTTGAAGGTGAACAAGAAGGCTTTCATTATTATTCCTTACGGTAAGATAAAATACAAATCGTGGCCAAGAGGTTGCCTATTCTCTCTCATGTCCTACTGTGTGGTCATTTTGCACTAATGCACTGACTACTGTAAAACAAGGGCACACTCATACTCCATACTCCCGTTATATATATAAAAAGTGCACATACAATGTAAACTGCAAACACGCAGAAAAACAGGGTGACCAGGCTGAGTCAGGCTCATCGCTGTATCCAGAAGATTCAACCATTCAATCACATCACACCTGACCTCAACCATCTAAAGTGGCTCCCGTTTGAAGCAAGAATCCAGTTGAGGATAGCATGCATGACACACAAGACCCTTCACCATAACACACCTGGCTACCTGGCCACAAAACTTTAACTTTCCGGCATTAGTCGCTCCTCGAGAAGCTTGAACTCCCTACTGCTGAAGCTAGATAAATTCAGAAAGACGAAGACTTAACAACCACTCATTCTCTGGTCTAGCTCCTAGAATATGGACCGCACTACAGCCTGAATTCAGGAAAAAAAACCCTCCTCTACCTTCATTAAAAAGGAAGTAAAAATGACTTTGATGAACAGATTCCTTCACTAGTCCTCCTCAGTCATTCAGGCTCCTCTTTTATTTGTAGACTCCAAGTGATCATGATCCTCCAAATTGTTTTGATATACTGTATCTGTATTTATTTGTGGTTTTTGCTCCCTGCTCTGTCCCTCCTGCATCTTGTCTTATATGTATGATCTGACTGCCTCATGTACAGCGCTCTGACACCCTGTAAGGTCGTGTTCGCGATATGTAAAACTCTGCAAATAAATAAATACATTCTGAGGTGCCCTAGGAATACTCTGGTACTCATGAAAATGCCATTCCCACTACAATTTTAATGCCTGTATCTTTTCTCTTCAACATAGGCAGAGCACTTGACCTGCTATTTCGGCAAGATCAGTCCCTATGCAGAAGTGAGTTGAGCGAAACATTGAAATAGAGGGGAGTTTTCATAAGTGCACCAGACAGAGTTTTATAATCAATCCCCTTCTTAATTGGGAGCAAGTGGAGGTTGATTCTAGGTTGGATGACATGGTAATATGGCAACTTGCATATCTTTTGCACTGCTAGATTCTGAATACATTATTATTATTATTTATTTATTTTTCGGGGGGGGGGAGCTAAGGATCTGGGCACCCTTTAGGGTTCACTGCATAGGTCTCTGCCCCCCTTGGGCTTCCTCACGTTATTGAGGATCGGTGTAATCATTGGACCAGGATTCAACCACCATAATTCTACCAGTTAAGCAATTATAGACTACCTCCCCAAGCTAGAAGGGGAGACCAGATGTTTCCATCTACTTCTGACCTATCTACCTGGTCCAAACATGCCATATTCAGAGCAGATTTTACCCAATGTTCTCTATTGGGGGCATCTGATCCTTCCACCTTAGGCAGACCTCCCCCCTAGCCAAAATGATGAGATATAGTAAAAGTCCCATTTCTAGTTGCGATAGCACTTCCCTTATAGGATCATTTGAACCAAAAATCACAAGGTTGACATCAACTTCCACTCCTATACCAAAAATGGCTGTCAAAATATCTCCCACATTCTTCCAATATAGACACAATTCTGTGCATTCAAAAAACATATGAATATCGTCAGCTTTATCACTTTTGCATCTGGGGCATTGTGGGACCGGGGCAAACCTAGCGATTCTGTCCGGGGTATAATAGAGCCTATTCAACACAAAAAAGTGGTTCTTCTTTAGGCTAGCAGGCTTTATAAATCTATACAGTAATTTAAGAGAGGATTCACATTGGGCTTCCGAGAGGTGGGCTTGGAGAAGAGGGTTCCACACCGATGCTTGAGGCGGGATCTCACTATCCTCTGCTTCGAGCAAATTTGCATACCAAAGGGATATTTCTTTTTTCCTTGGTTGCGGATCTTGAAATAACTGCTCCAGGTCCCAGTTCCCTTTGATCTCACTCACTTCCGCCTCATACCATGATCTTAACTGGAGGTACTTAAACCTTGAAAAGGTGGGACCAATCTTAACCTCTAACAGCTCCCATGGTAAAACCCCCTCTGAATCAACCAAGTCCGACCATTTCCACAGGCCAGCCTTCTTTATTGAAATCGCTAGGCTGTCCTTCAGACATTCTGGAGTCCCTGGTTAATCCCATTTCGAAGCAAAGTGGGAAAAATAGCCAATACCGAGAGTTCGCCTCATTTTGTACCAATTTGACAGAGCAGTTTTTAAAACTTTGAGGCGTACACGTTTGAAGAATCTAGGGGCTCCAAATTTATACAAAAACCCACCTTGCCCATTGCCCCCCTCTGCTAATACCATTTCCCCCAAAAGCCTGCCCCATTTAGTTTCTGTCGGATTTGGTAATAACATCCTAGTGCCCTTAAACTGGAATGACACTAGGTACCAATTAATATCTGGTAAGGCCAGGCCACCCTTCAGGAGCTTCCGTCTTAGTTTCTTCCATGATAATCTTGCACTCTTTTGCCCCATATAAAACTTCCGATTTTACCCTGAATACATTATTATTCCATGGAGAAGCCTGGCACCAGAAACACTCTACAGTTGTGATTGTTTGTTGCAGGATTGCTGCTTTGAATTTGGAAGACGCTACAGCGCAATGCTATCCTAAGGTCATTGGAAAACATGTACCTTCGATGACACAATCTAGTGCTTTGTTGCTTTTTACGGGAGTAGTTCTGGGAATCTTTGTGAGCCACATGAAAGTCAGTAATATAGGCCAACTTTCGCATGGAGGTCTTTTCGTGATGCACACTGGGGGACCCAGTGGTGCAAGCAGGTTAGAGGGGGCCACCCTTGGAGTAAACACGCCCTCACCATTATTCAATGACTCAACAGCGGACCTGGACTCGGCGGTGGGGGTCTCCGATACTACTGAATAAATGACTCCATGCTCTTGGCAGGACAACACATGCTGACCCACCCCAGATTGCGCTACATGCGGGTGGCTCAAGACTCACAAAGCAAAATTAACAAATTTGCAGCCCCAGTTGCGGGAGCGAGCGGGGCCACTGGAAAGACAGGGCAATTTGCTCAAACTCCTGAAGTAGCCAACACCACCACCATTTTGCAAGTCATTCAGGCCCTTGAAACAAAAACTGGGGAAGTCAGAGTTGAGATATCACTGCTTCATCTGGACCTTTGTGGTGTGACTCAGCAGGGCACTGAGGCAGAGGGTCTCATCTCGGAGGACAACGTAAAGGAACTCATGACCACGGTGTCTTGCCATTCTAATATATCACAGACCTTGGCGACTAGAGTCGAGGATGCCAAAACTAAGGGAAGATGCTGCAACCTTCACTTTGTGGGATTCCCTGAGGGGGAAGGAAGGGGTCTGCTCCAGGGCCTTTCTGGATTGCATCCTGGGTGCTGACAGATGGTCTGTCCACTTGCTTCATCATTGAACGGGCCCATGGATCCCTGGTGCAGAGGCCTCCTCAATCCTACAATCATGCAAGAGGCACACCGAGTGGTAGACCTGATCTTCCAATTTCAACGCATAATGATCTACCCTAACTATACTCACAAGGTGCAGCAGAAAAGGAAGTCCTTTGATAAGATTAATCAGAAATTCTGGGCCCTGAAACTGCAATATAAGCTCCTATACACAGCAAAGCTCAAGATAACTCACACCTCCAAATCCTTTTTCCTTTACATATTGGAGGTGGCATGGGACTGGGCAGCGGAACAAACACATCTTCAGAGCAACAACGCTCTCCCCTGTGGCGCATCGAACGAAAATGCAGGTCTAAGCCAGACCACAGCACGTGGGGCCATGTGAGGTCCCACAGACAGAGGCAACCAACAATGGCACTCATTGGAATCAGATGCAACCCAGCTGGAATGAACCCTGATTGAAAAAAGCGTGGCACCATCGAGGGGGTCGCGGTCCCTTGACTCTTTGGTTCAGAAATCCCCACGGACTTGAAAGCACTGGATTTAAAATGTCAGTAATTTCCTATTAACACCACTGTATCCTTTGACAAGATGCCAGCACCCAGTCCAAGCTGGGAGATTTGATTAAGACATTCACCTAGTTCTGTTTAAGAGGCAACAGATGCTTCTGGAAGAAGTATGGGAAGTCGGTAAAGTGGGTGGGGGGATTATTCATGTGAGCCCAATTGGGCTTGTTCCTCGTTACAAGTTTTTGTTTTGATTGCAACAGTCTTATACAGGACAACACTTTTATCCTATAGCACGATACAAAGTTAGTGGTTCTGCTGGTACAGGAGACCCACCTTTTGGGGACTGGATTTCCTTTCCTGGCTTGCTGTGACTATGACAGGATGTTCCACGCTGGATACACAAGAGGCTCCCAGGGGACAGCAATCCTCATACATAAAGCATTCCCGTTCGCAGTCTCTCAAATATCACACAACTCCCAGGGTAGATATGTTGTGGTGGAGGGAGCTCTAGATGGGCACTCTATTTCCTTCCCGAGTGTTTATGTCCCTTTGCTCCTGAGTAATGACATTCTAATGAAACTCCAAGACCTGATACTAGATATACTTCCAGGAATCACTGTCATGGGGGGGAAAAGGCCCTCCAAACAAACAGCGATGCCTGGCCTTTGTCAGGGCATCCCTTCGACAATTAGTGCTTGATTAGGCCTGTGAATGTTGGATGGCCTCGACTAAGAGTTTACAAATGGGACAACATATCGAGTAAATTGCTGCACTGCTGGTGATGAGGAACACCTCCCTTTGCATAATACCATTGCGATCAATGCCCTGAGGGGGGAAATTGTACAGGGCAGCAACGTTTGTGGCATGTTATTGCACACTGTACGCCACTTGTGTGTGGCTCCTCAGAGAGGATCCTCATTCACTCATTGAGGATCTACCCCTTCCATGCCTCTATTCAACCATGTGTTGAGTGCTTGAGAAGCCCCTACATGCCGATGACATTCGGCAGGCCCTCCTGGAACTAGATACTGTGAAAACACCGTTACTGGTTGGTTATCTGGTGGCGTACTACCAACTATTCGCTGTGCTCCTAATACCTCCTCTTCTCATTATGTATCAAGAAGCAATTGATAGGGGGCAATAACCCCCAGAACTGGGCCTGGCCACTACTGTGGTGGTGCACAAACCAGGCCACCCCACTGTGAAACATACTGGCCAATATCTTTCATTAATTCAGAGATTAAAATCTATGTCAAACGTTGGCCAAAAGGCTTCTCACCTTACTACCACACTTAGTCCCTCCTACTAAAGTGGATTTATGCCACATCTGAGTACCAGACACTGCATTCGCAGGGTGCAGATGGCATAGGCCCACTTATCAGACATTCAAGGTACATCTGCTATAATGTTGATTGATTTTGAGAAGGTTTTCGATTCGGTTGACTGGGACTTCATTTATATTATTTGATTTGCAGCATTTTTTAAAGCGTGAACAAGACCATACAAGATGTCAGTGCACTGTACATACTGTAGTCAGGTCTTTACAAGAAACAAAACCACATATAAATACAGATACACATGCAGATACATGATATCAAAAATGGCTAGGAGGATCCATGATCCCCAGGAGTCCATATGAAAATATCAGGCTAAATGGCTAAGATGACTAGTGAAGGAATCTATCAGATTCTTTTTTACTTCTTTTTTTAAGAAGTAGAGGAAGGGTTTGCCCTAGTTTCTGACGTGTGTGTCACATATTCTTGGGGCTAGACCAGAGAAGGAGCGGTTGTAAGTCTCATTTTTTTGTTTACTTCTGTGGCTTCAACATTAGCGAGTTAGAGCTTCTTGAGGAGCGGCACCCAACGAAAAGTTCAAGTTTTTCAGACAGGTGTGTTGTGGTGAAGGGTCTTATGTGTCATACAAAGTTCAAAGTGACTCTTAGTGGAGCTAAGCTTTGCTTTGGGTAGACCGGCAAGGGTAGCGCTCCAATTATCCAAACGGGAGATAACCAGGGATTGGACTGCTAACTAAAAGTCATCTGGGGGCAAGAACATTTTGATTTTACTTAATATATTAAGATAGTAGTTGGCTCCTCTTGTGGTGGTACGGATATGGTGTTGCCTATTCAGGTTTTTGTCCAATATTTTACATAGTAATCTAGTAGAACTGATCATGTGTGGGGTGCAGTTGAGTGCAGTGAGTTGCTTAAGCCATTCTTCAATAGGGACAGAGTGATTGTGTGGAGTGATCATGAGGATTTCAATTTTGAGGGTGTTGGCATGAGGTTATTGGGGGTCAGCCATTGTTGGATTTTCTGTAGGGTGCATCGGAGCATTTTGATGTCATCGGGGGAGGACATTTTCAAATACAGTTGTGTGTCATCAGTGTACATGTGGTAGTGAATGTTAGAGAGATAGAAAATTAGTAAGAGGTTCCATGAACAAGTTGAATAAGGTGGGTGAGAGCGTGGCTTCTTGGGGAACTCCTATAATGACTGGTGTGATGTCAGATGGGGTTTGATTGACCTTAATTCTTTGTGATCTATTCTGAAGGAAAGAGGCAAACCATTTTAAGACGAGCCCTGATAACCCCATCCTCTTCTCCAGAAGGTCAATCATACTATCATGTTTGACCGTATCCAAAGTGGAGGAGAGATCAAGTAGCTAAGCAGGCAGGGTTAGTTCTGGTCTGGCATTCTCAGTCTGTCGTCAACAATGTGTTTAAGGATTGTTTCAGTGCTATGCCCTGTTCTGAAACCCAATTGATGATGATCAAGGAGTTGGAATTTATCAATGTGGTTGCAAAGTTGCAGGTGTACGTATTTCTCTAAAAGCTTTGCTAGAGTCAGGATGTTAGTGATAGGGCAGTAGTTGCTGAGGTCATGTTGTGTAGTTCCTACAAATCTATATAGGATCTGAGAATTTAGACAACATAAACCAAGGGATTGGTGTCCAGACTGATTCCAGACACCCCCAAAGAATATGTTCGTCTGTAGACCGCCTAGCTCACAGTGCCACTATAAGCCCCACAACCTTACAAGGAGCCAATAGTTTCTGGCAACTATCGAACATGGCAACCCTGTCCCCTCAGGGATCGTGGAAACAGTACAGTACTTTTTGCTCAGTCACTCTTGCTCACTTTGTCTCAGAGAGATACTCAGAATAAACGGTGGGGATGTTTTCAATAAGTTTTTATTGAACCAGCGTCAATCTAGTATAAAATACATGGGCTACAACAACCATAAGACATAAAAAGATATATACTGTTATGAGCACCAGCAGAGTAAATACAAGGTAGAATTCTACCATAGTGCAAAAACAATGAATATATGCTGGCATATAAATATATGACAATAATAATGCGTACTCCTATAATACGAACCCTAACTAGATGTACCTAAGTGCACCCAACATGTATGTAGGTGTATAGCCAAGAATCCCCCTAAGATAGAGCCAACCCCATTACCTGATGTGAAAGAACGAAGGACCCATCTGGGTCTTGAGTTGAACACCCCGTGAGGGATGTCAGACCACTGCTTGCTAGAGTGTCTGCGTGCAGGGACCTCAGCATCTCGTATCAGAGTGTCAGCATGGAAGTCATTCTCCTCTGGTTTGCCTAGTGAAGATGTGGTGCTTATATACCCAAAAGGTACCCTCAGGGGTTCTACCTAGATGTGTCATGGTACTGTAGGCTTGTCGGCCAAGGATGACGATAGTGAAGACCCTTATATAGAGTTATTATGCAGAAGATGGTAATCCTGCTGTGATACTGAGAATCCTCATGCATAATAAATGAGAAAACCACACAACATGTATGCAGCATCTAACTACTTAATAGATCAGCACCAAACCCATTATGTAGAACAATGGTAGGACGAATATAGGTAAAAGGGTGTGTGACTAACTAGGCATATATCGGTGTACATTGGGGTTCATAACAGTCATACAGGTCTGCATTTGATTTTTTTAGAATAGGGGTGACCTGACCAATCTTTAAGCAGTGGGAAACATGCCCAGGAGAGAGAGAGAGAGATGTGTTGACAATCTTGGACCGAAGAGGGAGTATGGAGGGGTAAGCTGTTTGGTGAGGTTGGCAGGGAGGGGATCATTGAAGTGGTTTTAGGGTTTTATTGTTGTGAACATTGTGAATAAAGCGTCTTCATTCAGGATTTTGAAGGAGCTCCAAGTAGCATTGTTTTAGTAGTATAGCCAGAAGGAGGGGGGGTAGCTGGGTACTGAACAGATAGGAGGCTGAGCTGGGCCTGAGTAAACAGAGGCTGTGAGTGTTGGTTAGAATTACTTGTTTTTTGATGTTTTTAATAGTTTTTTGGGTCTATTTTTGGCATTGTCTAGTTGCTTCCTGAAGTATTCTGCTTTGGAGTTTTGGATCTGTTTGCCATTGGAGAATCTTGTCGAACTCAGATGCTTGAGGTGTGCGATAGAGGAAGAGCTTCTCCAAGATCTCTTCACAGGCGTTAAGTTGCATCTTTCCTCATTGAGGCTGCCATTGAACCAGGGTTTGGAGTGTCAGATCTGAATTCTTTTTAGCTGCGGAGCAAAAGTATCAAGTAAGTTTGACAGGGATTTTGTGTAATAATCAGTTAGATCATTCACATTGGTCCTGTTTGTGGGAGGTTGTGGGATGTTGCTGCTTGTAGAGGTTAAAGTGGATAGATTAATATTTCTCAAGTCTATGGACCACCATTTTGGTGTAACTGACTAGCTATTTCTAGTCATCACCTTCTCCAGGATGAAAAAGGAGATTAGGTGGTGCTCTGACCAGTCACGTTGAATGGATTCAAGTTGAATGGTATTGAATTTTGAGATGATTGGGTCGAGGGTGGAGCCTTTATTATGAGTAGGAACATAACAAGACTGGGTAAGGTTGAGCTCTGTGAGGAAGACCTTGAAGGACTTCATTAAAGGGTCATTAGAATCATTCCAGTGTATGTTGAAGTCCCTGAGGAAGATATGGTTAGTGGGCTGATCCAAGTTGGAAGAGATGGTCTCCATTATATGTGTCAGGGTCCTATCCTCACATCCAAAGAATCAAGTCTGAGTCAACGGCAGCCACTCGGACCTCTTCTCAATCGGATGAGGCATCCAGCAGAAATGTCCGCTTAACTCCCTCTTATTCACACTAGCTATAGAGCCACTGGCAATGTGGGTCTGATGTGATGGCCACATATGGGGTTTTGAATGAGGACCAGCGGTAGAGGAGTGAAAAGCTCTTTAAGTGGACAACATTCTCCTGTTTCTTGCACAGCCCCCCATCTCAGGTCCTCGCCTCATCTAAATGCTCTCCATATGCGGAAAGGCATCTAGCCTGTAGGTCAATTGTTATAAGTCTCTCATAGTCCCACTGAAGGGTGCCCTGAGGAAGGTGCAATTGCTGATCTGCAGATTAAGCTTAAATGTACCTGGGAGTGCATTTTGCCTTAAAGCCAAGCATGATCTTGACCCCTCTAAATTGTTGGCAGCTCTCACCACATGGTCCAGAATCCCACTTAACATATTCGGTAGGGTGGCATTGTTTTAAAATAATATGCTCTGAGGTATCCTATACATGATCCAGACTTTCCCCTACCCATTACCCCAGGCTTGGTTCTAAAAAAAATAGCCAAAATCTGCTCCATCATATGGATGAATAGGTCGGCCAGAACGGTGTATGGCAACTGCGCTGAGTCCGCAAATGATGCAGGGCTGGGCATGGAGGATGAGAGGAGAGGATGTAGCCTTACGGCTAGAGTGGTCGACCACGAAGCTGGGGAACTGGGTTCGAGTCTCGGCAATGACGCTCAACATCCTGTGATTCTGGGCAAATCACTTAATCTCTCAGTGCCTAAAAAAAAAAAATGTGTCCATCTGTAACGGAACTGGTGGTCATGTAAAGCGCTCTGATACCCAATGTCTCAGGTCTAGTTCGTGCTATATAAAACTGTAAAAAAAAAGAAAGGAAAATGGTGTACATTTGTCTATATTATTGGGCTGCATAGCTTCAGACTGGCTGAGTGGAGGATGGCAAAACCCGGTGTTCAATCTCAAAGTGGCCTGAATTGGTAAGGATGAAATACTGCACCACAACATGTTTTCACATCTGAAATGAGGAATAACATATCAAAATCGGGATACCGATTTCTGCATGTTTTCCCCAAATTCCTTCTTGTTTCTAGGCATATTTCTACCCCCTTTAAGAAGGAGTCTCTGTTCCTGAAGTTACCAGGCCACTTTTAATCCTGTTTTAGATGAAAATGTGAATATGTGTCCAAATTTAACCAGACCCATAGAAAAATGTAGCATCTACAAATATAAGCAGTGGAAGGACACAAGTAATGTGTCCATGCTCCAGAGGAGGGACAAACACACGAAGGGGAAAGAAGCTTACTGCAGCTGCCCAATAAGAAGCAAGCAAATGACGGTGGCAATGAAGCCTCTGAGCCCACAGTTAGAAGACAAAAGGGCTCAAAGAACCAGCACAGGTGCTGTCTAGGCAAGGCCTAAAAACAACTAGGAATGTTAATCCTTGGCAAGAGGCACTTCCTACAGTGCTAGACAAATTAACTATGCAGCTAAACTGCTCTTCCTCATAAATATTCCATACCGTCTCCAGATTGATGGCATTACTTGAAAGATAGGACTTTGACTCTATTGAGACCTCACAAAGGGCGTATGAAGCACTCTTTTGGCTTTCACCCATAATGAGAACACCACAAGGGAAACGGTTAAAAGTGAGGCCCTTTCCTGTTAGTGGAGTCCTGTTACAGACTTTGAGAGGTCTTTTGCTTTCTGTTGTTTCTTTGTTTCTCTGTTCTCACACTTCTATGAGATCAGTTCTATTTGGTGATGTAAAAATTAATGGGCTGTGCATCAGGAGTGTGCTTACTGACATTTTAAGAAGATGTCACCCACAATGAGCACTTTAACAGCCTCCCTGCAACTACACAGTGTGAGCTTGCTTATCAAGTCAGTGCTCAGTCCAGCTAAATAAAACTTTGGTGTTCATGGTCACCTTTTCATTGGCAGTTTCACAGAAGGGACCAGTAAATATGATGTGCATTTTCAATAGGTTATTGGATATGTCATATAAATGATCATCTTTTCCAATTTGGTGTCGATTGTTTCTATCCGCAGTTTCACTCAAGTGGGTAATAAAAAAACAAGCAGTGGCAAAAACATTACGTCTGGATTTAATGAGGTAAACAATGCAGCATTAGAGTGAGGCACACTGGAGGGAGCCATCTAGAGGGGACAGAAAGGGCTAAAGTTTTAATGTTGTCTCTAATGCAGTTCAATGCTAGCACTCAAGTGTAAGAGGAGGGATACACCCAGAGATCAGCATTAGGTGAGAGATGAATACTGCACAGCCCTGAGCCAAGATGTGATTTATTAAGTTTCAAGTCAATGACTGACAGAATCAATGGCTCATGACTTAATGGGTGATTTGGCATCATCACAGATGTGCCAGTTAGTGAGAGGTCCCACACACCTAGCGGGTCACCTTTTAGATCCATTTCTTTAGAACCTCCAACACCTTCAGGTGGCTCCACCTAGAACCATGGCTTGGACAGACCACTACCTGATCTCTATGTCTCCTCAAGTAACTGGGCGCACACCCACGTCTACGAGCTCCTATACTACTAAAAGGCCATGGCATAAACTGAATATAACAGAATTTAGCAGCTACATCGTGTCCAATTCGTACCCCAGCATCATTCAAATGTAGACTCCGCTGATATGGACGTGAAGGCCCTCAATAAATTGATACTCTTCCGCCAGGTAAAGGCCAGGAGTAAGCCCTCTGCCCTTTGGTTCAATGAAACACTGATTATTGAGAAAAAGCGTTGCAAGGTGCTTGAGAGCACGTGGAGAAAATCTTATGACACTAGGACAAAGCCACTTTACTTGAATGCACTCAAAACTTATCATAGGAACAACCAGAGCAGAGTTCTTTTCTTCTAAAATTTCAAACAGCACGAACCCGGCCAAGGAAATCTTTTCCATAATCAACAGGTTAACAACATCTGCCATGACCAAGTTGGCAGCGGAATCTAATGACCACGCCAAAAGAATGGCAGATGATTTTTTTGTGTAAATAATCAATGATATCTATGCCCAGTTTCGGCCTAATGCAACTGCTGGTGTCTTGCCCACTCTTGCACGTCAAGAGAAGGCACTACCTTGGCCAGTCCTCAATTAACTGCTCCCTGTTGACCTACCTTCTTTTTCAGCTCGATGCGTGTCAGTAAAATTCGCCTCGCTTGGATTTTCCCCTCAAACTGGATACTATCCTAAAACTGCAGGAAATTGTTCTTCCCTGCTTCCTTGAGATAGTCATTCTTTCATTGTTCTCTGCAATTCTTACCCGGGCATTAAAGCAGGCAAAACATATTTTTCTCTGAAAAAGCCTTCCCTTGACCCTTCCAGTCCTGGTAACTACCGCCCTATTTCCCTACTCCCTTTCTTAGCTAAGGTGGCGGGAAAACACGTTAACAAAGTTCTAGCTGGGATCTTAGAAGCCAACAGCATTCTGGACATTTACCCAAAACGGCTTTGGGTCCCATCTAAGCTCAGAATCTGCTCTCTTGTCTGTCACTGAGATGCATCACAGAGTGGTGGATTTTTTTCAGATTAGAGTGCGCCCTTCGACACCGTCTCTCATGAGGTGCTTTTACAACGCATTCATAGGCACACAGGGTGAAGCGATGTCCTGGTTCAAATCCTGCCTTTCGCCACAATTCTTTCCAGGTCACCGCCTCCCTCCCCCTCCTCTCCCTGACCTTATGAACATGGGGTTCCTCAGGGCTCCTTCTTGAGCCCCACACTGTTTAACTTATATGTTAGGCCTTTGGCAGAGCTAGTAAAACATCTAGAGGTCTCTATTGGCTCATATGCAGATGATACCCAACATATCTTTTCTTTTTCTGTTGTCTCCTCTAAGCATATTACCCAATTTCCGATTTGTATGCTGTCAGTGGCCAGCTGGATAGATGACAATAGTTTAAATTTAAATTAGTAAAACAGAGATCCTACTGTTTGGCAACCACACTTAGCCAGGAAGAAATCTGTGGTGGCTGGCCAGCCTTGGGCACCCCTGCACCTAAATCTTTGGTGAAAAATCTGGGCATATGGCAGGATGACTCACTTAGTCTCCAGAAACATTTAACCACTCTGGCGGGCACTTGGTTTGGTCTTCTGAGAAGACCTATTATTGACCTATTCCAACCGCATATTCACCAGATGATTACTCAATCTCTCATTCTATCCTGCCTAGAGTCCTGTAGACTACTGTAACATCCTCTATCTGGGTTGTAAGAAATCTATCCTAAAAAGGTTATGGTCGGTCGAAATAGCGTTGGCCAGATTGCTGTTGTCTCTCTCGAAGTTTTGTTCCGCTTCAGGGCTTCTTCGTAAGCTCCTTTGGCTTCCATTGGAGAGGCAAATTCAATTTAAAACTCTTAGTACGGCACATAGAATCATGAACTCTCAAGGTGCTCCCATCCTGACTGATCTTATGAGACCTTATCTCCAAACCAGAGCACTTTGCCCGGCCCAGCCTAATACTGGCGGTAACTCCCCGGTTCCACAGAAAAACTGCTGGTGCCCGCTCTTTTCCAGTTTTGGCTCTGGCTCTTTGGAACAGTTTGCCTCTCGAGCTAAAAAATATCCAGAATCATTTTGATTTTCGAAAAAAGGTTAAACCCTGGCTTTTCATTTATTCGGAGGTTCTGATCTCTTCTGCTGCTCTTTTGGGGTGTGGTATTCTAGTCCAGTGGTCAGCGCTGGGAAGCCCCGTTGCTGGTGCAGCTGTGAGCTTTATAAATGTAATTACATAACATAACATAATATACCATAACATAACAGACACTGATCAATGAAAGTCAATGGTTGATAGGGCCAGATGGATAGCCCACTCTAGGTATATTACAAGTAGAAGACGCAAAGCCCCCTCTATGTATGTTATTAACAGTAGGTCGACTTGATAGCTGCACTGCCAAAATCCACGTATAATAAATGAGAAGTGAATTATCAATAAAATAAAAAGTATCTTGTGTGAATGATCCTCTTTTCCATTATTCTTCCAAAATGGAGGCAGACGCGCATTGGCAGAGAGATGGAGCAGTAGTTCTGCCTGCGCTGTGCTCATCTATGGCCTTGCATACGCTTGCCGTGGTGTCGTTTGGAATAATTATGGCACTTAATAAAATACGACCCAATTGAGTTTGGAATTTATTGGGTGCAATAATTATTGACTATTCCCAACCTGCACCCTCAAAAATGGCACATAACACGGATTTTGGTGTTTGCACCTCTAAACACTGCTTGTCGTTGTTTTTATCAGACATTTTACCTCTATAAATATTAGCAGGTTGAAAGTTTATCCAAGGGACTTGAATTTTATCGCAGCATGTAATTAGTGGATGTGGAAAAATCTGCAAAGCTCATAATTCCGATATGTGTGGGAACAAGAGTTACAACAGTACATATCAGAACGTACCCAGACGCGTAATTGATGTGTAATTGATGGCTAAAGGACCACAAATGTGTGGCACCCACAGTATTTGGGCAGCGTGTAATGCATGAATACACATGCATGGCTGACAGAGGTTTGCAAAGGCCTCTCCCAGCACACCTCAAAAGTTCTGCATTTCTAAAGATTCATTTCTTTACAGGCACTCACCTCTCCACTACCGACACAAGTTCTGCCCGCAGTGCCCGCGCGTCTCCTCGTCCCTCGCACTCCCCTCGGATGCCTGGAGGTGGGTAGATGTTTAAGTCTCCTGTGAAGAGGGTATAACAATTTGTTATTGCACATTCTCTTTTATGGGCGTTTTCAGTGTAGCATATCATTTAAAAAGGGTAAAATCATTGGTAATTCACAAGACTATAACACCTCATTGTCAATGAGCATTAAGCTAGTTTTGTTTCTCCTATTTTCAGAAAGTGTCTGCTGCTGTCATTAATATAGGGCATTATTCCTTCCATGGCTGTGATATTCCACATGTTTAACAGTCTGACATAAATGTGTGGGGATCTGCTCTTTTCCAAAATCCAGCATTTAGAAATATTACAACCATAGGCATCTCAATCAGAGGAAACATTTATTATCAGGAATACATGCCAACACTCAGGGGCCCATTACAAGTTGCCTGTATTCTTCCTTTAGCTGGTACAGCTACCAGCCCCACTGGGAGTCACAAACTCTATGAAAACACTGAGGGCTGAAATGTTTTCACCCGCATGCTTTGCCCAATACCCAGAGACAACCCGGCCAGACCATAAATGAAAAAAACCAAGCCTGAATGTGTGCAGATTCAACAGTACTTAATTTGTAAAAATATGTGCCGGGGCCCTCGCCAGGAGGCCGCTGCAGTTTGCACCACCCATTGCCTCTGCTAGCGCAGCAAATGACAGTACAACTACTAACCATCACACTGTTACAAAAGTTAGGATTCAGGCTATCCCCCCCGCCCCCAAGTAATACGAATGGCTTCGATGGCAGGTAGTAGTCTTCTTTAATGTGTATTGAATTAATAATCAATTGTTGGTGTGTTCGTCTCTAAATTAGACAGACACCCCCACCATGTGGCAAACTGTCTTATCTGCTAGTGTTGACAATTAATTGCCAGTGCTAAGCATCGGAAACCACTGGCTCAAATCAAGCACTGCACTGTAGAAACACCAAACCCCTCATTGTATTTCCAATTAACTTGTCATCAACAGTAATACCCACAGTCCTTTAGAATTACCAATGCCCACAGAAAAAGTAGTTCTGGCGGTGAGAGACTACAGGGCCAATTAGCCACCCGCCTTTATTGGGGTTGTCTTTGTGTTATCCTAGGAAGAACAATTCTCATTGGTTGGGGTTAAATACCCTAATACATCTTCTATGGATGCTAGTCCTTCTTATTAAAACCCCATATATACTGGACATGCAGCGCTGTTCCCATATGGCTACGCTGATGCAAACAGAAAGAATGAGGTACCATTAATACATAACATTTTAATTGATTGTGTATTTAGAATACTTCTGGTGGCTGTGGACAGGACTGCCCATAAGCAATCCTACGGCTTCTTAGTTAAACTATTCCAAGTTCTTTCTCCTGTGTTTCCAGTTATTGCTACCTCACCATATCCATAGGTGTAATTGGGAATTAGTATACGTTAGTTGTCAGATGGATCCTTCAGTTTCAGATATACAGTAACAAATAAACAAAGGGTTCAATGGATAATGTTTGCCTGAGGGCCATTCAGTGTCTTATTTGAAATGAGTGTGCTTTTCAGATTCATTAATGCCGAGCACCTCCTCATGTAAGCCTCTTTAAACAAGTGTCTGACATGTAGTACAAGCTTGTGAGCTGGCAACCAAATCAGTTCATAGGTTTATGCTTCTTGGGCAGCCATATCCTGGGCTTAATTTGTAAAATAGTAAGTGCTGAGACCCAAACCTTTGCTGAGAAGCTCCCACCAGTGTTGCAGAAGGTTGTGATGCTGAATACCAAGGCTGCATAGTCTTGATTCCACATATACATCTTTAATCCATCACCAGACATTCCCTGACTCGGACCCCTGCACCTTCTTCGTTCCTGCTTTCTTCCCCCATTACTGTTTTTCAGTCTTTATCCTGCTCCTTCTTTCCACCCTTAGTATTTTTCTCTCTCTTTTTCTGGGTCAAAGTCTGATGAGGACAAATAAGTGCCCGACCTGTCCTCGCCAGTGTTTTTCCAATTCCATTCTCAAATGATATGGTACTGAGAAACCCTACGGCGCTCCATTATAACTGGTAACTCTACCCTATGTTATGTTTAAAAGCTTCAGAACATCTTCAGCTTCACTTGCTCTCTCACAAACTCATCTAAAATCAACTACTGTAATTTTGAAAGTGGGTGCGCAATCATCAATGTTAGGGCTTGGAAGATATTTAGTCGTCTTGTTATGATATTCATATTGATTGCAACCACCCTACCTCGTCATGACATATAAGTGTCCCATTACATGTGCTTCTACTGTGTCATTGTTGAATGCGAGCGTGATATATTTGAGTCGTAAATGTTTCCAGTCCAAGGCTAGCACTCTTATAGCCAGATATTTCATTGACACTTTTTACACATTATTTTGAGAGGTTTGAGAATCCTATCTTCCCTAATTATTGAGATATAAAGCTGCCACTTTTTCCATGTTGGTCTCAAAACCTAATGCCTCCCCATACCTTTTACATTCTGCAATCAAAGATAGAATCAATAAAACAGGTTCTATATGGTGAGGGGATATTATCATCATCATCATCCATGAATATAGAAACTCTGTGTTCCCTGCCACAAATATGTATCCTCTAATGTTGGGATGATCTTGGATCATTGCTGTTGTGGGCTCCAGAATGAGTACAAACAGTGAGGGTGATGAGGCAGCAAGCATAAAAAGTGGCCTGGTAATATGGCACAGTGGTTATGCACATAGTTTTATGTACTGATACAGAGAGGCAGTTCATTGCCTTTACTGCACCACAACAAGTTTACACATCTGAAATGGAGGAATAACATGCAGAAAGTTATATTATTGCATGATTACTGCACTTTTTCCCCAAATTCTTTACGGTTTCTGGGAATATTTCCACCTACTTCAAATAAATGGATCTTTTTCCAAAATTCCAGGTCACTTTTAATCCTGTTTCAGATGAAAATGGGAACATGGGGCCATTTGTAATCAGTCCAGTAATGCAATTTTGCCTCTGAGAATACTGAAATTAGCATTTTCTAATAAAATCTCTGATCCAAGCCACACGTTTGGAGAACCCTTTGAAGGAAAAACTAAGACAGATTGCAATATTGTTATTGGTCTTCTTCATAAGATGGACCATCCATCAAGCTTTAGGTTTAACCTGAACAAAGGCAGATTGGTCACCATCAACAAGCTGTAGAAGATCTCGATCCACAGGCATCAGGAGATGGCTCTATGAGATGGCTCTAAAGAACAATCTCCTGATGGTTCACTTGTATTTTCATAAAGATTTTTGTGCCTGTGGTGTAGTAGGGCTATTGGTCTATACAAACATCTGATCTTTACCCTGGTTGGGAATAACCATTATGTTACATGCAGCCATGCTGCCTGTTATGTAACTCAACTTCATGATACTCCTGTCAGGTATGCGTTTTGACTCCTCTCTGCTATAACAGGATAGAAAGAAGACTTGAAAGAGTATGCCTTTCTGCATATATTGCTTTCTTTCTGTTTGATTCTTTGTGGCTAGCACTTTTTCTCAAAAGTTTGAGCTCAGATAGTCTCTCCCTAGGTTGCTCTTTCATAATATGTGTTCTTCAGACTGAGTAGACTCTTTGCTGCCCAAATGGTCGAAAGGTTATTCAACTGCTCCTTAATAACATTATCTTTCTGAATTTATTCTGAGATCCATTTTCCTTGTACTCCTGTTCTGCCCACACCTACAACGACTATTTTTGGAAGGATTTCTTAATTTGTTTTATGTTTGAGGATACAACAATGTTTTCAATGCATCCCATGTGATTCTCTTCTGCATTTCTTCTCTAATGAATGTCAGCTGGGAATCCTCAGGAAATTTCTGCATCATTTTCCTGGCTACAATACCATCCAGTATGTAACCTCGAAGTTCACAGCATCTAAGCCTTGGCTCTTGTGAGGTTCTGACCAAGGGCCTGATTTAGAGTTTGGCAAAAGGCTATTCCATCACAAACATGACAGATATTCCACCCACCTTTATACAAGTGCATTATACTCTGTAGTACATGCAATAAACTGAATGGGATATTCGTCACATTTGTGATGGAGTACCTTTCCGCAAAACTCCAAATCACTCCCCAAGTTTGTTCTCATGGGAGACTGCTGTAATACTGTAATCAATAACAATTCTATTGACTTTTGTCTCACCACACAACTTGCTGTGAGGTTGATCGAATGTCTCCTAAAGACTGAATTGTACTTGAGAAAAAGGTGTAGCCCCTACTCTCAAGCTGTTTGGCTCTCTACGTTTGTTGTTGCTTAAGCTCCCTTAGACCTATCTAGCTCAATGACTAGCACGTGGTTCAATATTCCTACAGCTATGATCTTCTCAGTAAAGTTTGCTAGTATTGTCATGGGAGATATTCCAAAACTCATACTAATTTATAGGAATATCTCCAATCCACAAATGATGCTCACACTTCCCTCTCTTGATGAAATCCAATGATTTCCCCAGACTACATCTGGAGAGGGAAGTGTGAGCATCATTTGTGGATGGGAGATATTGTTAGGAGTTATTATGAGTGTTGGTATAGAGATGAATATTTGTTGGTGGAATGTTGCTTCTCTTGAATATACTGAATTTGTCCTCGGTTGGAATGTGATGTGCAGGATGGATTCTATTCTAATCGTGACATGATTTAATAGTGACTTGGGTAGATTTTGGGCCATTAAATTTCGGTTGCAAGTGGTGAGCTAATGTCTTTATCGTTATTTTTCATGTTATCCTTTTATAATTACAGTGCAATTTTACATAGAGTTGATGGACATTCAATTGGGAATGAATATAGTTGTTTATGACTGCAATACATGACGTGTGGATGTCGCAAGAACAAGATGTTGTGGATAGCACCTATAGATGATAAGGTGACTGACAATGTTTCAATAATGAACCTACTATGAGTAAGTTGAAGATGGACAGTAGGGAACAATGGGCATGTTTTATGTAATATGATGGACTTAATCAGTAAATGGGCATGGCTCTGTGTATAACATCCCTTGGGATACAACAATAAATAGTGGTTTGCAGAAGATGACGGTTTTGTACATGACAACACTGCATTAATATTAGGTCTATGATATCTATGAAATATTTTATCTAAATTGTCTCAATCTGATTTTAAAAATTATACTGTTACCTTTAGTACAACTTTGACACTGCAACAATTTGACGTTGCAATTATAACAATTTACTTTTCTGTGATTTTTCACGCAGTAAATAAATGGTAAACGTATTCTCTTCTCTGTCTGTTAGCTCTGTGATTAGTTTAAATTGAATTAATCTGTGAATCTTCTAGGCCCAAATTGGTTGGTTCACAGTAAATATTTGGTGAATGCATTCTCTTCTCTGTACAATTTAAAAGAATTGTTCATTTTTTCAATCTGCCAGCTAAATATTTCTTTGAATAGAGTCTTTGAATGGATTATTGTAGTATGTTATTCGTACCTTAGTTTTTAATGAGTGATTAATTTTGTATTTCAATGTTTTCTAATTTTGTAAATTGAAGCCCTGGCAAGCTGTTGGTGTATGGGCGAAACACGTTGGCTGTCAGGCTGTATTTTATGAAGATTATGAGATGAGATTTATGAGATTGGAAAGAATAATAAAGCACTGATTTTTTTACCACATCCTTCCAAGATACCTTGCGATTCAATTTTGGACTTGTTGAATTCATTTTGGGACCTTGCCTCTCCATTTCTGTAATAATCTAATTATATGGGTGATTGGACAGCTGACCTAGTGAGGTAGGCAACTGGTTATTTACAAAGCTGACTGAACTGGTTTGTGGGGTTGAACAATCCTTTAGCTGTCTCAAAGTTGTCTCTGGTTATTTTGGCCCTAAAACTGTGATTGCTTTGCCAAAAATGTCGTTTTTTGGTTGTTCTGCTGACATAAAGCTAGTTTATGCAGAATGTATCTCAGGCCTGCACCCCCTCCTTCCTTCCATGAGTTCTCTCTGTGCTCTACCCTTTGCCCAGCATCTTGCCTTCTTTCAGGTCTAGGATCCAGGTATTATGTTGGATGAACTCCATGTCTCCCTTTTCCGTGTCTTCCTTCTTGCCTTGCATGTTTATATTTTCTTTCCTATTATTTTGCAAACCCTCCCATTTATGTTTGTGATCCCTTATCTGGCATTCTGTTCTTGTGTTAAGTGTCTTATTTGCCCCTGTCTAAAGAGAGCTTTTATTTCTTAAAGACTGTGATAGTTGTTTCCACAAGCTTTGTAGTTTGGCTTGGAACATATTCTGTCACTATGCTTCATTTTGGGACACATGCAAAAAACACAATTGATGGACAGAATGCAGAACAATGTCATACATTCACCCCAGTACAGAGATCTGGGCCTAAATCCATCGTGTTTTTGCTCACCATGCCATTCCAGTTTGAACCCAGCCATATGCAAATCAGTCTTGACCCTGTGCCCCATCGGAACAGTCCAGCCCGAACTGCCGAGCCAGGTCCTCCCTGGACTGGAAACAAGCATCCTAGGACCAGTTTCGGGCTTTCAGCCCTCGTCAGCCAGGATAGCTTGATTCCAGTGGCATGGTGAGCAAGGGACTCACGTCTGAGCATACCCTTCCCACTCGGGGTGACAAATGCAAAAAACACAATTGATGGACAGAATGCAGAACAATGTCATACATTCACCCCAGTACAGAGATCTGGGCCTAAATCCATCATTTTTTTGCTCACCATGCCATTCCAGTTTGAACCCAGCCATATGCAAATCAGTCTTGACCCTGTGCCCCATGGGAACAGTCCAGCCCGAACTGCCAAGCCAGGTCCTCCCTGGACTGGAAACAAGCATCCTAGGACCAGTTTCGGGCTTTCAGCCCTCGTCAGCCAGGATAGCTTGATTCCAGTGGCATGGTGAGCAAGGGACTCACGTCTGAGCATACCCTTCCCACTCGGGGTGACAAATGCAAAAAACACAATTGATGGACAGAATGCAGAACAATGTCATACATTCACCCCAGTACAGAGATCTGGGCCTAAATCTATCGTTTTTTTGCTCACCATGCCATTCCAGTTTGAACCCAGCCATATGCAAATCAGTCTTGACCCTGTGCCCCATGGGAACAGTCCAGCCCGAACTGCCAAGCCAGGTCCTCCCTGGACTGGAAACAAGCATCCTAGGACCAGTTTCGGGCTTTCAGCCCTCGTCAGCCAGGATAGCTTGATTCCAGTGGCATGGTGAGCAAGGGACTCACGTCTGAGCATACCCTTCCCACTCGGGTGACAAATGCAAAAAACACAATTGATGGACAGAATGCAGAACAATGTCATACATTCACCCCAGTACAGAGATCTGGGCCTAAATCCATCGTTTTTTTGCTCACCATGCCATTCCAGTTTGAACCCAGCCATATGCAAATCAGTCTTGACCCTGTGCCCCATGGGAACAGTCCAGCCCGAACTGCCAAGCCAGGTCCTCCCTGGACTGGAAACAAGCATCCTAGGACCAGTTTCGGGCTTTCAGCCCTCGTCAGCCAGGATAGCTTGATTCCAGTGGCATGGTGAGCAAGGGACTCACGTCTGAGCATACCCTTCCCACTCGGGGTGACAAATGCAAAAAACACAATTGATGGACAGAATGTAGAACAATGTCATACATTCACCCCAGTACAGAGATCTGGGCCTAAATCCATCGTTTTTTCGCTCACCATGCCATTCCAGTTTGAACCCAGCCATATGCAAATCAGTCTTGACCCTGTGCCCCATGGGAACAGTCCAGCCCGAACTGCCAAGCCAGGTCCTCCCTGGACTGGAAACAAGCATCCTAGGACCAGTTTCGGGCTTTCAGCCCTCGTCAGCCAGGATAGCTTGATTCCAGTGGCATGGTGAGCAAGGGACTCACGTCTGAGCATACCCTTCCCACTCGGGGTGACAAATGCAAAAAACACAATTGATGGACAGAATGCAGAACAATGTCATACATTCACCCCAGTACAGAGATCTGGGCCTAAATCCATCGTTTTTTTGCTCACCATGCCATTCCAGTTTGAACCCAGCCATATGCAAATCAGTCTTGACACAGGGTCACAGTCCAGCCCGAACTGCCAAGCCAGGTCCTCCCTGGACTGGAAACAAGCATCCTAGGACCAGTTTCGGGCTTTCAGCCCTCGTCAGCCTTGTTGTAACGCTTTTCGCCCTAAGTGGGATGGGTATTCCCAGACGTGGGACCCGTGCTCACTACGCCACTGGAGTCAAGCTATCCTGGCTGATGACGGCTGATAGCCAGAAACCGGTCCTAGGATGCTTGATTCCGGTCCAGGGAAGACATGGCTTGGCAGTTCGGGCTGGACTGTTCCCATGAGGCACAGGGTCAAGACTGATTTGCATATGGCCATGTCTAAACTGGGGTGGCGTAGTGGGCAAAAGAACGATGGATTTAACCCAGATCTCTTGACTGGGGGAGAATGTCTGCATTGTCAGCATTCCGTCCATCATTTGTTTGTTGTAACACTTTTCGCCCTAAGTGGGATGGGTATTCCCAGACGTGGGACCCGTGCTCACTACGCCACTGGAGTCAAGCTATCCTGGCTGATGACGGCTGATAGCCAGAAACCGGTCCTAGGATGCTTGATTCCGGTCCAGGGAAGACATGGCTTGGCAGTTCGGGCTGGACTGTTCCCATGAGGCACAGGGTCAAGACTGATTTGCATATGGCCATGTCTAAACTGGGGTGGCGTAGTGGGCAAAAGAACGATGGATTTAACCCAGATCTCTTGACTGGGGGAGAATGTCTGCATTGTCAGCATTCCGTCCATCATTTGTTTGTTGTATCATTTTGGGACACGACACCTATTGAGGTAGTTTTATGGTTAGGTTTAAATCGCCTTCATCTCTATTGACTGCCATTTGCCCATCTTCATCCAGTTTTTGATCTCCTTCCCTTGTTACCTTCTGAAAACAAAGAGTGTCTTATTTATGTATGCACCCAGGATTACTTTTTTGTGGCATAGTGTCCTCCCATGCTCATTATGCAAGATCCTGTGTAACATTTACGATGTATTGAAGTGACTCTGCCTCAGGGGTAACTTGCTGGGATTTTATGGTTCCTTTCAATCCTCCTAGCAGAATTTTCAAGATTAGTACTGTATAAATGGGTCCAGGTTAGTTTACCCTGCCATACGCCATGTGTTTTTATGCAGTGCGGTTCCCTGATGTGGGTGTCCTAATTGTGTGTGAAGGTTTTGTTTTGAAAGATCTTCAGTTTGCGTTTGTGTGTTCTCTATACAGCTGACATCCTTCAGCAGGACCATAATGGCTCAGAAATGTTGACGTATGCACTGGCTGCAGTGGTTTTTATTCAAACCTTTCCTTTTGAACAATTTCTGACCTCCACTAATCTATAGTCCCTTGTATCACTCTCCATACCATACCAGCTGTGTGTCTTCTCACTCCTATCACCTCTAAGAGCCAGCAATGTTTCAGGGAGGCAAGGAATTTAGCCCTGACCCCTTTCTCCTCTGCATTCAGTGGGTAGTCTGAGGTGTAGAGAGAGGTTCCTATTACCTCTCCACACTGCCACTATTCCTCCTCTATGACTGTGCTGCAGATTCTCCTGGTTTGTATTGCCTTTTTATCTAGTTTATTGGCACTGGTTTGCATAGCAATGGACCCTGCCTCTTCCTTTACTTCATCCTCGCCCTCATTCACACTCCAGGAACCACAACAGCTTCCACTGCATCACATTTAAGATCGGCTGCACCATATTGAAGGCAGTGAACTCTTGCCTACTGGCCAACCAAGATTAAGATATTCTATGATAAACGCAAAACATGCAACTAGTAAATTACCAGGCTAGAAGCAAAGAAATGTAACAAGGAAAACAAGAGAAAAGAGACCTTCTCTTGCTATTCTCCAAGTATCTGAAATTCCAGGTCAACACATTGCCAACAAGCCCCTTCACTTGAGAGTAAACATCAAGTAAATCTACACATTGAAAATATACTTGCCCTCACTCATACTCCCTAAATTGCATAGCACTCTTTTGATTTACAGTTATATTTGCTCTTGTAAACACCCATAAACACACACCCACTCATTTCCTCTAGCCCTTCTTCTTACCCTTATACTAACCCATGTTCCAAACATAGCCTTGGTATTTACTACGCCCACACTACCCACATGACGCCTTTGACTTATGGTCGCTAGGGAAGTTGCTGCTCAACCAGTCTCCAACTCCTGAAATCCTGTAAGGGGGGCCTGGTATGAACACCAGTGAGCTCAAGGAGGGATGTGCAAGACTTTTACTTGCCACTAGATAGTTGCATCTCCTTTCCAGGATCAAACAGTATGTGCATTTTATCACTCCCCAGCCCAAAAACAAGTCCAAGTTTCTGGGAAAAAGTGATTTATAGTATGTTTAGAAACTGCTAAAATAAGTCACTGTACACCTTAACAGAATTGGCATATGTAAATACATAAAACGTAAGTGTTAAGAGACTTCATACTTTCTAGCATCTGTTGACAATCCTCTAAAGTTAGATAGAAATAGATATAGAAAATATACCTGCGAGTTACATTCTGTTAAGAGAGTGTCTTATGCGCCATAGCTTGTAATCAGATTTGGATGATTCATTTCATGTCTCAATGTTGAAGGGGTCCTCATGTTTAGAGGAAATGCATATATAAAGTTTCACTTTTTTTTTTAAATGGACGTTCATCTTTTTTACCTGTTCATTCTGATTTTTGATTTTTGGACAGTCTGATTCTGGTGCATGAGCTGTACATAGCAGGGGACTTGTTATCAGACCCCAGCTCCATGTGAATTATGTGTATAAATTGCTATATTTGACACATTGGCGAGTCAGCTGTAAAAGTGCACCACACAGTTTTCCATAGCTGCACAAAGTTCATATCTGAAATATTAAAGGTGCTTTGTCCAACTCACATCTAAAAAGGTATGATATGCACAAAAGCTCACGTTTATGTATAGGTTGTAGTTGCCTGTGTTGCAAAGAGGGCCAAGTAGGCGTAACACTACTCTATCTAACCTTTGTTAGGAGAATGCTCCATCTTCAAAGTATTAGCATGTAGGTAATAAGTATGAAAAATATCAATAGAAGCCGGGAAGGGTGGGGACTTTATTGGAGAGGCAGGACTAGGCCAGTCTTGGGCAGGGTTTGAGGTAGTTGAGGAGGAACAGGGTGCTGTCATATGTGCTGGCTAAAGTATAGATGACTCTAGGATAGTTGTTGCAGTAAAGTATATTTCTGAAACTGGCAGAGTCAAACTGTTAAAAATAATATGTGAGAAAACTACATGAATTTTTGTTTGATTTGTTTAGGGCTTGCCACCTAGCACAGAATAAATGCCCATTTTAAAACCTGCTGCATTGAGCCACTTTGCTATAACTGAGAGATAAGACTGCACTGATCTAGAAGTAAACCAGTAGACCACTGGCAATGGGACATGTCTTCAGCCAGGTATTGTGAAAGTGCTGAAGAGGAATTCTAGAAACCAATTACATCTAGACATTTAACTATGCACCTGAACTACACAGTAACCTCAACCCTTTGCTACCCAAAAGACCTCCTGAAAAATTACAGATGTAGAGAAGACTGATGAATAAATTACAGAATAATTTCTGAAAAGTTGAGACTTAGAGATTTGTTTTATTTCTGGAGGAATGGCACAAGGTACCCAGTCTAACCAGAAAAAGAAGCAACCTCAAGGGATCTATTGTGACTGTTTCCCCGACTCCAAGCTTTTGATTGCAAAGACTGACGCTACTGCAGGACCACACAAATGACATGTCTCATGGAATCCTATCTACAGATTGTAGATCTTCGCCCTCGAGAAATAGTCAAATTGTAGAGGTAAAATCTTTGAGCAAGATGAATCACCAATTTCCCACTGAGCTTGCTCTCTCATCTATTGACTGCAAAAGGTAGTTAGATCCTGTTTTACACAACTTCTGAGCGTATTACCAGCTCCGCGACAATGACACTTCACCCATCAATTTCTGAAGTTGCCCATGTCTCAGTCTGCTGCATTGAGTTGACTTACCTGTACTTCATTAAATGTGCATTGCATAATAGGAACCACATTTTCTGTCTTAGTTTGGTGTTCAGGCACAAAATGCATCAAGCTGGTGACTACTCCCCGTCAGATCTTAGCTATCCCGACAACTACCCTATTAAATTAAATTAGCTTGAATTAAAAAACGGAAAAATTAAAAATACAAACGTGACTCTGTGGGCCCAATTTACAAAGAGGTTTTGGCCATAAGCATGTTTATGACCGAAAAGTGCTAAAGGTACGCCTTTTAGGTATTCACCAAAAAATTCCCAGCATATGTAAATCAATTAACTTTTGCGTAATTGTACACCACAACTCCTAGGCAAGGGGTAGGCAGTTGGCATAACAAGGTGTTGGTTGCCTTCTGAGTTCTTAATCCCATTAACAAGCGTTCACAAATTCCATCCGACCCTTTACCACACTGAACATGGGTGGATACTTATCCCAGCCAAGGGCTGGATTAAACCCCCTTTCAGAATGGCAAAGGGAATTGAACAAGCCCAGCTTTAGCGAGGGTTTGTACAAAGGGATGAAGTCAAAGAAATGTGCAATTGGAGTCCTCTGCCCTTCCAAAGTGCAGAACTCTGCCCAATGCACGCTTCTGCTTTAATGACATTTCAAAATATAACAAGTGATGCCAGTCCTAGTAGTGCACCAGGATACTTACTACAGCTGGCATAGCCTTCCAGACAGACAAATGAAAATGTTTGTGAATTGGTAAAAAACGTAAATGTATACCCGTCCGCAGGAGCACTTTTAGGAGTGCAAATTTACTACTTGTTTGTAAATCAGACCCTTTAGCTACAAATTGTCAAATTGTACATTTCAACAATAATTCTGATGTGTGTGTAAAAAGCTGCTAGATTAGTATAGCATGAACTGTCTAAACCTCACTTTGCCACCCAAATTAGCCGAGATTCACCTATTAGAATATTTTACGTTAAACATAATATTCTATGAAAAGCCTTCTGGGAATGTTTTGAGCTCCAAACTATCTTACCTGTTGTTAAATATTGCAGCCATGTTGGAACATTGTTGGTCCTATTCTTTCTGATAGAAACCCATTAGGAAACCACGGTCAAATGCACACACTTTTTACAGTAAACAACCTTTGCATTCAAGAAACATACAATATGTATAATGTTCAAAAATTGTCAATACTGGCTACAACAATTTTGTTTTAAATGAACAAAAATTTAATTATCACACACAATTTCATGGTTTGATCAACTACAGTTTTGAAAGTAACTATCTCGGTTTTAAGACAGGCGTATTTTCCCTCGTTCCCTATTAAAACAGCTCACAAGTATACATGGGGTTCTTTATATACTATGCCCATGTGTGAGAGAAGTATGAACTTTTATCAAAGTAAAAGTAAGGAAAAGAAATGAATCAGATAACCAATGCATTTCAACTCTCTTCTTTTGGTCACAACCATAGAAATACATAGCAACCAACTACATTATGACTAGCACATTGAGAGATATTTTGCATTAATCACACCACTTACCTAGAAGAAGGTTCAGGAAGGCTCGGCTAAATCTCTGTGCGTATTCCATTTCAGGCTTGAGGGTTCTTCCCAATCGCACCAAGTGCTGTTCATGTGGTAAGCTGGACAGGTCTGCCAGCTCGCTGTCACTTAACTCATTGCCGAAAGCCAAGGTGAACAGGATGAATCCTTGGCACTTCGCTAGCCGGGTGACCTCCTTTAGTTTCTCAATGTCCCAACTGCTTGTCCGACTTCCAATAATTGTAAATATGACCTTGTTCTTTCGCAACTTGGGAGCCTTCAAGAAGATGTTGTCAATGGTCCACTGCACAGCGTAGCCAATGGACGAAGGCCCTTCCAGCTGTGAAACATCATTCTGGATGTGCCTCCTTATCAAGCGCTTACTGTTGTATGTTACAAAGCTAAACTCTGTTTCGACTGGGCTTGTGCCTCTGTTGGGTGTGAAGCCAGGCATACCCTGTTGCACCAAAGCCACCCTGGCCCCTGTGCCCCCTAACTCTGGCTCTGATGTGATTTCAACCTGATCAAGCATGGTGCTAACAAATTCTTTCACCCGGTCAAAGTCTTCGCTGCCAACGGTGCGGGAGCCATCGATAATAAAAGCAAGGTCCATGTCAACCTCCACAGGAGGAGGGTCAGCTTGCTCACACTCCACATCTGCTTGGCACTTATCTGCAAAGGGAACAAAAATAAAAAAACATACATAATTCTGAGATGAAACATTTTCAATCACTATTTTTAGAAGTGACAGTACCTCTGATATGCTGAAGAGCTCTTATTGTTTACAAAACAATTTCACACCACAAAGAAAACTTTTACCTGTTAAGACAATGTAGAGGTTCGCTAATGTAAACGGAAAGCCTTCCAGTTCAAGTGGTGCACAACAAATAACACATGTACATAAAGACATAACACCTAATTGTTTTGCAGAAATGTATTAATTCATATTATTAACAGAACTTGTTGTGTTATTATCATTATAATCACCATTATTGGTCCACACAAAAAAAGGTCTTACACCGTTAGTTTTCTTGGATCCATATCCTTTGTTAAAGATTACCACTGTGTGCCCTAAAAGCAAGCAATGGAACATTGGGGCGAGCAATGAACATATTATTCTCTAAGGGTTGGAAATTGAGTGATCAAACATAAGTACATTCTTTGGAACGTTGTGGGTAGGACAGCCAATCGGATTCGTCGAATGCAGTCATCACAAGCTCTTACAACAGGCAATGGATCTTTTGAAGGGTTATGCAACAGTGTTTTACTGACAAAGCTGACTCTTTCACATACTAATATCATAGATGACCATGGAGATACTACATAATGCTAGTTATTGTCCTCTACTCAATGAATGTCCAGTCAGTAGTAGCTTCACCTAAATGTTTAATTCAGGGCAATAACTAACATTATTATTTTTTTTTTTGTGTAAATCTTTTTATTAACTTTGCTCATGGTCTCATACAATACATCTGTAAAATCACAAGATAAAAGGGGGGAACCCCCTGTACGGGATATACATCGATCAGCATGATGGGGCAATAACACATTACACTGGCCACCCTCCCCCCCACTGTTAGATGCCCGATATCTCCACCACGGCCCCCACACTTTTTTCCATTTGCGCACACAGCCCGGGACTTATAGATAACTTCCTCAGCCCTTTGGCACCAATCCAGGTCCCTGCACCATTGATCCCACCTAGGAGGTGCCTGCGCCCCCCAACTACTGGCAATATTCCGCTTCGCCACTCCAGCTGCCAAGGCGAGTCATATTTCCTGATACCTGGACCAATCCGTGGGACCTTTAATCATGAGGAGAAGCCATTTAGGTTCAACTGGTACCGGGGAGCCCACCACCCTCGCCATTGTACGCGCAACCTGCGTCCAAAAATGTACTATATTCGGGCAGCCCCAGAGGATATGATTGAATGTACCCTCCTCTTGACATCCTCGCATACATAATGGAGACAAGCTCCTGTCCCACGCAAAGAGACGAGTTCGTGGGTAATATACCCGGTGAAGGATTTTTAACTGCACAAGGCGGAACCTGATCCGAATAGCAACTTCGCGGGGACTTTGCAAGGCGTCCTGCCAATCTTCGTCTGCCAGGCGACCGAGGTCCCCGTCCCAACTCTCCCGCAGGGATGCCAAGTGATCGGGCATGTTATTTATTAGTTTACGGTATATAATGGCGGTCGGCCTACCTAAGATGGGGTCGAGAAGAAGCCTGTCCTCCATTGGGGAGTGTTCTGGAATGAGCGAGTCAGGACGAACATGGGAGCGCAAGGCGTGCATAAGACGCAGATAGTGAAAACGCTGGGAGTCATGTAACTGATATTCACGCTGAAGTACTCAAAGGATCTGGGGGCGTCCCTATTCCGCACATCGCCCAGGTACTCTATTCCAATTATCTTCCAGCCCCCAAAACCCGCGAGCCCCCCAACTTCCGCTAGGTGATCCCCCACCCACAGTGGGGTCATGCCCGTCAACCTGCCATCCCACCCTAGGAATGTATTCGCTTCCCGCCAGCACTGGAGGACCACCCCCGTATGCGAGGGTAGATCTCTTCGCCGGCGCCACGTGTATAGGAGCGACTCACAGATCCCACCCAGCAGAACATGCCTGTCCACTCGATAGGCAGGTTCCGAACCTGACGCATAGACCCAATCGTTGATTACCTGCAGTTGAGAAGCCCAGTAATATAACTGGACATCCGGCAGGGCCATTCCCCCATCGTACACCCCTCTCGTGAGTTTCCCGAACGCTATCCTTGGGCTTCCCCCTTCCCACAACAGCGTACGTACCGATTGCGCAATGCGCCGAAACACTCCACTCGGGACCGGGTATGGCGTATTTTGCAAAACATAGAGCAGCCGCGGCAGAGCCAACATCTTAAAGAGCGCAACACGCCCAGCTAATGAAAGGGGCAAGGACCTCCAATGGGACACATCATTTGCCAAGCTCACCAATTGCGGTTCAAGATTTTTGTTGAAGAACTCCACCCTGTCCCTGGTAAAATACACCCCCAAATATTTAAAGCCACTTGTCACCAGCGTTGCCGCGCAGTCCCTCAGGATCCGTGGCGGCGGGTCCGAGAGGGGATAAATGACAGATATGGACCAGTTAATTGTGAAGCCCGAGTAGCTCCCGAATAATTCAAAAAGGTGAAGCGCCTGCGCAATGGAATGATACGGGCGGGCCATATATAGGACAATATCATCAGCGTACAACGATATACGCTCCTCCCAGAGGTCAGTGAGCGTCAAACCCCAGAATAATCTGTCCCGCCGGATCCAATGCGCCAGAGGCTCAAGAGCCAGGGCAAACAGAAGCAGGGACAGGGGACACCCCTGCCTGGTGCCCCTACGCAGTGGAAATAGGTGTGACATTGCTCCATTGACCCTGACTCGTGCCAGCGGCTGCTCGTACAATAGGCGCACCCACCCACTGAAAGCCGGGCCGAACCCTAGTTTCTGAAGGACCTTGAAAAGATACGGCCACTCGATGCTATCAAAGGCCATAGATGCGTCTAGGGCCATAAGGGCCGTTTGAGCATCACCCACTGCCTCCGTCATGTACAAAACCCCATAGAGCCTTCGCAGATTGTGGCGAGTGCTCCTGTGGGGCATGAAATCAGACTGGTCCACATGAATCAGGTCCGGCAAGACTGATATCAACCGTGTCGCCAGCGCTTTAGCCAGGACTTTAGCCTCTACATTGAGCAGCGAGATGGGCCGGTAAGAGGCGCATTGATCAGCCGGCTTCCAGGCCTTGTGAATGACCACGATTGTGGCTTCCCGCTGATCCGGCGGGAGTCTCCCCACCTCCCGGGCCTCGAGGAACATACGCCGCATATGATCAACAATCACGCTAGCCTGGCTCTTGTACAATTCAACAGGTAACCCGTTGGGACCCTGTGCCTTCCCCGCCTGAAGAGCTTTAAGAGCCTCCCCCAGCTCCGCCACAGTGAGATCGGCGTCCAAACGGTCTGTTTGTCGCTGTGTTAGTGTAGGAAGCGCGAAGTCCCGCAGGAACTCCTCGCATTCCAACTCAGTCCGAGTACATACTGGGGAGTAAACCCCTTCATAATAAGACGCGAAGGCCTCCGCAATAGCCCCCCCCTCAGTCACCAAGGTCCCGGACTCATCCCTCACCTCCGCCAACCAGGAATGCGCCCGATCTCGGCGTTCGAGCCAGGCCAGCAGTTTCATGCTCTTATCCCCAGCATCATAGAGCCAACGCTGCGTGGCAAGGGAGTATGCACAGGCCTCACCCTCCGCCAACGACCGTAGCTCTCTCTGTTTGAGAGCCAGAGTGTGAGCGAGGTCCGGCGAGGGTTCCCGCAGGCCTCCCACTCCAGGTCCGCAACCTCTCGCTCCAACTGCCGATTTTGCAGCGCCTCCTTCTTCCTCAGAGCCCCGATCAATGCCTGAGCCTGGCCCCACAGGACCGCTTTATACGCTTCCCACAGAGTGAGTTGGGAGGCAACCGAACCCTGATTCTCAGCAAAATATTGCTGGAGCAGTCCCTCAACTTGCTCCGCAGGGAATCATCGCTAAGGCGCCACAGGTCTAATCGAGGATATGCCACCCTGCTAATTGCAGCCCCTTTCAAGGTCACCCCCACCGGGGAGTGATCCGAAATGCCCCATGCCATAACGCAGGGCTCCACAAAATCCCCCAGCCGGTCTTCCTGCATAAATATGTGATCTAGTCTGGAAAAGGAACCATGCCTGGCTGAGTAAAATGTGTATTGCCGCCGCGAACGGTAATGCACACGCCACACATCACTAAGGCCCATAGCCGTGAGGAAGCCCCCAAGACCCAGTTCCCCCCTACTGCCCTGCCGAGTCCCAGAGCGATCACGGTCAGCATCCATGACTGCATTCATGTCCCCACCCAGCACAAGCGTTCCCTGCGGGAGGCCCGCCAAGTGTGAGCCCAACTTCCGAAATGTCATGGTATGCAAACCAGGCGGGATGTAGCATGTGCTGAGAACTAGCAGGCGCCCCTCCCACCGTGCCGCCACCGATGCCATACATCCTGAGGCTTCCGTCCAAGTGCCCGTGATGACTAAAGGTAGGGAGCCGCGGACGAGGATTCCCACCCCCCGAGACCCCGACGTGAACCCCGAGTGTGCCACCAGCCGGTAACCAAATCGATCGAGGGCCCTACATTTGTTCCCTCGGAGGTGGGTCTCTTGTAGGAAGACAATATCGGGGGAGTGGCGCTTCACGTGCTGCAGCACTAGCGTCTGCTTAATCTTACTGCCCAATCCGTTGACATTCCACGTCCAAATCCGTATCTGCGCTTGATCACTCATGTCCACCCATGGGCCCGCGACACGCCAAATTGATCTGCCCCCCATGCCTGTCCTTCGGATACCCCCCCAAACACCAGGATATGAGACATCATGAGCTAACAATGAACTACCCCCGAAACCCCCGCGCTCCCACCTCAAACCAACCCCCCCTCCCTGCCTCCCTGCTAAGTGGGTCCCCAACCACCCACCCATGAAACTCGCAGAGTGCCTGTCACCCCATCTGCCCCAAATCAACCAAACGTGAAAACGTGAACCTGCAGTCTGCAGAAAAAGTCATACTAGATTGCCGGATGGCACCCCCGTTACCAGGTTGTACAAAGACGCCCCCTCACTCCCCGGGGCCCCCACCTCCCCCCGACACTAAAACCCCCCCGCCCACAAAAATGAGGCGCTTACAAGCTACAGACCAACAGCCGCCTACGAATGACTAGCTAACCGCCACAGATCAGGCCACCCAATAGCCATTCAAATGTCCAGGGCAGTACCGCCCCCCCCCACTCGTCTCTATACCCGTAGTCCCAGCAGCTCTGATAAAATCACCCCGTAGGAGCCTGCTCGTCCTCCTCAAGATCCCGCGCCGGCTTGCGCTGTGCATGGATCTCCTGCCCTCCACAACCAGCAGTCGTTCATCGCGGGCCACCTGGACGGCCCACTGCCCTCCAGCCATCCATCCAGTCGCTGGCCTCCGCTGGAGAGTCAAAGAAATATGCCTTTTCCCCATCCAATACTTTGAGCCGCGCCGGAAATAGCATCATGTATTTCACACCATGGTCTCGCAGAGCTTTCTTGACTCCTTCAAAGGATCGCCGTAGCTGCTGGACGTGCAGTGTGAAGTCCGAAAAGAACCGAATGGTGAAGTTTTCTAGCTTTAGGTCTCCCGACACCCGCGATGCCTGCAGAATTGCGTCCCTATCTCGATAATTTAGGACACGAGCGATAATTGTGCGCGGAGGCGCCCCGGGCTTGGGTCTGCCTCCCAGCGCATGGTGAGCCCTTTCCACGGAGAAAAAATTGGAGAGGCGTTTCGGCTTGAGGTGTTTGAGAATCAGATCTTCCACGAAGCAATCCACAGACGGGCCCTCCATTCCCTCCGGAACCCCCACTATGCGGAGGTTGTTGCGACGAGCCCTCCCTTCCTGATCCTCCGGGCGGGCCACCATGCTTGTTTGATTTTTGGTGAGTGAGGACACCTGCTCTTCCAACCTCTTCATCCTGGCCTGCAGCTCCCCGATGCCACTCTCCGCCACTGCCACCTTCTCGGATATCTTACGGAAATCAGCTCGGAGCAAATTTACTTCTTCCGTGACCGAGTCTAGCTTGGGCTCCATCGTGCCACGCATGTCTTTGATTGCCAGCATAATGTCCCGCAGGGATGGGTCAGGTCCATCATCCACCGCTCCGCCGCGCTGACCCGTAGCAGTCAGGCCCTCCTCTTTGCCCATTGCAACAGTATATTTGTCGATCTGGTTGGTTTGGGACTGTGTCATCTGCTTGTTATGGACCATACCTGACCCCGGCCCTCACCCACCGGGGCCCAGAGCCTCAGCTGCGGCCGACAAAGTCCCCCGGAGCAGACTCCCAAGCTTGTCGCCAGGCCAGATACCAGGGAGGGAACCAGGCCCCCGCAGTGCACCAGTCACCACCTGCACCCCACCAATCCCAGCCAGTTGGGCTCCACATATCAACTCAATCCACCCGTGGCAGTCCCGCCTCGCGCCCAGGTCGTCAGCGCGGTGAAAGGATGGCACTACGAGGGGCCCACAGGAACCCGGGGACCTCCTGACTCGAAGTCCACAGCGCGTGCTAAGGGGGCGGCAGGGGCCCTTGGCACAGCTCCACGACGTCGTCAGGGCGCTCTCCTCAACAAAGCCCCTAGCTGAGCCAAGCCATCTCCCACTGTGCTCCATCCTGCACCATCTAAGTCCGCTGCGAGGCGCTGCTCTCACCCCTCCGCAATCGTCTCCGGGTGGACTCCTTGCCGCTGCCGCCTGATGGGCCCGGACACCGCTGCTGCTGCTCTCCGCTGTAATCAGTTACTCCGGCCGGCTTTGTCCCACCGCCGGCCGCTGTCACCAGGAGCGCGGCTCCACTGGGCCCCAATCTTGCACGCTTGGAGCCGCGGGGGGGCCCACACCACCACCAGCCGGACACCGCGCCCCCGCCGGCAGCGCTCTTACCGGGCAGCCCCCCAGGCCTCTAAGTCCGCTGCCAGTCGCGCCGCGGCGGGCGCCATTTTCCTCAGTCCCTCTCGCTTCACAGGGGGTGTGCCCGGGCTCTGGACTCCGCCCGCCTGCCTCCACCAGTCGCAGTCACAGAGGCTCCTCCGGCACTGGAAGCACCAGCCGCGATTACGCTTCACTGCCGTCTAGCAGGAGCTGCGAGACCGCCGAGCCCCGTCACCACTGGCCGGCCGGCACCATTTTCTCGTCACCAGGCGCCATGATTACCTTTAGGCAGAAAAGGCCACTCATTAAGAGGTCCAAGCTCTCCCTAGGAATTGATGACTGTGCCTAGAACCCATTTTATATAATGGATTAATCTGAAGAGGTACAAACCAGACCCTATTTACAGGTTAGTGTGAAGTGTAAGGCTGACATTATGTTAAATGTGTTAGCCTCTTTCCAAAGTCTTTGTAAAGTATTATATGCACAAGTTATCAAGTTGGACATTCGTGAATTGGTGAAAGACAGATTTCCTCCACCCTAAAGATTGTAGGAGAAGGCACGCACACACAACAACATCAGAAATCTTTTAAGCAGATGATTCTTACCATAGCAGAGGGTACAGTCTGAGATAATCCCTAAACGTTGATCCTCTGGTCTTCTCCAAACAAACACTTTCGATCTCCCTGTGGCATCCACCTAACAAAGAACACAAATTGGCTTGTAAAGGCAGATGGAGCAAAGGCAATCAAAGTTATTATTTAACCCATTATACTATAACTAAAATTAGGATAATTCCACTGGTGGATTCCCCTCTGAATTCAGGCATTCCTCCACAAATCAAAGGATTTTTCCATTACCATCCAACTTTAAATCACGTGATCTATTGTTGTGTGTTTTAATGAGTTATTTGAGTGAAAGTGAACTTTAGCATCTCTTTAATGAATATTTTTTTTATTTCATAGCCTAGCGCATTTCAAAGCCGCCTTCAGTGAATTATGATTAGTTTTTATATAGGAAAAAGGAGAAAAGAGAGTTTCATAATTCATTTATTAAAGGCCTAACATAGCAACATTTATTGATATTTAATGCATTCATCTATTTGGCTGGGGTAGCAGACCCTACAAATATGGGTCTTCTATGGCACCTGTATTGAAAATGTGTTTGAAAGTAGAGGACAAATTTGTATAGATCTGGGCATTTCATATGCACAGTAAATGTTAGTTGGGATAAATAATACACTTTAAGATTATTATCCAAGAACACAATGGAAATGTGCATGAACTTCTACTTGGTAAATCACATTTTGACTTCAATCCACGAATAAATGAGATATAGCATGAATTGAATCTCAGATGTTTAGAGGAGGTTGAACGGTGCACATATGTGATGGGTGAATCCTGTGGAATGTACCAAATGGTACCAAAATTAGTTAGTAGGGGAAATGTATTATGCAGGAAAAGAGAATTGCCAATGCTGCAGAAGTACATTTAAGACTTCAGCTGCACTGCTGTTTGAAAAGACACCAGTCTTTTGGTAGCTAAATGTTATTAATGAAAACTATTTCACAAATTAAAAAATGAAATGACATACTTTGATATTAACCTAAGTTTCAATTAAATCATTAACAACAATTTTTAAATTCTAAAGTGCAATTCAAAACTGAAGTGATGCTGCTATCTACAATTGATCAAAGGGTACTTTAATTGATTGTGATACTGGTGTGGGTAATATGCAGGAAGCTCAAACAAAGTCCTAGGACAAATTTTCTGGTTCTTCAAGAGAATGTCCAAAAGAGTGATAATGTGCCATATGTCACAATGTACTTAAAATGAAATGCCTTGAAGTGCCAAAGACCAAACAATAGAATGGGTATTTACACAGACAGAAATATTCAGTTATATTGAACATACTCAAATTAATGAAGTGATATCTAGGCAAAAACTGGTCCAGTGATATCGAATGCTTAGGAAAAACAGATATCATTAGTAAGCACTTATAGAGATCCTGTGAATTTAAATGCTATAGTGCAGTAGAAGTAATACGTTGCATACACTTTGACTAATAGATAATTTATAAGTTTGTGCTTTTTTTGAAAGTGTCATCAACGTATCCATTTGTTTTCTATTTGAAATTGTATTTTTTTCTCTTTCTAATTTGGAAATGTCTGATATTTTCTCAGCATTACCAATATATACAACATTTAATAAACAGGTTATTAACCTATATAATAGGTTATTAAAGAGTAATTTTAACTATGTTATGAATACCATGTATTTCCCTTTCCTTTCCCCGCGTTTCTATTCACTTCACCTCCATCATCCCCATCTGAATGGAACTCCATTGGTTCCCCATTGCTCACATGCACAATCTTAAAAAACAGCTGCATCATTCAAAAAGTCATCGTGAACAGCACCTCTGCTTATCTTGCAGACAAGTCCACCATCTATTGTGGTTCTGAGCACTTGCAGTCAGGACTCCATCAGAGTGCAGACTAAGAAGTATAAATTTAAAAAAAACATAGTAGCAGGCCTTTTCCATCTGTGTGCCAAGAATCTAGAATAACATCCTGTTATCCATCATGCCTGTCCCAATGCTGTTACAATTTCTGAAACAGCTGAAGATGCACCTCTTTAATGAATGCTACACCAAAATGCACTAACAGCGCACATACCAGCTATGTCCGCTGACTGTATGCTGAACTTTGACCATGTGCTACACTCCTCTGCTTTTTGGCTAGGCTAGGTGCACGCTGTAGAAATGGCACATACATACACCTGTAAAATCAGTACGTAAAATTGTAATAAAACTGCCTTTTCTGTGTTTCTTTACCTTAGGTATTCTTCTGTCTCAGTCCCCGTGCGATATGTGTGGTTATATTTCAGAATGGCTTCAAGTTAATCACGATATTTCGATACATATTTCTCAATCAACCAATCAGGGTTCTTATAGAGCATGGGTAATCACCCGTTATGGGCTCAAGGCACTCTGTCGAAATGCCAGGTCTTGAGATTCGTCCTAAATTGAAGCAGTGAACGGGATTGCCTGAGATGTAAAGGTACTAAGTTCCAGGTCTTTGCTGTGTGGTAGGAGAAGGATCTCTCTCTGGCCGAGGTCTTGCCGATCCGTGAGATAGTGGCCATGGCCAGTTTGGTGGGGTTTCTGGTGGGAGTGTAGAAGGAGAGGTGGTGGTTTAGGTATGTAGGTCTGGTGTTGTGGATGACTTTGTAGGCATGTGTGAGGAGCCTGAAGGTCTTTTGTTGATCGGGAACCAGTGAAGGTCTCTCAGGTGACCGGAGATGTGGCTGTGGCGGGGGATGTCCAGGATAAGTCTGGTTGAGGCGTTTTAGATGCTCTGCAATTTCTCTTGGAGGTTTTGGGTAGCGCCAGCATAGAGTGTGTTGCCATAGTCGAGCTTTCTGCTGATGAGCGCCTGGTGACTCAGTGGGGATCCACTTGAAAATCTTCCAAAGCAGTTGGAGCATGTGAAAGCAGGAGGATTAGACAGCAGTGATTTAGCGGTTCATTGAGAGCAAAGTGTCGAGGATGATGCAGAGGTTGCATGCATGGTCGGTGGGTGTGGGGGTGTTCTGAGTGCTGCGGGCCACTAGAGTCGTCGCAGGCGGAGCTTCGGTTTTGTCAGAGTTGAGTTTGAGGCTGCAGTCCTTCATTGATGCAGTGACTGTCTTCATCCCATTGTGAAAGTTTCTCTTAGCGGCTGTATGTTCTTCGGTGAGGGAGAGAATCAGCTGGGTGTTGCCGGCTTAGGAGACAACGTTGAGTCCGTGGTTTCTGATGATGGCTGCAAGCAGGGCCATGTATATGTTGAAGAGGGTGCAACTCAGAGAGGAGCCTTGAGGAACTCCATAGCTGATATCTATAGGTTCTGAGGAGAACTGTGGGAGCTTGAGGGTTTGGCCGGTGAGGAAGGAGAGGATCCATTCTAAGGTTTTTGTCACGGATACCAGCATTGTGGAGTCTTGTGCAGAGGGTGTGATGGGAGACAGTGTCGAAGGCGGCAGAGAGTTCCAGGAGGATGAGGGCTTTGGTTTTGCCTTGGTCAAGGAGAGTGCGGATGTCGTCTGTTGTGGCGAGGAGTGCAGTCTCTGTGCTGTGGTTGCTTCTGAAGCCTGATTAGGAGGGGTCCAGGGTGTGGTTTTTTTGATGAATTCAGTGAGTTGGGCATTGATTGCGTTCTCGATGACTTTGACTGGGAAGGGGAGCATAGAAATGGGTCTGTAATTCTCGAGGTCCATCAGATCACAGAAGGTTTTTTTCAGTAGGGGATTGATCTCTCCGTGTTTCCAGACCCGATGGAGTAGTTGTTGGTGCTGCAGAGTTCCGGAGCGATGGTGGTGCTGAGTCGGTTGAAAATGTGGTGGGGGCAAGGGGCGGAGGAGGCTCCAGAGTGGATGGTCTTCATGATCCTTAGAGTGTCGTCAGTGGTAAGGGTGGTCCAGTTGAGCAGGGTCGGCTGGGGTCTAGAGCATTTGGATGCAGTGGTTACGGGTGTGGTGGGTGGGTTGTGATGCTGTCAGATAGATATGATTTTGTGGTGGACAAAAGTGGTGAGTTTGTCGCAGAGATCTTGGGAGGGGGGATGTCTGTGGTTTGGTGAATTATTTGATTACGGTGAAGAGTTCTTTGCTGTTGTGTGTGTTATTGTTGATAAGTTCATGTATGACAGTTTTCTTTGTGGTTCTGATGAGGTGGTGGTTTGGGTGACAGTGGTTTTGGAGGCTGCATGGTCTGCCAAGGTCTTGCTGCTCCTCCATCTTCTCTCGAGCAGTCTGCAGGTGTGCCTGGACTCTTGGAAGGTGGGGGAGAACCAGCTGGCTTTCTCGGAGGGCTGCTTGCCGGAGGGTTTCCTCAGGGGAGCCAGTGTGTTGGCGCAGTCGGAGATCTATAGGCGAGGGTGCATGCTAAGGCACTGGCATCCATGGAGGTCAGGGCTGAGGTTTTGTGGAGGGAGGTCATTAAGGATGTAATATGTGAGGTCATAAGAAGTGCATTGTGGGGGCGTAAGTGATAGTTAGTTCAGGTAACTATAACTGCTGAATTTCTATGGCTTTGTAAGAGTGAAATCTAAGCCTAACAATAACATCCCTGTAACCTTTCATTTTATCAGTGAATTTCTAAGGTTTTTTAAATTCTATTTCCTAATTACACTGTCGCTGTAACCTTTTTTTGCAAGGGAATTTCTAAGTTATTTTAATGCTATTTCCTATTTTCCTATCTACAACATCACTCAAAAACCCGATATGAGCAGTCAATCTTTAACTTTTTGTAAAGTTTTTTTAGTGAAAAAATAAATATATATATATATATAAATATATATAAATATATATATATATATAATACACACACACACACACACACACACACACACACACATATATATATATATATATATATATATATATAAATAAATATATATATGTCCAAAAAATAGCTGATCCACCTCAGCTCTCTCCTTGAAAGTTTTGTGGTGATCCATCAAGGGGGGGCTGATAAAAAAGACAGGCCCCAAACCGTAACTTCTTGGTGCAATGTCTATAGGGAGTTTTAAAAATTACTACTTTCCAAACTTTATACCAAATTTGGCAAAAAAATCTTGACCTTTATCCAGAAAGCATGTTTTTTTGTGATTTGGTGTGAATTCATTCAGTAGTTTTTTCAGAAATTACGGTTAAAAATGTATATCTTTCAGAATGGCACGGTTTGGAGGACTCTTGCAACAGTCCAGCAGGCACACAACTTCAAAATATAGAGTGATATGATTGGCCAAGGAGACAATTTTTCTGTGTCGGCCTGCTTGCTCCCACAGGAGTTCACACTCTGATTGGCTGGCCGCAACTTGAAGAGAAATGTTGTGGCTGTCATTCCAGGACACTAACATACATACAGGACATTAAAATATAATGGGGTGGCGTGGGTTCCCTGAGTCCCTTGACCATGTGGGAGGGTCCGAGAGAGACAAAGTAAAAATAAAGCCAGGGCCGCACTGACTCCCGCATGATGGGGATTATAATTTCGGGGGATGATATCTGTTCTGGTTGGGATGGTTGCTGGCCCCCGGGGTGGGGGATCAAGAGACTGCGAGGAGCTTGGGTGCAGAGACTTGCTGCAAGCCTATGAGTGGCCAACCTCACACCACACTGGTCGATCTGGCAGTACTAACACTACTCAATACTATGAATACATAACCAACACATTTGAGTATTCAGTATCCCAAATGACCCACACTGATGGTTGGGACAGGGGTCGTCTGATTTCTAACGTTTTTTAAGGGTGAACAAGAAATGCAAACCAAAAACGATGCCAGGCATGACCTCTCTTGTATTTGGTTAGACATTCGGTGGAGGAGACCCACCATTGTGCCTTTCAGTTCTAGGCACTGCCAAAAGTCATCTCATGCAGCAGATGAAATGCTGAGGGAAGAGCAGAGGGCACAGATTCATCTGTAAATGAAAGATGCACCTGGCAATGTGTCCTTGCACACCCTCCAACATTATCAAAGTGCATATTTTCATTGCTGGAAATGAGCGCACCTTCTAATGTAGTGACAGCAAATTTCATACATGTGAAATATGAACTGCTTGTGTATTTCTGGAAATTGTTGAGGACTCCACTGTTTTAAACCCTGCTATATTTGTGATGCTTCTTGCTGCTGTGCTCAGATGTAGCAAAGTTTGTGGTTGGTGCCACACAGACAACCAAAATATCAAACTAAAACTCAAAAATCCTTGAAAGACTATATAGGTCAATTAGACAGGGAGAAACACAAAATGTCTCATTAACCAGTGCTTAAACAAGTAGGGGGTATAATCCCTTTATCATCCTTATTTAAACATCTGGAGGGAATCAAGTCTCAAACATCAATATTTAAACAGGTGAAAGCCATATCATTCTGCATCCACAATTACTTAAGTATATGGAGGTCATGTTGCTCACCATGCGCACATCGGAAAAAAGAACAATATGTGCAAATTGGGAAAAACCTTACAAAAATTGTGCCTTATTATTTCTTTTTCTTTGTTATGGTATCCAGCAGCGCTACATGCAAGGTCTACATGATCTGAAAGAGCAATGTTTACCTCAAAGGCCTTAACAACATTGGGCACATCTGCGAAGGCAATCACCACAGGAATGATTTCCGAAGCACTCATCTCCAGCACGGCCGTGTTGATTGAATTATCATCTTGGGATGGGCCGTTCGACAAAAATATGGCCACCTTCCTCATTAGAATTCCTTGGCGAACCCGCTTGAACACATTTCGGGCCACAAACTTCATGGCACCACCGATGTTACGTACAGCAGAGGATCTCTCTGGGGGTATTCTCCTCACGGCTTCTAGGAGTTGGCTTTTCTTTTTGAAGTCTGAGAATCTAATAAGGTATTTAGTGCCGGCACCATATGACATAACAGACACCCGGGCCCCCGATGGGCAGTTACTTTCACTGATATCCAAGCCTTCCAGGTAGGACAGCACAATGTTCTTCATCCTCTGAAATGCAGATGCTGTGACATCCTGTGAGGTGTCCAGGGCGAACACAACTTCAGTGGGATACACTGGGCATTTAGATGGACCTATAAATTAATAGAATAGAGTTGTGCTAAAAGACACATTGAAAGACGATTTAGAATTTTAAAGAGAACACTATTATGTGAAAGTATTTACCTGAGCAGCAAGCTGTAAAGAAAAACAGTGGAGAAAGTTGTCATTTTTGTAAGTAACACAAAGCACAACATTCTCATCAATACAATGTTAAGGCTTTTCCCTGACCATCTGTAGGCATGATAATATTTTAAACTCTATATACGATCCATTTAATGACCTTTTTACAAAATATGGAAACAAAAAAATCTGTTTCTTGCATGTCCTTCCAGATGCTGTATGTAATGATTTTGAGAAGTTACATTCCTTTGAAGGTGTAGCTGCTGCCACATTCTAAATCTCAGGGCTTCTTTCTGTGCTTATTCATTAAGTGGGTAACAGCGATCTCCTTAAACCTGTCTCACGCCATCAAAATTGGTCAAGCCTGAGCTAAGGACAGTACATTCTCTACAGTGACCAGTAACAGCCTGTCCCCTGCCAAAGTGGCACAGCGGGCCAGAAAAGGGAGGGTTTGGTGGAAAAAAAATAAAAATAAATAAAAAAACGTACCTTAATGCCGCCACCATCTCTTGCAGCATCGCGCTCTTCCTGCTTCTGGGCACAGGCTCCCAGACTGCGCTGCGGCCAACCCTGACAGCGCATCAAAGCAGCAATGGGAGTGGCCTGAGCGCTGGCAACTTGCACTCCCTGGCAGACTGGGAGCCTCTGCCTGCTCTTTCCAGCCCCGGCAGCGCAGCGGGTGCTGGAGAGAGCTTCATTGCGCATGAGGGTTTGACCGGCCTGAAATGGCTGCCAAACCCTCAAGCTCAGTGGAGAGAGTACCCACCACTCCCCGACCAGCAGTGTCATCCCCTGGACCCACCCCCAAGCCTTGCCAGAGTCCTGGGGGGGAGGGAGGGTCAAGGGGATTAAATTAAAACAGGTTTAAAACCAGTTTTATTGTTGCTTTATGTACTGGTGGTGGCATGTGGGCGGCGCTCCTCCTCTCTAATGGAGCAGCCACCGCTGGCAGTGACAGCATTGTCTTGGCATCAGGGAACTGTTTCCATGTCACCGGCATAAACAAAAGGATGCCCCTAGAAGGAAAACATGTAGGCTGACAGTAATGTTTGCCCCAAATGAGAGCTCATTTATGGGCCTGGCAACGGTTGCAAAAGATGTAACTGAGTTAGATGGGAGGAATATTTTCTATCCATGGGACTTCTACATCTCTCTAAAATGCCATTTAACATTCTCAAAAGTGACTACTGGAGCCCTACCAGGAACTGCAAAAGTCTCTCTTCAGTGAATATTTTACATTATTCAGAACTTTGCAGCTTTTCTTCTTTCTAACATAGATCAATATTATAAAATCTTCTCTACCCAAATCTTAGTGGTTACCAGTCAGGAGAGAAATGCCAATTCTCATCCCAATTCTTATCTCAATTGGAAACTGAACATGATCTCTTCTTCTTGCGCAGCAATAAAGCTTTATTCTTCTAACACAAACCTGTGGAGCCATGAACAATAAGAGAATTTATGGTTAAAGATCATACCCTACAGCACTACATTGCTCAGGAGGCATCCCCAACACCTAGACCAAAAGCATTTGGTCACCTACTCTTCTAGTTTTCTCTCGCTCTTTGTCTCTCTATTAATATATATAAAATATAAAATATGTATTCAGGTTTTGAAGTAGCTGTTGGAAGGATAACCAGTCTGCTTGTCTAGGGTTTAGAATCAATTGCCATCCTCAAATGTCAGTGGCCTCACTCAGCAGGGGGGTTTATTAAAAGCTAACTCCTCAAAGTGATGTGTTTATGGTAGTTACAACTATTTCTTAATGCAATTAAGCTTCAAAAATGATGTTGACATTCACCATCTTACCACAGACATGCAAGAACTAATAACTGGTTATGATCCATAATTTAACCTTGCAGTTGTCATGTCAAGTATTGTTATTTCAATGAAAGAGGAAAAGATTATGGTCCTTCTAGCCTCAGCGTCTGTATTGTTGGATAGCTGTGCCACTTTGACTAAGGTTCTTTAATAGCCATTTTACATTCTGTAAATAACTTGCTTTTCCACTAGTAAAGCCCCAGTATCAAGCAAGTAATTGATACACCAGTGCCAGAGAAGCCAGTTTGCCGTGAACAAGCCACCTAAAATTGCCCTTTCATTACTTTAAATTCCCTACATTGCTCTTAGAGGTCACTTTCCTGGGTAGTGTGATAACACAACAAGACATTACTTAGAGAGGAGGGCATGATCAAATATGGCATTTCCATGTGCAAGTGAACAAAGATACAAATCCCACCACTCTCTCACCATGGCCATTCACTGCTGATGAACTTAAGGAAGTAACAAAAATAGCTCAAAGACTATTAGGGCATGACTTTGGCCAGGCTATCATTGGTTGGCTCAACTTGCAACATCTCCCCTAGTGCCATGCAACCCACTGTAAGTTTTTGCTTTACAAAACCAATCACATAGACTAGACTTTTACCCTGTGCAAGAGGTAAATCTAGAATGAAAAATCCAATCATCTGTGAAACACTTGTGAAGTGGTTTATCTATGACAGAGAAATTCCAGAATTTGAATCTGCTCAAGAATTTAGGAAACAAGTGTGCATCATTTTGTCTAAACCTTTTCCAAAATGTCAGGAAATATTTCTTGGCTACTTACGACAGTTTACTCTGGTGAAGTTTATAAGCTGACAGGGCTGCAAAGGAAACAGGAGAGAGATTCATCAATAGAGTTTGCAACATTCGCAGCATGATTTTAATATGCTATTTATTTCCAACTATTGTGCAGACACAATTTGATATGTTTAACGTTCTAAAGCACTGTATTTGTAACTGTGGTAGAACAGGAAAAAGCTTTACAAATAATTGCCAGTAAAGTGTTGATTTCCATTGTTTTTGAATGAGGGGGGACATTTAAGGAGTTAATTCTTACATAACAAGAGTTAAACAAATGCACATGCATGAACACTAATTTTAAAATGATTCCTGTCTTCAAGAACTCTTACTTTTTGTTTTGTCCTACTGTTTTATTTATTTATTTAATTTATTACTGAATTTAACAGCATTTCTATGACCAAGAATGCATTTAACACTTCATATTGAAAAACAACGGCTATTAGATTTGTCAAATAAAAATAATAGAGACATGTAACAATTAACAATATAAACCACCAACAATGCATTCATTTTGAGGATGTGTGTGTGTGTGTGTGTGGGGGGAGGTGGGGGGATTGATGAAAACAGGTATCCCTTAGACAGAGAGAATCCAAAACGGAATGTTCTTCGGAATTATGGCATTCAGAGAGATTTGGATATGTTCTTTAACTGTTACAGAGTTTTAGTATTTGTTTTCTTCAAATTTGTCACTTTTGGTCCCATGTAAAGAAATAAAAAGTATTTTCTCCAAGAGTTGTGTGAGCCCAATGCTGTTTGATAGTTTGTTGTGGGGATATAAGAGTGCTGGTTTGCGGAGGCAGCTAGAATAGTTTTTTTTTTTTAAGTGGGATAGTAGTTGGGCTTTCACAACTAATTTCAGATTCTCGATTGGGACCTCCTGTTTGCTCTTTCTTAAAAAGTATGTTTGGAAGAAGGATGCATTGGCTACTTCCATAATGCAACACTGGGTTTTCATTTGTAAATCACTGACAGTGGTCAGGCTTCAGGTACCAAGAAAATAAATATTTTCAGTGGTTATAGTTCACCACCTATGGATATAGGAGTGGTTGGCTTCCTGTGAACTTTAGATTCGTTTTGTTCAGTTAGGTGTCAGCAAAAAGGTGGCTATACACCTTATCAAAGAATGATTTAAGGTCCTTTAGGACTTTAGAGGTGAAGGCATTCAGATAAACCTCAGTTTCTTTGTCTTACTAGAGTATGGTTATGCCTCAATTTGGTGTTTGTGCTAACAGCGCTTTCACGTACATATGAAACACAGTGGTAGATCACAGTTCAGAGCTCTGGGGAATTCTGCTGAAGACAGACGGAGATGAGAACTCAGTGGTGTTGATTTTTATAAACCGGATTATCTTTGATACGAATAGTTCCATTTCTGATCACAGTGTCATGTTTTTTCCTGTCCTAAATTCAAATATGTTTAGCACTCTGATCAATGGCCTTATGTAAGATGGAAGGTTTAGAGACTGGTCTATATTTTGTAGATCTTCCACATCAAGACTCAATTTTCTCAGAGAGGAAGAGACTTCAGCCATTTTGAGGACTACAGGCAGGAGTCCTTGGCTTAGAGATGCATGCAACATTCATTGGACTATTTGAGCTAATCCCCATTTTGATAGGATCTGATCATCAACAAAGGAAGAGGACCACACAGCTTTCAAGTTGTTGGTTACTGAGGAAAGATAAGTGCTCCTGACCAGCTTCTAGTTGGGTGATGGTCATGGGGAATGGTCAAATATGGAATCACATTAAATGTTTATCTGAGAACATGTAAGATATTTCTTGTATCTTGTGAGGAGAGTGGGTTTTTTTTCTTTAAGAAACTTCTCCAGCTATGCAATATTATATAGGTGCTAGAAAATGTAATTTGCACTAGGCCACATTAGTCTGGGAGCATATGGCAGCTCAATGCTTAATTAGTTAAAAAAAACATATGAGCAAAATAGCAAAAGGGTTTGAAATTCACACCAGGGCAGGTTGCATACATAGATTAGATATTTGCATAATTTTTGATTTATTAATTTGCTCTGAAAAACTCGCCTTCACACCAGATTGTTGCAATGTCAGTTTTACATCCACCACTTATTACATTGATTGGCATCTAATAAAAATCTGCATTCAACAAATAAATACACTTTTCTCTTAACATATCTGCAAATTTACTCCCAGTCACTGATAGCATACATGTAAACACCAAGCCAAAAACATTAAACACTAACTAGAATTACTGAATTCCTCATAGAAAAATGATACGTTAAAAAATAACCTTGACTAGTAAGTTTAACAAAACTCATGAATTGTTGGGAAAAGTTGCCCAGCAAGCATCTTTAACATTTCTAACTACTCCTAACACAGAATCTGGTTAGTGTTGAGGTGAAACAAACTAATACAAAGGTTACATACAGTCATGGCCGCAGTCCCCTGTGTTCCTTGGGCACCCTAAAATAAAAGAGAGAAAGTATCATGTTAAACCTATCTTCCTTTTGACAAACAAATATAGAATAAGATTTTAACCAGCGGAAAGACTGCAAGCCAGTGTTTTTAAAGATCATCATGGTTGGATAAAGTCAGGTACTTATAATGAAACCAACTTCAGCAGTTACATTATATGTATGCTCCTGTTCCAGCTTAATTTGCTTTCAACTAAAACAAGGATTACCCCTGCAACAAAACTTGCACCTAAATTTTGGGTGCACATCATTACTAGTTTATCCATCTTCCTTTATCATAGTCCTTACTTCAGGGGAATAAATCCTGAATTTCGTGAAGTAAGACCTGGACTAAAAAATGTAAGTAACTGGGCCAATGACCTGACAATTACCTTAACTACCTATTACTTTGAGCTGACTATTATTTGGGCATGACCATTAATTTGACTGGGTAAAAATAGTCACATAAGTAATGGTTGGGGAAAGTAATTGTAATCAATATAATGATGATAAGTCGGAAAGGATACACATCAAGTATTTATGCTTCCGATATGTATTGAAGATTTTGTGTTTAAGTAAATGATCCGATTGTCTGGTTCAAAATTAGGTAGATTTTTAGTAAATGCAGTGATTTCCAGTACATACCTTATACTTGTTATACAGGCAGTTAAAACATGCCACTATTGTGCATGAAAAAGTTATAAATATTACAAGGATTTATTATGTAACAAGTGTTAATGTAACAAATATATATTTAAGGATGTGGGTATTGTGAATATTTATATGAAGCATGCTACTCCATTAGCCTAAAAAAGCCTAATTCTTCTAAAAGTTTTCAAAAATAATTTTGATTCAAATGGATTACTAATCAAAAATTTGAAAAAACTTAAATGTTAATTGAAACAAAATCTAAATAATTTTGGTATAAAATATGTGTCAAAATATATTGGGTTAAAACTACAAGCAGGATACATTTTTAATATAATATAATTGTAAAGGTTAGGAACCTATGGAAATTCATTGTGCTTATAAAAAATGAAAAGAGTCTGTAAAATATGAAAAAGGTGCTTCAAGCTATGTAGGTTAGAATGGAAATAGGGAGGAATTTAGGGCCTGATTACGATGTCAGACGGACCGCTACTGACAGGCCGTTGGTGGCAGTCCGCCCTACAGCCAGGGCTGCAGTTCGACTGCCATATTATAATGCTGCCGGTCGGAGTGCTGTGCTTAGGAGGAAAGACTGCCGCCTCCGACAGGATCATAGATCCCGTCAGGTCGGCGGTCAGACTAGTAATCTCTGAATGGCGGTTTTGCCTGCAGAGGCACCGCTGTCGGTATTACAATGCCATGAAAGCCAGACGGGAAGGTACTTTAGGGGTCCCAAGCGTCCCGTCCCCCCTGGGTCTCTGCTATGGGGCCTAGGAAGAACACATGGTGCCCCTGAAACACCCTGTGCCAGGCACCACATGGTGCTTGGCACGCGGTGCAGGGATGTTTGTAAACAGGCCTTTTATCATTGGGGCTTGTGCTACGGCCCTTCTCCAGGCCGCAGCACAGGCCTCAATGGCTTGCAACCTGTCAGCCGGTCCCTATCTGCAACGATGGCGGTCGGACGCTTGTCTGATGCCATCCATCGTAATAAGGCCCTTAGTCTCTTTCTCCTTACAATAACTTGGCAAATGTAAAAAGACAGGTTCCAATGGTAATTCCTACATAAAAGAAATTAACTTTCAGGTTGCCTGAAAGGTAATACTAACAGACTTTGTACTTTAATGCAACAGGAAATTGAACCGTAAGGTTGCTTAGAACTTAAATGTAAGGTTCTTCAAATTAGGCATTACTTTTATTTCTGTACATCTGAATAGTGGTGTAGGGGCATTTTCAGACTACATATTCTTCTAATGTAATTATCAATTGGATTTATTTACATACAAAGCTCTGCCAATGATGCAATTAATAGCTAAGGACTCTGACTTCTTTTGTAATTTCCAAAATATGAGGGCTGATTGAAACAAGGGAATAATTAGTAATAGATCAAAACAAATCATGATAATTTGGTTGAGTAAAAAAGCTGTGAAAGAGCCAGATTGTTACTTTGGCTGGGCCATCCCCGGCATGGCTGTTATTTGCTAATTGAAAAGAAAGTTAAAATACTATTACCCTTGTTCCAGGTGGTCCTTTCGGTCCGGGATCTCCAGCTGAGCCATTAAAGCCGGTGTTTCCCTAAATATAAATTCAATAATGTCAAGAGTTTTTAAGTTTTATTTGTCCTACTACGAGCTCATTGTCATAATTTTGGTGAACTGGCCAAGAACAAAGCTCATTACAAATAGACTGATTTGACATGTGAATCATAGCATTTTTAATAGTGAAATAATGAAATAATAATGGAAGTAATAGAAATAAATATCAGAAAATGGACAATTGACTACCCACATATAATGCCACATTGCCCTGAAGTTATATATTTAGAACAATAGCGCCCTATTTCTAACTATACTATCTTAGCACAACTACCACTGAACATATCAACACATTCAGTTATCAAGCCCCTAGTGTGTTTTTATAAGAGACACACTTTAGCACTATATATTTGCTTACGCCACCGAGACAAAAATCGCCAAGAAGTTTAAGATACTCCTTCATTTGTTTTTGCTCTACGTATTTTCATGTACTAGATATTTGCTTCCTCCACCTAGACGCAAATCTCCAAGGAGTTTAAGATACTCCCTTGTTTGTTTTTGCCCGACGTATTTTCATGAAGATTGATCATGTGCATGGAGTTTTGCATGCACTTCCATTTCAGGTAGTGTAACAGTACATTTAGGTAAATTGTCATAAGCCAACAATAATAGGATTTAGAACTGTGTTTAGAGTTTGGTGGAATGAGAGTTACACCAACAAGTGGGCCTTTTCTGTTCCTCATATTTAGAATGTAACTGGCATCAATGCACTTTTAATTGGGCCAGGGGTACATGTACTTTTCAGTGGCTATCCCAGTTAGACCCAGCTATATTAAGTTCCATACTCTTGTATTAGAAAAACACACAATTTCAGGAGTTACACATGAAAAACTATATATTTCACAGATTCTTAGATCTACGCCCACTTCATCCAAACCCTGCTAATACTAATGCTGTTGTTCTTTCACTACAGGTAAAAAAACCTTTGCTGGCACACCAATTGATTCCCATATCATTGATAAACACATGTACTTCTGATTTTTGCAGGAATTGTCAATGTGCTTCCAGGGTGGAAATCACAATGCAAAATATTTGTGAACAGCCTCAAAGTTATGACTTCAATGGAGCTTGCGTGTCAGAAATCTCTTCCCCGAGCACTCCTATTTTTGCCTGCTTGAATTTTGGCTTACTAATGCACAAAAGCCTACTAACTGGCACATGCATCAACAATGCCATTTGCGATTCCTTATTAGCGAAAAATAAGGATTCGCTAATAAGGAATAGCAAAAGGCTATGCATGTAGGAATCGCTATTCAAATAGCGATTCCTTAACCTTCCTTAATTGCGACTAGCAAATTGCGAGTAGCAATTAAGGAATGCCGTCCCATTCATTCCTATGGGCCTCCTGGCCCATAGGAATGAATTGTAGATTGCATGAGCAATTTGCGAGTACCAGTAGGTACTCGCAAATTGCTCATGCAATTTCAAGGGTGCAAGGGTGTCAAAATGACACCCTATTGCACCCCTGAAATTGATATGTGCACATATGTTGCACACACACATGCTCTAAGGGCATGTGTGTGCGCAACATGACACTTTGAAAAATGCACAAAAGTGCATTTTTCAAAGTATTTGCAAATTACCATGAAGTTCAACTTCATGGTAATTTGCTCCCCCTATTAGCGAAATCGCTAATTTTTTAACTTTAATGCATTGCATTTAAGGAATCTTAATTTGAGATTCCTTAAATGCAATCGCAATTTAAGGAATCACTATTTAAAGATTCCTTAAATTGCGATTTTTGCATTTGGGATGATGCATCCCAAATGCAAAAATACCGGGAGCAAAGGGTCAGATTCTGAGAATCTGCCCGTTTGCGACCGGTTTTTGTGTTGATGCATGTGGGCCTAAGTATGTAAAGTTTTCTGTACAAACAATTAACACTTTCAGAGAAATCCACATATCATGAAATCAGTACATTCACTCTAGTAGGATTACCTCTATGTATGAACACATTTTTGTCTTTGTGGGTATCCATAAAGAATCATTGTCGTACTTCTGAGGAACCGCAGAAGCTGTAATATTCAAGGAGTACTCACATGCGTAAATTTCACGCATGCAGCATTTAGAGCAGGTTGAAAATTCTCTATTAAGAAATCTAATGCAAATATGCACTTGACCAGTTAGTTTATTTTCCCAATGGGCCAATGCATTTTTACCCACAGCAACTAAACTTCTATGTTTTCTCCACTCTGCCACTGTTAAACTTCATATTGTGGCCCTTGACAAAAGTAAATCTGGGAGCTTTGTTATGATGTTGGTCTACTTTTGCAAAAGGAATGATACAGAAATTGGAAGTTGTTTCATGTAGTCCCCCGCTTATTCTACTTGGGACTTTATACAGGGAGTAATGCCAATTGATATCAAACAGGTAAGTTATTTGTGGTAGTAGAGAAACTGGATATCGAACCAGTCATGATATCGTGGATCAGACTATTATCCTCCAGACTGATGACTAGGGTATGAAAAGGCCACTTGATATATCATGTTTTCCTAGTGGAAAAGGGCACCAGTAAGGGTGTCCCTTGTCAGAACTACTTATTTGTGATGGCAAATGAGCCCTTTGAAAGCATATTTCAAGTGAAAGGAAAAGACATAGGGAAAGAAGTAACTGCCATTACGCAGGTTATCTCTTTATATTCAGATTACATACTCTTATTTACAAGACAGAGGAACAGGGATGAAGCATGCAATTGCTATGAACAAACGGCTTGGCACAGTATTGAGTGTGTAGGTAAATTGGAGCAAATCATGATTATTTCCTATGCAAACAATCCAACACTGAAACTCCCTGTTTGGGACTTAACACGGAAACTTAATGAATACAGGTACTAAGGAATCAGAGTTTATCATACTGTAGAAAACGTAGTTGCACGACATGTGGGAGCAGCTTTGGTGGCACTGAGAAAAATGCATCTTTTTGAAAAACTTTAAGTTAGTCCACAATGGCCAGATTGGCACTGTCTAAATGGTGTTGCTACCAAGATTAATGTATTACATTGCCGCAATGTTGGCTATGATTTCTGAAACCTTTTTTTAAGAGGAATCAGACACTATTTTGATAGACTTAATTTTGCGCTCGGTACATTGTAGAATAGCAATATGAACAATTAGGCTCACTCCAGAGAAGGGATGACTGGAGTCCTCTAACTTTGAGTTTTACTACTTGGCGGCTCAGCTTTAGTGGATAGCCGAATGGATGTTTGAATCCCCAAATGCAGAGAAAAGTAATGAGTATGTGGGAACTGGGTAATTGGGCTAAAAAGAGGATGGTATTATTGCATAAAGTATCAGGCTTTAAAATGCCTCTCCAGTTTAGGATTGGGACATTCTAGAAGGACATCTGTCTGAAGAGGATAGCTACAAATACAGCTGACTCTCCACTGTTCATTAATGAAATACTTAAAAGAAGCCAGCAAAATGATTAGCACTGCTAACATTAAAGGTTGAGATAGAGCTGATATATGAACAATAAGCAACCTGTTTGAGGAGGGAAGTAAATTGTTTACTGTATTGCACAGGTCCATAAAGGCAACAATTAAAATGGACTTGGACTAACTCCGAGCATAGTGTTAATTACAACTAGGACGTGACGTTACCAAACATGAGTGGGGATTGACTCTGGCCTATCACACCATGGTCTCTAGAAATACTTAACTATAGTTGTATGCAATTATCTTCATTGGACATACCTCACTCTCAGTTGCACAGGGAAAATTAAATCCAGAACAAAGACCCCTTTCTTAAGGAGTGGGGTAGTGGACTAAGACCGCTATTACATGTAGTTCCTATAAAACCTATATAAGATCTGTGCGTTTAGACAACATACACTGTAGGATTCGTGTCAGACTGACGGGTATGTTAGCCTTTGTACCAGCTAGATCACAGTGCCAATAGAAACTCCTTGACAACTATCGAACATGACAACCCTGATCCCTCTGGATCGTGGAAACAGTGTACTACTTTTCGCTCAGTCACTCGTGCTCACTCAGTCTCATAGAGCTACACTAAATAAACGGTATGGACGTTTTTCGATAAATATTTATTGAACAGTCGTTATTCTAGTGTAAAATAGGTGCGCTGAAACAACCATTAGACAGTAAAAGATATAAATGATTAGAAGCACTAAGAAAGTAAAAGGATGGTAGATTTCTACCATTTTGCTCTAACCATGAATACAGGCAAGTATATAAAATACATGATAATGGAAATGTGTACTCCTACAATGCTATCCTAACTAGATGTACCTAAGTCTATCTAGAATGTATGTAGGTGTTAAGCCAAGAATCCCTCTAGGATAAAGCCAACCCCATTTCCTGAAGTGAGAGACTGTGGGACCCCGTCTTGGCCTCGAGTCGGACACCCCGCGAGGGAGATGTTAGACCACTGCGAGTTGGAGTATCTGCATGCAGGAACCTCAGCGTCTCGCGTCAGTGTTTGTCAGCAGGGAAATCCTGATCTTCTCTACTTGTCTCAGTAAGATGTGATGTTTTTATACCCAAAGGTCTCCCTGGGGGTTCTACCTTGCTGTGCCACTTGTCGGACTTAGGATGACGTCGGGAATTAACTTTATACATAGTTATTATACAGGAGATGGAAGTCCTGCTGAGTTTCCAAGAATCCTCATGCATAATGTATGAGGCTTTTACCAGGGAAAATCCTGCGTTCTGAGTGCAGTGTTGTGTCTAGGTAAAAGGTCAGTCCCCAGGAACTACTATGTATGTAATGTAGGGGAGAGTATAGGTGAAACATTACGATGTTACCTGAGCCTATATTGGGGTATCTATATGGAATATAACACAGAGTTGTCCTGAAATAACAGAGTTCTGGAGGAAGGTCACAAATATGCTGACCGCAGTTTTGGGCAATATGTACTTGCTTAAAGCTGAAGCGAGTATGCTGGGCTTTCTACCACCACCCAAGAAAAATAAAGTGTCTGCACTTACCGATGTCACTGGCCAAAAGATTAATAAATATGATGCTTTGAAATCTCCTAGGGCACCCACAGTGATAAAGTGGATTGCAGATGTAGAAAAATAGGCACACACCCACTCAAAGATTTTGTAAATAAATAAATGAGGTTATGCCGCTGTGAATTGAGGCGAGGAGACTTGAAAGAAGTAATAGTCAACTGTTATGAACTTCAATAACAAGTTGGACCCCTCAAAAACCTCACTTAGATGTGATTTTGCTCACCAGCGCCAATAATTTGGAGAGTCAATGGGTATTCACGAGCCATTGCATGAATGATCACTGGCAAATAATCAAGGAACAGGGTTTACATAAGTATGAATAGAACTATAACATGGCCTCCATAATTTGTAGTTATGGAAACATATGTCTTAAGACATTTTATGAGTTAAGACATGTTTATATAGACCTCATTAAATAAGAAAGTCATTTGTCTCTAAAAACAGTAGGGCTTAATAATATAGATAAGGAAGCTTCGGTGTAACGAATTGCAAACATATTGTGTCATTTGTATTTATATATTGATGTTGTTGTAATCAAACAATACCTGGGTTTAGAATAACAGACGTTTAATTTGCAGTAGGTAAAAATGAATAGAACATGTTTCCTTAAAAAATAGGAATGTCCAGAAGTTGTGCTACTGGATTTCCTAGTTTGTCTCTCGGTAAACAATTTCCTTTAGCTACCTATATACATCCTATATGATATTGGTTTTCAACACATCAACATTAACTTCCTTGTTATGTCACAAACCCTACACAGGACTTAAAAGAGAGAAGGGTTCTAAGGGAAGGGAGGAAAACAAGAATAAAGAGAGTGATTGGCATGGCAGGGGTACTCGCCTTTGCCACTTCGCATAACTTCTTTATGCAATATTTCTTGTTCATGTTATTCTAGCCACACCTGGTACAGTGTCAACAAGTGGTAAATCATGTCCTAAAACGCTCTGTTAAGAACAATACTCAGATCTTTATCAAGTAATATGATAAATCAGCCAACATTAGCTCAGTTTTTGATATTATCCAAGGATGATGTATTTACTATAAATATAATATGGTCTCACTTTGATACTAGCATGAAACTCAGATGTATGCCACATTGTTGCAGACATAGCAACTGGGTCACTATTGCGTTGCTTATATTCTGCAAGACGGTGAACTGAAAATGAAAGTAAGCAGTCTGGATCTGGTTATCAGACCATCCAGACTTCTGTGGTTAGATATCACTGTTGAAGCCAGGAACTGAAGAAAGTTAGTCCTATTGTCAGGCTTTATCTACTTACCCTTCTCCCTCGTACTCCCTTGGCTCCTTTCCCTCCATTGACACCAACCTCACCATCATCTCCCTATTAATAGTATCAGAAGAAGACATTTGAAATAGGCATTACCTCAAACCATCTAGAGACAGTGCAACGAGTAGTGTAAACACAACTGGAGAGTCGTCCTCTTACCTGCGCTCCAGGATATCCTGGAAACCCTTGGTGCCCCTGAGATAGAGAAAGAGGAAAATACATTATTTATGTTATAAATACCATGAGGCCCTGACCATTTCATCAGGTAGAGCAATACAAAAACATGTAGGACCTATATCTGGTGCTTTAGAGATATTGAGAAGTGTTGATGTGAAATAATACAGTTCCGGAGACAGACTGATACCATCTTTATCATTTTGTGCTAAAGCTGGTGTTCAAACTCCAAAGGGCAATTTCCAAATACAGTGGGCTTGCACTACACATATTTAGCATTTTGCAACAATATTGTAAAATAACTGCCTCAAACAATTTTTGTGCTTGTAATTGCACCCATTTCATGCTCTTTATCACCAGCATTTAGCTATTTCTACTGAAAGTGCAAATACTGATCTAACCGGCACAATTTGCTCTCAATTTGCAATAGATGAAAACCCTAATTCTTGTAGATTAACAGTAGAAAATGAGAAAACAAGCAATGCTCTGTACACAGCATGCAATAAGGCAACAACTTCAATGCTTAATAGTAAGAAGCATCAGTGTTAAAACTGAAAAGAGTAAAACAAAGATTCAGTTGTTCGTTATTGCTAGGGAAGGGTCACTCTATTGGTAAGTCTAAGGCACACCTTTACAGTGGTGCACAGTATCTTGTGCATAAAATCCAGAAATTATGTATCCTGTAGATTTCACTTTTCTGAAATTTTTCTTTGATTGACTGCATTTCCTCCACATTCAAAGAGTTTCACAGATACCCATGCCCGATCAAGATCTCTGGTATTCCGGTCAACACCTGCCTCAGCGGCACTGCCTGGCTCCAAAACAAGCATTAGAGGGAGAGGACTAGACGGCAAACCTTCCAGTGCTGTGCACAGAGGATCTAGAACACCATCTGTATATGGTTTCAACAAGCTCCGAGAATTTGGTGCAGTTGAAAACAATCAATGTAATCTTAGACATGTTAAGTTTCCACACTTTTAGAACAGTAAAACAAATTGATAGGTAGCTATAGAGACTGATCTCAAATATACGTGAATTGTGTTGGCTAAGAAAAGAGGTCATATGTCGCCTGATCACTGACACCAGGTATAACTTTTAATGCTTTAAAAGACTCTGTAATCCCGTTTTATTTGAACCCCAAGCTGATACTATGCTTCTACATATATCACTGCATGTTTGAGATTCACTGGCTGCATTAAAAACAAGCATTTGCAATGCAATCGGTCTCGCCTTTGGGCCCTTATATGTATTTAGCTATGCAGCACATTAGCCTGGGTGCTGAAACATCTACTGTTCTTTAACATGGAGGGGAAAGTAAGCACCAAACTTCGTGACACACCAGGTATGGGAACACTTGGAGAGAAATATTCCCTTTCAGCTGGAAATGGTATAGAACAAAGCTCTGTTTTTGATATAAAATCAGGGCCTTCGGTGGTCATATCACTGAAAATACAAGATTTGAAAAAAATATTATTGTCTACGGGTTATTGTGGAAGACAATTTCTATGGAATGGAATCAAGAGAATGCTAAAGTGATTCTGGTATTTTACTGTTCTCTGCTCGTCGTTTTCCATCAAGAAAGTTAAATAGCGGCAGCTGCCAACATTTTTTTAAAAAGAATGTCCCTCAGCAGAAAGCAATTCTAGTATTTTACTGACCTCTACTGGTCGTTTTCTATCAAGACAGTTCAATATAGGCAGTTGAAGAAGCAGAAAGCAATTCTGGTATTTTACTGACCCCTACTGATCGTTTTCTTTCAAAACAGTTAAATAGAGGCATTTGAAAAGAAAAAAAGCTCCAACGCTGAAGCAGACAAGTCCTAGGGCTGATCTCCAGAGCTCATAAAGTACATACACATATAAGTATATATTAAAGTATATACAAGAGGTCTCGAATGCTCGACCTAAAAATGCTGTGGCGTGTAATAATGCTCCATAGAGACAGGTTTGAGTTAAATCAAATACCTAAAGGAACAATAATCACGCAACATTTCAGATGCTCTACTCTCAATTGAGAACAGAGTACCTATTGATTTGGTCTCACCTGGTCTCCTTTTCGTCCTGCGGCACCGTAACCATCCTGGCCATCAATGCCCTGTCAAGATATTACATATTTATTACATATTTACGTTAAAAATGTCACAAAACAAAATTAACAAAATATGTTGTCATGGTCTTCTTACCTCTCTAATAGCTTGGCACTCAAAGAGTTAAGTCACTCTTCGAAACATGGAGTCCAGGATCAGGCATAGAGTATCAGACAAATATTTACCAAGGTGACCACACACAGGCCACCTACAGAGTACTGGATATGTGAAAAGGATGCAGATGCTACTTTAGCCGGCCTGTAGCATAGTTGCACAACAGGCATGCCACCCGCAAGCTCATCCCTTGTTTATTCACGGAACATAATGGTCCCTTCGCCTTCCATTTCCTGAGAAGAAACGCTTGAATTATCCTGCTGCAGATCTTCTTAAGTATGCACCTCGGCCATTTTCTGTAAATACAGCCAAGGCACTATTCTTGATATTACCTATAATGGAGCTCCCCAGCCTTCTGCTACCTCAAGGAATATAGTGTTGTCTCTGTTGTAGTCAACCTTAACTATGCGCTGCTTAGTATAGGGTCTCTATCACAGCACCAATGAGAGATTTTCAACTTTTTTTTTTTACTTGTACCAACAACATACAACTAGATTGCCATATGTGTGTGTGGGTACACACAGTTCTTATAACTTTTGGTCCAATGGTGACATACAAGCAGTACACCGATCCAACTAACTCTGTAGCTTTCTTCCTACAACATGGTCACTTTCAGTATGCCCATTCCAATCCACCATATAGTAGCTGGTATTTTCCTCTGACATCATCACTGCTTCAAAGATTCCCTCAGAATACAGCATGTGTATGCACCTGCATGACTTTTGCTAACACCATTTTATTATTATCTGTTAGTACCCTTCCCTCCCTGAAATTCAACAGCAAACCATCGATCTCCGATATTGGTTATTTTCAGTGTATCTTTTGTATGTATTGTCTTAGTAATCATGCATATTCACTCAAATTGGCTTAGTATAAAGCGATCCATCAGGTGATGGAATAACACAGTCCACAGAACCCGCCATATCTTGCTCTACTCTCTCGTCAGTTCCACCGGTCGACTTGTGCATCGCTTCTGCGAGTGCCCAATCCTACATGTCTTCTAGCCATTTCATCACTTGGTACTGGTTTGGTTGTAGTCAATACATTCTGAAGCAACCTTTAGCCAACACCAGTCCCAATACCACAAATGTGTACCAGATTTTTCAGCTTTTCCTTGAAAAGGGAAAAGTCCCAGCGAGCACTGCCTCTGCCAAGTGTCTCCTCATTACTGAGTGTACTCATGCTCTCCCCTCTCACTAGTATTTCTAGATTACAATACACATCGGTGGCATATGTAGGAAACCATCATCCTTCTCCACACTAGAGCAGGCCGGAATAGGCTTTGCATAAATTGAAGCCAGGATTTTGGGGGTAGTGTAGGCCTAGTGCTCATAAATCACCTACAATCATTTCTGGTGTTGCTCGATACCCATTTTCCCTATACACATGCTGTCATCTGTGTTTAGCAAGCTCTGTTCCATATGCTTCTCGCTATTAGTTATGTATCCATTTTATCATTTTGAAGGGGTTTGAATAACTCTGATACCACGCTACCTTTCTGTTTATGTCCTAGCGGGGTCCTCTGGTGAGATCATTCTTTTGATCTCCAATCAGAAGTGGGATTGTTCCTTTTCCAAATAGTCTTGGTTTCATTGAACTCCCGGTCTTTCTCTTGCAATTCCCTGGATAGGAAATTTACATGAAGTATGTACTTCAGTTTTTGATATGTCCAGTGCTTTAAATGGGCTGGTACTCACCGGTACTGAGTACCGGCACTTCCGAATTTTTTTGCCGTCAGTACCGGTACTTCTCTGTAGCCAGGGAGAGTACCGGTACCCTGATCCACGGCACGGCAGTCTCAGTTTTGCTGCTCCAGTACAGGGCAGAGGCCGCTCTGCTTCCGAGGAGCTTGTAATTAACTTGGCTGAAGTATCCTTTTCCAGAGTTGCTGGTGAAGATTCCAGCAGCGCCCATTTGAATGTCCCCAAACTGCAGGGGGGTGAGAGGGCTTGTGTCACCCTGTGATTAACAGGGCAGGGTCTCTAGACAGACCCTGCACTGTCAATCAGGTGCGCAGCGACCATTTGGGAGAAAGTGCCATCATTACTTTCATTTTGTGTTATGAGTTAATCTGTGTTTTTTGACATAAACACATTTCTCATGTGTTTTAATATGTGCTGCAACTGGTGCAGAAGTCTCTATGTATGATGTTATTTTGCCCTTAGCCCCGCCCACTTGACACACCTCTATTTTAATGAGTACCTGCACTTATTTTTCCCCATTTAAAACACTGGATATGTCCTTGACATGTACACATCTTGTTGAGTTTGGTCCCTGACCTGCTAGTCCTCTTTGTCCATCCTGTTCTACCACTTAGCTTAGTGTTATCTAGCTCTGGGCATAGTGGGCTCCTCTGCTACCAAGTTGACAGACCTAATAGACTGACTTTTTATGCAGCACGTTCCATATGCTGGTGACTAGAACATTTCGTGCAAATGACTCCTAAAAACTTTCATTACTCTCTGCTCTCTGCTCGCTTCTAACCTAGAAATATTTGGCCTATCTTGCTGCCACAGAGACAGAAAATAGACCCAGGGACCAACATAAAAGTGTCTTTTCCTAGCGAATAAGATGGAAACAAAAGTAGCAAACAGAGGTAGTTTTGAACTTGTACAGACATGCTCTATGTTTAGTGTTTTGAAAGGTATGGGAGACTGCATGCATTTGTGCTTGCAGTAGGCAAGTGTTTGTGGTAATATCATGGAAAACAACAGTGAAAAATGGCCCACCAGATTATAAAACGGGCCCACAAATAGAGAAAAAAACAACCCACAACTTGACCTGTCAGACCAGCCCTTCTGGCACTGCCAGATTTCCCTATATGCTACTCCAACCCTTGCCAAATCAGCAATACATACATCAGGGCTTAATTTACACTCAGGCTTAGACTGTGACAGAAAACCCCCTCCCCCATTAGCAAATTAAATAAAAAAAAGTGGTGAACATGTAAAGACATGCTCTAAAGGTGTTTTGGAAAGGTATGGGAGACTACATGGAGTGGGGCTTGCTGTAGGCGATGTTTGTGGTAATTTCAAAGAAATCAACAAAAATAAACATTCCACCAGACCATAAACCTACCTACTAACAACCACAAAATTAGCCCACACACTGATCTGTCAGACCAGCATTATGGGCACTGCCTGAGTTCCCTATAGGCCAGTCCCCACCTGGTTACTCTTGGTGTTTGCCTGGGGTTTATCGTGGCACACCCAGTTGTTGCCTCCTCTCTCTTGCATGGCTTTCTGGTTTCTTTTGGAGTCCCTCGAGACTCTTCCTTCTCACCTATTTACTATACCTGCTGCTCCCAACTGCACTGGTCAGGTCATTACATTCAAATAATCATCATGTTTGTGTAGCATTTTCTGCAATGCCATTGCACACCCTGGTGGTAGTTCTGAGGTCATCCAACAATGGTTGGATGAAAACGTTTTAAACTGAACTTAGACAAGACAAACTTTCTAGTTTTCGGTGGGGTCTCCTCTCCTTCTGTCCTTGAATATTCTGTCCTTCACACATGGGTCAATTAGTCTGTCCAATCTCTAAGACTAGAAATGTTGTGTTTATTTTTTGTCTCTCACTCTATAGGCAAATAAAGCTAGCTTTTACCTCCTGCTGTGCAATACTGACTATTATGTCAACCTCTTTTTATGCTGCTGTGGGAAAAGCCTACTTTGTGTCTCAGCGCGGTTACGGAAACCTGCTTCGATATTTTGGTCTACCTTCTTTAGTGCTTCAATGACATCCCGGAATCTAGAACTTTACTTTCAGTTTGTAAATTTCAGTTTATATATTGAGGAAACACAACTATGTAAATCCCCTGGCGCTTCGAGATACCTTTGTTTTATTTGTTAGAACATTCTGCCTTCTAGTGGCAGAATGTTCTAATAGCCTTATAACCCTTCATAACTGGGCTATACCGGCTATTAAAGTCCCGCTCCCTTGTTAAAGGTCCTCACCTTCAGCTCGGGCCTTTAACGCTGGAGCGGGCCTTTAATAGCCGGTAGAGCCCGCTACGGCGGGCTATAAGGCTACATTATGTCAACCTCTTTCTATGATGCTGTGGGAAAAGCCTACTTTGTGTCTCAGCTCGGTTACGGAAACCAGCTTCGATATTTTGGTCTTTGTTAGTTCTTCAATGACATCAGGGAATCTAGAACTTTACTTTCAGTTTATAAATTGAGAAAACACAACTATGTTTAATATACCTGTTACATACTGTACTGGTGTCTAATTCTTCAACATTTGCTTCTAAAGTTCCTTTGTAATATACATAAGGCCAATTATGCTCCAGGGTTGTCTTTACAACACATCTTCATAGCCTAGTTGCCACCTAGACCTCTTTGTTCAGGATCTAATCCGCCTTACATTTGCCTTGCTTTCTGTGATAGGTGGGCTCTTAGGGCTGTTGGGCCTGAACTCTGGATCTTCCTTGTTTTTGACCAGCTAGCATTTTGGAAAAACTTGAAACTCACCTTTTGTTTAGACCATATCCTACTTAGCCATATTCTGTCTTTTTTGGAGTGTACTTTGTCTAAGGGTCAATAAGCCTTTCAGGATGTATGTTCTTTGTAAGTCACTAGCACTTACAAATCATGATAATCAACTTAACTTGTCTGATACCGGTCACATAATAAGGGAGCATTCCTTGCCTCTATTAGGAATTAGTGTAGTGATCACTTATTCCTGTTAAATCCTATCGACTGCTGTTATAGTTCCTGCCTTATGTAATAATCTTGGTCTACCTTGCTAAAGCTTTTGCCTCGAAACCTTGAATATTAGTGTCTGGATCCTACTTATGTTGGATCCTATAACTTCCAAAATTAATGAATGCAGGGCCTCTCCTCTGGCTCCCTCTTTTTCTTCCTGAGGCTCAACACCAATACAATATATTGTTTGTTCAGCTGGCATTGAGTAGTCAGCATTTCCACATTCTGAAAGTTCCCCTACTGCTACATCCAGGTAGTGTACACATGTCTAGTTGGGAAATGGATGAGGGGTCATATGAATTAACCCAAACGATACCTTTCATTTCTATTGCAATCCATAGCAAAGCTCCTCTTACTTGCCGGTCAAATTCCTAAGACTGTCTCATTAACACTAAGGGCTTCCACATGCAAGGCTTTCCCTTCTAACGCGAATTAGATTCTCAAGGATTACCACTTGGTGCTCTGACTGCCTCAACAATGGCCTGGGAGAATCAACTGGACTGAAAGACTGAATATTGCTCTAGGGCAGTATATTTGACTGTAAGTCAGAATATCATTAGTACAAATATTTTCTGAAAAAACACATAATGAACTAATTATTATTTATTTTGTTTGCCCTCATCTGCCACACAAGTTTCAATATGCAATCTTGTAGGTTTACACACATTGTGCTGCCTCAGTTACTAAAACTGGTTGGGGCAGTAATGGAACGGAAAGCTCACCCCTCAGCAACAATGTTTCAACCAGCAATGATCACTAATTTATAACCAGACAGGCATTTGCTAAAATCCAGCCAAGGTACTAAACTTAGCACCATGATACAAGTAACCCCCAGAATGAGGTTGATGGCTTAATCATTGGACCTAGGGGAAAAAAAAAAAAAAAAAACAGATACTCAATGAACCCAATTCAGGAGATGCCAGAAGGATCTTGTATCTGGATTACCGGTTCTAGCCAGGTCCAACATAGAGACCAGCAGAGTAGAAGCATACTAGTCATTAATAGAAGGAGATGAAGAATCCTTCCACTTCCTGCATATCTCCCTCCTTGCTAGCAGGATGGCATAAAAAATAAGCTTTTTTGCCAAGGAGGGGACCCCTTGGTAGGAACCAAAAATTACTGATGTTAGGTCCAGGATTATGTTAACTCCAACAGAAAGTGAAAGAGTCTTACTAATGGCTTCCCAGAATGGGGACAAATGCGGGCACTCAAAGAACATGTGAATGTCAGCAGCAGCCACCAAACCACACTTCGCACAGGCCACACTACTCCCCTCGGTAAATTTAGAGAGACGAAGGGGTGAGTAGTATGCTCGATGAATGGTGAAAAGATGGTTCCTGCGTAACCATGCAGGTTTGACAATATCTCACATCATCGTACAAGACGAATTCCAAAGATGTTGTAAATCGGAATTGGTGACGTGTAGAGACCAAAGTTCCTCTGGCAGTGAAAAAATTCCATCCGTTTCCTCCAGAATTAGATTGTACCACAGTGAAATTTCCTTCTTAGCAGGCGGCTTATCTGCCAAAAGCGTTATGAGATGGCTATATGCACCCAAGGGATATTTAACACCGTGTGGAGGTTGAATTGAGTATGCACGAGACCAGCTCGATATTTGAAGATACTTAAGCCTGGAAAAGTGTGAACCAATTTTAGTGCAAAGATACTCCCAGGGTAACAAGTCCCTGTCAACAAATAGGTTACCCCACTCCTCCAGGCCAGCCTCTCTCATAGGTATAGCTAGTGCATCCCCATACCACGTTGGACCGTCAGGGAGGTCCCACAGCGGTGTCCTGCTTCCATAGTACCCAACTTTAATAGCTTTAGACATCTGAGCCCATATTCTAGCCATACCCCTTAAAAATTTCAGTTTAATTTTTTGGAAGAACTTGGGGTTTCCAAATTTAAAAAGAAACCCTGACTGACTTACCCCTTCTACGTCCAATAACATTAAATAAAGGGACCACACTCCATACCCTACTGGTCTCTTTAATAGGATCCTGGCATGTGATAGCTGGAAAGCCCAGGCATAAGCCTGGAGATCAGGGGCAGCGAGCCCTCCTTTTTCCCTACGCCTCCTAATTTTTTTCCAGGAGATTCTTGGAAGATGTTTATTCCAAATAAAGGTACTAATGTCAGACTGCAATTTTTTGATAGAGGTGGGATCAAAATATAAGGGTATCGTATTAAACAAAAAAGAGACTTTAGGCAAGATGGACATTTTGACAAGGCTGACCCTACCCAGTAGGGAGAGTGGAAGATGGGCCCAGGTCTGGAGCAACTTACGACAATCCTTTGCAACTTTTGAAAAATTAGTAGTAGTAATCTGGTCGAGGTCAGCTACAATATCCAAACCTAAATATCTCATCCGACTCGCTGGCCGGATTTCAGAATCAAAGGTACTTTAGTCAATATTCCAGGTCATCATCTCAGTTTTTAGAGTATTAATTTCATAACCAGAGACCATCCCAAACTCCGAAGCCAACTTAAATATTACTGGGAGGGCCTCATGCGGATCAGAGGTAAATATAAGGATATCGTCGGCATAGAGGGCCACCTTTCTCTCCCAGCCCCTGTACGCAAATGCCTTGATGTTAACACTATCCCTCAAAATCTGGGCAAAAGGTTCAGCATACAAATCGAACAGGAGCGGGGAGAGAGGGCAGCCCTGTCTGGTACCCTTCGAGATGTCAAATGAGTCGGAGAGTATACCATTAACCAAGACACGGGCACTAGGGTTAGGATAGAGAAGACCAATCGCCTGACGAAATCTACCCCCCACGCCAAACTTTGCCAAGGCCTCCGACAGATACAACCAATTAACTCTGTCGAAGGCCTTGGTGGCGTCCAGCGTGAGAACCGCCAAGGGCAAAGACTTCAAACATGCCATATCTATTGATCCAATCAAATCAAAAGTCAGTTCAAAAAGCTGTCGCCCCATAATAAATCCCTTCTGATCAGTATGTAAAATGGAAGGAGCGACCAAGGCCAATCTCTTTGCAAGAATGGAGGCAAAGATCTTATAGTCTCCATTCAAAACAGAGATTGGTCTATAAGAACCACAGACTGTTGGAGACTTCCCTGGTTTCGAGATAACAGTTATGGATGCGTTATCCCATGACGCAGGTGGTTGTACTCCATCCAGCAGAATCTGATTAAACAAAGCAACCAGGAAAGGGACAAGTTCCTGCTCCAAAGATTTATATATTTCAGCAGGCAGCCCATCAGGCCCAGATGCCTTGCCTTTCCTGGCATCCTGGATGGCTTTCCTTACCTCCTCTTCCGAAATGTTACTATCTAGCATTACTGACTGATCAACGGAAAGTTTTGGTAGATCTATTTTCCCAAGCCAATCATTGATCGTAACAGTATCCAATTTCTTATCTTCGTGGTAGATACCTTGATAGTAATCTCTAAATGCTGCTCTAATATCTGCATCAGAAGAAAGAGGGACGTTATTGACATAGATCTGGTTGATGTTGTTACGAACCTGATCAGTTTTTACTTTCCATGCCAATAACTTACCAGCACACTCTCCATACTGAAAATGTGCAGTTTTACTGGCCTCGCATCTTTCCTGAAGCCGCCGGTTAAGAATCGAGGTCAGTTGGCCCCTTAGAGTCAATAATTTAACCCGCAAAGGTGTTAAAACAACATCTGTAGAAGCCAAGTTGGCATCGATATCAGCCTGCGTTTTAGTCAGATTCGCCTCAACTAAGGCAATAGCCTCTCTGTATTCCCTCCTTCTATATGACATCTTACCTGTAATAAGACCCCTTAAAGAGGCTTTAAGTGAGTCCCAGACCACACCGGGTTCTGCAGAGCCCACATTCACCTCTAGGAAAGACCTCACTTCAGTTTTTAAAAAAGTGACATCTTCCGGGTGAGAGAGTAAAGTACGGTCAAAAGACCAAGACCTTACTACATCAGAAGTAGATACCATAAGTTCCAGAAAAACAGCAGAATGGTCAGATAGATGTAACGGGAGATAACAAATGTCCTTAACTGCGTCGGCTAAACTATGCTTGATTAATATAAAATCTATCCTGGACTGATGATTATATTTATAGTTTCTAAAAGACACCCCCTGTTGCTGCCCGGCCCTTAATCTTCAAATATCCACATATCCGTATTGTTTCATTTCATTCAACAAGAAAGATCTTGATTTCGAAGGGACACGGGATCTACTGTTATGAGATTTATCCAGGTCTGGATCTAAAACAATGTTGAAATCACCAGCTAATATAACTGGTTCCGGGAAGGACAAAAGGTGAGAAAAAATCACTTCCAGAGATGTAGGGTCGTCATGTTTGGGGCCATAGTATCCAGCAATAGTAAAACGAGCACCCATAATTACCAGAGAGGCAATAACCCATCTTCCTGCAGGGTCAACCTTAGAATCTAATACCCTGGCCCTAAGCTGCTTTTTGAAGATCAGTGACACGCCTCGGGAAGTCATGGATTGGGAGGTCGATATTATAAAATCAATCCATTTATTCCCTTTAACCAAGGTATCGATTTCAGACTGGATCAAATGTGTCTCTTGGAGGATGATGACCTGGGCATCTGAGTCCCGGAGATACTGCATCAATGTTCTAGCCCTAGGTTTAGTACGGAGCCCATTGACGTTCCAAGACATAATCTTTAAACTAGCCATCCCCACTGAACCAGAGCACAACCAGCCTTGCCTTTATAATACGACCAGATATAAGCTGACCCACCTCCATGAGAAAACTTGCAGTACAAAATGAAAAACTAACAAAACCGACAAAAAATAAAAAAAATAAAAAAGTTGGCTGATGAGGAATTTTTAAATTTTGCCTGTGACCCCCCCCACCCACCCTTCACCCCCCCCATGGAGAACCCGTGGTGTACCTAACCGGATCAAGTCCAGTAGATGGTACCCCTACCTCAGGCTCCCGTTACACCCCACCCCCCCCCCCCCGAGGCCAACAGCTAGGATATAGAGTGAGGAAAAAGGGAAGTGATCCCACTTTAAATAATATTATATATATATATAGAATGAAAAAAGGTGAAAAAAAAATATCCTTCCCTATTATAAAGTTTTTTCCTTTTCTTTTTTTTTTTCCCCACCCCTTCTTCCTTCTTCCCCTTTATTATTTTTTTTGTTTCCATTTACAGAATAATAGATTTTAATATGCTACAATACCTGTGAGCGACCATGAAAGCTCTAAGAGACCTAAGCTCTAAGAGACCAAGAGAGTTAAGTGCTATTACCAGATGACTTATTGCCTATATCCAAAAGGAATTCATCGGCAGCTTGGACTGACCTAATGTTTACCATTTTGTTATTGTACATGACCATCAGAGAAGCCGGGAACACCAACTGAGCTGAAGCACCCAGCTTCCTGAAGGCCTCCAGTCGCCTCCCGAACTCCCATTGCTTCTCCAACGTAACCCTAGATAGATCAGACCTGATAAGGAAAGTGAACCCCTTACCAGGTAGTGACTTCTGTTTGAGAGCCACATTAAGAATCTGCTCTTTAAGGGTGTACGTGTGAAAGTTAACAAGGATTTTGCATGGTTTTGGTCTTTGGGGGTTCAGTCTAAAGGGTTCCCTATGAACCCTTTGAATATCGGTTGCCAGCTGCTCCAGAGAATGTTCCAAGCATAAAGCTTCTTTCAGCAAACAGACAACAAACTGTTTTATATCAGAACCCTCAGATCCTTCAGGGACATTAAGAATACGAATATTTCCTCTTCTCGCGTTATTTTCCAAAACCTCCATCCTATCTAACAAGGCCTGGTCCTCTCTTTTAAGTTTAACAATGTCCTCTCCTGCTTTATCGAGATGTACCGGCATTGTAGCTAATTTTTCCTCCAGGACTCCTGTCCTTGTTGACAACCCATCAATCTTATTATCTAGCGACTGACAGTAGTCCCGGATCTCCGTCTGCATAGCTGAGGATTGCTCGAACCCCCCCTTTATGTCCCGAGATAAAGTGGTGAACATTGCAAACAAGGAGGCTGCCGAGATATTTGCAGACGGAACTTCTCCGTCACAAGATAAAACAGGAGGGAGGGGAACTACCCTGGATAACTCCAATTCACTAGCCCCCTGGTCCATATGATCAGGACCATGGGAAGCGAGGTGACTAAGGCCCGCCTCCCTAGCTACTGCTAAGTCGCTCCTCAGATCAGGACTAACAGTTATTGCCCAGTCGCCACCCCCCTCATCGAGAGGGATTTCAGTCGTCAGTATGCTTGCAGGTGAGGGAGCTACTGAGACTGCTGCAGCAGCTAAGACTGCTGGTGTTAGCCCCCCCCCCCCCCCCCGATGACCCCAGAATCACCAAAAGCCGAAAGGGTAGGTGAAACATCTAAAGGAGGAGGGACTACAAGGGATGAGACTAAGGTAGGAAAAGTCGCTGGAACAGAGTCTTTTGGTGCGGTCATTGCCTGTGATTCGATGAGGTGCAAGACCTGTGGGACCACTTTAAAATATGAGCGAAGAGATGGTGTAATTTTAGTTGTAGCCTCAGCTCCTACAGTAAGATTGCGTGTTATTTTCTCTCTGGATCCCTTAGATTTCACCTCAGTGGACAGATAGGAAGAGGCTCTCTTATATTGGGAGGAGGTAGTGGCGCTAAATGAGTTGGAGCTGGGGGCATGCTCCCTTGAATGTAATCTGGCCGGCGCCTTACCTCTTCTTTGACCACTTTTCCCACCTCTCCCACCTCTCCCCTTACCTCTGGGCACTTGATGATGTTGAAAATGCAGACCTTCTAAATCATATAGTACCCCACGAGGAGGTAATAGTGGGTTTGACTCCTGTGCCTGTGCCTTCTTATCGCTGTCGGAGTGCCGGTCCGATATCGTCGTATCCACCTCTTCCTCTGTATTCCCCACTGTATCCTGCTGAGTGATAGTATCCACAGCGCACACAGCACGCACCCAACTGCGTGCCCTCCTGCCGCGCCGCAGCTCCAGGGCGGCCGAAGACCACGACCACCTGACCAGTGGATTGCCCGTGGAGACAGGAAAACCGAGGCATGCAGCGACACCCTCCGTGCCTCCAGGAGCACCGGAGACGCTACCGGCATGAACACCACCGATGAAGGCACAGACCATGGAAAGAAAAACACAGACCCAAACAAGCAGCAGGCTCCAGCCCGAACAGCCCCGCCAGACGCCGGGAGGAAAAGAGATCGCAGAATCACGAAAATGCAGAATGGCTGAATCGCCACAACCCCCGACAGTGTCCCAAAACGAAAGCCGAAGATTCAAGGAGCGAGGCTCAGAAGGTTCAGAAGGAAGAAACCGCGCTGATAACCGCCATCAGGGGCTCAGGTAAAGCAAACGGGAGCCTGACTCACAGAGCACCACAGCAGATCAGCCGTCTGCCGCCATGTTCTCTCATAATGCACTAATTATTGTGCATAAAAGTATTGTCACATTAGCTGCAGATTTTCTATAATTAACTCTAATACACTGGTGTTTTTGTGAATGATATTAAGGTCACAATATTTCTGTCAGATGATATTCTTGTTACAATATTCTGGGACAGTACCACATAGCTGAACACCCTCCTTCAGAGTATTTGACAGTGGCATATATTTCACATGCAGTGAAAAAGCTGTTAATTAATTAAATAAGATGTGCGGCTCCAGTTTCCAAAGTTAGTGTTAGCAACAAATGTTTGACAATCTCAGTGCATAATGTGTACTCGTGATTAACGGGTGGTTGGAACGGGTACTCATTTTTGGGGTACAGGGCCTGCTTTTTATCAGCAAACTGAGCATGAGAAAGGCAGAAAAGTGAGAACGAAAGAGCAGAAGAAATACAGGGAAACAATGTCTAACAGTAAAAAAAAATGGAAAAACAGGGATGGAAAAGCACCAGCAACAGTGAGACAATGAGACAGAATGCGTAGGACGATGGATGAAAGAGGCAAAAAGTGGAATAAAGGTGAGTATGTGTGTGGATGTATGCATGTATATATGTAAGTATGAGTGTGTATATATATATATATATATATATATATATATATATCCTCCAAAACTGTGGGAGCCTTGATAAATATGTGTTTTCAAACTGCCTCTGACGAAGGAGAAAGAATCTCTGAAACGCGTAAGGCAGAAGGATTTTAATGATCGGAATGGAAGTTCTGTTTTCTTTAAATAAACGGTTTGGAAAAATCACCAGCTGCTGGAGTGCTCCCTGAATGCAGAGCACTTTTGGAGGATATATATATATATTCACTTAAAAAACCATAGGTTTCACACGTGTTATAGTTAGCTGGACATTTCCCTCGTAAAAAACCAATGAAATTCCCCCGTTATAGTTAGTGCAGGCAACTATAACTCACGCGACCGCAATCCTCTGCTGATGACGTCAGATATTACATCACTGTATTTAGACACCTATTTACCCATGTCTTCTTCCATTAATCTTTAGCTATACATATATTACAAATATTTATTTTTCAGAAAGACACATATGTAATCAGTGATGTAATATCTGACGTCATCAGCAGAGGATTGCGGTCGCGTGAGTTATAGTTGCCTGCACTAACTATAACGGGGGAATTGCATTGGTTTTTTACGAGGGAAATGTCCAGCTAACTATAACATTTGTGAAACCTATGGTTTTTTAAGTGAATTTGCAAGGTTTTTTAAATGCTAATTCCTAACTATAACGTGTGTGAAACCTATGGTCTTTTAAGTGAATTTGTACGGTTTTTTAAATGCTAAGTTATGTATTTATTAATATTTTTTTTTTTTCAGGTTTTTCACCGTACGCGCACCCCGCGCTTTTTCGTCAAAAAAATAAATGTTTTTTTCACCCTTGGGGGTCCTTCAGTGACCCCCTGACAAAGGCTAGGGGGTCAGGAACTGTCCACCCTGCCCCTTTTTCACGTTCTCCACCTTTGTTTTTCACTGCCTCAGACTGCGAGAGACAAAATGGCGGCCTACACTTCCTGATTTCGACCGATTCGAATGTTTACTGACATCTAACAACCAATCAGAATTGCGCTCGCGCACGTCACGTCATATAGATATATATGTACTTTTAACTGAAATTTTCTCAGGAACTACTGAACAGATTGACTCCAGATATTTAAAAAGCACATCCCTGACCTGAGAACTACCTCGCTGCCAAATTTCAAGTAATTCTGTTCAGCCGTTCGGGCTGTACCTTGGACTAAAGGTCCCTATGGAAAAATGCATGGGGAAAACGTGTTTTGGGACCCCCCTTTTTTCTTGGCCCCCGCTTGACTAATCACCCCGAGACTTTCAGGGTAGGAGCGGAGCGGAGCGCCCCACCTATTTTGAAAAATTTGCGAGGATTCGTCAACCGGCGCCAAAGTTATTCAAAATAGAATTTTCAGATTTCCTCTGGAAACACGGTCCTAACTATAACTATCTATTGGTGACCGCCAGTAGATTATATATATATATATATATATATATATATATATATATATATATATATATATATATATATATATATATATATATATATATATATATATATATATATTTATTTATTTATTTATTTATTTATTTATTTATTTATACACAAACATACACTCACTCACACACTATTTAAGCACTGGACAAACCTGAAGTCTAAAACATAGCTTTGAAGAAAGCTAAATGTTCAGTTTTGAGAACAGGCTATCAAGAAGAACCTCCAGTAATCCTTTCCATGTGCATTTATAAGCCTGGCCTTCCTGATTGTTTATGTGCCTATGAGGCTTCTGCAACACATGAACAAGCTTTGTTGATCGTTGCCAATATTATGCACCGCCTGCATTCAGGGTTATATTTATCTGCTAGAACTGATAAATGTATACACCAGCCCTTTCCAGCATCCTATTGATAGTCAAAAAGGATGTAAGTCACACCGAATAGATTGCTCTTGATCCCCTTTAGGATAGACAGTCAGTGCTGCCAAAGACCTGATAGGTTAGTTTGTCAGCTCTCCTAGACCTACACCCATACTTGGCCCGCACACGAGACATATAGTTCTTATACGATACTTATTATACACTGAACTGGAACAGAACTGGTAGCAGAAAGATTGTAACAATCATATTTACATTTGCAATAGAGAACATGACAAATGCAAACAAAATGAAGAACACAAGTATAATAATATCTGCATACACATATCTCCTATGTATGTGAGTCCTAACCACTAGCAGCTATGTTCTGCCATAATTAGAAGTGACAAGTGTCAGCCACCAGCACACATTAAAAAACTTTAAAAAATAGAAGTGGGCAGATTATTGGGGCTAACTTGGGCAGATGGCATTAGCAGTTGTTGTACAGTACCTTTGCTTTTTCCTTCTTTTGTTGATAACATATATCAGCACCAGAGACAATGGAAGAGCTATGAACTTCACAGTCTTTGTTTCCGGTACCAACGTGGATGAAGCTATTTTATACACTTTATGTTATTAAGAGGTCTTACTCCCAATCCGTTACGGTACTGTAGTCTCGTGAGATTTGGTAGTTTCACAGAGATCATAAGACCTCTGTGGCAGCAATGTTAAACTTTCATTATACAAAGAAGTGCCCTGCCATCTTGGTAGTGCTTCCCTAGGATTCTGTATGGAATCTCCACTTCCTGTGGATTTCCACAGAGGACATTATTTCAGAACCTCAAGAACTTAGTATTCAGGAACCCCTTGTCTTCAGATATTTGTGGATGTTTTGAAAACGTATTCTTTCGTACAAAGAATTGTTCATTAGTGGATTGCACGGTAAAGCTAAAAGTTGTTAAAGATTATAGGATTGTGCTGTAACACAATCCTAGAAGTCTGGAGTATTGGTTGCTTCAGTTTTACTGAGTTACTGTGAAGTAACAGATGTTACCCCTCTAATCTGTTATTGGCCTCAGGTACTGTATTGACACACTAATTTGGATATATTTGCTCATGTAATTAGGCCATTAAAGCAAAGGAGATTATTATTTTTTAGATTCTTGGGTGATACATGCATTTAGCTACATAGAAAACATTAGCTGAATCTATAGTGACCCTAAGAATAGGTGAATGCTTTTGACTAGAGACAACTGACTTACTGCTGTTATCAATCACCTACTAAAATCTCTCCGTAAAATTAGAGGGACTCTTCTCACCTCTCAAAGGCAATACAACTAAGAAGAAGACGAATTCTGCCAAGCGATGGTACTGTTCTGCAGGTTTTCTCTTCCCTTTCCTCTTTCACCCTCGATTTCTCTCAGAGGGGTTGTTCCAAGGGGTTCTGAGAAATTTTGGTGGAATTCTTGGATCAGACTGGACACAACCCTTGGTCTGTACATCCCACAAACAGAGCTGGGCTATGTCTGGGGTGGATGCTCAACATCTTTGAAGGCGCAGCTACCTGTTATCATAGTGGCTTGAGGATAGAACAGTAGCCTGATACTTGTTCAGTGAGAGTATACGTAGGTGAGAGGCATAGTAGCCTAACTTATTTGTCAAATGTATCTTGTAGGAATTAGGGCAGAACTGTATGTCACTAGTAACTCATATCAGCTTGCATATTGTGTATTCATGAAATGTAGGCACACTAAAGTGAACCGTGCTACTCATGAATAATATACGCTTAACAATGAAATATCATACAGCTCTTATGCATAGCATTACCAACAGGAGAATATGCCACGGGTCCGAAATAAGGTTATTCTTCACAGGTCACAGGTCATGTAGTTCTCACACATTAGCTTTTCAAGACCCCACCATTCATATTTCTGTCTTTCCTCTATTGCTCCTACACTGAGGACACTGCCTTATGCTGCTGCTTAGAGATGTTGTTGATAATCTCTCATTTCTGCACATGAGGACTATAGAGAGGTCACAGGTGCATCACAAATGGCATCATGCACACCAGCCTCATAGATATCTTAGCTTAAATTGTGAGGTGTGTAGAACTGAAAAGAGATCAGTCTGCAGTAAGAGAAGATGAAAGAGGCTTTCTGCATCAGAAATTTCTCAGACTTATTAATGATTATGGTTTACTTTAAGCATACCTTCACCAATTACACCACCACAACAATCCAACAGGGACAAACATAATTAAATGTCAAATGGTCTATACTAGCAGTTACTTCAAAATAAAAAGTTTTCTAATGAGAAAGATGAATACTCACAGGATGACCTCTACGACCTTCGGGCCCCACATTGCCAATCTCTCCTACATCTCCAGGTTCCCCCTAACATAATTTGAACCGCAAATAAAAGAACAAGAAATCAAATATTAACTAAAGTACCTTGTCTCACTGTTATCAATGTCTGATGTTAAACTGAATGCAAATGTATAATGAACTAACAGTTAGGGGTCAAAAGTAATTAAAATAAAGAAACAGGAAAAAGTGTCACAACTCTTCAGAAATACTGATGAACTCAATGGATTTTCAAGACTTATTGCAAAAAAAGTGAAACAAACTGCTTGTGATCAGCTCCTCCTGGGGATTATTTGTAAACAATAAATAAATATGTTTCAAATGTATCCAAAAACCAAACTAAATTAGCATTCTGAGGACCGGTGTGCACAGATTACCATTTTATTTAGCAATGTATTAATGTAACGGGTTTGTCTCTAGTGCACACAACTTGAAATTGATTTACTGATTTAGCCACTGATGTAATTAATGATAATGTTTCTAAAACCCGTCAACATCCTGCATATTTTACACTCACCTTCTGTCCTTTTGGTCCAGGATTTCCAGCTGACCCAAGCAAACCAGAAGGCCCAAGATTTCCCTAGAAGCATGTTAAAAATGTTGGTTATAAAGAAATAGGAAAATCATGGTCATGTTTAGTGCAAAATAATGGTGATCCCTTGTTCAAGTATGGACCTCTGCATCCAATGGACAAATATATTTATAAAACATATACTAAAAGTGATACTTGTATTAAAGTAAAACCCCCACTTCCTCCTCCCTGGTTTCTTCAGGTAGAACTCTCTGGATCATTTTTGTGACTAGCTTATCATTTCAAGAACACAACTCCAAAGTCATCTGCTTCTTTATAGAAAGTCCCTCCTTTTCTACCTTTTGATCATCACAAAACAGTTGTCTAGACCACTATTACACTTAGGATAGCCTACTGCTTCGTTATTGTCTTCAGATCCTTCAAAACTCAGCAACCCGTCTAAGTGGACCTCATTCACAAAACACACACATGCAGAACTCACTGTCACCCTCATCTTCTTCAAAGTCACCACATGGCAAAATTCCATTTTCTCCTCCGCTGTCAGAGAAGCATTTATACTACATATGTACATAATCAAATCCAGTGGGAATCTTTCCTAGGGCACTAAAAATTCAGGAAAATCTTTCCACTACTGAAATAACCCAATCTCATAATCTCTCTGACTATTACGATTACCCACCTATCCTTCATCAAAAAGAAAACGGAGGTAAGATTTGTCATCCAATTAATACGAGTCAAGCTTGAGACCATAATACAGCACCAACTATCCAAGTTGTAGACAAAGCCCTTCTTACGAAAAGTTTCAGTGACCCATAACTTCTTGTATTTCCTGAACTCTCTGCGACCTTTGACAACGATGACCACAAGGTCATTCCGGATAACTTGTCACCTTGCATGGAATTCAACAACTCTCATCTTCCTTCTTCTCCATTTGGTGAAAATTCACCCAGATAGGGTTTTCCAGATATGAATGATCTATGATCTGCAGAGTGTGGCAAGGACTCATCCTCTGACTTGTGGTCTGCAGTCTCTGAATTCAATCTCTCCGAGTCATCCGTGCATACCATGGAATCAAGACCAATCAATATTTTGATAGTTCTCAACTCTATCTCAAAATCCCCCCAAGTGCAGACATCAACTGACTCAAGGCTTGTCCCATCCTGGATGTCTTTTACCCACCTCAAACTGAACTCGATCAAGAGCAATTTCATACTAATCAGCAAGAGGTCTAAACATGTGCAGATCCAGGATGGACTCACTCATAAAGGAGATGCTGGAGGGATTCACATCACAACTTAACCCTAGTACAAAATCCAGGAGCTCCATCGTAGGTGACAACCACAATTTGATAAATTTGCTAAAGACATGCAAAGTCCCTACTATCAAAGCTCCCTTCTGCAAAAAAAATAAATCCTTGAATAGAAGATTGAAAACCACTGTACAGACCTTGTTCCTCCCCTCACCTGGGCAGCAATCTTCTAGTTTCAGTGAAACATAATATTCCTAAATGAAGAACATCCTATGCATGACTCATCAAAGCCATTTCATAACAATGACCTATGCAGTCTGTCCAGGACTTTGATTTCACATCGGCCAGTCCTTTGAGGACATTCATTGACTACCCTTACAAGTCTGGGTCATCTTTAACTCCTGATGCATCACTAGCACCCTACAGGACAGTAACACGCAGAACCCTACATACAAGCCTGAAACTGTCTGCATCTCAGGACTGCAGTATAACTTATGAAACAATGAAGCTGCTAGTTTGGAAAGCAACAGGTGAAGAAAGAAAAGACTAGAAAACAACCCATCTCAAATTATGGACCAAGACAGTGGAACATCATTCTGCTGCAGAATAGGATTACTTCTGTACTTCAGACAGTAGCTGAAGGCACATCTCTCAAAGGGGCCTTCCAGTGGAAAGAAAACCTCCAGTTCTCTTAGCCCAGCCCTGCATCACTAACACCAACAATAGGCATTCTAGACTGCTGCCTTTTTTGAAGACGTCAATTGGGGATTAGAGTTCTGTAGTCTCATCATATGTCAACCGTATAGGAGAACTCATCTATCATTGAAAAAGGACTTTGAGATTTTGCCAAATCGTGGCCAAATAGATACCCAGTAGAGGGCCCTGCATCATCTCTCTATCTCGTCTACGCACACTGCTCTGTTGCTTGCCAGCTGCTTGTATGCTATCCAAATTTATACAATTGTAAATAGCATATATAGCACAGAGGGGCTCAATCCAGGAAATGGTGGGAATTTTACGGCTGTGGTGAATTGGAAATAAGGGTGGGAGCAAAATATGGCAAATTCCGAAATAGAAAATAAAAGCTGGTTGCTCTAATACTACTAGTAGCGATATCAACTAAACCAGTGCCAGATATAGTGAAAGCATTAAACTAGTTTTACTCTTGCATGTAAAAACAGTTTACAAACAGTACCACTGTTCACAGAAAATAGCTTCATGTTAGTTTTAAATAGTGTTAAAACCGTAACCCATCTGCCACTACCTACAAGTTAAGGTAGACATGGTAACTACACAGCCCAAGATAATGACATGGGAGTGGATTGTGCCCTAGGAAAATGTCACTTCCCCTACAAATCTTCCGTTTCTTTTAGTCTGGTGTTATTTATAATTTATTAATGTACTGTTTGTGATGAAAAAAAAATACTTAGTTGTTGCATAGCCAAAAATGCCACTGGATCGTATGCAATTTTTTGCCAGTCAAATTTAAATTAGTTTCTGAAAATTGCACACAGCACCACATTATGCAGTTTCATGCATTGCTCGTTGTTGCCAGCAGTGTGCAATTAATTTCAAGTCTTAAACCCTTTCCCCAAGTAGAACATTAGCAAAAGATCAGCGCCCATAATGAAGAAAGAAACTCAACACTATTTCTCAATATCCCAAAGATAACAACAAATTCAACTTTAGTTTTGCAATAGGTCATGGTGCAGCTCACACATCATTCAACCAATAACATGTACAAATTTACACAAACTAAATAAATAAAAAAGACATACACAAGGAAAATTGAATATTAGAAATGAAGAGTTCTCACTACATCACACAAAATTAACCTGGAAATGAACAGCAATACTCCAGAAGGAAATAGGCAATGCATTTCTGTTGGCTCCACATCTCAATCACATTGCGTTTCATTCATGAGCAGGGCTTTGTTGCCAATTTTGATGATGCTAGGAGGAAATTTAGCTTGTAGTAAATATTGTTATAAATAATATGAGTGCATGTAAAATCAGGGCTGGCAGCTGTAGTTGGTTAAGGAGGTGAGAGTGAGGGACATTCATTTTTGCCATAGTCATAGTCAAAGACTCTTGGTCATTCTTGCTTCTCGGCTCATATCACTTCAAGAGTTTGCTGCAAATTTCCTTAGTGAGATATCTACTGCTGGTCTATTAGGGCATGATTGGGGGCCTATTTTGTAGGTAACCACTGACAATGTACATGATATTCATTTAGATCCATTGTTCCAAATATGAGACCTGTATCTATGTTGATTGAAGAGTGGGTAATGGCTATAGAATCCACCAGCGGGTGAAATAAAAACATATCTAAAGAATAAATCTGGTGCAAAGTAAATTTGTATTTTTTTCCACATACCTGCTGACCTGGTAGTCCTTGCAGCCCTGGAGGTCCTCTTGGTCCTGGTAAACCCCGAGATCCCTGGTGAGAAACACATACAATATGCAATTAAAAACTGTTTAGGTGTTTTGAGGTATGTTTAGAAGTTCAGCTGAATCTTTATGCAAAATGTACATTTTATGTGTGAGGATTCCAAGCACGATCCTAAACCAGCTTCACCACATTGAAAGCTGAACCAACAAACAGGTTTTACACTAATGGCCATGTAACCTGCCCAGTGTCACACCATTATTAGATGATCTCCTGGAACAGTGCTATCACTCTGATAGACTCACACACGGATATCCCAGTGAACATCATTAGCATTGATGGCTATTGTATCATTCCAATGTAATACCGACACCAAAGTGTCAATCGAAAGCCACTGATAAATATAGTATTGTGCATCGTTCTTTTTTGGAACTAGTCATGCCGGGAAGCCATTATAAAAATATGTAAATCACAGATAAGGTTTTCATTTGAATTTACATAATGAATGGCAGATAAAAAGTATTTAACATACAAATTGGAAGTGATGTGTGCATATGTTTGCTACTTGCCTAACAATACCATTTCAATGTGAAAAGGTTTTTAGCAAGTGTCTGAAAAAGCTGGGATTCAAATAATAAAGTAATGGATATGGAAACCCACAGTAGTTTTTGTAAACAGTTTACAATGTTTTGTGGAGAAGATTTTGTTGTTTTGTGAAACTTCAGAAAAGTTAACTAAGTTTATTTTACTAAGGTAGATGAAAAAACCTACCAAAATAGCTTCCTTGTGAACAAACCCCACCAAATTATCATTATACATTTTCCTCAGTAAAATAAGTGAGAGAGTAAGCTTATTTTAATGAAAATAGAAATCTACTTTTTGAACTATGAGTTTGAAGAAGAAATGGTTTTTCAAGACAAGCTAAACCCTTGTAGAATTGGTGAAAAAAATGTAAAATGTGCAAAGTTCATCAGATTCTTTTGGTAGACTTACTCAACTAACCTCTTTTATTAAATTGAAAACTTTAACCACCTCCTTCATGATGCATGTATATGTCCACTTTAATTGAAAAAAAAAATATTTGAAGGAAATGCATTTTGGAAGTGAAATCATGTGAACAGTCTGGAAAAAACAGACTTCTGGAGAATTTGGTACAGAAAATTCAAACTATGTTCTAAAAAGTAGAAATGTGGTGTTTTCAAGAGAACTGTGAACAATTCACAAGTCAAATGCCTTCCCAGATAATAAAAACAACAACAAAATTAATTATAATAATAAGGCATAATGGTTATGGTGAAGGTTGATGTACCATAAGTGGCAAGCATTTTTGATTTTTTTTGCCGCTAAAAGATACACCTTATAATTTTTAACTACTAGCCCTTGATTCCTACATTTTTGGTGATATTTTCCACAGTTGACTCTAGGAACAAAACCTTTCATAAAACCATATATTAAAAATGCTGCTGAACCATGCTCATAATCCAAGAGATCTGCACTTTTCAAGCTGATTGGCTCATTTCCTCAAAAAAAATCATGAACCTCTCAGTGACGTGTGATCACAATAGAAAAACAAACAAATTGATTGAAAGAATTTGCTAAAAACACTATTTGATCAAAAGCTAATTTTTTGTGAAAACCTTTTTTTAATGAAACTTTAATTAAAGAAACATCATACCAATCGCGTAGAACACATTCTGATAAGGGGCAAACAGTTTTTTGTGTGAAAAATGTCAAGAATTGTGGTCTCCAAGATGAGAGATAAAGAAGTTAGGACGTGTATGATGATGCTCCTATACAAACCGGGGACTCAAATGTACTCGAGGGGGAGAAGGTGAATATTTCAGCAATTCTGCTGTACATCTTAAAAATAGGAGAGCAAAATAGTGTGTTGTGTAGACAGGGCATCTTCGATGGAGATACCTCAACCCCTGAAGGATGACTTTGAAAAGCTAATAACTAGTGAGGAAATCTCAAAGGCCATCACTTCCATGAGACTGGGAAGGACCAGTGGAATGGAGGTTGACTGAAATGTAATCTTTAGAAAAACTCTGCAACTTTGTTTTATGCAGGGGAAGTCACAATCATAATCTAAATTATACCAAAATTTGGTAAACAAAGAACTATGCTTGCCCTACAGGCTAATTAACGCAGATGATAAAATCTTTTAACAAATCTTAACCTCTCACTTGGCGCAAGCCCTCCTGTTCCTAACAGAGCCCACCAGATGGGGTTTGTGAATAACAGGCAAACATGCAATAACATAAGGAAGTTACTCCCTCTCAATATTAAGATAGGAACCAAAGTATGCAAGCAATGCTAGATTCCCAGGACAAAATGCCAATGATAGACTAGAAAAATGCCTGATTAAAGCAGGCCAAGGGGGAAAATGTGCCAGTGTATTCAGTTAACTCTGTTTTCCAGAGGTTAAGGGTGCTGCCGAAAGACAAATTAACATATGTTATTCCATTGGGGAGGGACAACAAACAGGGGTGTTTTTTATAGCTTCGATTGATTGTGATGTTAATGGAACCTCTTACGCCAACATAAGAGCTCTTAATGGGATAAAGGTAAAGAGATAGGACAAGAGGAAGCCAAAATGAACCTTTTTGCACATAACATCACAGTATCAGTAGGCATCTTTTATGAATGCTAGTTAAAGAACTCAAGAACATTTCAAATGTCTCAGTTTTTAAAATAAATATCACTAGACAGAAGTGATTAATCTAAAAGCTTCTCCAGATGTGAAGAAAGGTATTAGAGAAGTACCAGACCTACAATATATAATGAGCTTGGCTACAAAAGCTACAATAAAAAAGGGAATAGAACAAAATTTATTGTCCGATTCAAAGCTTGACCAAGTTCCACATCAGGATCTTTCGAGTCTAGAAAGACAGATCTTCTATTTAATTTTGGATGGGAAGAAAGCCAAAGTAAGTTATGTTTGCAGTAAGTAATTGTGGTTTTACATGGCCAGCTTTGGAGCAATACTATTGTGCAACACAGGTGTGGGTTAATTTGGATAATATATCCCGGGAGTCTGAAAAACACTGGGTATTCACTGAGCAAGCGATTATGGGCCAACCTCTTAGGGACGGCATATGGATTACCTAAATCATTATGCATATCCTATTGCACATAGTTTTATACATTTTGTGACAGGTTGACTTGATCAGCGACACTAACTACATAGCAAGAGATGGGCTCACATTTCAAACATGGAATGAGAGTTGGTGTAGCATGATAAAGAACATATATGAAAAATGCCAGATTAAAATACATTGAAGCACGAAAATGAGACTCATTTACTCACAGCTAATAAGGGCAGAATGTTTCAAACACATTGTCATAGATGAGGATGGAAGGAGGACTTGGGACAAGAGAAATGCTGAACAAGAAAGGCCAAATACAAATACACATTTCTATATGATACCAGTGTCCAACATAAAGAAGTGAGCCTTGCATTACTTGAAAGGTGGTAATATGCCTAACTGAAGGTGAATATTACAGACCCAGGGTGACCTATTGCACATCTGTTTGGATGCAAAAAATTGATGATGTAATGGGGTTAGATAAAGGAGTGGTATCACTGATATCACTCCTCAAAATTTCAGATGATTCATATGTAATGTCTCATGGGGGTTATAATGAAGACTGCCCAGCATTTCTTGGATTGCGGAGCATATTGTGTTCTCAGTTGTGTATGGTGGCCAGGCTAGTGATAGTGAGACAATCAGGGAAGGAACATAACACATATGAATTATGGTAATGCCTATACCACAAATTAGATAAGTTAAATTACTTCAAGTCTATTGATTTCAGGAGAGTATAAGAGGGAGACTCCGTGGAAGGGAGGGTGTTGGAAAAATAACCTTTTCTGAAGGGTCACCCCAAACTCAGATCAGAGAAGAGTAGCTTTTTCATATTTCATATGTTTGGAATGATAATGACAAATCCTCCATACTGGTGAAGTTGGATTTAGGATTACTATTTTAGAAATGCCACTTTTAGACAGTGGACATTTCTCTGTGCTTACAACTCTGTGTACTTTGGAACCTGTCGCAAATACTTGTCTGGGCGACAGCTACACTCTGTGCATTCCCTCTAGACACTCACAACACAGGAAGGATAGGTGCGTCTGAGTACCCATTTACAGTCTGATGGCTTTGCATGAGTAGGATGGAGGGGAGGGGCTACCACTTCATTTGAATAGGCTGTGTCCTGTCCCCACACAAAGGACTAATTACCTCCCAAAGATAGCCTAGCAGACAGGACTGGGCTGAAAGTGATACTTGTGCATATCAGAAAGCTGCTTTGAAGTCACCCTCTAAATTAAAGGCATTTTAGGGTATAAGTACTGGGTCTCTGACCCTCTATAATCAGAAACTACTGGACTTGTAACTGATGCTCTGTCCGAAGAACTGCAGTGCTGCTAAAAGGACTTGTTAGACAAGGTATCTTTGTTGTGTTTTCCCCTGGCTGTTTGCCTCTACCTCCTGCATTTTTGATGTTGTGCTGGATTTGTTTTTGCTGGCTTAGATGCTTTGGGCACTTTGGCACTGCTGATTAGTGTCAAAGTGCAAGTGCTCCCTGTATAGATTACTATTATAATTGGTTATCCATGATTGGCATATTTGATTTACTGGTAAACCCCTAGTACAGTGCACACAGTGTGCCAGGGCCTGTAAATCAAACGCTACTAGTGGACCTGCAGCACTGATTGTGCTGTACACAAGTATTCCTAAAAAGGTATCTCAGACCTACCACTTCAGTGTCTGTACGCAGTTTTAAACTGCCATGTCGACATGGTAAGTGCATCTACTTGCCAGGCCATACCCTTTCCTTTTCTTACATGTAAGGCACTCCTCAGGTAGGCCCAAGGTACTCCCATGGGCAGGGTACAATGTATGTCAAAGGTAGGACATCTACTGGGGTGTGTGACATGTCCAGAAAGTGAAATACTGCCAATTTTGGGTTTTCACTATTGAAAGGCTATCTGTCCCTTAGGATAGCATGGGAGATACTTTGTAACATCTTACAAGTATAACTTCCCATTGGGACAAGATCGAGGAATAAAGTTTAGGCTCTCTGAACTTTTAGTAAAGATGGTTTTTAAATTGTGTGTTTGAAAATGCCGCTTTTAGAAAGTAGGCATTTTCTTGTTTAACCATTCAGTGTGCCTCTGCCTGTTTGTGGATTGACTGTCTGGTTTTGTAGTGACAGGGGCTGCAGATGTGCATTCACTGTAGATAGCCACTGGAGGGGGGGGGGTGAGGTGCACCTGTCCCTTCCTGGAGGACTCAGAGCTGAGCTGAATAAACCTTGGCTGCATTTAGACTAGTGGGAGGAGTTTTCCTTGCACCTGAATAGGGCCTGTCTCCCTTGCATGATGCTGTCTCCACCCCCTGTGGTCATACTGCACCAGTGAGGACAGAACTAGTTTGGACTGGGCTCAGAGACCCTGGCACAAAGAAGAACAAAGACAAAATGGGGTATAAGTAGTGGATCTTAAACCCCAGAATTTTAGATCACTGTTCCGAAGTCTCAGGGACACAGTCACACAAAGACATCACCACCATCTCCTCTGAACGCCATTGCTGGGAGTTCTGACCTGCCAGGAGGTGCCCATTCCAGTTTTGGGCCTCTGTAGGTTGTTCCTGCTGTTGGGAGCTTGACAAAACCAAAAAGAGGGAAGAAAATAATCTCCAACGACGTCAGCGATGCCGCCGTGATGCCGCGACCTGAACTGAGGCCAGGTGCACCTCTCGTGAAGTGCCTGATGCATCGCCCTGCCTGCACCGCAGCTCCAAAGCCCTTCGACGCCTGCAGTTATTGGCCTTCCCGATGTCAGCGCACGCACCGACTTCATCCAGTTATTGCAGCGCTGATAACCGCCGAGGGTGACTCCACGAAGTCGCCGATTTCGCACCACCTCACCGGAACCAAATCCTCACCACCAACGCAATCCCTGTCCTGGATTCGACAAGTCACCTCTTCGTGGACATGACATCTTGCCTCCCCTGTGGCAGCCAGGGAGCCAGCCTTGACCTTGGCGCCAATGCCTCACCTGCATCGTCATAGAATTCATTTTCCAAAGTGCTGTTTGTTTGGGGGTCCGGGTGCCCGACGCCATATCCTTCGTGGTCTGTTTTTAAGTGCTATTTTACTACATGTATGTTGGAATTTTGTAGTTTTGGACTTGTTGAGTGTAGATAAAATAGTTTATTTTTCTAAACTAGTGTGGTGTCCATTTGTGGTGTTTTCACTATATTACTGTGTGTTTTGAGTGCAAATACCTTACACATTGCCTTTGGGATAAACCTGTCTGCTCGTGCCAAGCTACCAAGGAGGTGAGCAGAGGTTATCTAAACAGGACTCAATTGGACAACCGATCTTGAAGGTCTCTTTTCTGTTTGTTGCCCTGCTGCCTGCTGCTAGCTGATTCTGCTAACAGAGTGCTGGATTCTGCGTTAAACCCAAGTGATCTCCTGGGGCTTGTTGGCTAGCCACCTGATGCTTGAGACTCAGGGATATTAAAGTCTCTACCCCTGCTCCTGTGCCTGTCTCACTGGAAGTGGCCCAGATACTTGAAACACTGATTTTGACGCATCTCCTATCTGTGTGAAACAGAACCAGCACATCAACACTGTTGCGGGACTGAAATTGGAGCATCGCATCGGAACCAGAGTTTTGCCTCCAGAGATCGACGCACCGGACAGCGTATCACCGCTGTAGCAGCTTGGTGGCATTGACGCATCCCCTCAATTGCGTAGCAGAATCCGGCGTATCACTCGACGACCTCTTGACTCCAGCACCCATTTTCAGAACGGATGCATCGCCTTCACCGCGTGGAGACGATCAATGCATCTTGTTGTTTGCGACCAGGAAAGGTACTTTGCTCACCGGGGCCTGTTTGGGTCCTATAGCCGGTCGGTGCTTCATCGCGGCTGGGTCAAACTTTGACTTTGCCCCGAACCAGCATCACCTAAGTAACCTTTTTAGTGCTACTTGCTTCTAAGTGCTTTACTGTATTTATTCCTTTAGAATTCAATATTTCAACTTCTATACATTGGAGTTTGTTTTACACTTATTTTGAGTCTTTTTGTGGTGTATTCATTGTGCTACTGTGTGTGTGTTGCACAAATACTTTACACTTTGTCTCTTTAGATAAGCCTGACTGTACTGTGCCATGCTACCAGAGGGTGAGCACAGGTTATCTTTTAGTATGTATTTAGCTTCCCCTGACTAGAGTGGTGGTTCCTGTCTGGCCTGGGTGCAAACCTCAGCCAACCAGGAATCCCATTTTTAACAGAGGTAAAAAGGGAAGGGCTCTATAACACAATATGTTATGAATATATTTGCTGAATAATGTACTTTTTATTCAATGTCTCCATAAAATTTTTGAAACAAAAATTAACATTACTAAGTGAAAACACGAAGTTATCTAGCACCAGAGTCATTACGTCAATTTTAAATTAATTGTTTTGAAACAAAACATTTCACCCAAGCTTATTTATGTACTGTAAAAGATGCATTGAAGAAAAATGTTAATCAAAACACCACCAAAACACAGTTAGATCATTTCTAAAACTAAAACGGAAACACCCAGATCCCACTATGACAAGCCAGTAGGTCAAAAAAAGGAGCTCTCTTTCACTCACTGAATGAGAGAGAAAAAAGACGCCCTCTCTTCAAAAATATACAAAATAAACAACGGGTCTGATTCACTTACTACACTTACTACTCGTAAATGCCCTTTGTGAATGCCGAAAGTCGTAAAGTTAGACTTTCGTATTTAAATCAAGTGAACCTTTGCATGTGTCATGCAGAGGTATGAATGTAAACTGTTATATGAAGACTTTTTAAAATGTGGTGGGCTTTATGATGGAACACATAGTGCACCATTTTCAATAGAGGCATGTCGAAAGTTAGACTAGACTCCATTTTAATAGAGCTTATCACAAAGTTGGTAAAACGGGACAGGGCTTGAGTTTAGAACGCACTATATATATGTTTTACAGAATTCACAAATTAATAACTACCAAAAAACCCTGAAGGAGAAACCTGATAGGATAACTCATGTAGCTTGTCATGAAATATTATAGTATAGTACCTGTATGCCTTGAATCCCACGATCTCCGGGATTACCGTCTTCTCCCAGGGCTCCAGGTGCACCCTACAAGATTTGAGGAAAATATATGTGCATTAACAAATTAGGACAACTCCAACTACTCATAGGCACACACTAACAGAGGAGGAACATTTTAGCAAGGCCTTAATCAGAAATCTGTTGAAAACCTGCAGCACAAACGAAGACATACATCCTATTGGGCCGTAGGATGATAGAGATCCAATTTCAGCCTCTCATTCAGAATCCCCACTCCCTGTCTGTATATATATATCAGATCAAAATAATGTATTTACTTTTATTATCACTCTATTTCCATTTGTTGATAACCTGCTGACTTGGCTAGATGGTTTATGGAATAAAGTACAACAAAAGCAGTATGAAGCCACTACCTGATGCAAAGGGAAGTATGAACTCACTACCTGTTGCAAAGGGCATTTGGGGGTATAAACTCAGAATAACTCAATAAATGAGACACTTTCACACCCCACACGGTAATCCTCTCTCAGTATTTAATAAACAAACATCTTCAATGCATTAAGATGTCTTGCAACTGATGCTTCTCTGAACGACCTAACTTTGACTTGGACTGAAATGAAAGAACTCCGCCTTCTCCAGGAACCCGGAGAATTAAGTCTAAAGATAGACCTAGCATACGGATTTGAAGGGACAATTCCCGTGTGCATTCATAGACCAGAAGGGTTTTCGTACAGTTGAGCCTTGCCGGTCTGTGGAATCGCAGAGTAACTTCTCCAAGCCTGGGTTTGAGAACATGGAGTTCCAATGGTGGGCACCGTGGTTAGAAAGATATTATCCTAAACACATCTGTCCAGCTGTTTGAATGGCTATATGCTTTAGGGAAGATGAGTTTAGCATCAGGATTATATTTGAGAGGCTGTCTGGTGTACTTCCATCCGGCGATTTTTATACTTTACATCAATTATTGAAGTAGGATCTATTCTTGATAGGTAACTGCTATCAGGCATTTGGAGATTTACCAGGACCCTAGTAATAAGCCTAGTATTGATAGTAGTACAGTAGTTGAGCAGTGAGGTTCTGACTGTGAGAACCAAGGGGATCTCCGAGGGTAAAGAATGAAAAAGTATGCGCTCTTGTTAACCAGGATTATAGATTGCGCTCTTCGAGATGGCATTTTCGTGTGGGAAGAAGTTCAGATTATAATCAAATAGGACCAAGACCTTACTATTTTTCTTCTTTTTTTTAGAGTGTTTCTCCATGAATTGTGACAGGTGACTGGAAGGGTGATGGGGTTGGTAAAGCACAGGAGCAATTCCCTGTCTTGGTTGCCTTAAAGCTCAGTCTGTTCTTGTGTCTGAGCAGTCGGGCTATATGTGCCAGTGGCAGGCCTGGCTTCTTGTCAATCTTTGGACCCTATTAGGTAATATTGAGTATAACGAGGTGTCATAGGCACACTTATGGTATCCTGTGCTGGGTGATGTGAAGCGTGTTGTGAAGAGAACCACATATTCATTATAAAGGATTGGTGGGAAGGCTGACCCTTGCAGTTCTCTACAGGCATGGCCCAGGTTGACGTTAATAAATAAAGCACCTCCAATCCTGCGTGGTTGGCTAGGTGGTTTGTAGTCACTGTGTCAAAGGTGGCTGGTTCCTTTACACTTATAGCCATTGCCATTGTTTTGCACATATTGACTATAACTGTGCAGACCACTTCATCTCTGATGTATTTATTCACATTCTCATGCTTAGAAACTCTAAGCAAGATTTGAAAAATGACTAGATCAGTGTCTGGCAGTTATTTTTATTGTCCTTTGCTCTCTTCTCACTAGAAAGCCTTCCACCTGCCACAATATCAGAGTTTTGGTTTCTGTCACAAATATTCAAATTGATGCCTGTAAGAAACGGTTTATAAAAATTCCCTGTAAGGGGTGATGGTTAGCATGAAATGATCATCACTGTGAGGGGAAAGAAATGTGCTCAGACTCCATCTAGGCAAATAGGCGGGTTCTTCTTCAATGCTAGTGATGATCGTAGAATATTAATAGAACTTCATCAGACATCAATAATTACAGATGTCTCCACCAGAATCAGTGGCTCTTAACAGAGAACGCACTGTGTCAGCCACAGTTTCTGGAGGTGACATATGTAATTATGAAGTATGGCTGTATGAAAAGACTCAGCACTGCATGATTTACATACATATGAACAATTAATCATGACCATGGATTGAACAAGTTGGGACATATGAAAAATATGATGCCCTGAAGAAGTTTTCTTCGGAACGAAACTCATTGGTTGTGGCAGAATCACCTTTTATGGAGAGTTACTAGTCTAAGAAGACAGAAAGAAGCTATTAACTGTTATTTTCTGTGATGCTTCTGAACGTCGGATTTTTACAGAGTACATCCTGGTTAATGTCTTATTACTCCTTCTCCCCCAGCAGCAGCACATGTTGCAGCTAGTGCTGTTTAAGATGTGAACCCTTTGACTACTGTGGGGATGGTCTAGTGTGTGCTGTTTCAAGTTTGCCTAACATGCTTTGCAACCAGTGATGATCATATTAAGGATGAATTGATTGACATTTGTAGGCTTTTCTTATTGATATAGTAAATGTAGATGGTGATTGCAAGTTCGATAACACGTTTCAGTGAGAGGTAAAATCTTCCCATTGCAAGCAAGGTTTTGATGAAGAAGATGATGAATAAGGGCCAAACTGAAATGAAGGCGCCGTCAATCCTAACTTTGCAGGTGAAAGCGCAAGACGTTTGTTTGAAAGGTAGACAGGATATTGGCCAGATCGTGGTCTTGGGTGAAAGTGAAATTTCACACTAGTGGGTGGCTGTGTGGTTTCTTAGGTGATAACTGCCCATGACTCACTGGACGGAGGGCTGCTATTGGTGTTGTAGCCTCAATCCCAAATGTTATTGTGTGATGAAAATCAAACTTACATTTGAGGTCTTCTGCAATAGGGATGCTGTTTATAATGGATCAACCCTTCACCTTTAAACCATGAGGTAACCTTATGTACCTTTGGAGTGTTACTTTTTTACACATTTAGATAATATTGGAGTATTACCCCAGTGATTGAGTGCATTTTCTCAAACTATTTAGGCATACTTTCACCATAACACAAGCAGCCAAGTCATGCTATAAGCAAAATTAATGATATCATTTTGCTCAGTGTTTTAATGGATCAGCTCTGCTTTGTCTGGATCAGAGTTTGCAATATCACTGCTCTTAGAACAAGAGGAATATAGGCAGGCTACTACAATTCTGTTCTGAAAATAGGAATATCAGAAGTATGGCTGCCCGAGAGCGCTGGGACGCTCTCGGGCAGCCATGCGCTTTAAAAATCTCATTCCATTCCATTCCATTTGTGGAAGTCACTCACCTTGAGTCCGGGAGGACCTCTTCGGCCTCGGGGACCCTAGAATTACAAACAATAATTCAGATTTGAAATAAATAACCAATGATGTTCAAAAGTGTACGGTACAGCCTATTACAATCCATATTGAAAAAATAGTAATTAGAATATTGTGATTTTTACATCTGGGCCTTCGTCTCCTGTGTCTCCTCGTATGCCGTCAGGGCCAGGCTCCCCCTGGAAAAGGAAGAGAGGCAATTTACTTTTAAGAAACACTGTAATGGGGCATCACATTGTTGCATTTCTGGTAAATATGCTATATCAAAACATTGACACCTGACTATACAACCCTTACCCTGCAAATCATATTTCATTTGGCTTACATTCTTTGGGCCATCCATTTTGTAGTTCTTACAGCAAATTACCATAATGCAACTACACTGGCAGGGGCGTGAAGCAACCAGAGTTAGTAAAGGTGTTTATTTGCCTCTGTTGGGTGAAATTATAGGTCCGCTTTTAATAGTTTTTCAGGAAACCTCACCTTCAGCTCAGGCCCATATTTGCAGAGAAGAACAGTGGTAAACACTCTCTGTAGGGGGCACCGAGCTAAATATAGAAGTATAAGTGTGGAATGGAAGTAGAAAAGAGCTGCATTTTCTCACTGGATAAAGTGAGCACTTAAAAAACTGATACTGCTACCACCTGATGGTGGTCTAGCTACTTTCTTCATCTAATTAAGGTACGAATCACTATGTGTCAGTGCTTGTGGGGGTAATGGTGTGATTGAACACAAATGATTTACACATTGTAATTTTCTTATAGTCAGATGCACTATTTCACTGATATATATGAGTGAATTCCATTTACCAGTCGTCCGATGTTTCCTTTCTGTCCCTTTGGTCCTTCAACGTCATTGTTGGTTCCAGGATCTCCCTAAATGGAAACAAACAGTAGGTTTGTTCATGAGCAAAAGCTACAGCATAGCAGCATGAATGAATTATGTAGATTCACAGCAAATGCCACAACAAATCTTATCTTGCCATCATGAGCTATGACAATAGATAAACATTGGTCTAAAGAGACATGCACTTTGCTATTGTACTAAAGGATGTTGTCTGCAGATGTTAAATACTGCAAGCTAATGCTTGATAATGAGTGGCAGAGAATACAGATCCCCTTAGGAAATACCTGTATTTACTAATAAACATCTAAAGAGGGCATCATACATTGTAGACCATGCATCCACCTTTTCATCCATCCATCCATAAAACCCATCCTTCTTTCCTTTCTTCATTCCCTGACCTATTTATTGACCTTCTTTGTTTCATTTCTTAAGAGTTTGGAGACTTAACGTGATTTCAGTAGTATGAGGAACCCTAAAGAAAGTGTATAGTGGGGGGCCTGGAGGAGCAATGTGAAATTGGGGGAGCCAGAGAAGATTCTGAGCAGAGAGGAGACATGGACATCAGGCACCCAGAAAAGGGGCGATACTGGAACATGGGACGACGAGGGATCAGAGACTAGTCAATATTGCATCCCTGGCAAAGGGCAAAATGAAAATACCGGCTATACAAATGCTAATCAAATTTTGAGTGGCATTGCGTTGGTGGCAACACTTACAACTTTCTGTTTCTCGACTGCCAAGATAACACTTCGATTAGGTTTTCAGCCACAACGCAACATGTTTAGAGTCTCAAAGAGAAGGGAAGTAATGGGAGATGCTAGTTAAGTTTCATGAGCCATGTCCAGGAGGGATAGAAAGGGTCACATTGTGAATGCACATAAATGGCCAAGTTTACAACAGACCCTGAGGCTCACAAATGGAGCAGGTGTGTCAGAAAGGCAAGAACTGAGAACAGAATAACAATTAAGAATACTATGTGGTAGGGCCAAAGATGAAGACACTGGATTTGTACAGCAGAAACATGGCAGACATTAGCTTACTAGAAAGCTAGGAGATGTGGACATAGTGCGCTTTTGGAAGGGTTTTGAATAGACGCCATACACACCAAGAGGAGATAGGGAGCAATCACCTAGGAAACCATCATATCACTATGGAAGAGAAGCATGTGGATGTCTGAGGGGTTGAGGTGACCATTAGACCTGTAGAGAAGGGGAAACTCAGGGCCATCTGACACACAAGGAGGAGAGACATGGACATTGGAAAACTATGGGTGGGACAGATGCATATTTGACTTCCTAAAAGGAAATGGGGCTGCAGGCCCCACATACTTGGAAAAGAAGGATACATTGGCAATAAGCACCCATGGAAAGGGAGATGAAGACACAGGAGTGTTGTGAATATGAGACACCTGTGAAGAAGAAGAAGTGGCCATGGAGCTGGCTATGAAAGGGAATAATACAGCCAATTTACACATAGGAATGATGTGGATCCAAAACATGCAACGAAAGGGACAAGCACACATTATATAGCTAAAGGACAAGAAACTTAGACAGCAAACACTAAAGTAAATTGAACATTGGATACCTGGACAATAGGAAGATGTCAGCATTGTAAACATAGTGAAGGGAGGTTGTGAGCACAAGAAATCATTGAACAGTGAGCAGGAAGAATGCAAAAGAGTAGATTGGAAACCTTATAAAGTAGATGCTAACTAAGGTAAGAAAGAGAGGAGGGATATGTTAATATCATATACCAAGGGAAAGAACAATGAAGCCATCCGCCACCACAAGAAGGGGGACATGCAGGCAATGTATACCTAGAGGAGGAGATGCAGAAAGTTAACCCTTATAAGAGTGAGATGGGAAAATCGGATATCTCAGGAATGCGGAGATGGAGATGGAGATTCTGAATGCCATGGTAGGCGGCAGTGCACTCAAAGGGGCTGCAGTGGACACCGGACCTCATGGAAAATGGAGATTTACAAATACAGGGCATCTGGGAAAGGACAGCCACATGACAGAGACAGAGGCTAAATTTGGATGCCAAGTAAGTAGGGAGCTCTATAGTTTAGCTCCAAGGAAAACAAAAAAGTGATGGGTGGAATGCTTGGATTAATCTCAGCCACTAGTATTTACTAGGGGTGCTTCCCAGTCCATCATTGTGCCCAGACATGGGTCGCGTCTCAGTGTGTTAAAGGTAACCCTTACTGATGAGACCTAACTAGGTTCAAACGGTCCCCGGGATGCTTATTTGCATATGGCTGGTCTATGTCTACAGTAGCACAAAAGGCAAAAAGCGATGGATTGGAATGTCGCCCTAAGAAATAAGCAGGGGCTGCGCATCCTTCCATCACTTTTTTTTTTTTTACATATTAGCACCAGCTACCTGCTAAATGGGGTGGGGTGGGTTAGAACTGGACATTGAGCAGCCTATAAAATGTGTGGATATTAGACGCCAAGGGAAGGGAGGATGCAGATTTAAACTGGAAAACACAATGTGGCTTTTATTTTAAGTGTTAAAATTTCTGTGTAGTACTTAATTGAGAATGTCATAATGGGTAGGCCTTAGAAGGATGGATTGGCAGGATGGATTAGTGGATTGAGCAGTTGCTGTGGAAACATGTAGTGATCTGTAGATCACAAGTTTGACTCAGCCATTCATCCTTTTGAGGTCACTAAATGGACACTATTATTTTACATACAAATCGGATCCGTATTTTTTTCCATACAAATCGTACAAGTCCCTTCCAACCCGCGTAGTACGATTCGTACGGGAAAAATACATACAGATCGGCCCGATCCTTACACATCGTATTGGGAAAAGCTGTACGACACGGACTTGTAAAAAAGACCATACAATTTGTAAAAAGGCTGTACAACCCGTCAAGTACGATTCGTACCGGGTTGTCAGCATGCGATTTGTATTGAAAATGGCCTGTATACGGGGCACAACTCGTACCGGGCTACGAAGCGAACCCCTATACGCCTCGTACCCTGGTATGACTCGTTCTGGGGGTACGACTCGTACCGGGGTACGGGTCGTATAGGGGTATGAGGCGCAGAGGGGTCCCCCCACATGCGAGGCGTGTGTATGGAGCGTACCCCAACATCGTGCATGTACGCACCGTACATACGCGATGTTGGGGTGCGCACCATACATACGCACTTTTGGGGTACGGTCCGTACACAAGCGATTTTGGGGTACGGTACCCCACTTTCTGTGTCATCGGTATGCACCGTACATACGCACTGTACCCCTGTATTCATGGGGTGTAGGACGCGTACATGGGGGGTCCGTCTCGTACTGTTTTCGGGGCGTACAATGTTTTCCCGGCACTTTTTGGCTCCTGTAAAAAAAGAGCCGTACGGAGTGCCGTTTGTACGAATCGTACTTGACGGGTTGTAAACTGCTGCGGGGAATACATGTGAACGTCGCGTACAGGGAAATCCGAATCGGAATCGCTTGTATATACGAGTTGTATGGTCTTTTTTACAATTTGTATGGAGAGCGTCTATTTGTACGGATCGTACTTCCTAGGTTGTAGGGGAATCCTTACAAGTACGAGTTGTATGGGGAAAACGCTCCATACCACGATTTGTACAGCGTTTTTCCAGGATCGGAATCGGCCCCTTAAATGTGCTTAGTTAAAGCAGCAGTGCGGTATGATGATCGGCTAAATAAAATGTATGTTTTATTGTTATTATTATTACTTTCTACTACTCTGCTGTCTACTTTTCTGACATTTTATGTCGAATAAAAAACACCTTTCACTGTTTTTTAGAAAAGTGACAGAAAGCCTGCAATCTCTGGGTATACTCACGGCACTGAAAACCCTTTGAACTTTGTGTCTAGAACTCCGCATTCTATAAATATTTCATGGAATTCCTGTGAACTTTGCCACGAAATCTTCAGCTAAGTTTCTTAAAATAAGCTTTCTACAGTTATTTCCATTGAATGGAAGCCACATTATTTCTTAAAATATCACTGGAAATTTCTGCGGAATCCAACTAATTGTGAATATTTGTGAAGAATGTACAAATGAATTTAATAGAGTTCAGTAGAAACTTCTCTCCAAAATAACATTCTTTTAAACTTGCAATTGAAATTTCAAAAAGTGGAGTTCCGTTCTGTAGGAATTTCCATATAGGGCATGCAGAATTTCCAAGTATTCTGTGAAAATGTCCACAGAAAAATTGACGGGAAATTATGTGGAAAGTGCATTGTATGCTCAGGGCAGAGTTGTCCACGCTATGAATATTTCGACTGAATCTTCAGGAAATCTGCTGAAATGTGCAGGAAAATTTAATTTGAAGTTCTATTGCAATTTATATCAAATCTTCATGTAGAAACATCTTTTGAAATGGACAATACGTGAAGAATTCTGCAAATGTTGTGTTGTGGTAATTTGTCCAGAAAATACTTCAGAAATTTGAGAAGCATTTTCAAATTAATAGTGAAAATATAGATTTTCATTGGTATGGACTTTTTCACAAAAAGCAGCATTTTGCTCGCCTTCAAGGTTTCGGTCAATGATACTCTAATTAACAGTGATCATTTTTGTCATGGTTGGCTATCAATATGTGATATTCACGCAGATACCTCCATGACTTTCATATTCATTCAACACACACCCTTTTTTTGTGATAATAAGTAAACAATGCAATTGTGACATTAATGTGGTATCCCTCTACCATCTTAAAAAGCCTCACTACCTTGTAGTACTCACAAAGGAAGTGGGAGGATGCTGCACTGTTTACCTTCAGATGACCTTGTGAACCGGAAGAGGAACCATTCTGTATGAGACTGACAGGGTCATTTAGAACTGGGTGTGGTTAGGTATGAGAGTGTAAAGGCAAGGTGCTCCTGTTTTAGCACAAGCAACAATTAGGACCAATTAGGAACAACTAGAACCTGGCTGAAAAGTGCACTCCTTCGACTACACAAGTAGTGCTATGCAAAAATATATATAAATGGTAATAACACATGCACAAGGGGCGAGCCAATCCCCCTTTATAAATCCCTTTAAATTGGTGTTAACAACAACCACAGACCAGTGCAAATGTTATTTTTGCCTCCTATCTGCACACATGTCTAAAGAGGAACTTAAATCTGTTAATTGAATATAGTCATAACACATACAGTATCTCCCCTCAGTCCGGGCTCTCCGCGCTCTCCAGGATATCCACGGGGTCCTTTCCGGCCCTTAAAAGAAAAATTACAATGTAAAGATTACTATAATCAGTGGGATTGACATTCAATTTATAGTTGAGTGAAAATGTCCATCAATATACTTAGCTTCTTGCAAAAAACTACAGATCAGAACTTCCTGCAAAAGCTACAGATCAGAGTAAATTCTGTTTTTACAAAGTGTTTTTTATTGAGAACATTTACAGTAAAATGCAGTTTACAGGAAATTATCTCATACAATACACAAAGCTGTCCATATTACAGTCCTTAAAACACAAAAAAGTGTTAGTATGGCGCAAGGCCTTAAAGCCCAACTATATTCTTCACGGTGACAAGGAGTGGATGACGTCACAAACATAAAAAATTGAATAATTGGTGTCCATTGTAGTGTCAGGAGCGTCTAATCCAAACTATAATTTCAGGATAACATTTGACTATGTGAACGAGTTTCATTTTAATTATATCTTTGTGGGATTATCTTATTGCAGTTGGAGGGGAGGGTTTTCAGACAATAGTATGGAGAGACTCAGGTAAAAGGTCTGTTTCTTTATTTCATGTTAGGCCCATATGTTGCAGTCCCTTCCTGACAGCTCCATCAGTATCCACTCACAACATACCTCATGTGGATATTTTGCAAATGTTGTTTGTGTTCCACATTACTGGATACCTGGGTCCATGTGCACTGTCTGTTTCTACCTCATGAGTACACATACTGAAATCCCACATTAGTATGTAAAATGATGCATTCTGTAGGGTTTCTGTCTGGTGTTGTGGCAATCTGTTTGCAATATCCTGAGGCAATGATCTCTCAGTGATGAGACACTAAACTGAGGATCAAAAACCGCTGCAGAGTTATACCATCACCTGAGTGTACAACCTTCTCCCTAATTTACAAAGCGTAACTGGAGCAGGCCTGGAAATGTGTGCCAGCAGCAATTATCTGTGGCTAAATGCAGAAAGATTTTCTGTATTCTTGCACCTGACCGTCTAGAGACAATTTGCTGGTTTAATTGCACAGTCTACAATTGCCTTCATGCAATGGCTGGGGCGGATTTCCATTAGGGCTCTGGGGCTGTGCCCCCCAGAACTGATTTCCTTCACAATCCTGTACAAATATTAAATAGGTTTATTTATTTAGAAATACGATCGTATCTCTAAACAAATCAATGTATTTAAGTCTGGGCTGTGTGTCCCAGGCTGCCTGACCCACTTCGCTCCGAAGCAGGAGACGGAAGCCAGGCAGTAAATCAACTTTCTGAATTGTGATGCATGACGCAGGGCTTACTGTTCCAAAGCCCTTCATAAGGAATCATTGCCATTGTAGTCTTTGGCAATAATCTCTATAGGCCAGTGATGCTGTCAGCGCCATGGTTTGGGGCATTGGAGTCTCCGTCGCAGTGAGAGAGCAGCCGTCTGTCATTCACAGGCATAGATCCCACCCTTTCCCATTCGGAGTGGATGCAAGCATGTTTTGGTGCCTTGTCCTGGGAGAATGCTAATCTTCTGTTATGTATATTGTGTTGAGACCCCTCGCCATTCTAACCTCCCCTACTGTGACACCTCAGACCCCCCTGGCTGCTCGTTGCTGTCTCTGTCAGAAGTGGAGCTTCAGCATTTGTTTCCCCATGAAATAGATGCAAAAGCCGAGCAGGCCATGGTTCTTGTTCCCTTGTGAAGTTGATCCAAATATCCGAGTCAAGGGCAAAGTGACAGAAATGTATTTAAAATAGTAATCTGCTGTTTGACATTAAAACTGGCCGATCGTCATGCCCTTAACAACATTAATGCCAAAAACATGGATTTATTTATGAACAATGAGTGTTAAAAACATTAAGGCAATGAATGTCAGTGATTTAGTTCCTCTCTTGTTTCAAGGTTTACTTAATCTTGCCTTCCTCGAGAGTTAGCTATTCAATCATGTCGTGGTTCTTTCTGTATTTTGTTCCGTGCATAATTTTAGTTGTGCAGGTGTTTATGAGGGGCTTTGATTGAGAGGTCTGACGCTGAGAATTAAGCCAAAGCAAAGTGCCTGGCAGTGGGTTGACCTTTCTGCAGAGCATAAAGAACAATGGTTATGTATTCCAATTGTAATTGCATTTTTGTGAAAATGTGTGTGAAGGGGGTGCACGGATGGAAAATATTTATAGGGCAAAAGTAAATATATTGCTTAAATATGAGTGAGTGCAGTATATGTTTACGTGGTGCAGTGAGGGAGATGCAAGGAAGTGCATTCTGGGAAGAGTGAAAAGAGGATGCTGAAGAGGAAAAAGAGGTGGTTGAAGATGTGCAGACCTTTTTAAAAAAAAAAGTCTTTTGGAGGAGGATCCAACCTGGATCCCACATTTGTCCATTAAGCTTGCCCTCGCCACTCAATACATAAAAGTCATACCAAACTTTTACGCCTCACCAGTTTCAAATGTCACCAGCCACCGCTGTGCAACTGCACTTTTTCTTTAATAGTTTTTTTCTCTACAGGGTGGAAATTTTGGGGTTTCACCCTTCTACTCCCAACCTTAAAAGTTATTTATTCCTGTCCTTGTCAGAGGTAAATCTATGACCTTTTTCAGTGTGGGAAACAGTTTGATAAGGATGAGCCCATTCAAACTCTTGTCTGTTTTTCGAGTTCACAAACTTTCAAGGCTTCTCACAAAATTAAAAAAAAACTTTCTATTCTGTGCCAACCAAAAATTGATTAGAACATGAAGGGGAGGTGGGTGGTAATAGGCAAACGCCTCCCCGTTGATAATTTCGGCTTCACTCCATTCGGTCACCAATTGGAAAAAGATTTGTCCCAAGCAACAATCAATCAGGTTGACTGATTGTTGCTTGGGGCAATTCTTTTTCTCATTTTGTCAGGTGATACGTAAATATTGTCATATAAGTAGTGTCACAACAGCCCTGTATGTGATTGGCTGCTGTAAGGTGCTAGACTGCACCTAGTCTTCAATACTTGCATTTTCTCAAAGTTATACTGCTTGAAGTAGATTCTGTGCATTTACCACCATGATAGACATCTTCATTGCCATAACATGTAGAACAATAATGTATGCTCTAATAACAATATGCTAACCAAAGGAACCTGGTACGTGACTTATACAAAGGGTTAGTGCCAGGCTAATGCATTCACTCTAGGGATCTTTGTTTGACTTCAATGTCACAAGTTGGAATCCTATTGGATCCACTCAGCCTTCCATCATTCCAAGGTTAATAATATGAATACCATTGAGTTGGGTAACTATAAACACCTGTTATTTCAGAGCCAAGAAACTTAAGGCTTGGTGAGCATGTGCTTTACAAATACACGTTATGTTATGAAGACAAAGTAACATAAAATCTATTGCAGTATATGTGTATTGGAACAGACACATGCTAATTTCAATTTACTTAGTTTAAAGACTTTCATTGTTGTAGCCAATTCTGGTAAAATCATTGCAGCCCCCTTCCCCATAACTGCTTTGCATCATTACACTCCATCAAGCATACATATTGCTGCAATCACACTGAGTTGCATTCTTAACAATTAAACAAGCCTCACCTGATTTCCTGTGATGCCTGCCTCTCCAGAAGCACCCGGAGATCCGCGGTCGCCCTGCAAGCAGAACAGACGAATGAGCTTTAGGGTTAAAGTCCTGTAACAATGAAATGCTGTGGCCAGCCTATGCATCAAATAAAAGTGTATTTATAAATTTAAAAAAAGAGTACCTCCTCTCCATTCACACCATCAACACCATTTTGACCTTCTTCGCCCTGTAGGGATGGTGAAAAACAGTCATTATTATTTCTGTATGTGCTGCAGGATGGACGTAAGATTTAGAACCTGCTTAAGATTTTAATGAAAATGGAAACTCTACTGATCTGTAGAGGAAGCTCTAAATCTGCTAAAGAATCTACTGGTGGAATTTCCTCAGCTATACCTTCAGTAGAGGACATTGAGCTAAAAGACTGCTCTCTGGCCCTTTTTCTCCCCTCCAAAATTAAAGGCACTGAGGTTAATCCTCTTTCTTATGTCATTGTGCATAACTTGTGTAGTTAGTATGTTGTTGTGTTTCAAGTTAGCAAATGGATGTTTTGCTATGTAGCAACAGGGTAAAGTACTTGCAAGCAAGGATCTGGCTTCCCGCCCCCCAGAGGAGAGGTCTAACCGGTGGTATATTTTTCAGATATATCTGCTATGGGCTTCAGAGTATTGCATTAGCTTCCATGGCATGCAAAGTACAAACAGACTACCTCTTCTGTGAATTAATTTGGCAGACCGTACTTCAAATAATGAAGTAGACCTTTCAGTTACTAAAATAGAGGCTATATCTCCCACTGATTGACAGGAGCAGTCGTAATGCCAGAGTCAACATAAACATATTGCAATGCTGCTCCAAAATGTGCTATGGTATGGAACTACAACTAATATTTTCAAAGTTAAAACAGCTATTTAAGTGCTGTCATTATTGGTCCTCTAACACAAACCCTCTCATAAATAGGTTTAAGGCAAAGTAACTACTCGTGCTGCATGCAATGTCTCATCTCTTGTCCATTATAGGGGCAACCTTCTTGTTAAAGTTTCAGAGATTCTAGAGTTTTTGTGGTTTTTGGTTTTAGTTCTCTTATAATACCTCATAAAGAAGAAAATGTTGACAAAATATTAAAAGATCAAAGGACTACTTATAATAATACGGAGCTCTTATAGGATGTAGTGACATGGTGATTCTCCAACAATATATATATATATATATATATATATATATATATATATACGTATACACACACAATGGTTAGAAGGCTGACTGAAAGATGAAAAGTAGACGTCAAGATAGCTCAAATATTTTACAAAAACAAGTCATTACCGGTTCTCCTCTGAAGCCTCGAACACCCTAAAAGAAATAAAAATATACTGTTACTGTACATTCATTAAGGGTTCACAATGAAATAGAATTAATTTATTAATTTCTAGCAAAACATGGTGGGATAGCTCTATATGAAGATACCAGCAATATTCACAGGAAATATTCAGATTTGGGATTTCCCAAGAGTCAAAGCATGTTTTGCCTTAGCAACCTTGCCCTAGAGTACTTCCCATGGCATGCAGTGAACCACCAATACTCAAAAATTAGTTCTTATTTTCAGATTTGACGTGTCTACTTCTGAAGCCAAAATTACCTACAAAATCACCAACAAGAACAAAACTATGAGCAAATGATACCAAGAAAACTGTGTCAGTAATACAGGGCCTAACAGTGTATAGTAAGGAGGCACATTCTGGTATGTGTTTTTGCCATTGAACCCTGTGACTGTTTTTAACTATATGTATATCCAGAGGCCATTACACTCAACTGCAAGTGAGAGTTTTTCATCAGAAATATTTGGACAACACAGTGCAAATATCATACTCTGTGCAATTAAAAGTAACTTGCCTTTTGACCTCTGACACCGGCACATCCATCTTCACCTCGCGTGCCATTGAGGCCACGTTGCCCTCTCTCGCCCTATATAATAAAAGATGAAAATTACTACTACAGTATACAATTAAGTAAACAGTCAATAATCCCATTCGGCTCACAAATGTAGTTTCAATAATCAGATTTAACTGCCAGTATAATTTCTGCAGTTTGATAAAAGTTAATAATGGATTGACTTGGGATATATGTTTTTGCATGCATGGGGCTGGAGAGTCAGTTTCAGCTAACAATGCAGACATCCTATTTTACCTATTTTTTTAACAAAGTCATGAATGTCAAATATGATGGTTCTATGGTTACAATTTGTAAAACAATATTAATTTAAACAATATTTTATTGATTATATTCTATTACAAAGTTATATTTGTAAAAGAAAGAATATAATTATAAAAACAATATAAAGGAAAATAAAACAATGGTATAGTATAAAATAAATCACTATGGGTCTGATTACAATGTCGGTCGGAAAGCCTCAGTATGCAGCACTCTTAGAAAGACGAAACAACCAGGAGAAATAAAGAAATTTCTCTCATTACGCCTCCATCAGGAAGGCGTACAATTTTGACACATTCCCAGATTTACTACTCTTGGAAAATCTGGGAATGCAGCAAAAAGCATGAGTGGATGAGTAGGAACACCCACTCTTCACCCATGTAGCGCCTTACCGGAGCAATGTAACGGAAGGCAACCACTTGCGATACCTTGCGTTTCTCCAGATCTACCAAGCCATGCCACAAAGGTGGCTTTGTGTGGCTTGGTAAATATGACTTCAAGGATTGTGATGTCCATGCGTAACCTTGCGTGACACAAGGGCAAGGCAAAGGCAAAGGCTTGATAGATCTGGCCCATAGTCTGCAGATGTAGTGCATCATCTTTAATGCAGATGAGCAGACGCAGGACAGGAGAAAGATGTTGTGATCACCGCTAACAGTACAAGCCTAGCCCAGATCATAGGTTTGCATCTCGGATGGTCTTGTGGTGCTTCTAATTATATATTCGGATCTCACAATCAAAGACAGTTCTTCTTCTTTGCTGATCCAAAACTCTGGAAATCCATTACATTTTTGCCAGTTTTTGCAGGAAATCATCGCCTCATGGTGCATGGCTCCTGCTTAGAGTATGTATCAGTGTGCAACAGCCATCAAAACATTAAAACACTAATACAAACAAGACTCCGAAATCCTGTAATGACTTCCCGCTACATATCAGAGCCTCCTCCTCTCTTCTTGAATTATGTAAGAAGCTGAAAACCTGACCTTTGGAATATCCCCTACGCCCTTGGCTGGGCTAGTAGGCCCTCAACCCTGCTTGGCATAACATAACATAATCTACTATAATAGCATTAATGACTAGATGAGTGGCGATGACATGACGATAATTGCTCTTCTACTTAATGAAACCCTCACTGAAGGCTCAGCACACCTATCTCGGGTAGCAGGAAATTATCCCAATGACAATAATGCTCTATTTAATTAATTGTACTTGCAAAGCGTGCTCATTCTATTTTCTAGTGGTATATCTATATATGTAAAAACTTAAGAAATCCATCAGACAAAAATATAAGATTAGATATTTCTTAATGGATCTCCCTTGGAGATAAATCAAGTGCAGCATTATTAGAATATTCTTCTAAGTAAAGAAAAGTAAAACCTAGACGTAGATGGGAATTCCTTTGGCTTGTACATATACAGCCTCATGCATCAACCCAAAATCCAGTCGGTAAAATACCGATTCGGTAATAGCTCCCGGTATTAAGTAAAAAATACCCAATCCCAATGCATCAACCCAAAAGCAGAAATCGCTATTTAAGGAATCCTTAAATAGCGATTCTTTAAATAGGGATTCCTTAAATACCGATTCCTTAAATAGCGATTGCATTTAAGGAATCCCAAAGTGAGATTCCTTAAATGCAATGCATCAAAGTTAAAAAATTAGCGATTTCGCTAATAGGGGGAGCAAATTACCATGAAGATGAACTGCATGGTAATTTGCAAAAACTTTGAAAAATGCACTTTTGTGCATTTTTCAAAGTTTCATGTTGCGCACACACATGCCCTTAGAGCATGTGTGTGTGCAACATATGTGCACATATCATTTTCAGGAGTGCAACAGGGTGTCCTTTTGACACCCTGGCACCCTTGAAAGTGCTCCCGCTATTAGCGATTCGGTAATACCGAATCGCTAATACAGACTGGCTTTACATTCATTCCTATGGGCCTCCAAGCCCATAGGAATGAATGGGTAGGTATTCCTTATTACCGATTCGGTATTACCGATTCGGTAATAAGGAATATTAAGGAATCGCTATTTGAATAGCGATTCCTACATGCATAGCCTTTTGCTATTCCTTATTAGCGATTCCTTATTTTTCGCTAATAAGGAATCGCAAATGGCATTGTTGATGCATAGGCCCCATAATGTTTTCGAAGTATGTATCGTGCGCACTTGGGGGTGGGGAGATGGGGTTTTTTCTTGGTCTGATGTTCTGCAGACTATGGGGGAGGGTTTTATACAGTACCCAGAGATATTCTATTATGCATTTCAGTTGTGCTTTGCTTGCTGAGCTCTGCCCTTCTGGTACGATGAAAATTCAATAAAATCTGTTGTTAAAAAAAAAAAAAAGTAAAACCTGCTTTGAATTCACAGACGTTTAACAGAAACTACTTTCACAATTCAATATCTTTATGGGCACATGAGGACAATCCTAATGATAAAATAACAGAAACAAAAAGATTACTTACCTGTAAGAATAGGTTTGCAGCCTAAACTCTTCTAGATTCATTATTCTCACGCTAAAAAGATTAATTAACAAAGTAGGAAATGCTGAATGTGTCCAACATGTGTTTAAAAAAAGAAAATAAATTCATGTATTTCCACACATCACAATGGTGACAATGTCCAAACCTATAGTAATGGTTAAAAAAATATGAGTAATTAGAAGATTATTGAGTACTTACATTTCCTCCTTCTACGCCCGGATGGCCTGGAGAACCTTTGGGACCAATTTTGCCCTGTAAAGTAGAAACAATATAGGTTTGTTAATTGTTAAGATTTACATTGTTTTTGATCAGCAGTGGTCACTCCAGAGATGTAGGATGGAAGACCGCAGGCTGTAATATAAATTGACACGCCTAACTAGAATCACAATTGTACCTCAAAGGTGATGAGGTCTATTGATATAACCTCAAATGTTTCCTTTTCTATACCAGGATAGTGCTCACCCAAGATCCTTGTCTAAGGCTAGTGGCATTGATAACAACAGCTGAACTAATGGCCCCAACATAGTGCCAAATAGTAACTCTCTTTGATTGGCTAAGGCACATGTCAAGAAATCACTCTAGCTTTAAGTGAGTGTAATGCCTGTCTATTCAAGTAATACTCGAAGAACTTTTCCCCAAAAATGTTAACAGTTACTGTGTGTGTATCCAATAGATTTTGGGCAAACTATTAATCCTGAAATCTAGAAAATAGTGGGCTACTCACAAACAACATAACAACATGCTTCCTCAACATTATCAACATAATCCCTTTTCCATTTTTACTGAACGTTCACCGATACCAGATTATCCATGTTTTATTTTAACTGTGGCCAAGGAGGTGAAAGCATAAAAGGGAAAGAAGGATTCAGGCAGGGGCAGGGAACATTATTAAACGTTAGCAATGTAAATACAGGCATTGAGTTAATCTCTTACTAGAGTCCTGGTCAAAAGCCCAAAAGCAGGTGTGTCCGACTTTGGTAAACGTGGGCTGGATCTAGACAAGTTCTCATTTAAACAAATTACATATTCAGAAACTAAAATGTACTGACATTAGGGTTGCCACCTTTCTCAGGGAAAAATACTGCCAATTTGCTCATGTTTTGGGGGTTCTGTAAAGCCAAGAAGTAGGTACTTGAATAAGACTTTGGGTAAGATAATCTTAAATACTTATGTTATCCATCAATATGCTGTAATCATCAAAGTCTAAATTATAAATCATCAACAAGCAGCCTGTGTGGCTAAGTTTGGTAAGGGAAAGAGTGGAAGCCACTATGAATTGCTGAAAAGTACAGCAGATTTAGAATGTTATCTTATCTATATTGCTAATCCTTAGAATAGATTCCTTTTAACATGTTTTCGTTTTAAGACCATTCATTTTTTATTAGCACTTCCTATACAAGGCTTGTGCTTTACAGAATTACCTAAATGTCCCTGCAACAATGTCTCAGAACAGAGTACGCCACATTTTATGGTATTTTGCTCACTTTACAGCACCCTGCGGAAAAAGATTTTAGTACTCATTCTCAGGGATGCACATATTAGGCAATATAAGCTAGCTTTATTGTTTTACAGCAATTGAACTCATCAAAGCTATGACAGGCCCTCTGAACTTTATCTCTATCTGTTAGGAAGAATTATGGAACTGCACTGTCCTTAATCTAGTTAAATTATTGTCTAAATCTTGTTACTGGATGTTTTAGATGATATATATTTATTAACTGTCAAATTTGATATTGTATTGTTTCTTAAACTGTGTTTTATGACTTGTTTTTTTTAAGTTGAATAAAGCTAATTTTGACTTTGGCTGTAATAATTGTTTGCGGCCAGTATCTCCAGGTATCCTGCTTCTCATAAATATGAAACTCTGATTCCCAGTCCACTTTCTTTTAAGCAGAATTTATTCCCACTATTTTCAGCAGTTGTTCTAATCTTTGGTATTCTAAAAAAATGAGGTGGGGTGGTTTCATTTCATTAATGATGGAAGGTTAGAGGTGCAACCTGCTCAGCGTCTGTGGTAGGAAATGTGATCCTCAAACGTTTGGCAAATAGCAGTCATCTTCCAGACAACCTGTCAATCTGCAGTGGGCTTCACACACTACGGGGCATATTTACAAGGGCTTATCGCCACAGGAACGTCACTTTTTATGATGTTCTGTGGCGATAAGCACTTTGTCTTATTCTCAAGGCGGCTTTAAGCCACTTAACGTAGCTTAACACCGGCTTGTGAATAAAGTCCCCTTTCACAAAGCACTTAGCGTGAAGGGGCGTGCAATGGGTGTTGTGGTGGGCGTTCTGCTGCAACCGCCATTGATTTTGATGTTCCTCCGTATTCACAAGGGTGGCATAAATATGGGCCAGCGCCAAAATGAAGACCAAGAAAAACCTGGTCTTAACATGGTGAAATGAGGAGAAATTATTAATTTCTCCCTGTTTTTGCTGTTTCTATGTGTGCTGCGTTGCGCAACAGACATAGAAACAGCAAAACCATGAATGATTGTTTGTTGGACATCATCCTGCGCATAAACATTTGTTAAAAAAATTACGATTTACACCTTCTATGTATGCTGCACAATGCAGCACATATAGGAGTTACAAATTGCCATTAGTGATTGTTTATGTGCAGGACACCTTCCTGCACATAAAACAATCCTTCTCTCAATGCAGGCACCCATGCACTATAGTGCAAGTGTACATGCGTTGGCGCTAGGCAGCTGAATTTAGCGCCAGCACTAGGGAAAACACAGGGGTGTGCCGTATCATGGTAAATACGAAGCATCACTGCGTTTTCAGAATGGCAGAGTGTGGTCTTAGCAATTTCTGCTTAACACCACGCTTCGTCATTTTCTTGTAAATATGCCTCTACATCTGTGGCAGAAATGGTACACTTGGGGGAGGAGCCTAGCGCTTGACCAAGATGGCTGCGTGAGCTTTGAGCTCCCGAGACCCTCGCGCCCTCCGTCGACTATCCTGTCTTTAATCCTGTTTATATGCATGGCATCGTGCAGATGACTCGTTATGGAGGCGATTGATGCTGCCCGAGGTCGGATCGCCCATCGGGAACCGGAGTTATGCATGGCGGAAGATTGAGGCCTATCTCCGAGGGATGCCAGGGCCTACCGTTGGCAGGATGCCCGACCTCTAATTGAACAACAGCGGCCAGGCGAGGTGTGAACTGTCGGACGGAGGTCCCTGTCCTTTCACTTTCACTTTCACTTTCTCGCCCTTTGTCTGCCCTGGCCCGGGAGTGCTTTCGGCTGCTTTATTATCCTCTGGACGCTCTGCGCCCTACTCTGGCGGCCTATTGCAGAACTGATCTCTCCTGATCCCTCTTACCGAGAGAGGGCCGTCCTTTTTGTACCGGCCTGCTTGGTGCCAGACATGTCGGGTAAAGCGGAGGTGGATCGGCTGAAACCCAAGGCTACCAGGCGGGGAGCCTATACTCAAGCCAATAATATGGACCGCTATGCCCAGCAGAAGGGGTCGCCGGGTGGATCGAGCCAGTCGCCGGATGTACAGAAGACTGCCTCACCCTTGGCCCCGGAGCTCTCGTTGCAGGATGTCATGGGCGCGCTCGAAGGGATGCAGACTTCGATTGGGAGACAGTTTGATGCCCTGGCGCACAAAGTGGATACCATCTTGGTGGACGTTAACCTGATCCGCGCGGATTTGGGCAAAACTAATGAACAAGTTAAAACCCTGGATCTCAAGACCACGGGCCTCGCTGATGATGTCTCGGAACTACAGACTGAGGTTCGTAAGCTGCGGGCCGAGAGTGATCTCTCCGCCCGTAGGCTCGAGGACATTGAGAGCCGGGCCAGGCGCAACAACGTGCGCGTTATCGGGGTCCCGGAGTCCTCGGACGAGATTTCTGTAGACCTGCTCGTGGAGGACTTGGTGCTTAACCATCTGAAGCCTAAGGGTCTTGGGAAGTTTTTCGCAGTGGAGCGAGCGCATAGAGTGCCGGGTGGGAGGCCCAAGGTGGGAGCTCCACCGAGACCGATTGTCGCCCGGCTCTTTCACTTCCGAGATCGGGACGCTATCCTGCAAGCATCGCGGGTGACGGGCCCGGTCCCTTTTCAGAACGCGTCGGTGAGTTTCTATCCTGACTTCACCCAGCTGGTGCAGAGGCAAAGGCAGGGTTTCCTGGGGGTGAAGAGACGGCTTCGGGAGAGGGACCTGAAGTATGCCATGCTCTTCCCTGCCAGATTACGTGTGGTGTACGAAGACCGGACTTTCTTCTTTGAGTCGCCTGCTATGGCCGATGAATGGCTGGACGCTTTGCCCCGACGACGGACTGGCGAGGACACTGCCGCAGACTGGGACAGTGGCCGGGATGGGCAAGGTTGATGCCTTTGGAGCCGGACTGACTCGATTTGGTTCTAGATAATGACTTGAACTGATTGCAGTAAATGCGGAGGGTTGCGGGAGGACGATGGGAGCTCTTTCCTCCCTTAGGGTACTTTTTGTAGATTTTGGTTTTGGTAGGGCGACAGGCACAGTTGGGGGGGCTTTGTAAGCTGCAGCAGGGGTGCAGGGTGGGGGGGATAGTTGGGATTTTGGGTTTGTTGTTGGGGGGTTTGTTTCTGCAAGGCGTAGTGATCATTGTCAGGATGGTTCCATGGTGGCTCTTCGGGTGTGGGGTGGGCCTCTCTGTGTGTGGGGATGGGGGGTAGGGGTTTAAGTGTTCTTAGCTGGAATGTTATTGGTTTGGGGGATCGCATTAAGCGGGGATAGTCTTGCAGTACTTGAAACGGTCATTGCCGGATGTTGCCCTACTGCAGGAGACGCACCTTATAGGTAACACGTGCTATGCTCTTAATAGGAAAGGTTACAAATTCATAGCTCACTCAGGATTCTCCTCCGGCTCCAGGGGTGTGGGCATCCTAGTTAGAGCCACGCTACCATTTGAGGTGAACTCCACCATTGTTGATGATAGGGGGAGGTTTGTGGCGGTGGCGGGGAGGTGGGAAGGAAGAACTTTGGTTTTAGTTTCGGTCTATGTCCCTCCTGCCCTGCAGGCCTCCTCGTTTACAGATCTGGGTAGGGCCTTGTTGGACCTCCCGGAGGGTATGCTAGTGGTGGGGGGTGATTTCAATGCTGTCGGCTCTGGGCTGCTGGATAGGTGCCCGCCCAGAGACACTGGGGGGGCTCAGAAGTGGCTTCCAGACTTTCTAGACACACTCGGCCTGGTAGACTGCTGGAGGCTCCGGCACCCCACACAGAGCCAATACACCTTCCACTCCGGGGCGCATGGTAGCCTCTCTAGGATTGATTACCTGCTCACTCTGGCTGCGCACGCCTCATTGGTATCTGAGGCCAGGCATATGGCGCGGGGCATATCGGATCATTCGCCAGTGTGGGTCCGGCTGGACGTCGGCCGCGAGGGAGGGGGCAGGGTTGCTCCTATTAACCCCTGGTACTTTCGTGACCCCAAGATGCGCAGTGCGCTGTTGAAGACAGTTGATAACTTTTTTACGGACAACCAGGGGTCCGTTGACTCGGCCGTGTCGTTGTGGGAAGCATTTAAGACCGTGCTGAGAGGAGAGGCCCTCTCCTTGGTAGTGGCAGCCAAGCGGCGGAGAGATGGCGAGGTTATGCAGGTTGAGGAGGAGATCGCGGCTTTAGAGGGGGCACTAGAAGGGGAGGTTACAGAGGCCTCACTGCATGAACTGAGCTTGAAGCAAGCCGACTATAAGGACCTGGTGACGAATGCCGCCAAGACCCTTAGTAGGGAACAGCAGGGCCGCTTGTATGATGTTGGTGACAAGGCCGGGAAACTCCTAGCTTGGCTGGACAAAAAAGAACGGGTTAATAGAGTGGTGCCGGAGCTGACGGGAGAGGGGGGAGAGGTGGTTGTAGACCCTGAGAGGATAGTACAGTGCTTCTCGGATTATTTCCGTATGGTTTATGCCTCAGTTTCGGATAGGCCGCCCGAGGATTCGCTAGACCTCCTGCGTGATATTGCTTTGCCCTGTCTTTCTGACGTAGATAGAGATGATCTTGATGGAGATATAACGGTCGATGAGGTGGCGGGTGCTATCCGCGCGCTGAACTCGGGCAAGGCCTCGGGCCCTAATGGTTTGCCGATTGACCTGTATAAGCTGTTTCCGGATAAGGTTGCCCCTCACCTGCGCGCCATGTTTGTGGAGGCGCGGGGGAGTGGGACCCTCCCGTTGGATCAGCGACTGGCGACGATTGTTGTGATACACAAGGATGGTAAACCCCGAGATAAGTGTGCCTCCTATCGGCCTATATCTCTCCTTAATGCTGAGCCGAAGATTCTGGCTAAAATTCTGGCGGGCCGCTTGGTCAGGGTGCTTGGAGACTTGATTCACCCGGATCAATCCGGTTTGATTCCGCACCGTAACACTGCGCTAAACCTTCGGCGCCTTCATGGTGTGATTGCCAGGGTGAGCACGCTGCGAGAACCAGCCATTGTGGCGTCTCTTGATGCCACGATGGCCTTTGATACGGTGGAATGGGCATATTTGTGGGCTGTGCTTGCCAAGTTCGGCTTTGGCCCTGGTTTTGTGAGCTGGGTGAGGTTGCTGTATGAGGGCCCCCTTGCGAGTGTTGTGGTGAATGGGCGGGCGTCGACTCCGTTTCAGCTTGGGAGGGGCACTCGGCAGGGTTGCCCCCTGTCGCCTTTGTTGTTCGCCCTCGCCCTCGTGCCGCTGGCAGCGTGGATACGCTGGCACCCGGATATACGTGGACTTAGATGGTCTCCCGAGCACGAGGACCGCATTTCGCTATATGCCGATGACATCCTGTTATATCTCGCCTCGCCCAAGAACTCGCTTATAGTGGTCTGTGACGTTCTGACGTCTTTTGGTAGGAACTCGGGTCTCGTCATCAACTGGAGTAAATCGTATCTATATGTTCTGAGTGGCGAGGTTCCACCTGTCCCGCGAACTTGCTCGATCCAGATCGCTCAGCAGGGCTTCGTGTACCTGGGGATTTTTATCTCCACGGATTCCACTTTGCGATATGAGAGGAACCTGCTCCCCCCCTTGGCGCGTCTGCGGCGGGATGTTGAGGGCTGGCGAAGATTGCCGCTCTCCCTCGTTGGGCGAGCCGCCTTGTTCAAAATGATGTCTCTTCCCCGGTTCCTCTACGCATTGCAGAATACTCTAGATTGGGTACCGGCCAGTTACTTTCGGGAGGTTGAAAGCCTCCAACGATCGTTGTTGTGGGATGGGCGGCCGCGAATAGCGATTGCTAAGTTGACGCTTCCATGGTACGACGGGGGTATTGCGCTTCCCGACATTCGACGCTATTATTGGGCCACCCAGTTGAGCGCGATTAATCATGGATTCTATGGCCCGGCCCTCAGCCCCGGTTACGCCATGGACAGATGGTTGTTGCGCGGCGGTAATTATCATAGAGCGTTGTACTCGCGGTCCCTGGACTCGTCCCTCACGGGGCCCACTGGGGTGGCGGTGCGTGTGTGGAAGTTGGCGACTGACTCGCTGGGCTGGAAGGATAGGCTCACCCTTGCTACCCCGTTGTTTGAATCTGAAAAATTGGGTCGGCTTTGGCATACGAAAGGTTTTGATAAATGGGACTTGATCGGTATTTCCAGGGTTGGAGATGTGCTGATTAAGGGGAGGGTGAAGTCCTTTGAAGAGTTGCAGAAGGAGTATGAGTTGGGGCCAACCGAATTCTTTCGCTACGCTCAGGTGCGTCATGCCCTGCGGTCAGTCCTCGTAGAGGGTGAGAAGGTGCCTGAGTCCTCTCCTTTGGAGGACCGGATCCTCGATGGTCATATGCCAGAGAGCACGATCTCTCTCATCTACAAGAAATTGATAAATGTTCGGGCGGATATGCTGTTGGGGCTGCGGGACCAGTGGACTAGGGACGGACTCGAGCTGGATGACGAGGATTGGCAGTCTGCTGTTTCCTCTCCTAAGGAGGTCGCGATCCCATCACGTCTGAGGCAGGTGCAGCTCAAAATACTCCATCGAGTTTATGTGACGGGGCCAAGGCTGGTTCATATGGGATTCTCTGAGGAAGGCTTATGTAGGAGGGGCTGTGGTATGGTGGGTACTTTCCTGCATATCATTTGGGAATGTGGTGTCATCATGGACTTTTGGAGGAGAGTCCATGCAGTGATGGGGGAGGTGACGGGCATTGTTATGCAGCCGGAGGCGCGGTGTTGTCTCCTGAATGTTTGGGGGCCCACTGATCACGATGAGGCGCAGACCCAGTGGGTGACTCTGGGTAACATGGTGGCTAAGAGAGACATCGCGCGCTTGTGGGGCTCCGTGGGGCCCCCCACATTGACTGCGTGGAGGAAAATATGGACTGGAGTATGCTCAGGGAAAAGACAGTATATTGCACTAGAGGGCGCCCTCGGAAGTGGCATGCCATCTGGGGGCGGTGGAACCAATACAGAGGGGGCATATGTCTTGCCCCTGATCTGGATCCCCCCGAGGAACAGCTTTCTCCTTAACATTCGTTCCAGCTCTGTATATATATGTGCCTGTTAGTTGACTTCTTGGGCCTCTGCTTTCCCCCTTTTTCCTCTTATCATAGTACTGTGACTGTTAGACGACGGGGGTCCGGTCTCCCCTGAGGGGCAATCACCATGGGCACTCAGTGTTTCCGCCTTGCTGGGGTTTGTTGTGTGTTTGTGTTTATTTAAAAATGAAACCTTTTCGCTGCCCCTTTACTGCACTGTGGACGCTTCTTTGATCTGCTCTCCTATAGCTGCCGAACCTCCGGGTTGTCGGCTGAATAGCTGTGTCCATGTTTTTGAAGAAATAAAGGTTTTTATAAAAAAAAAAAAAGAAAAAAAAAAAAAGAAATGGTACACTTTTAGAGAGGTAGGCAGAGAGTCACTAATTGTCATGATTTTTCTAATTTATCAGCTGAGAATGGTGTTTTCATCATGGGTGGAAGTTAAGACTGAATCCTTGGGTTTTTCAGTTGATAGTAAGTTGGATCTAGCTTACCTGGACCAACTATTTGTTTCAAAGTCCAACAATCTATTAATGAAGTTTGTCCTCATTTGCCAGGTCAGTCTGCTTGAGGTATTGATGCTCTGGCAACTCTGCGCCCAAGGAGTTGTTATTTACATTTCCTTGATTACTAAAGTGCTAATTAAGTTCCCTAAGGCCTGGATTGGCATCAATTAAGTGTCTGGATAGGAAGAGGAAGGCTCTTCTCCTGTTAGGATGGCATCTTTTTCAAAAGTAGCTGCATAATCTACTAAGACATCATGACCTGCACTCTTGCCTTTTTGGCAGACAATCTCACCCTGGTCAGTGGCTCTTGGCAAACCTACTGCCAGACATCATTAGAATTGAGACAAAGAAGAGCAAAAGAATAAAAGTAAGGCAATAGGCTTTCTCCATCTATGCACCCAGGATCTGGAAGAAAATCTACATATCCATCAGGACATCCTCATATCGGCTCCATTTAGCAAAGAGCTGAAGACACACCTCTTTAAAGACCAATACATTGTGATGCAATAGCAGTTCGTTCAGCCACCATAGGCATTCTACAGTGGTAGCTTGGGATAGTCCTCAGTTCAAGCAGACAATTATATGCCTATTTACATCACTGAGCCACTTAAGCATGTTCGATTGTTTTTGGGATTGTGTTCTTTTGGAGCTGTCAGTGTGTCTTTGCTCTCAAGAAAAGGGATTGAATTACCTTCAGTTTAATTTCGTAGGATTAAAGGATGGTTCTTTCAAACTATTTGAAGTCTTGCACTCTTTCAGTGAAAGTCATACTCGGACATACCTGGGGTAGTCTTTCTATATAATCCATATCTCTATTGACTTCAGTGGTCCTTAGGTGGGGGCCATATTTTTTTTAATTGAAGCTGCTTTTGGGTTTATCCTAGATCAAAGCCCCTGAAGAGGTATAGTTATATAAGTTAGATGTTCTTTGTGCACCGAGATTTTATCCAGCTTAACAATGTATTTTTTGGCATGTTCTGAAAGTTTTCCTGCAAAAAGGAAAAACTACCTTGGATACTTAGAAGGTTGAGCTTAGCACCTTCTGCTCCAAGATGGCCACCATCGCCTATCGTGTGACTCGAAGGCTAAGAACAGAGTTTAAAACTAGATACACTTAAGAACATTCTGATGCATACATCTAGGATGAAGGTCCTGCTTTTTAACCCAATGGATCCAACCACTTTCTCTTTGAATTAGCCAACATCCATGGTCCTCACGACACCTCTCCAGTAACACCTGGGGGTGAGGTTTCACTCTGAGTTATCTTTTGAACCACAAAAGTAAATGATGCCTGTGAGCCTGTTGTGCCCTGCTTAAGCATACTAGACATTATACACTTGTGATCACAAGCCAAATAGGTTTACCCTATTCTTATATGTGACAATCTACGACAGGACTATTGCACTCAGTCTACATGGACAAAACATTTGCAAATTACAAATGAATCAGAATTAGAAATCACGGTTCATCTTCAAGCTGCACTGTTAGCATCACATCACTCCAACACTGAAGGCTCCGCATTGGCTCTTGATAAGTGCAATATTGAACTTCAAATCTTGTTGCTTGGTCTGCAGATCTCTTAAGTGAAGGACTGATATCCTCCTAAAGACCGCTGGCAAAACCAGCTGACATGATTTAGAGGTGTGTGTACTTGATTCTCATCACCATCGATGTGGCCAAAGAGATTGATGGGCGTTCCTTCCAAAACCTAGACTGTTCCATCAGGAATTATCCTCTACTTACTCACAGACCTAAAGATATTCTGCAGAAGGTTCATAACACACATGTTACTAATGGCCCATGGCCAGGAGTACCTTGCAGAAGGAACTCATGGAGAGCTCTTGTAATTGATGTCATTCAGAAAGTCACTTCATGCAGGACCGTAGGCTACAGCCAATAACTACCTGCATTGGGAAACAGCCTTTACAATGTGGGTTGAGCAACGTGCGCTGTTTCCCTGCGAGCATAGCCACGCTTTCCTGAACCATGCATCTGCATTAACCACGCATAAGCGTGGTTAAGGCACATATCGGTCTAATGTCCAGATGGGCGGGGAGAGGAAGAGAAAGCATCAGAACAGGAAGCTCCAAATGTGGACAGGTAAGTGCGGCTGGGGCCGGGTTTGGGGGGAGGGTCGTTTTAGGGGTGGGGTCAGTTTTAGGGCTCAGGGTGGGGGGGCGAGATTTGTTTCTGGAAGGGGTCAGGGCAGGGGGAGGGTCGGCATAGTTTTAAGGAGTGGAGTCAGGTTGGAGGTGGTTTTTAGGGGTGGGTGTCGGTTTTAGAGTGCAGGGCGGGGGCTCTGGTAGTTTTTTTAAAGGGGGCAGGGTTTTAGGCCTCAGGGTGGGGAAAGGGGTAGGGGTAGTTTTAAGGGCAGTGTGGGGTTAAGCTTTAGTACTCAGGGCGGGGGACTGGGGTAGTTTTCGGTAGGGGGCAGGGTTTCAAGCCTCAGGGGCAGGGTGAGGGTAAGGGGTAATTTTAAGGGCAGGGTGGGGTAGGTTTTCTGCTTTAAGGTGGGGGGATAGGATTTTAGGGCTTAGGGAAGAGGGTTGTGGTGGTGGTGATCTTTACCACACATATTCCTTTACTACAAATCATGTGTTTACAACAAAATTGTGTGGCAAAGGCATGTGTGGTAAAGGCAAGTGTGGTTAAGATGCATTGTGTGATTGGGACCGCGTTTTAGAGGCACGCGCGGTTCAGCCATGCTTGCCTCTGTCATGCAACCACCTGTATTTACCCCTGATGTTTAGAAGAATTATCTAAATGCAAAGCAGTGCACGTTTATCACTTTCTCTCCCCAAAAAAGTCACTTTACATCTGCACAAGAACAAATTCAGCGTGAAAAGAAACTGTTTAGAATGAATTCAAGTAATTCCAATTGATTCCTACAGTGCTTACCTTATCTCCAGGAGCACCATGAGGTCCATAAACACCTTCTTGTCCAAGGCACTTACAGTTAACTTTGCAGCACTCTCGCTCCGCAACAGTGTCCTGCGATGCAACATATAAGAATTAAGCATGTTCTCAAAACTTTGTTTTCAAATAGATAATCCTATAAAATGTTTGTTAAGATTGAAAAATAAATGGAGAACCTACAACATCTCTCTGTAGGAGGCTTGGAAGGTTCTGCTGACCGATAACCAATTCATCCTTGTATCCAAACCCTCTTCCGAACTCCAGCTGCTGAATCTCTTTTAGGTCCTGCGTGCTCTCCAGGCCGACCATCAGAAGTGCCATGAGTCCTTCAAAGAAAACAATACGTCTAGTATTCATGGAGAACAAATTTAGAATCTAAATCCTCTCCCAATAATAGCTGCTGAAAAATTATTTGCTTTTTTTGTTCTGACTCCACCAATTCCTAGTGTCAATTCCTAGAACCAGAACTGTTAAAATGGGTGATAGAGCTTTCTCAGTGGTGGCCACCAAGCGATGGAATACTATTCCTTGTCAGCCGTGGTCAGAAAGCTGCTGAAACCTACCTTTTCAGTAGGTTAACAATGAGAAGTCAATGGGTCGTGCTTGACATTAGCGGTAAGAAGATTTGGGAATTGCTGCATATATATATATATATAAATATATATATATATATGTCAGTTTCCATTGTTCATAGTCTAGATACCCACGTTTTATTGTAACTAGTTTTGTTTTACTGGCTGGACTTCAACTCTTTCTGTCCAAGTGACACTTTTGATCTTAATTAAGCTGGTATGCCTACGTATTACAAGGGGAGGTGAAGTCTAAAAGGATTTACTCACATACAGGTTTCCCTGTTCGCAGATCTCCTCATGTGACAGAGGAGTCGGGGTTCCTTCGCTGGAATGCCTTGGAAGTGAGTCAACTCCCAGAAATGTACACTTTTGTGGGTATTCACAAACTCCTCTCCCAGGCATTCGCGGCCTGAGTTTTATTCCTCTCAAGAGAAGCAACAAATCCCTGTAGCCATACTGGAACCTTGCTTTTCGTATCAGAACTGTATAAAATGATGCACCTCAATGATGAACATTATGGAAGTATCGCAATGGACATTGGAGCCATGTACCCATAAGCTGGAGAAGTGGAAGGAGGGAATAACTGTGGGACATGGAGATGTGGGTGCACGCAGGGTCGACTCCACTTGGCTCGACGCAGGCACTGAAACGTTCCCCTATGTAGAGATGCCGGCAACCCCTCCCGGACTCGGGTGGCATGGGTTCTAAAACAAGTCTGGGATAGTTAACAGCTATGTTTCATCTGTTGAGGATGCACAGGGGGGAACTGCTACAGAAGATTATGGAATGCATAGGCAATGTAAACAGATGGGCAGCTACAGACCCCACTTATGTACAAGTTGTATATTGAAATGTGAAAACGCAATAAAAATATTCCCCACCCCCCAAAGAAAAACAAACAAACAGACGCAGCTGGGAGCTGTGCACTTTGTGTCGCAGAAGTACTCAGTGACTTATTAAGGGTGCGCACAGTTGGAGACCCTTCTGTCCATTACATTTGGGAAGATATTTTTGCAAAACAAAATATATGAAACTACATATAGTTTTAGAAACTTTTAACTATTTTCCAGTAACACACCGCATAATTATTCTGGCAAATGATATTGTGAACATATGTTGTCAGCCATCACATTTTTGCATTGTGCAAGGGGAAAATAATAAGCATTTTTCATTAGAAAAAGTCATCAACAAACATGGCAGGCACACTCTAACCCAAAATGAGGAACTGAACGGCCTTTTCTGCAGTAGCACCTTCAGATACAAGATATTAACTAGGCTTTGCCTTTCTATTTGTCGTTTGTGTGCCGGCTATGCCTAGACGGGATTCCCGTGCTCACCGTACCACACGATTCAAGCTTTAGCTCACTGAGGAGGCGTAAGGAGGCCGAAACAGGCTGCCTGCGTTCCCGTTCAGAGGCGACTTCACTTGGGCTGTTCCTATTGGAGAAAGGCCAAGGCTGATTTGCATACAGCTGGCTCCTGTCTCAGGTAGCATGGAGCGTAAAAAAGATGGACTGGGATGCAGCACCAGTGGCTAAGATTAATTCAAGCATTCCACCCATCACCTTTTTGTTTCCTGTTACTTGAAACAACTAATATGATTGCGTGCACACCTTTGTACATGGCCTATGGGTTTGGTACCTAACATAGTTTCATGTCAGATTTCAGGATATTCACAAAGCAAACATTTACATGCAGCTAGCCTAAGTGGGTCTTATTTACTTCGTGATTTTCATGAAATTGTGTCATGAATTTGGCCCTTCAGGACTGACGGTAGACACCCCGACCCCCGTATTATTTTTCCCAGAATATCCCAATGCATAAAATTTTACCTAGCGAATATTCTACCAGGCGGAAAGTTCTGCATGCATAAATATGACAAAGAGTCTTTTGCACACATGTAGTTTTTTGTTCACGGAGAAATGTCTTCTCGGGCACCATCATTAACCCCTTCCCAGTCCCATCCTGAAAAGACACTTGGGGGTCTATTAGGATGTAGGGCGGATCCGGTGGCGATCCGCCCTACATCCTTCCCCGCCCGCCATCCATTTCCCCCCACTATATTAGTATGGCGGGGGGACCGCGGCGGACGGGAAGACCGTCCGCCGCTTTTCCGACGGTCGACAAGTCGACAGGGCAGAAAAAGGTTTAATATGGTGGCGGTGTCTGCTAGACACCGCCATCCATATCAGGAAGCAGGCGGGAGGCAGCCTTTCCGTGGCAGCAGAACGGCATGCAGATTTTCAAGTTGGAGGCCCGTTGCGGGCCCCCAGGATGATGGGGAGGGGCACATGGGGGGTACCTATGGTACCCCCCTGCAAGTGCATGCACAACTTGGCAGGCACCGCACGGTGCCTGCCACGTTGTGCATGCATATGCACAATATGCATTTTTGGCATTGCGGCGGGTGATGCTGAAAGCACTGCCCGCCGCAATGTTAAAAATGCAAGATGCGCCCGCCATCCTAATCACCCCCACGGGACCGCCGCACTTATGGCGGGCGGTCCCTTTTTACGACAGTCTGCCCACCATCCTAATGATGCCCTTAGTATTGTCTCTGACACAAGCACATATGGCTGGCATATTTGCAAGACGTATGGATAAATCTACAAACCTACTAGCGTGTCGTCACACTTACGAAGTTGAGGCTCTTCTCCACTGCCTCAAAGCACATACCTTGTTTGCGGAGGGATTCAACAGTCTCTCTCAGTGTTTCCGGAGAATCATCAATGCCATCTGTGAATACCAGGAGAACCTGTGGAACAATATAAAACCTGTAAGACACACACAATGAAATCACTGCAACAAAGACCCCACTAAAGAGATTCCCATAAAGTGGAACTAAGCAAATAAGACAAGAGGTTCAAGTTCAGTGGTGCGGTCTGAGCATGACACGTCAATAAGTAATGGATGGACACTGGATGGACACTGACGAGATTAGAAGGGGAAATCTACTGAAATCATGGAAGTCGAGGGAATTGAGAGCGTAGTCTTCGATCAGTCAGAATTTAGAATGCATGGAAAGCTTTTTTGGTATTGGCCAGTAAATGTATCTCTCTGGGCCAGTGACTGTGCTTGCGAGTCTGATGACAACATCTTCTGGCAGAGTGGGGCCATTTGTAGGCTTCGACCTCAAAGACCTACAGACCACTTGTGAACTCATCGAACAGCGGTGTAGCTATAAAAAGGGGAGGTGGGAATGTATAATATACAGGGCCCAGTGCAGCAGATGTCACGTGAGGGATTTGTTGCTCTATGGCTATTCTGTCTTGAGATAACATAATTTGGATGTTCTACCACCAAGAGGCAGCTGGCTTGGAGGAAGATTAGTGGGTTTTCAAGTGGCTTTTTAAAGCCCAATGGCACCAAAGTCAATTCACCAAAATGCCAGTGGCAGCAGAACTGACAACACATAACATTTTATCATCTGATGACATCACATGGTTGATACCTTATTCCATTCTTGGTCCTGCAAAAGACTTCTATTTGCTGCTGAGGGACCAGGCAAGAACTTGAAAATACATAAAGTAAATAGGGGGTTAATTTGCCCGCTGAGGCCAAGGGGTAGCCACGGAACTGCCAGTTGTGCATGGCTTTCCAGTTGGGTAAGGTTGTCTTTTTTTTTTAATCACTCTTCAAGATGTTAACCAATAATCAGTGATTGCCCAGACACATAACTCTGTATTCTATATGTATAGGCTAAATTTGTGAAAAGCCCACACTTAACATAATAGTTCTGTTTGGTCAAAGGGCTCTATAAAAGTCATAATTCTCCTAGACTTGAAACCCCCAAGGTTATAACCTTTACTTCTCAGAGACCGTCTTTATGCAGGACACCTCCCAAGCCCTCCCCTGGGAACTCTTTTCCTCCAGTCCTCAGAAATTTAACTGCAATCACCACTTCCCAGAAGCGTCCTAAGGCCCACCCTTTCAAAAAACGCTTACTTATTTTTTAAGCTTATTATTGACTTCCATCAAATGCTCTGTCTTGAAGGTTCAGTTCATGTATTGACTATGTCCACCCTTCTTCCATCATGTAACCCTTTCACTTTAGAAGCTTTCTTTGTAAAGACCCTATGAGGTCTAGGTGTACTATTAAAATGCTAAAAAAAGGAATTTTGAAAAAGGGCAAGCCAGGGGGTAACTTCTGCTACCCTTTGTGAGTCCTAATTGCTCTTAATGCTCAGTGAGGTCAAAACAATTAAACTGGGCACAAGACGTTGGATGGTTGAGGATGTAAGCAAATGTTTGCGCGATAAAGTTTCATTTAATTTGGGTGTTTGAATAAAACCATCTACCCAAAGAAGGAGACTGTCTATTGAGAGGGAGCTACTTCTTCTCCAGTGTTCATGGTAAATTGATGCTCACCTTTTTGTTTACAGGCCCAGAGCTGATTTTCTTCCAAATGGACGTCAGGAACTCTTCATTCAGGTAGGTGTCCACTGTGGAATGCGCAGCCAAGAATTTGCGCAGGATCTCCTCGTTGTATTTCTCGAAGTCCGAATCAAACAAGGCGCTTCCTCCTGCCCCAGCTATGATGTACTTGAAGCGGATTGTGATGGGAGAGCCAGACGAGCAGCTGATGTTGCTCAGGATGGAGATGCGATGCATGATTCCAGGGAGGTACAGCTGCAACTTCTGTTGCATGCGCAGGGCGGACGCAGGCGTGGTCCGCCTAGAGAAGTCAACTCCAATAGTCACGTCAATGTTGCAATCTGCATGAGTGGATGGAAAGAAAGGGTGAAACAGACATCACATGATCAGAGGGGTTTCGGCTAGATTGTATGTAGACTTCATCAGCCATAGAGTGTCTCAATGAAATGGCTGCTGAACGCCCTCTAGAGGAAGGCGAGCCAATAAATTAACCGGGAGAGTCGAGCCAAGGGTCTGGCTCGGATCTTGGTGCCTATGCATGAGCCGAGCCCTGAAAATATTAGCAATGTAAATCATGCAACATACATCATGTAAAATATGATGGTCTCTTCAAAAATCAAAAAGTGTATTCCTTTAGCGTGTGGAAGCTTTGACGTTAAAAGGACACATTATAGCCCTGCACTGAGAAGTACTTATTAAAAGTGATAGTTTTGTACAACTGGTAGTCTGAACTCACATATTTGAAATGACTTTACTTTTGGTGAAATAAAATATTTTCCTAAGGTCACACATTTTAGGCGGGGAGGCCACAATTTATCCAGATTTTCCGATTTTACTTTGTAGAAGTTAGTCAGTAAATGGGTACCTATTTGTCTTTCCGTATGGGAAGGATTTGTTTTCACCTTTTAGCGCGTTTCTCCACAGTTGTTAAAATATCACCCCAACGATATTGGAGCGCTTTACCTGAGCTTTACCTGAGCACTAGTTTCCTTACATAGGGTCACATGCATTGTTTATAAGACTAGGGAGATTATGTGATTTGCCAGGAATCACAGGATGTTGAGTTGAAGCCGAGACTCAAACCTGATTCCCCAGTCTTCACAGGCGGCAGCTCTAACCATAACGCCACACCCTGGGTAGAGGGCGGCAGGCAGAAACCACACAAAAGCTCGGCTCGTTATGGACTTGAGGTGCCTCCAGGAACTCGAGCTGAGCCAGACCCAGGCTTCAGGCTCGAGCGTGGCTCGAGCTTTCAGTAGCTCACCGGCCTCTAACACCCTCACAGGCTGAAGCAACAGCAGGACTGATACACAAGACTTGTGCCTGTCTGGAAGGCGTTTGGCCTGGTCTCCTCTCATCTTCGACGGCTGGGCAATTCCTGCATCTCATAGAACGTATCTGCAGCCTCACTGCCATTGGCACCCTAGGAGACTGCCTTCTTTTGCCCTTTTCCACTCTATTCCAACCCCCACCATAATATGTAGTCCTTAAACAGTAGAAAGGGCCCTACCACTTGTGAGTACTTGCCTGGTACGTTACAGCCAAGCCACCATCTATTATTGCAGAATGGGAGAACATCTCACCAGGTTTGAAGAGAGTAGGTCTGCCTGGTGAAGCAAAGAGTCAGGGGGGCATATTAACAAGCGGCAGCGATAATTATCGCTGGCCGCTCTTAGCGAGAAAAATGTTATCGCTGGCTATCGCAGGAAATCATCGCCATGCTAGCGTTGCATTAACAACGCATAGGGCAATGGCGATAATTTCCCAGCGATATCAATGTTTTCCATGGAACATCGCTGGTTTTCCAGCGATGTTCCATGGAAAACGGCGATTACCTTGCTGATATGACCCTGTGGTCGTACCAGCAGAATCCACCCCCAAGGATAAGTATAGCTAAGTCTGCATTTTAGCAGATGTTCATTTTTGGAGAAAACAGCTGTTTTCTCCAAAAACTAACATCTGCTAAAATGCGTGGGCAGCCTTGTAAATATCACGATGTGTACATCAGCGATATTTACAAGGTTGTACTGCCCAGTGACGCCCACTTTGCATCTCATTAGAGATGCAAGGGGAGGCGTTGGGTAAAAGGGTGTTAACATGTGCTAATGCATGTTATCACCCTCTTGTAAATAGGGTGATATTTTTATCTCCGCTTTTTTGGCTTTTAAAGCCAAAAAAGCGGAGATATGGCCCTAGTAAATATGCCCCATGGTGTTTTGACACTAGGACGCAAGCCATTAATGCCTGCTTGGATATATAGGCCCGCCATTTCACTGTTCTTCAAAGTCACAGGCTTATGCCGTCTCATTCGGTTTTCCGTCCAAGTTTCCAAGCACAGGCAGAACAAACTGTTGAAAGCAGCCCAAGGCTGCACTGATTGTGCCAGAAGAGGGTAGAACAGGGCCTTGTTAGAGTAACCATGAATCCGACCCTAAGCCGACCCTAAGCCTAACTCTAAAGCTAAGTCTCTCTCTACCCCATACCCTGAACCTAATCCAAGCCATAACCCTACCTCTAGGACCAACCCTAACATTACTTCTCTCCCTAAATCTAAGGCTAAGCCTACCTCCTAACTAACCCCAAACCTTAACCAAACCATAACCCTATAGCTCAACCGAACACTATCCGGCTAAGCTTACCTCCTACCCAAACCCTATTCCAAACCATAACCCTGTACCCTAACCTTAAAAGGACCACTTACTCTAATCACAACGTTAAACCGAGCTTCTACCCTAACCCCAAGCCTAATCTAAACTATAACCCCACTCCGTACCCTGACCAAACTTCAACCCCTTACTCTAACCAGAAGGTGAAGCTTTCCTCTCCTACCTCCTACCCCAACCTCAGACCTAATGAAAACCATAACCCCACCCCGAACCCTAACCTTAATACAAACCATTGCTCTAACCGGAAGACTAAGCCTAGCTCCTGCCCTAAAACCAAACCTAATCCAAACCATAACCCCATTATCCCTTTAATTATGCCAGCTCTTGGCTGTCTGTCTCTCGTGGACCCCGCGCTACACCGCAAACAATGGTGCCTTTAAGTCAACCGTCTCCAGGACTGAGTTATGTCCAAGAACGCACTGACAGATGTCCAGGCGGGCTTCAAGGAGGGGTGGGCACCTTGGATCAGTTCTTCCAGTTACACCAGGCGCCAACTAAGGGCCTGAGATACAGTTTGGTGGGATGGATATCCAGGCGACCTTATTACAAGTGAATTATGTCCTAATGCCCGAGTAATTAGGTGACAGGGTAGGCGTCACCTTTGTGACCGAGTGCCCATCGGCCACACTCTATATCAGGCCGGTCTGTTGCACTGAAGCGAGGTCCACTTTACCTCATGGTTATTGCCCCCATGCCAGCCTTTTCCTGTACAGATTGCCTCTTGATGAGAGTAGCTGCTCGGGAACGTGGCCAGCTCGGGGCCAATGTAGCCACCATGAAAAAAAACATGCACTGTTTTATTTTGTGTTTTCTAATTGTGTATAAAAAAACACGAATGATGCGTGGTAATATCTGAAAATGTTTGCCAGCGTGCTTCGCTCTCCTTTTTAAAGTTTAATGAAGAGCTTACTTACTCTGCACATTGAGAACCCAGTATTTTACTGTTTATGCAATGCTGCCATCTAGTGGATTTTTAAATATCTTTTTTTTAGGATGGAAATGGAAGGTGTTAAAAGCGGATGAATGTGTCAACGTGTGTATGCACAGGAACTCACAAACGTTGTTTAGATTAACAAAAGATGTTTTTCACATTTAAACCCATCCTACTGGCTTTGCAAATGCCGGGAAAAGTGGTAAAATGGATTGCTTTTTCTATAGTATGCATATAAATATAAAACAAAGTAAATGTAGCAAACTGTGGTGGTTGTGCGCATTTTACAGATGTAAAACAGCTCCTTATGCATTTCAATGGACGATCTACCTAGGGTGTGGAATGATAAGCCAAACATAAATGATGTCACAGAACATGTCATGAGTGAAGTAATATGTGAGGTCATAAGCAGTGCATGAAGGGGGCGCAAGTCATAGTTCTGCTAACTGTAACTGGTGAATTTCTGTGGTTTATTTGAGTTCAAAACATTAATGTTGTCACTGACAGGTTTACTTAACATTAACATTATTTTAACCTCTGTTTTTTCAGTGAATTTCTTTTAATACTGAACTTTTCAACATAAAGTAATATTTTATTACCATGAGTAAATCCAACCGCCCACAGGCAGCCAACCCCAAACTGCACAGGGCTTTCGGCAGGGGGTTGGCCACAAGGTCTGGCCTGTGGCTTTCAGCAGGCAGTTGGCCACAAGGTCTGGCCAGTGGCCAGGCACTGCGGCCAACGTACCTGGAGGAAGCCAACCAGCCCCCGTGCAGGCAGCCAATCCCACGCTGCGCATGGCCTTTTGTCATACGTGGCTTGGGGTTAACTGCGGAGCCTGGCTTCTAACCAGGCCCTGCGTCCAACTCCCTGCAGGCAACCAACCCGTTGCCGCCCACAGCCATTTCAGGAGCTAGATGGTTCAAGGGAAAAAAGCTCCCTGTGCCAGTCAGAACGCTCCATTTTTTAACTGGCGCTCTTGCGAGACTCTCGCAGGAGTTCCTTGGACCCAGCCGTTCCAAATATACAAAAAATTTTAAACCTTAATTTCTCCAAAACTACTGAATGGGTTTACCTCAAACCAAAAAAAAACACAATCTGCGAACCAAGATCTAGGGTCCTGACACATTTGATGTAATTCCATTCAGCAGTCATTGCAAAAACGGTTCTGACAAAAGTCTATGGAAAATGCATGGGGATTTTGTGTTTTAGGACCCTTTTTACTTGGCTTCTGCTTGACAGACCACCCCAAAACTTTCCATGCACAAACTAGGCAAAAAAAGCACTTGTTTGGAGAGTTTTGTGTAGATTTGTCAAACAGTGCAGAATTTATAAGCAAAACAAAAAAGGCATTTCCTATGAAAATGCTGACCTAACTAAAACTACGCCACTGGGTAATATATATGGGTATTATATTCTAGTAAATTATATTATATATACTAACCATGCGTGGTAAAGGCATGTCTGGTGAAGGCAACTGCATGGTAAAAGCATGAGTGGAAAATTCATGAGTGGAAAGCGCATGTATGGTAAAGGCATGCGTTATGTCATCACACAACTGTATATGTTCATACAAGATGACATTTTTAATGGTAATTCTTCTGAAAAATATGCACATTTCACATCAATTGTAAATGTTTTAAATAACTTTTCTCTGTGAGGAGATCCCTTGCACAAAAAATCATACAACACACTGGCAAGGGAAAGAGTCGAGGAGAAAATATCTTGCACGTTTCACGCAACGTGAAATTTGGGAGGTACAGGAGATTATGCCAACAGGAATGATTTGCAGATTTCTCAAAGGCCGAACTGGGAGAGATTGTGCCCTTATTTACAAAGCTAGAGAACATCACATAGCATTAACTATCTGTGTATGGGCTGTTGAAAAAGAGAGTAACTTTTTGTGAGATAAGGAGATTTCTAAAAAAAGAACTCATCAAGAAGAAAATGTTGAGACCACCAGAAATTATTACTCTAGCCAAGCAGACGAAGACTCAGATGTAGATGGAGTTTAATAGAGGTGAGGGTTGGGGAAAGGGTCAGTTCTTAATTTGAGCTGGTGGTTACAGGTGGGGACGACTAGCACTTATTTGTGTGGACCATCACTTATTTTTTTTTTGATCCATAGCAAGAGAGAGATAGTGACAAAGAGAACAATCTAAGATGAAAAAGAACCTGCAAGAGTGATATAAAGCGACAGGGAGTGTCTGGTGGTGGATCAAAGAGGCATGAGATGGCATCGAGACCTTGGTGTTTTAGACCCTGTCCCTCGATAACGCAGGAATGTCTCTCATCTTCCTTGTAAGTAGTGGATCACGGTCAACGCTGGTGTCTGGTGGCTCAGTGGACTAATGCGTCCATTGCAGGAGCCTGTGTTTGACCTCATGGTCACAGGTTCAAATCCCGGCGGGTCCACTCAGCCTTTCATCCATCTGAGGTCGATAAAATGAGTACCATTGAGTAGGGTAACAATGAACATCTGCTATTCAGCGCCAAGAGACCTCTGGGTGAACGTGCGTTTTACAAATACACATGTTATGTTATGTAATTATGCATACGAATGACATTTCTGCAGGACAAAGATAGGGGACTGATGGGATCCAACCGTAATCAAGACGACCAATTCATGGTTCTGCAGAGATTTAAAGATTGCCTCATGAATATAAAGTAGTGTGGAATTGTCTTTTAAATACCCTGAGAATGGTTTCTTCCACCTCTGCTTTGGAAAAATCCTTAAACGTCATGTAGCAGTTACCCTCCTGTGTCATGTCCGTTGGAAACTGACGAGCACTAATTACCCTCCGACACGGCTATGTAAAATTATTTCATACTTGTGTATGGAATTCATGAATTATTTTCATAACGGTACTTATCTATTTTGTATGTTTAAGTATTCACAAAACATCTATATTATGGATTTTTGCCCATATTTTGTATGGTTCCTCCCACCCAATGTTCTTAGGCTTTTGTATCTCTTGCACAACACAGTGAATCATTTTGGGGTCATGTATGCACTACAGATTTTGGTTGCTTTGGAAACCGATTTGACTGACAGTGGAGTAGCAAGGGGAGGGTGGTCTGCCCCAGGTGGCACGAGTTTTGGGGGTGGCAGCTTCCCCCCCGCTTTCACCTGCAGCCGTTGTTGCAAGCTGGCCGTTTCAGGAGTCACCAGCACCCCTCTCCCCCGCTCTTACATGCGGCCGCCGCGGGCAGCATACGCATTGACCGCCACGGGCGGCACAAGAGCTAGCTACACTACTGGTGATTGATTCTAGGGTGTTGTATATGTCAGTGGACCCAGGGCCGACATCTATTTGTCTGGGTTGGGATGGGTGAGGACACTTACTGTTTCACTTTCAGTTTCAACTGTCTTTAACCCCTTCAGCGCGGCGCGGATTACCGCGCTGTACTGAAGGTTCCGTGCGCGGGCGGGGCCATGACGGAGCGGTTCCGTCATACGCACAGCGCAAACGATGTGCATGACAGAACCGCTCCGTCATGTGCATCGAAGGGGTTAAGACTGAGTTCACCACCTGTAATTGGGTGCCGGTAAGAGAGAGGGAACATTTCTTCTGATTCTCTCAGTTGGTTAATTGTCTAAAATCTGCAGTAGGCCCGATTCACAAACTGCCTTTTGTAGTATGCAAAGTAGTATTAAAGTGGTACCACTTACTACAAAATGCAGTTCACAAACATATAAGTATAAATCTTCACTTCCGTGTGCCCTATCTTTTCTAGGGGGAGATTTCCAAGCATGTAAGGTTACTACCTAAAATGTTATTTCTTTAAATAATTAATTAAGTCTATTATTTTCACTATACCTAGGAACCATAGGAAGAGCTGGTGGACATCTCCGCCCTTGAGTGAAAAGTTACTCTTAGTACCTTTACACTTGTAAATTCAATCTTAGATGTCTGCACCCCCTGCATTCGGTGGGTGAAGATAATTTAAGTCTACAATAAGGTGTAAATGCACACTCTAAAATAGTGAATAGCAAAAAAGTGTGGTATAACGCCTAGGTGCAAGAGTAAATCTGCATGTGTAAATTTTTCTTGAACAAACATTTCCACAGCTAATGGGCCCCGCATTCATGGGCATGTCAGTGTTTCCATGAATTAAAACATTAAATTCAGAGCTATTAGTCTTCCCAAAGATTTTTTTTTTTTTAATCAGCAGTTTCCCTCTTTCTAATCTGTGAATGTATGTCACTTCCTTGAGGTGCAGTACAAGATCATGAATAACAAGGGTAATACAAACATCTTTAATTCTATTAATAAACTAGCTTGCAGCCTTCTAAAAAATCGGAGTTGAAGTTGTTCTGAAAAAACAGCAAAGACACCTCTTAAATGTAAAACTAAATATTGTACTGACTGCTGTTTAGTGGTATGCTTTATTATGTAACTCAATTTGAGTGTTTAATGCAGGGGAAAGCCAGGTTTAATGCTCTGCTGCCACCTAGGCATTAGTTGCTGGATTTCACAGTGCTTCTCTAACTGGGTTCGTTCAGGTGTGCATTTAATTTCTGACAAAAGGTATAAAAAGCATTAGTAAAGCCAATAGGGTGGGCCTTGGCAGCCTCTGGTGCTTTATTATTTTATTTTATTTTTTTGCAAGTATAAGCAATGGACATTAAAATAATAAAAAGTAAAATACCGCTGTCTAAAGTGGCATGCATATGACTACAAAAAAGTGAAAGAATCAGTTGCTGCAAAACTAAAATAAAAAAATAAATAAAAGCAGACCCTGGCCCACTAGCCCAGCCATAAAGTGGACTTTGTAGTCGGATGTGCATATGTAAAATGCTCCCACTCATAGAAAGAAGAGTGATGGCTGAATTGGAATGGCCTATTGCGCCACAATTTATGCTTTTGTGTGCGGGGGAAAATGTGGAAGACACTTCAATTGATTAGGAAGGTTGAATGACAACAACTGTAGGATTTTGTTTGGAACACATAGGGCTAGTGCAACAATTAAAGCTGTCCCTGGGCCAGATAATAACAAAATGCCTCTCTCAGTAAAAAGGATTGCTTTCTCTTAACAATGCATCTATGACATGAAGCTGTGAATGTAATAAAAAGGATGATGATGAGAGTATATTTTATACATAAAATAGTTATGTCCCAATTGAGGTGGAAGGATACACCGAAACATCCAACCGAATGATGATGATACTAAAATATTGGTGTGGGCTGCACCAATATGAGTGTGCTGGGTCTGGTGGCTCAGTGGACTCATGCGCCCATTGCAGGGGCCTGTGTTTGACCTCATGGTCACAGGTTCAAATCCCGGTGGGTCCACTCAGCCTTTCATCCATCTGAGGTCGATAAAATGAGTACCATTGATTTGGATAACAATGAACATCTGTTATTCAGCGCCAAGAGACCTTTGGGTGAACGTGCGCTTTACAAATACACATGTTATGTTATAAAATATGATTGATATTATCGCAAGCCAATGGCTGAAGGATCCTGAGTCAAAGAAGCTAATGGATAAAGAGGCCAGTATATAAATATTATTAACAAAATTGGGTATGCAAAAGCATACTGTGTCTACTGTGCTTGTGACCTAATGGACAGACGTTCCTCTGTGTTTTTAACTATGTAATTTGGCCTTAAGAAAGAAAGCAAGTCATATTTCAAACACCACATTAAAAGGTTAAAAACATAAAAAAGAAATTGCCTTGCAGGACTTGAACTCAACTCTACTGGCTTAAAGTAAAAAATAGAACGACCCACTGCCTTGCAGGTGCATGACCTCTCCAAAAAATTATAAGAAACATTGGCAAAACCAATCAGTCTGGCCTTTCACATAGCTACACTTACCTCAAGTACTAGACCTCCCTTCCAAGTCAGAAAAAACGATGTGAAGTCTTTAACAAGACTGCAGGCCTTCATATCTTTACTAGATGTACCTATGAAGTCAGAAGCAACTACTTAACAAGTCTGTCACAATGTCACAAAGCTGCAATAGCGTTTGTTGTTTCTAAATGTCCCACTTGAGTAAGATACAATGCTTAAAATGCCCTTCAGAAAGTTGAGTGGGTGTGGCTTCAACACAAAAATGTGCATGCCACTTTTGCTACTCCAATAAAGCTTTGATATTCTTTCAAGATGATGCCATTCCACAAGCCCTTACTAAGTGTCCCTCACAAATCAAAAGCAAAAGCATTGAAATACTTACACAAAGCTGCAGTTCCAATAGTCCTTACTAGATGTTCCTCACAAGTCAAATGCAAAAGCATTGATAGACATTTATGAAGATGCAATTCTATAAGTCATTACTGTGTCACAAGTCAAATGCAAAAGCATTGAAATACTTTAATTAAGCTGCAGTTCCACTAGTCGATACTAGGTGTCTTGAAGCATCCCCTAGGGGAGAATGGCTTTACTGCATCTGTGTGAAAAATGAACTGCATCAAGCTGAGCGTGTGTGGCTTTAATATGTACATTTGCATACATATATTTGCAATTTTAACCAGTTGTGATTATTTTCTTTAGGATTAATTATTTGAGCTGGTGTATAATAAGAAATAGATTTGGGAAAAAGGGGGTGGTGATGGACAGAGTTTCAGAATGATGCAGAATACTCTTACCAAGTCAAGAGATCATGGTTTTAATCCATCACCGTTTTTTAGCTCACTGCACCATCCCAGCTCAGAACCTAGCTACATGCAAATTAGTCTGTACCTGTCCCAGTGCATGATGGGAACAGGGCAAACCAAACTACTAAGCCAATTCTTATACTGGGAAGGAAACAAGCTTCCGGGGACCGGTTTCTGGCATCACAGCCTTCATCGGCCCGGCTTGCCTGAATCCTGATGGTGCAATGAGCAAGGGACTCACGTCTGAGCATACCCTCCCACACTGAGTGTGGATAAAATCGATTTGGGAAAAAGGGGGTGGTGATGGACAGAGTTTCTGAATGATGCAGAATACTCTTACCAAGTCAAGAGATCATGGTTTTAATCCATCACCGTTTTTTAGCTCACTGCACCATCCCAGCTCAGAACCTGGCTACATGCAAATTAGTCTGTACCTGTCCCAGTGCATGATGGGAACAGGGCAAACCAAACTACTAAGCCAATTCTTATACTGGGAAGGAAACAAGCTTCCGGGGACCGGTTTCTGGCATCACAGCCTTCATTGGCCCGGCTTGCCTGAATCCTGATGGTGCAATGAGCAAGGGACTCACGTCTGAGCATACCCTCCCACACTGAGTGTGGATAAAATCGATTTGGGAAAAAGGGGGTGGTGATGGACAGAGTTTCTGAATGATGCAGAATACTCTTACCAAGTCAAGAGATCATGGTTTTAATCCATCACCGTTTTTTAGCTCACTGCACCATCCCAGCTCAGAACCTGGCTACATGCAAATTAGTCTGTACCTGTCCCAGTGCATGATGGGAACAGGGCAAACCAAACTACTAAGCCAATTCTTATACTGGGAAGGAAACAAGCTTCCGGGGACCGGTTTCTGGCATCACAGCCTTCATTGGCCCGGCTTGCCTGAATCCTGATGGTGCAATGAGCAAGGGACTCACGTCTGAGCATACCCTCCCACACTGAGTGTGGATAAAATCGATTTGGGAAAAAGGGGGTGGTGATGGACAGAGTTTCTGAATGATGCAGAATACTCTTACCAAGTCAAGAGATCATGGTTTTAATCCATCACTGTTTTTTAGCTCACTGCACCATCCCAGCTCAGAACCTGGCTACATGCAAATTAGTCTGTACCTGTCCCAGTGCATGATGGGAACAGGGCAAACCAAACTACTAAGCCAATTCTTATACTGGGAAGGAAACAAGCTTCCGGGGACCGGTTTCTGGCATCACAGCCTTCATCGGCCCGGCTTGCCTGAATCCTGATGGTGCAATGAGCAAGGGACTCACGTCTGAGCATACCCTCCCATACTGAGTGTGGATAAAATCGATTTGGGAAAAAGGGGGTGGTGATGGACAGAGTTTCTGAATGATGCAGAATACTCTTACCAAGTCAAGAGATCATGGTTTTAATCCATCACCGTTTTTTTAGCTCACTGCACTATCCCAGCTCAGAACCTGGCTACATGCAAATTAATCTGTACCTGTCCCAGTGCATGATGGAAACAGGGCAAACCAAACTACTAAGCCAATTCTTATACTGGGAAGGAAACAAGCTTCCGGGGACCGGTTTCTGGCATCACAGCCTTCATCGGCCCGGCTTGCCTGAATCCTGATGGTGCAATGAGCAAGGGACTCACGTCTGAGCATACCCTCCCACACTGAGTGTGGATAAAATCGATTTGGGAAAAAGGGGGTGGTGATGGACAGAGTTTCTGAATGATGCAGAATACTCTTACCAAGTCAAGAGATCATGGTTTTAATCCATCACCGTTTTTTAGCTCACTGCACCATCCCAGCTCAGAACCTGGCTACATGCAAATTAGTCTGTACCTGTCCCAGTGCATGATGGGAACAGGGCAAACCAAACTACTAAGCCAATTCTTATACTACGAAGGAAACAAGCTTCCGGGGACCGGTTTCTGGCATCACAGCCTTCATCGGCCCGGCTTGCCTGAATCCTGATGGTGCAATGAGCAAGGGACTCACGTCTGAGCATACCCTCCCACACTGAGTGTGGATAAAATCGATTTGGGAAAAAGGGGGTGGTGATGGACAGAGTTTCTTAATGATGAAGAATACTCTTACCAAGTCAAGAGATCATGGTTTTAATCCATCACCGTTTTTTAGCTCACTGCACCATCCCAGCTCAGAACCTGGCTACATGCAAATTAGTCTGTACCTGTCCCAGTGCATGATGGGAACAGGGCAAACCAAACTACTAAGCCAATTCTTATACTGGGAAGGAAACAAGCTTAAACATTGTAATTTACAATCAATGACTTGAGGTTTATAAAAAATATTTGCTGTAATCCTATTATACATAGGGACTAGCAGTCATTGAGAAGTGTGTGTGTGTATAAGTATTCTTCAAAGCTGCGGGCCATTAGTTGTTATGCGAGGTCTCTCACGAGCCAAATGTATTGAAATTCTTTAACTAAGTTCTGAAAGTTTTTATGTTCCTCTAAAAGTCAAATGCAAACATTTTTCAACTTTTCAGTTCAAGCTGCTGTTCCACTAGTAGGTGTTCCTTTCAAGTCAAAATCAAAAACTAGTCACTAGAATGGCATTTCTGCAGCCTTGTGAGGAATGACCTGCACCAAACTGATTGTAATTTACAATACATGTTTTGCCAAAGTATCAAACAGTTGCACATTGGTGCGTATCCATTAGTTGTTACTATGCGTCTCTCACAAGTTAAATGTGAAAGAGTTGATAGTCTTTCTGAAGATGCAATTCCACATGTCAAATGCAAAAGCACTGAAATTATTAACCAAGCAGCAGTTCCACAAGTCGCGGGGTCCCTCACAAGTCTAATGCAGAAGTGTTGATAGTGTTTTTAGAAGATGCAATTCCACAAGTCAAATGCAAAAGCATTGAAATTCTTTAATTACGCTGCAGTTCTACAAGTCTTTACTAGGTGTTCCTCTAAAAGTCAAATGCAAAAGCCTTGAAATTCTTACTACTGAAATTCATAAATCAACTGCAGTTTGTCACTAGTTGTCCTGAAGATCCCTCTAGGGGAGAGTGGTGTTACTGCAGCCTTCTGAAGAATGACCAGGACCAAGCTGAGGGGGGTGTGGCTTTAGTATATAAATATGCATACACACTCATGCAATTTTAACCAGTCCGCTTGTTTTCTATAGGATTAATTATTTATATTGGTTTATAGCGAGCAATGAGCATTGTAATTTACAATAATTGTTTATAGAGTTATAAAAATAGTTAATTTAACCCTACTATACATATAGCCTAGCAGTCATTGAGAAGTACAAGTGTCCAACAATTTTGATTTGGGAGGAAATATTTATTTTAGGTGTATGTCTGTATGTGCAAGGACAAAATGCATTCACTCAAAGTGGAAGCATCCAAATGACTGTAGTGGGCTGGTCTGTTGGCCTATACCTTTTGCTGGGATGGGAGGGAGTATGATTTGAGGGACATGTCCACAAGCAATAGTGAAGAAATGCTAATTAGAAGCCCCTATATATGTATGCATTTTCTGTATGATATTTTTTGGAAAACAGGTCTGTCTTTAGGCCAGACCTAATATGAATGGTCACTGAGCAACCCTCAAAGAACCACAGGAAATGCTTGCTGTACTTGAAAGCACATGAACATTCAGATGATTCTGAGTTTGTACAGATTAGATTAGTTTTTCTAGTCCTATTTTGAAGTAGCTCCAGGGCTGGACTGGAATACCAAAAGCAGTCCTGGAAAAAAGTCTTAAACTAGAGTTTCTCCTTTCGAATCCATGTGCTTTCCTTCTCTGTCTTCTCCCGCTCTGATCGCTTTCTTTCATTCTTCCCCTTCCCTCACTTACTGTCTCTCTTGGAGCCTCCCTAGTCCTGCTGTAATTAACCTCGTGGGAGGTGGGGAAAGTGACAGAGGCATCAGGAGTGATCCTTGGCTTTCAAAACTGGCCTAAAAGTTTTCTGGTCCACCAGGGAAATGCCTGGTGAAATAAAAGGCCTATTAAGCTCCGAGTACCTTACTGTGGGTATTATCTTCAGGTTTCACATATTAAAATAATGCTTTTATTAAGATTTACCTTATGTATAATCTTTGATAAATTTGCAAATGGAGGTTTTCTTAAATCACATGAGAAAGCTTACCTTGAGATGGGGTATCTGCTGGCTCGCAGATCTGAGATACAATGCGCCTTGTGATGGTATCAAGCACGCCAAAACTCTCCACTGTGTACAAGTTCTTAGGGGTGCCAGCGATTTGGATAAGCTCAAATGAGTTTAGGAGTCCAATACCAATTGTGAAAATATTTACTCCCAGTCTTCTTAAAGCGGCTGCTTCCTCTTCCACCGTGTCATTTGAGTTTCCATCAGTGATGACCACTAGGTACTGCGGCACCCCTTGGTTCCTGCGGCTTCCATTGTCCGGGTCAAAAAACCGCCTGACGAACTTCAGACCCTTTCCAGTGAAAGTTGTGCTTTTCAGCTGCTTGATGTCATCAATGCGCTTGTCAATATCGCTGCTGGAATAAAGTTCATCTAGGTAGAACTCTTTCTTAGGTTCTTTGCTGTACTGTGCCACCCCGATACGTACTTTGTTCTCTGCAATGGTGAAGCTTGACACAATGTCCTTCATGAAGCGTTTCATGGTGGTGAAATTACTAAGTGTGATACTTGCTGAGCCATCAACCAAGAAAACAACATCGACCTGCTCTTGTGCACAAGCTAGAAAGAAAGTACAAAGAAAATGTTTGTCAGAATTTCTGTTTTTTGGGGTTCAAAATATTCCATCTTTTACACAATCGACACAATTGTTTATTTATTTGTTTCTAAAACATTTAACATTTGAAAAGTTCATGTCCTAGAGTCACACTAGAAAACAACAAATCAACAACTATTTTACCATAAAAAGATACAGTTTAGATATTTTTACCCTAAAGAAGAACACATATGGAACAGCCATTTATAAACATTTGTTAAAAATGAAAAGTATCAGGAAAATAATTCTCAAATCACTAATACAGAAGAATAGGTCAAATCTACACACTTGTGCTAATGAGTGGGATGGAAAATGTTCAGATGGTGCATTTTAACTAATTAACAATGGGTTAGTGGCTCTGATCCCTATACAACTGGTCACTCCGAAATGCATCAGTGTTCTTACAAAGCCTGACAAGTGCAATATATTATATGTGGGATAACGTACCCGTCTTGCTGGCTTTATAGGGATATTGCAAGTCACCAAGGAGTTTCATAATAGGATCATGGAACTCCGAGGTGACGTGCAACAGGGTATTTTATTCCTTAGGATGCATGGGCGCAATTGAAATAATTCCTTGTGCAGTAAATCCACAAGAAAGGAAGGTGCACTCTGATTGAAGTCAGTCAGGAGACATACGTTATCCAAAAATCTTCTCTTTATTAACGTAGTTTGTTTTAAAACCGGCACACAGCCAACGCGTTTCGTTCCCTAGTGCCGCAGGAACTTCGTCAGGGCTAACTCAAAGTACAACAGGACACGCACGACCTGAAAGTGATACCAAGTTTCATTAGTGTGTGACTTCACCAATTGGGATCGTCTCGTGCATACAGTCCAAGTAAATCTCAGGTATAGTCGTCTCCTTCCAATGTAAATATCATAGATGTAATGTATCACAAGATTAAAAAGCTATCACTCCCCTGGGTTCTCGTTAAAATGCAAAGGTCCTAAACGGCATGCTAACTAAAGAACCCCATTGCACCCTATTTTATAGCGCAAAGGTCCTAAACGGCATGGTAACCTGCAGCAACAAGGTACGAGCCATGTGCAATCAGAGCAGCTTTTTGGAATTTTTAATCTCAGAATGGGGGATAACGAACGCTCACCAGACTTGCCAGGGAGGTCTTTTACATGAGTCGTTTGGATTTCATATCTACTATCTAATGCACAGAGGGATATTGTCAACAGCAGCCCTGGATCCTTGGCTACATGTGGCCAGTAGAGCCAAGGAATTTGATTATATTCATAGGATGAGGTGGAAATACAGTGTTGTAGTCCTAGGCCAGCACCACCACAATATAAAGGTTGCGTTATTGAATACACATTTTAGCGAAATATTTCCATTTTTGCATAAGCCATACTTGTGCCTTGATAAGATGACTACCAAGATCAGAGTGCCTCTCTAAGAGTAGTTTAGTTGCAGATATTACCAATTTGTAGAAGTATAAAACTTACTATTGTGCTTACTATTCACAAGAATGCTTATCTTCTACACCCTAAATGTAAATAGTGAAATTCCAGTGTGCTTAGGGTTTGGTAAAATTGTCAAATGAAGAGGCAAACAGTTGAATGACTCATCGGAATATGAAGAATGCTCTAGGATAGACAAATAAAATGAATGTGAAAAAGCACATGAAGCTTAAATATTTAATTTTTCTCAAATTATGGGGAAAATTATTTGTTCCAAAAATTGCTCATCATAAACTGCTCTGATCTCAAACATGAGACGTTATATCGGTATCCGAGTGTTGTCGAGACATCCTGAGATTCTAGCACACAATTAGCTCCCTATGTGCCATAGTAAATTGTATCATACTGCTGTTTATGTACATTTTTATACCACTCTGTGATCTTTAAATGCTACTTTTTGCTCACAAATGGTAAGCCAGATCTCTCCACCATGTGGAAAAAAAATGGGCTCTAACATTTTTAACTTTTAAGAATTGCTCTTACCTGGTTTGGAATTATTGCATACAATGTGGGTGATATTATCATGTAGCTGCTCCAATCCTGTGTAATTTGTTACCATAAACCATCGATCTGGTGCCCCAGCAATTAGTTTGAGTTCTTCCACCTTAGCATCGCCCACACCAACAGCGAAAACCACAATGCCATCATTCTTTAAAGCCTTGGCCGCAGGCTCAAGTTTGGGTCTGTCATACTTGGTGGTTTCACCATCTGTAATTAGAACTAGGATCTTGGTCACCGTTGGGCGGCCACCATATTTGACCCCAAATCTCTCGTGGGTGTAGTTCAGAGCTGTTGCTGTGTAAGTGAACCCCTTTATGCGCTTCATGTTGAAGATTGCTTTACGGACGTCTGTCTTGGTGGAGTAGGTGTTCAGAAAGAATTGCTCATGCGGGTCTGTGCTGTAGATAACAGCCCCAAACTGGACCTGGTCCTTTCCAACCACGGAGTCGTTGACCAGAGACTCCATGAAGCGTTGCATTAATGTGAACTGGCTGGTTGTTATGCTTGCTGATCCGTCCACCAAGAACATGATGTCTGCTACCTCAGTCCTTTTACATGCTAGGAGAAGAGAAAGAAACATGTAAATGCTTGTTACCAAGCCTAAATACGTGTTCCAACAATTAAGGTAAGTTAGTTTGCAATCAAGCTGCCAGATGTCCTCTGCAGAAAATGCTCGCGAGCATCTCAGATATACACCTGCCATTGAATGCAAAATTCATAATGATTTTGTCAAGATTCTCTTTTGCAAATATTTGTCAATTCCATTCACATGAGAGCATCTAAAAAATATTACCTCCCAAAATATTTTTTCCAATGCTACTGACAAGTTAGTTTGAGATCAAGGTGCCAGATTTCTTCTGGAACAAATGTCGCGAGCATCTCAGAATTATACCAATCACAAATTACAGAGGGCCAGATATATCATAGTGTTGCATCACCCTTGCGCCACACAAGGGGGCGCAAGGGCGACTCAACACTAAAGTCAAACTTACCAAGCAATGCAAGGCCATCTGGCGTGGCCCTGCGTGGCTTGATAGATCTGGAGTAACACAAGGCAGTTCAAGTCGCTGCCTCACGTTACTCTGCCCCAGGGAAACTTTCCATGGGTGGAGCGTGGGTGTACCCACCCATGGATTTAGGTGCATTCCCAGATTTACCATAAGTGGTAGACAGAGACTGCATCAAAATGCTACACCTCCCCCAGGTGAGGCGTAACGAGGAGAAATATCTTTTTTCTTCTTGTTACTTCCTCATTCTGTAGTACACATAAAAAGAGGAAATGCCTCAGGGGATTATTTTTTGTGCCGGAAGGTGTGCCTTACTGCACAAAAATAATCCTGCTTACAGCGCCATGCTGCAAGGGGGCCTGCATGGGTGCTGGGCAGCACATTCTGTGCCATAGCTGGAAAATGACAGGAATGTGCAGTATATTGTTAATTACGGTGCATTCCTGCCCTTTGCCTACCACGCAACACAGCGAGGTGACTTGTTGCGATGCGTGAGGATTTGTTAAATATGCCCCAGAATTCATAACAATTTTATTAAGATACTCTTTCGCAAATATTTGCCAATTGCATTTGTGAATAACCATCTCAAATATGTTCTAGGCATCTTTAATGTAAATCTTTGTGAATTGACAATTGCCTTTTGTACGTCGTCCTGTATTGCAAAATCAATAAAATTATGTTTAAAAATAAATGAAAAAATGTAAACCTTTGTGAAAAACAGAATAAAAGGCTGGTGAAAATCTGGAATGCTGCAGGTATCTACCATATTTCCTCAGAGTATCTCTTCGTGAATCCAGCACAGACTTTGCTACTGCGTGCTGAAGAGAATTGTTATTCTGTCCAGAATATCTTAGAGATGCTCTTCACAGAGTCTGCACAAAAGTAACCCCGGGCGGAGACCTCCGCTCCGCTCCGCCTGTGGAATGTGCGGAGATTCGCCTTCTCCGCTGAGAATTTGGAGAAGGCAAATCTCTGCAGTGGAGCGGAGTTGGCCAGCCCCTGCCTCCACCCCCCTATTAAGAAGTAAGTTAACATTAATTAAAAATAAACTTGAAACAACTTACCTCTGTACTGCGGCATCCACAGGCTGCCCTCCTCCTCTTCCTCGCCATACCGGTAATGCTTGAGAAAACTGCGCATGCGCGCGCGCCCGAGCATGCGCAGTTTTCTGCAATTTGCGAGTTGCTAAAGCAAATGGTCGTACATCTGGCCCTAAGTCTCTTGCTACATTAGTGACTGTGAAGCTGTGTTTGATGATTCGCATTGAGATAAAGGCAAGGGTTTCGGGGCACTGGCTGTCAAGACAAGACCCATGACTCAGCTGAGGCTCAACATGATGAAGAGGCAGAATCGCAACATGTTCTTAAGGTACCCCCACTTTTTTATCTCTTGAAGAAGGAAGTCAATACATGTGTTCTTTGGTGTCCTTTTTCAAGTTTTTTTACAAAAAGATCAGCAACATCTATATGTTTTTTAATTATTATGGCACAAAAAGTTTCACCACCTACTTGTATTATTAAGGAAATATTGCAATTCGTGAGGAAATAGCTCCAGTTTCTAAGGACAAACTTTGCAACAGCATAGATGTAGTTAAAAGGGTGAAAATGCGATCTACGTGAAATATTGGTCGGGTAATAAAAACTTTGCAACCATTGGTTGTGTAATAAAAACTTTGCAGCCTCTTAGCAGTTAGTAGCTCACAGAACCCACTGCCTTACAAAAATGAGGATAGTTTAAATCCTTGAAGGAGAGAACTAGAAGGGGGCTTCTGTTATGAAATTGAACTCCCTGGATGGGAAGCAAAAATCCATAAAATTTCCATCTAAAAGATCAAGGAAAGGTGAGGACCTACTGTGAAAGAAAAATCTTCTACCTGTGCTTTTAAGCAATACTACTTTCAAAGACATAACATAAGGTATAGCCTTGATCTATACCCCTATATTCAACCCCCCAACACCCAACAAAAGATACCCAGATCAGAAAACAACGTAATCGTGACTTACATTCATCGGGTTTGCAGATCTCAAACAGGATATCCTTGGGTAGGAAGGCAAGCGCATCAAAGTTATCTTCTAGGAGCGCTCTCTGCTGAGAGCCTGCAATCTCCACCAGCTGAGTGTTGTTCGCCTCCAACACCCCAATAGCAAAGATGGTCACTCCCCAGTCCCTGAGGACCTTGGCCGGACCCGCTACTTCGTCTTGCGCTTCCCCATCCGTGATGACGATGAGATATTGCTTCACCGTTGGTCTTCCTCCTTTGTATGACTCAAAATAAGGAAGGGCAAATTGCAAGGCTTGGCCAGTGAGGGTGCCCCCTTTCATCTGCCTGATGGCAGGGATGGCTGACAGGATGTCTGATTTCCGGCTGTATTGATTCAGTGAGAACTCTTCTTTTTGCTGTGTACTAAACTGGAGGACGCCAAACTGGACCTTATCCAACCCAACATCGGATTGCTTGACCATCATCATCATGAAGTCTTTCATTTTCCTAAAATCATCGGGTTCGATGCTGGCAGAACTGTCGACCAGGAAAAGAACATCCGCTCTCAAGTTCTTACAGGCTGAAAAACAAACAGCAGCAAAAGAGACAGTATTCAGGACAATATGTACAAAGGTAGGACTGAAGGAGAGGTCAACACTGCATTTGTGTCCAAAAGTCTAGTGATAAACCCATTCCACCATCAAATAGTTCTGACTCCAAATGTGTTAAATGCGAAACCGTAGGGCCTGATTCATAAAATCAGAAATTGACCCCCTTTATGTTCCTTCTTACATTCAGTGTGCATCTTCCATTTTTTTTAAATTGACAATGTTATCCTGGAGAATGCCTGAAGAGCTGCGAATGTCACAATTAATTTTTATCAAGAGTACTCCCGAAAATAATTCTTTGTGAATTCAGAGACAACTCAAAGGCCTTTCCACATGCATAAATATATATACCGTAATGGCAAACATTCAAATAGCTGCAATCGTACTGCATGATTTATTTCTCCATGGGGGGGACATATATTTCCCTGTGGAGAAACTCTTTCTCCTAGAGTGATCCCTAGCTATTTTTGGGGTCCTCTTTTTCCAATCCTACCCCAGAGCCACAATTACCTACGCTAGCGTAAAACTAGGCCATAGATAAGTTTGTGACTAGAGTCATGTATGTACTTTGTGGTTGTTCCCAAACTTTTAAGGTCATTCCAGTCGTATTCCCTGCCCTTGGGAAATTTAAGAAGCACATGGGTATATGTAGAAATGTCTTTTTAAGACTAAAAAATTATGTTTTGTGAATCACAGGTTTGGATTTGCACTTTTATAAAAAAACATTCATAAGTTTAAGTTGAACTTACACCCACAAAAAAGCTTTGTGAATTGGACACTTAGGGGTCTATTAGGATGGCCTGTGGATCACCACTGCCCTACCGGCGGTGGCGATCCGCATGCCAAAACACACCGCCAGTCGGCCTTCTACCCCGCCACATTAGCATGGCGGGGGGTACCGTGGCGGACAGAAAGACCGTCCGCCGCTTTTCTGCCAGTAGGCAATCGTCACGATTGCTTACTGGGCCGAAAAGGCCTGCAATAGGATGGCGGTGCCTTGCAGGCACCACCATCCATATTAGTATCTGGCATTTTCAATGCCTTTCCATGTTGGAGACTCTGCTATGGAAAGGCATGCAGAGTTCTCTTTGGGGGCCCGTTGCGGGCCCCAGGGGGGTGGGGGGTGGGCAGCTGCAATTGGGGGGTACCCATGGTACCCTCCAACATTGGCATGCACAAGGTGGCAGGCACCATGCGGTGCCTGTCATGTTGTGCATGCCAATGCACAACATGCATATATGGCATTGTGGCGGGTGCTGCTTACAGCACCGCCCGCCACAGTGCAATATATGCGGGATGCCACCGCCCCCGTGGCGGTGGCATCCTAATTGCTGGTGCGTGACTGCCGCACCACTGGCGGCTGGTCCCAGCACCGCTATGGTGGCGGGCGGACTGAAGTTCACCCGCCATCCTAAAGGACCCCTTAGCATTTAGCTGTATGTTACAATAACCAGAATCATACACGAATGTTAACAAAATGAAATTGGACTGGAATTTCCCCTCTGCTATATAGACCAGTGTTAACACCTAATCAAAATCGTGATAGAGAAGTCGAAATGGTGAGAATTAAATGGAAAAAAAGGAGATGTGATAATAACAAGGGATAACCTAAATGATTGGATAGCATGCAATAGAATCCTAATATTTAAGCAGGACGGCCTCATATATCTTTTAAAAAGTACCCAGTGTTTCTCAGTGTGTAACACATACTATGGCAACAATGTGCCACATAAAGTCATTTAAGACTTCTAACAGATATTCTCACTGCATGCAAAATAATGTGCATGTAGGTGAGTGCTGGGAGAATACTTATAGCTTGTAATTTATGCCAGTGCACAGGTTAGAGGGAGTGGATCCACATTCCCTAAAATACACCACTCTCCACCCAGGCAGGTGAAAGCATATTACCAGCATTCGGTTAAGAATGCTGTGTGCATCAGATGTAGGTCTACAAGGTGTTCTCATACTATTTTGGCTCAAGTTGGGTACCAAACAATGGTCCTTTCTTCATTAAGTGATAAAGAATGTGTGTCTTGTTGAACATATCGGGGACAAGGCCTGCTCTCTTGACTGTGGAAACTGTAGCGTGGAAGAAAAGGAGCCTACTGGGGGTAGAAAATGGAGGTTAGTTTGCTGTAGTGTCCTATTTGGACCATGGAAATGTAATTTATGAGGCCTGTTTGTTGTTTCTGTCTCTGTGGGAGAAGTAATAATCTCCTGATATTATGTTGCTTAGCATCAAGTGCGATGATTCCACCTCTGGTCATCTTTGTGGTATTCATTGTGTCATTGTGGCTAAGAGAGATACACACTGAAACCAATGGCTAATCTGTAACAAATCATATGTAGTCTCCAAAAAATCAAAACAGAGCTCAAGCCACAGATATACAAATCAATTTTAGGAATGCTTCTTATACAGATACTCTTTTTGGGTTGAGACTCGTGACCGTAAAAGGTCAATTTCTGTATGTGCAAATAGGAAACGAGCATATGTACATGAGCTTCAGCCAAAAGCGTTATACATCTGGCTATGTGGAAGCAAAAAACAATAAATATAGATGGAGTTTCCATTCCTGGAAGCCAAAGGTTTTAGAACTGCGATTGATGCCAGAATCCTAATAAATCTCCGGGGTTAGTACCTGATTGATGATCTTCTGCATCTACCCAGGGTTTTAACAAGTCTCTTCCACCTATCCAAAGATGGCCAAAGTCAAGCCCTGCATGTCAGCCACGCTTGGGTTTCAAGTGACTGCTAGCTTATCCACATGTGCAATGTATACTGCTGCTGTTTCCTACTCCTTCCCTGTGCTCAGACGTAACTGGCATCCCTGTGGTGGCTATGTTTGGGAAAAGACTTGATCACCTTCGTTTGCCACCATTTTCGAGAGTTTCTCGCATACTTACTCCACCTAAAATGGCTTCTGCACATCACTATATTTTGTCACCTGAAGCATTGCTACATAGCCATCTTTCTTTTCAATCACACTCTGAGCTTCCTTGTTAGCACTACACCAGTGCCAAGAATCATGTCATGATCTTACTAAAGGTTGCAAGCATTTACCAAACAGGTCACCACTTTACTCTGCAGGTCACGGTGTTCCTGGAACATCATGCTCAGTGATTGTTGAGCGCCTGCCCCGTTCAGACCGCTCTGGCCACTAAGCACTAATGGTCCCTCAGGCTATTGTTCCATGAGGCGCCTGGAGTGCCAGGCCTGAACTGCAGTGGCTGGAGCCTGGAATCTAGCATCAAATGGAGGGTGCCAAACTTTGGGTTCTTGAGGTTCTTCTTTCATCAAAAACAAATGCCATGACTTTCTGAAAAGGGGCGTGGACAAGCCTTATAATGACCTCTTCTCAAGATGGTGGATTAGCTATAGAATATTGTGCAGGATTTCCAATATAAGATGGAGTAGACTTTTTTCCTGTGATGTAAGTTCCTGTACTAAACACAATAAGGATGCATTACAGGGCATTTATTCCTGTATTTTTCATTATGTTCTTCCCCTTGCTATTCTTTTTGGCCCAGATTTTTGCTTTACACGTTTTGATCTTTCCATTCCTTCACCTGGATTTCAAGTTTGGCTCTTTTCTACGTCCTAATGTTAGGAGGAGTTTGGTGCCTTGTTGATTTTGTTAATTTAAGTCTACATCTTCAATCAAAAGCTATAAGATTGCGGGAGGGGCTTTATGAGGGTTCTTCTTCCTCACTGGGAACTTTTTAAGTAGATGTTGGACATCTGAGCAGGATGGCACCAAGCTTCTGGAAGGAAAGGTACATTGTTTGAATAATCAAGAATGGAACTCATCGTTATAAAGTCCTTGAAAGGTTGGGCAGCCCAAACGACATACTTTAAAGAAATAATATGAAAAATATATAAAGAAGTCCCAAACAGGAAATTCAACCTCTGCAAAATTCTCTTTGGATGAGATATGGACACTAAATGCCACAGGTGCTATTGTTTGGAAGGAACGAGTAATAATAATTATGCTGCGTTCGCCTCCTTATTTTCAAGTTTTATTTCTAGTTTTCACTGGAGTGAAAATGTAGTTTTCTTCCTGAATTCTGAACTTAGAGGTGTTTTTCAAACTCCATCATTCTGAATCCTAAGCCTAAGGTGTAGCCCAGACCTCACCATCTGAAGCATAGCTTAGTTAACTCCTTCTATATCTTGGATTACTAGACTGCACTAATCCATTCTAGTTGGACATGTTGTTAATTTGGCTGTTTCTCTTGTACATCTATCCCCTGACACTACAGATGCATTTATACCCCATGGAGGATCCCATTTGGGAGAGCATCAGAGCACAGGATTGCGTTCCAAGAGTATTCTTGTGCTTTCTTCGTCTTTCGCTACTGAAAGTCTTTGCCTTTGGGTGGATCTGCACTACCTCACAACAGGCTTTCTGCGACTCACTTTGCAACTTTACCACCATGTCAACATTCTGGTATATGAAACACTGATGTAATGACTGATGAATGCCCAAATGGAAAGGGGCAGTTCAGGCTTACTGGGAGCTCACAAAGAGTTCGACTTCGGCTCGGGCCTTTCACGGTGGAGCGGGTCTTTAATGGCCGGTAGAGCCCGCTAGGTCGGGTTCTAAGGCTATCTTAAAAACACTTCTTCCCTGCAGTGGTCTGATACATCTTCCCTATTCTGCAACAGAACTCTTTCTACAGACTATTGACACTTCCAAGATCCATCAACCTTCTTTGAAGCTAGAACCATGCCCTTCTGCCACTTCCGGAACTCTTACCATTCCAGGCTTCTTAACCACTTCCATTGTATAGTTAAATACAACTCATTCACCTATAATGACCACCTGCACTGTAGCCTCCCGTTCCTGAGAAGAATTGTCCTACTTCCTTTTCTAAAATTGCTGCCACACACCATCTTCAGAGCAGTGACACTCACCATATCAACACACAATTTGTTGTCAAATTGTTTAGGATTAGTCCTTCCCATTGATGTCTATGAAAGAGACATTGATAATGAGTCTTGAGGCTGTTGTTTTCCAACTGAGAAATTAGAAAATGTTTTTTTCAACGTAAACTAACACAAATAAGATTTATGAAAACTTTCAAGGTTTTAATTTTTTGGGGATAAGATATAATAATTTAATGGTTTGCCAATCTCTCCATGAACACAAAGCTCAAATCAGTTTCAATGAATGCTGCTAGAAGCATGGCTGTAAATGTAGCTGTATTCATGTGTTATAGATGGATTGTCAAAAGCAAAAGTACACTCACCTTCTGGAGAACAGATCTCCCGCACCAACTCATGCTTGATCAAATTGAGGGAATCAAAATTGTTCACAAAGAACATCCTATCATCTGACCCAGAAATATCTCTCAACTGCTCCTCAACAGCATTCTTAACTCCAATGGCGTAAATTGTGATGCCATCATCTCTCAGCGCCTCTGCAGCTTCTGTCACCCGGTCTTGAGATTCTCCATCTGTGATGACCACCAGGGACTGTGGCACTTTATGGGGCCGGTCATCAGCAGCTTTAATGAAAAGGCTCTTCATGGACTTCAGGGCCGCTCCGGTGCTGGTACCACCACCCAGCTGGTTAATGGACTGCAATGCCTTTTTTAAGCTTTTCTGGCTAGTGTACTCGCTGATTGTGAATTCTATCTGTGGATCATCAGAGTACTGGACCACGCCAAAGCGCACTTGGCTAGCTCCAACTTGGAACATGCCGATCAACTCTTTCATGAAGGTCTTCATATCCTGAAAATCATCGGGATAAATGCTTCCGGATCCATCAACTAGAAAATAGATATCTGCTTCTTCTGTGTTCACACAACCTAAGGAGATTAGAGAAAAAATGGTGAATTTTGTTAAGAGAACTCTAGTTGTTACAAACACTGGCCGCAGTCATTGGATCAAATACTGCATTGTTGCCTTTTATTCCTACACTTTTGCCAATGTATAAGAATAAAACATGTGTCCTCAGTAGAAAGCTGAAGTGGCCAACATGACGCGCAATTCACAAAGATAAACTTAGACATTTGGTCTAAACTTAGACCAAACATCAAAGCTCAGGAATTTGTGAATTCACAAAGGCATTTACAAGTAGTATCTTTATGTCCGCACTCGGGTAGGATCTCCACCCCGAGTGTGGACATAAAAATAGTACACGTAAATGGCATTTGTAAATTTCCAAAGTCGCAAACTTAGACGTTTGGTCTAAGTTTAGACAAATCCTCTAAGTTTACCTTTGTGAATCCGGCCCATGGTCTGGAACACGACTTACTAAAGAAAAAATATTGTACACACAATTGCTCTTAATTCCTCTCTTGTAAATGGAAATTTGCATATCTTTAATTGACTTATCACTCTGAAATGTGCACTGTCTTTTTGGACAGTGCACATTAACAGAATGTTGAAAAATATCACCCCTAGTTAGGGCATATGTTATTGGGCTTACATGAATGTTTAGATGTTTTCTTTCTGCACAGGTTTGTTCCCTAAATGGTGACATGATACTATTTAGCAACCGTACAGCAGTACTGCATGCAAGATCATCTGCAGTTAGATTCTTTCTTAAATTAACTACTGCCACTAGGACCTAACAATTATTTGTAGTCTTAAGGTTGGCAGACATGTCCTTCAAAACAACATTGCATGTATGACTCAATTGTTTATGTATTGTCTTCAATGACCAGTACAGACACAGCCATGTCCATTTACTTGTACATATCTGTTTTTTCACTATTTGTGTAACAGGTGTAGATTGTTTCTGAAGTAGGTTGCCTACAAAAGTGCGCATTGTAGTGTAAACAGCACTCAATCGGTTTTGGTGGTAACACATGTCTGATAAAATCACTGGCATTATCCACTGCATGCCTCTTACCTTCCCGTAGGGTGCGTAGAACTGTAGGGGCCCGGAATGCTGTAGACACAATGTGATTGCACAGACCTTTCTTCAGTCTCCATTCGAGGTTTGGCAGCTGCAGGAAGGATTGTGCGGTTGTGACATGTTTCCTTGGTGGGTATGATGCAATGGTGGCAAGTTCCCCCTTTGTGGCATTCTGAAACCCCACAGCAAAGACTTCCACTCCGGCCTTCCGGAGCCTTGAAGCAGGCTTCGTGAAGTTGTCCATAGATTGGCCACTGGTCATCACAACAGCGACCTGCTGTACTCCGTTGTTTTTACGGCTTCCTTTCTCCTCAATAAACACCTTCTTTCTCAGAAAATCAATGGCTGCTCCTGTTCGAGAGTTGCCACCTCGATAGGGTAACTTTGTAATGTAATCCAACATTTCATTCTTATCACTGAAGGCATCAAGACTGAACTCCAATCTTGGCTCATCACTGTAAAGCACTAGACCTATTCTGACATTATTTAAGCCTATGTCCAGCGCGTTGAAGACTGTAGATAAGAAGTACTTGGTGAGTTGAAAGTTCTGTGTTCCAATGCTGGTCGACTCATCGATAAGGAAGACTATGTCCGCTACGGAAGCACTGCCACAAACTAGACAGAATCAAGACAAAAAAGGGGAAACAATATTGTAGAATTAAACTACTTATATCAAAGGGTATGTAGATTTATTAAAGAAGATCCACCACTAATAAGGCATTGCCTGATAATATTTCCAGTAGAATTTATAGAGGAATGGTTTCCAAATCCCAACCAACACTATATAAAGCTCATGCATTGCTACCTCAAAATAATTCTTGAACATTTTCTTCTTTGGCACTCGGCATGTGAGTGGATGAGCGGTGCAAGCAGGAGACCCCTATCTAAGATCCCTGTGTAATGAAAGCGGCACCTCGGCCACTTATAATAACAAGCCCCAAAGGGTGAGTGAGATTGACTGATCTCACTAACCGGACGAATGGAGGTGAGAATATAATTTGTGTACCCGGGAACCCTAAACTCTGCTCCCACTGACTGAGGTATGCAAGGGTTGGGAGTATATCATTATAAATCAGATTATAGAACTATAGGGCTTGATGTACGAAAGTTAAGAATAGTGATTTCCTAATTGCGAGTTTTTGCGAATTGCAATTAGGAAACTTTTATTCCTAATGGATGAAACTCTTGAATTTCATTAGTGTTTCGTAGCTGGTTGCAAATCGACCTACCTCAGGAATATTAATGAGCTAGGTCGCAATTTGTGACCCACTATGAATCGCTGCCATCACATTGATGGTGGCCTGCTGGGGGCTGATAACTTTTAAATGAATCTTTTTTTTATTTAAACACAACCCGTTTTCCCTAAAGCCAAACGGGATGTGTTTAAAAAGAAAAAAATTAAGGGTCAGATTTACAAGCCCCTTGCGCCACTTTTACGTCACTTATCCCATGTTAAAAGTGACGCAAGGGTCTTGTAAATCTGCCCCTAAATGTTTACATTTCATATTTTAAATAAATGTTGCTTGTGCTTTACTGATACATTTGAAAGCACCACAAGTGATTTTAAGACATTTAGGCCAGGTCTTGCCTTGTATTAAAAACCGTCCCTCAAAAGAGGTTTTCCAGTTTGTCAACCCTTTCCTCACTCCACCTCTCTTATAAATGCTACATAGTATTTTTGCTTAACAAACTTTTATTTCAATTTACCAGCTAGAAATACATAGTATGTCAATGTCGATACAACGCATGCCTTTACCACGTATGCCTTTGCCAAGCAGATGCTTTTACCACCCCTGCCTTTGATATGCATCTTTACCACACAGTGTAAGTGTTATAAGGCAGGTGAAATCCCTGAGTGAGTGTGTGTGTGTGTGTGTGTGTATATATGTATATTTTTATATATATATATATATATATATATATATATATTTATTATAGTTTTATTTTTTCTAAATCATGAGTGATAAAGACGCATATGGTAAAGGGAAAAAAAATGTGCCTGCGCGGTAAGGACAATGGTGTAAAGGCCGGTTTCCAAACTGTGGGGCTGAGGTTGAATATCGAGGACAGAATCAATGCAGGATGATGGGGATAGTCACAGGCTGTGTTAAAGAGTTCAGTTTTGACTCACTGCATATAAATGTATCTTATGTGGATATCCTGAAAACTTTGCATGGATCTCCTACAAGTGGACCTACACTGGCCCTGGATGTAAATGTTTCCCATTCAGATTTGCTGTATGTAAATTAATCTGATCTGCAAATTCTGAATATCCGTACCTGATATACAGCCATTAGACACCCAACTGATGAGCAGTCTAGCCTTGGAACAATCACAATGCTGAAGGCCCATGCTTTGAGCATTGCCCTGCACTCAGCCAGCTATGATTGGATGATACCTGGTGGAGATGGACATATTTCTGAAGTAGCTGAGCTCTTCCAGGATGAGTCATCTCAGATATTAAGCTAATTGATCAAGTTATGATTATTTCTCCAACAAGCTGGATTTTTAGATGGTTAAGGCAAGGAATACAAATCTTCTTTGATAATAATTCTTCTCTTGTCAACCACAATTACCCTTGTTTCAAAATTTACTAAGGGACTTAATAATAATATTGGGGAAATATTTATTATAATATTAACAACAATAATAATACTGTTAAGAATAAAAATAATACAGCAACCTATATTTATAATAGGTTTGTACACATAAATTTACCTTTTTAGAGCTCTGTAAATAAAAAAGATGTACTATTATCAAGCACAATGGATTCGGTTTATTTTTATATTGTCTTTGTAAACATAGATTTCCCTTTTTATAGCTCTATAAAAAAAATCTATTATTATCCAGCACAATGGTACTCCATTTACTTTTTATATTGTCTGTGTAAACATAGATGTGAATTTGTATAGCCCTGTAAATAAAAATGTGGACTATTACCCGGCATAAGTGTAGTCAATCTAAAAAGGTCTGAAATTGTGAAGGCTACGTTAGCTCTCATAGATTTAGATGCGGTGATCTGCTGGTCACACAGAGATCTGAAGAAAGCACTTAATTCATTGAGCTTTTTTACAGCAATGTCTAAGACAAAAACATATGTGACTGAGTTTTTAACTGAAGTTGAGTTGAATCTTACATTTGAATTTTTACAAAAACGGAAATGCTCTTGACTATCAAAATTGTTGTCAAATATTTTGGAAATACATTTGTACCACACTTTGGGGCTGTAGGCGGTGTATTAAAATTTGCTTGGAAATATTGGATTCCTGCAGTTAATGTCAGTTTTGTTATCATCGTGTGGTAGTCCGGTGTTAGTTAGTGTCGCAGCCATTGGGTTCTCCAGAAGACTAACCAGGACTGCAGGTTGATATTTTCCCTCACAACAGGATGAATAGAGAAGTGAACTTTTTACTATATATTTAATGAAAACTTCGTATTCAGATGCATACATTGTATTTAAGATAAAGGCTTCTCCTGTTTAAGACTATCTTGAAAATTTATTTTGTTTGTCCAACACCTCTAGTACCAAGTACTACTGGACTCTGGATTGCTACTGCAGGCAGCAGCAGCTCCTCGACTACAAATAGGTGCTTAGTGACTCTTTGGAGCAAGTGTTTGCACTTTAGAAATAGATCTAGAAAAAAGCCAGGCTCTGCATGTCTAAATTTACATGAGATCTCTTATTGGTTAGATGCCATGATTCATCATATTTAGAGAAAGGAATCTCTTTGTTAAGATGTGATAATCCCATTAGTTATTGATGTAAATTCCTTGGCACTGAATATCATATAGATATGAATTCTTCCTCGAGTGTTTGGAACAGTTCTTTTGGCCGGCCCATGACTCTTTTCCAAGGTAGCCGCTTTTTTCACCTCCTTATCAATGGACAAAGCATCCCTTACGAAGGTATTCCTTCCCCCATCTGATCTGTATAGTCCACAGGACCAAATCATGTTGCTAAGAAATCTGGTTGGTCTCTTAGCTCTTTAAGCAAACTTATAGGCAAATGTCCCTTGAGTGTCGCAGAGAGGCCTTACGTTTGAAAGAAATCCCATTGAATAAAAATTAAGTTGGTATTTGGATTCAGGTATCCCGACTGCCCACCTTAACTGACTTTTGAATTTCCAGGCTTAGATCACATCTGTGTCATAGCCAGGTGGCTGCATGTTTTGATTGCTTTAGATCTACAGTGCATAGGCCTGGTTACGAGTACCACAGAAGGTCATGCAGTGTTTATTTCACCTGATAAAATATGACATCCTGGGGTTTGGAATCTAATTGTTTTGATAAGTATAACTTATTCTGAGTCTTCCTTAGTAATGTGGAATAACTTATGTTTTTTTAACAATGTACACCAAATTCTGCATGTCCCAGTAATTACCATCTCTTGTCCCCCCATACTGGCCAAGCACTGCCAAATATTAATCGAAGGGGCGGGGGACGATATTGCACCAGATAATTATCGGATGTTATAAAGTCTGAACAACTCAAAAAGGAGTTTGCATAGGCATCAGAATTATCTGAACCACTTTTAACCAGGCCCTAAGTCTATATCTATCCTGATTAGTATCAGACATGCGGGCTCAGGGCCGGCGTGTCAAATAAAGCCCACTTATGGTTTTGGTTTGTGCTTGGAGGGCACATAACAATTGACTACTTCATAGGATTTTTTTATCTGAAATCCACTATACACTGTAAAGTACTCCATGTCTTCTCTAACGTGCTCATCTCTTTGGGGCTTTCTGGAGCCTTAATTCCTCCCATGAACGTACACATATCTATATAGTATGTACATATTTACTATAGGTATATCTGCATGCATCAGGCACCCTCAAAACTGTGTACCGTGGAGGTAAATCACAAAGAGCTTAAAATACTTATGGAATTTCAAGCTCTAAAATGGCAGGTTTGGATTTAGGATTTTATTTCTTGGACCAAACAGGCCGTATGTGATGCTATGGCGACCGTCATGGCGGTGACAACATTTATGGAGGTGACAGAAATGATCACATGATTTTAAGGGTTTTGGTACCAGCTTTGGATCTTCATCTAGGGGTTCTCAGAGTGTACTTCGAGGCAGCTATTTTGGTGGCCTGAGTAGGACTCACTTCTTGACATATAACTTTGCCTAAAATGTCTTCCCAGGCTTAGACTGTATTTGCGCTGCGTTATCTGTCATCATCTAGATCATGGGTACTCACAAACTTTCTCTCGGGGGCCAAATTTACAGTGTGGTTTGTGGCAGAGGGCCGCACCGGTGGGGCCCGGGTCAGTGGGCGGGGCTAGAGCAAAAAAAACTGACCATGAGGTTGAAAACAGGCCCCTGCAGCGGACGCCTTCGTCCACAGAGCCACCAGACCTGGCATACACACATCACATCTTTCTCTCTCTCTCTGTCTCCCTCCCTCTCTCTGTCTCCCTCCCTCTCTCTATCTCTCCCTCCCTCTCTCTGTCTCCCTCTCTCTCTCTCTCTCTCTCTCTCTCTGTCTCCCTCCCTCTCTCTATCTCCCTCCCTCTCTCCCTCTCTCTCTCCCTCCCTCTCTCCTTCTCTCTCTCTCTCTCTGTCTCCCTCTGTCTCACTCCCTCTGTCTCCCTCTCTCTCTCTCTGTCTCCCTCTATCTGTCTCTCTCCCTCCCTCCTCTCTTTGTCTGTCTCTTTCTATCTCCCTCTGTCTGTCTCCCTCCCTCTGTCTCCCTTCGTCTGTCACCCTCTGTCTCCCTCTCTGTCTCCTTCTGTCTCCATCCCTCTGTCTCCCTCCCTCTGTCTCCCTCCCTCTGTCTCCTTCCCTCTGTCTCCCTCTGACTGTCTCCCTCTCTCTGTCTCCGTCTGTCTACCTCCCTCTGTCTCCCTCTATCTGTCTCCCTCCCTCTGTCGTCCTCCTCCCTCTGTCTGTCTCCCTCTATCTCCATCTGTCTGACTCCCTCCCTCCCTCTGTCAGTCTCCCTCTGTCTCCCTCTCTCTGTCTCCCTCTGTCTCCTTCCCTCTGTCTCCCTCCCTCTGTCTCCCTGTCTCTCTCTCTCCCTCTGTCTGTCTCCCTCTGTCTCCCTCCGTCTCCCTCTGTCTTCCTTCCTTTGTCTCCCTCCCTCTGTCTCCCTCTCTCTCTGTCTCCCTCTCTCTCTGTCTATCTCCCTCTGTCTCCCTCTGTTTGTCTCCCTCTGTCTCTCTCCCTCTGTCTCCCTCCCTCTGTCTCCCTCTCTCTCTGTCTCCCTCTCTCTGTCTCCCTCTCTCTCTGTCTCTCTCTGTCTCCCTCCCTCTGTCTCCCTCCCTCTGTCGGCCTCCCTCTGTCGCCCTCCTCCTTCTGTCTGTCTCCCTCTGTCTGTCTCCCTCCCTCTGTCTCCCTCCGTCTACCTCTGTTGGTCTCCCTCTCCCTCCCTCTGTCTCCTCTGACCCCCGCCCCTCGGCCTTTCTCTGTCTCCCTCCCTCTATCACCCTCCTCCCTCTGTCTGTCTCCCTCTGCCTGTCTCCCTCCCTCAGTCTGTCCCCCTCTGTCTACCTCTGTCTGTCTCCCTCTCCCTCCCTCTGTCTCCCTCTGCCTCCATCTGTCTCCCTCCCCCTCTCTCTCTCTCTCTCTCTCTCTCTCTCTCTCTCTCTCTCTCTCTGTCTCCCTCCCTCTATCTCTCTCTCTCTCTCCCTCCCTCTCTGTGTCTCCATGTCTCCCTCTGCCTCACTCACTCTGTCTCCCTCTCTCTCTCTCTCTCTCTCTCTCCCTCTCTCTGTCTCCCTCCCTCCCTCTCTCTCCCTCTGTCTCCCTCCTACTCTCTCCCTCTGTCTAACTCTGTCTGTCTCCCTCTGTCTGTCTACCTCCCTCTGTCTCCCTCTATCTGTCTCCCTCCCTCTGTCACCCTCCTCCCTCTGTCTGTCTACCTTTGTCTCCATCTGTCTGTCTCCCTCTGTCTGTCACCCTCTGTCTCCCTCTCTCTGCCTCCCTCGGTCTCCCTCCCTCTGTCTGTCTCCCTCCGTCTGTCTCCCTCTGTCTGTCACCCTCTGTCTCCCTCTCTCTGCCTCCCTCCCTCTGTCTGTCTCCCTCTGTCTCCCTCCGTCTCCCTCCCTCTGTCTCCCTCTCAGTCTCTCTGTCTCTGCCTCTATCTGTCTGCCCCTGTCCCTGCCTCTATCTGTCTCTGTCTGTCCCTGTCTGTCTCTGTCTTTATCTCTGTCTGTCTCTGTCTCTCTCCATCTCTCTGTCTCCCTCCCTCTATCTCTCTCCATCTCTCTCTGTCTCCCTCCCTCTATCTCTCTCTCTCTCTCTCCCTTGCTCTCTCTCTGTCTCCCTCTTTGTCTCCCTCCCTCATTTTCCCTCTGTCTCTCTCTCCCTCTCTCTCCCTCTGTCTGTCTCCCTCTGTCTGTCTCCCTCCCTCTGTCTCCATCTGTCTCCCTCCCTCTGTCTCCCTCTCTCTCTGTCTCCCTCCCTCTGTCGCCCTCCTCCCTCCCTCTGTCGGTCTCCCTCTGTCTGTCTCCCTCCCTCTGTCTGTCTCCCTCTGCCTCCCTCCCTCTGTCTCCCTCTCTCTCGGTCTCCCTCTGTCTCCCTCTCTGTCTCCCTCTCTGTCTCCCTCTCTCTCTCTCTCTCCCTCTGACTCCCTCCGTCTCCCTCTCTGTCTCCCTCTCGGTTTCTCTGCCTCTGTCTGTCCCTGTCTCTGCCTCTATCTGTCTGTCTGCCTCTGTCTCTGTCTGTCCCTGTCTGTGTCTGTCCCTGTCTCCCTCCCCCTGTCTCCCTTTCTGACTCTCTGTCTCTGTCTGTCTCTGCATCTATCTGTCTGCCCCTGTCTCTGCCTCTATCTCTCCCTCTCTCTCTCTCTGTCTCCCTCTGTCCCCCTCTGTCTCACTCACTCTTTCTGTCCCCCCTCTCTCTCTCTGTCTCCCTCTCTCTTTGTCTCCCTCTCTCTGTCTCCCTCCCTCCCTCTCCCTCTGTCTCCCTCTATCTGTCTCCCTCCCTCTGTCGCCCTCCTCCCTCTGTCTGTCTCTTTCTGTCTCCCTCTGTCTGTCTGTCTCCCTCTGTCGCCCTCTGTCTGTCGCCCTCTGTCGCCCTCTGTTTCCCTCTCTGTCTCGCTCTGTCTCCATCCCTCTGTCTGTCTCCCTCTCTCTCTGTCTCCCTCCCTCTATCTCCCTCTGTCTGTCTCCCTCTGTCTGTTACCCCACCCCGCGTGTGTGGCAGCCCGGGCTGAGACAGCTTCCCGGGCACACACATAGCCGCACCCGAGTACTTCACAGGTCTTTAAAAGACCATTTACAGCTAATGAGGCTTTGTTGTATTTCACCTCTTCTTAGCGCCCCTGCATCTCCACTCTAACTATCGCTGGAATTGCCCGGCCCCCATAGAGCAGAAAGTCTCGGAGTCCGCGCTACTGCGGTGGTGTTTGCTGACACTCTTTATAAAAAAAAAATTAAAAACACAGGTACAATGTCTGCAAGGTCCGCGGGCCACCAAGGAAGGCTTGCCGGGCCGCTGGTGGCCCGTGGGCCGTACTATGAGTACCCGTGATCTAGTTGAACGCTCTTGGAACCCTCATTTAGAGCTACTTGTGATTACACTCTCTGTAAAGAATTATGCTGAGAAACATAATGATCCCTTTCAGTTACTTTGTATCCTTTCCTTGTATCTCTACAATGGCGAAAAGGTTAACTAGAGGTGGTTTTTCCTTGGCCATGTGATCAGGAGCACAGATCAATTCCTGCTCCGTTGCAAAGTTGGTCAACACTTCTTTTTTAAAATAGTTTACTTTCACTATGTCTGCTTTTCACTTACTGAACATAGATTTAGCAGTGGGGAGAAAACTGAAATGGAGTTTTAAACAGTTAAGTGGACTATCTGGAGGAAGGTCCTTTACCCTATGATGTCTGTGCGCGTTTGAAACAATTGGCCTACAACTAAGTGCTGTTCGCCTGTTCTCATTATATACTAACGCCTTGGAACAGGAGCTGGTGTCACACACTAGGGATCCCTCGATAGTAAATGCGCGCCCGATAGCCTCTCTCCTCTATGCTGATGACGCAGTGCTCATGGCACGCACACAGGTTGGCCTACAGAGGGCGCTCTCCTTTTATACCTGTTTTATGGATAGGCTTGGTTTAAAATTGAACGCAAAGAAAAGCTTTGTTATGGCTTGTGGGGGGAAGAAAAATAACCTCAGAAGTTACCAGGCGGGGGGAGCAGGGTGGGAACCACCAACTTGTTCAGCTACCTGGGCGTCCTCTTCAACAGAACCGGCTCATGGACTGCAGCTGTTAAGGCAAGGAGTTTACTCTTTATGAAGTCTATTGCGGCCCTAATACATTTTTCAAAAAAACTGGGGAAAAGGCCACCCGAAATTTTATTAAAAATCTACCAAGCAAAATGCGTGAGTACAGCAGTTTATGGGGCAGGCATTTGGGGCTCCCAAGAGTGTATATCGATTCAACGCATTGAAAATGGTTTTTTAAGGTTCATCCTGGGAGTTCCAGCTAGTGCCCCAGTTTTTAATTGCCACAGCGAATTAGGAGTTGCATACATTTCTGATTTAATTAAAGCCCAACCGATTCTGCTGTGGCACAGAATCTGGACCTCGCCCAGTACTGGCCTTAACAGGGACGTAATAATGGATCCCATGAGATTGGATAATGCCGGCAAAATAGTTTGGCTTAGATATGTAAAAAACTTCTTGCAGGATATTGGACACCCAGAGTTTTTTACCTCACCCGAAAACATGAACCTTATTAACCGAAAGGATTTAAAAAAAGTTTGTATGACCCATCTAGAAAAAAATAGGTTAACTCTTGAGTTGACCAAAATTATGGTGGTCCATCATCAAATAATCACCATAACATGTGATATTCAACCATACCTATTATGTGTCGCAGGAGGATATGATAGATATTTGCTAACAAGATTCAGATTCGAGACTTTCCATCGCCTGATCACCCATCCAGATACTAATGATTGGTCAAGGGAACTTTGCCAATGCCCCTGCGACAATATCTCACCACAATCCACATTACACGCAATCTTATTCTGTAAATTTAATATTATTGAAAGGCGCAGATGGTTAATTCCCTTATTAAAACAAGGAGGATGGAGGCAATGCCGTCCCGCGCTTGTGTACCTCCAGATGTTGGGAAACTCTTATTGCATTGGTTCTGTGGTAGGTGGTTAGGAAATGCCTAAATTATTAAATCACAAGACATGTTTCAGGCTGGAATCATCTAGGGCGATATGGCTTGTCCTATACATTTTAGATTGTTATAAGCATTTTATGATTTTTTTCTCGCTTCCAGAAATATATCCCTATATGATGTGCAACGAGGAACTACATATGTAACCTATGCTGACATTTTTAATACTTTTTAATATGTCTACTTTTATGATTTTTAACTTCTAAAATCGAATAAAGCTTGTTTTGATTTGATTTGATTTGATTTGAAGTGCTGCAGTGTGAAGTCTGCCATTGACAGCAATAGATGTTGGACATTCTCAAGATTCTGAGAGAGCATCTTGAAACCCAGGGTGATCAATCCTAGAGTGGTCGCAAAGCAAACTGAGGAACTAAAGGTAGATCAGATAAGTAACACTGACCCACTCTGTGCCACTGCACACCCTTAAGAGTGTTTTGTGAGTGCAGACTGCGACAGTGCGCCCCTTAGTCACTGCAAATGTGCTGTTTATCTTGCATGCATGATTGGCTGTTTGAAATTGACGATCCACATGTCAGTGTGCAGGTGGCGACCTAGCCTCACTTTGAAAGGGTAAGCTGTGCTACCTGTATGTGGCATAAGTCAGTTTGCTTGCTGACGGCCTCTTTGCCTCTGCACATGGGACTGTCATATAGCACGAAGGCAAATGATCACTAAATATACATGGCGGCTACACCTATGCAAATGAGGGAACGGCCTCTTGAAATTGTGCTGGAGCATATTTAGCACCCAAAGTGTCTGCAGCCCTTTCTGTAACTCCAAAATGTCCTGTTCTTATCAAAAGCAGGTGCTCAACTACATGCGTCCCCAGGGCACTTTGTATAATACAGCCCCAGATGTATTTACTAGGATTTAAGGCAGATGTGGTGCAGTGGCGTAGCTAGGCCATATACCGCCCATGGCGGCCCCTGCGCTTGCCGCCTGCGGCGGGTGAATGAGAGAACGGGGGGTGCTGGAGATTCCTGCGGCCACTGCCCTGCGACGGCTGCAGGTAAGAGCGGGGGGTGAAACCGCCACCCCAAAACTTGTGCAGCTCGGGCGGACTGCCTCCCCCTCTCCTGTTGCTATGCCACTGATGTGGTGAGTACTTGAAATTGGTCTTAAGTGACAGAAGGAGAAAGGGCATTATTTAGCATATTGTCTAAGATACATGCTAATAGCACCTAAAGTGGTTTTTACTATTACTTTGGAATATAATGAACAATTTATATGTTTTCAGTTGAACAAGGATAAAGATTTCTATAGCAAGATAATAGAACAATGGATTATATTTAGAAACAATTACCAATTTAGTTCATGCAAGACTTATTTTTGCCTCTTACCCACACAGTCATTCACTCACCTGCTGGGGACCTTAGCGCTGGAGCCATTGCCCTTGAGATAACGTCAAACTTCTGCTCAATGTGGGATTGTAGGATGTCCAGAATATCTTGGGGTAGTTCACTGAGTTGCTGCATATCTTTTAGCTGGAAGGTAAGTGGCGGGGTAGCTATGCTTGCCAGTTGTTCCAGATCAGACTCCTTGACACCAACAGATACAACCGTTACTCCCGAAGATCTCAATTCTTTGGCGGAGTTTAGAACATCATCCTTCGATTTCCCGGCAGTGAGGAGCACAGCGTACTGAGGAACACCTTGGTTAATTCGACTTCCCCCTTCTTCAGTAAAAAAGGTGGAACGTGTATAACGCAGTGCACTACCAGTCTGTAGGGGACCTCCTTTGAAGGACAATCTCCTCTGAATATGGTCCAGCACCTCTTCCCTGGATGGGTAGGTATTCAGAAGAAACTCGGTTTGGGCTTCCCCGCTGTACTGAGCCAGGCCAATCTGATATTTCTTGATCCCTACATCTAATTTTTCGACAATGCTGGAGAGTAACTCCTTCATCTGCTGAAAAGTTATTGCACCCATGTTCACAGAAGAATCAATGAGGAAAACCACATCGGCAAAGTGTTTGGAAAACGCTAGAAGAAACAAAAACAAAACCAACAACAATAAATCAAATAACAAAACTTTTATACAACAATTATTAATTAAAAAACAGTTATAAGTACTCTTGGTCATTTTCAGGCACAATGTGGTTGTCAGTTTGCCAATTGGGAGGGTTTGTCACCATTTATTTTGCTTACTGCCCCCATCAATATTGTTCTTGCAGCCCATTCTACCTCCTACCTCAGTTGGCTTCCATGACTGTCTCTGACCTAGCAATGAGGCACTAGGTGTGCAATTCTGGGCCACATCAGGGGGAGATTGAGCATTTCATCCTCTGCTTGGCTTTCGTATGATCTGAAAGGACAAAGTCCTGGATTGTTCTCATTGCCCCCAATCTTCCTCCTTTCTATTCATATAGAAACATAAACAGACTCTAGCACAAACTCAATAAAACTGGCTCCTGCCAAAACAACTAATTCACACCATTCCTTGCATTCCTCCACTTTTCAAAATCTCACACCGGCATTATATCCTACATGTTGAAAGAAATCCCCCTCTACTTGCAGATTGTATCGCATATTGCAGACCTCAAACCTAACAACACCTTTGCCTTACTTTTGATCGCAGAAAGTTATCCCACGCCCATCTCTTCTCTCATCTTGGATGAGCTTGTCCCGATTGGCACTTTAGTTGCTTGCAGTAAGAAAATCCACAAATCAGGTTACTTCCTTACAATCATTCATTAAACCTTACAACCACTCACAGCTATAGTTTTCCATCCACCTTCTACTTCTGATCCCTCTCAGCTTGTCACGCAATCCATCTTTTTCTATCATGTATAAAGACCATTTGGGGGGCGTGGAATGTAGTCGACCAAGTTGGCTGCCTGAAATGGGAGCTCCCCTCCCAGTCCCCGGTCTACATCATCTGCACAAATACATCCTCTTATTGGCCTGATCACCGGATTGCTCTATGTATGGCCACTGGGAGGACAGGTGATGGCCTCTCGCTGCCCAAATTGTGTATGGTTGACCGCTGCTGCCGCTGAGGCAGATGCGGCGGGGCCTAGAGGTGGTCCCTAGTGGACTGCGGCCTACATGCCTGCCACCTATCCTCTGCCCTTGAAGGTACCTCATTGGGGGGGCCTGCATCCTTTATGTAACCTTGTCGTACCCACCGAGGACAACGCTCCTATGGTAACTGCTGGTGTCAGTAGCCACGGAACGGAGCCGATGGGAGCGGTGAGGCCGCTCGACAGGACCAACCTCAGTGAGGGATACGCAAGAGAGGAGGCCATCCATGGGCGGACCCGGTGGTTCTTTACCTTCACTGTCCTGGGTGGACCTGACAGTAACACTCGCCTACTGGCCCGCCACCTACTGCACCCTGCCAGGGTCCTGCTGCTGTGGTCCTCGGTGCCCTCCTTCTTGTCGGTGCATCTACATATCCCAGCGGTGGTATGCCTTTATAGGCTTTTAAATAGTTGAAGGCTAAGAGGACTAAGGCTGAGGGCGGTCCATGGCTGGCACCACTTTTTGTCCCTCTTCCCTGTGATGGGAACATCTTTACTGCCTTTTGTGACTCTTGGCTCCTAACCAGTCAGGTTCTGTCTTGCTTCAGTGAAGGGGGAGCTTTGCATCTCCCACAGCTCCCCTAACCACATGTAAAACTGATCCTAAGCACCCCAAGCTAGCGTTTGGACCTTGCAAAGATGCAGCCCGCAAAAATGAAGAGACTGGCACTGTAACAGTGCAGGGAAATCTCTCTACTAACTCAGACACTCACGCCTTATTGCTCCAGGTGAGCGCTGACCTCCAATGCATAGATTCTAAAATTGATAATCTGACCAGTATTGTCAAGAGGCTGGAGGCTTGCCCTACGGGGCTGGAGACGTGAACAACTGATACAGAGCAGCGCCTTTCCTCATTGGAGGCAGATCACGCAACTTTAACATCGGGCTATCAAAACCTTTGTGCTGAGTTACTAAGTGGAGCCGCAAAGAATGAGGACTTGTAAGCCCACTCTAGAAGAAACAACTTGCGCCTGTTAGGTACCCTGAATCCATCAATCCTGGGAAGATGGAACTGTTCATTGAAAATTTGCTGCGCGAACTGTTTGGTGTTGACTCCTTCTCCAAATGCTTCATTGTTGAGCAAGCTCACTGCTCTCTGGGCCCACATCCTATACGTGGTGTGCCTCCATGCCATATCATTGCTAGGCTATTAAACTACCATGACTGGGTCACTGTACTTCAGCTGGCTCGGGGGATGGTTCCACTCTCATACCAGGGATCCAAGCTCTCTATCTTCCTGAACTTTACCCTCAGGGTGCAGGAGGCTCAGCGTGCCTTCTGGGACGTGAAGGCTCCACAATTAACCTTATGCCACATTATAACCAGCTCGCTCTGATGTCAACTGAATGGTAAAAGAACTGTGTTCACGTAGCAAGCTGAGGCTCTGCGAAGCATTGAGAGAGCTTCGGGGTGCTTACCCGATATAATCGCAACACCCAGTCCTCCATGCCTGGCAGTGACACTGGACTTTCAGACACCATGAGTACCGATACTTGATCTAGTGGGGCCTTCCTCATCTTTTTCTGCCTTTGGCTGAGCAACTGGTACCCAATGGACTTTCTATGGTGATATCTTTGGCTCCAACTTGCAATCATACTTCATGTAATGGTGCTTAGTATTGAAACATTTGTTGCTTCTGAAACTGTTGCACAAACAGATGCCTACCACCTCCACGTGTATGGTGGCAGGTGGCTTTCCCTTTTGCCCCTAGGGACCACTGCTACAAATATATTTCTTTATGGTCATCAGACCTTCATTGTTGTTGTGTGGGCGGGGTGGTTGACTGTATTGAGGTTTCTCCCCGTGCATTGCACGTTCAATCTTTTAATATTGGAAAAAGATTTTGGTTTATTTCTGTTCCTTTACTAATGGCTTTGTTTCTATTCATAGGGTTTGCACTGATGAAGGGGTGATCAGTGTGGGTGGGAGGAGGATGGGGGGGTTATGTTTGATGTTATGTCTCCTTTATGGTTCACTGAACTGGCGGCGGACCTCCTACTGGTTGTTGGATCTTTGAATACTTGCTAACATGTGACTGCTGAGCACTTCTCTCATGTCATTTTCACATCTGTACATGGCACCACATACCAGTAAGATGACTGATATTAACTACTCATGTCATTCTCACACCTGTACATGGCAGTACATACCAGTAAGACAACTGATATTAACTTTGTATCTTGGAATGTGCTAGGCCTGGGTGACCCGCAGAAAAAGTAGAAGATGCTAGCCTATTTAACAAGTCATAATATTCATAGTGCACTATTACAAGAGACGCAGCTCAACTCAAGTGGCGTATTCTTTTGCTAGTAACTGGGCCTTCCATGGGGTTTTGCCAATTATTTGGCCTACACAAGGGGGGTGGCTCTTCTGGTTGGGAAGGGACTTGCTGTCCGCCTGCTGGTGAAGATATCTGCCCTCCAGGGCAGGTATATTATCTTGACTTTGTCTGGGCAATTTTAGAAGTTCTGTTTAACCCTATTCCCGGGTAGCCTTCTATGGGGTAGGAATTGTAATCTTCTGCTGGATCGGAACGCAGGCTGCTGTAATCCAGCTTCCCGTGCCCATCATGCTGCGGCCAATGTATTGCGTGTCCTCATGAATATTAATGATCTACTTGAGGAGCTCATTAATGTCTTGCCTGAAGTTTTTCTTTGCCCGTTGCTTCAGGGGACATTGCTGCTGGAGTCACCCGAGCGGAGCGGGGATAACGGACTCCATTTCCCGGCACCTCCCGCGGCGCGCATGCCACCGACGAAATCGCCCAGTGCCAGGAGGCGCACAAAAGGATTCCGGGGCACCCGCAGCACAGGACGCGTGTGGGCGTGCCTGGGCGAAACCTGGGCCAAGGGCGGGCCCACCTGAGCCCGCCCGTGACCGGACGAGGCCGGGCTGGGCCACACCGCCTGGCTAAGCGACTCCAAAGGAGATCTCGAAGTAAAGATACCGGTAAGGGGTCAGAGAACCATCTAATTCCACACGCTGAAACCTGCTAGTTGGGAGCAATAAACATAAGCATGGGGAAAAGAAAACTAGCCTCAAACAAGGCGAAGGTAGCTGGAAAAGTTGTCCCTATCACAAATTATTTGAAGAGTGCTATGGGCATCTTAAATGACGAAATAGTCCAAGTTGAAGAACAACTGGTAGCCGCTAAAACAGCCCTGAACATTGTACATAGGGAGGAAAGACTACAGTAGAGGTCTACGACCCTACTTGTGAAAATAGCTTGGCCCCAGTCATTTTAGGGGATGTGGTGCAAGATTGTGCACCGAGGGACAACAGCAACAGGAGTAATAGTCCTGATATTTCCAAGCTATACTCCCCAACTATATCAGGTCTATGTGTATTAAATACCCCATTAGAAATGTCAGCGTCACCGGAAGCTTACGATCTAGCCTCACCGCCAGCCAAAAGAAGTAAACAGCACACTGCCCCGGTAAAGCCCAATCACCAGAGAAAAAAGCAGAAAAATCAATCAATCAATCAATCAAACACATTTATAGAGCGCGCTACTCACCCGCAAGGGTCTCAAGGCGCTGGGAGGGGGAGGCGCTGCTATTGCTCGAAGAGCCAGGTCTTGAGTTGCTTCCTGAAGGAGAGATGGTCCTGGGTCAGTCGGAGGTGGGTGGGGAGGGAGTTCCATGTCTTGGCAGCCAGGTAGGAGAAGGATCTTCCTCCGGTGGTGGTTCTGCGAATCCATGGGACGGTGGCGAGGGCGAGGCTGGTGGATCGGAGCTGTCGGGTGGGTGTGTAGAACGTGAGGCGGCTGTTGAGGTATATGGGACCCATGTTGTGGAGAGCCTTGTGAGCGTGGGTGAGGAGCCTGAACGTGATCCTTTTGCTGACGGGGAGCCAGTGCAGGTCTCTCAGGTGGGCAGAGATGTGGCTGTGTCGGGGGATGTCCAGGATGAGTCGTGCAGAAGCGTTCTGTGTGCGCTGGAGTCTTTTCTGTAGTTTGGCTGTGGTTCCAGCGAAGAGGGCGTTCCCGTAGTCCAGTCGGCTGGTGACGAGGGCCTGGGTGACCGTCTTTCTGGTTTTGGTGGAGATCCACCGGAAGATCTTTCAACATGCGCAGGGTGTTGAAACATGATGACGAGACGGCGTTGACTTGCTTGGTCATCGTGATGGAGGAGTCCAGGATGAAACCCAGGTTGCGTGCATGGTCCGTGGGCTTGGGGGTGGTGCCCAGAGCAGGGGTCCACCAGGAGTCGTCCCAGGCAGAGGGGGATGGTCCGAGGATAAGGACTTCCGTCTTGTCTGAATTCAGTTTCAGACGGCTGAGCTTCATCCATTCCGCGACGTCTTTCATTCCGTCCTGGAGGCTGGCTCTGGTGGTGGTGGGGTCGTTGGTGAGGGAGAGGATCAGCTGAGTGTCGTCAGCGTAGGAAATGATGTTTAGGTTGTGTTGGCGTGCGATGGCTGCGAGGGGGCTCATATAGACATTGAGAGGGTGGGGCTGAGCGAGGAGCCTTGAGGTACGCCGCAGATGATCTTGGTGGCCGCTGAGCGGAAGGGAGGTAGGCGGACTCTCTGAGTTCTGTCGGAGAGGAAGGAGGTGATCCATTCCAGGGCCATTCCTTGGATCCCGGCATGGTGGAGGCGGTTTGTTAGGGTGAGGTGGCAGACTGTGTCGAATGTGGCCGATAGGTCGAGGAGGATGAGGGCAGCAGTTTCCCCGTTGTCGAGCAGGGACCTGATGTCGTCGGTGGCTGCGATGAGGGCGCTCTCGCTGCTGTGGTTTGCTCGGAATCCGGACTGTGATGGGTCGAGGGAGCCGTTTGTCTCGAGGAAGGCGGTTAGCTGCTTGTTGACGGTCTTCTCGATGACTTTAGCGGGGAAAGGGAGGAGCGAGATGGGGCGGAAGTTCTTGAGGTCCGTGGGGTCCGCGGTGGGTTTCTTTAGGAGGGCGATGATCTCCGCATGCTTCCAGCTCTCCGGAAAGGTGGCAGATGCGAAGGAGTTGTTAATGATGTTCCGGAGTTGGGGTGCGATGATGGAGTCGGCTTTGTTAAAGATGTGGTGTGGACAGGGGTCGGCTGGGGAGCCGGAGTGGATGGTGTTCATCACGTCGGTGGTGTCTTCAGTGCTGACGGGGGTCCAGGCACAGAGGGTGGTGGTGGGGGGCGTTGGTTCGGTGGTTGGGTGCGTGGTCTGGGCGCTGAAGCTGTTGTGTATGTCGGTGATCTTGCGGTGGAAGAACGAGGCGAGTGCGTCGCAGAGGTCTTGCGAGGGCGTGATGTCGTTGTTGCTGGTGCTGGGGTTGGAGAGCTCTTTAATGATGCTGAAGAGTTCCTTGCTGTTGTGGGTGTTGTTGTCTAGTCGTTCTCTGAATGCTGTCCTTTTGGTGGTGCGGATCAGCTGGTGGTGTTTGCGGATGGCGTTCTTGAGGGCTGTCATGTTTTCTGTTGACTGGTCGTGGCGCCAGGCTTTCTCTAGGGTACAGCAGGATTTCTTGGAGTCTTTGAGGTCGTTGGTGAACCACGAGGTTTTCTTGCTGCCGGGTCCGCTGGGAGGATTCTTCAGTGGTGCAAGGGCATCGGCGCAGTTGGTGAGCCACTGTGTGAGGTTACGGGCTGCTTCGTAGGAGTCCGTAGTGTTGGCGGGAGGATTTTGGCTCAGGGAAGTGGTGAGCTGGTCAGTGGTGATCTTGCTCCAGCATCTTCGGGGAGCCTGTTGCGGGTGGTGGTGGGTCGTGGTTTTCCTGAAGTTGAAGTGGACGCAGCTGTGATCTGTCCAGTGTGGTCTGGTGGAGTGGCTGAAGGAGATGTGGTTGCTGGAGGAGAAGACGGGGTCAAGCGTGTGGCCGGCGTAGTGGGTGGGGGTGTTCACTAGTTGCTTGAGTCCGAGGTTGGCGAGGTTGTCTAGCAGGGTGGTGGTGTTGTTGTCATTGTTGTTTTCCAGGTGGAAGTTGAGGTCCCCTAGGAGGATGTAGTCTGAGGAGGTGAGGGCAAGCGGGCTGATGAAGTCTGCGATGGCTTCGCTGAATTGTGTGCGTGATCCCGGGGGTCTGTCGATGAGAGTACCTCTGAGGGTGGTTTTGGGGTCGGTGTGTATCTGGAAGTGAAGGTGCTCGGCGGCGGTGAGGGTGTCGTCGGCGTTGGTCGTGATGCGGATGGTGTTTCTGTAGACAATGGCGATGCCTCCTCCGGTTTGGTTGACGCGGTCCCTCTGGGTGATCTTGTAGCCATCCGGGATGACTATGGCGATGTCGGGGGCTGAGGAGGCGTTCATCCAGGTTTCTGTGAGGAAGGCGACATCCGGCGCTGTTGTGTCGAGGAGGTTCCAGAGTTCGACGGCGTGCTTGTGGACGGAGCGGGTGTTGAGCAGGATACACTTGAGGTGGTTGTTGCTGGTGCCTGGTCTGGCGGGTGTGGTGCAGGTCCGGAGGTAGGTGAATTTGCAGGCTTGGCAGGTGAAGGGTCCGTGGGTGCGTTTCGGGGTGGCTCGGTGGCAGGCGGGGGTCCGGCCGGTGTGGAGTGCGTGGAGGGTGGCGGCGGCGTAACTCAGTCGGGTGGGCTGGCATCGTCGAGGGCCAGGGGTCCTGGCGCTGGGCGCGGTCCAGGCGCAGACGGGTGCAGACGAGCTTGCCTTTGATACAGTAGTCACAGCAGAAGACTGGTTATTACATTTTGAGGATATTTTTAACCCCACTAAATGCTGTAATGAAACAAACCAGGTCAGCAATATTGATTTTAATTAAAACTAATAAAATTGAAATTATAACTGTTGATGAGGTTGAAACTGCTCTGCAAAATAGTGCAAGTGGGAAGGCTGCTGGCCCTGATGGGGTTCGGATTGTAATATTCAAATACAATAGTGACTTTTGGTCCCCCATTTTAGTCAACCTTTTTAATGCTATTACTGATGGGGTGCTACCCGCAACTTGGGCCGAAAGTGTGATCGTTCTGATTTTTTTTAAAAGCAACAAAGCTAGCGCTAAGTGCTACTGCCCCATTTCTCTCCTTGATTCTACTTTTAAACTTATTTTATTAGGAAGACTTGAATGTTGGGTCAAGGATTGTAATATTTTAACTGAAGCCCAATATGGCTTTAGAAAAGGAATTGGCACGGTCGAGCAGTGTGTAAATTTAGAGCTACTCATAGGGAAATATACTATGGCTAAAATTGGCTCACTCCACCTATGCTTTGTTGACCTTTCCAGCGCGTTTGACTTAGTAAATCACAGTATGTTATGGCAAACGCTGGAAGGGATGGGTGCTCCACACAATATCATTAGCCTCCTGTCACAAATATATGCCCATTTAATTTCAAAGATTCGATATGGACAGAACGGGGAATGCACATCGCACTTTAGAGTAACCCGAGGTATCAGACAAGGTTGTGTCCTTGCCCCACTCTTATTTTCATTATATATAAATGTAGTGGATTCTTTATTACAGAGTTATAAAACAGATGCCCCTGTCGTTGGTAAACGTGTAACACCGGTTTTATTATATTCCGACGACGCTGTCCTGAATTCCAGGACTACAAATGGCCTACAACTTCTGATCGATGAATTTACTAATTTTATGACTAACAAAAACGTATCGATTAATTTGTCCAAGACTCTAGTAATGACGTGTGGAAAAAGTAAAGCTAAAATTAGAACCCATTACGTCAATGGTGCACCGATTGAAAGGACTACAACTTTCTCTTACCTGGGGCTACTTTTTAATTGTAAAGGTTCATGGAATGCACACGTCAATTTATGTAAACTAAAATTCCTAAGAACAACTGAGGCCATTTTTAGATTCTCACAAAAAATAGGACATAAGCCAGTGCGAGAGATTTTAAAATTGTATAGGAGCAAATGTATAACTGGGGTCTGCTATGGCGGATCGCTTTGGGGCATGGCGGATACTTCCCCATTACAAATATTGGAAAACAAATTTCTACGAAGAGTACTATCAGTTCCCAACTCTACAGCTACATATATCATACATAGGGAAATGGATGTACCATTTTTAAGCAACTTGATTAATGTGTCTGCCCTAATTCTATGGTATCGAATATGGACGAAGGAAGAAACTCATTTTACCAAGGACATTATATGTGATTGTTTAACCTTTGATCATTGGAAGAACATACCTTGGCTGAAATACATTCACAGCCTCCTTATGGAGTGTGATATGAGTGCTAACATTGGAGATACAATGAGCTTCGAGAAATTTAGTATGGGGGAACTAAAAAGGAGATTCCTTAAATCAAGAGAAGCTGCCATGGAAACGGAAGTATGTGTTAAACCAAATGTTAATTTGTACCGAGACGGACCCCTGTCTCCAGGCACTCAGCCATATCTTATTTTTATAAGAAATACCCAACATAGATTTTATTTAACTAGATTAAGGCTGAGTACTTTGCACTTCCAAATTGCTTTCCCTAAGATGGGTAAATGGAGTGCAAATCTTCCGAAATGTCCGTGTGACGGAAAGTCCATCCAAAGCACTGTGCACTTTGTACTTTTTTGCAACTTTTATAGGGACCTAAGGAAATTAATTTTACGCCAACTTTTTATCTCGAATAGACTGTACTCATACAAAACCGCCTTTTATTTTATTTGTGGCTTAGAACATGTTTATATATGTAATGCAGTAATCGCTTATATCCAACTAGCCATTAAGCGAAGAAAGGAGTTATCCTATTTGGAATCTCTTGTTCATGAATAAGCTGTACAGTCTTATTCTAGTCTTTTTTACGCACGTTTTAAATGTATTTTATGTCTTGAAATTCCCATGCACTGATAAGAAGTATTAATTGATTGTTATGATATATTTACTGTAATATGTAAAAGGTGACATTATACCCGAAAATGTATAAATTACTGTCTAATTTATGATGAACTGGCTTTTGTAACGTAGAATGCTTTTATGGATATTTTTTAATATACCAAATAAAGCTTGTTTTGACTTTGACTTTGATATTTGGAGGGTTCATCACCTCGGGATTCGAGAGGGCACGCATATTTCAATGGTCCATGAGTCTTGGGCTGGATTGAACCATTGGTGTGCCACTCTTGACGTCTGCAGTTGGTTTATGAGCATTGAACGTTTGCCTAATGCCCTCTCCGATCACTCTCCAGTTGCACTCCCCCTTTCCCTCCCAGCCACTCAACATGCTGCATTCATATGGAAACTCTCTCCCCAGGCACTATTTGATCCGGCCTTTCGCTCAGCTCTTCAACATGACATAACTGAGTTATTTACGACCATTCGGGGTTCAGTGGAATCAGTGGGTACGGTATGGGGAACTTTTGAGGTGTACATTAGGGGATGTGTATGTCTAAACAATTCTTGATCTGAAAACACATACAGCGTCATTTAGAATTACTGTAACAACGACTCCATCAACTGGAGCGTGACATAGAGATGGTTTACCATTCATGTTTGGTTGCAGAGCTCCACACTGCCTTAAATGAATATTATTCCTTGGCCGACAGCGATAGCAAACACTTGCACCAATGTGCTACAACACATCCGTAAGGTGAAAGTGATAGGCCTGGCCGGACGTTGGCTCATTTGTTGCGAGGGTGGCATGGACCCAAGATCATCACTGTTAGGAATGTGGTCTCTAGTTGGCAGAGTTTTGTACCCTTTCCAAGTAGGGACTACAACTCTAGTCAGGGTAAGTCAGATACACACCCTAAATTAGCCTGTGCTCACCTTTTGGTAGCTTGGCACAGAGCAGTCAGGCTTAACTTAGGAGGCAATGTGTAAAGTATTTATGTAACACTTAAATTACAGTAAGTTCATGAAAACACCACAGAAAGACTGAACACAGGTTTAGAAAAACAAGAACATTTATCTGAGTAAAACAAGGCCGAAACGACAAAAATCCAATCAGAAGTCAGGATTTGATTTTTTATATATTAAATGTCAAAATAATGCTTAGAAGTCACTAGCGGTCAAAACGTTACTTGAGGTCATGAGGGACGGGCTTCAAGTCAAAGTTCAGGCCCACCGCAATTGATGACAGACTGGCTACAGGACCCAGACAGGTCTCACTAAAGAAATACCTTCAATGGAGCAAAGTGTCGACGTTGAGGACTCCAAGCGAGGAGTCAAGGAGCCACTGCGTCGATCAATGGACGGAGGTGAGCGTCAGTGCTGACCCACACCATCAACGAAAGCTTTGTTGATGAACACCTTTGCGATGAAGGCGCTGCATTGATGTAGAGCCGTGCTGGCTGTGGAATCATTGTCATCGTGCGGCTCCTACATCGGCATCAAAGGTCAATGCGTCAGTTCCGAATGGCGCAAAGTCGCTGTTGCATCAATGTCGAAGGTTAAAACACCTGCAAAATTCACTTCTGAGGCCCAGGACTGGAGAAGGCCATCAGAAAAGGGTAGAGCTCACAGATGGCAGAGTCCAGCAACACCAGGAGAGTTGAAAGAAGTCTTTTGTGTCCCTGAGACTTCAGAAGTGAACAGGAAACAAGCCAGCAAGGCCTTGGAGTCACTCTGGGTTCAAGTAATATGGTCCCAGTCCTCGTCCTCAGCAGGGCAGAGATCAGCAGCCAGCAGGGCGGCTCAGCAAAGCAGAGAAGCAGTTCCTCAGAACAATCAATCATAGCAAGTTGGCAATCCTTTCAGCACGGCAGTCTATTCTCCAGCAGAGTTCTTTCCAGGTCCAGAAGCGATTTGGCAGGGTCAGAGCCCTTGTACTTATCCCCAAAAATGCCTGTGATGTAGGGGGACACTTCAAAGGATTTCTCTGTAATGCACAAGGATCTCTTTCAGCCCAGCCCGCACTCCAGACAGACTATCAGTAAGGGGTAAATCAGCCCTTTGTGTGAGGGCATGTCCAATGTTCCCTCTAATTGTTTTCCTCTGTGTGCGGTAGTGTAAGGTCTTTGTGCGCTGCAACCAAGGCTATGTGCGCCAGTAACCAGACCGCGCGAGAGGGTGCAGCGCCAAATATCACTCCAAACTTTTAATAAAAAAGTGAAAAGACGGTGCATTTCCTCACATACAGATCCACGTGAACGGTGTTAAGGCCTGTTTGAAACCGTCCCACATAGCAATTTGAAACCTTGGCAGCTATGTTGCTGTATTTCTTTTCTTGATAGAGCTGGGCTGCGGGGTTATTGTGTGCATTTGTTCAAGTTTTCATGTCAATTTCAGCTCATGATGGGTGCTACGATTAACATCAAAACTTTAACAAATGCAGGAAAAATAAAATTATAATAAAGTTGTTATCATAATTTTACTTTTCGCAGTTTCAGGGCTGGGTTAGGGTAGGGCCGCATCAAACTTTCTATTAACGCATTTTAATGCTAGTGTCCGCATCACCGTATTAAAATGCATTAGTCACGTATTCTAGTGCCCCTCTGACAATACTGTAATTGAGGCACACTGCCAATGAGGCAGCACCAGAACGCTAAAATTGTCTAACATATATGAGCGTGCAACTGCGCCTTCAAATTTGAAATAGTATGCGTCAGAGATACAATATTCATGAACAGCGCTGAGCAGGCAGGCCAGAATTTAACAGATCAATTAGCCGTGCCCCAATCAGCCTTCCTGTGAGTCTACTCTGGGGGTACCAGCCATCACGTGTGTGATCCATGGAGCAGGTCTTGCCTGCTGTTTTCCCACAATCACACTACCCTTTTGGTGACCAGGGCCACACAGATGCTTCGAAGATTGGACACACCGGCGGGTGGTAGCTTGGTTTTTCCTTCCTGCACTCTCCAGCAGAGAAGCCACATTACCTGAGCCTCTTGCGCAGGATGTTATAGTTTACAGCCTGCTGGGCCCATTCCCTCCTAAGCCCCCATGTCAGCCTGGTCAGAGATTGTTGACAAAACAGTCAACTTCTCAGCCCCTGCCGTGCCCTCTGAACATGTGTACTTTCATGAACTGAAGGCACAGTATTGGTCTTGTCACTTGAATCCGGGACTTGATTGTCATCAGAGCGGCACACAAGTGTTTAAGTGCGACCGGCAGAGGTAAGAGGCATTTTTAAAAACCAGCTTATAATCCATATTTTCAGATATTCTATTTGTATGATCTGGGTTTAAAGCAATAATCGCTTCTATACTTCAAAACACTTTGTTTTGGAAATAATCTGCTTTGCCACACTTTTCGAATCATCGTCGTTTAACTAGTCTCACCGTCAATGAACCTTGCTTTACCTCTCAAAAAGACAAATTGTTTTTTGGGAAAAAGGACTTTGGGAGATTCGGGTCATTACCCAACCCTTACCTCAGCTACCACCTTCTCCACAAGGATGGGTGCGCCGCAGTCTTACTGCCTTGTCACACGGTAGCTGCTGCTGAGGGCACATCATTTCAGGGGTCAAGAATTAGGTTTTCAGGGAAAGGGATTGGGATTGGTAATTCCAAGTGTACGTGATTCAGGACCCCAAGAGTAAAAAGTAGAGTTTTCATTAAAATACTCTGCCTGCTGCACAGAGAAGGGAATTAAACATCTTTCAGCAATAGAATGAAAATGCAGCTCTGCCGGGGGTTTCTCCCCTCACTGCCAAACAAACTATGTCCATCCTATTCCCTTTCTTTTTTGTAGTGACTCTGTCCATTCATGTTGATTCACCTCATGCACTCTAGCTCAGCCATTCTATTAGCAAGATGATCATTAATCCTTGAAGTAATCTGCTTGCTTCCTAAAAGCACCACACATGCAGTGGTCGAAGTGGGCGGGATCGGCAGGGCACGGCTGCCCCTACTTCTTTAATTTGATAGATTCCGTCCCCCTGCTTTTTTATTTTAAACATGCGTCACAGGATGGCAGATATAGCCAAGGCCCACAGATCCGGCTCGGCGTTCATAGCAGTTCGGGGCGGGGTGGGTAGAGAAGGAAAAGGACTCTGTCTCTTCCTTCTTGCCCAGAGAAGACAAGGACAGTGTTCACTTCTGCAGTGCCACTGGGAAAAGCACTCACTGATTTCTGAATCATTGATGTAAAAGCGTTAAGGTAACCATGTTATTCCTACTAACATTTCACATGCTTTACTTAAACTTGCATTACCTATGAGTCTTTGCTTTGTCCATGATTTTGTTACTTTATTTCTTAGGCAGCATATTACTCTTGTCTAATGCGTAATTGAACTGTGTCACATCCAGGAGTTCATAGCGGGCACAATTGGGTTGTAGCTGACGGTAGCACAATGGGGCAGTATGGTGTTCAGTAGAGGAGATGATGTGGCACTATGGTCAGAGCTGCCGAATTTGGACCTGGGGAACCAGGTTCAGCCTTCATGACCAGTCCAATAGACCACTCTCCTGAGGGAGCACATTCCCTTGCTAGAACTTAGAAGCCCTGGTGTCTTAGCACCAGCATGTGGACCCAACGGTGGCAAATGTGGTTTAACCTTAAAGGCCTGTCAACCACAATCCATACTGAAGTTCACCGCCAGTATTGCGGGCAGGCCTATGAAGCAGCACACCCTAGCACGATAGTCAACGAGGTCACAGGACCCTTGAGCAAGGTGGCTCTAGGGCGGTGCGATCGCACCGGGCGCTGACTTCGGGTGGGGTGACATGCTTGCAAGTATATTATGTTTCTAAAAGCACTTGCTGCCTCCTTCCTGGCCTCCAGCAATTTTAGGCAACAATAAAAATGTCATGATAACTCCGGTGATTAATGTCTTAGATAGAGATGGAGTTTTGTCAAGTGGAAGTTTTGACTCATGGAAAGGTAGCGCAGAGGGCTAATTTGCCTGCGGCAAAGAACATGTACCATCCAGATCACAAAGTGCACATAATGTAAATTAAAAAAACACAGCGGTTTCAGCTGAAGCAGCGCATTTCCAGCCTACAGTAAGAGAAACTCAATTACGTATATAGTGCTTACAGACTAAACAGGTTCCATGTAACAACCGAAGTAAAGGGGCCAGTATCCATGGGAGGTTACAAATGAAGACAAGACTGTACTAAGGAGGGACTAACAAGCCTATTAATGAATCTGAAGGCAGCATTTAGGAAAGACAATGACACAAGCCAATGAAAAATATGGGCGGAGAGTGGGCGCTGCTTCTCTGCCATACTCTACTACAGCAGGCTCGCAGAGCGAGCAGTGCATGCGCGCTGTCGCTAGGCTCGACCTAAAAAGGTATAATAGGCCTTAAAGTGCGCTTTAAGGGCTAAGTCTATGATAGCATGGTCATATAATCAGAATGTAATGCCCTCTATGGGTTATTTTTATGATTGCACTTGACTGGTTTAAAAGTCTATAACAAGCATTGCACATGCAATCGGTCTCGCAATTGGCTGAGTTAAAGCTATTGGCGCTGTAAATGAAAATGTGTTTTACCCATGTGTTATGGAGTGTATGTATGTATGTATTGTGTAGTAGGATTATGTGGGTTGGATTGGAATTGATAGTTGTGGAATTGTGTGGCGTGCAATATTGGGGTGTAGAGTGGGCTTGTGTAGTGGAATTATGTGGCTAATAATTATGTGGTATTAAGTGTACTGAAATTAGGCAGAGTGGGATTGTGTGTTACGGAGTGTATATATATATGGAATTTTTTTTGTGTTGTGAAGCGGCATGTAGTGGAGTTTAATTATGTGATGTGCTGCGGAATTTTGTGGCATGATGTGGAATTTTGTGGTGGGGATTTGATGTATGTGCTGTGTTGTGTAATTGTGTTGTTGAGTTGAATTATGTGATTTGGTGTTTTTGTCCATTGGTAAATGTATTGTTTTGCCAGTGATTAATACTTTTTTTGGGTTGTAAATGTTAGTTTGATGAGCAGTTGTTCCATATAAGTTACTGACACTTTGTGTGCCAATAACCAAAGTAAATGAACATAAAATGCAGGATAGAGTTGGCGCAGGGAGATCTATAGTTTTGTCTTCAATCAATCAAATGCTCTCTACCTCTTAGTATGTTGCCCACACAGGAGGCAATCGGAATGCGTCCATCAGTCATTTCATTCTTATAGCTCATTTGCTGTTTCACCGGATGCCAACAGCATCCATTGATAATGTGTGACATGGCCCTTGTTATTGTCATTGCCTTCCCACATGCTAGTAGTAACCAAATAAATAGCTTTAGGTACAAAGTCCCAGAAATACAAAGGCATGTTTATCTCTACTACAGCGGAAAAAAATGTCATTGCCGCTTCCCCAGGGTATCATTTTTAATCACTTGAAATAACCAGGGCACCAGAACTGAGACACGTGAAATTGAGGCCTCGGTGGATGCTGGAGTTCACTTTAAAATTTCTGCAAATACTTCTTGTGGAAAATGTGTTGCCATATAAAAATTGATCATGTTAGAGTTACAGTACAGATGCATAACAGCTGCTCGAAGATGCCGAGTGTGCTACTTTGGCAGCATTTTTTTTATTTTTGAGAAATTAAATGACATGGTTGTAGTAGACGCCTATCCTGATTATGACTCAGGATATGGCAAATGCCTTTGGGAGTTCAATTGCAGATCAAGTTTTCAAGCTGTTGAAGTATACTTTTTCATGTTTTATCTGAAAGGGACAATGAACGCAGTTGAATCGTGTAAAGCTGACTAATGGATTGTGTATGGGACATAATTTGGAATATATGTATTCTACAAAGCTTTATTTCAGTTTGACATCACCCCTGATGAACCCATCCCTTTTAAATTATATAGCTCGAGGGTGAGCGACTGCGTTAGACCTGATTAATAGTCGCCGGCACCAGTCCAACTTTTATAAATGTTTAATCTGAGACGCACAGAATAAGCGAATAACAACAACTTTTATTTTAAAGCAAAGGCATCTTTCGATTTGTGGTCTGTGCAACCGACGCCAAGTAGAAGGCTTAGTGGGTCGAGCACCCACTGGCCAAATGGGTGTAGAACATGAGGCTAACAGGTTCAACCCCAAGCAGTGCCTGCTCAGCCTTTCATCATTGTGAGGTATAAAACAATCACGAATGTCATCATTTATTGCGTAAGAATTCTAATTATACTCGGAGCAGTAGACAATTTAGTTTGTGGTGTGTACTTTATAAACGGTTAATTAGAACTATCTCTATTAATTTTGAAACTTCTACCATCTCCACCTCCCCCCCCTCCCCCCTTCCCCCCCCCCCCCCGCAGATGGGCAGTTTGATTTTTAGGGTGATATTTGGCGCATGCTTTCTCCCATTGCTCTTTCAAGATATATGTAAGAGAAAGACAAAAGGGGGAGAAGAAAAGTGCAGCGTAGTGAGGGATTCGGCTGCGCCTGTGTGACAAGTTGCAACTTAGCCCTCAGAGTGGGGTCTTACTTGTATCATTTTCTGCTCTTCTACGTCATTTGAAATGTTCTCTGCAAGTCTGGAAATCTGCCAAAATGTGAAATCGCTTGAGACTTAATGTCGTCCCCAAACACACACAGACATACACTGGAAAAGATAAGGAAGAACCAGAGGAACATGTCACAGGTGTGGTGGCATACAGCCTATGTGTGCTGAGACAGGGGCGGATGACATCAGAGGCTCCACAAGGAAACAAGGATGGATTATCAATACCCCAAGTCTGCTGTGTTTCCCTCTCGAGTGCTAGCGGTATTGGTGGAGGTATCGCAGACGCGCAGGAAGTCCGTGGCTTACGTTGACTCTCATGGAGTGACATCTGGCTGGCAGCTCAGTATCTCATTGCTCCAGCCTCATCGCCCTATGCCCTCCTTGAGAAGAAGCCAATACTCCTTCAGAGTCGACGGCCTTCATAGCTCCTGGAAACAGGACCTGCTGCAGAATCTGCGCTTCAATCTGTCCGAGGCTCGCCTGCAGGGAGAGGCGGTTGTCTCTCAGCATGTGGGGCGCGGGAGGAGGCATTCTTAAACGTAGGCACTGCTCCCGGGCTGCTAAATATATACCACTTTGCACTGACAGAGCTAACTCTGTCTGAACAGGACAGCACAAAAACACAGGAATATATCTGTGCAAGCAGCGGAGGCTGCGACAACAGCTTACAAAACAAGATAAATGCACGCGCAAAAGGCACCTACAAATGCCACGTTTTCATGTTAATGGCAGCGCCCTTCATGAGCTGCAATTAACATGAACACTTTAAAAAAAGCACACAATCACCCGGCAACTCAGCTCTGTTAAGAGAAGAAATGCAGCAAGTCTAGAAACACAGCATGTGCTTTTAGGTGATTCTAAAAACACACGCTGTGTTTGGTGCTGCATTTCATTCGCTTTCTAGAGTGTTGCTGCCGGCAGATAAGCAAACAATGAGCCCCACAGTTGCACTCTAGAAAACAAAAGAAACTTAGCAAGTGCTCCCTCCTTGGGAGGGAGCACTTGCTAAATTCCTCTTCCTCTGCAAGCTTGAAATGCCCGTTTTTGGTGCTGCAGTGTCGGCGCCAATGCTCTCGGGGATGTGCGCGCCACACACACAACACTGCGCGCTCGGGGGCACTGATGTGCGCGCGTGCTCCGGCGCGCACGTTCGAGGGAACACTGGGCAGGACACAACCTATTCAGATGTAAGTGTGAGCCACCTTTCCCCCTTCCTGCCCAGGAAGTCTATCAGTATGCAGCTGTATCCCCTGTCACACCCAGCCCTTCCTGTGTTGTGGCTGTCCAGTGGGAATGCACGAAGTGTAGCTGCCACCCAGTCAAGATGTATATTGGAGACAGGCTGCATGCACACAGAGCAAAGTTAAAAGCAGAGAAATGTCCACTTTTTCAAAGTGGCATTTCTAAAAGATATTGTCAAATCCAACTTTACCACTAAAGAGGATGTATCACCACCATTCCAAATATATTAAACATGAAGTAGATACTCCATTCCAACCAGCAATTACAGTTTAAAGGGTATTTTTAAGGAATCCCCAATGCTAGTCTATGGAAAGTGTAGGCCTCACAGCAGTGAAAAACAAATCTAGCTGTTTGTCACTTCCAGGACATATAAAACTTAAAAGTACATGTCCTGCCTTTTAAGTTACACAGCACCCTGCCCTTAGGGGCACTTAAGGCCTACCTTAGGGGTGACTTGTGTGTAACAAAATTGCATTAAAGGCTGGGCAAGTGGCTCAAAATGCCGAGTTGAAGTGGCAGAAACTGCACACACAGGCCCTGAAAAGGTAGTCCTGAGACAGGTTTGAAAGGCTACTTGTGTGGGTGGCACAACCAGTGCTGCAGAGCCACTAGTAGCATTTAGATCACTGGCCCTGGGTACATGGTAAACCACTTTATAAGGAACTTATAAGTAAACTAAATATTCCAATCAGGTCAATTCCAATGTCAACATACTTTAGGGGATAAGCAAATGCACTTTAGCACTGGTTAGCAGTGGTAAATTGCTCAGAGTCCTAATGCCAATAAAACCATACAGCAAAAATGGGAGGCAAAACGTTTAGGAAAAGACCCGCCTAAGGATGACAGGTCCAACAATCACCCAAATGACTCGCGAGGACGGCACTATGATATTTGATGCTGAGGGCATAATGATAGAATTTGCGGAATTTATGCTCATTTATATACCCCCGGCAATCACATACTTTGGAGGAGTACACTGCCTAGGTTGGTCGCCTGACTTTGGCCTGACTGGTGGGGGGGTTCGTAGTGCATTCCTGGTGGAGCCCCTAGCCTTAGATGAGATTACTGCAGCAATAAGTCAGCTGCCCACCTGTTAAACTCCAGGGATTGACAGCCTTACCTTCGAATTTTATAGAACCTTTTTGGCTCTTCTTGCTACACGTCTCTTCGATTAGACGTTATGAATCGGCGCTTTGCCTCCTTCCTTACGAGACAGCATTCTAATAACACTTCTAAAACCAGACAAACCACCAGATCACCCGGATTACTACAGTTGCCTCTCATTAATCAATACTGACACCAAAATACTTGCTAAAGTGTTGGCTAACAGGCTGATCTTGTTGCTCCCTGACCTTGTGCTGTCCGCCCAGGTTGGGTTCATCCCTAACCGCTCCACTTCTCATAACCTCAGGAGTCTTTTCAGACTCCGCACCAGCTGAGGCCAGACGGAGAAGTGGCTGTTTTCCTTGATGCCACTAAAGCTTTTGACACACCTTGAGTAGCCCTTTTTATTTGTGGTCCTATGCAGAATTGGGATCCCTGATCACTTTTTGTGTCTGATACAGTTGCTGTATACGGCCCCTGACGCAAATCCGCATCAATGGCTTGCTGTTGGACCTCATCCCTATTGGCAGAGGCGCTCATCAGGGTTGCCCTCTGTCGCCCTTGCTTTATGCTCTGGCGACTGAGCTGTTGGCCATGGCCATTCGTCAACTTCATGGCTATAGGGGCCTGCCTTTCTTGCAACGTAATATTGTGATATCATTTTATGCCGACGAATCTACCCTCTAATTGAAAAGCCTAGGAGTGAATCTGGACTCAGTTATACACACATGTTCAGTGTTCTGGGTGGTGTCTGGTATAGCAATTAATTGGGCAAGTCTTCTATCTTACGGCTTACTCTGGCTACTATCCTTCGCCCGCTCTCGCTGCCATTGCGCTAGGTTACTAACTCCCTTAAATACCTGAGGATTGGAATTAGTGGCAGCAAGTCGTTAGTCGTGCTTGAGAATTAGGGAGCAGTGATACAAGTGTTTGATATCGATATCGGCGTTTGAAGATCAGATCCGAAGATGCAATAAATTGCCTCTTTAATTGATGGGCTGTGGAGCCATAATGAGAATGGCAATCCTTCTGCGGCAACTCTATCTTTTTATGAACATACTTATTCCTCCACCTCGTCATTTTATTGTACCCTGAGCACCCTTCTGGTGCGCCTTTACAGGGCAGGGGGGGCAATCTAGGCTCTGCTGGAAACCCTAACTCTGCCCTATGATCGGGTGGCCTTGCAGCCCCATATTTTGAGCTCTATTACCTCTGTGCACAAGCTTCCTGTATCCATTATCCCTGCCCCACCCTGTGGCCTACTTTGCGCCCGAGCATGCCCAGCTGTATCCTCCTCTTCTGACCTTGCTTGGAATAGGCCACTCGACAATCTTCAGGTGAAATAGACACGGTAGCGTGTACGCAGCAGGCCGGATCCAATTACAAACTAAGCTTGGCCACCAGACCTTATACTCCCCCCAGCAACCTGTCATTCAGTCCCCGTTTCACTGTAGACTAAGGGAGAGACTGGCTGCTCAGAGAGTGTCGAGCGGGGGTATAAAGGAGACACTGATGGCCAGCACAGCTGGTGAACTGCTGGCATCGCTCGACCTATCACTTTCTTTCGCATCCGGCCGAGACTCTGGGATTATTATACAGAAGCCCCAGCGGCACCGTCTGAATGTGAGACACTTACGCCCCTCCCTCCTCGAGGCACCCCCTCGCTGCACCTTTCATCTCATCGCTATGCTTGTGAAGTCTGAGATGCCGCTGCGTTGGCAGCATCCCAGGGTTGGATGGGAGACAGCTTTGTGTAAATCCATCTCCGTCACGGAGCGGGTGGGCAGCACGTGCGATCTGACGCAATCCCCCCCCCCCCCCTCCCCAACGGCAAGCTTCGCCTTACACATTTTCGTTTTCTTCACCAGACATATTCCACTCCATATAAACGGTGTAAATATAAGCTGCGTGCTGATGATGAGTTCTATAGATGTCATGGGGGAGGGGGGGGCGATTTCATGCACTTAGCCTGGCTTTGCCCCCCCCTATTTCGGCAAACTGGATTGCTGTCTTTCTCTCATTATCTGATATTTTACACTTGTATCTACACCCCATTACCAGTGCTGGTGCTTCTATGTCACCCAATGGAGATGCCAGACGATAACAAAACGTTTCTTGCCTCAGCGTTGCTTCTTGCTAAACTCCGGGTGGCCTGCGTCTGCGTCTGGGAACGAGCGACCACCATCCGGGATAGGTTGGTAGATATGACACATTCCCAGGAACAATTGGAAATATACTACTCCATGCTACCTCTAGCTTGAAGGCCCCGGAGCACCGGGGGTCCACTACAGGATTGTCTGTGTATGCAAGCCCTGGACTCCCCATCCGGACTCCTGAACTCACATGTCGCGTTTTAGTGAGCCTATGGCTCTGTCACTGCTGGAATGTGCTACTGCTAGCCTTCGCACTTCCACCATGAATGTCTGGTCTCCATACAGAAAGAAATAACTAAAATAAATACCACCATTAGGCAAAACGAAAAACTTCCAGGACAAACTGTCCATTTTATTTCTCTTTCAATGTCAACGCTCACATGCAACACCAGAACCACAGGGACATCCCCCTGCAAGGCATCACTAATACTGTGGAATAAACATTCCTGAATGTCATCATCATGTTTATGTACACACTCCGATGCTCTCCAAAGATCTTCTCTGCTGCAACCTGACTTAGACTTCTAGACTGGACTGCCCATTTACCTTTCCCAATCAGTACAATGCTACAACACCTCCATCAGAAAACTCATCTAGAACACCTTAATCATGCAACAATAGTCTTTTATAGTACTCCCAGAAACGTACCGCAGTTAGAAATATTAATCTGCTAAATTCATTTTTCTACCCCATGGGAAGCCTGCATAACCCACTCTAAGCACAAACCCTGTAAACCAAACCATTCTCTCCTCGGTATAATCAAGTGCTGATTGGAAACAAAAAAAATCCATCTGGAAACTTGTAAAGCAGTAGAGCAAGACATATTTCCTACCCTCAAGACTTTACAACATTAAGATAGCCAAATCCAAGTTTGACATCAGCACCAAATCCCAAACTTAAAATGAGAGCAAGTAGGAGCGGTCAGAAGGGTCCTCAAGTAGCCACAGTAAGAAAGAGTTAGAGGAAATATTGGAGCTAGAAAAGGCGATTCTAGAGTTGGATAGCCTGACAGACGCTAAAAATGGTCTGGAAAAATTGGAAAAGACAATCTCTGATTTCCATAAATTTGAACACCATAAAAAGGCCACCAAGGTGACAAGGGACATAAAAAACTACAGTAAGGGGAAGGCATATCCATATCTCCTAGACGATTATTTTACAAACCCCCAATACGCCCAAAGACAACAGGCAGGTACCTGGGGACGGTTCAGAAACAGATAACCGGTCACATTTTCAGACTCATCAGCAGACTCTGACTCATCTGACACAGGAGCACGTCCCAGTTCCTCTTCCAACAATCCCGATTTTTTAGGGAGAGGCCAGCCTTTTGAAACAGAAAGAGGGAAAGTGAAGCAACGATACAACTTTCCTCCAGGAGAACGCCAAACTCGGCGGAAGTTCTATCAATGCGGCTACCAATATTAAACACTACTGGTTCAGAGGATCCTTCTTCCTCCCCCACTGGAGCACAGATCCCTATTTTCAATCTATCTAGTCACCAACTGAGATCCACAGAAATCTCACTACTATGTACTTACTGATAAACCTGACTGGTTTCACATACAAACAGAGATTTTTCAATTCTTTAGAAAAGTAAGATTGAAATCCTTTTTTCTTAAAGAGTCTACACCCAACAACGACGTGACAGGACTACGACCAAAATCCACCTTCACCCGCCCAGTAGCTCTCTACCACCAGAAATCATTGTTTTTGAAAACCTACTGCTGAAAGATCTCCAAAAATTGCAAAACCAACATGACTTTACCCCCTACAACATTTGCCTTGAAGAGAAGAAAAGTCTCCTTGCGCTAAAAATATGGATAACGTTATTATCAAGCCCTGCGATAAAGGTGGCGGAATTGTCATCCAAGACAAAATATCGTATGACAATGAGATTATGCGCCAACTCATCAACCTCACACACTATGAACTACTCAGGCAGAATCCCATATCTGAGATAAAAAACCTAATCCAGTCCACCACAAAAGACGCTGAAGAATTAGGCTAAATCAGCCACGATGAGTTTCTGAACAATAGAAACCCAAGGACACCAGTAATTTACACACTTCCCAAAATACACAAAGATCAAGACAATCCCCCCAGGTAGACCCATCCTTTCCGGATGTGGGTCCATCCTCGAACCATTAGGCAGATACATTGACTTCTTTATTCATGACTTAGTACAAGATACTGTAGCCTACGTGAAAGATACCACACACTTTATCAACCTGGTGGAACAAGAACATTTTGACCCCATGCATGAACTTTGGATATAGAATCCCTATACACCAATATCCCTCAGGACAAAGGCACCAAAGTCATTGAGACTCACTTAAACAACAGACCACGACCGCACAAAGTAACCACCGAGTTAATTATCTCTCTGTTAGAAATAGCATTGACTAAGAACTATTTTATGTTCAATGACAAATATTATAAGCAGTGTAAGGGGACATCTATGGGAGCGGTTTTTGCCCCAAATTTCTCTCTACCCTTTGTGGATGACATAGAAAAAACATTCATCCTTAACCAAACCAACCCACACCGCAACAAGATCAGGAATTGGTACAGATACATCGATGATGTATTCATGATCTGGCAAGGTACCACGACTGAACTAGAAAACTTCTATACATGGCTTAACGGCTTCCAGCCAGACCTCAAATTTACTTACAGCTCAAGCAACATACAGATTAACTACCTGGACGTCTATGTCAAACCTAATGAGGGAGGGCTTTACACCACCTTATACAGGAAACCCACGGAGCATAATACACTCTTCCACTACAAAAGTGCGCACCCTAGAGCACTAAGAGATGGCCTCCCCTATGGGCAATTCTTAAGGATCCGCAGAAATTGTAAATTAAAAGAAGAGTATCTTAGGGAAGCAGACTCCCTTTCTGACAAACTCATCAACAGGGGGTACCCAAGATGCCTGGTAAAAAGATTCATGAAACGTGCATGGTATATACACAGAGAACACCTACTTGAGCCCAAACCAAGGAAAAATATGTTGCGCATTGCTTGCGTTACCACATTTTGTCCTGCAAGCAACAAAATAACCAAAGTGATTAAAAACACTGGCCCCTCATCACTTCAATCAATATCTCTAATGAGGCCCCCTTGTTCTCATTCAAACGAGGTCGTAGCGTTAAGGACCATTTGGTGAGGGCGCAGAAACCAACGTGCAATGAGAATACAGTTCAGTCCTACCTAGGTTTACCCCCTGTAACAGGTCATTTCAAATGCGGTAACTGCGCTGCATGCCCACTCACTAAAAACACGAACGTTTTTAAATATGGCACAGTCACGCACATTTTTAAATTCTTCTCTATCTGTAACTCGGCAAACGTAATTTACTGTATTCAATGTCCTTGCGACCTCATCTATGTTGGCCAAACCACCCAAAAAGTAAAAGCAAGAATCAGCCAACATAAAAGCCAGATTTGCTGCCAAATCATCACTGCACCGCTGGTCGAGCACTTCATGGAAAAGGGACACTCAGAATAGGATCTTCGTTGGCAAATCATTGACATTGTACTTCCTCAGGACAGAGGAGGCGATCCCCAAGCCATCCTGAACAGGCAGGAGTGCAAATGGATGTTTAAGTGTCACTCAATTAAGAATGGTCTTAACACTCTGAAAGAATGGAAAATGATTCTATAATGGACTAACTATTACCAGTTGGCAATATCTGTACTGTGTATCCTTTAATACCTTTAATATGAACTGTGTTTTTTTTAATTTATTTTTATTCCGTCTTGATTGTACTTTATGCAAAATATCTTGATCTTATTTCACTATTGACTTTCCCTCTTCTTTCCCTACCTCCGTAAGCACAGTCAATTATGCCACCGGCCTACTCATGCCGACCCTCCACTTCCAACATGGCCGCCATCCCTTTCTTACGAGCAGTCTAGTTCCCGCAGTAGACGTGCTCACACTGCCCATGCACACGCTAGTTAAATATACCTCTTCATGGTACTGCAACCATGGATCCATTCCCCGGATGACGCCGATTGCTTCGCGTGCATCCCCGGCAGTCTGCACCTCGCCTTCCAAATTTACTCCCACACTTGCCGTGGAGTCTTCTTCTGCTGCCCGTGTACTCCTGGTACCCTTCTTCATATCCCGGTGGCTCCCTGTGGCCCTACAAGTAAGTCCTTCCTCCCGTGCCAATTTGCGCTCATACTCACGTTTCCCTTTTCCCCTTTTAAATAAACCCCGCTTTTGACTTTCAGAATTAAATTTCACGAGGCCTCACTGGTGCGCGCTGCCGAGCTTTCCAACCGTAATAGTCAATACGGACCTAACGCCTTCAGTAAGTCCCTTGCTTTCTTCTGCGTCCACACTTCTTGTAGATTAATATCTCATTTAGTCACTCATCTACACTGCTCACTTCTAGCGCTCATTAATTGATCGTTACCTCGCGTCATGTTCCCGGACTAGGAACCCAAATCACTCATACTAGACACCCTGTAAGTCATCTCGCATTCCATTGCGCTAGCGTTCCTAATAGGCGCTGCTTCTCACCTTGTGCTCACTTTCTCTTAGAAGCTCACCATGGCGGGATGCTATCTTCCTTTCGTATCAATCGCTTTTTTTCCTTGGACCTTCTGTCCAATCAAGGGTCTTGGCCCAAATCTGATTCTTCAATAAGAAGGTGGAAATTGCAAACCACTCTTATCCGGTGATTAATCTCTCACAATTAAACTTAATTCAATTACTTTTTAATTTTTTCACAATATGCAAGTTCACTGGCTGCTTCAGTTGCTGAAATTACCAACTGCACATTAAATTGATGCTCAGGGACCTTGTTTATGACTTCTGGTTTCCCCCGACAATAGATTCTAATTGCTCCCACCCTGTTGTCCTGATGATGATCTCATACTAACGAGATCGAAACCCCATCAACCATTACAATCAAAACTCCACTACTGCAATTTAATTTAATTAGGAGTTTTGTTCGATGTTGGTGTCAATGCGATGTAACTTTTAATTGTCACTAATGCACCCCCCACTTCACGCACTTTCACATCTTGTGTGAGCACCAGAACTATTATTTGAAACAGTAAATGATTTTCCATTTATGATGTTAATAAATGTGTTGTCATTTAAAACCTTGTGTCCCAGCATATATTGCGTAATCAGTCCCGCCTGGACTCCATTGCACTACCTTATCTGATTAACGCTGCGCTTATAATAGTAATAGCCTAGGCTACCTGAGGACCCTTCTGGCCTCCCCCTGACCCTTGTCTCTCCTACTTACTGAACCACCCCTCATCTAAATACTGGGGTACCCTTGTTTTCTAAACACATAAAATGGGAGCAAGGCACACTGCAAATCATTCCTCTTCTTGACTACTGATCAATCAGTCGATACGAGAAATGGTCATGAGTGCGAGGGTGACTGTGTTTCTGGATTCTGTGAGGATCCATTTGAATGTCTTTCGAAGTAGGCGGAGCGTGTGGAAGCAGGCTGAGGAAACTGCGTTGATTTGTCAGTTCATAGTGAGCGATGAGTCCAGTATAATGCAGAGGTTATGTGCGTGGTCCGTCGGGGGAGGAGGGGGATTTCCCAGAGCGACTGGCCACCAGGAGTCGTCCCAAGCTGAAGGGTTGGGTCCCACGATGAGTACCTCGGTCCTGTCCGAGTTGAGCTTGAGGCAGCTATCTTTCCACCAGGTAGCAATGGCCTTCATTCCACTATGGAAGCTGGTTCTGGCGGTTTTGGGTTTGTTGGTGAGGGAGAGGATCAGCTGGGTGTTGTCAGTGTAGGAGTTAATGTTGAGTCCGTGCCTGCTAACGATGGCTGCGAGGGGGGCCATGTAGACGTTGAAGAGGGTGGGGCTCAGGGAGGAACCCTGGGGCACTCCACAGCTGAGCTCTGTGGGTTCTGAGAGGAACGGTGGTAGACTGAGTCGCTGGGTCCACTGGGTTCATAACCAAATAAGTTAATTAGGCACAGAAAAATACAAGCCTCGTCCACCAGCATTGGCAGCTCCTTTCTGAATGCTCAAAAACCGTCTGCATTCAAATACACACATTTCAATGTACATAGCAAACTCAATGTGCTCCAGAACAAGCAGTGATGCTATTACCTGTTGCATGCACAGCGTGCCTTGAACTAGGATCTCACACAAGGCAACCAGGCTGGATGGAAACCAAAGTTGAAACAAAAGAGAAAACACTTTGGAATTTACTGCTATTTCAAAGGTGCACCAAGGAAAGCATAGCAGAAATATGATTTGCCCCTTTAGCGTGTCGTAGAATCCGCTGCGCTGCGGACGTTTCCGTGCGCGGGCGGGGCCGCGTCGGCCAACGGACGTGCGCAGCACTACGGAGGTAGAGCTCGCGACGGCCGTTGGTCGACGCACACAACGAACGGGTTAATATGTGGCGATCAAGGCCAGTGGGAATACTTAAGCCTTGACTTCATATCAAGATAAGCACCTGCTTAAAACGTATTGGTTGCCCTGCATAGTAATTAGCCTATCATCCCTCATAGAAGCCCCAGTTGTACACAAGTGTTCACTGGTTCAAGAGTGAGCCAATCACTGTCAATGTTCATCATCCTTGAGCTGCAATGGGACATGACCCTGGGCCGAAGGATGCTTTCGGATTGGCCAGCTGTGATAAGGCAATCCAAAAAGTATAGCCAATCAGAGTTGAAGGACTCGAGCACTATTTTTTAATGCTGTAAATGAAGAAGAAGAAAGAAGGGAGAAGAAGAGAAAAGAACATTTGAAAAGGAAGCAGCGGCCAGACAACATTTACCTAATGTTCTAGACAAAGAAAACGTTAGGATTGTTTTCGTTGCACAGATGCACATAAAGCAACATTTTATTGCAACAACTTTTATCTGCTTTTTGCAATGACTATCAGGAGTGAATGGCAGCAGGGTCATTTAAATCCACAATGTAATAAACGGTGGTAAAACATCCCAGCACAAATTTCATTTGAAATGGTTATCGGGTATCTTCTACACGTAATTATTGCCTGTGCACAAAAATGGGCAATGACCTGTGGTTATGGCATGTCTGTCCATACATGTTGCATTACCAGCACTGATGGACTTGCTACCATGGGCAAGTGCCATGAGGTTGGACCTGGTGATAAATGCACTTGCACCCACAGGAGTGTGCATAGTCTAGTTGATTTCCTCTTTGGTAGTAGTGCAAAGAGGGCACAAATCATGCTCACACCCATTTGTCATTAGCACTTGGGTCAAAAACACCCCCAAAGAACATTGCAATAAATGATTAGTTATGAGGATTAAATTCTACAGTACCTTGAATCTGGGCCTCGACAGAGAAGCAGATGTTTTGCAGGAAGGTGCCGATGAAGCTCTCGAGGAGATCAAAGCTGGCGATGTCAAACTGGAATTTCTCAGTCGGCTTGCTTACTGCCTCCTGAAGTGTTGCTGAATTTTTTATGCCAATCCCAATCAGGTAGATTGAAATCCCTCTGGCCTTTAGGACTCTAGCAGGATCTTTGATGTCATCAGTAGACTCCCCGTCTGTGATCAAAACAGTCACCTGTGGTACGTTTTTCTCAGCTCGGCTTCCCGCACTTGCCGTAAAGTAGTTTTTCCCAATGAAGTCCAAAGCTTTCCCAGTGTTTGACCCACCAGTTCTGTAAGGCAAATTCTGTATTCGTTCTAATATCTCAGCCTTTGAGGTGTATTCGTTTAGCAGAAACTCCTGGAAGGTGTCGTCGCTGTACTGGGCCAGACCAATGCGGATTCTCTCACTGCTAACGTCAAGGCTGGAGACCAACGTAGACAGGAAACTCTTTACTCTCAGGAAGTTTTCTTGGCTAATGCTGGTTGAGCTGTCCACCACGAATACAATGTCTGCAACTGTGGCTTTCCTGCAGGCTTCAGGAGACAAATAACATCTGGTGAACACTTTATGATTAGAAGAAACATTGCACAACAAGATGTGTGGCCTGCCTGGCAAGACATCAGGACCTGAGTAAGGGCTGGGACTTTGCTGATGGAAATTACCAGTCACTACCTTGAAGAAATAATAATCTCCCTTGCAAACTCAAGGGGATCCAGGCCTTTGGCTTTATGCTTCTTTCACATGCACAATGTTCTGCTGGTGCATCTTTCAGATCTCATGTGTATGTGCAGTGAGTTGGCAGGTGCACCAAGCTCAGGAACAGTCGCGGTCACATTTATGGCGAGAGTTCCACACATTTCAATGCTACAGAGCTACGGGGTGGAGGGAGAGCTAAAGAAAGATTAGAAGAGAGACAAAGTAAATGTAAAATGATGTTTGATTCCAGCGGTGGCCCGTGCAGGTAAGCGTGGTAGGCGGGGCGGAGGTTGAAGTCGACAGACGACGGAATAGGGAATTAAATGAATAAATAATTCCTATTCTGTCATCTATCGACATCCCCCCACCCCGCCCTGTCCCGCCCCCAGTGCTTACCTGCACTGACCGCCGCTATGCATTTCAAAATCAAATGTGTGTACTAGTGCCTACGTAAATGGCAGTGAAGCGAGGAGACCAGAATTTCAATCAATTTTTTCCTACCTGGGGCCATATTATGTGTTAGGGTGCACTTTCCTTGTTTGCGCCTGGTGCACCTTAAAACAGGTGTGCCGAGCGCAAACATAGAAAGTGCGCCCTGTAACATAGAATAAGCTGCCCTCACGGCAGCTGCAAACTCTTGCTGCCCTGGGGGCAGCGCATTCAAGTGTAATATGGAGTGGCTTTGAAACAACCGCTCAGTGTTTTCACAGTGCAGGCAGCATCTCGCCTGCACTTTGAAGGGGAATTAGAGATCCCCTTGCAGACGGGTGCAGTCATTGACTGCACCCACCTGCAAGGGGGGTTTTCCCCCCCTCCAGAGTGTTGCATTCAAGGGGCGCACGGACAGTGTGCCACCTTTTAGGTGGTGCACTGTCAGTGCTCCTCCTGACAGCTTCTTTGCCTCTACGCCCAAGTCTGTAATACGCCACAGGCGCAGAGGCTCAGGGATTCCCTCATTTGCATGGGGCACATCCCCATGCAAATGATCGAACACCCCCTGCAGATAGCTCTGGCGCTTTACGTGCGCAAGTGCTACCTGTATTACAGAAGGAGCCGCACAAGCGTCTGCGGCACCTTTTGCAAATACCAAAGTGCCCTAGGGGCGCGCAAAGCGGGCGCAAACATCCCTTGCGCCCCCGGGGCTGTTTCTGTAATACGGCCCCTGCTCAAAGTAGATGATCTCAAGGGAAGCCACTCTAACCACCTATGCTACACTTATCACACAAAGTGCTCAGAAGCAGGCACCACTTCGCCACCAGTGTTAAGCACCATATTATGTATTCAATTCAACGTAGCATTCATTGACTCTCCTTGGGTTACTTGTCAGTTACCATGAGTAATTCAGATCACTGACAGAATATCGGAACCAAAAATATCGTGTGGACATAATGTGGTTTCTAAAATATCGAGGACCAAAATATTAAGATAGATAACTCTTCGGCTCTTCCTGCCATTTGAGAAGGGAAGGCGCCAGGGATGGAGTTCACAGACAGAAGCTGAGCCTTGGAAAGGACATTGAAGCCTTGGTACCTGGACAGAGATCATGGTCACGCACAGTGCAGCTTCCCAATGATCCAGGAATCCTTGGGAACACCCTAACTTTAGTTTAGGATTCCTTGTAGCAACTCTCACTGCAGGGAGAGTCTATCAGATGATGTGGATGCCACAATGAGTATGGCTGGAGTGTTGGCCTGGTTGAGTAAGGCATTATCCATCAACAGTGCCCACCTGGAAATTATTATTGATATAATCACCGGAGTCTATACTCGCGCACTCACAAAAAGACACTCAGCCTCATGCATCAAGCCAAACATCCGTCGGTAAAATACCGATTCGTTAATAACTCCCGTTAGCGAGTTAAAAATACCCAATCCCAATGCATCAACCCAAAAGCAAAAATCGCTATTTAAGGAATCCTTAAATAGCGATTCTTTAAATAGGGATTCCTTAAATAGCAATTCCTTAAATAGCGATTCCTTAAATAGCGATTGCATTTAAGGAATCCCAAAGTGAGATTCCTTAAATGCAATGCATCAAAGTTAAAAAATTAGCGATTTCGCTAATAGGGGGAGCAAATTACCATGAAGGTGAACTGCATGGTAATTTGCTAAAACTTTGAAAAATGCACTTTTGTGCATTTTTCAAAGTTTCATGTTGCGCACACACATGCCCTTAGAGCATGTGTGTGTGCAACATATGTGCACATATCAATTTCAGGGGTGCTATAGGGTGTCATTTTGACACCCTTGCACCCTTGAAATTGCATGAGCAATTTGCGAGAACCTACTGGTACTCGCAATTTGCTCATGCAATCTCCAATTCATTCCTATTGGCCTGGAGGCCCATAGGAATGATTGGGACGGCATTCCTTAATTGCTACTCGCTATTTGCTAGTCGCAATTAAGGAAAGTTAAGGAATCGCTATTTGAATAGCGATTCCTACATGCATAGCCTTTTGCTATTCCTTATTAGCGAATCCTTATTTTTCGCTAATAAGTAATCGCAAATGGCATTGTTGATGCATATGCCCCACTGTTCTTAAGTCCTCATCCCTAGTGCCATAAATTACGATGGATGAGGAAACTTGAGCTACTGGGCCCCATCAGACGTATAGGTTTTTGTTTAATACATGGACATTTCACACTTTGAATCTCGATTGACACGTAAACACTGATTCACACGTTATTCCCCAAAATATGTAATCTCTGTTATTTTCCCACTCCCGGAATAAATCAAATCATAGAAACAAAACAGTGTATCAAAGTGTAACAAAGTCTATTTTTTGAATAGCATATTTCCTTAACCGCATTATGTTAGATTGCTTTTATTAATGGTTCCCAACATTTTCTAAGACAAGTCTTGTGCTCTGTCTGATGCCAGACTCCGAACAAGTCGGTGCAGCTACTGATATGAGTATATTGTCTGGTATGAGAAGACCTAGAGCCCTGGCTGTCCTGTATGGCCTGGAAGTGGAAGAAAGCCCCCCCACTCATCTTTTCATTTCCTAGAGGTGAAAGTGTCAAGTGATGATCACTGGATATGCCTTGAACGGTCCTTTCTTTTGAAAATGGCAGGAGATCATGTGTGCAGGAGAGATAGAGAGAAACTCAAAGAACATATGTATGTGACACAGTGATAAAGGGGTAGTGAGCACAAAGAGACAAACCTCTTTGTATGCGGGAGCGAGAGACTAAGGCTAGAAAGGGGGCAATAGTAAATGCAGAGAAAGAAAGAAAGGAAGGAAGGAAGGAAGGAAGGTGGGAGCTAGAGGGAAAGGAAGGAAATAGGGAGATGGAAGGAAAGAAAGTAAATAGGGAGAAAGAAGGAAAGAAAGGAAAGGGGAACATAGAAGGAAAGACCAGAAAGAGGGTAGATAGAAGGAAAGAAAGGAAAGGGGGATATAGAAGGAAAGGAAGGAAAGAGGAGATATAAAAAAGGAAGGAAGGGAGAAAAAGAAAGAAAGAAAGAAAGAAAGAAAGAAAGAAAGAAAGAAAGAAAGAAAGAAAGAAAGAAAGAAAGACCAATTCCAAAAGATGTAACTTGAAGATTATGCATGTCTAACATGCTCTAGAAGCAATCATTACTGTGACATTTACATATCACAGGAAGTCAAGAAATTGACAATTAAGGAAGTATAGACCTACCTGGCGAAATCTGGCTGGTCTGTCGAACTGCTTCTTCCACAGTGGTACAAATGACCTGCAGTATATTATGGGAAATGCCTTCCAGGGCACTGAAGTCGGCCACGTTGTAGACATGCTTCTCAGGTGGATCGCTAGCTATCTCATTGAGTTCCGACAGGACCGCATCCTTGATGCCAATAGCATAGAGCGTGATGCCGGCGCTCTTCACCTCTGCCGCAGGCTCACGGATATTATCCTGAGCTTGCCCATCTGTGATCACCACCGCAATCTGGGGGACCCCATCCTTGGCACGTCCACCAGCCTCTTCAGTGAAGTGGTTCTCCAGCATGAATTGGAGGCTCTGGCCAGTTTTGGTCCCCCCTCCTTTGTATTTTAGGGTCTGGATGTACATCAGAATATCTTCCTTTTGCTCGTAGGTTTTCAAGAAGAACTCAGTGCGAGGCGTGTCACTGTACTGGATCAGACCGATGCGAATCTTGTCATGCTCGACATCAAACCCGTTGATCATTGTGTACAAGAAGTCCTGCATCATCTTAAAGTTTTCAGTTCCAATGCTCCAAGATCCATCAACTAAAAATACAATGTCTGCCACAGTTGCTTCCCTGCAAACTAATAAGATACAGAGATCATGTTAACATTTTGTCTGCTCGACTACAGAGGCTTCAAAACATGGATTAGGTCTTATCTTAGTATTTGGTTATCAAACACCATCACAATGTTGTGATGGTTTAGGATAAAACGTTGATGAAGCATCCTTGTAAACACCTAGCTATCCCAAGTCCAGTGGTGTGGACCACCACTGCATCCCCTGTGGTCCTGGGGGTCCCCCACCTTTAATGGACCCACCAACCCTTCACGGAGAACCCAGCCACCCAAGCCAAGGAATATCTGTGAGATGTGATAGACTTTGGAGCCCTTCTTCACATCCTGCAGGCAATTTATGTTACGCTGCGGCTCCTTGATTTGCAGACAAGTTTACAAAAGTTTCTATTGTATGAACTAATCACACACATACATCCCTTGTTCCTTAGACGCTGCTTCTGCATTGCTAATCACTTACTCCTGAAGGCTTTTTCATAGAAATAAATAACACGATCAGCCTCCTGACCATCGCGCTCTACACATAGGCCATTTGAGGCAATGCATGTGTTTTTTCCTGGTTGCGTTATGAATATAGCAAATAAATAATATTAATTTGTATGTAATCAAATTGAGCAGCCCAGGCCCTGTATGTTACAAAGTTGGCCCGCCAGGTCACATTTGACTTTCATTGGTTCCCCTCTGTTATCCCATACACAGCTTTATTGCTATGTTCAGGTTATTCAAATACACATGCAAACAGACATACATACAAGCAGCCCACTACTAGGACAGAACTGACATCCAGAGCTCTGTCCAGAGAACAGAAAATGGTATAGAGGATGGGATTCCTGGATTAGTTAAGATGCCCGATGCCAGTCCAGCCTATAATTAAAAGCACTGATTTTGGAGCGGGATAGGCTAATAGTCAAGACAAGTGATGCCCTGTCGCTGAATATTTCCTTGAATCACTCTGTGGAATCAAGGACCTCCATCTTGCGAGCACAGTGATCTCCTGTGTTCATTTGTACAGGTAATGAGTTGATATTTTGTTTGGCTTAATTGTTGTGTGCAAGAAATCCATGCAGATCATCCAGTCAGACACGACATTGGGTTTTTGCAGTGCTGTGTTGCTGTAAAACGAATGGCAAGTGACAAACTCACTCCAGCTGGTAATATAAAAGCAATGTTCGGATAAAGAATGGTCTTTGTGTCTGTTGCAGCCTTGCTGCACCAATCATATTTCGAGTACTGGTGGGTACCACTTAACTGCATCATCACAAGGGTCCTCATTTCGAGTTTCTGTGATCCCTCAGGGGGAATCTCTCTCTGGACAACACCGAGTGGGAAACGCCCTTAACAATGTGGGCAGAGCCACGCGTGCCGTTTCCTCGCAAACTCAACCATACATGCCTTAACCATGCGCATGCATGGTTAAGGCAGTGTGCGGTCTAGATGCTGGGATTGGTGAACCCAGGAGCAGGAAGCAGCAGGAGAGGACGCAGTGAGTTACGTAGGGCTGGGACCGTGTTTTGAAGGGGTAAGGGTATTTTTAGGGCTCAGAGGGGGTCTGAGTAGTTTTTACTGCTCAGGGTGTGGTCGGGTAGTGTTTTTGGCTCGGGGGTCGGGGTAGTGTTTAAGGCTCGTGTGGGTGGGTTAGTGTTTAGGGCTCGGGGAGGGTGGGGTAGTGTTTAGGGCTCGGGGGGTCCTGGTACTGTTTAGGGCTGGGGGGGTCCGGTAGTGTTTAGGGCTCGATGGGGTCGAGGTAGAGTTTAGGGCTCAGGGCGGGGGGTTGTGGTGTGATCTTTACCACACATCCCTTTACCAGTCATGCTGTTACCATGAAATTGTGTGGTATAGGCATGCGTGGTAAAGGTATGCTTTGTTTAGATGCATTCGTTGTTAGGGCTATGTGGTAGAGGCATGCGCGGTTTAGCCATACGTGCCTCTGTCATACAACCACAACAAGTGGTCTTGGGATACCGGGTGCTGAACCTGTTGTATTTCAGAATATCATATCCTAAAATATAGTCTGACATAAATATCATCTCCTAAATATCACTCACAAAAATATGGTCCCATTGGGAGTAGATTTTCTATTATTAACTTCAATGAGCAAAATTTGTGTAAACAATATTTAGGGCATAATATTCATGTTAGACACTGTTCTGACTACGATGTTATGATACCACATCCTGGAAACACTGGATCTTGTTTTTCCAGGTCCAGATCCTCAGTCTGTAAAACCAGAGGTAGAGTGAAGAAGGAGAGATGGGCAAAGGCAAAGCCAGCCCCAGATATCCCCGCTTGCGCCATGAGGGGAGAAGGCAATGCTCCACAGAGAGACCATTGCCACTCCAAGCTCTCCGACATGTAACGAAAACCCTGCCCTCCAGATATTTACAACCTGCTCAAAGCAGAAGCATATCTCAGCGTTAAGGGCTTGATTACGATGACGGTGGGACCCCCACCGACAGCCCGTCGGCAGCAGTCCCACGACCATCATAATGTAGATTCCCACCTGCCACAATAGGATGGCGGGCGGATGAGTGGTGGTTGGAGAGACCGACCACCATGGATCTGACGGGCTCAAGGAGCCCTTCGTACCGTCGGAGGAAACATCGATCCCTACAATAGTGGTGGTGTTTGCAAGGCACCGCCGTAGGGATTATGATGTCCCTCCCCGCCGGCTGTTTCATGCCGGTTTACCCGCCAAGAAAAGGCCGGCTGAAAGGGACATTGGGGGCCCATAGTGGGCCCCACTTCCCCTTGGCCCTCAGTTTTGGGTTTAGGGGGGCACCAATGGTGCTATCCCTACACCATGTGGCAGGCACCACATGGTGCCTGCCACATAGTGCAAGGATATGTGTAATGTCCATTTTTAGTACTAGGGCAAGTGCTGCGGACCGCAGCACCCGCCGCAATACAAAATATAGACATTGCGACTGCCATGGTGGCGGTTGCATCCTAATTCAGCTGGCGGGACCACCAACTTGTAGTCAGGCGGTCCTGTTTCCGAATGGATAGCGGTCGGATGTAAATCTGACCGCCATCCTTATGAGGCCCTTAATTCCTTGGAATTAGGGAAAACCTGCATGTGATGCAGTTATAGTGGATACAAGTCAGAAGGGTCAACAAAATCAATTTGATGACCTCCATAATTATGTTAAGAAATAGCATTTTATAACAAAATCTCAAGCAAACACGATGGTTGGATTTGGAACAAAAAAATCAGATGGCTCTTGGAAAATGTGCACACTTAAAGCGGAAGAGATGGTAAGATACGTATATTTAGGTATGAGCCTCTCAGCCAATGGCACATGGCCAAATGGTATTGAACAATCATGCTCAATGTTATTCTGAAAATCTGGCAGGGCACTAGACCTTCTTATATATGAAGAGGAGGCCTTGCAGGACCAAAAGGTAATATTTTTGGGCTACCTAATGGCAATATAAATTAATTTAATCTCGATTGTTTGTAAAGGGAGTATCCTGGCACTGACACTGATCATTACTCAGTTCTTAAGATTTTTAGGTGCCTAGTTAATTGTACCAGATGAAACTGTTTATGTGAACATTTGATATTTGATGGTGGAAAGTAGAGTAGGTTTAGTGAACTGCATATTTTATATCACTTTTTAAACAGTCTTCATGCATGAGCTACTATTACAAATAACATGTACAAAGGCCTGGCCTGATATTTTGTATACAATAGAAACATTAGCTTTAAAATTAAAAGATAATTCCTTTGTCTGTTGCCTTCCAGTCCTTACCTGTTTTCTGTGAGTTGGTGACGCTGAGAAAGGAAGCACAGAGGACAAAAAGCAGCAAGAGTTTGTAGACATCCATCTTGAAAGCACCCCTGAAACAAAGGAACAGAGATCAATAGGAATATACTGCATAATCTTGTCAGAAGTACTGTGCAGGAAATTCAGAAGAAACTCTGGGCCTGGAATACCCATCCTCCTTATTACATGGACATGGGGTATAATGCACTTATAGCACGATAGACATGATATACGTCACGTTTGTGATGGAGTAACCCATTTGTTAAAGTCTAAATCAAACCCTCTATTTCGATAAAGCGATAAAGAACCCTTGAAATAGAGGGTTGATAAACAACCCCTACGTTAAATCTCGAATACTTTATCATTGTCCTTAATTTAAAACATTTGAGGTGGACATAGTCTTAGACAATTGAGACTTTTAGGGTTCATCAGCAACTCACCCACAAACAGTGAGGCTCTGTTACCAATGGCAGAGCCTGTTGATACTTCATTCAGGCACTGGGAGTTGAGGCAAAATTTGGGGAGCAAATGATAGTATGCGCACACCTAAACCCCACAACGCTCCCTTGCTACGTTCACTCTGTGAAATACTGTTTCGTTATCCAGAATCTTAAATGCTGGAATGGGCTGTGGTCGCTCTTTTGCTAACCTCAGTTCTGTTAGAGATGTAGTTTGGCAACTTCTATACATCATCAAGGCTCTGTGCATATTTTGGAGCCGACGTAATTTGAGCAGACAATCTGTCCTGGATTAACTCAGCAAATTCAGAATTTGACTAATTTCTGGCTGATCTTAACATTTCTTCTCCCTGTGGATTGCTTACCACAATGTCTGACATTCACAGTTCTTCGGAGCACTCGTGATAGTGAAAGAAAAACATTTGTCAAAGAATAATACAAATAAGTATATTGATTTCTTGTTATTCTTCTTCTTTAATTTCCACAAATCTTCCAATTCCTTGTGCCAACGCGTTTCGTCGTTAACGGCAATAGGCCTACGACTTTCTCAAGGCTTAAAGATCCTATTTAAGGCTGAATCTTAATCAAGGTAAATTAGTATTGATACTACAAGAAATAATGTTTCTACAAATGTCCAAAACTGCACTTCTGGTATCTAGAACTGCCCAAACGCAAGTATATCAAATCTTAATTTTAGCTCGTTGTATCTCAAAAGCACGACGTTCATTACCGTTATGTATCGTAACAACAAAAGAAGGTTCCCACAATCTGGCACCTTCACTTCTGTGAACTCTCCCGAATACAGGTAGTCTGACAGTTTGAAAATGCTACCCCATCTTGATGTTTTATGAATTTTTTCCTGACCACCCCATCTGTGTTGTTTTGACCAGAGAGATTTAACAGCTTCAACTGTCAATGGTATGAGTGGAAATGGATATATTTGCTTGTTGCACTATTTATAAGATGATGACACAAAAAAGCGACAAGAACTTTTATGAAGACGATAGTCTCAATGTCATCTTTGTTCCTCTGGCCGCTCATCAGCCAGATTGAGTCTCATGCTGAATGAGCTCCTCCTGGCCTGATAGACTAACATTCAGTGCCATTATTTTGACTCACTCTTGGGTGGGGCCACAGCCGGGCACCATGTTTATAGAAGGAGGGTGTGTCATGTGAAACAGGCACAGTGAAAGGCAGTCTCTCACCATGCTTTTAACTTCAGGTATTTGAGCTCTTTGCAGAGTACACCTAGTGTTAGATCAGATTGGTTGAACAATCTTGGATACAAATGGGTTTCTGTTTGCAGGAGGCAGGATGCGTGCAATCCAGTGGAGTACTAGTAGCAAATATTCTCTACTCAGTGGTAGGCACGTCCACGTGGAAATTAATTCTGCCAGCGAAATAAGTTTGCGCTTGCGCTTTGCTTGTAGTTTATATTTTTTCCCTCTTCTGGCTTGTGAGTGATGGAGGTAATTTACCTTCTATAAAGTTTACTCCAACTTATCATGCATTTTAATTTACATAGCAGACATCTATAAAGGTTCATAATGCTGTGAGCAAGTTAAAAGCTGTATACCAAGTCGAATCTGTGGTACAGCACCTGGTAGGACTGAAGTAAATTGGAGAGACCACATGATTTGTATCCATCGTTAATATCTGTTTTTCAATTATTTTGCTACGTCAGGTATCACTATCACCCATTATTACCCTCACACAGGGCTTTAAGTGAGATGAAAAAACTGGGTGTGTGTGGTCTCTTAAAGGGGCGTGGCCAATGTAATTAAGGGTGTGGCTTAAAAACACTTAAGCTACAAATCTGTGCTTAGAAGAGCGTGCCGCCCGACTTGTATTTTGCTGCTTCTGTCATTGTATCCAGATATATAATACAAGTACCAACACACCTACAAAAAGCCAGGACTATGGGCTTTGTCAATGGTTGTTAGTTGCGTGAGATAAATTAGCAACAACTATGGCTTCGTTGCATATAATATTGGAAATGCTTCAGTTCTGAAATGATGAGACTGTGAAAGAACTACAAAGAGTCTCTTTGAAGTTACATCACAGGTAGTGAAGGGTGATACTGCTGCAGAGTTGACATTTTTTCTTTCACCCGATGGTGAGGGCAAAAATGGAGAGCCTGATAAGGACTCGTCTCAGCAGCTGCATTTAAGAACTGCTGGTGCTCAGCACCGGCAAACCCTGCCCACTTAAAGCCCTGCTCTCACCTTGTCTCCTCTGCCCCCACGTCATTTGCTGAAGAAGTTCTGAGTTCTCGTATCTTTTCTCTTAAGGGCTTCCAGGGCAATTTGCTGCTCTTCCCCATTTTTTCACCATTTTTATTCCCAACCCTTCCATGAATTGTCACTCTAATTTACTAAAATTATGTGGCCTGCCAATCTTTTAGTTCAGGTGCTTAATACATTTCTGATATTTGCTTGATTTCATTTGGGCACTCACTTCACCCATCTACCTCTTGAAACATATCAATTCTATTAATCTTTCTCTGCATAGATGGCCTTCTTCTTCTCCGACTATTCTCTTCTGCATCATTCTACCTTCCACCTCTTCTGCTGTACCTCCTGCCCATTTTGTGTCCCCCCATCAACAACTTAACATCTGGACTTTGTCATCGAACCTTGAAATGTCCTCATCAGTTCAAAAACCTCTCAGGACCAGTTCCTAGTAGCTGTCCAGATATCTTACATTGAGGACAGTGCTCACACACTCCAAGCATCGATGATATGTAAATGTTTCCAGGCAAATGCGACACCAAACAAAATCCTTCAAATTGATAAGAGGCTTCGTCACAGCCAATGCAAGAGTAGCATTAATCAATAAGTTCAGATAAAATAGATAGATCATTGTACATCAGAGCGTTAGAATCCACACATATATAGGTGCATAAGCTCAAATCAAGTAATGAAGTGACTCTAATTAGTTAATTCTACGTAAAAAGTCACTAACATCGAATGGAAATTCTAAAACCTTGAATAAAAAGGAGGCAGTTTACAGTTTAAGAAGATTTGCTCAATCACACAAATTGCCCAGTAAGTAATTAAGGTAACCTAAATGCTTCCTCACTAATTACATTGGATGAGTTACAGGAATGTCACATATTCAAATATTTGTGCAATATATTATTATTTAGCCAAGGCAGAATAAATGATCAGACTTGACAAAGAAGCAGTGTTTGACCAGGTCTATATCAAAAACAGAAGGGTGGTCATCTTCCCCAAAGAAATGATTAGTTAAGGTCTTGTGATCTTTGCTAAGAGGATGAAAACTGTGGACAGGTAAAGGATATATGAAGAGAAAAGAGTTTTTGAGTCAATCCAACAATAAATGTTTGAACAAAAATGCATTAAATTAATAAAATACCCGGAAACAATTGATGGATTGTTCACAAATAATCAGTGATAGTGATTGTGAAAGAACTATACAGTATGAAAAAGAAGCTAAAATAAGCAATAAAAGACATGATATTTCATGAAGGCATTATTTCATAAAATAAATTTTGTTTAACAGAGATTGTGCCTTAAAGCACGGGTGCAGATGCCGAGCCAACGCCTTATTTTATATTCAGTTCATGTCTCTTCAGATATTCGAGGGGTGCACATGCCCATGAAGCGGATTTAGAAATCTTTCTAATTTCCTTCTTATCATTCTTTGAGTCACTCCAAGGCTACAGCTTACATTTCATGGAGCATGTTTTTGAGGAAATTGACTGTTTATCCTTGGCCTATATTCAATCCAGGTGGAGAAGATGACATGCACTGAAAATAGGGCTTCCATCTATGACAAAGCCCTCTGTGTATATGAATATGTGGCTCTGTGTATCAGCCATTCCCGAAAAAGGAGTCAAAGGGTGGAAAGATTCATGAAGAAGACCAGAGTAATTTGCAGCAATTTGTTTATAATTTTTATGTCATTTTTCTTCTAAACAATTCAAGGCCAGCTGGGGAGTGCAAACTTGTGGCCCGGGCCAAGCTTCTACATAAGACCACAGACTTTTGAAAGAGTAATGCACGAATACAGCTTAACAGACAAGATATTGTTTATAACAAACTTATGTTATTCAAAATCTCCTAGAAAGCTATCCAGGACTGCAGTGGGCCAGCTGCAGTAACTCAGAGAGAGCCTACACAGTCAAAATGTCAAGAAAGATGCACACTGCACATACATCTAGATTCTAGATCAAGGGTACTTGCAAACGTTTTCCACATCAATGCCAGCAGGGTAGTGATTGGGGGGAGGAGCGGGGTAAGGTTGCTATGGGGAAGAAAAGCATATACATCTAGTGGCTGAGTTGCACAATGTGAAACCAGAAAACCTGGGATTAATCCCAGCTGCCCCACATTACAAAACTGTGTAATCCTAGGCAGTTGATTTATTTCACTTTCCCTCCTTTTTTACATTATCACATTTAAGAGGACCTCAAAATACGTTACTTCAGGATGTGTGCTGTACAAAACCTTCTCCTGTGTTTGATCTAATAAACTAGAATGTTGTTCATGTGTAATAGGTACCTAGGGCACCCTAAGAGTGCACTTTACAACGGACTTGCCTCTTAGTTCACTATTAGCATTGTTGTCAGAGTGGGGGAGGGGGGGAGAATGAATGATTTTAAATTTATATTTTAAAACTATCACTTGCTTCTCAATGCACTGATATAATCTCATATACGAAGGTTAAATGGTTCTGCATGTTAATGAAATACTTTGAATTTTGAAGAGACCTTTTCATATTTTTACACTTCTTTTGCTGCAAGATGGCTTTGGAAATGAAGTTGATACTAAAGTTAAGTGGTGCAGGACAACTCAGTTACTTCCTTTTCTTAACTTCACTTAACCTTTAAGTAAAGGCTGGCCTATTTGTTTAATATTTTTGAATCAAGTGAACAGCAGCCCAGTGCTTCTGTGGATTAGGGGGCTGCATGTAAAGGTCAGGAGGGCCGCATGCGGCCCCAGAGCCATACTTTGAGAATCCCTGATCTAGATGATGGCTGTACTTAATTTGTAATCATACAAAATAAGTGCTGGGGCCCATGTTTTGTTCAGAATCCCACGATCTGATCGATCTACGGTAGGGGTGCTAAATACCAAGGGCATGTGCATGCCTCTTGAATCCACCGCCAGACACTCTCTGCCTCTTTATCGCAATCTTGGTGGTTCATTTCCATCCCTGCTTCCTACATTTGAGAATGTTTTTTGATCTATCTCTTTCTTCTTCTGTTCCACTTTTGTGTTTCTCTCTGTTGCTCTTGATCAAAGTTTCTTGAGGAAAAACGAGTGCCGGTCCCCAAAAATGAGTGCCGTTAGGCCCCACCTACGAACACCAGCTCAAATTTTGCACTGAGTGGTGGGGGCATTTAAATCTGCCACATTTGGGAAGTTTTACAAAGAAACAGATTTTAAAATAAATTTGTCAGTTTTTTTTTTAGGTTAAATGTATTCTCTCCACCTTCCGGTTTTTGGGGCTGCACAGGGCTAGCTTAAGGAAATGTGATATGGTCACAAAGAGAAAATAGTGTCTTGTCATAGGGGCCGGGGCCCGTAGTGATTCTGTAGTAAATTGCTCAGAGCGTGAAGCTATCTTACAATATGAGTTACTGAACAGGATCATTTGTAAGGATTGTATTGCCAAGTTACCTGCTTCTTGACAGTGGCAAAAGTTACTGGTGTCATTAAGGTGGGAGCCAAACCATGGCCCCAGTTAGCACAACATTCTTTCTGACCCGCCCATGACCCTTTCTGAAGATGCCTTACAGCCAATAGGATTGTTTTTCAATCACAAGTCTTTGGTGAGGGAGTTCGAGAGATGAGGAATGTGAGTTTTATAGGGTTTCGAACTCGTGTGACGTACAACAGAATATGCATGAGGTATGAGCATGTTTGAGGCGCAAAAAGCTCTTTTGGGGAGAAGTAATTAATTTTGCGGAATAGATTAATGGAGTAAAATGGAAGTAGGACTCCATAAACAAGTGATATCGCCTTCAGTTGCAGCCTGGTCACCATTATCAACCAGTGCAAGCGGTCTGTAGAGCTGGGGCCAGTTGTATCTGAGACCCCCAGTGAGGCATGCATAGGAGGCCCCCAGTGAGGCATGCATAGGAGGCCACCAGTGAGGCATGCATAGGAGGCCACCAGTGAGGCATGCATAGGAGGCCACCAGCGAGGCATGCATAAGAGACCACCAGTGAGGCATGCATAGGAGACCACAAGCGAGGCATGCATAGGAGGCCACCAGCGAGGCATGCATAGGAGGCCACCAGCGAGGCATGCATGGGAGGCCACCAGCGAGGCATGCATAGGAGACCACAAGTGAGGCATGCATATGAGACCACCAGCGAGGCATGCATATGAGACCACCAGCGAGGCATGCATAGGCGGCCACCAGCGAGGCATGCATAGGAGACCACAAGCGAGGCATGCATAGGAGGCCACCAGTGAGGCATGCATAGGAGGCCACCAGTGAGGCATGCATAGGAGGCCACCAGCGAGGCATGCATAGGAGGTCACCAGCGAGGCATGCATAGGAGACCACCAGTGAGGCATGCATATGTGGCTACCAGTGAGGCATGAAGTCATATCATGATCAGACGTTATATAAACTGAAAGTGCAAAGCGTTGTCATACTCAGTCAGGTCATCTCTAAACTGGTAATCAGACAGACTAATTCTGAAGTTCAAAGTACGATCTGATTAATATCAATAGGAAGAAAGTAACTACTAAAAAGCAATCTATAACTCTGTCTCAAATCAGGCAATGTGATGCTGCATGTTTTATTAATAAATGAATTGTTTACCCAGACACTCTCTTTACATTTATGTGCATTTGCATGGATTTCATACCCGAGCTATGGTTATGCAAGCATGGCTGGTCTGGGAACCCAAAGTACCCCTGGCAAACCAGCCCGATCCTTTCCTCCGCTTTCCCTTTCTCTCTTTCTTCCATCCGTTCTCTGGCTCTGTTTATCTGCTCTCTAATTCTTTCCCCCCCCCTCTTCCCCCGAAGCCGGAAGCCCCCGCAGCACGTGCTGCAATGAACGTCAGAGAGCTGCAGAAATGGGCAGAGGTGCCAGCGGTGAGCCCCTGCCTTCAAAACCGGGGCTCCAATGTTGCCAGTTCATTTACATTTATACCATGAATTGACAGAAATGTGGTATTAGCGCAACGTACCGAACCTTCGCTGAATGAGGGGGTAGTTTTTATACTACGTGTAGTGGCAGGGACAGAGGGAGTCGAGGCAGAAGTACTGACTACAAATACTTTTATTTGAAGGATAAATGCAAAGGCCCACGAGGAGCAGGCGGCGATACAACCGCCCGTTACGATCTCCGCGCTCTTCTCCCGATACTCTCCCCGCCCCCTGACGTCACAGCCGCCCACGATATCTGATTGGCCACGACGTCAGGAGGCTTGACAAACAGGGAGAAAAGACTGCTCCCTTCTGGTGCACATAAGTTGATTTACATTAATGTACGACATCTCCCCCCTTAACAATATGAAGAATTAACAAAGGTTTCATCTCATGACAAAATCGTCGAATCTCTTAGGTGCTCTAATATGCCTTGCCGGCCTACTTGGGGTAACATACTGAGGGTGTTCCACCCAACCAGTGCCAGTATCACCTTGGCCCGAGCTCCACACATTTTGACTGTCACCCCTCACCTGTTTGGGGTTGATTCCATTCCGCCCCTCGGCACCACCCGTGCCACATCGCATACTCCCACTCTTATCTGCACAGCCACGTCCGGTCCACCCTTGGACGAGGGATTATCTCCATTCCCATCATCGCACGCACTTCCGCCAGCGACCTCATTATCCTGCCATTCCAGCACACTGTCATCGCCCTCGGTCTCACGCACCTGAGCGCCCCTCATAATGATTTCCTCTTGCCCCGGTTTGAGCTTGACTATGTAGTCCTTACTACGCCATCCACCTCCTTCCAAACATACTGCCCCTCTTGTCGCTTCTTGCACACGTACAGGGGTTTGAAATACAGATTCTCCCTTCATCACTTTGTGTGGCTTCTTCACCAGTACCCAATCTCCCTGCTCTATTTCTTTTGCTTTGGCTCTGTTCACCACATCAGCGCACCTTTTGTTGCTCTCCTGCTTAGCCGCAATTCGCTCCTTGACTCTCAACATCTCATCCTGTATAGCCCCATTTTCATCACACACGTCATACCATTTGCTGAATTTGGGGGTAAGCTCGCTCATGCACCTTCTCCCTCTCATCAAATAGAACGGAGTGTGACCTGTGACTTCATTAGGCGTATTATGAAAGGTGTGAACTTTATCTGCTAGCAACGCCTTCACATCCATGTGGGACGCAACTGCCTGTTGAACGCCCTCTTTGAGGAATCTATTCATCCGCTCCACCTGCCCATTACTCTTCGGACTGTACAATGAAGTTTCTCTTGCTTGATTTCCAACTTGGCCAGGAACTCTGTCATCTGCCTGGACACCAGCTGAGTGCCATTTTCTGAAACCATAACCTTCGGCTGCCCTTCCATCGCAAAGACTTTCTTAAGCACCTTGATCACCCGCTCCGTGGTAACCTCCCGAACAAACTTGTAGTGAATCCACTTGGAGAAGTAATCAGTGAGAACAATGAGGTGTCTGCAGTCGTCCGGTAGCAGGGTGAACGGACCTGCGAAATCGATGGCAATCTTGCTCCATGGAGCGACCGGGATGTCCACCAGTTGCAGCTCCCCTTTGGCCGTCTTCCAATGCTTGTCGGCTCTCAAGCACTGCTCGCATCGATCTATGAAGCTGCAGACGTCGCTGCACATCCCTGGCCACCAGTAGTATTGCTTAAGAAGATTTTTGGTAGCAGTGCTACCTGGGTGACCCCTGTGGGCAATCCTGATTAGCTTGTCCCTCAGGCCTTCCGGAGGCACAAACAGCTCATGCCTCTTCAAGATGCCGTTTTCAAGAGTAAGTTCAGCGCTTATCTGCTGGAAACATCTGAGCGCTCCGTGCAAGTTCCGGACCGGAGGCCAATGAGTCGTCATGTGGTCCATCACCCTGCGAAGGGTCATGTCTTTTTCCTGGGTTGCCAGCCATTCTTCCTCAGAGATGGATCCATCGCAAATGGCCGTTGCGTCCACCATCGCCACCATGCACTCCGTGTCGTCTAGGGAACAGTACTCCTCTCCGTTCACTGGCATGCGCGATAGGCAATCCGCCCTGCTGTTGAGGCCACCTTTGATGTGTCTGATGACGAAGTGATGCTCTTGCAGCTTGGAAAATAAGCGCAGGAGCCTCGAGCTGGCTTTCCCATTGCCACGGCCTACACCATCCATCATATATATCAGGGGTTTGTGATCCGTGACAAGTTCGAACACCTTGCCCCATAGATAGTTCTTCAGTTTTTCCACTGCCCAGACGCACGCGAGCATCTCGCGCTCGATGGTGCTGTAATGTTTCTCAGCGTCGCTCAAAGACCGGGATATAAACGCAATGGTGTTCTCCTTCTTCCCTTGGAATTGGCAAAACACAGCGCCGATACCCTTAGCACTGGCGTCGACCGTGATCACATTCCGTAAGTCCTTGTTGTACGGTTGCAACACTGGAGCCGCAACAATGACCTGCTTGACGGATTCGAAGGCTGCGCATTGTTCCGGCGCCCACACGTAGTTCTCGTTCTTCCACATCAGTTTCCTCAGAGGTTCCACCGTGGTCGCGTACCCCTGCATGAACTTCGAGTAATACTCGCTGAGCCCCAGGAACGATCGTAAGGCGTCCTTATCTCCGGGACATGGAGCATCTCGTATGGCCTTCACCAGATCATCCTTGGGCGCAATACCATCCGGGGTCAGAACGTGCCCCAAGTATTCGACCTTGCTCTCCATGAACTTGCACTTGTCTTTGGAGACCGTCATCCCTTTCTCCCGCAAGACCTCCAATACCTTGCACAGCAGCTCCAGGTGCCCCTTCTCATCTTCCGTGTGGACTAGGATGTCGTGCTGGAATGCTTCGACACCCTCCATATCACAGAAGAGCAGATCCATCAGCTTCTGGAAGACGCCTGACGCCGACGCAAGGCCAAACGGGAGACGAACGTACCTGTACGCTCCGAACGGTGTGATGAAGGTGGTCAGTTTCTTGGAATCCTCCGTGAGGCGCACTTGGTGGTACGCTGACTTCAAATCTATCAGAGTGAAGAACCTCGACCCTGATGTGGACGACAAAATCTCTTGAATGTTGGGTAGCGGATGGCAGTTCACCAGGATATTTTTGTTTAGGGATCGCAGGTCCACACACAGCCGAATGTCTCCTGTCCTCTTCTTTTTGGACACCACGATCGCGGACACCCATTCTGATGCGCCTGCTTCTTCTATCACTCCTTCTTGCTTCAACTTATCTAGGACGGCCTTCAGCTCCCCCATGACGGAGAGGGGAACTGCTCTGACCTTATGCTTCATCGGCACTGCACCCTCTTTCAACTGTATGGCGTGCACAAATCCTCTTACACACCCTACCTCGTTTTTAAAAACGGCATCAAATTTGCCAGTGACCTCAGCCAACCCACCCTGCACATCATCTGGCTGGACATAGTTGACCCAGTCGTCACGCTGAACTATGGGATCGTCAGCCCCGGGGATTAGCATCACACCCAACTTCGCCAGGTCCTTCCACCCCACAAGGCTCCTCCCTTTCTCCGCCACATAGATCTTCGTTCTCACAGTCCGACCCCTAAAGGTGAGAGTATCACAGAAGTATCCTTTCATTATTATGTCTTGTTCCCCAAAGGCTTTCGGATTCACATCCGTCTCACATAATCGCACACCCTGCCACTTCACATCAAATGTCGTGTCGGAAATCAAGGTAATAGGGGAACCAGAATCAGCCGTAAACTGCAACTCTACGGCACCAATCAGGACGGAGCCGATGGGCCCCTTCACTCTGCCATCCTCCGCATCAATGGACAGCACAATGTCCGCATTCGTATCCACATCACTATCGCTCACCGAGCTCACTCTCAAACTCCCTCCGGCTCTCCTGGTTTTACACACCGCTGCAAAATGGCCTACTTTCTTGCATTTAGTGCAACTTTTGGTTAGAGCCGGGCACGCCCTGCTGTCCGCCAAGTGATCCCGTGCCCCACACCTAAAGCAAGCGAGCGGTCTCCTGCCTCCCCCTCTATCGCTCGCCACCTTGTCTGGAGTCTTAGGCGCCTTTTTATGACTGTCCTGGACGTAGAGCACATTCGAAGCCTGGCTCGTGCTCGAAAGCTCCCTAGTGGACACCAAGGAACGTTCTATGGCCTTCGCAATGGCCACCCCATCCTTCAGGGAAGGGTTCCTACAAGCCAGCAACCGTTCCTGCACCTTCTTAGAATGGCAGTAGAACACCACCTGGTCCCTGATGTAGGTATCACTCAGCTCAGCAAATTCACAGTCTTGGGCCAGGACGCGCAAACATGCAATGTACTCGTCGATAGTCTCTGCTTCATCCTGTTTCCGCAACGCAAACTTGGGGCGCCCCACCATGATGTTACCTTCCTCGGAATATTGCAGTTCAAGCCGCTTAACCGCCTCCTGGTACTCATCCAGAGGAGCGAGGACCCCCGGGGGGTTCACATATACCGGTAGGCTGTCGAAAACCTCTTGGCCAGCCTTCCCCAGCAGTCCGAATAGAAGCGCCTTCTTGCGCTCAGTGGCATACCCCTTGCCGTCAATGGAAACTATATAGTTCTCAAATGCGCGCAACCACCCTTTCCACTTCATGCACGGCTTACCAGGGGACTCGAGGAAGAGAGGAGGCACGCAGATATTGACAGGCTGCGCCATCACTGGAGGAGCAGGCACCACCAGCTGGAGCGGGGCCACCGAGGCCGGTATCAGCTGTAACGCTGTACTCGCAACTGCTTGCGCAAGTGAACGCCCCAGCACGAAGGAAGAGGGCCACACCGATGCCGGCAACAGGCGCAGGCTCTTCACCCACCGGGGCACACCAGCGTCGTGGGGTTATCCCGGGCCTCGCAGCACACCGCCTGGGCTCCAAGCGTTGACCGGAGCAACAGCGACACACAAGGGACCGCAGCGCCCCATCGGTAGCTCACCGGGAGAGACGCACGTGGTCAGGCAGGGATGAAGCACTCCAGCGCGGACCGCAGGCAGCAGACACCAATCGCGGAACTCGCCGGCCGAACAGGCAGCACACGGCAGGCACCAGCTGGAAGGAGACGGCGTCAATCAGGGAGTCTCCGCAGGAACACAGGAAGGGACACATCCGCACGGCTCAGGAGCGCGCGGGGCGTCGGAACTCACTCGTGGGCCGGTAATCAAGTTTTAACCCTCGTCGCCATTTGTAGTGGCAGGGACAGAGGGAGTCGAGGCAGAAGTACTGACTACAAATACTTTTATTTGAAGGATAAATAAAGGCCCATGAGGAGCAGGCGGCGATACAACCGCCCGTTACGATCTCCGCGCTCTTCTCCCGATACTCTCCCCGCCCCCTGACGTCACAGCCGCCCACGATATCTGATTGGCCACGACGTCAGGAGGCTTGACAAACAGGGAGAAAAGACTGCTCCCTTCTGGTGCACATAAGTTGATTTACATTAATGTACGACACTACGCCTTTTAAGTAACATCGTAAATGCTGTGTTTATTTTTTTTAACCATTATATTCAATATAATACTAAAATGTCTGTGCAACCATCGACGGTCAATTCACCGAAATGCCAGAGGTAGCGGAAGTGACATCACACGCCCTTTGACCTCCACTTTCACTCACACACACATACTTACACTTACACCCAAATGTACTCATATTCACTCTCTCACACATAAACATACTCTCATCCGCAAGCACGTATATTCAAAAGCATTTTTTTACTTACCTCAGCTGCCATGGAAGGGCATATTCCAGCTTATTGAACTCCATTTTTATCACACTATTAGTGAAAAATATATTTTATTTATTCACTATTAGTGTAATAAAAAATTGACCTAAAATAAAGAGAGTGCAGCCCCAGCTGCCCCTGTGACCCTGGCTGTGAATTTGCCGCCTCTGAGGCCAGGGGTCGCACAGGCAGTGCTAGGGGCAGCAGAGGGCAGGCCAGGGGTCACAGCTGGACCCTGAAATGATGTCCATGTGTGCAACAATCAATAAGACGTACTTTAGTCGAAACCCAGTGAAAAAAACAAATGAAATTCTCTTATCCATTCATATCTCATCAACAATCACCAGTAGCAAGGGTTACAGAATGCCCCAATGCTTAATGATTTCTGATTGGGTTGTCAAACTTATTGTGACGTCATTCCCAGATGGGCTCTCTACCAATATCGTTTGTTGCATGAAAAATAAATCACAGAGAACAGCCCTTTCTTGGTTAAGTTTAAACAAACAAACGCTGTGCACAACTGGAAGCAAATGAAAACAGTTTAAATTAAATGCAAGCAGCCACTCTGTCCTACTCACACGATCATGCGATGCTCACATCTGGGGCTAATTTTAAACTTTAAAGCCCCATAACTCATTCCCTGAGGGGCAGAGCACGATTTGTTGGGCCAGCTAACTGGCACACCATGGAAAGGAACGAAAGAAGTGTCATAGTGGGAGCTATGGCAAGTATGTGTGGGTGGGACTGGAGGGTGGAGGTCATGAGAACGGAATTATCTGCTACACCCCATCCAAAATGAATGAATTATTACGTTTTTCAAGCTGGGCCAAGAGATTAAACTGATAAGCTGCGTTGATAGCTCATTTCTGTGCCAAACAGAAAAAACCCATCCTCAGACAAATCATAGTCACTCTTGATGTTAAAGATAGTATTTGAACAGACGGGGATAGCTCAGCGAGTTAAAGTGCAACCTGTGAAATCTGTGTATTACTCTGAGGTTTAAATCCAGCTTGATATTTTAGTTACTTGAAGGTGGAGGTGGTGAACTAAATGGCAACAGAGTAGTGTAGATGGTCAAAGACAAGCAGAAGGTCAACGTGTGATGGGAGAGGAAGCTGGGCTGCGAACGGTTGAATCACCGTGGTGTAGTGTTCTTTAAAGAGGTGCATCATCACCTCTTTCTTAAATTGGAGCAGCTTTGGGGAGGTCCTGATGGATACACCAATGTTGTTCCTGATCTTTTTACCCTTCTTAGTCTGTGTGCAGGTGGTGTCCTGGCTGAGCGTATGATGGTGAGATCATGAGCGGTGCACGTGGATTGTTCTTGGATAGGTCCACATAACCGGTGAATTTCATTTCAGATCATAGACGTAACACTGCTCCATCTGAAGGTCTTTGGTGAGTTTGAATGATCTTTAATACGACGTTCACTAAGGTTTACAACTCAGAAAGGCCAATTTTTTTACCCATGCCAAGCGAGAAACATTCTTTAGCACTTGAAGGTGGGAGGGACACATTCACTCCAAAGAGGAAGCAGTGAGTCCCTGGAGTGGTGAGAAATGCCCTCACCCCACAAAATACAACTTGCAGCACCTTAGGAGCATTTGAACTGCACGTTCAGGCAAATAATTCTTTATTAGAAAATGGCAACTTCTTGGGATTATGCCCATTTTTCAGTCCATACTTTCACTGAGGACATTGTGTTTTGCTTAGTGGAACACTGTCAGTTTCTATGTCCAGAAGGCTGAGATGCACAGGCCTTGCTCCAGAATTTAGTCATCTCGGAAGGCTCACCGAAGACTATTGGATATCCCCATAATTGCACTCCTGTTTGTTTGAGTGTTGCCCGCGTTTTCCAAATGCATCTCGGTATGGGATTAGGAGAACCCTGAGTAGTGGCTGGTGTCGCTGAAGAGTGCGGGGGACAAGGGACAACACAAAAAATACAAAAATAAATAAAAAATAATGAATTTACCTACAGCCAGCCGCATTGTGTTCTTTTGCACCCATCTACTGCAGGCACAAGTTCCCAGACTCCCCTGCGGCCAATCCGGACGATGCTCTCATCCATGAGAGCAACATCAGGATTGGCCTGAGAGCCGCGAATGTATGCTCCCAGGGAGCTTGTGCCTGCTGTCTCTAACCCAACAACTCAGCGCAGGTTGGAGACGGCTTCAATGCGCATGTCGGTTTGGCCGCCCTAAAATGGCCGGCAAACCCACACATGCACTGATACCAGTGCACTCCATTCCCCCTCCAGTGACTGTCATCCCACTGGCCCAGCCCCCAAACACTTGGCTGGGAAAGGAAAAATACAACAGCAGCTGGCAGGGGGGGGGGGCACGACTCCCCTCCGCCATAGAGGGGAAGCTGCAGTTGAAAACCCTTAGCCAGGAGCTAGCTCAACGCCACCTTTGCACTGGTCACATAACAACTGTGGCTTCTTAATGCCCTGCATGTGGTATGCTGTCCAGTGTATGTCCTCTTCCTGCCATCTTAGCATTGTATTTTCCCAGTTTAGACAATCATCTTCAATGAATCATCTACTTTCTGGGGTTTACTTGCTTAACAAACTCATGCGGTGCTCCATAACTTACACTCTGTTGCCCCAATGTCCCAAGGCATTTCGAGGAGGGCTCTTCATTGGGGACAAATGGTGGATGATATTTAAAATGTGTTCATTTCCAAATGAAAAACAATACAAGCATTTGCAATGCAATAGGTCTCGCAGTTACATGAGTTAAAGCTATTGGCATTGTAAATGACAATGCCAATAGGCATTGTTATTTGCAATGTCAATAGCTCAAACTCGCGTAAATGCGAGACCTAATGCATTGCAAATGCTTGTTTCGTTTCCTGGCTTATCATCCGAGTTGTATGTGATGCACACACGTCTGACAAACCAAAACGACCAACTTCACACCTATTCTGCCCAGTGCATCACATATTTACAAGGTTGTTTACTAAGTTCTGTTACTGAAAGAATAATGGAAGTAACTGGCTGCAGTAACCAAAAGTGGAAATATCTATTTTACATGGAAATTTCCGATAGTACTTTGTAATCACAAACGTACATAACATTGACGATAGTAAGTTTGCAATTGTAGATATAAAAATAGGTGAAGAGTATAGAATCTCGGGACACTCGTTCGGAGAAAATTAATTTAGAGGATTGGTTAAAGGTAACACAAGCAGGAAGTGGGATAAGGGAGGGGGTGGCAAATGGTGTGCACTTTCGCGCCGCTTTGATGTTCTCAGTGGCTGCGTGGCTCACTGAGAACATCAAAGCGGCCGCGAAATGATCACGCAGGCTGCCAAATGGTGCGCGCGCTCGGCGCACATGCACTGTAGTTGGCGGCCTGAAAGCACTAGTTTGCACTTTCAAATCCCCCGTTTACAAAATCTCTCGTGAGAGCAGCGCTAAAGCGCTGGCTCAGGCGAGACCTAAAAAAGGATACAAACTTGTAATTGCTTCAATTCCTCATACATGTTCATTCACAAAAATCATGAAGAGAATGTATTGGTTAATGAAGTTCTTGTACAGTAATAGCATTCTCTTCTAAACCTCAGTACCTGACGCTGGTAGGATGGTCGTGAAGGTTGGGATACCGGGTTCAAGATCAGATAAAGTTATGGTGGCCGATAATCCCTTGGTGAGGTGTCTGTTCTTAGAATGGAACTTTTCAGAACAACCCACGTGATCTATTCCTCCAAAGCACCTGGTGGTTATGGCTGTTCTAGTCATACCTGGGAGGTTGCAGTCACATGTAGACGCTATCAGCGACCGTGCCGCTTTACGGCACAGCCCTTGATGTTATTTAGTGTCTCACTAATGGTGACACTGACACACTGAATATCAATGAATACCAGACTTTACATCCAAACAACAAGGTTGACCAATCACTCCTCAATCAGATAGAGTCTCTTTTCTTCCTCACTTTAGTTGTTCTTTATGAACAAGGTGAACAGCACTTATTAAATCATATTAGGACCTGACTGGAATCGAATTTAAAAGATTTTCTTCACACTTTGCAGTCTCTACATATTGTTTCCAAAAAGACAGCTCTGTAATGTCAGGTTTACTGTAGACTTTAGATCCCAAAGCTTTCAAACCCAATCTAAAGCTCTCTTGCTCTCCAATTCTCCGTGGTCACCTGTCCTTCCAAGGACAGTCCAGACTAGACTAGCTTTACTAGAATGCACCAAAGGTGGAGGCCATGTTCATCTAAATACAAATCAGAGACCGGCTCTTATCCCTTTCCCCATCATGTCAACCCCAGAAAGAGTACTTAGAAGGAGAAACCTGTACCCTCATTTAGGACTGAACAATGGTAACCCTTTGACCTTTGTGAGTGCAAAATGTCCCTGTGAACATTAAACTATAGCTGTTCACAGTTTTATACTCCATGCAGCACAATTTCAGCATAGCGAGGCACTACCCATGGACGTTGCATGCCCAGAAATGTATTGCAGATTGACACAATGGACAATTCCTGGAGTCGTTGGACAATTCCTGGAGTCGTTGAGCATAAGGATAGGGGCATCAATACCGGGCTATCTCTGAATAATATAATCATTATGGCTGGATACACTTTTTATGGAAAATGGTCAGAACAACGTGGGCTCAGCCACGAGTGCCGAACCACGCAAGCGCAACCACTCTTGCCTTAACCACGCATATGCCATAACCACTCATATGCGTGGTTAAGGCATATGTGTGGTCTAATTGTCTGGAATGGGTGGCCCCAGGAAGAGGATGGATTGGAATAGGATGTGGTGAGGTAAGTGGGGCTGGGGCCGGGTATTGTGGGTTGGGGTAGTTTTGAGGTTGTGGTAGTTTTCAGGGCTGGAGGGGGTCAAGGAACGTTTTTGGTGCTGGGGGTCGGGGAAGTTTTTAGGGCTCGGGCAGGGTAGTTTTTAGGGCTTAGGGGGTCGGGAAGTTTCAGAAGAAAGGGGGTAGTTTTAGGTCTCAGGGCGGGGAGGAAGGGTTTTTTTTTTTGGCCAGGGTGACATATTAGGGCTGTGGGTGGGGACCAGAGATCTGGATTGTTTTTTGGGCTTGGTGGGCCCTCCTAGGGCTCAGGGCAGGGGCAGGGATCAGGTTAGTTTTTTGGGCTTGGGGGCCTATTTAAGGGCTGGAGTAGATTTTTGCCCTGGGGGCGTTTTAGGGCTCAGGCCAGGGAGCGGGGTCAGGGTATGTAGGTAAGTTTTAACCATGCATATGTCTTTGTCATACATGTCTTAACAACGCATATTTTATTGTAAACGCATGCGTGGTAAAGGCATATGCGTTGTTAAGACTTGTATGGTTAAGACCACGTTTAACGGGAATGCAAGGAAATTACATGCATGGTTACATCATACAATCACTTTGTACATTGGAACAGTCCTTCTCCAGGGTGCTACATAAGCACATTAGTCCAGTAACAAAGGACAAAACATACACCAAAAAAAGCTTAGTCCATGCTGTGTAGCATAGATGCCACCAGGAAATGGTTTACACATTTTTTGCCAAAAGGGGCGAGCACAGCACATTTGTTCATGCACACCTCATACAAAAAGGAACGCGCACACAGTGGTGCTCACACAGTGGTGCTCACCCTGGCCAACATTCTCATACACTGGGTCTCACACGTGCACTGGAATGTACAAGCCATAGAGGAGTCACAGGCTCCTGCCTCCCATGTGTGGCTAACAGCTATGTTTGTGCACTACAGGAGTGTGCCTGTATACACTGACCCACTTAATTCCCCTTATAAGAAGAGGCAATGGAAAAAATTAGTTTAAGCAGGCTGGCCAACTCTGCCTCATCCCAACTCCCCACATGACACGCCTACCCCCCCCCCCACCCCCTACTGGCCTTCCTCCTGGATGGCACGCTTTAATCGAAGGACAGGTACCAAATTATATGTATAAAGTGAACACACCTCCTCGTTATACTATTGGATTCTAACATCTGGACAACACAGCAGTGTTTTACAAAAACTATTTTAGAGTCAGACTATTTTTCAAATTAGTATTCAATATGATTTATCGCTCCCCCTCACACATGGTGGGATGAGGTCAGAGGGTTTGAAGCTCCCTGCTGCCTCATGGGGAAGAGATCTGTAGCATTCAATTAATTAAAAAGTACTCAAGTAAATACATAAATACATATTTTATAGACAATGCATAGATACGAATGTGTAGAACCGTCCAATAGAATGTCTGTCTCAGAATAATGATCGGCAGTTCCATGCCATGGATTATATTCATTATCATGGATCAAGTCCATCGCATCCAGCCAGAGAATAAAATTACATCTTAACCGCTAGAACGACTCCCTTGAGGTCAGCCGGATGCCCCAGACTCTGCATGCTTGCACACTGCCAGATGGATTCCCTGCATGTGAAAGCTTCACTGGGCAGCTTGGCTTGAAAGCTTATGATGGCTGCCGCATTTTAGTCTAGCTCTGCGCTGGCCCCAGAAGGGTCTCCACAATGCTGAAAGACAAGCTGAAGAACAACCAGGGCCACATCGACAGATCTGCCAGGCCTGTGATGCCCTCCGGGCTGCCTGGCGAGGAAGGACAGGACTTGGCTCCCCCACCACAGGATGAATATGTTTCACAGGCTACTAAAAGGACACTCATAAGGATTTAAACAACAACATTGGCAGCATGGGGGGAGGTCTCCCTCCTACACCCGGATTCAAGCACATTCCAGAGGTAGAGGGGCACATGTCGTTCTTAGATGATGTGGCCTAGCAAAGAGCTCAAGAGACTTAAGGAACTGACCACCCTCCTTGAATGCCAGTTAGACGATGCAGAGGGCTGCTCATGAAGGAACAACTTGCGTTTAGTGGGTCTGCCTGAGGGTGTAGAGGGGCAGCAGTCCAAAACGTTCTTTACCGACTGGTTTAAAGAGTGTCTCCCTGAAGGGGTGCTAACCACTTGCTTTGTGTTAGAAAGGGCTCACAGAGACCCCTGGTGCCCTGCTTCACCCTATCATTATGCAGCTTTTGAACAATGCCGGTAGAGACACCATACTGCGACATGCCCGTCGCCTCCAAGACATCTGCTGTGAAGAGTCTAAAGTAATGCTGTTCTCCACAAAGATAGAGGTCATGCGCAAATCCTTTATTGAAGTAAAGAGGAAGCTTAGGACTATGGACATTCCAATATGTGCTCCTTTACTTGCCTGAAATAAGGTCAAGGATAATCAATATTCTTTGAGAGCCGTGAGGGGGCGTGGGACTGAACTACTGAGAAGGAATGACTGCTGGGCCTGCGGGCAGATCCAGCAAAGCTCTGGGGGCAGAAGGACCGTCCTCAGAGAAGGAGCTGGCAGAGGAGACAAAGTGGACAGAGGAGCGACTGGCGGGCTTCTTCCCAGGACGGTAGCCCAGACACCTTTACCTCAGATGGCTCCTGCAATGACCAGAGAGCTGACTCCCCTGGGGGTTTGGCTTCGGGTCTCTGCTGAGAGGGACCTGGCACTGCCCATGGACAGCCTGTGCAGCTGGCTACTTGTTGCTTGATGCTAGGGTGATCGAATGGGGCTCCATGGCTCCTGTGAGGTGAAGCCAGCGCAGGGATGATGTATCCCCCTCAACATCTGACTGTGTTCTTAGTTTTGTTTGATGTAATGTTATTGGTTTTCATGGGTATGTTTGTTCTATGGGCGACAGGTGCTTCTGGGTTTGAAGTATTGGGTGGGGGTAGGGGGTTATTTGGTGTTCAGTTCTGTCGATCTGGTTGCACAAAAGTATAGTGGTTGGTTTGCGCCCCCTGCCAAGCCGTTGTGTTTGACACACCACCTGCCATGACTGTTTCAGAGAGTGACACCTATTTTAGGGTTTTGTCCTGGAATGTAAAAGGTATGCTGGACAAGGTTAAGAGGTCAGCTATCCTAAAGCATGCCTGTAGACTGGCTCCTGCAGTCCTCCTTCTCCAGGAGATGCACTTGTTCGTGACAGGTGTTCCTTTTTGGCCCGCTGGATCTACAACTGGGTGTCTCATGCTAGATTCACCAAGGTGTTGAAAGGGGGGTAATCATGAGGGGTGATTTTAATGATGTCTTACACCCACATGTGGACACACAGGATGGGGTAAATGGGAGGAGAAAATCCTCTCTTGCATTCTGGGTTGATTCCCATTAATTCTGCAATATCTGGAGGGTCCATAACCGAACGACCCAGGAATACACACACTATTCTTACCCTCACAATTCACACTCATGACTGGACTATCTCTTCCTCCCTCCTCAGTTATACTCAGGGTGACCGGAGGCAGGATTTATCCAAAGGTGTTGTCGGACTATTCAGCCATTGAGATAGAGCTGGGGCTGCGCAAAACTAGGTCGGACTTCTCCTCAGCCCTGGGCTCTGCTGTATGATGGTTGAAAGACAGTGAGTTCCAGGATTATGTACAAGATTAATTGGACTTTTATTTCTAGAGTAATTATACCCCTAACATATGCCCTGTGACCCTGTGGGAAGTCATGAAAGCAGTCTTCCAGGGGAAGATAATTGCTTTCCTCGTTGCCACGAGGAGAGAACAAGAGTAGGAAACCCGGGTATTGGAAAGAAACCAGAGGGAGTTGGGAAGACTTTACGCCCAGTCATGGGAGAAGAATGACCTACGTCGCCTTGAGGTGGCACGGGAGGTCCTTAAGCAGTGGATGATGGGTGGAACTAAAGCAGCCTTAACGGACATGCAGTCCAGACTAAGAATTTGGGGACAAGACTGGGAGACTGCTTCACAGGTTGGCAACCAAATCTCTGGAGGACAGGTTTGTTCCACAGATCCACACGCAGTCCGGTAGCATCGGAAATAGCTGATGCCTTTGTGCACTACTACGAGCATCTGTACCGATCAACCCCATGGGGCCAGATTGAGCAGCACAACCCCATCTCAGCAGATCCAGTGGTGCCACAGCTTCCCCTGGAGGCTAGGGAGAACTTAGACAGGTCTCTTACTGAGAACGAGCTTTGTGTTGTCCTTGATTTCGCATACAACTATTTAAAACAGGTGCAGGCCATACACAGGGAAGTGTACAAAGTAGACCATGATCACTTTAACGTCCTTGTTTTTTCGCACAGGCCAGTATCTATGTTCATGGACCGCAGGCACTTATGCACCATTTGAACATGTTTCCATTTCTTCCAATTTACCATTGGTGGGGATTGAAATAAGGAAGTTTAAAAGGTGGGCCCATTTCGAACTATTCTTAAAGAATTGGCAGTCCCTGTTGCTCCACCCCCATCGGAGATGGAAACAAGATCACAATGAGGTTTTGATACCATATCTGAAGATTTGTGGTGCATGGAGTGCTGTGCAGATCAGCGACTGCACTCAACCGCCAGGCCCAATACAGCATGATGGTCATTTCCGTTTCTACTAGTCTGCACTCTGCAGAATAAATCTCCGAATTGTGACCAACCCTTTGAGGATCTCGACTTTCACTTTTTTTTTTGTCAAAGATATGTTTATTAAAGTTTTGCAACATACAATCCGAGACAATGTTAACACAATGTCCCACGCAGGGTAAATAGACTAAATCAGCACAGTTAGGCGGCGTAGAAAGGGTGCAATATTCAACACACTGAAGCTCCATCCTTAGAGAGCAATTTACTTAACAGATACAGCGTCAAAATGTAAGGGAGCTAGGAAGCTGTCCATGCTAGTCCGCTTTGAGAACGAAAAATTATATAAAGAAGTCAACCTCCCACTGCAACAATAGATTCGCCATGGCATCTGAGTGGCATGTGTTACGTGAAACAAGCATAGAATCATGCAGAATCAAATCTCAGATAAAAACAAACAACAAAAACAAAAACAAAAACAAAAAAAAATGAAAATATCAAAGCTTCCCCCAAAACCCACCCCCACCCTCTTGAGGCACTTGACACAAGAACTCTATCGACTTTCACTTTTAATTTGTCTGTTTCATTTGCGCTGCTGGACTTTATAAATCCGAGTATTAGGTACCAGTAACATTCCATTTAAACTTAATACCAGTAGATTCACCAGAGTGTCCATCCATCGCCTTCGTTCCCTGAGCTTGTTTGCCTTTTTGTTGACTCAACTTCAGTATTTTTCATTACCTATTCAGTAGTTTATACCAAAAAATCTGAGTATCTGCCTGGAAAACTCTCTCCGTCACAGGGCACGCCGCACTATGCAAAGTAACAACCAAATGATCCTAGAACAGAGAAGACAAGCTTTTTCCTTTTCAGGTCTTCCAGATGGATAAATTCCCCACTCATCTCATACTGCGGCCTTCTTTTCATATGTTGAGGAAACAGACCTTCTTCTTCTCTCATCCCTAGCCTCCTTACCCCTAAGCCTCCATCACCCTCTGTGGGCAACACCAACCTGAGTCGGTACTTTCCTCGCTCCGATTATGACTCACAGTTTACTGCATCTTTCACCCACCACTCACTGGCTGCTCTACATCTGCTTTACTCACCTCTCCCTACATCTTTTCCTTGATCCTCTTGCCGTCTTGTGCAATAGCGCCTCTCACCTTCTAAGCACTATTCGTGCTCTCTACACCAATGCTTCCCCTGGCCTACCCGCTCATCGGGTTTTCTTTTCTCTGTGCTCTACCGATGCTTCTGTTTCAAATGACTCCTCTTCCTGTCTTATTTTCTATAAAACTCTGCTGGACCATGAAACCTGTAGTTGTCAGTAGGAAACAATGGATAAACTTCCCCCAATAATATAAACAATAAAATGAAATAGGTCTTGCCATAAATTAGGTAAAGATTACAGTCGTGTGCATCTCATATTTGGTAAAGTGACAGCCCTTGCACCTTTCTACTAAACTGCAGTGCACCTGGAGAGTTATTCTATGCACTTCTCAGGAGTGCCCAATGGTAAGTGCCAGCACTTCTATCTATATATATATATTTCAGAGCAGCTGGCAGCAAGCAGCTCCTTTCACCCACCTTCCACCTTTATTCCTCTTATGCCTAGAGATTTCATAGATGCATTCAATGACTGTAACTGAAGAACTCAAAAAATTAAACTTTGAAGTTCTTCACAAAAATAACAAAAGAAAATATTCAGAAATACAGTATTCAAATTAATGCAAAAGCTCAAGGAAAACAATAACATCATCATAAATAAGGCAGATAAAGGTGGGAATATAGTGCTGTGGCCAAGGGAATTATACATGCAAGAAGCGGAACGCCACCTAACAGACATTACATGTTATAGAAAAGCAACATGCCAGGATATGAAACACACTAAAGAACTTGTTTTTAAAGATCTAGGACAATGGAAAAGAGACGGATTCCTTGTGAAAGTGTTTATCCATCTGTTGGCCAGTGAGGTGAAAATGTCAGGTCCATGTTCACATTCTTATTAAGCGCGTGTGAGCCATGCACACATACACATATACTAATGAGAGTTCCAAAAGTCCTCTCTTACTAAATTACTTCCAGAACATTGTTTGAAATCTGTCCCAACGATCATCAAGGAGAAAGCTGAATCAACAATACTAGGCGTAGCGTTAGTGGCAAAATAAATTTAAATATTGTAATTTTATGTGGAATAATACACACATATCAAGTTCGTTTTCCTTGGAGTATTTCAAGAAACATTCTTTCACAGATGCCACTGAATGGATACGCATGTTGAACTTTCTGGCTGAATGCACAGTTTGGAACACAGCTCCCAAACTTCCCGGGGATTGAAATCTGATCAAGGTTGCCAGAGAATGAAATTAGTAGCCTGAATTACCTCGAGTCAGTTTACATGCCGTGTTTACACCTCGCCCTCCCCTGCTTGCCCTGAATTCCAGGACCATAGTTTCCCCAGAGATGTCCTTTACGGCCACAAGTTAGCATCATGGATGAATGGGGCTTTGAACACCCGAGTGTGTCGCCATCTTCGGCGCATGTTGCCTAAGGCACATGTTACACAAACACGCTTCTAACCAGAGGACTGTTTCGATGGAAGATTTTGGGGGTGAATCACAAACTCTTCCTCCGTCAAAATTGGAAACAGTCACTTACGATCACAAATGTAAACAGATGTGAAAGTTGCATGTGTAGGTGAAGCGTAAGTTTCCATGATGTGGGCAAAGCATGCATATATTTAAGACCCTGGACTTTGATTTAAATTAGAACAGCCCGCGTACCCAGGGGCGTATGGGAATAGTGTTACACCCACTAAGCATTCACTTTTTAGATGTTTGCAAACGTTGGCCCACGCTCTTACTACACTCAACTGAGAGCCATATTTACAACCAAATTATTCTTGCATGAGTAATGTAGTAAGAGCTCTACACATTTTACTTTGGGGCCAGACTCTGTCTCCGCCACAGTAATGCACAAATGTGTCGTGGGGGGAAGGGGATTCCTCTACTCCTGGTGTCTTCACCAGGCAGGCCTGGGCTTCCCAAAATGGAACCCAGGGTCCTCCGTGTACTGTGCCGGTGCAGGCACACATGTAATCAGTTTAGATATGTAGCACACATACTGTCCAGTACTGTCACCTCCATGTATGGTGCCACCCCAGGGTCACACACATTCAGCCCACACATTCATCCTGCTCAGTACTGTAGCCTTTCTGTATTGTGCCATGGTATGCTATTTGTACACACGCACACACTTCCAGCACCCACACATTCACCATGCGCTTGCTACACAGCACTTCCCCCTTCATGTATTGTCTTTTTCACACACACATATGCACTTAACATATGCTTCCACTGTGCACGCACTGCACAGCACCACATCTTACATATAATGTATTCCTCGCTGGTATACATACACACAGTACACCTGCCCACCTTACACGTACTGCACAGTACTGCCTATCCCTGTACTGAACTTCCCAGGCACACACACATCCAGCACAGTCACCACTCCCGTGCAGCGCTCTATATCCAAGCGATGTAGGCCAAGGGGTGAGTCAGGCACACAGCAGCGGAACTTTCAAAACGCGAGTGAGGCTGTACACCTCACTCCAGTGACACAGGGTACCAAGGACTTGTTCACTACTACTGATCACTACACGGTGTGCTGCCACCACTGCGCTTGGTGAAGGCAGTATCCTTTCAGCACTCCGAGTGTAGCGCTTTGGGCACCCCTCCCGGTCCAACAAGACTGTCCGTGAGACATGCCTAAGTCATGGCCCACATGCATAATCCGTGTTTGCCAATGACAACAAAAATCTGCATTTTTGATCCGGACAATAAATACAGCTGGGCACCAAGGGCAGGGGTACATGTCTTTACAATGCAGAGGACTTCTCCGTCCCAACAAGGACCAAGTTTCATCTGCTATGTAGAGTTGATTAGAAGGACTCAAACTATATTCCTTGAATTTCCGACAAGACCTCACCTGATTGAGGGGGCTATCGTGCGCCCCTGTGACAAGGATGTGGATAAGATTATGAAGAGGCAGGCATGACTATCTTTGGTCTCTGCGGGCCGCAGACCCCTCCCTTAATGTTCATTAGGTGGTTGCAGATTGTCAGTGGAGGTTGTTCGATTTTAGGTGGGTGAACAGTTGTGCACTCCCCTTACCACTACGCTACGAATCTTTGCACCTGATGTTAGGCTAGATATAAGTATGCATTTCATGGGAGAGTGGGCTCTCTAGTCTACAAGCATTGGTCTTATTTAGTAATCTGGCTGTGCTCGCGCCCTTTAAACCTTAGAGCGTTGATAAAGATAGATTCTTGAATCTTGTGGTGAGGTAGCTGCCACTCTCCAGCCGGTTAATACTAGCTGGAGTTCACGGTTTTTCGAAGAGATAGTGCAACGTAACATATGATCATGCGTATGTGGAAACACCAGTTCAATGTTTTTTTTTATTTCTACACTTGTTGTACATAGAGTTCAGATGAAGATGAGGCTTTAATATATGTAGTTGAGTTCCACCTCCAGGCCTGGATCCATGTGCAGTAACTGAGCACCGGCACCAGAGCTTCACATAGCAAGGCACCTGTTTCTGCAAGTATCTGACCTCATTTCAGAGGGCACCTAGCATCCTCTGGTACTCACTGGTCTCCTTTCTGGGTTGGTTTCCGTGGCCATGCTTTCTTAGTTTGTAGCATTGTACGGCTGGTTTCATTGTTAAGCTCTCTAGCCTTTCAAAGAGTTTCTTTGGGATTCATGAGCTCGTAGCTTGCCCAAGAGACCATACTACTGTTCAACAGTAACTCGCTGAGATGAACAAAGAGCACACGATTGTCAGAAATCACCCAAAGTAACAATCGATTTGTAAAGGCACGCTCGCCACCGGTGCGGTTTCATGGTACAGATAACAGATTTCTAGGGTTACTCAGTTCAATGATGCTCATCGTATCAACCTGAAAAGGATATGAAAGTGAATGAACCCATAGTCATTCAATGCTTCAACCATATACTTGAACACAGGACACTGCAGGAGATGTATTCATTTTCTGAAACTGTTTTCCACAAATCTGTAACACTCAGAGATGTCTTGGGCCGGCAAGTCGCGATTCTCCTTTGAGATGAGCGTCAGTGTGTGTTGAGTTAAATGATCCACCAGGCTCCAGCAGGACGTGCACATACCAGGTTTACATGGCTATTCCTATCCATGCAGTACAGATTTTGCATTCTGGGCTGCAGCAAGGGTACCCACTGGAGTTCTTGTAGGACAGTAGAAATATAGGGATAGGCAGAAATACCTTTGTCACGGAATTGTGTACTTTAATAAGGCAGTGCCATGCCTTCTGTGCTCATGTGTTGGGTTTACAGTGACATGCGCACTCAATGAACCGCTTTCTAAAATATGGCCTGTGCAATGGGATGGGATGACCCTGAGATTCCTGCAACCCACATTGTATCTGCCCAACCATACGCACAAGCCCTCTACACAAATCCCTCACATTTAAAGACACATTTACTGCTGCCGTTCTAGATCCTAGTGAGGGGCTTACAAGATGAGGTCCATAAGGATATGCCCCCCCTGCTCATCAGGGGGTGCAGAGATGGGTGTCCCCAACCTGAGAACTTTGTATGCAATTATAGAGGGTATTTAGGTCCTCGTTGACTGTAATCCATTCTGCCAGAGCAGCAAAGAGATGCACTCTGCTGCCCTGGAGGACTACAGCCTGCCACATGTAGAGATCTCACCAGCTTGGCAGAGATCCCTGTGCCTTCAAGGAGGGGGTGCCATGGCTGCTCCTTGGAAGGCACTGACAGTTTCCTGATACCCACCTTGTTTCATGCGGCCGCTCAGCAAACTATGTAGTTTTACCAAAATAAACTCCTAAGAGGAACACATTTTCTCAGATAATGGGGGAAGAACATGTAGATTGTTATGTTTACCACACCACAATCCACATGTACTGGTAATTACTGGGCATTGCTTCCCCAGCAGGGTTCGGTAGGTTGGACCTACTGAAATGTATCTGCACACACCGCAACTATGCAGGCCACTTGTAATGAAGGACATCATTTTTGGACTGTGGTTCTAAAGATCCTCTTTTGCAAATGAGGAAGTTGTCTGATTAAAAAGAGAAATACGACCAGCCTTTCAGAGATGAAACCTAGAAATCAATGAAAGATTCCAGCCATAGATGGGAAAGGAAAATAATGTCCTGGCCACAAGAAAACCACTAGAAATTGGAGAGGTGCAATCAACTCCCCACTTCTGGAATATATAGAAGAATAAGCAGAAGCCAGAGAATCGAATAAACACACACTAGACCAGGACCAAATGAACATTTCCAACAATTTGCAGAAACTGAAAAGTGATGATAAAAGTTCTTAACTTCAAGGCAAAATAACTGGTACCAACAGAGATGAACAAAAGCAAATACATTACCTAAAATCATCTGAACTGCCTGGAATCGGCACAAAGACTAACAAATACTCAGAAAGAGCACTTCCAAACAAGAGCAGTAATCCTGCAATGATTGGAGACCCTTGGGTAGAGTTGGGTGTCATCAGCATATTCTTATATGCACATGTTTTTGACTTGGATTTTGGTGGCCAGTGGTCCCGATAAGGGATGAAGATGTGTGACGAGAGGCTAGGAACTCGAAGAATGCCACATGTGACTGGGATTAAGGGAGATTCAATGAGTTTACTAACTGTGCGCTTGAGGACAGGAAATATTGAAACCAATTCAGTAATTTTCAAACAGTAGCAATAAACAAATAATGACAACACCATGTCGCAGAGGGTCACTTGATTTTTCGCCTTTGTGCTGAGGAAGTCAGGCCTATGTGATGTAAAGGAAGTAATGGAACCCGGATACCCATTCACTCCACTGTCTTCTTGCAAAAAACAGGGTGATGGCAGATTTCAAAATTCAAGCTATACATTGGTAGTGAAAAAAAGACAAATATAAATCATCGATCAATAGTTATAGAAAGAAGGGGAAACAAGGCCAAAATTATTTCTTGATCCCAGATACGATGCAGGTACAACTGATTGTTGAAAGCAGTGCCAAAAAGGTCCAAACAGTTACAGCTCCAAAGGCACTGTCTATATTCTCTGAAATAAGCATAAATAAAATAAAATGGCATATGTCATACGATGCCTACCAAAGTGGCATATTCACATTTAATTCCCTAAATCATTCCTTACATTGTCTTATATTCAGCAACAAGAGATGCTGGCTAGCATAATCTGCAGCCCATAGCAATTAATAAGGAATGACAAAAGTTCCTCCTCCGAGCAATAAAAATGTCCAAAAAAGGAAGCATGCATACATGTTAGAAATGACACATTATCAGATGGGTAACAAGGGGCCTTCGCGTCCAGTAGCCTTACTTTAGAAAAACTGGGCAAGCCAGCCATAAGGCCAACCCTGCCTCCTGTCAAAAGATTTCTATTGCATGATCCAGGAAGGCAGCCAAGATAGAATTCCATTCCATGAGAGGTTTTTATGGGACTGGAGATCTTGCAGACGGTCAACCCCATTCAGATAATTATTTAAAAAGCCAGAAACAAAGAGCGTTTATGCTGCTTGTTGCACACCAATATTTGGCACCACAAAGACTTCCGGAGTGCCAAGAGCTTTATAAATGTCATCAAGCCATAGAATGTGATGCACATTCACCGTTTCCAATGTCGTTTAGGACTTGTCGTATACGTATGGCAGTGGGGTTAGACCCAGTAGAAATGAACGAGCCTAGGTCCACTGGATCCAATGACTCCGGTTATGGAGGGCCGCCTCTTCATTGTACCTGTAGTTCGAGGATCAGCAGGGAGATCCTGTAAGATGTTTTCATGAATGCATTCTACTTGACAGAGAGCTGAGCCTGATCCATAACTCTGTGTTATGAAAATCTGAAAGGCTCCTGGTGCATTGAATCCTAAGCATGGACTAGACCCGTATAACACAACTCCTGTGTACAAAGATAACATGTCCCCATCAGTCTTGACTCTAGCAATGCTTACGGGATCGGTTGATGGTACAGGAGCTTTGCATCGATCACCACTCGAAGGAAAGAGAGTCAAGCGACTCTTTACAAACGCAGCGGGCGCTCATGTTGGACGGATCGTAATCTTTGCCAGAGTGGTTTGTCTTTAGCGTCAGCATATCCATAAAGTCACTGTACCCACAAAAAAGTCTCTCTAATCCATCATCCATGCGCGAAATGAAGACTGCATCATCAGCGTAAAGTAACACTGGATGAGATTTTGGGGGTGCTGTAGTCGTATCCTCTTGAGCCCAAAACCGAAGATCACACAGAAGAATCTCACTCAAGAATTTGACTGAAGACTTAAGAAGGGAAATCGGCCAGTAACAACAGGGATCCACGCGTGGACGGCGGGCTCCCAGTGAGAGGATACCCATGGATTCAGTAGTGATCATATACTAACAAATGAGGGCCTAAGTGTCCCATTATCACTGGCATTTGTTAGGTCCATAAACATACATCACTACGCCCACATGAGCGCCCCTGTTCCTACCTCCTCCCCCCTCCTATTGCTTCATCTTATCTTGTATTAATGCCTCGCAAGTGACACACAATGGTTCTAGTTGGGTTGGGCTCTGGGTGGGGGGGGGAGTTTATATCTATGAAACTGACCTTTTGTCCTTGGTTATTACTAGTCTATGTTCTGACACAAATTCAGACGTAGACTAATGTGTACAACTTGTTAATGTGTCACAGACTGCATTACATAATATATGTTACCAAGATGGACATCATCCTCCTGTACCACTATTTGATTTGTTGTAACCAAATGCAATAAAATATGTGCTAGAAACACAAAACATGGAGGTGCCCCTTTCATAGAGTGGATGCATGAGCCCACCAGCCACCAGGCATGACTTCCTTCAGCCTAGATGAATGAACCTAGCACGTCACAAAAAGGCTGACCTTGCTTTCTGAAACCCTCGGATCCCTCACAAACAAACTCACATTCTCACCAGCAGAACACATCCTCATCTAAAGCGACAATGTGCTTTTCACTTAACATTTTTTTGTCTCACTCTGCACTCCCCATGTTAATTGCCTCATTCATCCTTTGCCTATCTCTCTTTAACTCATCTCATATTTTGAGGAACCTGTACTAGAATATAGTGGTAGATATAACATATTGTTACAGGATTATGCACAATTCAAATTCTTGCTTTAATTCATTGCAGTCCAGCCCTTAAATGGTAACACTTTAAGCGGTTTTCCATTGATTGACATTCCGGCATCAGTTTGCGTGGTAATGAGAACTAAACTGGCGCCAGCGACAATGGTTGGATATTGTGTCGATGCAAATAGTTGTACAAGAGTGTGTGAGGTCATCAAAATCCAATGCTCAGCCAAGGCAGGACTATTAGATCCCACACCTCTTATCAAGGGAAGTTGCGTCATTCTGGCAAGAATGGTGGGACAAGTCCTTCTGGTGCTGCGGCCATTCCTCGAGAGACGTTGGACTATCCTTGCCCTCAGTCTGCACCATTCATGCCGGGGTGGGAGCTTTCCTGGAGACAACTATTAATGGAGGTTGGTTAGACCGTTCTTGACAGAGGTGGGACGTCTTTCCAGATTGTCTCTATCTACAATGCATCTCTACCAAAAAGAACGTAGTCCATGACTAGTCATTACATCTCAAGGACCTATTAATTTCAAGCCTACACAAATAAGTCATGTGTAATGGGTTCATCAGCAAGACTTCCAACTGGTCACTTTTGTGCTTCTCTTCTACAGGACAATCCTCCATCAGGTAAGTTCTACCCTCCACCATCACGTGCACAAGACACTCCAAGGCATCTAATTGACTAGGTGGCTACGTGATTAGCATCTGATTGGTCCATCTAGGTAAAGCTCTTCTCACGCATCACTCTACTACTCTACATGCTAGCTTTAGCACTTGACATATATGCAGCATGGCACCACTCCACACAGAGGGCGGACTACTGCCACCTCAACGGCTGCAATACAAAATGACACATTAGACACAAGTCCAAGCGCCATCACACATGCAGCACAGCTCTAAGCCCTCCGGGTATCTAAGGGGTTGACACATTATTGGCACATATAGACCAAGGTATAGTCACATCTTACTGTAGCGATTAGTCAAAACTCCCAGCACCTTTGTTTGCACAATATGGCTCAGAGTCAAATTAGCTGCACTTTCATATCTTAACTGGCCACATATGAATCAACCTAAAAAAAGGTAAAACTAAACATGCCACATCCAAACAGACACATAGAAAGCCTTTAAAGCCACAGAGACCAAAGATACCTTGAAACTTCACAAACACCTGATGCTGAGCAACAAAAAGCTGAATAACCATACAGAAAGTAAAAACAAAAAACAACGCCCCTCTGCAGACATATAAATTCACATAATGCTCCACCGCCAAAATAATCCATCAATACACTATTGGATATGGGTGGACTGTTCTAATAGCCTTACATCCCTTCTGCCTCAGGCTATAATGGTTGTTAAAGGCCCTCTCCCTCGCTATAGGCCCCCGCCTGCGGCTCAAGCCTATTACCCGGGTTAACAACCTGCTGGCTACTGCCCAACATCGCTCACCCCAAACAGATTGAGAGACAACGAAGCACACACAGAACTGACCACTTTGATCCCAGAAGTGAAAAGATCGCCATATTTAGAAAGTGCGTCCATACAAATTGTGGGAGTGTGCTATACACCTGCACATAACACAAAAGAATATGAAATATCATGGAGCCAGTGTGACCATTTCTGCAGCACCTCATCAACATCGGCAAGAAACAGACCGGAAGTGAAATCATTCCTGATCTAAAGCAGAACCATTGCTAAAGGGAGTGAGCACCATTACCTCATTACATTGGAACCGTTTCTGCAGCCAATCAGAACGCATGCTTCGTGTGTACCACGAGCAGGACAGGCACCGGGCCGTTTCCATCCTCTGGCGAGCACAGCAAAGGAAGACCCCTGGCATGGAATTAAAGCCACGTCTAATGCGTCTGACCTGCTGCCCCGGTAGTACAAGTGGCAGCGTGCCGAGGAGTCAACCCGGAGAAGCCACCCGGCAACCCACGCGCAGCCACATGAGGTCACGTGCTCTATAATGACCTGGCCAGAGCCAGACTAAACAAAGCGCCACGCGCACGGGCCCAGGAGCCATGTTCTGCGTGAGCAGACCTCAGAGGCCAAGCAAGACACGGTGGCCACATTAGAACTTGAGCCTTTTGTTTAGAAAACATTAAAGCAAGAATTAAAACATGTTGCAATTAGGAATAACATTAGCTCTTAGTCAAGATTTGTGTGTGGGATAAACATGCAGGGTATAAAAGGTATTTGTGGCTGTATACGTGCATTTATGTCTGAAAATGTCTTGGGTTTAGGTCTGTTAGGCATTCGCTAAAGAATGCAGAAACAGTTTAAATACTCTTAAACCTTCGCACTTGTCAACTTTGACCACGTACAATTAATCACACAGCTGTAGATCCCAAACAGGAAGTGAAAAGTAGGCCTCCTACTCACTGCAGGCGAGCTTTGTAAGTTTGTGAACACTTACTACTAACTTCTCTTTAACCATCTCTTGTTAATGGTCACAGAGCTGCAAAGAGCTGGAATAGACACCCACCGAAATGTTTTTTTTTTTGGGGGGGGGCATATTATGTAAGGTGCTACTCAGGAAAAATTACTTCCCCACAGACAGAAAAGAGAAAAGAAATGTGCAAACGGAGGGGAGAGCGGACCTTTCCCTTGGTGGAATTCTATTGTGTGGACGGTTCTGCATTGTGACCACCAGTGTCAAGTGACATTCCTAAGAGTAGTGTGACTGGTGCCGCTTTCTACTGCGAATGGAAGGGAACTGATGGAGCGCGATGGTCCTCTGTTATTTGTAGGGGTGCATCATAATCACGGATAGTCGCGCCCACATATATACCCTTGTTGTGTTAACATTTGACTATTAGAAGAGTTCAGTAATAACACGTGAAAGTGTAAATGGTAGGACAAGTGTTGTGCCATGTAAAAGAGACAACGTGGCATTCATGTTATAATATTGTGATCCATAATATTTGATGTCATTTGCCTAACAAATTTCTTATATGTGATGTAATGTGTGTGATTTAAACGTGCACCATATTAAAGTTGCACATAGACGTGACTAATTGCATTTAACGTGTAGGATTTCATAAGTTGCCTGCAATAGAAGATGAATTTGATGTGCTTCCGTAATGTGGTGACGTCGATGTAAAGAAGGCCTAAATGAAATGTTCACTTAAGCGTGCATTTGAAAGGCCGATGTGTTTTACTCTCATGTTGGGCGATTTCTGTAGGCCTGAAATATATTTTCCCTGGGGGCTTCGGAGTAGGGTTGTTGGAGAAATTCATGTGCACGCTGAATTTGTTCTGTTCTCTCGTTTCTGTTGCAGGTGGAGAAAGTCATCTTTGTTAGTTAGAATAACGTCTTTTGTTTAGGAGAGTTAGGCTTAGGAGTATGTGATACAATTGTGCACGGACCACTGATAATAGGGAGCCGGTGTTCTTTCTCATTGAGGGAAGCCTGGGAATCAAGGTCATCGAGCCAGGAGCTGGAAGCGTCGACACCGCGTGGAAAATCACCTATGGGAAGTGTCCAGCAGGATGAGGTGATCTGTGGGCGTGTTCTATGTTCTTGTGTTTTGTATGAGGGATAGTAGAGTGGAGACAGGAGGAAGGGGTGAGGAGATCGAAGGAGCATCTTAGAACGAGCTCTGTAGCTTTGGCTGCTTGACCCATACAACGTGAGTGGACTTCTTAGGAAGTCTTCACGTGCAGATACCTTTTTCTGGTCTGGCTTGGGAAATGCTAAGTAGGGATGTCACGGCAGTGGTACTGTAGGGACAGACTAATGCTTTTCATTCATTCACCGCAGATGAAGACCGAACTTGACGTGGGAGCAATCATTACCTGTGTTCTGCTTCTGGAGATCACCATTCTCTTTATCATTCATCGTATGAAGCTATCCCGCAGGTTTGAATTTGTGTTAGTTCCCATGTACTTTTACAATCTCGTAATGAGGTGCTTGTACATTCAGTTGTTTTTGGCTTTGTAATAAACCCATTAACTTGGAATTCGGAGTCTCTTATCCTTTAGAGTCACGTCCTTATAACTGGAGTTGGTTTGATGATTTATTTCTCCCCTCCACACTTTTCAGTGGTTAATAAAAGGTCCATTGACCCGGAGTTCCAAAGTAAATTTTGTAGAGAGGAACTCGACCCCCTCAGAACTGCAAAAAACGAGTAAAGGAAAACCTTTCTCACTGACTGGTAATGAGTGCCCCTGGACAGAGAGGCTAATTATTGTATCTGATCAAACCTGACCCCGAGGTGTTCGGAATTCATTCATCAGCTGAGATAACTGTCACCTATCCTAAGTTTCGCCCGAAAAATGGGGTATAACGTTCGAGTTTTGATGTTTACTCTGGGTCATCGACCACGTGTATCACTTTCTCTGATGCCAACAATTGAGGGCAAAGGCTGTGTGACATCATAACATGCCTAAATATTTTGTTTGGTGAAATGATGCAAGTGGCATACACCTCATTATTGATTTCTCAGGGTAATGTGTCTAATGTGTACTGCATTCTTATGGTCAGCTCAGCTAACCCATACTAGAATGTCTGGAAACTATAGAACAGCGTGGGCTCTGTAGACTGTTATTGGGCTCATCTGTATTCACTCTGTCAAGAAAAATTAGAACATTGGAATGTGGAGCACTCCATTGTAGACAATGGAGTGCTCCGTGCTTCTACGGGCCGGTAAAGGCCCGCAGAGCAACATTCCAATGTTTTACAAAAGCCTCTCGAAGCTCGAGTGGATTTAAATCTCCTCGAGCTTCGAGAAGCCTTTGTTTAATTTGTTAGAACATTCTGCCCTCTAGTGGCAGAATGTTCTAATAGCCTTATAGCCCTTCGTAGCAGGGCTATACCGCTATTAAAGTCCCGCTGCTTTTGTTAAAGACCCTCGCCTTCGGCTCGGGCCTTTAATAGCCGGTATAGCCCGCTACGGCGGGCTATAAGGCTATAGTACGTAACAAACACAAATTAGAACATTGGAATGTTGAGAGCTCCAGTGAAGACAATGGAGGAGCTCTGGGTTTAGAATGGCTGCTATAAGCTCGGAGCTCCTACATTCCAATGTTGCTCTTCACAGCTGTTGCTCTGAACAAAGGCCTCGCGGAGCCCAAGGGGATTTCATCCCCCTCGGGTTCCGTGAAGCCTTTGTTTTACAAATGAGAACATTCTGCCTTCTAGGAGCGTAATGTTCTAAAAGCCTTAGAGCTCACAGTAGTGGGCTCTATGGCCATTAAAGGTCCGCTCCCTTGTTAAAGGCCGAAGCCAAAACGCTGGAGCAGGCCTTTAATGGCCAGTAGAGGCCCCTACGGCAAGATCTAAGGCTATATTAGAACATTGGAATGTTGGGAGCTCCATTGAAGACAATGGAGTAGCTCCAGACTTCTAATGGCTGGTAAAAGCCCTGAGCTCCAGCATTCTAATGTTTGTCTTCATGTTTCTACCTTTTAAAATTAGAACATTCTACCCTTAGTGGGTGGAATGTTCGAACAACCTTATAGCGCTTCTGCCTCAGGCTATGCCAGTTATTAAAGGCCTTCTCCCTCATAATAGGCCCTCCCCTGTGTCTCAAGCCTATAACTTGGGTTCAGGGCCTTTAACAATCAGTATGGCCCTCGGCTGTTGGTTAGAAGGCTATATTACAGCACCAAATTGCAATTTGGGTTTACAACTAAATACCTAATCTAGATTAGGAAGGAGCAATGCAGAACAGGCTGTATTAATGTTTTGCAATACATTAATACTTTGCTGACTACACACATGTAGTGATAACCCATCCAACATGCCAATGTTGCCCCAAAACGTTTTGTATGAGTAGACAGTAGTCCTAGGGACTGCCTACTCTTTAAAAAGTTTGCTTAAAGTTTTCATTTTCATTGTCATTTCATAAAACATGCCCCCCCAAAAAAAGCATTTTTTTTTTAAAGCAATCATAGAGATGGTGGTCTACTGACCCCGGCAGGCCACCATCCTTGTGATGGCAGTGAATCATGGTGGATTGAAATTAGTGACCTACCTCATTAATATTCATGAGGTAGGTTGCATTGCGGTCCACTATGATTCAGTATTTTGCAACCCCATCTATTAGTACATACGGCAGTTTGCAAAATACCACACTGGTTGCAAAAATACTAGTCGCAAATTTGAACAAGTATTTTGCAACTTGTGCTTCGTACATCTGGCCCAAAGGGCATTATTTAGAGTTTGGCAGACAAAATACTCCATCAGAAATGTGGCGAATGTCCTGTCCGCTGAATTACAAATGCATCATAGCCTATGGTACTTGTAATACAGTAGACAGCATATCTGTCACCTATTGACAGAGCGTTCAATCAACCAAACTCTAAATAAGGCCGTAAATTATGAAGTATCGTCCAATGGGTGTGGCTGAAAAGATGTTCAAAAATAAGCAGTGCGATGGGAAACAATTACCTTTTTTATTTAGGTCTAACCTTTGAGACAGCGTTGGCTTTCTCACCTGACAAGTAAAAATAACAACAATAACAAGTGTTTTTTTATACATTAATTCAGAATATTTATCTATAGAGGGGTTTTGGTCTGTTGACCTCATATATTGGCTGTTAAATTGTCATTTACATCTTTGTTCTTGCCCACCAGAGCATACTGCATGGGGCAATGGGTCAGCCCACTTTACCCCTTGGCTCGCTTCACTTCACAAAGTCTGTGCACACTGTTCACATCCGCCTAAAATAGTTCCTTTCTCTTTTGTGACAAATCTGGTTTAAAGTGTATTCTGTAATATATTTATATTTTATATTAACTTCAAACACTGGGTGTTTATTATGGCTGCATATAGGGTGGCCAGTAATGCTGAGATTAATATTGCTTCCTTTCTAAAGTTGCTGGTATACAATTGTAGGGACTTGCAATTTGAGTGCTTGGTTGTGTAGTGATTTATTCGGGTATCATTCAAAATAATAATATGAAGAGGCCCAGCTTGAAGACTTGTTATTTGATAAATATTAATAGTAAAACAGCAACATTAGTGAATGTTTTTTTATTTTTATTTTTTTAACATTTTTATTGCAAACCTATGGTGGCCACATTTAAGTGGCTGCTTCTTTTCTTTTCATTCTGTAGCATATGCCTGCCATGAAAAAACAACCACTGCACCAACGTGAGAAGGCCGAACCGATTGACTGGTTGTACAGAGATGTTAATTAAAAAAGATGACTTAAGAGGCTTTATACTGTTCAGGGAAATTGAAAGAAAATAAAAGGACTCCGTTTTGTCAAACTACACGTTTCCCCAGCTGGAAGCTTGGACCACAACGTGCACATTATTCTGTGATTTGTCAAAATATATAAATGTGGCAGGATGGAAATTATTCGAGGCAGAGCACAGAATGTGCAGCAAATGCCAATAGAAGGCCAAAGCGGGATTTCTTCTTTGCTACTCGCGGAGATTAGAGGTTATTAATAGGCCTGGGCTAAAATTTCGTTCCGTTCGCGGAAATTGCGATAATTTGACATTTTCGTGTTCCGCGGAAAGCGCGAAAATGTCAAAATTTCCGCATTCCGCAGCTTGGCGATAATTTGTTTCTTGCTCGCGCTGTAAAATAATACATTCTCGCGCGCGATCGCCTTACCTGAATCCCTGCGTTCGCCGACAAGTTTTCTTGATCCAGTCGCGTTCTCCATGAGATGTTGTATTGTTTTTAGCCATTTGCGCTGTCTCGCGACAGTTCGCGCCCGCAGTGACGTCATGCGTCGCGCGATCACGTCTTTCTTCTCGCGATCATGCACCGCGAGACAACTGAAAACAAGATGGCCGCGCCCGCGAGCAACCACATGGGTAAGTTGGCGAGCCGCAACCATGCAGAAAATCTCGCGAACATGCGGGAAAAAAACTTCCGCATCTTCGCGATATTTCCGCATGTTTGCGATAATTTTTAACATTTTCGCGATAATTTGCGAAAGTGGATTTCGCAAATTCCGCCCACCCCTAGTTATTAACCCTTTAAGGATACATAAGCCCTGTGTGCACAGTTAACATAATAGACGGCACATTGACAATTTAAATCAAAGGTTTAGGTTGAACAGAGAAAGAGAGGAGAAATGTGCAAAAAAATACACTAGATAAATTCAAGAAAGTTTTATAGAAAGTTGATGCCACACAAGGCACAAAATAGGCAAACATACAAGATACGATGTAAGAAAAAACTAAATTAAAGGTAAAAAGAAATCTTGCAATATGCCTTAATGTTTTGCCAAAGGTGTCTTTTTTACAGCCACAATTCAGACTTTTTTTTGCCTTTTTATATAGCGCTAAATCGACCCGAAGGTTTTGGAGCGCTTTACCTGAGCACCAGTTACATTACACAAGGACACATTCTGTTTATTTGTAGGCACGTGAGATTAAGTGACACGTGAGATTAAGTGATTTGCCGAGAAACACAGGATGTTGAGCCGATAAGGTGACTCGAGACTGGTACCCCAACTCCAAAATCGGCAAATCTGGCCGGTTACCCCATAGAAGCGTTTCTAGGTTTACCAAATGGGGAAGGCAGATTAAACAAGGTAGTCAAGATTTTACAGCCAGAGGACTTTCTCTCTAGATCTAAGCTGTGACACAAGGGGGGTGGGGTGGGGGGGGGGGGTCGGGGGTCCCGTTTGCACAGTCTATAAGGATGGAATCAGTTTGAGCACTGGGTAAAATTCAATTTCGCAGGCCTAATTCATGTAGTTTCCGGAATTTCACCTTACACTTGTTACATGAAATTTCCAAAACAATACCATTACACCATCACACCACCACGTGCAGCAAAATTATAACACAGGAGCGCAGGAACAACCAGACCGCCAGCTGGTGTTGTAGGCAGAAATTGTGTTTTTCACACTATTTCAATAGTGTGAACTGGGTCCTCCTCACATCAAAAATCGATGCAAGGACATGTTTCATACGAAATATTGCACTAAATGATGGATTTGCATTTCAGGTCATTTTCGCAAAATTTCACGTAATCATGCCAAAGCAAATTGCGCAGATTTCGCCCACCCCTTTTTTTGACCTCCCACAACTGAATGCATATTCCTCTTGGGATCTTGTACATCTCTTCTCCGAGGTAGTCCCTACCCTACTTTGGGGCATATTATCAAGAAACGGCGTTAAAATTATCGCCGCTTTAGCGGCAGAAAACTACCGCTAAAGCGGCAATAATGGGCTTGAAAATATGCCCTTGAGAATTCCCGTAGAAGCCCATGTGGTGGTGTCAACATGGGCTTCTATTGGAATTCTCTGCTGCATATTATCAAGCCCATTATCGCCGCTTTAGTAGCAGTTTTCTGCCGCTAAAGCGGCGATAATTTTAACGCCGTGCTTGATAATATGCCCCCAAGTCCTTTAGTTGGGCTACTGCCTTATTCCTCAAGGCCTCTCCAGACTGATCTAAGGGCCTGTGGGAGTTGGGCCGGGTCAGGGTTTTGGGTTGACAGCAACGCCCAACTAAAAATTAGGCCCTGCAGCCAACCTCAGCATCCAGGGTTGTCTTAGCCCCCCACTTTAGCAGCTTTAGAGGGGGTGGGTGTGGCTGTGTAACATGAAATATTTATGCTGTCTTTAGGACTCCTTTAACTTTCATTTGAGACTCTAGTCTTTGAGAAGCTCATAGGAACTACCTCTTGCAGAGGAAGGGAGAGTTGGAGGGTTAAGGACAGATGTGCAAAAGATGGAGATAGGAAGGATGGATGGAAGAATACAAAGATGAATGGATGCAGAGGAGGTTGGAGGGATAAATGGAGGGATGGCTCGAGAGGAGGAGCTAGAACAGATGAATGGATCATGAAAAGATGCATGGATGCAGAGATAGATGCTGGGGAAGGATAGATGATGTATGGAGAGAAAGATGAATAAGAGAAGGATGAACAGGCTAGAGAAAATCTAGAAATGTTGGATGGGAGGAAGATGAAATGTAAAAACAGAGAAGGATAGATGGCAAGAAGGAAAGATGAATGATGAGTGAAAATGGAGGCACAAAAGACGAGGAATGAAAAGAAAAGGTTGGATACAAAGAAAGAAATATGTAGAGAAGGATGAATGGATTGAAAAGGCAGAGAGATAGATAGATGGATGGACGGGTGGATGGATGGAAAAAAGGAAAACAAGCAAGATGGGAAACATAGGAAGAAGGATAGAGAAAAGTAAGGAAAAAGTACCAAGGGCCATATTATGAGTCTGGTGGTCCAAGGACCACCGGACTCATGGTAGCTGTCTCCTGACCGCCCAATTACGACTAGGGAGGTCGGGCCGCCCTGGGACTGTGGCAACAATTGCAACTGATACCACAATATGCCTTTCGGGATGCCGTGGTCCCGCCAACCAACTTACAAGTTTCCTCTCTGCCTCGGTTTTCATGGTGGTGAGCCCGCCATGAAAACCATGGCGGAGAGGAAACAAAGAGGGCCCAACAGGGCCTCCTGGTGCCTCACGCCATGTGCATGCACACGGGGAGGTACAACATGTGCCCCCAGTGTGCATGCACCCCAGTATCTGCATGGCATAGACTGCAACAGTCCATGACGTGCAGGTACTGCCTTTGGCATTTTCATTGAAGTGCCTATTTCATAGGCACCGCAGTGGGAACACCAAAGAACCACCCGGCAGACAGGAGAAAACTCCTGATCTGGCAGGCGGTTCCAACATGGGTTTGGCGGTGAGGCAGCAGGGCAGTCCCACTCCCACACCGCCAAACTCATTATGAGGCCCAAGGACAAAGATGGAAAAGGGAAGAAAATTTAAGAATTTCAAAATCTTCTCAGGGGAGTAATCTCCTGAATAAATCCTTGGTTTGCTTCCCTTACCCACTCACTCAGCAGGTTTGTGACTGGGTAAGTGTTAGACACAACAAAGAGGGAAGAAGTATTTCATCAGAAAATACCAAACATTTACTTAAAGAAACACAGTAACAGTGAAGGCATGGTTTCTTTTACTCGTAACATATTATCAATGTCATATGTTTAAAAGAACTTTTGAAATTCTCTTAAAAACTATAGTTCAATTACAGGTAGGATTGTGAATTAATACCCACCCCTCCTCAAAAATTCCCAAGTTTTGGTTAGCAGTTTCAAAAACTCAATACCTGCACTCACACAGAACCACATACCCACCTAGCATAACAACACACACTCACATGCATGCTCTTCAACACATGCTCACTCGGCAAGCAGTCCACCGAAATTTGGGACCTCATTGACTCAATGCAATGGACAGCCTCTTCCTCACCGAAACCTGGCTCAACCCCCCCTTCAGCGACTTCATAAACCAGGGGGACTCGCCATCATCCACAGAGACACCATCAGGTGCACCTCTTACACTGACCCAGAAGCCACTTCTATAGAACAAAAATTCACTTCAAGTTTTAAATGGACAGTAAAACCCCTTTCAAAGGCACTCTCACCTACTGGACCCCAGGACCTCACACACACTTCAGCAACCTCCTCACTGCGCTCCTCTCCATGGGCACCAAAGACTTCATGCTTCCTGTCTCACTGAGATTATGTCTTGGATGGGTCAGAACTATCTGAAAATAAATACTGACAAGACAGAGGTGATGGAGTTTGGGTCAGGTCCGCCCCTGTGGAACCAATTGTGGTGGCCGACTCAGGCAGGAGAATGTCCATCCCCAGTGGAGAAGGTCAGAAACCTAGGTATTCTCTTTGACAATAAGTTACATTTTGGTGCACAGGTTAATAACCTTACGTCTTCATGTTTTTTTCTCCTTAAAATTTTGAGGAATATCTTTCCTTTTATACCTCAGGAGTTACAAAAAATAGTGACGGTGGCTCTTTCACTTTCAAAGTTGGATTATTCCAACGCTTTGTTTTTAGGAATTGATAAATTTCAATTGCAGAAACTACAGTCATTGCAAAACGCTGCAGCTAGGCTTTTATTGGGCTTACGTAGAGGACAGCCTACCTCAGCTGGAATCAGATCCCTTCACTGGCTGCCCATTAAACAGTGTATAGAGTTTAAATCTCTGACACTTGTGCACAAGGCAATTAATGGAGGTGCTACGGACGATCTTCAGAAACGTTTTGTACCGTATGTTCCGTCACGCACCCTCAGATCGGCCACTCAAGGTCTTCTCAAAGTGCTAAAGATAAGATGAGAAAGTTGGGGTGGCCGAGCAATTACATTCTGTGCGGCCAGACTTTGGAACAAGCTGCCTCAAGCCACGAGGCTTCAATCCAACCTTCAGCTTTTCAGGAAGAGCTTGAAAACCCAACTTTTTGCAGCTACATAGGCCTCGCTATATCGGCTTTCTCTGTCACCACACTCAGAGCGCCAAGACGCCTTGGCATTAGAGCTCTTTACAAACATATAAACATAAACATAAACATGCTCATACTAGGTAATCTCAACTTTCATCTCGACGACCCCACGGACTCCGATTCCACGGACTTGCTCAAAAGTCTACAGAACAATGGCTTCCTCCAGCTCATACAAGGCCCTACCCACATCGCCGAACGCACCCTGGACCCCGTCTTCTCCTCCAGCGACAAGGTTAAAGTCAGCCACATCACTTCACTTACATAGACAAATCACTCCATTGTCCACTTCCACATAACAGGCCCCAACCACCCCGACAGAGTCTAGCAACACCTCAAGCCAGTGCTGAAAAAAAGCGACAAACTGAATGGCTCAACGCACTTCAATTAAAGTACCCAGATTCCACTACGACCTCATCAATGATACAAACAACTTCAACTACTGGATCACCACCTGTGCCAATACCCTGGTGCCCCTGAAAAACACCAAACCCAAAAGATCCAACAAACAAGCTAGCTGGTACAATGCTGCCAGCGAATCAAAAACACCTCGAAAGGTGTAAAAACTTTGAAAGGAAATGGAGAAACACCTGAGGAACCAAGGCAAGAAAAACCTATAAGGTCGCACTTAGACACTATCACCATCAAGTAAAAGAGACTAAGAAAAAGGCCCTGATCCTGAGAATTGGATCTAACTCCTACAACTGCAAGAAACTTTATTCCATCAAATAATTCACTAACCCAACATCCGCAAAGCAAACCATCATCCCTATATAAGAACTCTGCAACAACCTCTCCGACTTCTTCCACAAAAAAATCTCCAAGATCTATAGCAACTTCAAACCCCAGCCACTCCCATCAACCATCCCAGCCTGCTAACCTCATCAACCAAAGACTACCAACTGACAGCATGGAACCCTTATCCATTAAGAACATTGCAGCAATAATGAAGACGGTCCACTCAGGCGCTCCCACAGAGCCCTGCCCTCATCATATCTCAACCTGGGAAGAGCCACAATCGGTGCTGCACTCAATTCCATCATTAACACCTCCTTCAAGACAGCCACCTTCCCAGACAGCTGAAAACACGGCAAAGTCACTACCTTTCTCAAAATACCCTCAGACGACCCCAAAGTACTTATCAACTACTGACCCATCTCGCTGCTCCCCTTTCCAGCCAAAGTCATAGAGAAGACTATCAAAAGACAGCTCTTTAACCACCCAGAACACCATAAACTCCTGGATGACTCACAATCAGGATTCCAAAACAACCACAGCATCAACACAGCCTTCATTGCTGCCACATACGACATAAGCACCATCCTCGACAGTGGACAGACCACCACTATCATCCTCCTTGACCTCCCTGCCACTTTGACACCGTCTCCCAGAACACACTTATCACCAGACTACACATAGTGGGAACTAAAGGACCAGCACTCAAATGAATAGCTTCCTTCCTCTTCTGAGGAACACAACGAGTCAGGCTCTAGCTGTTGACTTCAGAACCCAAGGGCCTCGTCTGTGGAGTACCAGAGGGCTCGTCACTCAGCCCCACACTCTTCAACATATACATGCCTCCTCTGGCAAACACCACATCAGATCCCAAAGCATCAACATCATCTCCTATGCCTCCGACACCCAGCTAATTTTTCCATCACAGATGACACTGTCACCACCAGGACACATTTCAAACAAAGCATGACCAGCGTGGCCAATCGGATGAAAGAAAACAACCTCAAGCTCCACACCAACAAAACTGAAGTGCTGATCTTTGGGAAAAAGAGCTCACCTTTGAGCTCCACCAGGTGGCTCACACCCACCTCAAGCAATCGCACTAGGAACCTAAGCCTCATACTGAACACCAACCACACCATGAATTCCCAGGTAAACGCTGTCACCTCCTCATGCCACCACATCCCCCACATGTTACGTAAAATCTTTAAGTGATGCCCACTGGATACCAATGTGCCATAATACAGGCCCTAAATACAAGCAGATTGGGCTACAAAAACGCACTCTATGCTGGCATCCCAGCCCATCTCCTTCATAGACTTCAAACCATCCAAAACGCCACAGCCAAACTCGTCCTTGACCACCTGCACCCAACCCACACTCAGAAATCTCCATTGGCTCCCCATCCAGAAGCGTATCCAGTTCAAACTTCTCACACATGCATTCAAGTCACTACACCACATGGGACCCACATACCTCAATCACAAACTTTACTACCACCAACTCACCAGACACCTTCATGCAGTATCACTTTCACTCACACACACACACACACACACACCCAGGGGCGTAACTAGACCCAAACTTCGGGGGAGGACTAAGACTCCCAGCAAGGGCTGGCCCTAGCACTGGTCACGCAGGGTGCAACAGTATTTTTTGGCCCCTCCCCCATTTCCTCCTTCTCCATGAACTCCCTCACTTCCTCTCGCCAACAATGCACCTCACCTCTCTATAGCCCCTTTCTGACAAACATTTCCGTTTTATTATAGGGCTACTCGTAGTTTACTCACACTCAGTTCTGTGATCTGCATGGTGCACGTTCTTTGTAGCAGGCTCATTAACCCTCTGATCTGTGTGGGTGACAGTAGTGCCCATGTGAGTGCATGGTGAGTGATGCAACAGTGTGAGAGTAGGGTCAGAGGAGTGACTGCAGGGTGATTGAAGTGACCATATTAAGTTGGGTGCAAATGTATGTGCAGAGTGGGACAAATGAATGTATGGCTAGTGATGGGCTTGTTTGAGTGAGATTTCAGAGTGAGCAGTGAGGGGGACAGGTGGGTAAAGTGTCACATGAGTGCAGGGTGAGTAGTGTGCTCGTGTGACTGCAGGGTGATGTACAGGGTTTACAGCGCAAGTGCATTGTGAGTGCAGAGTGTTCACTGTGAGTGCAAAGTGAGCTGTGTGCTCATGTGGCCGCAGAGTAAGAGGAGGGAGAACTGTGTGAGTTCATGTCGAGTGGAATAAGTGCAGTGTGGTCACTGTGAGCGCAGGGTGCCTGGTGTGAGTGCATGATGATCAGTGTGAGTGCACTGTGATCGTTGTGAGTGCAGGGTGAATGGTGTGAGTGCATGGTGATCAGTGTGAGTGCATTGTGATCGCTGTGAGTGCAGGGTGAGTGTGAAAGTGAAGGGCAAAAATGAGGAGAGAGTTGTCTGAATGCAGGGTGCTTTCCCAGACACTTGAAGTAAATCAGCATGTTATTGAGGGCTGGTGTAGGGTTTCAGATATGAGTTAAACTATTGTTATTATGGCATTATTCAGGGTAAGGGCCGGACTGGCCATAGCGAGCACCAGTGTTTTCTCAGTGGGCAGGAAGGGTGAAGGACAGTTTTTGGACTGGTGGGGGCCTTTTTTGGTACGGGCAGTTTTTCAGCAGTGCTGCAATGGTGGCCCCTGTACCAAAAGCTGCTGCAGTGTTTCCAACTCGCATCCCCACCCCAGCAGCCGGGTCGACTCAATTGTCAAGGCCGGTTTGAGCTCCCAATCTGGCCGTGTTCAGGAATCGAGGGCGGAGGAAACAAATATTGAGCTCATCCTGCAACAAACTTCCAGTCTTGTGATTAGGGACGCCCGCTCATTATATTGATGCCCCAGGGCTGTACAGCAATAAGCAGTCACCTAAAGCCTATTTTCAGCACTTATCTTTGCATACTTGTAACAGCAAATATAAATAGAAATCATTTTTAATTGTGTTCTAGGGCTGCATGAATGATCCATGACTGATAATTAAAGGGAAAAAAGACAGAAAAGTCACATTACAAATTAATACATACATACTCTGTATATACCCCGATCATTGTCAAGAGGAGGCCTTTGCAGCCTCTTTAAACAACACATGGCTGGCATTTTCCTTTTGGGATCCCTACTTTATATTCCTGTTCATGAAATGCATTCTCAGACTACGGCAGTAAACGTTAAATACAAATGTAAGGAATAGGCAGAGTGGGGGACCCGGGGTTACTGGAACCAGAAAAAAATGAAGCCTCCGTAACCAGTTTACAAAGGTATGTATTTGTAAATATGCAAATGGTCTTTAAAGACCTGTGAAAAACTCAGGCCTGCTGGCGCTAAGACTGCAGACACTGCCCAGCCGAGCCCACAACAGCTCGAGCTGCATCAGCCGGACTGAGACACACGACGGGGGAGGGGGGTTGGACGAGGGGCCGAAGCCCTTTCAGCCCAATGGGCGTTGCGCGCCTGTTCACACCCCACATCCGCAGGAACAGAAACTGGAGGTCGATCATTCTCCTACCAAGCTGCCAAATCCTGCAGCGCCCTCCCCAACACATCTGGGGCTCCTCCTCACTTCTTGAATTCTGCAAGTAGCTAAAGACCTGGCTATTCAATAAGTCTTGCGGGACCATCGAGACCGCTTGTATTCAGGCCCAGCCTCACCTCACAACTGCACTCACCTACTCAGCACCTGGATACCCTCACGGGTGACAAGCTGTGATCTACACATCTGTCTCACTTTACTTTACATTGCATTGCAGCATGCAAACAAACTAGCACCCCAGATGCAAGCACAGAGGATACACGATCAAACGCTCACATGTTAAGACTGAGCATCGCCAAGATTAACTCAGCTCTTAGCTTTTTAATGTTCCTTGAAATCCTCCATGAAAGATAAGCTATCTCCAAGTGTTTCCTCGGAGGCCTGGCCTACATCACAGGCTCCTCACTTTTATTTATTTTTCTTTTATCTACGGAACAGAACAGAATGACTCTGTTCATCTGCCCACGCCGGGCTGGGGTTGAGGTTTTAATAACAAATTGTGTGTGTCTTAGTTATTGATAGGTTAATTAATAATAAAGGAAAATTTAACATTTTTAACTCATAACTGTGGTGCTGTTTAATGAAGCTGCCTGAAACTCCACTGTTTAACTTTTGTTCATTACCTGACTTCGCCATTTCAATTCCACAAAGATAAGAGTTTGTTTTGTGTGCTTGTCCACATTTGATGTGAAAATGTTTCGTAGTACTTCAGTGAATTAAAAAACAGACATGCATAGATATCGGTGTGGGAAAGATTCTGATGTGGACTGACATTCGGACACTTCCCAGTTTGAAAGGTGGACCTGAAATCAGAGTCATTGTTCGACAGTGAACACTCTGCTCTGTGCATATACTGCCATGACGTTTGCACACATCCTTCTAGAAAAATCTTGTTTGGGCCAGTGGTCATTGGATGAACTCGGAGGGTGGCACAAGGTGTTTACTACCTACTTGGCAATGTACCTTTTTCTTCTGAAATCAAACTTGGTGCTAGTTGCCCTTAATGTATCTCTGCCCTACAATTCTAAACCTAGACTTGACTTTGGCCTTCACCCACATACGGACTGTATCCTTACACTTCATCCGACTGTGCACTATTTACTGTATGCAGGGCTGTTTCCTGTCACTAGTGTGGGTTGATACTGGTACATTGTAATTGTAATTGCATTTGTATAGTGCTTACTACCCCTGACGAGGCGTTGAAGCACTTTTCTGCGAGTAGCAGGCTACTCCGGAACCCAAAAACGATTAGTGTTGAATAAGTATAGGGAGATATGAAATTAATTTGAGCCGTGGACATGTGAGTCTGTTAGTTGGATTGAAAAATGATAGTGGAGGGATAGAAGAGGGAAGGGCTTGCATTTATATAGTACTTGCTACTCATGATGAGGTGTCAAAGCACTTTTCGGCGATGGCACGCGACTCCGGAACCCAAAGAGGATTAGTGATAAATTAGTATGAGGAAATATTACATTAATTGGAGCAGTGGACATGTGAGTCTGTAAGTTTGATTGAAAAGGATAGTGGAGGCATAGACATGGGAAGGGTCTTCAAAGTGTTTATTTGCAGATCACAGCAGCAGGAGAAGATTTGAGATGAATAGAGGGGAGGGAGGGAGAGTCAGAGGGAAGGGTATAGAAAAGCTTGTTTGGGAGATCTGAATAGTAAAAGAGGTTTGAGATAATGCAAGGAGGGGTAGAGGAGGAAAGAGTCCTTAAAGGTTTTTTTTAGGGATCATAGTAGTAGAATAGGGTTTGGGATGAATCAGGGCATTGAGGTAGAGGATTTATTGAGAGAGGTATAGGCAGTGTAATGCCCGTGGGGGCCGGCTGCAATATCGGCTCCCTGCAACAAAAGCGGGAGCGGTGATTCTTGCTAGCCCACCCCCCGCCCACACCTCCCCACTCCCGCTCCCAGGGTCGGTCAAGCAGTAATCTGCCAGGGCTTTTTGCTGTTCAGAGTCTGGCTCTGGGTATATGGTGAGATATAGGGCAGTGTATTGGAGATGCTGAATTAGGAGTAAAGTAATAAATATATAAAGATATATACCTTCCATGTCCTTACGTATTTATGAGGAAGGTACTATATCTAGATTTAAGTTGTATTCCAAGTTGTATTTCAAGTATTTTTGAACTTTAAAATAATTTATTTGTTTTTATAATATAGTTTTTTTTATTCAATAGCGAAGCAATTGTAGCTGAATGGTTATGATAAAACCTTTTTTTTGTGTGCAGTGACCTATATACAGAATATAGCATAGTAATATGTACATTTGATAAGCAGAACTAAACAATATCTATATATTTATAAACATGATTCTTATACACATTTATACAAAGGAATATACATATCTAAGTACACATATCTAATCCAAATAACTGCCTATATACACAGGGATATGCTGTATATTTATGTTTGAGTATGGTGGTTATGTGGGGAAGAGCCAACTCTTGAGTAGCCTTCTGAAGATAAGGTAGTTATCTGTGGATCCTATGTTCGGGAGTAATGAGTTCCATAGTTTGGCTGCTTGAACAAAGAAGGATGGGCCACCCATGTTTTTTTTCTTGCGTGGTGGGATTCTGAGGTGAAGTGCCAATCTAGAGCGAAGGTTCCTTTGTTGAATGTATTTGGTGATTTTATTCCTGATGAAGAGTGGTCCTGTTCCATGTATCGCTTTGTGGGTGATACAAAGCAGTTTGAATGTGGATCTTCTGGCAACCGGTAACCAATTTGGGGGCCTCAAGATAGGGGAGATGTGGACTTGTGTCATTACATGTAGGAGTAGTCTGGCAGCGAAATTCTAAATCTGTTGCAGTCTTTTCATAGTTGTTAAAGATGATCCATGGTAGAGGCTATTGGAGTAATCAGGTTTAGGCAGAACAAGAGAGATGTTAGCCTGGACCATGTCTGGAAATTCCAGGTGTGGGAAGATGCATCAAGACCACTTCTTTGTCCAGTATCTGCTGGGTGCAGTCCAAGTGTGTGCTCAGTGGCTTGGGGGGAGGGCAGTGAGAGGAGGCGATGAGCTGGTCCTGATACCTGGTGGACACTGCCAGAAGCTGTGCTTCTCAGCAGTGGCATGGAGCAATTTCTTCAGTGCTAGGCTGAGGGTCACTGCATGTGTCCTGTGCCTACTGGACATGTCTAAAGGCTGTGACCAGTGGGTATTGAGCATAGGAAGCTGGTAGTCTGATGGCCTGACAATGAGGCACCAGCATAATCTTCTGTAATGCGGATTATGGAGCCCAAGGTCATCCATGGGACACAGAGGGAAAAGGTAAATCATCTGCTTGCATGCGAAATAATCCTCCTATAATTATTGTGCACATTTGAGGGACCATGCTCAGGTAATTTTCCAGAAAGCCTCAAAAAATGTTTTGCTCAGTTGAAAGTGAGGATGGCGAAGATCGAGGCAAATTTTGGTGGCGGACTAAGAAGAGGAAGATGTGTCTTTAACCTGCATGCGCTTTGGACCTCATTCCAAGTGCGACCAAGGCTTTTCGTTAGTTATGTAGAACTGGACAGATGGACCACTGGCCCTCGGATACATGGCATGACATCTGCATGCCATTCACCTTCAAGTGCATTTGAAAACGTATATCCTGTTAAGGTTCATTAGGGTGGACATATATATTTTCAAGATGTTTGAGACTGAATGGAGAGATTGGGTGAATGTCTGGGTTAGGCCGGAGGTTGGAAAGGAATGAGTAAAGTTTACTCTGACATTTGTCCTCTACAGATCAATGAAGCCTTCTTGTACTGATGCACATGACCAAAAGATGATGAATTCTTAATAGTGATGGTCTTGTCTACCCTCCAACCAGTAAAATCCTGGATATCCAAAATGAATATTTAGGAGGTAAAGTTACATATAATGAACTCCAGAAGAAACTAAGGAAGATGGTCAGTAATGTGGCAATTTGGGAGACTGAATATTTCAAAGGTGCAACTGATAAGGAACCAGCTCCGTTGTATGCTCCAAGAATCATGGGACCATCCGAAGTACTTTGGTAGATAACTGTACTCGGTGAGAGCAAATGTAGGGTGTTTTACAAAAAAGGGACAGCTGTGTTGAGAGCTGTATGGATGATGTACAGGGTTTTAGGTTGAATACATTTATATTGACCTTTCAAGACATTTTCTCCAAGGACAGCCAAGAAAAGCTATCAACAACAGCCCCACTCTCCCTCCCTGTAAAGCTCTCCCCCCTAAAGAAAACACTCCCTTCCCCACATGTTAACCACGCAGCGTCTCTAGCAGCCATTTCACCACCACTTTTCTCTTCGCAATGAGTCTTTAAGCTTGAATCGTTACCCATTTGATTTGGCTGTTTCACAATGATCATCAATTTTTGAGCATACCTATTTGTCTGAGTCTAGAGTAATATATAGTTCTTTCTCACAGGCTCTCTGAAACGTGAAAGTATCCGAGTCTTGTTGTGTTTTCAGTATATAGTATATTTTGGATATCGTGTGGGAGTCATTCGAGGCCGTGATAAGGTATCTTTCGAAAGATGTTAATGATTTGGTTGATTACTGGGTTGGGGAGCCAATAGTGCAGCTGCCAGTACCAATACCTCTCTCCCTCTGTGTCCCATATTCCTCCCTAAGACATTGAAAGAGTTTAATCGGGTCCCCCTTAAATATATCCCGCAGAGATTTGCAGCCCCTCTCCTACCAGAGCCAATATGGCTCCCTATTTATCTTCGGCATAAAGTCTGTGTTCCCATACACGGGGATGAACAGAGACGTAAAAGATGTGAGTCCCCTCCGCACAACCCATCTATTCTAAACCCCCAGTCTTGCTCTTTGAACAGGTGATTTATATAATGTGGGATTTCTCTGTATCTTTCTATTCCATGGTACTTCCCATAAGAGGCCTGCCGTCATAGTGTGGTCTACCATGCAAGACCCATTATGCATCTCCCGATGTGTCCAGTGGTATAGATGTTGAAGGTGAGAGGCTGCATATTAGTATGAGAGATTTGGAACCACTAGCCCTCCGTCCCATAGATTGAGGAAGCTCTGCCGTCTGCTCATGCTTGCCGCTTTATCTTGACAGATATATGTTTGCCAAAGAGTGTGAAGTTCCTCGATGAAGTCCTTTGGGATCAGTCCGTCAAACTTTCAATGCATTTACAGCAACCGCTGTGACAGCGGTTCCTTTAAATGCAAGAGATGCCTGTTATGGTGGCAGACATCTCTAACCTTGGTGTGTGGAGTTTCCTCGCCATGAGAGAGTAAAGTACTCCATCATGGCAACAGTACTTAATCTCTCGGCCAAAGAATAAATTAGGCCTTAAGTTAGAAGGTAAAAACTTAGACCAGGAAAATCCTGCTTGGTATTTCCAACCTGCACTCTGTTAGCCTCAAATTGTTCCATGGTTTCAATCTATTGCGATCATTGATTTTCATTGGCATTTTGTACTTATTGGCGTTATTTCTGCTTAAAACTTTAAAAATTCTTATCTCCAGTTCGCTTCTTTTGGTCTTTGTCATTTGTGTGCCACTTAAATGGTGTGCGGATTCACCCAAATACTTAGGCATTCATATTCATTTAGACACCCCCCAAATAATCAGACTTAATTATGGCCAAGCCATCCATAATTTAACATCGCAGATCGAGAGGTGGTTGCGACTTCCTCTCTCTTTAGCAGGACGAGTAGGCCTGATTAAAATGAAAGTGCTCCCGAAATTTTTGTACCTTTTCAATAATATTCCAATCCTGCTTCCGAACAGTTTCTTTTTAACATTACGCTCTCACCTTATCAGACTGACATGGGGGGTAAACAGCCTCGGGTACGATGGCAGGTCCTGACTCTGCCATATGACGGAGGTGGGTTCAGTGTCCCAGATTTTCATCTATATTATCTGGTAGCCCAGTGCAGTTATGCACATGCCTGGTACCACCGGATGCCAGGATTCCGTATATGCGACCAGAAGCGGGTCTGGTCCTACCTGACACTCTAAATGTGGTACTACCTTAAGGTATGGCTAGGGACCCCAATGACATTCAGACGGTCTCCACCACCAATTGGGCCTGGGACAAACTATGGCACGTCATAGGCACTCCCATATTGTACTCATCGACCCTTCGATTCCTAACAATCGTTGGATACCAATAATGGGCGAGAGACTTGTTCAGCGCACACTCACCAATCTAGATATTAACACGTTTGGGGATCTATTTCCGGGGGGACACATATTTACAGTAGCGGACGAGGAGCAATTTAGGTCCTCCTCCTTTGTGGACCGATTTGTCATGGGTAGAATACGCTCTGCTTTACGCGCACTTTTGCCCAGTTTTCCCATCTAACCTGATTTGTTTGACCCACTTACCACGATTATAGAGAGTTCAGGGGGGAACATCTCATTTCTAAATCATACCATGCATGCTCCGATACAATTCCTATCAAAGATGATAAGATCCGCAGAGGCTGGGAGGAGGACCTGGGACTCCCCATTCTTGACGAGCAGTGGGCTAAGTGCTGTTCTGTAACAAAAGACGTATCCCTGAACAGCTGCCACACACTACTTAATTTTAAATTCTTGCGCAGACTGTACGTTACTCCAACGAAGTCACACAGAAATGACCCGAACAGACCTCATTACTGCCTAAAATGTGGGGCTTCGCAAGCAGATTTTGCACATCTTACTTGGAATTGCATTAAAATGCAGTCTTATTGGGAGACACTTCACAAGAAATTGGGGGACATGGTAGACCTGGATCTTATCCCCACACCTGAGGTGGCCCTGTTGGGTTATGTGGTCAATTTCCCTCAAGGGGTATGGAAATTTGTCGCCCTTAGTGTGTTACTGGCGAAAAGAGAAATTGCCATTCACTGGGGACGCAAATCTGCTCCCACATTACAAAATTGGGTAAATAGCTTGACATTCTTCAATACAAATAGTGATCTATATGCTAGTACACTGCCACGTGCTTCACGTCCAAAAGATATCTGGGGACCACTTAAAAGTTATGTGGCCGTCCCGGCCAGCTATTTTCGGGAGGTCGAGAGCCTCCAGCGCTCGTTGCTGTGGGATGGCCGACCGCGTATAGCTATTGCAAAGCTGACCCTTCCGTGGTACGATGGGGGTATCGCGCTTCCTGACATTAGAAGATATTATTGGGCCACCCAGTTGAGTGCGATCAATCATGGAGTCTACGGTCCGGCGCTGAGCCCCGGCTTCGCTATGGATCGGTGGTTGCTGCGCGGGGGTAATTACTTTAGAGCACTCTACTCCAGGTCAACGGATGGGTCCCTCACGGGGCCAACCAAGACTGCGGTGCACGTGTGGAGGGCTGTTACGAACTCGCTGGGTTGGAAGGATAGGCTTACCCTCGCTACTCCGCTGTTTGACTCTGATATGTTGGGGAAACTTTGGCACACAAAGGGGTTCGAGAAATGGGACCTGATTGGGATATCCAGGGTGGGGGACCTGCTGGTTAAGGGACGAGTGAAGTCGTTTGACGTGCTACGGACGGAATACGATCTGGAGGGTACGGAATATTTCCGGTATGCACAGGTACACCACGCTCTGCGGTCCATCCTCGTCGAGGGGGAGACTGTGCCTGAGTCCTCTCCCTTGGAGGATCGGATCCTGGATGGCCATATGCCGGAGAGTACAATCTCCTTAATTTACAAGAAGCTTGTTAATGTCCGGACTGACCTCCTCCTAGGGGTGCGTGATCAGTGGACTAGGGACGGCCTTGAACTGGATGATGAGGACTGGCAGTATGCCATCTCCTCTCCTAAGGAGGTCGCGATCCCGGCACGACTAAGGCTGGTGCAGCTTAAGATACTTCATAGAGTCTATGTCACGGGGCCCCGACTGATTCATATGGGTTTCTCCGAGGATGGTTTATGTAAGAGGGGCTGTGGGATGGTGGGCACCTTCCTACATATCATATGGGAATGTGGTGTGATCACGGAGTTCTGGAAGCGAATTCATGTTGTGATGCAGGAGGTCACGGGTATTGCACTGCTGCCAGAGGCACAGCGCTGTCTTTTGAATGTCTGGGGTCCTACTGACTATGACGCGGCGCAGACTCAATGGGTGACCCTAGGAAATATGGTGGCGAAGCGTGATATTGCGCGACTGTGGGGTTCTCAGAGACCTCCCGCTATGGAAGCATGGATGGAAAATATGGACTGGAGCATGTTTAGGGAGAAAACGGTGTATAGTGCCCGGGGGCGGCCTAAGAAATGGCATAAGATATGGGGGCGATGGAACCAGTATAGGGGTGATATATGTCTGCCCCCGGCCACTGAACCGCTGGAGGAGCAACTTTCCCCCTAGCTTCACTTCCAACATGGGATTTTTATCATGATTATATGCTAGATTGTTAGCGCCTCTGCTTCTCCCTCATCCACCCGGCCGGTGGTTTTGTTCTGACTTTGGGAATGGGGCCGCGCCCCCATCGGGAACTGGCACGAGTTCATTGTGTATACTGCCTTGCTTGTGTTATTTACTTTCAGGTTGTTTTAAAAAAAAGGAACCTTTGTTTTTTCTGGTACCAGAGCTGTGGACACTTCCATGTGTTGTACTTAATTGGCTGCCGAACCTCCGGGATGTCGGCTGACTAGCTGTGTTCCAGACTGACATAAATAAAGGTTTTAAAAAAAAAAAAAAAGTTATGTGGCCGCCAGGCACCTGGCCTCTGGTACACAACTTGAGCAGGGCAGGGTCCCTACCAGGGTGGGGTAGTAGACTGATTGAGTTGCCATAAGACAGTAGCCAGGTCGTCCAGCGGCAAGCTTGCAGTTCAGATCACCAGCTCACCATCTAGGTGGGACGCCAACTGCATGGAGGTTCGGGGAGGAATAGCGATTAGCATGAACGCCCTATATGGTACACTTGGACATCGTTTTTGGTCTGACGTAAATACAGGATAATGTTATTTGGCCTCATATCTAATTCTTGTATGATTATCTTTATGCTGTAACATATATGACAGTGAGCACTCATGTTATTTTTGATACTGTATGTTTCAAAATGGTAAATAAAGTTAAAAAAACAAAAAACCTTTGTCCGGACAGTGTCAATCTGTGTAGAAATGACAAAATAAGAAAGTAATATCACAAAATATGCTGACTTACGCTGCATAGTTTGTCTTTTCTTGCCACATAATTTAGTCAACGGTGCCACACAATTTGGTCTTCCCCTGCTGCATAATTCCAGGGTTGTATGACGTTAGAACGTATGCTTTTACCCCGCATGCCGTTACAATGCAAATTTTTACCCCGGCTTGCTGTCGGGGGTGCGCTGGATGTTGGAATAGTATAATTTACTATTCCAACTCCAGTGTGTGCAACAGTAGGGAAGGTGTTGGAGTTAAATGCAACACCTTATACCCTCTGCAACAAGCCCTTTGCGTTGTAACGGCATACGAGGTAAAAGCATGCGTTGTAACACATGCGTTGTAACGGCTGTGTCCCTAATTCCAGTGGTCCTGGTTATGAGATTCTGAAGGTTTATATTGCAGACCGGGGTTTGAATTGACTTTGTGGTGGTGTGTGGCCAGTAAAATGAGGAACTCATTGCATTACTATATCTAGTGCTAGATAACTTTTCTTCTGAAGAAGGACATGTGCTTTTCGTCGCCATAGATGTATTTCCGGGAGGTGTGGGCCGTATGAAACATCTGCTGGCCCTCCTACCACTGCATCCTGCTTGCAGGGTACTAGCACAGCCATCCCTCTGATGTCACTTTGCTAAACCCTGTCATTCTAGTTTCCATCCATTTCCGGGACCCATCCCCCTGCATGCCACCAGCACAATAATTGAGACCATGTTCTGGTCCCTGCACACAAGCCCGCATTGTTGTCGTTTGGGAGGGTGGAGCTTCTCTTTTAATTGAAGACTTATGTAGTAAAACTGGGAATCAGTGCAGGGTGGAATTGCTTCAGCAAATGTGTGTAGCGCACGCTACATCCATATGCTGTTTTACAATCACATTACAGGAATGTCAAAGTCAGGTGAACACATTGTATTATTACAAAAATATCCAGGGACTCGTGATTTATTTTCCATTCACTACATATTTTCATTACAACATTTGCAACGGTGACTTGGTACAGGGAATTGCAGGTGGAGGCACCGGCACTCCTTAGAGATTGACCCAGAGCAGGAGTGAGAAGGGAGAAAGAAGGACTGACTGCTTTCAGATCTGGTCATAGGAAACAGTGGAAATGGAACAAAACTAGGATTAAAAAACCTGCAAGAGTGAGCTAAGGAGACAGGAAGTGTAGGCTGGTGGGAGAAAGAGGTGTGGGTGGAATTAGGACTGTTAGATCTTGGAGCCCTGCTTTTCAGCAACCCTGGCATCCAGCAGCACTGGCATTTAGCAGCACTGGCATTCAGCAGCACTGGCATTAAGCAGCACTGGCATTCAGCAGCCCTGGCACTGGGCTTTTAAGGGAAAAACCACGGACCTCTGTTCTTCTTGTTATTTTTTTAATTTAAATTTTTTACAAATAAAAGACCACATATGCACAGAACCTCAGGGGCGAGATACAGAGAGAGGGAGTGTAGGTGGTGAAAGAAAGGGGTATTAGGTGGAATCAAGCCTAGGTTGCCTTGGTATTTGGCAACCTGGCATTGGAGAGTGCCAGTGGCAGGCTCCTAAGAAACCCTTTGGGCCTCGGCACTTATTTTATTATTATTTACAAATTAAGCACTGTCGGGATCTGCAGACATTTATGGGCATGGATAGCACTCACCACTGCTATAAACACACCAGGAGCTGTGTGTCAAATAGTGTTGTGAACACAGGTGTTCCTATAAGAGTGCCAAGGAGAGCTCAATGCAAATGTGGCAAAGACCTCAAACCCCAGTCTAGCAGCCCCGGCACACCAAGGTTTCTTTTTCTGGATCTTGTCTTTGTTTGAACGTAAAAATGCTAATTTAATTCCTGTTTCTTTTTGTTTGGCTTACCCTTGTTTGATATAACATGTGACAATATCACTGTTAAGCCATTCCCAGCATAACAGATTTTTTAATTTACATCACCTGGGATATAAATAATTAAACAAAGAACATGGTGAGAGGATGGAATCCAAGTCTTAGTTTATTTAAAAAAATAGCTTAGGGATAACTCGAGTTCCCCGTATGAATGTGGATCTGCTCATAGGAAGTCCTTTTCGCTAAAGAATATAGAAAATAAGTAAGACTATAGCAGCTAAGCCTTGAAACTCAGGAATTTGCACCTTTTCTGTCTTGCACAGAAAGAGACAGCTCCCATTCACTTATAAAGTGCAGCAGCCTTCACATTAGCCAGTGTGGTGAACAAGTAGCCCCATCAGACAGTATGGGGCAGGAGACCCCCGCCACCATCCAGTGTTGTGAATGAGACCCTCCAAGATCCAGGGTTCTACACGAAACCACTGCATACAGTAGAGGGCAGGAGATGCATCCATCAGCCAGCATTGCGAAGGAGTCCTTCCTCAGGTGGGGAAACACCTCCAGACTAGAAAGTGAAGAAGTTCCAGTATTTGTCAGAAGATCTACCATCAGCCAGTATTGTTGAGGAGCCCTGTCATAAGACAGTATTGTTAAGGAGCCATGCCATCAGCAAGAATTTAGGAACTCTGCCATAAGGAGCACTGCCATCAGCCAGAATTATTAAGAAGCCCTGCCATCATCCATTATTGTTGAGGAGGTCTGCCGTCAGGCAGTAATGTTAAGGAGCTCTGCAATCAGACAGTATTGTTAAGGAGCTTTTCACTCAGTCCTCATTGTTAAGGAGATATGCCATCAGCCAGTATTGTTAAAGAGCTCTGCCATCAGCCAGTATTGTTAAAGAGCTCTTTCATCAGTCAATATTGTTAAGGAGCCATGCCATCAGCCAGTACTGTTAAGGAGCCATGCCATCAGCCAGTATTGTTAAGGTGGCCATGCCATCAGCCAGTACTATTAAGGAGCCATGTCATCAGTCAGTACTGTTAAGGAGCCATGCCATCAGCAGTATTGTTAAGGAGCCTGCGCGCCAGGAGAAGTACTTGACCTGCTTTTAATTACATTTGGCAGTCCACGCGGCACCCCTTTACATTGACCTGCTCCCTGCTGACGAGAGGCAACTACCTCGAAACACGTGTCCAGGGATGGCTAACGCATACACATACTGTTCTATTTACATTTTGTGGCATAGGCGTACCCGCCGTCGCCACTACATTTTCCACAGTCCTTTGGGGCAACTTGCTGGTGTGACGAGCGGTGTGCGACCTACTTTTCCTCAATTTAAACGGCTTCCTTAAGCTAACGGGCTGACGAGCCTTGAGTCTGCACCTGCGCGCCAGGAGAGGTACTTGACCTGCTTTTAATTACATTTGGCAGTCCACGCGGCACCCCTTTACATTGACCTGCTCCCTGCTGACGAGAGGCAACTACCTCGAAACACGTGTCCAGGGATGGCTAACGCATACACATACTGTTCTATTTACATTTTGTGGCATAGGCGTACCCGCCGTCGCCACTACATTTTCCACAGTCCTTTGGGGCAACTTGCTGGTGTGACGAGCGGTGTGCGACCTACTTTTCCTCAATTTAAACGGCTTCCTTAAGCTAACGGGCTGACGAGCCTTGAGTCTGCACCTGCGCGCCAGGAGAGGTACTTGACCTGCTTTTAATTACATTTGGCAGTCCACGCGGCACCCCTTTACATTGACCTGCTCCCTGCTGACGAGAGGCAACTACCTCGAAACACGTGTCCAGGGATGGCTAACACATACACATACTGTTCTATTTACATTTTGTGGCATAGGCGTACCCGCCGTCGCCACTACATTTTCCACAGTCCTTTGGGGCAACTTGCTGGTGTGACGAGCGGTGTGCGACCTACTTTTCCTCAATTTAAACGGCTTCCTTAAGCTAACGGGCTGACGAGCCTTGAGTCTGCACCTGCGCGCCAGGAGAGGTACTTGACCAGCTTTTAATTACATTTGGCAGTCCACGCGGCACCCCTTTACATTGACCTGCTCCCTGCTGACGAGAGGCAACTACCTCGAAACACGTGTCCAGGGATGGCTAACGCATACACATACTGTTCTATTTACATTTTGTGGCATAGGCGTACCCGCCGTCGCCACTACATTTTCCACAGTCCTTTGGGGCAACTTGCTGGTGTGACGAGCGGTGTGCGACCTACTTTTCCTCAACCATCCAGTGTTGTGAATGAGACCCTCCAAGATCCAGGGTTCTACACGAAACCACTGCATACAGTAGAGGGCAGGAGATGCATCCATCAGCCAGCATTGCGAAGGAGTCCTTCCTCAGGTGGGGAAACACCTCCAGACTAGAAAGTGAAGAAGTTCCAGTATTTGTCAGAAGATCTACCATCAGCCAGTATTGTTGAGGAGCCCTGTCATAAGACAGTATTGTTAAGGAGCCATGCCATCAGCAAGAGTTTAGGAACTCTGCCATAAGGAGCACTGCCATCAGCCAGAATTATTAAGAAGCCCTGCCATCATCCATTATTGTTGAGGAGGTCTGCCGTCAGGCAGTAATGTTAAGGAGCTCTGCAATCAGACAGTATTGTTAAGGAGCTTTTCACTCAGTCCTCATTGTTAAGGAGATATGCCATCAGCCAGTATTGTTAAAGAGCTCTGCCATCAGCCAGTATTGTTAAAGAGCTCTTTCATCAGTCAATATTGTTAAGGAGCCATGCCATCAGCCAGTACTGTTAAGGAGCCATGCCATCAGCCAGTATTGTTAAGGTGGCCATGCCATCAGCCAGTACTATTAAGGAGCCATGTCATCAGTCAGTATTGTTAAGGAGCCATGCCATCAGCAGTATTGTTAAGGAGCCATGCCATCAGCCAGTACTATTAAGGAGCCATGTCATCAGTCAGTATTGTTAAGGAGCCATGCCATCAGCAGTATTGTTAAGGAGCCATGCCATCAGCCAGTACTGTTAAGGAGCCATGCCATCAGTCAGTATTGTTAAGGAGACATGCCATCAGTCACTACTGTTGAGGAGCCATGCCATCAACCAGTATTGTTGAGGACCCATGCCATCAGCCAGTATTGTTAAGGAGCCATGCCATCAGCCAGTACTATTAAGGAGCCATTTCATCAGTCAGTACTGTTTAGGAGCCATGCCATCAGCCAGTATTGTTAAGGAGCCATGCCATCAGCCAGTACTGTTAAGGAGCCATGCCATCAGCCAGTACTGTTAAGGAGCCATGCCATCAGCCAGTATTGTTAAGGAGTCATGCCATCAGCCAGTCCTAATAAGTAGCCATGTCATCAGTCAGTACTGTTAAGGAGCCATGCCATCAGCCAGTATTGTTAAGGAGTCATGCCATCAGCCAGTACTGTTAAGGAGCCATGCCATTAGCCAGTACTGTTAAGGAGCCATGCCATCAGCCAGTATTGTTAAGGAGTCATGCCATCAGCCAGTACTGTTAAGGAGTCATGCCATCAGTCAGTACTGTTAAGGAGCCATGCCATCAGCCAGTATTGTTAAGGAGTCATGCCATCAGCCAGTACTGTTAAGGAGCCATGCCATTAGCCAGTACTGTTAAGGAGACATGCCATCAGCCAGTATTGTTAAGGAGACATGCCATCAGCCAGTATTGTTAAGGAGACATGCCATCAGTCAGTACTGTTAAGGAGCCATGCCATCAGCCAGTATTGTTAAGGAGTCATGCCATCAGCCAGTACTGTTAAGGAGCCATGCCATTAGCCAGTACTGTTAAGGAGTCATGCCATCAGCCAGTACTGTTAAGGAGCCATGCCATTAGCCAGTACTATTAAGGAGCCATGTCATCAGTCAGTACTGCTAAGGAGCCATGCCATCAGCCAGTACTGTTAAGGAGCCATGCCATTAGCCAGTACTGTTAAGGAGACATGCCATCAGCCAGTATTGTTAAGGAGACATGCCATCAGCCAGTATTGTTGAGGAGACATGCCATCAGTCAGTACTGTTAAGGAGACATGCCATCAGTAAGTACTGTTAAGGAGCCATGCCATCAGCCAGTATTTTTAAGGAGCTGTATCTTCAGCCAGTATTGTTAAGGAGCCATGTCATCAGTGAGTATTATAAGGAGCCTTGTCTTCAGCCAGTATGGTTAAGGAGCTCTGCCACCAGCCATAACTGTTCATGAGATGCCCCTACCATCAGAAAGTATTGTAACGGAAAGCCACTTCAGCAAGACTTGTACAATAATTCGCAGAGGACTGTACTGTGCAGGAACAGGGCCAGCAACTTGTCAAACATTTTTCCTGGTTTCTGTGCATCTCGATTTCTGTCATGTGAACTCCCCTAGTGTGCATTGTCCAGAGCTTTAGCATGTTAATAGGACAGCCTGGCTTATGATGGGAAAGAACTTGGTTTTATGAGAATGGTGGCACCATTTTCTAGCCTAATAGCACCCATTTGGATACAGTTTTTAGTGTTCAAATCCCCAATCACAACACATCTTTGTGTCCCGGGTACCTCTAGGTGGCCACATACAGAAATGGCCTAACTCTCTCCCTTTGAGCACAAAGTATTGGGGGTCCAGCAAAGCAGAAACTAAAATAGAAAATGCAAGCCGGTGTATGTTCTTAGAATCGCAGAGATTTCCGATAACTTGCAAGAAATAGTGTCAACGCCGGAGAAACGAGGCCATCTTGGCCCTTAATATGAGCCTCCCAGGTTGGTTTTTCCAGGGACAGGAGGCTGGTGGTGCTCTGGCCGATTCTGGGGTGACCTGGTTCTTGCCCCTGGGATTACTCACAGGAACACTGGGTCCACTGTGATTGGGGGAGAATGTGCACCAGGAAAGACCAGGGGCAGCTGCTGTAGCATCTTTGAAGCCACCCCCCACCTTATGCCTGCAACGCAACAAGGGGAGCTTCAAACCGTATCCCCACCCAGACGGACCATTGCTTTCTCTAGCACATTGGTATTCACAAACATATTGCCCCGGGGCCAAAGCGTTTTGTCTGTGATGTGACTGAGGGCCACACTGATGCCAAGAGTATGGCGATCGGGACGAGGGGGTTAAAGGGGATGGTGCCAGTAAGATGGGTGTACTGGAAGTGAAGCATATGTATCAGCTGAATTGCATAATGTGAAATCAGAAAACCTGGAATTAATCCCAGCTTCTCCACTTTACTAAATTGTGTGATCCTAGGCAATTGTTTTATTTCACTTTCCCTCCTTTTTCTTCATTATCACATATAAAAGGAAGTCGAAATACATAACTTCAGTATGTGCAGTGTGCAAAACCTTCTCCTGTGTTTGATTTAATAAACTATAATGCTGTTCACGTAGACCAAAGAGTGCACTTAATAACTGACTTGCTTCTTAGTTCACTATTAACACTGTTGTCAGGGTGGGGGAAGAAGTAATGTAAAAGCATGTTTGAAAACTATCACTGGCTTGTCTGTTTATTTAACTTCTTTTTCATTGCAAGTGCTGAGTCGAGAAGACGACAGCCCAGTACTGCTTTAGACCAGAAGGCCGCTGTGGTGTTGGGCCTCAGGCCCACATGACAGCAATAAGGGACACGGATACCTGGCTAGACGGTACAGTAAACTGGCCACGAGCACGTGCACCCGGGCCCCTTTATTGACGGGGCCACGTCACTTGTGGCACCTGTGATGGATGGATGTCGGGGTGCAGTGTGTCCAGCCCTCGAGGGAGTGGCTGGCGTTACAGCTTCCTGCGGAACACTAGAATGCGTCCTGCAAGACATTACAGCCGCATGTAAATGTCAGGAGGGCCACATGCGGCCCCCAGGCTTTAAAAGTATCACTATGTCCAGCACATCTTTCTCCGCCTCTGTCCACAGGCTACAACTTACACTGGATTCCTTGCCTTGATCCCATTAATGTGATTGGAAAAGGACATGAATTGGGATTTGCATGTGGTTTTTGACTTGGAGAGTGACATCGCACGTTATTCCCCATTCCACTTCAAATAGCTCGGAATATCCAGATTTAGGTGTGGGGATACAGGTCGGAATCAGAAATTCCATCCTCCTGGTAGTCCTACAGCTAGATCTGGGCTGCGCGTGATAGGTCCATGTTGGCAAATACGTCTTTCAGGCAATCCTGGCTTTACTGCGCCTGAATATTCGCAGGCCTTGTATTTAAAAGCCCCGGTGAGGAGGTCGGGTCCTCAAAGGGCAATGGAAGCTTTTTTTTCTAGCTGCCCTGGGGTAGGTGAAGTCCGCGTAATTCTGATTAATGATAAGTTAGGGCACCTGCATTTACGTGTTTTTATTAAAAGTTGCATTTCAGTGGCTGTTCTTTTATGGTGAAATACCGAAATAAAGAAATATTGGATTGGATTGCATTTCAGTGTCGATCGACATTGAGTGTATAAATGTTAGACAGATAATTACAGAGGGCACCTTCCCATTGTCCTAGTAGGGGTTCAAGGTTTACCAGCACAGGATAGTGTAAATAATTGTAAGTGTATGTGAGCATGTGTGAGCAGGAGCGTGCAAACCGAGGGGTACTTAGGACTGCTCCTAGAATCCCCCCCAGAGCGCATGTGCAGGGCTTGACGTCCAACTCTGCTTTGCTGTCTTGTCTCATAGGAGGGCGGACGCGCCTGGTCCCTCAGCGGTGCGTCGGCTGGAACTCTTTTTACGAGCTTTGGTAACTCCCACACACCTTCGTGACGAGCGGAATTACCAGCTCAAGCTTTTATGGCTGAATGTCCTGAAGACGTCTGTGCCTGATGTCTGGATATTAAGAAACTTTCGACCAGAAGTCATTAAAACAATCACAGCATAACTTCAAAGAGAGGAATGTGCGGTGGGAGTGTGCGCAAGGGGGGGGGGGCGGTGGGCGTGGGGGCTCAGGGGGAGGAGGAGTGGACCTAGAGTCTGTCTCGACGGGGTAAGACAACGAACATTACAATTGTGTGTGTTTTTGTGTGTGTGGGTGGGGGGAGAATTGTGTGTGTGTCAGCACACAATTCCTCTTTACACAGGAAATAATATTGGTTAACGTTGTGAACTTCTTATTACGCAGCATAATTACTGAGGCAGAGAGACAAAATAAACACATTCCACACCTTGAAGTGATCTGTACAGTAAATGTAAGTTTTATTGTCACACTAGCACAAATATTGGCTCATTCTTAGACTCATGATCTGTGTCATATGCAAACAACAAATTGCAGGTCTCCTAGAGGCCACCCAGCTCATGTTCACCTGTGTGTACATTTCATTCTCTTGATGTAGTTAAGAAAATGAAGGTCGTAAGGCGTGAAAACTGCTTTGAGGGAAAGCGGTGGTAAACAATAAAAAAACTGGATATGCCGAGGGGACAATGGGGGGCGGTGGAGAGAAAGAAGGAGCAAAGAGCCCACCTGTACTCCTGTCAGGCTCTCACTTGTTCACTGGTGATGTTGCCCGCCCAAAGGAGGGACCCATGGATACCCCTCTGTGCGCTGCCATTAAGGAAATAATGCTTGCCATCCGACTGCCTAACCCAATCCAGGGTACCATTTGCAGCACCTGTTCACTCCGCTATCATCACCTTAGAAGTCCTTGGTGAGAGAGGCCTTGGATGCATCTACATTGGTGACGTATCGACTTCTCTTCTGCGGGTTAGGCCATTCCAGTATCTCGATCCACCGTGAGCAAGGTGCCTCGTTATATAAGTTGACAAGGCAGGATGCTGTTAGACCTGGCATCCTTGGTGTGGTTTTCGGATCTCCTGTTTTTACTTACCTCATTTTTGCTGGCCCTATGACTTTGCACACTTTACCACTGCTATCCATTGCTAAGGTGTGTGTGCTCTCTCCTTAAAACATGTTAGATTGGCTTATACCCAATTGGCATCTTTAATTTACTTGTAAGTCCTTAGTAATGTGTTCCCAGCTGCGCCCAGGGCCTCTAAATTAAATGCTACCACTGGGCCTGCAGCACAAATTGTGCCTCCCACTTAAGTAGCACTTTAAAGATGTCTCCGGTCTGCCATTGCAGCTTATGTGTGCATTCTTTGAACTGCCATTTCGAACTGGCAAAGTAACCCTCTTGCTAGGCCTAAACCTTCCTTTTTAACACAAATAGGTCATCCCTAGGGTAGGTCCTGGACAGCCCAGTGGGCAGGGTACCATGCATCTAAAAAGTAGGACTGTACTTTTAATTTTTATATGTCCTGGTAGTGAAAAACTCTGAAATTCGTTTTTCCTACCACAAGGATTATCTCGCCCATTGGATAACATTGGAGTTACCGTATTACCTTTTATAAGTGTAATTTCCAAAAGGGAACAGGTAACCAGTTTGTGTCTCTGGAAATGTAATGAAAAATCCTAACTTATGGTGAAGTCGGATTTTAAATTACAATTTTGAGTATGACACTTTTAGAAAATCGGCAACACTGTCTCAGGGTTACATGACTGATGTAGAGGACATTTGGGCTTCATGGTTTCCTTCTAGACAGGCACCAATGGGGAGGGTTAGGTGTGACTGGATGGGCCATCAATGGCTGGATGGGAGGCAGGAGCTGGACCCAGCCCCACTTACTGTTGAATTGGTTGTGTCCTGTCTCCACCCAAAGCGCTGCATAAACCCTGTAGTTAGTCTGGAGCCAGGGCCAGGAAGGCAGGGCACTTGCCCACTTCAAAGGAATGCCTCTAGAAGCTTCTCCCCACTTCAAAGGCACAACTGGGTGTATATACTGATCCCCAGATACCGTTACTTCAGTACACTTATGGCCTGTGAATACTCTGCCAGGAAGAAGGACTGTCACTCTTCTGGACTGCTGCTCTGCAGAACTGCTGCCCTGCTGTGCTGACCTGCTGCCTACTGCCCTCTTGCCTGTGTGAGAAGGTCGGGATATACATCTCTTGAACCCAGAACCCAGAGTGACTCGAAAGGCTAGTTGGCTGGCCTCCTGAGCTAAAGTCTCAGGGACACAACAGGCTTCCAACAACCTTGCACCTGGACTCTGCCATCTGTGAGTCTACCCTGTCAAGTGGTGCTATCCCAGTCCTGGCCCCTTGGAAGTGGGCTTAAGGTGATGTGCCAGCCTTTGTGGATCCAGCGGAACCGATGCATCTCCTCTGCTGCTTGGTGCAACCCCAAGTGGAACCAATGTTTTTTCTGCTTTAATGGATTCAACCAATTGCAACGGCCCACATCGCCGCCGCAACCCATAGGAGCTGCCACTGCGCAATGCATCCTCTGTGCAGGCCCTCACGTCCCTGGTCGGCGGCAGCCTCGTCAACGACACTGGACATCGCTTTGGAACCTCTGTGTCAAGCTACCAGAGGGTTGAGCACTGGTTAATTTAGGGTTGCTTTGTGCCTCACCCTGACAAGGATTGTGGTTGCTGAGTGACCAGGGCTCACACCCCTGTCAACCAACAACCCAGTTTCTTAAAGACACTCATAGCACAAGCTAGTTCTGTATGTTGACAAGCAAGCTTAATTTTGGGTATGTCAAATATTTTCTATTTCCTACTAACCAGTCGTCAGTACACATTAATTATTCTTACCCTTATGCATTCTGTATCTACTGATCTATTGTAGATTTAGGACCCTAATTAGAGATTTTAGGCCAGGGAGACTGTCACAAACATGCCGGATATCTCATCCACCATTTTACTAGTGCCAGTGACTATAATGCGCTTGCATTGCGCCGGAAGGGACATCTGCCACGTTTGTGTTGGACGACCCTACCCGCCAAACTCTAAATACGGCTGTTAACCCCCATCGGCTCCTCCTTTTATATCTTGTTCTTTAGACACACTAAACCTTGAAAACGATGCATACATGGCCAGATTGAGTCTGATAACCAATCTGTCACAACAGTTGGTCAGTATGGGCAAAGCACAGCACAACACAAAGCAAACTCAGCACCACACTCACACAAAAAGATGGCATTGCCCAGTGACCTGCATGCAAATTGCTCTAGTGAACATACAAACACTTCACTTAGTTATATAGTCAATTCAGAGCTGATTGATACGTATAAAAGAGCCCTACAAATCAATGTTTGTTACTTTGCTTAAACAATGCAATAAAAATCCACATCGGGCAGATTTTTGGAGCCCAAAAAAGCCCTGAATTCAAAGCTACATCTCCTTTCTGACGTCACCGCTGTACTTGACCCATAAAAAACAGGCATTCGATATTTCAGGCCAACTCACTACATGTCCTCTTTGTTCCTGCTTTGAAAAGTAATGTGCGCAGTATCAGTGGTGCCAGGAACGCAGATGTTCAAAGTTACGGATTTAAAGTCCATGCAAATGAATCTTGCTTTCTGTCTGCTGATCTGCAGTGGAGACTTGACCCTTTTCCATTAGAAACATTTCTCCATTAGGCATTTAACTGTTCACTTCAGTCTTTTCATGTGATGATCTGCCAGCAAGTAAGACACATCTTTCTTCAACTCTTTCTTCCTGGCATTAAATACACATTTCTGCTCTGTGAACCCTGGTAACCTTATGCTAAACGTGCATGCCATACTTGTAAAATGTAAAACAAATGCAACAAATGTCTTACACAGGGGATCTATAGTTGGGCAGCTTGGGTGCCACCGCTGTTGTAAATGATATTAGGAGGGCTGCAACATGCATGTCAACATTTGGAAAGAGGGAGAGTTTGAGAAATAATCGGGGGTATTTATTTTCCCAGCTGGTTTACATTAAAATGGAGGGACGGGGGCAATTTTAGGCGGGCAAAAGACTAATTAAAGCTATTCTTGGCTTTAAAATTCGTGAGTTTCCCACCTGAATCAGGTCTGACTATGCTGTATGGTCGTAGAATGGAACATATTATGCAATGTTTGTATATCTTTTATTGCCTTCGCTAAAAGCCACTCAACCCAACTCACAATTGTTTCCTTTCCCAGCACACTATTTGACGTCCGCTTCATGTGTTGATGCCACCAGTGCTCCAAAGGTCTGAACAATAGGCGTGAGTAGCTTTTCTACTCCAGGTTCTGTGTTTGTATTGTCCGCAGGGGCGGCTCCTCCACTAGGGCGGAGGAGCGTCGGCCCACTGCTTTCTCGCAGTGCCAGAAGCAGAAACATAAAATGGTAAAAATACAATTTTGTGTTTCTGCTTCTCGTACTGCGAGAAAGCAAAAGTGTTTGATTTGGGGGCGGGAGGGCGGGTCTGCTCTAGGGCAGGGGAGGAGTAGCTTGCCCACTGCTGAGGGCACTGACTGTAGCCTACATGGAGAAAATGCCCTCCCCATAGGCGCCTGGCTGGGCGCCGTCCCGACCAATCACAATGCTGCCATTGCAGCGTTGTGATTGGCTTAGGGGAGGGAGGCTGCCTGCTTCCTGTTCCTGCCGGAGGCAGGAAAGCAGGAGCAGACTGACCAGTGAAGACGCGGGACCCCGGAAAGCTACGTTTAAAATTATTTTTCATTATTTAAACCCCTCCTCCCAGCGCGACCCCCCCTTCCCTCACGACCACTCGCCCGTCCCCTCACCCCGCATGATCACGCCCCATCCACCCGCGAGCCATGCCAGCCACGCTTGGTATTGTGCCACTGATAGTTCTGTTTCTCACATTATGCATTAAGGACTACAAGGAGCAGAAAGGAAAGAAAACATCTACTCACACGAGGAGTAGGGTCCCTTGAGAGCCCTCTGCCCTATTAACTGCTTTTCCCACTTTATTTAGTGGCATGTCTGCAATGAGAACACCTTAACGTTCGTACTAGCTAAAACTTCGTATTACAATGTTTGCAACGCTTAGGGCCTCATTTATGAAAACTGTTGCATTGCTGCGTGAAAACAGCGATGCAACAGTTTTCACTGCACCCTCCTTGCGATAGGATGGATGCGCCGTATTTAATGTACAGTGCTCCATGTCGCAAGGAGTTACAGGTACGTCAGTATTTCTAATGTATCTGTGGACGCAGTAATGATGTATGGCTGGAGTGTGTCGCAAAAGTGACACCTCAAACAATGGGTCATTACACATGGGCAAGTCCCATGTTAAATGTGCCTGCGTCAATCTTACACCTGCTGTGAGGCAGGTGTACGATTTTGACGCAGTGGCGTCCTGGAAGTGGCGCAATGAACAGATTTCACTGTGACACTTTAACAAGGCTTTTTGCGGGGTAACGCCCACCCCTGCATACATTATACCTGATGCAGGTATAATGTGGCGCAGGGCTATACAAAGTGATGCATTTGCCTAGATGCATCACTTTGTAAATATAGCGCAACGTGGTGCATTTTTACGCCACTGGTGCATCTCAAAAAAGAGATGCTCCGGCGGCTCAGAAGTGTCACAAGGCCTCATAAATAAGGCCCTTAATTTGTTCAGGTGATTGAAGGTCGCCGTGGGTACCTGCACTTCTCAAACTTTAACCCGAAGGAGGAGAGAGAAAGGCAGAAAGGAGGAGAAAAGTAAAAAGCAGGGACGAGAAAGAACCTCCTAGAGTGAGATAGGAGGTGGAGGGTGGAGTAAGAAATAGGAAAGAGATGGAGTCAAAACTAGGCAGCCTTTGTGGCATCCCAGGCATTCCGCAGCCCCGGCGGTGTGTTCCTAATTAAATTTTTTTTTTATCAATTAAACACTGCACTTATGCACGGTAGAATGTATATATGTATCAAATTATATTCTCACGAGGGAATGCATTTCTTCCTTGTATACATATTGCGCTTCTTTATCAGGACTGGCCTTGAAGCTGAGACGCAGCCCTGAACTGCTTTTATCCGAACAAGCCCATATCGCACCCAATGAGTGTCTCTCCTTGAGGGTTTTTGGGGTAGAGCGAATGGTGACACCAACAACTCACTTTAATAAAATGGAACAATAGTATTTCTTTTATAGCACAATCTTCCAAGTGCATTGGCTAAAAATCTATAGGTTTTAGAGGCACTTAAGAAGAGAAACCAATGAAAGGGTCCCATACTTCACAGTCTTGCCTTATCCTAGGGAGTAGAGTTCCTCTACAGCTGCAAATCATGAATGAGTGTCTTGGAAATTTGTTTGCTGTCTTTGGGGTCAGATGGACTAACTCCATCCTTACTGAAAAGCGGCAACATGCTCCACAGCCTACTAGGGTGACACTATGTGCCCTGCAGTCAAGCAACGATGGTCCCCTCATTTCTTAGTTCTATATGTGATATATGTATGTATTTAGGAATCAAATAGTTGGTGAATTTCTTCTAAGCAGAGTCTTGATTGAACAGAAACTACTGGACTAAACAAACTTTTTGTCATGAAGGGGGTCAAGAGATTCACAAAGTAAGTAGTGTTATGTTGGGGAGCGTCAAGTTTCCTACAATGCACTTCTTCATCTATTACTCAGAGGTAGTCCAACCAGATGGATCCGGGCCACTATCACCACTGTTGGATACTAACTTCCGAATCCTATGAAACATTGGTTGCCTAATTGCACAGCTGCATCTCATTTTTCATCTCCTACTATAAGCTTCATCCCCTCAGCGCTTTGCATTCTTGGAATCTGTATATTTTTCTTGGCTCATAGAAGAAACATTTCAGCGACTCAGAAAATCTTATCTGATCACAAATCTTGTGGGCCATGAAGTCTACAGCTAGGCAACCATATGCACGGGGAGCCCTGAAACATGTGCATTGGGCTAACACAACCAGGTGCACATTCTGTCTCTGATTCATCTAGTTGAAATGTCTTGTTATTAGCGATGTTTGGGTCCATTCCAAATAGACATACATCAAAGAAAAGGAAATTAGCTCCTCCTTCAGAGCTCAGCCGGTGTTGTTCTGCTGAACTGAGCTAGAACGGATATTTGCGCAGAACAAGTCTCATCCTCTCTGAGCCTGGCCTGCTCTTCTGGTTTCAAGCAGTTGTTGATTTACTTGTAAATCTGTAGCAAGGTGGCGCTACCTTTGCTAATGCTTGTTTTTAAAAACCTGCATGGCTTCTGGTTAGTATACCTAGTAAACACACATGGTACCACTCCACAAAGTTCCATAGATCATTAGAGGGAGATCTTCCGCTGCTCCAGCTCAGTGCGGCGGCGGCAGGGAGTTCTCACTTGTAGGGGCACGGCTATTGAGCAGTGTGCCTGTACATAGCTGAAATGAACACTCCCTTCTGGCCTAGAGCAGGAGGTTAACCAGTGACTTTTCTGCTAAAGGGTTTACAAGGAAGGTCTGTGATATTTTTGATTTAATACCAAGATACAATTAAACCTGTTGTGTTGGTTACTGCCATATTAACTACAAAATAAACAAGCATTGGCAAACATTTACAGGAGTTATTGGTTTTACCAATGTGGTTTAGTTAGCTATATTGTACAGTGGAGCAGCATAGAGTGGCATAGGTGTAGAGTGCCAGCGGGGCAGATTAGAGCGCAGCGGGGCAGAGCACAGTGGTGCAGCACAGAGCACAATGGCATAGAGCGGCACAGAGAAGAACGCATTGGCATAGAGTGCAGTGGCCTAGATTAGAGTGGTGAAGAGAGCAGTGGCATAAAGTGGAGTTTAGCAAAATGGAGTAGGGTGGCGTAGAGTGCAGTGGCGTACCGTAGAGCGGCATCAAGTGTAATGGCGTAGAGTAAAATGGTGTAGAGTGCAGTGGCACAGAGTGCAGTCAGGCAGAGTAGATTAGAGTGGCATAAAGTAGATTGGCGTAGAGTGCAGGGGTGTGGAATTGAGTGTTACAGTTGAAAGTTTCCCTTGTAGAGAGTGTGTTGGCATAGAGTGCAGTGGTGTCGAATGCTTTGTTGCAGGGTGGCGTAGATTGGAGTTGTTTAGAGTAGATAGGAGTGGCCTAGACTGGAGTGGTGTAGAGTGCAGTGGCAAAGAGTACAGTGGTGTTGAGTGGTACAGAGTGAAGTGGTAAAGAGTGCAGTTGCATAGAGTGGAGTGGTGGAGTAGAGTGCATTGGAGTGGTGTAAAGTGGAGTGGTGCATAGTAGAATGGAGTGGCGTAGAGTTGAGAATGCATGGTGTGGTATCACAATGTCAGTACAGACAGCACATTTTCAATTGAAATGACCATTACATTTGCACAGACATACAGTTTTACTAATAAAGCTATACAGCGCACAAACGATGAGTCGAAATGGCATCACCTAGTATTTGTTTCCAACAAACTCAAGAATAAACAAAAAATTTGCTTCATTTGTGTTCCTAATTCTGATAAATGTGAAATACTTGCAGAGTTCATTTCAAATGTTGTTGTGTGCTCGGAAACAAACCTTTCCTACCTCCAGTATCCAGCAAGATTGTCACACAAATGCTCTCACTTTGAAGTCAGAGAAAGAAAAGTAAATAACATGCTCCCTCAAAGACAGAGCCTAACAGCTGACCTCAGTCTTTGAATGCACAGCAAATGTGGCAAGATATGATCACGATTTACAGGCCCATTTACAGAAAGGAGCCCGAGAGAGAGAATACAAGGGGAGTTGGTGTGAAAAGACTTCGCTCCTTGGGAGGGACAAACTCACTCTGGACAGCCTAAAACAAGTAAAGCCAGGACACAGAAAGCCAGAAAATGTGACTTACAAACCAAAAATCCAAAGGTTGCAATGAGCAGAATGCATTCCCAGGGAAATGCCCTCAAGATATCTTTAGCAACCCAGACAGCTGTGCTGTCTGCTAGGCTTCGACCTAAAAATTAAAGGCTGTCAAGTATCAATTAAAAAAGAAAACCAGTACAGTGTTCACATCACACAAAATGAAAATACCCCATTAAAGACATTCCAAATTTGAAGTAAAAGAATCTCAAAATGGTTTAAATAAGAAAAAAAAGAAAGAGGGTGTCTATAGACTTCTCTAATAACATTGCCTACCTTCTTGTGTATTTGAAAGAAGCCTCGAACTAGCAAAATACCAAGGGAGAAATCTAAACAACAACAGAGCACCAGAAAAGGTCTGGGAGTTTTACAAGGTCATCTGTTTCCATAAAAAGGTGTGGGAAGGACAAGTTTACCAAGTTTTACATGAAAAAGACGCTGTACTTTAAACAAGTGTCTTTGTACCCAGTACACAAATAAAACTTTAATTACATAACACTATACAAACAGTATAGAGCAGAAAGGGAGTCATGAAACCAGGCCACACCTGTTTTCCATTACTTTGCACTCTCTGCTCGTGCCTACCACATGTATACAAAGAAACTGGACTCCAAGCCTCACTCAACGGGAGCTTCGCTCGTAGTTGGCATCGATGATGCTTTAAACGTAACTGATGATCACACCTAAATTGTGTTTCATTTAGAATACATGTAAAACTTGGCAGACGACCTGTGCAATTGGTTTTCGGGGGGGAATGAGAGTGCTGGTATGGGGGAGTATCTATGTGGAGGGCCGGCTCTAGGGTGGCTGGCTGCGGGTGGGGGCGCCGTATACTAATGTTTTAAAAGCCCCTGTTTCTTTGCTGTTTGCTGTCAGCAATTTTAAGCCAACAATAAAAATGTCAAAGTAGCTCGAGTGATTAATGTTCTTTTTGGAGAGAGAGAAAAGTCGGAGCTTTGTCTCGTGGACGTTTTTACTCATCCTAAGGCAACACAGAGGATTAATATGCCTGATGCAATTAACTTGTACCATGCAGATCACAACGTGCATATAATGTAAATAGGTCAGTGGGTTATTGCGTTTGTCACAGAGATCCATTTGTTACTTGCAGTTTATAAGTTAGAATCCTAATGAGCTATTAACTGCCATCAAAGAACTGCAAGAAAACTTCAAGATATAGGCTGGAGCGTTATGATTTTTACCCAGTCTTTCATTATCCTAATGTTGCAAGGTGGGTTCATCAGGGTAAAAATCAATCTTATTATTAAAGACAACCTCCACCCATGTTTTTTTAAAATTCTAAGGGTCTCATTTATGAGAAGTGTTGCATCGTTGCGTAAAAGCAGCGATGCGACACTTCTCAGTGCACCCTCCTTGCGACACCATTGAAGCGTCATATTTACTGTATGACGCATCATGTCGCAAGGAATGACATATACGTATCTGTCAGTGAAAAACTGAAGCATTGCTTGGGTGTGTCGGAAAACAGATGCCACTCTAGCAATGTGTCCTTTCACATGGGGCAAGCCCCATGTGAAAGGGCCTGCGTCAGTCTTATGCCTGCTGTGAGGCAGGCGTAAGATATTGACGCAGCGGCGTCCTGGAAGTGGCACACTGAAATCACATAAATTTCAATGCGCCACTTCTAGGAGGCTTTTTGCAGGGAAACACCCACCCTGCATACATTATACCTGGCGCAGGTATAATGTGGCACAGGTTTTTACAAAGTGACGCATCTGCCTAGATGCGTCACTTTGTAAATAGAGAGCAACATGGCGCATTTTTCACGCTGCCGGTGCGTCACAAAAAGTGACGCACGGGTGGAGTAAAAGTGACGCAAGGGCTCATAAATAAGCCCCAAAGTTTGTGCTTCTCCAGACCAAGGACTCTCAAACTATCATGTCTACCAGTATAGATGTTGTGACTCCACCTTGTAGACCTCTGTCTTACGCAACATTTCATGTACGCTGATTTACACACCTATGATTGATTGTCTCTGTGTAGTGAGTGTGTGCGCGATGTAAAGTACTCTGACACCCTACAAAAGTATGAGTGGCACTATATAATTAATTAAAGGCATCTGAGAGAGAGTGGTTATGGAGACTTCAGGGGTACTGTGAAAGGATGGTAGTGAGGGAATCCGTGGCGGAGGTGGTCATTAGGGGGCGCCAACAAACATTTTCACACAGGGCACCACCAGCACTAAAGCGGCCCTGTAGTAGTTGTGGCTATCAAATAGACCCGTCTCCTTGCATGGTAGGTCATATCTTTATATCAAACACCACTTTGCATGCAGGGATACGCTGAGCCATGCTTCTAATTGGACAAATGAAACTCTGCCTGTACCAGGACAGAAAGTCAAGTTATGTTGCCTGAATGGCCTGGCACAGCTGAAGGTATCAAGGCTAATCAGCTACATGCATTTAGGGTTGGGAAGGACTGTATGTGCCACTGCGGTACAAAGCAGAGGTAAGCAAGCCATGGCTGCCACAAACTGTCAGTAGCGCCCCTGGGTCGGACTACTCTCACTAACAAAAAGTGATGATGCGTTGTACAGCATTTGTTAAAGGGACTAAAATAAAGGCAAAATCCACCCATCCTTCCTAACTCCAACACAAAAGTGTTGGGAGACACAGTGAGTCGAAAACATCAAACAAATGTCGTGGAGCTTTTGTCTGTGCGTAAAATGTCAAGACCCATCAGGAAACTCAAGGGCAGACTTAACCCACTGGGTTCTCAAGAGGTGGCGAGAAACAAAAGACAAGAAAAAAACTGCTGAGGAGGGAGCAGCGGGAGGGGTGAAAAATAGTACCTCAATTGCATCAGGAGCAGCGGACGAGCACTGAGATTAAGTTTAATCAACCTGTGGTTGGCCTGTGCTCCACTACAAGCACCGGAAGTAACGTTTCAGCTGAATTAGCCAATTCGAGATGTTGGATTGAAGAGTGGAGCTGCTGTACACAAATGGTAAGCATGGGAGGGATCCAAGCCCTTTTCTGTATACAACATGGTCTCGCAAGTGAGACTCATGCAAAAGTGCATGCACTCGCAGGCTCAACCCTAAAAACTACCCTTGCCCAACATGCTTCAAAGGTCTTAAGATGAATCGGCAAAGGACACAAATTGAAGAGCAGCACAGAAAACAGAAAGACCTCTGAGACTGAGAGATAAATTCAGGGTTCAGGACATGGGTGAAACCTCAGATGCAGAGTCCGAATCGGATTTGGAATATTGAAATGGGTCTGTCACTGGTGGTGGCAAAGATTTACAGTGTGGACACAGAAAGGACCTTTTTCTAATGAAACATTACAGCAAAGGTATTAGTCATGAATTATTTATTGTGGAGACCATATGTTCAATCCAGTAAGCCTTTATGGAACTGCTTGCCAAAAAACATCAAAGTATTTTACATTGTGAATTCTTTGATAAATACAATAGGAAGGTTTGTAGTGACCTATTTGACAATTGGTTTTACATGACCAACTCGCTGACAAAAGCAATAGGAAAAGCATTAGTACATATTTCTCTTATTAGGGCCAGCCATTGTCTCTTGAAGGAGAGTTTAGTTTGCATAAATTGTTTGATGGTCCTCTCCACGCAAATCCCACATGGCCATGCTTATGTTCAAGTTAAAGTTAACAGTCTTACTTTTTTATTTTCAAATGTGATGACAAAGATAGTATATTTCTCATTTTAAATTATGAACATCTTAACAAAGCCTGTAGGCTTAACCTTTTTGACTGCAAAATGCCTCATGTTTTTCAGTAGGCCTATGTATGACCATTGCTGGTGTCTACAATTATTAGAGCTTGCTTGTGTGCAAATTGTCACAAGATATTTCACATTTATAATGGGAGCAGATTACATTCAGAGAGCTAGTTGCCAGGTAGTAGGAATTGAATTTTGTAATTCCACCTGAAATGTTGTACATATTTCCATTTGGTCATAGTCTTTACTTCTCCTTATTAAAGAAGCATTGGATGTTCATTTATTGTTATTTTTGTGCATTACTGAGTTATGATTTTCTATCCCCCATCATCTCCCCTAGATAGCCTTGGATTGCTGTGCCTCATTACCCAGAGATTCAAGTGTTAAATGGTGTACTTGGCTCACAGTTTCACAGACTGAGGTACAAAGGTTCCAAGACACCAAAGGAGAAATACCTCCATTGGCACAATTGTGGCCCAGTAACTACTGCTGCCCTGGGACATAGTTTTTCGTTGGGAACTCCTTGCTCAACACCATAGGAATACGTTTTGCATTGTGAATTCCAGAGACAATAGGAGGGGTTTTACACTGTGAGCTCTCTGCCAAATGCAATAAGAGGGGGGCTGTCAGCTCTGATAAGTACAATATGAACCTTACAACTTCAATAAGGAGTCATTTTACATTGTGAACTCTATGAAAAGCACCTTTAGAAGATGCTTTACACAGCGGACTCCAGAAAATACAACATAAAGGGGATTTACAGGTTGAACTCTCTGACAATGCAATAAAAAGGGGTTTAATACATATTTCCCCTTTCTTGTTGTGGCATTGAAATATGTTTGATAACTGCAGATAGACATTTAAAGTTAATGTTAATGTTTAATCTCAATCTTTCTAAAATGTTTGATGTCAGGACTGGCTCCATGGCGGTGCGATCGGTGCCAAAGCACCGGGCTCTGACTTCAGGGGGCGCTGTGTTGTCAAATATATAGTGGATTTAAAAGCACCTGCTGCAGAGTTCCTTGCCTCCAGCAATTTTCAGGCAATAACAAAAATGGCAAGATAACTCTGGTGATTAATGTTCCTGCTGGAGAGAGTTGGGAGTTTTGTCTAGTGGAAGTTTTGACTTATCATAAAGTAGCGCATAGTGTTAATATGTCTGCTGCAAAAAATGTGCACCATGCAGTTCACAGAAGTGCATATAATGTAAACATTTCAGCGGGTTGCTGCTTTTGTCACAGAGATCCTTTTGTTACTTGCAATTTATTAATTAAAATCCTAATATAGAACAGTGGGCTAAAAGCTGCGTGAAAACTGCAAGGTATAGGTAAGAGTGTATTGTTTTCCTTCCCCAGTCTTAATGTTGATTAAAGGGTTCATTTGGGGTGAAATCAATTCTTATTAGCAAAGATAACCCCCAACCATGGTGGTACATTGTAAATTCGGAGTTTGTGCTTCTCCAGATCAAACACTCTTAAACTATTCTGCCTACCAATATGAATGACAGGGCTGGACTGGCTGTAGCTGGCAACGGGTAATGCCCCGGTGGGCCAGAAGGATGGGGGTCAGTTTTGTGCCTGCGGAGAGCGGTTTTGCAGCAGTGCTGCATATCGGCCCCCTATAACAAAAGCTGTGCTTTTTTGCTAGCACCCCTCCCCCCGCTCCCACGGCCGGTCAGGAAGAAATCTGTTAGGGCTGGTTGCTGTTCCCAGTCCGGTGCTGATGGATGACATGTGTCTCCTTTACCTTGTGGTACTCTTTCTTACATAACATTCCCTATACACTGATATACACATATGATTTATTGTCTCTTTGTAACGTGTGCGATGTAAAATGCTGAGATACCCTACAGTAGCGCTAGAAGACAAAAGAAAAGTATGTGTGAGAGTGGTTATGAAGACTAGAGGGTCAGTGTTAAAGGGTGGTAGTGAAGGAGGTCTTGGGGGCAGCAACGAACAGTCATACTGGGCACCACCAATGCTAAAGCCGGCCTGGTTTGATGTGGCTCTCTCCTGGCAGAGATCTCATAGTCATGCTTGATTATGCTTATCCTACAGCCAAAAGGCTTGCTTTATTGAATTCTAAATGTTGATATTGCAGGCAGTAGCCTTTTATTTTACATTTTGAATGACTGTAGGCTTAACCTTTTCGATTGTGAGAGGTCTCCTATTACCAAACAGGTCTATACAGTAGCACTACTGTTTTTTAGGTATAAACCTACTGGTGAGGAAATTTCCACAAGGTACCTTACAGATAACAGCAGCAGGCTTCTTTTACAGGGTTAGTTGCCCTGTGATATTTTTTAGGGTATATAATTTGCACCCTGGTTAGTGTGCGAGTCTCTTAAAGGATGAGTTTCTCCTTAAAGGGCCTCGCAGACTGAAATATTGTATGTATGTCATTTTGTGTATAGTATTTAGTTGTTTATGAATTGAAGTACTTTTCCTTTTTAAAGAAAAAAACATTGGTTGCACATTGATCTATTGTTTTTTTCTCGGGTATAATTTTCTGGTCCACAACATCTACCTGAGTCAACCTTGGCTGCTTGCTCCACACCCTATGAGACAGATTTCACATGTTGAATTCTTTGATAAAAGCACTAGGAAGGGGGCTTACATTGTGAACTCTCTGACAAATGCTAGAGAAAAGGCTTATACATTGATAACTTTGTGACAACTCGAATAGGAAGAACTTCCTATTGTGAACTCATCATACGGAGGGGCTTTATTATTTACCTTTAAGAGATTTTCTTAAATAGATATTTAGTTTCGGGGGTGCTAGAGAGGTCTCAGTCTCAGTATAGACATTTATAATTTTAGGTTTAGTATTTATTTGTAAGCAAATTAAAGTACTTTTAATTTTTAAAAGTAAAAATACAGGACATTGATTAATAACAAATATTATGCACTTAGGGGAGGTTCTGTAACATTTAACCCCTTCACTTTGTTCTTTTGACTTTACTTTTTTTAATACCATTAAGTTGATATTTTATTTCTGATACAAGAACGTGGTAGTAATACTAACTTTCGCCTTAAACTTCACGAATATCTTGTGTTAGTCACATGTTTTAATGACCAGTGACCTTTTGAAGTTGAAGGCAGATAGATAGTGGTCCTAGGAAATCATCTTGTCCTGGACCTCTGTTGGGTAGTCACTGGTTCTTGGTCCATTTCCAGCCCCTTCTACTATCATCAAAAAAGTAGGCATGACTGTGAATGCTGAACCCACATTCTGCCCACATATCAACAAGATCTCTGGTACATGTCTTTTGAAGAGCTTAAGGAAAATTACTTACTGCCTCTTAGTTAAAGGGAGAAGATTGGTGGTCCTGGCAGGTATCTTATCCTGCTTGGATTTTAGGAATGAAGCCTTACTTGGCTTACCTAAGTATTAATTTACTCAAGCGTTACTTTTGGACTTCCTCCACCTGTTACCAGTAAACACATAGCTCTTGCATGGTGCACAAGGCACTGCCTAGCATTTGTTTTTTGTAGCTCAGTTCAAGGCTTCAGTCATTTGTGCACTCTCACATGCTTTGTTCCACTTGGCATGCATTCTTGGTTGTGCTCATGTTCCATTTTCCCCCGAGGTAAAAATCTCTGGATCCAATTTAGAATTTCAGTGCTCTCACTGCAGCTGCCGTGAAGGCGGCTCCTGTGAATGCACAGAGATCACTGGGCCCGCGGTGATCTTTAGATATGGAGGCTGGTAGAGCAGGGGCTGCTCCTCCGCTATGGCGGAGGAGCGTCACCCCACTGCTTTTAAGCAGTGCACTGCAAAGGAAACATAAAATGATAATAACTTTGAGTTATTATCATTTTATGTCTCCTGTTGCTTTGCGGGCGGGTGGGTTGGTGTGGCTGCTCTGCTCTTGGAGCAGGGCATGGGAGGAGTGCGCAATGCCTGTTTGGTTGGCCCGCTCAGGCGCCCAAACCAGTCTTATGCACTTTCCCCATTCTCCATGCAGGCTGCATTATAGCCTGCATGGAGAACAAGGCCAGTCCCCCATTCCCTGGTTGAGCATCGAACCAAGATGCTCAAAACCAATCACAACGCTGCATTGGGGCCATAGAGCCATAGGGATAGCCCTTTGGTAGGCTACATCCAGGGAAGGATGTTCATTCATACCCTGAGCCCATTAAGCCCTGAAAGCAGTGAGGGGAGAATAGTACAGACCTTCCTTGAGGCACATACATGATTTCCTGCTGCAATGAAAACTATGCGTTTAACTAATATGCCAGACAGTGAATTATTAGAATATTTGAACTGTTTCTCTTCTGAACTACTCGTAAAACCTTGGATGTTGTACTCATTAATTTAAAAAAAAAAAATGTGCTTTAAAATGAATAGTTTGGCCCTATTTTAATAAATACCACAACTTCCCTATCCACTCTCTGGGAATGCTGTGCACACTCCCTGGGACTCTGGTATGTGTAAAAGAGAAGGTTCATGAGGCTAACCTAATGATAACAAAAGAGGACAGTAAGGAAGCTAAAAGCGAATTCTGAAACCAAAGAGAGAAAGAAGCCAAGTATTGACATAGCCAATAGATCTGGCACTAGCTGCTAGCACTTTGGCTTTGTCAATGCTTTTTGTCATGGTTTTTGTTAAACTTTATTGTTAGGGGATCTGTCTGGCCCTCACCAAGTAAAAAAAAACATTGCAAACAGCAAACATATTTTTTTTTATCTCATACAGTTTGCATTGCCAGAGTAGTCCGTGGCACAGAAAGGAAGTACTCTGTGTGCAGACGTGCTCCTCGTGGAAGAGCAGGATGCTGTCACTCACAGTGAAGTTAGCCTATGACTGCAGTGGACTGATTGACTGACCCATGCCATCTGCAGTAGTGGGTGGAGGAAAAATGTGAATGACACACCACACAAATGGCTGAGAATAGAAGGCTGAAAAGCTCCTATAAGTGAATATATTTTACATATAACTTATTGAAATTTAAATGTCCTTGCTAGCACCAGGCCTAATCAAGCATTGGCAAAACCAATAGATCAAGCCTTTGGAATCTACTGGTCTTGCCACTACTTTTTGGCGATGCTGAGAAGCATCGCTAAAAAGCAGTGCTTTTTGGTGATGCTGCTTAGTATCTGCAAAACAAAAAAAATGGGGCAAGTATGTGGTCGCTGTTTGGGGTTGTGTAGTGTCATTTTGGAGTTTACTGCATGTGCACGCCCACAGAATAACTCGGTTGTCATTTTCTTTTGTTTTTTTTACTGACCAATCTATCATGGAGGGCACCACTCAAATAGGTCAATAAAAAAAGAAATTGTAAAGGAATGGAGCCAACGAGGGAGGGGTCAACATGGAGGGTGGAAGGGAAGCACACACATGAAGCAATAGGCGAGAGAAGAAGTCAGTGGGTAGTGCTAAAGTGCATGTGCTCTCTCCTTTAAACATGGAATGATTGCTTTACACCTTTTTGGGATATTTAATTTACTTGTAAGTCCTTTGTAAAGCGGTGTCCCATATACCCAGGGCTTTTAAAGTAAAGGCCTCTAGTACTGCTTGTGCCACCCACAGAAGTAGCAATTTAAACCCGTCTCAGGCTTGCCACTACAAGGCCTGCATGCACAGTTTACTGCCACATTGACTTGGTAATTCAAGTTACTTGCCAAGCCTTAAACTCCCCTTTTACTATAAATAGGTCACCCCTAAGGTAGGCCTTAGGTAGCCCTATGGGCAGGGTGCTGTGTAGGTAAAAACGGTACGACATGTGCCTTCATTGTGTGTCATATCCTGGTAGTGACAAACAGCCCATTTGGTTTCCCACTTCTGTGAGGCCTACTTCTCTAATAGACTAGCATTGGAAATTCCCTTATAGGTACTTAAGTGCTAATTTCTGCTCTGAAAGGAGCAGCGTAGCCATGTTTGGTATGTTTGGAATAGTGGTGATACATCCTGCTTAATGGTGTAGGTGGATTTTACAATACTATTTTAGAAATGCCACTTTGGTGGGCATTTCTCTGTGCTTATGACTCAATGTGATTTGCAGCCTTACACCAATCCATGTGTGGGCCTGGTTGACAGCTAGGCTTTTTGCATACTTTCCAGACAGCCATCACACAGGGAGGGTTGAGTGTGACAGCGTGGTATCTGCATATTGATGGTCTTCCTGGGCTGGAAGAGAGGGAGGCGGGGCACACTTACATTTGTACAGGCTGTGTCCTGCCCTCACACATAGGGTGGATTTACCCTCTACTGTACGTCTGGAGCCAGGGCTGTGTTGAAAGGGGGTGTTGTGCACTTCTAAATGTTCTTTTGAAGTTCACCCTAGATTATAGACATTTTGAATATAAGTACAAAGGCTCTAATCCCTTGATTTTAGACCCTGAATGAGACTTGTGGCCAGATGCTGCTGTCTCTACATGCTGCACATTGCCAGACGGAACTGCTGTGCTACCAGGAGAGACTGCCACTTTACTAACTGCTTTGCTGTGCTGGCCTGCTGCTTGCTGTGGACAGAGCTGCTGGAGGGACTGCCACTCTGTGACCTGTTTCTGTGTGCTGGCCTGTTGCCTGCTGCCTTGCTGCTTTTGTGTGCCCCGGTTCTCTCAAGGGGCTGTGGGCCTTGCCTACCCTCTCTCTGTTCTTATGAGGGGTTTTCAGGGGTTCAGCAGGATTCATGAATTGCCTGGAAATTGGCCATTTGACTCGTGAGTCCAGCCACCCTAAACTTTTTCCTTAGCAGCCTTGAGCACTCTTGAGTAAGGAAGGTTTGTGTGGAGCCCTTTCGCTTTCAACAAGAAGTTGACAGGGATCAGCGTCTGTTGCAACACCGTGTAGTGAGCACTTTGTGCCAAGAAGTATCAGCGCGTACTGAGCGTTGTGATCCCCATGTCCTCTGAGTAGACTGGGTGTGTTGGTTACTGCAGTGGGGAGAGGGTACCAGCACTGCTCGGCACTGTGACCCTCTAGCTGTCAAGAACAGAGCAGCATGGCTGCCATCCTAGCGGGTGGTTGGATCCTTAGGCAGCGCCACCAGGAAAGATTCAGGGAGGTCTCTTGCACCAGCAGCTGGCCCCAATTTTTGTTTGCAAGTGACACGGCCGCTCGAGACCATAGAAGGTCTACGACATAATCTGCACCCTTGTGGCCTGGCAAGGGAACCACGGAAAGTACTGGAGTTTAAGTAACTGCACCACACGCTTGCAGGCAGCCGTCTTTACCGAGTCCATCGGCAGGGAACCCAGTGAGGTCTCCCTGCAGAAGTTGGTAATGTGTGGGTGCTTGCTTCCCCCGATCGGGCAACACTGAGAGGCACCCACACTTACTGGCTCAATTGTTGTGCTGGACGGGTGAGTCCTCTATCGAGGCCTCCAGTCTAGAACTGGTTACCTTTTTAAACAAATTCCCTGAAATAGGAGCGCAGGTGTGCCACAACCTATGTTTGGTTATATCTTATGCGGTGAAAAACGTGCAAATTACCATTTAATGTTTAGTAAGCGTGAAGAGGTGCTGTGCCCTATGTTGACATAGTAACTGATGTGTTTACCTCTCACAAACCTGCATATGTTGAAAAGTATCGACACGATTCATGTGTTTTATTCATTATCTGCTGCATTTTATGACTTCAGTGTTTTCTGTGATATGTCATTTTATGCCTTACACTGTTCAGGATACTGAGTATTATTTAAGGTGACTGTCTAATAGGCACAATAATGTTTTCTCATTCATGATGCTTGCAAAGTTTATGCATTTTGTTCACATATTGCACTCACTGGGAGGCTTGACCACTGCCTGTTCGGAAAAGTAATTATTGGTTTATGACATTTTGGGTCTTGTGTTATATATAGTACAGTCTCTTTTTATATAATGCTGTGTGTAGTCTTATTTGTGATGTATTCATTGTGTTATTGGTACGAATGCTTCACACATTGTCCCTGGGATAAGCCTGACTGCTGGGTGCCAAGCTACCAATGGGGTGAGCACGGGTTATCTTTGGTGTGTAACTTACTTGCCCCGACTAGAGTGGTGGGTTCTCTCTGGCTTAGGTGCAAACCCTAGCCAACCAGTAACCCCATTTCTAACAAGGTTGATTCATGACAACATTTTTGAAAGTTGGAAATCTGCATCTTGTAGATTATTTCCTATGTTTCGAGAAGATTTCCAATTTTTAGCAGATTTGTTAGATTCCCCCAGAAAAGGCTTTGATTTCCTTGAGAACTCCTACTGCATCACAAAAATCACACTTTTATTTGGGAAAACATGTAGCAATCAATATTTACACACCTATTACTGCGCGCAGTTCCTATCTTTAAGCAGTCTTAATCTTTCAAAACACTGCAATTTATAATTCGAAGGGGTAACTTCAAGACCAGAGGAAAGAATGGGTCACTTGTAGTGAGTGCCTTCACCATAGCTTGCATGATCACCCTTAACATCCCTTTCCTCCATTTTCCCTCCGTGATAGCCAGTTTATTTATTCAGAAAAGTCCATCAAGGAGATTTCCTTATCAATATGTGGATTTTCCTTCTTTTAATAACTGTTTTTATTGCATTTTTCAACTCGAAACATTCTCTTCATATCCACCACCCACAAAATAACAATTTGAGGAGGCTTATAGTACAGCTGTCCATCCAACATATGGGCTAGCTAGTTAACCACACAATCCAGAACATAGAAGTGGCTTAGTGGTGACCATGTGGGGAAGCTACTGGGCCCTTTGGGAGAGCAGAATGTTCGTCAATTTCCCCATTAGCTGATTCATTAGAGTTTGTAGGGACACTGGTGGGTAGAGGCGGAGGGGGAGGGGCCGAGCGGCCTCTCTTTCTTCTCCATCGATTTCAAATTAAGAAATCCATCCTACCCATGCCTTCTTCCCCAGCCTGCATACACCACCCTTTCTGCCTCCATACATTAGGTCATACCCATGTGTTTGGTGGGTGTGAGGGAGTTCACTATCTCCTCGCAACATCCATTTTTACTGGTGCAAACCCCAGGGAACAAAAGTGGAGTATCTTCTGGATCAGATCTACCTTACCCGGGATGCCCAGAATTGTGAATTGGGTGCATACAAGGAACTGGCACCTCCTGGACATTCGACAGTACAATTACCTCCCACCAAATCTCCAGTACGTGTGGACCAGCCCACAACGTATGGAAGAATGCCCCATCCACATTCCCACACCTCAAGCGATTGAGTGAGGGAATCCTCCCCATCATAAATAAGTGACTACGATCATAATACGCTCTGTGGAGGATATGCAACCAAATGAGCAGAAGCTCATTTTCATTGCAATCTTCGGAGGGTGCATCAGGGCTCCCTCCGGTCTACGTCCCCCATCTGTCCCAACTCGAGTGTCCAGCGGGCCCTCAGACGCGTCAAATCATCAGGTCTGTTATTTATGAGCGTACGATGTGTGAGGGAAACCACTTGGTCCAATATGTGGATTTTCATTCATAAAAATCTGCAAACATTGAAAATTAAAATTCTCTTATGTGCACACTTAAGACCACTTAGGTGGGCACATTTTCGAATTTGGCCTTGATTAAGCAGTTGATGGGCCTAAAATGTGAAGTGGATTTTTTCAATTAAAAATAAAAGTTGGTCATGGCAAGACTATGTAAATTGGGTAAATATATCCAATCCAGAAAGGGTAAGTGAGCAGAGGGAAATTTTACATCCTCAGTATCAAGAATGAAGATCCTTCTGCTGAAATATTAACACACATTTGACATAACTTTTCCATGTGTAATGGTAATTAAAGGTAAAGGCCCACTGCAAATGACCCTGGTTTGAACTTTCAATACGATGACTAAAAGTAATAAAGACTAATGGATGGTGGATTATATTCGCTCAGTCTGCTTGACTCATCCCTACAACACGTTTGAGGTCATGACACTGTCCCTTCCGCCATTGCAGGTTTATGTTTTCATGTACATCCCAGATGTCCAGCATCATTCTATGTGAATATATCTTACATGGCTTACTTGAAAATTTGGCATAGATCTGGTATTCCGGGACCAAAGCTGATAGTCCTTGATATAGAATATTCCCTTGTAGAGTAATTCTACCCACCCTGAGTTGTGAGCTCTTAGACCTGGGTCTTACATGCATTCAGTGCAACCGAGCACGCTTCCACAAGCCACTTCCCAATCCCTCCTTTTCTCATACTTCCTTCATACCTTAGAAGCATTTGTGTACATGGTCGACTTCCGGGGATTATAGTACCTTTCCTATCTTGAATGAATGAATGATGTGCATTTGTAAAGTACGCGGCTACTCAGAACGAGTGTCCCGGCGCTAGCAGTCTCTGTCTTAAAAACCACCAAGAACACCCCTAACCACTGAATAACCAGGTTTTAAGAAGTTTCTTGAAAACAGCCAGGTCAGAAATAGATCTTAGGGTTACTGGGAGTCGGTTCCAAGCTTGGGCTCCCAGGAGCCTGAAGGAACTTCCTCCTGAGCGGGCTTGATTCATTTATTTTAAACTTTCTTAAACTTTGCATGTTAATGAGTCAATTGGTAAGTGTCCAGCTCACCGTGAATCAAATTTGTCAATTCCACCGTACTCTGATGACCGTAGTAAGCTCAACAAGATTTTAGGAGGGCTCCACAAAGTTGGGCTTCACCAATTTCGTAACAGGTTTTTTTTAAAGAACGTCGAAAACTTAAAAAGTTGGTAAAGTGGTAAAAAATTGAGTGTACAAAATCCTATAAACTTTTGTTTTTCAGAGACAAGAAAACTTGCAAAAGCTGCTTTCACCGGGAGACACTTCAAGCAAAAAAGGTATCTGGGGAAAAATACCACCAAAAAGTATTTTGTGGGAAATTCCGCCCTCAAGTTTAGTTTTGCAAAAGTGCCAAAACGCACAACTTTATGAAGATTCAAAGATTGTCACAGTTGCATAACTTCACAAGAGGGATTATATTTTAGCCCAACCCAAGATTGTAGACTTACTGTATTGTAATGTGTTTGTGCCTATGAATCTGGCACGGGAACTACATAAAGTGTATTAATGTTCATGGTTGTCTACACTACAGTAGGATACATCTTTTAGCTTGAGATACAGATTCAAGATGGGCAGGACAACACAGTCATTTTGTGATATACTGAATCTTTTCCTATGGACAGGTTGGGCGGTGCTGTGGTGGTAAGAAGCTACTGCATTTACCTTTAACATAAAAAATGTTGCGGAACTGTGCAACAGGTATTGCATGCTAGTGTGTCCATCTTAGAGTGAAGATGGCTGGATCCATTCCAGATTTTCATTATATCGAACGTAAGATACCTTTACATACAATGGACAGGGGCACTAGAGCCCTGGAGTGTGAAGCGCACACTGCACCCTCATCAAGGTTGCCTTTACTACACAACAGGGAGGCCATTTTCATTGCATGCACCAGGCTCCAAGGAAGCCTTGATATGACAATGATTCTGTGGTTATCCAGAAAACCTGGTGCGGATCCGGCTCTCTTGGACTTCCATTGGACACCCGCGTTATGCACGTCTACCTTAAACATAACAAGGTAAATCATTGAGATGCCACCAGCCAGCACAGTCATCTGAAATTGCTTCTGACCTGCTCACTTCACAAGCGTGGACTTCATTCAAATTCTCTGGACCAATTTTTCTTTTTCAAAGCTGGTTTTGCGAACTCACAATCTTACGTCTGTTTCAGCAACACAGCTGGAGGCCCTGTGCTAAAGTCGCTGTATTCTGGAGGTGGACAGGACAGATGCCTCCTTGGCAACGGGAGGACGGATCCGCATCTTAAAACTTTAGTTTATAACTTTCCCAGAGTGATGTATACATAATGTCAACGTGAAATAACTCTCTCCCCCCTGTGAACCCACATCCTGAGGCCTGTTGACTATCCTGATTACACTCTGCACAGCTGTGCCTCCTCTTACGTTTCAAACATTAATTAATCAGCAAACATCTGCGTTTTATTTAAACATGTCGTCTGAAGGGAAGCACTCGAGGTTTCGGTGTACACGCTGCTACCTTCTGTGGCCTTCTTCTTCGACAGCAGTAATCTTGGCATGAGCAAATCAAAATTCAGGGGCATATTACCAAGGAAGTGGCGGAGAGAGGCGTTCGCCACTTCGGAAACGCCAGGCTGCACCATATGTGTGCCACTTCGTGCAGCATACATGGAAGTTACAAAATGGCATTTTGAAAAACGGTTTGTTCATGTACAGGAAGGGACACCTTCCTGTACATGAACAAACCATGGCATTTTGCTTTTTCCATGTGTGCTGCACAAGGCAGCACACATGGAAAAAGCAAAAACGAGGAGAAATAAAGCATTTCTCCTCGTTTCGCCACCTGAAGACCAGGATTTTTCTGGTCTTAAGTTCGGCGTTGCCACTTATTATCGCCAAACTTGATAACAGGTGGCAGCGTCGACTTCAATGGGTGTTGCGGTGGAACGCCCACCACAACACCCACTGCACGCCCCCTTTCATGCTAAGTTTAGCGTGAAAGGAGCCCTATTATCAAGGCAGCGTTAAGGCCACTTAAGTGGCTTAACGCTGCCTTGATAATAGGGCGCCGACCCTATCGCCACCACAACGTCACAAAAAGTGACGTTGTGGTGGCGATAGGGGATTGATGATATACCCCTCAGTCTTTGCATTCCCACCACCAGAAAACAAATTAGGTTGTAGCCTTCCCGTGCACCCCCAAAAATATAAAGAAACCAAGGCAGCCTTGTAGTGCTCTCCAAAAAATCACACATATAGGCTTTCAGTACCAAAATCAAAAAACAAAAAAGAAATTAATATACAGGTTTGTAGTGATTCAAAATAAAAATAAGCAAACCCCTACTGCTCCCCCCCCAAAAAAAAAAAAAATATGCTCTCCAAACACCAGAAACAACATACAGTCTGCAACCGTCTTAAAAACCGAAATTAAGAGTGAAACCTTCGAGTGCCCCAGAATAAAAATACATATAACAGGATGCATTCTTCCAGCGCCCCAAGAAAAACAAATTAAGAGGCAGCTTTCCAGAGGTCCAAAAAAATGTAGCATGTATTGTATTTTGTTTTATCAAATGTAAGTAATTTTCATCACAGAGCAATTGATTTGCACTGCAAAAAGATGGCGTACTCTTGATCCTTGGACCACAGCAGGTGAATTCGCAAAACCTTCTGCGCAAAGTGGCGGAATCCCTGAGATAAAATGTTTAGGGGTGATGCATTTTATAATTAAAATGTATTCCAATGGAAAGTAACATGGACTACAAATGTCAAGAACATTATCCAGGGGCGGAGCTTGGTCATTAAGATTGGGGGGGTGAGCTTCAGATTTTCCTTCAAGCACACGGTCAAATAATGTTAAAAAGGATTAAAGGACAAGCAGGGTGCATGAGGGTGGCTTAAGGGGAAGTGGGAAGGGAGAGGAATGTGAATTGGTAGGAGCACTAAGTGAGAGAAACACAAAATGGTACTTTCTAAACAGAAATGAGACTGTGCATGTTTTTGTCACTGTGTGCATGCAAAAATCCAAGGTGAAATCCGACAGACACCTCACCATACCTGATTGAAGGGACCTGTACCCAACTAGTCATCAGAGAATACAGCAATTAGGGGGCTGTGCCACCCCTCCTGAAGCCACGCCCCTGGCATTATCGCTGACCTGTTCACAAACGTTCATTGGCGGAAGCATCCTTGTAATAGGATGTAACAGCCGCCCTCATTACATGCTTTGAACCCACACTTGCACATATCACTATTCGAAGCTCCCAGCTCATTGTGCTGCATTACCAGATTCAAACTATACAATATGTATCCCTAAGTGTGACTGTTCTGCAACATGCACTGAAAAAACACTCCGTTTTCACCTTACAATAGAAACTTATTGTCAAGGGAAGGAGATGAGTCGCTAATCAATGAACCGGGTTCGAGTCCTGGTGTCGGCTCAACATTCTGTGATTCTGGGCAACTCACTTAACTCCCTGCGGCTTCAGAAAAAGTCTGACTGCACTTGGCGCCTTAACGCCAAGCTCCTCACCTCTGAGAGTACACTCACAGAAATTAAATCTACCATAGAGACCTTCTTGGCTCTGAATAATACCCCAAACACGCGTATCACACTTTTATGGGACACTTTAAAAGTGATAGTGAGGGGCCACTTTATCGCCATAGCAGCACGCTTTAACGTAGATCAACGCAATAAACGTACATGGCTAGAATCCACAGTCAGGGATCTTGAAACTCACCACAAACGCGCTGGTTCAGTTCAGCGCCAACTTAATGTAGCGCATAAACAGCTAAAAGCCCTAGACATGGATAGAGCGGAGTATGACCTATTAAGCACGAAACTAAAATATTATGCAGGTGGTAATAAGGCGGGATGACTTTTAGCCCACCAGCTTTGTGCCCAAGCAATGCACCAAAGGGTAGGTGAGCTGAGGAGGTCTGACAGTACTCTGATACACCAGGAGGACCAAGAATTGTAATCCTTTTATTCCCATTTCTATTCTGCAAAGGCTCTTAATGCTGACAGTATCAAGACATTTTTTGACTCGATCCCCTTGCCCCATTTCTCCCATGAAGATGCTGTCAGTCTGGATAAGGCCATCACCCCTAACAAAATACTTATGACGATATAACGCCTCCAGACTAGTAAAGCACCAAGCCATGATGGGTATAGCACAGAGGTTTAGAAGTATTTGGATCGCTCTTAGCCCCCTTATTATCGAGGCTGTATATTGATTTTAGTACTACTGGCTCTCTGACACCACAATTGCTGTTATTCCTAAGCCAGGGAAGGACTTTAAATGCTGCTCCTCATACCGTCCCATCTCCTTTTTAGGTCTCGCCTGAGCCAGCGCATGCGCTGCTCTAGCGAGACATTTAGTAGCTACTTCAAAAGTGCTACTTTGCCGGCCACCAGCTTGCTCTTACGCGCACAAGCGCGCGCGATGTGCACAGCACTTTTTCCCGTCGCGCATGCGCACCACTCACCATAACCTCTCCCTCCGAGAGCAGCATTCATTTTAAATGCTTGTTTTTTTTTACATCTCGCTGTACGGGATGGCCCTGGCAGTCTTTGATCCAGAGATCATTTTTGGGATCCTTCCATTGTGTGTTTTAGAGTTGTGTATTGAAGAATTTATTTCACCAGAAAACATCGGACAGGTTTCTACCTCACTGATTGAATTCGAACGACCCTTGGCATGCATTTAACCAAAGCTGTATCTAAGACTTGACTTGATTAGCCAAAAGGAAACGCAGGGTGTTTTATAAAGCTCCTAATTAAATATACCATTGCGTGCAATGTATTTTTCACAAAAGGCACAATACTTTTTGTTCGTGTGTCTAATAAGTTAAAGGCAAGTCCGTAACACTGCACAACTTTGTAGTTTGTTGCAATTGTTTGGACAGTAGTGCTTGCTATGTACTCTCTATATGTACCCTTATTGTACATTTCGGTGCCGGGTCTCTTAATATGCGGCAGTTTTATATAAAATGTTTTGGGTGAGAACAGAAACCGTATTTTTGTACAGGGCATGTTGTTTAAATGCAAAACGCAGCAACAATAAGCACTCGTGTTTATTATAATTTGAAAGGCAACTTCCCTCATAATGCAAGTGTACATAGACAGCTGCAGTCCCTTGTTTTTTGTGGCTTAGCTTGAAGGGCACAGGCGCCATCTCGCGGGCACCCTTACAGCTCACGATCTCGCAAGTGCTCGTGCACCACTCGCACTCAGGAGTCCCCCTGGGGCACAAACAGGCATCCACTTCGGCCTGCTGCTCGCAAGCGTGCGCACCACCACAGAGCGCGTCTCGCGGCTGCTTTATTACTATTGAGTGCATGTTTAACTTGCTGCTTTCATCTCCAACTGTTATTAACCCATTACAATATGGAGCCTGTTTTTATATGTACCTTGTGCGACACTACAGTTCCGTTTCTATTTATTTACACATAATTGGTCACTCTGATACTGTTCCTTTTGTAAGCCAGACCCATTCAGATCGCGGTCTGCCACAGACCTGTCACTTGTTTCACCCAGACTTCACGTTTTCAACGGATTATATTTTTGTCATGTACTGTCTTCCTGACCTTATTATCATTGCCTAGCTTGGTTACCGTAACACTTTGTTTGTCGCTGCGATGCCGGGATCATTACGAATTCACATTCTACAGTATGTTCAGTTCCCTTATGATTGTGTTATTGGCTGACATTAAAGGCACGTCACGGCTCGTCGTTAATATATCCCCGTTTGCACTGCTCTTTCTTGCCTCTTACCACTTACTGATTCTATTTCTGACTATAAACGCCACTCACTTTCGGTTCTAGCCTTCAAATATCTGCATCTTGCCTTTACCTGGCAGCACCTTCAGGTCCACACTTTGAGAATACTCCCTGGTCCTCTGATCTGTCTACTCTTCTAGTTTTAAATATGTTCTTGTAACATTTCTGTAAAATATTGCTTTAAATGGAAATACCGGAGTGCCGGAACTTTGTACCTGCCCATTTGAAGCACTTTGCCCTACCCAGCAGGTATCGGTGACTTTTCAGCGAGAAGCAGTTTGATACCCCAAGTGACTTAGTGCAACAAGCATCGGCATAGCCAATAGGTCTCGCCTTTGGGACCTTTTAAGTGTTTAGCCATGCAACAGTTGTTTGTTGCACCAAGAATATTGTGCTGCATAACTAAATACTTAGTAGGTCCCAAAAGCGAGACCTATTGGCTATGCCAATGCTTGTTAAATGTGCCTGCAAAAATCTTTATGGGCATTCTAGCCCATACATTGCCTCTTACATGCAGGGATTGGTGGACCCCGATCAGACAGGATTTATCCCAGAGAGGAGCTGCAGCGATAACATCAAACACCTCTGCTATCTCTTGGATAAGACACAACGCTCCCGTATAACGGCCATTCTCCTGTCAATTGATGCAGGGAAGGCCTTTGACTGAGTCCACTGGCCCGGCCTTTGTGCTGTTTTGGTGCGTTTTGGCCTGGGTCCGTGATTTTGTAGGTGGATCCAATGTAGCTATACCTCACCAAAGGCGATGGTACAAGTCAATGGCCTCTTGTCCCAACACTTCCCTATCGCTAGGGGTACACATGTTTGCCTTGTATATGGAACTCTTTGACGAATGCATACGCAGTCATCCATAGGTTTCGGGCATCACCATGGGGGGGTAAGGGCACATAAAATGGCACTTTATGCTGATGATGTTTTGCTTCTTTTATCAAAGCCACGTCCCTCTCTAACAACAATTATGAGGGAGCTGACACTTTTTGGAGACGTTGATGGCATTAAATCCAACTACAAAAAGTAATCTATATTGAAGCCAACCATCCCAGAACCTGATAGTGCTCTGTTGGAGAATATCTTCCCATTCACCTGGGCCACACTCTGAGTGACATACTGGGGTCTTCAGATATACGCCACCCCCACGACAATGGCAGCACATTATTATAATTCACTCTTGATGACCTCACGCCCTGATCCCTCCAAATGGAAGGGCAATGGCCTGCCTTGGTTGGGCCACTTTGCAGAGGTGAAAATGCCGCTCATACCGAAAGTGTGGTACGTTATGCAAAGACTGCCACTCCCATTCCCGACACAAGCACAGGATAGGTTACAGAATCACATTTGGGAGTTTCTCTGGGATGGGAAGAAAGCAAGGATGGCAAGTGCCCAGGCATATTTACCATAGGCAGTTGGGGGTCCCACATCTAGTGAGTTATTATCAAGCAGCGCAACTACGCTATATGGTGTAGTCCCGTTCTAGCACTGAAAAACACCGGTGCTTTATTGACCAAGCAGTAGTGGGTGAACATATTTGGAAGATTCCGTGGCTGCCCAGGGCACACCGACCACCTGAAGTATATTTTTCCAGAGTATTTCACGCTACAGTGGGGGTGTGGGATAAGGTACAAACACGGAAGGGTCTGCCCACCCCATCCCTCCACAGACGCCCATAATAATGATGCCTGACTTTCCCCCGGCGCAGTCTGATGCTGCTTATGGCATGTGGCAGGAGGCTAACTGGAAAAATGAAACATTACCCACTCCTCTGATAAACACCTCCTTTCAGATATATATGTCTTTGTAGTCACAACACAGATACTACCTAAAACATCAGCACAACTTTGATGGTAGGTAGAGTTCAAATGCACTTTTACGGATAAGTAGTGGTGTGATGTTCTCCATTGTGCCCGGGTCTCCACGCTCAATAGATCTACTAAGGAAATGTTTCTTAAGATAGCCACTACTGGTATTACATCTCAGCTAGAATTACACATTGGAATAATGGCAGCGATGCTACCTGTTGGCGACAATGTGGACAGCCGGGTACTCTTACTCACATCCTATGGCACTGCACAAAATTGAACAATTTCTGGCGGGAGGTCCTGCATGCAGTGGACGAAATACATGACACAATTCCCCAATTCCCCAGTTATGTTTAATTGGGACTCTCGAACTCATTGACATATCCCTTATAGTCACCCAAGGGATGTGCCATCAATTTGGCTTTGGGAGCAGAAAAGCAATATCTACTTTTGAGATGGGTCTCCGAATCAATCCAGATGTTTACAGATCGGCTCCATAAGCTTTGGGACATATTGGGGCTGGAAAAGTTGACGGCGGTAGAAACACACACAATGCCCTTATTTGACAATACATGGGGACCCTGCGTCCCCTATCTTTTGGACGAGGTTCAATAATCGTCATTTCCAACCTACTTCTAGGTTATTCGACTCACCCAAAATGCTCGAGATTCGACTTAGACAGGTAGTAGTTGACTGTATAAAACTGAGCTCACCCCCCCACTTCTTCTTACACTCTTACTGTGAGCCTGATGTCATATCTGTCACATTTGGCATCAACACACATACACTCCTTTGTTTATACCCCTTACTCTTCTCTTCTGTTCTTGCTTTATCTATCTCTCAAGTTACTATTAATTGATAATTTCCCACCGGCCACTTGATATAGGTGGGATAATGTTGTATCTGTGGAGCATAATTGTTCTAAATAATAAAAGAAATCTTAAGCATAAAACAAATTCGACCTGTCGTGTAGTTTCGACCTTAGGGTAGGAACTGTGCGTTTGTGGACAGCATGACCTTTGGGAAGGTGCCAGACTGACTCTAAGCACACCCTCAGGATATGTCGTGCTATAGGCCAGCGAGCTCACAGTGCCACTATAAGCCCCCTAAACCTAGTCGGGCAGCAAATGGTTCTGGCAACCACTGAACATGACAACCTTGGGAGAGGATGTGGTCCTCCGGCTAGATTGCCAACTTTGGTGCTGGAAACCAAGGTTCGAGCCTCAGGGTCGCTTCCACATCCTGTGATTCTGGGCAAATCACTTAATCTCCCCATGCCTGAATGTGTCCTTGTGTAACGTATCCGGTGCTCATGTAAAGCGCTCCAATACCTTCAGGAACGGAATGAAAAGCTCCACCATTGTGCTGTAAAGCGCTCCAATACCTTCAGGAACGGAATGAAAAGCTCCACCATGGTGCTAAAACAGTATATATATACAGGCAAATAAAACAATATAGAATATTAGTCGTACTCCTACTATGAAGTCCCTAACCAAAGTGTCTACGGTAGGTGTGTGTGTGTTGCCAATAAGCCCTGTACTGGATGAGCCAACCCTGGTTACCTGATGGGAAAGAGTGTAAGTCCTCGTCTTGGTGGACTCCTTCCTAGGTAGAATCAGCAAGCTGCTGGGCCATGGCGCCAAAGTGGAGAGAGACCTCGCCAATGTCAGCAAAAGCGCTCCTCTAACTAAAAGCTGGAAATGCTTGTTTATTTATAATGAAAAGCATCCTTGCAAGTTATGCGTATGCAAGCATTGTTTTGGTCACGTACAAGGAGTCATGATAATGGTAGGCGAAGTGAAATCAGTAAGCAAAGCAGTTTCAGGGAAACAAATCCTACATTGTCACGCACGCAAATGTATGTACACAGGTTACTGTGTAAAAGAGAAGGCAACTTAAGAAAACGTGTGTATGCGGGAATGAAGACATCGTTTTTATGTGGGCCTAAACGAAGACACATAACAGACCTTGTGTAATGTAATCTGGTGCTCGTGTTAAGCACTTTGATGCCTGTAGGCCAACTTAGTACCAGATAAAAATACATGTCTAACAGGTCATTTGTATCATGGTTCTTTTACATACGTTCATCAGAAAATATACCTCATCTAAGTCACTGGAATGCCACCCACAAAAATACACCCCAGCTATCTCTCTCTCTCTCTCTCTCTCTCTCTCTCTCTCTCTCTCTCTCTCTCTCTCTATATATATATATATATATATATATATATATATATTACCTACTGGCGGTTGCCAGTAGGTAGTTATAGTTAGGACCACGTTTCCATAGGAAATCCGCAACATTCTATTTTGAATAACTTTGGCGCCGGTCGACGAATCCTCGCGAATTTTTCAAAATAGGTGGGGCTTTACGCTCCGCTCCTACCCTGAAAGTCTCGGGGGGATTCGTCAAGCGGGGGCTGAGATAAAAGGGGGGTCCCAAAACGCGTTTTTCCCATGCATTTTTCCATAGGACCTTTAGACAGGGCTACAGCCCGAACGGCTGAACAGAATTTAATGAAATTTGGCAGAGAAGTAGTCCCCAGGTCAAGGAAGTGCCTTTTGTAGGTTTGGTGTAAATCTGTTCAGTAGATTCTGAGAAAATAGCCTTTAAATCAGTATATATATCTGTGGCAGCTTACGGTGCGCTTACCGTGCGCTTACCGTAAGCTTACCGTACGCGTACGGTGGCGTGCGCGAGCGCGATTCTGATTGGCTCTTAGATCTTAGTAAACATTCGAATCGGTCGAAACCAGGAAGCGGCGGCCGCCATTTTCTCTCTCGCTTCCTGAGTTGGGCAGCAAAAACGAACCCCAAAAATGTGTAAAGAGGCAGTTTCATGAGATCCTAACCACCCAGCATTGATACAGGGGTCCCCAAACCACCCCCAAGCCCAAAAAAAAAAAATTTTTTTTTTCGGAAAATCGCCGATTACGCTTACCGTACGCGTACGGTAAAAAATTGTAAAAAAAAAAAAATTATCCACATTCTCCCCACCCCGTGTGCAAATGGTGTGTATGGCATAAAACATGTAAGAAGTTAACAAAGAATACATTTCACAAAGATGCGCAAAATATGTCCCCCATGTGCGCACGGTGCGCGAAGCGCATCGTGCGTACATGGCCCATCCCGCTTAACGTGGGCACGCGGTGCGCGCAGCGCACCGCGTGACTACTGTAAGTGCACGGCAATAACTGCGTAAAGTGGGCGCGCGCGGTGCGCGAAGCGCACCGTGCGCGCACGGAACGAACTGCGTTAACTGGGCGCGCACGCCACGAATGGCGTAAAGTAACTTAGCATTTAAAAAACCTTGCAAATTCACTGAAAAAACCATAGGTTTCACACATGTTATAGTTAGCTGGACATTTTACTGATAAAAAACCAATGAAATTCCCCCGTTATAGTTACTGCAGGCAACTATAACTCACGCGACCGCAATCTTCTGCTGATGACATATGTGTCTTTATGAAAAAAAAATATTTGTAATATATGTAAAGCTAAAATTTAATGGAAGAAGACATGGGCAAATAAGTGTCTAAATACAGTATTAGCATCAGCAGAGGATTGCGGTCGCGTGAGTTATAGTTGCCTGCAGTAATTATAACGGGGGAATTTCATTGGTTTTTTATCAGTAAAATGTCCAGCTAACTATAACATGTGTGAAACCTATGGTTTTTTCAGTGAATATATATATATATATATATATATACATGTATATATATCGCATTTCAGAGTACTATACACATCTATACACACGCACGCACACACACAGACACAGACACAATTGTAGTGCATAAGGTCTTGTGAGCGCTTGTAAGCAGTTTCGTATAAATGAGCTGCAACAATGTTTTGTTGTAAATAATTAGTATTGGTTGTTACAAATGGCACATTGGTGCTATAAAAGTGTGCACATTGGATAGAAGACAAGGATTGTATATGCATGTTATCTGAACACTGTCATGGCCCACTGACTCACACAGTGTTCAGTTTCAACTCCAGAGCTTGCAATCATGCCCCATCGTGAACATTCTTCCACAATAAGAACTCACCTAAACTCACCTAAACTCCAACTAACATGTGCCATACAAGTATTGGAAAACCCAATAGCTCATGAGATTCCTTGGCTTTGTCAATACTTAGTAAAGCCAAATCCAATACAAAATTGTACTAAAGCAAAAAAAGGTTACAAATTGCCAGCCTTAGGATAGTCTTCCCCCAAATGTATTGCCTCCCTTCTCTTATTTTTTGCTGATCTTGTTTTTGCTGGCCTTTTGGACTCTGCCGCTTTACCACTGCAAACCAGTGCTACAGTGCATGTGCTCACTCCTAAAAACATGATAACATTGGCTTACACCCAATTGGCACATTTAATCTAATTATACGCCACAAGTAAAGTGGTACTACATGTACTCGGGGCCTGTAAATTAAATGATTCTAGTGGGCCTGATGAGGGGCGAGACCCCAAAACTAGTCCAAGGATGCTTGTTTTGACAGTTCGGACTGGGCTGTTCCCATGGGGAGCAGGGTCAAGAATGATTTGCATATGGCTGGTTCCAAACTGGAATTGTGTTGTCAGCAAATAAATTATAGATTTAGAGCTAAATCTCTGTACTGGGTGTGAATGTTTGACATTGTTCAGCATTCTGTCAATCAATTGTTCTTTTTGCATTTATCACCACGAGTGGGATGGGTATACCCAGACGTGGGTCCTGTGCTCACGATGCCACTAGAGTCAAGCTAGCCTGGCTGATGAGGGGTGATACCCTGCAACCGGTCCCAGGATGCTTGTTTCTGGTCCAGGGAGGACTTAGCCAGGCAGTTTGAGCTGGACTGTTCCCATGGGTTCAGGGTCAAGACTGATTTACATATGGCTGGGTCCAAACTGGAATGGGGTGATGAGCAGAAAAAACGATAGATTTAGGTTCAGATCTGTGTATTGGGAGTGAATTTTTGCCATTGTTCAGCATGCTGCACATCAATTGTTCTCTTTGCAGTTGTCAACCCGAGTGGGACTGGTATGCCCAGACGTGGGCCCCGTGCTCACCATGCCACTAGAGTCAAGCTAGCCTGGCTGATGAGGGATGATACTTTGAAACCGGTCCCAGAATGCATGCTTCCGGTCCAGGGAGGACCTGGCTTGGCAGTTTGGGCTGAATTGTTCTCATGTGAAGTAGGGTCAAGACTGATTTGCATATGGCTGAGTCCAAACTAGAATGGCGTGGTGAGCAAAAACAACAATGGATTTAGGCCCAGATTTCTGTACTGGGGGTGAATGCTTAACATTGTTCAGCATTCTGTCCTTCAAATGTTGTTTTTGCACTTATAGACCTGCAGCACTGATTGTGCCACCCACTTAAGTAGCTTCTTCAAACATGACTCAGGCCTGCCATGGTAGCCTGTGTGTACAATTTTAAACTGCCATTTCGACCTGGCAAAATAAACATTTTGCCAGGCCCAAATGGGCCTTTTTAATACAAATAAGTCAACCCTTAGGTAGGCCCTGGACAGACCAGAGGGCACAATGCAGTTTTAAAAAAAAAAGTAGGACATATACTTTAAAGTTTTGTATGTCGTGGTTGTGAAAAAACTGCAAGGCCCACCTCTCCCAAAGGATAACAGTGGAGTTACCTTATTACATTTAATAAGCTGTAACTTTCAAATGGGAACAGGTTACCAGTTCATGTTTGGAGTCTTTGGAATTATAATGGAAAATCCTTTCTTATGGTAAAGTAGGTTTTGTAATTACAATTTTGAAAATGCCACTTTTAGAAAGTTGGCATTTCCCTGCCTTAGCCATTAGGTGCCTGCAGCCTGTCTCTAGACCACATGAATGGCTGTAGTTGATAGTTGGGCTTTGTGTATTCCTTCTAGACAGCCACACACAATAGAGAGCTTTGATGTGCCTGGATGGGCCATCACTGGCAGGATGGGAGGGAGGAGCAGGACACAGTCGCACTTACACTTGAATAGGATGTGTCCTGTCTCCACACAATGGGATGCCCCTGTAGCAAGTCTGGAGCCAGAGCCAGGAATGCAGAATACCTATCCACTTCAAAGGAAAGCTTCTATAAGCTTCCCCCACTTCAAAGGTAGACCTGGTTATAAATACTGGGCATCAGACACAGACTCTTCCAGGAAGACGGACTGCTGTGCTGCTGAAAGGACTGTTACTCTGCTGGACTGCTGCTTTGAAGGACTGCTGCCACACTGTGCTGACCTGCTGCCTGCTGCCCTCTTGCCTGGGTAAGAAGGACTGGACCTGCATCTGCTGAACCCAGGATGCCAGAGTGACTCCAAGGCCTAGTTGGCTGGCCTCTTGACTAGAGCCTCAGGGACAACAACCTTGAACTCAGCACCTGGACTTTGTCATTTGTGAGACCTTTCCTGTCAAGTGGTGCCAACCCAGTCCTGGGCCTTTGGAAGTTGCCTGAAGGTGCTCTGCTAACCTATCTGGGGACCCAGCAGAACTGATGCATCGCCTCTGTTCCGTGGCACAATTCAGAGCAGAACCAATGCATCCCCTCTGCTTTGAGGGTTCTCCCATCACTAGGACTCTACATCAACCTTGTACCCACATCGGAACCGCGCTGTGCGAGGTTTCACAAAGCAGGTCCAAGCTTTGCCAATCTTTCATCAACTGTAGCCTTGACGACCACGCAGGTTCTCACATCACAACCTCACCGCAATTTGGAACCAACTCATCACCTCAACTGCTCAGCACATCCTCGACTCCAGACGTCGCATCGCAAGTCCTCATCGATGGGATCCTCGACGATGATGCTCAACCTTCCATAACAGCTCCTCGGAACCGACACAGAGCCTCGACTGCGTGACACATCCTCGGTGTGGGTCCTCACAATGATCCACAAACCAGTATTTAAATGGTTCTGTTGTTCAGTGGGCCTTACCGGGTACCTGTAGTGCATGCCATCGTGGTTGGCCTGAACTTGTTACTTTGTCCTGGGTCGGTGCAGCCAGATATCCGCATTTAGAGTTTTGTCCTTTCTGGCACTAGTTTCACTGAAGTGTTTAAATCTGCATATCTCCGGTTCTACCAATTGGATTTTTGTTGCTTTGGTCTGATTTGATTTATTAACATGTACTCTATTTTTCTAAACTTGGTATGGGATCCTTTTGTGATGTGTTTTCAATGTGTTGCTATTTAAAGTGTTCCACAAATACTTTACACCTTGACTCGGAGTTTAGCCTGACTGCTCTGTGCCAAGTTATCCGAGGGTTGAGCACAGGATAATTTAGGATTTGCTTGTTACTTCACTGTGACAAGGATTGTGGTTCCTGCTTGAGTAGGGTTTCATCCCCCTCAACAAGTAACCCAATTTCATACACAAATACTAAATATTTATTTACAAAAAATATGCAATTTATACATTAACATATTGCTAAAATAATTGGCAAAGGCAATAGGTGCCAACAGCGAGACCTAGGGCTTTGCAAATGCATATTTATCATCGGGTGCCGCGAGAATTCTAGGATTACCTGGTTACCATTTTTATGTTTCGCCTACGCAGCGTGCATGCGCTGCATAGGAAAAAGACCTTTAGCAATTGATTCCCTTTTTCGGCCAAAAACATGCACGCGTTGCATTGCTTTGAATCGCAATGTGTGCACGTTTGACGATTCCCTTGCGGGAGCGAGCTTTCAAACCATGTGTTAATTACAAACATATGCTTCCTGCTCGCTCCCACAAGTGAAACAGGCGCAGGCCCCCTCCTCTCTTCCCTCCCCCTGCTACCTCCTCCTCTCCTCGTCTTTTATTTTCCCCTTCAGGGCAAGGCGCGCGCGCTTGTTTCTTTCTGCAGCCATCTTGTAACAAAATGTTTTTTGGGATTCTTGTGCTAAACATTGCAACGGGCCTTGGGACATATTGAAAAAATTGCCGCATTTTTCCATGGCCGGCAGCCATTTCGGTTAGCTCTGCTTGGCACGAACGTGAACGGTTATGTGGATAACCTATAGATTAGAACACCGACTTTTAACTCCGGCCCTGCAGATTTAACTCTCACCAGCTGGTATGAGCAGGGGGGGCATTACGTCTTATCCCCTCCATTTCTCTGTCTTTGATATCCTTAATCCCAAGCCTTCATCGTAGAGAAGCTTGGACTTGAAGATCAGCTGCGGTATTCATCGCTTTTCTGAAGGGCAGTTCTCTTTTTAGGACTTTTAGACCATTTTCCTGACAGACAGACAAATGTTGGATGAAACGAGCGCCCCCTAGCTGCTGCTTGAGGTTTTACGGATCTCACTCTTGGCGATAATCAGTCCTGGTTCTTGTAAACTAACCACAACACCCAGGTCATACCTTACCATGATATCATATCTAGACGCAAGCTGCAGGTATGAGCTGCCGGGCTGGAGGCCTCTGTTGTGGTCTCACGGTTAACGTTTTAACAGAATACTTCTGCGTCATCGGCGTCCGCAGTTGTGAGCCTGACAGCGCCGACTGGAAGCCCGCCTCTGCGTTTTTACTTATAAGCACGAGGATGTCTTTCTAGTAAATCTATCTTCGTCCGTGCCAGGATACAGAGGGACATTTCTCGTGCTGTGATGAGCCCACTTCAAAGCCCGTGTTTCAAAGGGGAAGCAGAGACAGGATGTAGATGGGAAAATGACAAGCGGGCCTGTCTTCTTAAAGGGGCTGAATTGTTCATTCAGAAAAACTGCTGAGGCCTTCTTTCTAGAATATTGCACATAGCGCTGCACTCTGCCAGTGGCGTAGCAATGGTGCTATGCACCTTAATGCAAGAAAGAAACACGGGCATTTGGACCATGGCGTGGCATGAAAAGATAGACATCATTGGGGTGCAATAAGCGCATCTTTGGACCCTGGTGCCACTGCACCGGCTGCACTAATGTTAGGCTCAAGTCTCCAAGTAATTCTGTTTGTCTTTTCCTCTTTCCTTTCTTCAGTCCTCTCGCATTATCTTTTCACCCTTTCAGCTGCCTATGCATTCCCGTCTGTCTTTTTCTCCTGTTTCTCATTTATCGTTATCGCCTACTCTCACTTTTTCTTTCCTCACTCCCCTTAAATCCATTATTTTCTACTTCCTTTTACTCTCCACCCTAAGCCAGCTCTATTCTCTGTCTTCAACGTGCATCCAACCCTTCTCTGCCCCCAAATTCTCGTAATCTACCTGTTCTCCTTCTCCTTCCTCACTTGTTGTCGTATCTGTACTTGTTTATCTATCTTGTATTTGCTTCACTCTCCATTTGCCATCTCCTTCCTCTTGTTTTCTCTCTGACCTCATTATTTGTGGGCCTATTCTCTTCCTTCTTTTTTCTCACCCTTTTGTCCTCCCTTTCTGTCACTTTTTCCCCGTCTTTCTTTCTTTTACCATTTCCTTTTATTTAATTGTTTTCCTACTCTTTGCTCGGTCTATTTCTTGATTTTCCTCTGTTCTGTCCTTCCTAACCTTTTCACCCCTCTCTCCACGCCCCAAGTCTGAATATAGTGCAGGTTAATGTTTTGTCATTCAGAGCAAGTGACCTGTAGTTTATCTGCAACAAGTACAGGCTAAGCAGCTTCACTCCCCCCGGATTCCCCCACCTCTAGGCCCTGGTGTCACTGCACCACCCGCACCACCGATAGCTACACCCTTGTCCTTTGTGTCAACAGTAGCACCGAGGAAATGTGGCTCTGTAGCAACCAGTGCAGGATAGGCAGCCCTCCACCGCCACCTCTAAGCCCTGGAGCCGCTGCACCAGCTGCACCACCGATACTACACCCTTGTCCTCTGTGTCATCAGTACTACTGGTGAAATTTGGCTCTGTATATTTTGAGCTACAACTAGTTTCAGCTCTTGTGAGGTTTGTAACAGGTGTATCTTCAATGCACTGCGTGGGTTGTACAATCGAGGCCAGGCTTCCTCTGGAGGGGTGTGCTTTGCATCTTCATAGGACATATTCCGAGACCAATGTGCCTAAGAGACCTCTGGGCAGCAGTTTTCCAAAGCGATGGCTATCAAGCCTTGTGTTTTACATGCAGGTCTGTAGGTCTCTTAGTGCATATTCCAATTCGTCATGAGCCATAGAGGATGCCTGGTCGCCTCCTGTAGTGTTAGAGTTGTGTGCATTTAAAAAGTAATCCAGTTCAATACTTTGTATATTTTTAGAACACGCACAACCTTAAATGCAGGGAAGCTTTCAAAGTGTGAGGTGCAAAGGGGGCATCAGAGCAGCTCTTATTGCTACTCCTGCAAGGGCCAGCGAGGGGACACATGGACTGCTGCTATGTGGCAGTGGTTCCTAATGGAACTCACTACCTTTGATGCATCCTTAACCCCTTCCCAGAGGAGAGTCCTGCATCATCCCTGACAACCCACTCTGCACCTCCTTCACAAAGCCCCCCTCCACCCAAACCCGAGCTCGAGGCCCTTGTGTGTGGGACAGATTCTCTCTTGGAGCTGGGGAAGGCAAATGATACCCCCACACACACCCCTAAGTTGCCTCTGCTCCAAAAAGGTCTTAGAAAGGTGATACCAAATAGTGCCTTTTACAGCTGCTTTTGGAAGAAATTGAGCCAGCATCTACGAATGTGATGGAAAGTAAATTGAAAACATGGGCTTCAACCAGAGTTCAAATTGCAGTGTTATAAAACCGTAAAAGCAAGCCCATTCTCAGACCACACTGTTATGGGAAATCGTATCAACACATCATACAGTCCTTCTGCTCTAAATGACACCTGGCTCATTGCCTACAACAAGAAAAATAATGTATTACCAGAACAATTCCGTGCAAGGAGATGAATAAGAATGTAATTGAAACAAGCATTGGCATAGCCAATAGGTCTCGCCTTTGGGACCTTATAAGTGTTGAGCCATGCAACAGTTGATGTTGTTGCACCAAGGATATTGTGCTGGATAACCAAACACTTATAAGGTCCCAAAGGCGAGATCTGTTGGCTATGCCAATGCTTGTTTGGTCTTGCCTACAGACTGCTTAGTCTGTCGATTTTCTAAGACCATTTGTCTAAAATGCAATACATAGAGTTGACTTTGTCGATGTAATTTTCTTTTACTTATGCCATGGTTTTCATCCGTATTCTGTAGTTGTATCCTTCCACTGATGCCTTCAGGACACACTTCAAGGGAATGGAATGGGATGCTCCTGTTAGTGACAGAGTGCATTGACCATCCAGGGGAATGGAATAGGATGCTCCTATCTGTGGCAGAGTGCATGGCCCAGCAAGGGGGGTGGAGTAGGATGCTCCTATTTATGGCAGAGTGCATGGGCCAGCCAGGGGGGTGGAATAGGATGCTCCTATTCATGACAGAGTGCATTGACCATCCAGGGGAGTGAAATAGGACGCTCCTATCTGTGGCAGAGTGCATCGGCCAGCCAGGGGGATGGAATGGGATGATCCTTCTTGTGGCAGAGTGCATTGGCCAGCCAGGGGTATGCAATAGGATGTTCCTTTTTGTTACAGAGTGCAGAGTGCATTGCCTGCCAGGGTTTGGAATATGATGCTCCTATTTGTGGATGAGTACATTGACCAGCCAGGTGAATGGATATGGATGCTCCTATTTGTGTCCAAATGCAGTAGCCAGCCAGGGGAACAGAGTTAGATGCTCCTTTTTGTTACAGAGTGCATTGACCAGCCAGTGTAATGGAATCAATGCTCCGATCTGTGGATTGGCTGGCCAGGGAATGGGATGCTTTTATTTGGGGCAGAGTGCATTACCCAGTCAGGGGAATAGAATAGGCTGATCATATTTGTTGCAGAGTGCATTGCCCAGTGAGGGGGATGGAATAGGATGCTCCTATTTGTGGCAGAGTGCATCGGCCAGCCAGGGTAATGGAATAGAATGCTCTTATTTGTGGCCGAGTGCATGGGCCAGCCAGGGAAATGGCATAGGATGCTCCTATTTGTGGCAGAGTGTATTGGCTGGTCAGGGGGGGTGGAATAGGATGCTCCTGTTTGTTAAGCGTGCATGGGCCAGCCAGGGCAATGGAATAGGATGCTCCTATTTGTGGCAGAGTGCATGGGCCAGCCAGGGGAATGGAATAGGATGCTCCTATTTGTTACAGAGTGCATTGACCAGCCAAGGTTAATGGAATAGGATGCTCCTATTTGTGGCAGAGTGCATGGGCCAGCCAGGGAAATGGCATAGGATGCTCCTATTTGTTACAGAGTGCATTGACCAGCCAAGGTTAATGGAATAGGATGCTCCTATTTGTGGCAGAGTGCATACGCCAGCCATGGGAATGGAATAGGATGCTCCTGTTTGTTGCAGAGTGCATTGCCCACTGAGGGGGATGGAATAGGATGCTCCTATTTGTGGCAGAGTGCATGGGCCAGCCAGGGGAATGGAATAGGATGCTCCTGTTTGTTGCAGAGTGCATTGCCCACTGAGGGCAATGGAATAGGATGCTCCTATTTGTGGCAGAGTGTATTGGCTGGTCAGGGGGGTGGAATAGGATGCTCCTGTTTGTTAAGAGTGCATGGGCCAGCCAGGGCAATGGAATAGGATGCTCCTGTTTGTTGCAGAGTGCATTGCCCACTGAGTGCAATGGAATAGGATGCTCCTATTTGTGGAAGAGTGCATGGGCCAGCCAGGGGAATGGAATAGGATGCTCCTATTTGTGGCAGAGTGCATGGGCCAGCAAGGGGAATGGAATAAGATGCTCCTATTTGTGGCAGAATGCATGGGTCAGCCAGGGGAATGGAATAGGATGCTCCTATTTGTGGCAGAGTGCATTGCCCAGTGAGGGGGATGGAATAGGATGCTCCTGTTTGTAGCAGAGTGCATTTCCCAGTGAGGGGTGTGGAATAGGATGCTCCTATTTGTGGCAGAATGCATGGGCCAGCCAGGGGAATGGAATAGGATGCTCCTATTTGTGGCAGAGTGCATGGGCCAGCCAAAGGGATGGCATAGGATGCTCCTGATTGTTATAGAGTGCATGGGCCAGCCAGGGGCATGGAATAGGAGTCCCCCTCGTGGCACATGATCTCGGCCTGCCAGAGAAATGGAATGGAAAGACCAGACTGAAATTGGATGAAACCAAAATTAAATATTAGCTCCTGCTCTCTGCCACATTCTAAGATTTCCATTGCCCCTCCCACTACTTTACCTTATTCAAACACCAGCTGTCTTTTGCTGACACCACCAAAGAGGGTTTTATTAGAACAGTGAACAGTGGTCATGACCTGCAACACACGTTCTATATTTGAAGATTACACATGCATTATGCATGGGTGCAGGACCATCAATTGCAGACACCTGTTTTGTTATAAAAAGCAATATTATCACGAATATATGTCGTTACTACGCATTCCGTTGCAACGCATGCCTTTACCACGCATGCGTTACAACGGAATGATTTTTCTACGCATATCCTTCACCTCGATTATTCCTTTACCACGCATTTTTTTTTTTTGGGGGGGGGGGAGACCCCCCCCCCGAGCCCCCTTTTTTCTTTTTTTTGCCCTTTTCTCACGTCTTTGCCGACACTAAAAAATGACTAAATCGGATGAGGAAGAAGACGTTCCGTGAAGACGTTGATTGCGGTCGTGGAAGCAATACGCGTTGTAAAGACGTTTACGAGGTGAGTATACCGTTGTAAACGTAACGCGTAGAAAAGCCTTCGTGGTAAAGGCTGTTTCCCTATTATCACTAGAGGGATCTGCTGTCTGGCAGCTGAAGGGACACACACTCAATGTCATTTCTTTTGTGGGTGCATTGCATGGCCAGCTGGTTCACTCCTGGTTTTCTTGTCAGCATATGAATGAGGGCAGTTTCTCCTTATTTCATCCTGGCTTTCAGACCTGCAAAGACTGCTGTAGTTCTCAGAGTAATCTCTGTGTAATTGTCTGCAGGCTTTGATTTCAGGGGTTTTCACTGCTAATTGAAAGCATACAGCGCTTCGCCAGATTCCTGGCATGGAAGCGCCTTCTCTTCCTTGAGGCAGCGCCTACTTTGTAAATGAGCCACGGGAGCAGCACAGCCTTAGCAATGCCTGGCGTGGACCAAAAGAAGTCGAAGTGAAAAATATAAGTGTTCTGAGTACAAAGTAAACTGTGTAAATCCTCCTTTCAGCCATACAACCCTCCTTTTATAGTAATCAAAAGATTCCCTTGACAGGAGACATTGTTGTACTTTATTCGAGTATTCTCAGGAGCCCCACTGACGTCATCAAGGAAAGTCCAGCTGCCCATGGTATCAAACTCTGTGGACTAGACATGTGCTATATGAATGAATGAATGAATGCATGTGTCACTTATGGTGCACACACATACTCAGGGCCGTAATGCATCGAAAAGCACCCCATCCAATGGTGATCACCTCCCTCCAGGTATTTATGGACACCCTTTCCAGTCATGTGCTTTTTCTGATAGCCTAGTGCATTCTGGGTGTTATAGTCTTGTTTTACTTCAATTGAAACAATTAGAGTAACACACCTGAAATCGAAGATTTGTAGGTGTGCGGTTCAGGACTGGGTTGTGAGTAGGGAAAAGCGAGGAGGAGTGTAGCATCCAGGAAGGATGTTAGTGACACAAATGTCTATGAAGCAAGAAGGTGTGGGCTCCTGAGAGGGCGTGGTGGCATGTGTACCCTCCCCGAGAGCAGCGCGTTTGGCTACTCGTAGCCAGTGAAGTTTTGCAAGATGAGAAAAAATGGAGCCTCGCGAGGTGGGCATAAGAAAAGTGTGGCTGTATATTTCTAATTAATTTGAAGCTTCTGCAAAGGGAATTTGTAAAGGTATAAATAAAAGCCATATAAAGTTATAGTAAATTCCTAGGACTGATATTTCCTATTTAGCACTATTTACAGTGTGATATTCTACATCAGAAAATAGATGCACCATTCGTTTTTGATGTGGTGTACTTGAACCTTAGAGTCGTTTGTGCTGCCATCTCGTCCTATTTCCACATTTCTTTCTCATAGTTTTTCTTCGGGGGATCTTTGTTATTAGAAAAGAACAGCTATGGTCCTGATGACTAATTTGAGAGACCTCGACAGTGGAGTGAATAGTTAAAGGTGAGAAGAGGGAATGCTAAAGTCATTCCTAAAGAGAAGCAGATGCACAGGTACAAAACCACCAATGAAAATACTGCTTTGACAAACCCACTGTATGTTCACCATTGCCAAGCAACGCTGTTTAAAACCCCCTTTGTCAGACCCAGTACTGGAGATGTGGGTTATGTCACAGAGCAGACAGGGGGCCTGGGCCCCAGCTGAGGTGGTTGAGTCGTTTGCACCGTTTTATGGTGTCTCTGCAAACTGGGCCAAGTACACCCTTTGCACACTTGACTCTCAGGGCAGCAAAGGTGAGCAGTCAAAGACCTCTCATGGAGGTAGCGTGGGTGGGCTAGAGCTCACAACCTCACAGTGAAACCACAGACACAATAATGTATGGTCCAGCATTAAAAAACCTATTCTAATAACACAGGAGAGGAGTTAGGGCGGTCGACCTCGAATCTGGGGAGCTGGGTTTGAGTCTCGTGATTCTGGGCAAATCACTTAATCTCCCCGTGCCTAGCAAAAATGAATGGGTCCTCATGTAATGCAACTGGTGCTATGTAAAGCGTTCTCATACCCGATTCGGGTCAAGTTTGCTCTATATAAAACTCTGTAAAATAAAAAATAAAGACATCAAAATGCTCACATCAATGGTGCCCTGTTGGGTGAGAGCTGTGTGATGTGTATTGTGTGGTGATAGCTGGGTGCATGGCGACATAGGTTAGGAGAACGTGTAGTGTGGGGGGTGAGGGTGGTTCTGCTTCCACAGCATTCCTTGTGGCCCACATTGCATGTTGGTAAAAGTCTCCTGGTTGGTGAATCCTTGCCTCCCTCCATGCTTCCATGTCATATCTCCGCATCTCTTTGTGAAGTACCGGCAAGTGCCTTAATACTATTGAAGGGGAGTATGGAATATGGGGGCCCCTGCCATGCACAAACTTGCGCCAGCACATTCGGGCCACCGTCTTCTGGCGTGTTTCCCATTGTGGGTGATCTTTGGAGTCTGTCTGTCATGTGTAGATACTCGTCTCTCCTAATATCCTGCTAATGGCTGCCCATTCTGGGCTTACATTCGTCTGCAGCCAGTACATTGGCCATTGCAGTTGAGCAGCTGCATAATATAATTCATAGTTGGGCTCAACAAGTCCGCCTTCGAGTAGGGATCGTTGAAGTGTGGCGAAGGCCACCTGCCTGCAGCCTGTGCCGCATATTAGTTCCAGCAGGAGACCATGCAGTTCACAAAAGAAGCATCTGGGGAGTATGATGGGAGTGCTGCAAAGAGGTAAAGTAGCCTGGGCAGCACCAACGTTTTGAAGATCCCCACTCAGCACAGTGGGAAGAGGGGCAGTGATCACCGGAAGGGTAATGACCTGCAGATGTATGGCATTGTTCTGACAACGTTGCCTTCTTTGATCACCCTATCCTTGTGGTTACCTGGTATCGTAGCACATTCAAGTCGGTGTTACATTGGGGAAATCCTGTTCGGTTCTGGTACTGGTGCTAGGGGATGCAGGAAAGATGTGGGACAGTTTACCTTAAGTCCTGAGATTTCTCCAAATTCATCCAATAAGTCTGGCAGAGAGGCCCCCACCTCCCATAAGAAAACCAGGGCATCATCTACATATAGTGAGATGATGTGGTGCGTGCCCAGTTCTGGGAGCTCCCAATGATGTGCCCGTTGGCGCAGCTGCCAGGCTAGTGGCTCCAGTGAAGATAGGGGGCACCTCTGCCTGGTGCCCCTCTGGATTGTGAAAGTGTTTGAGATCAACTGACTTGAACAAACTCTTGCTGTTGGGCTCTTGTACAGTGTGCAGATCCACTAAAGGTACCCTCGTCCAAACCCCATGAATTCAAGGGTCAGTAGTAAAAAGTCCCAACTCAGGGTATCGAACGCCTTTTCAATGTCCAGTGACATGGGATGGGTCCAGCCTACCTGATGAAGAAGCTCGAACGGTATCAACCCACACGATTGCTGAGATCCAGCAGCCGTAATCTGCTCTGTGTACGGAGAATCAGGAAGGCCAGGGTGGGTGGACGGGCATTTTCGTATTTAGCCCCCACTCAGTGGAATACCATGCCGGATGAGATTTGTGCCTGTACCAATTTCTGCCATTTTAAAAAGCTGCTTAAGATCTGGCTATTCTAATGTTTCCTCCGCAATAGTGTGCTCCTCTTTCATGAGCCGAGAGATCCCCCTGGGGATGATTCGTTGCGCAATACAAATGAGCAAATAAATAAATAAATAAATCATGATTGTAACTTGAACTTCTATTTTGGCCTTGAGGGCAACACACAGTGATGGCAATGAGATCTGTTTTTTGGAGGGTGTCTCAATAGTAATACTTCTTCTGCGCCTCCTCACCCAGATACACACTGAAGGCCTATTCTCCCATTTCCCATCAATTTGATTTTATCATGATTATAGGACGTGAAAAAGCACTCCTGGAAATGTTATAATTTTCCCTCTTCTTGCTCCTTTCCCACTTTAGAATCTTTCATGAAAGCCGGGAAGTGATTGGCTCATGTACTCTAGTCTAGCTTTTCCTTCGCTAAAATAGTACTTCTCTGGCATTCACATGCCACCGCGTGGGAGACAGGTGTCCAGCTGAAGAAGCCACTTTTTCAATTTTCTTTTTTTGGTGCTGGTATGCAGGGTTCCTCTCTTTTCCTTTCAGAGCCAGCATTACAGATAATGTGCCCCACTCACCCCAGGTTGAGGATGGGCTCTCTGGGTAGAGTGCATAAAGCTTCCCTACACCACCCCTCCAGCTCCCACTGGAGCACTCAGCTTTTGTAACTGCTGATCCAGAACCTCTGTGGGCCTGTTCGTTCAGTAGCATGCTTAGTTTCAGTTGTTCAAATCACTGGCCTGCATAAATATGTTCTGTATGGCATCTTCTTCCCACACCATCCTGCATGGTCAACCAGTACCTCATTTGTGAAGATCTGTCAGCTGCACGTGCAAACTGCTCACTGTAACTAGCATCTGCCTGAAGCTAAGGATCCTTGGGCAGTCTGGGGCCAACCCCCTCCATCCATCTGGCCACTCAGCAGCACCCTCACAGCACAAGGGATGTACAGCATCAGCGAACCCGGTGAACCCATTGAGCCACGTCAATGACTATCCAGCACTGTTCTTTGGTGATCTCACTCAGTCCTGAACTTTCTTGGCGCAGGACACCTGCGGTCAGGCTCACGTTGCATTTTTTATCACGATCGTCTTGCTGAGTGTATTGTGGACATGAAAAGACAGACCTCTCTAGGGTCTACCTTTTTTGTTGTTGCTGCAATTGGCAGCTGCATCGCATCACTGTTTCTACTTACAGAATCTGCTGTCTTAGAGGTTGGAATCTGGCCTTTTCTGCTAAGAGCAAGGCAGAAAGGGGATTAGTGTGCATAGTTTCCAATGAAGCACAGCGTTCCAGGCTACCTGGCCACTTTCCCATACAGATTCTTTGTATAACTGCCATTCAGTTTACACGAAGAACTCCTTGTGTCTAAGTAAGGTAGATATTTCCAGTAGATCGTTGTGGAGCAGAAATTGATTTTCAGGATACTAAATTTGATCTTCAAGTAGAGCAATGAAAGAAGCCCTTGCTACATCACCCTACATCACTATCCAGGTCAGCCTTCTGCCTTTTTTCAATCCTTGCACTTAAATTAGCACAGCAGACTAGTGCTCCCAGTCAGATGTAAATACAATAGGGATTGGAGGCCCACCAACCATGAACCTAGAATGTGGAACGTCCTTCCACAGGAGATCCACCAGTGACATGTTTGTGGCCTTTCGCAAGCCCATGAAGTCGAATATGTTTATTTCACTTCTAATTCATGTGCTCCTAGTACGCTTATCATAGACATTTCAAGCGATTTATATCAAGATTGAATTTAATTGAACATTGGCATGAGTAACGTTTGTAATAAATGGATAACCTGTAAAACAAAGTGTTGGGTGTAAATGTGAAACCACCACTTGTCTGTGAGATTTAGTACTGTGTGTCCATTGCTTGACTACAAAGAATGGTACAACTGGTGTGACATGGGAACATCTACAACAAAGTGGAAGAGGCACATCAAGCAGCCACCAAGAGTTTGGAAAACTAAACAACTATTTGGGACAGTAGGCAGAGCTGAAACCTTATACTGCTTTATGTTGTCCTGTGAATTAGCAGAAATAACGTCTAAAATACAGCAAATGTAAAAATGTTTTGAAAGCCAAGCTGAAATATCTCTTCTTGAATCAATTGTACTAAACATTGTGGGAAGATTAGCCATTAACAACTAAAGGTCATCTTCAGAAGTTCAAGCAGATCATGGTATATTTCTTTAACACAGTGATTATCACAAGTTCTATTTACGCTCTCAATTCCCCACCAAAGATCGCTAACGGAGAATATAGATGCAAAGAACGAATGTAACAAACTATCCCCTACGTCCACCTGTCTCTTCATTTCTACAGAGTTGTGCCCCACACTCAGTTGCATTCTACAGCCATATTTTAGATGGCTCAATTAGAGAAGAACCGATTACTAACATTTGTGTCTTACCTACGTTAATAGGTACTTGCAAGCATAACTCTTTATTTCACCGTTTACAAATTGATAACTAATTTCAGTCTCTGTGTTATACCTGGATTTTTGCGTATACCACCTGTTGGTCGCCTTGGACCACTGCACAGTTCCACACTGACCAAGGGTCATAGTCTTCGGAAATAGTCAGAGCTCTTTCGATTAGGAGAGGGATAAGACTTCATGGACAGATGAAGGTTGGGCTTTGATCCCTTATGTTGTTGGGCGTTAAAGGTGGATCCCAGTTTGGTAGATTCAGTTAAAAATAGACATCTCTTTGTGTACTACTGAGTTGACTATTAGTCTCATCTGTTATTTACAAATCAACAAAATGGCAAGATTGAAGTAGCAAATGCAATAAACACAAGTTGTTGTAGTGTTGTGGCACATCCCCACCAGTAGTATCTCCTCATCAGTTCTCAAGGACACATCAATTCTCAAGGCCTTTGAACCCCCATTTCCACACCCCTCCCCCTTGGTGACACCATTTCTGTTCTTAAGATTTAGACCGTATTTTGCTAAACATTTTCTATATACTGGTAGTGCCGTTCCACTGCAGCAGTTAGTCTGCCGATAAACCAATACATTTGCTACAGGTTTGTGAACTTTATAAGGCTGATTCACAAAAACATATATGAGTAGAGTAAGTCGCCCTTCAGGAGGGAATCTTATTTTAGGCATTCCCACATTCCTCTGTGCATCGTCCCGATAAGTTTAACTTCCTAGAAGTAAAAGTGCAAAGAAGGCAAATTCTTTTCTTTTCAATAATTGTATATTAATATTCCCATTGTATTTCCCATTTCGGATGTTTCACCAAGGCATGTATGAGTGCGTAAAAGGGTACTATAAGAGTCCTACTTTACGTATCCTCAAATGCTTTTCTCAATAGGCACCTCAACAATGTTCTAAACACAAAAGCAAAAAATTGAAACTAGCTCAAATGTAAACAGATTCTTAGGGGCGTAGCTGCCATTGGTGTAGCAGGTGCAGTGCACAGGGACCCAGAGGCCTGAGGGACCCAATCAACCCTGATTACTGCTGTGTTTTACAATTCAAACACCAGGAGGGGCGCCCATTTCCTTCCTTGCACAAGGGCCCATGCCATACTGAGTACCTACTGCAAGGTCTGCAAATGATTTTCTACACTACAACAATAAAGATCTGTTATTTAGATCCAAGAGGCACTTGGGCGAATGTGCTCTTTACAAATACACATATTATGTTATTTTCCATAGGTTGCACATATACAAATGAAGATAGATCAGTGGTGTAAGGTGGTTTCGCACAGACTTTCTTTGTTGAAATGAAGTTATAACTGTCTTTTAGGTGTTACGTGATTTAGTCTACTTCCGAGCTACAACAATATACTGTGTTTGTTTTCCCTTGGGGTTTGCTTTCAAGATAACAGTGCCCAGATCCAAATCCTTTTCAGCTGGCCTTTAAAGTTAGTGGTGCACAGTGGGATCCCTTTAATCCACTTAGAAAGGTATACTGTATTTATTTAATCATTTGGAGTGTTGGATATGGTGTGAAGAATCAGTAAGGTATCTGGAGCTGAAGGATGACTATGAGAGAACCTCTAGAAGAAGTTCTAAAATGCTGCATGTGCTTTCTTTTCACAATGAGTCTTTCTTTACCCAGAGAGCCTCAAGGCATACCTGTGCTGGAACTAGAGAAGGAACATGTGGGAGAGTTGTGCTAAAGAAGACCTGGGTGTGCTCTGCATGTGTCTCTCTGTCCCATTCCCCTTCCTCCAGTGGTTGTCTGTGTCTGGTATGTGTTCTTTGGTACAGACAGAGCCACATTCTGGGGACTGAGGCGGATTGCCATCAGAACTCATCAGATAACATCTGCAAAACCTGACACACGGCCCTTGCAGTAGGGTAAGGAAGCAATGTACAAAATATGTGTGAGTACTAAAAGGCACACACACATTAGGCGGTGTGTGCGTAGTACAGTGTGTAGGCAGCTGGATGTATGCCCATACTTTGCAATTTCCATTATGTTATATTATTTGCAAAATGTATTAATATGGCACAGACATAGCCACTTGGGTGTGGAGCCCTTCACATCAAAAGAGATACATGGAAAGATATGCAGACCAAAGAAAACAGTAACAATGATAAGATTAGTAGAATTTACTCAGGCAGTTGCAGGAATGTGGTCAAAAAAAGATACTCAGCCAAATAGAATCACAACGGGTGGATCTTTAGGTGTCTCCTGAATGACAGCAGCCTGAAATTAAGTCAAGATCCTCACACAGACAGTTATTTTAGAGTAGTGATATTGTATGGTTTTAATTTTAGAGCCAGACATTCCGTTCTCATTCTTGAGGATACATTGTTAGGTGGTGTCTCATACTTTAGAGTGAAGAAAACTGGTCATACATCTAATAGCACAGAAAGGCAGAACAAAATCCAGAGAGTAATACTAGGAATTTGTAGGGAGGCTGTTTCCATGCTGCGTTTAGGACAAAAACACAGACCAGAAGGTTTTCAAAGGCTCGTATACAAAACATTGGAGTGTCACTTAAAGAAAAAGCTTGTCCAGAAACATTTGAAGGGAACAATATTTTAGAGACTGGTTTCAGGTTTTTAACGTCATTAGGGTCCATGTTTGTTTTTTCCCCAGCAGAGTTGTAGTCTGTCTGGACTTGAAAGATGAGGGAAATATGCCTTCGTCGATCAAAATATTGATGATACTAAGTGTTAGAGATAGGGTTTGTGGTTGGCAGAGGTATGTACCCTGTCCAAGCGGGAACCACCACTCTAGACAGGGTAAGCTATATGCACACTAAAGGATAACCTGGGACCGCCTTCTGGTAGCTTCGCACAGAGCAGTCAGGCTTATTTAAGGAGGCAATGTGTCAAGTATTTGTGCAGCTCACACACACACAGTAACACAATGAAAAAACCCACAAAAATGCTCCACAAAATTTTAGTAAAATAGGGAATATATATCAGAGTAAACCAAGAACAAAACAACAAAACTCCAATAAGTAGAACTGGAGTTATGAATTTTTAAAGACTAAACCAAAAATAGTGCTTAGAAGTCAATAGCGCTAAGAAGTTATTTGAGGTCGCGCTAGACTGGGGTAAATCCAAATTTCAGGCCAACCGCGATGAAAGGTGGTACAGCTACAAGACCCAGACAGGTGACGCTGATAAACTACCTCGGATGGAGCAAACGTAGACACCGAAGACTCGATGCGAGGAGGCATTGCGTTGTTCATACTGTGGATTGAGGCAAAGCATCAGTGTTGATCCGCGCAGTCGAGGAAAGCTTCGGCATCGAACCCCTTTACGATGCAGTTGCTGCATCGATGTGGAGCTGCTCTGTCCATCGAGGCGATGTCGTCAATCGACTCGTGCGTAGGCGTTGAAGGGCAATGCGTCTGTCCCGATCAGTGCAAAGTCATCATCGTGTAGATCTTAGTACTGTAACAGCTGCAGAACCCACCTCTGAGGCCCAGGACTGGAGGGGGCACCTCAGGCAAGGGTAGGACTCACAGGTGGTCGAGTCCAGCAGTACCAGCAGAATTGCAGGATGTCTTTTATAACCCTGAGACTTAAAAAAACAGGAGGCAAGCCAGCAAGCCCTTGGAGTCACTCTGGGTTCAAGTAAGATAGGTCCAGTCCTTGTCCTCAGCAGGGCAGAGATCAGCAGGCAACAGGGGCAGCTCAGCACAGCAGTGAAGCAGCTCCCTAGAACAGTCAGTGAAGCAGGGTGTCAATCCTTGTAGCACAGCAGTCCTTACTCCTGGAAGAGTTCTTTACAGGTCCAGTATTGTACTGATGTGGTAGAGTCAAAGCCTCAGTACCTATACCCAAAAGTGCCTTTGAAGTGGGGGTGACTTCAAAGCAGCTCCTTGAAGTGCACAGGTTCCCCTTTCATCCCATTCCTTTCTGCCAGGCTATCTGTGGGGGGTAGTCAGCCCTCTGTGAGGGGATAGGCCCCAGCCTATTCAGATGTAAGTGTCAGCGACGGTGCCACGCTACAAGAAGACCAGAACAGGAGGTCGCTCCTTCTCCTTCCTCGCGGTCAAGGCGTGGAACACCCTCCCTCTCCAGCTCCGGCAGACGCCAACACTCTCCAAGCTCATGAAGGACCTCAAGACATGGCTCTTCGATTAATCACTGTGAAAATGTTCGGGAACTTCCCCCCTCCCCAGGGCCTTGGGACCCTTTCGGGTGAGTAGTTGCAATATACAACCCGATGATTGATTGATGATTGATCAGCACCCTCTCGCCTTTCCAGCCCAGGAACGCGGACAGAATGCAGATGAGTACTCTGTCACACCCACCTTTCCTATTTTTGTGGCTCTCTTGAGGGAATGCACAACGTGCAGCTGTCACCCAGCCAATAACTGAATTGGAGACAAGCTGCAGGCAAACAGAGCTAAGGTGAGAACAGAGAAATGTCCACTTACTAAAAGTGGCATTTCTAAAATAGTAATATTAAACCCAAATTTACCATTAACACAAATTTAACATTACCATTCCAAAGATATGAAACATGATTTAGCTACTCCTTTCTAATAAACTGGAATTACAGCTTTAAAATGTTTTGAGGAATTCCCCATACTAGCCTATGAGAGGAGTAGGCCTCACAGTAGTTAAAAACGAATTTAGCTTTTGTCACTACCAGGACATGTAAAACTTAAAAGCACCTTCCTTTTACATACACAGCACCCTGCCCTTGGGGCTACCTACGGCCTACCTTAGGGGAGACTTATGTCTAATAAAAAGGAGTTTAAGGCTTGGCAAGTAGTTTTAAATGCCAAGTCTAAGTGGTGTAAACTGCAAACACAGGCCCGGCAGGGGCAGGCCTGAGACAGGTTTGAAATGCTACTTGTGTGAGTGGCACAATCAGTACTGCAGGTCCACTAGCAGCATTTAGATTACAGAGCCTGATTAAATGGTATTCCACTTTACAAGGGTCTTACAAATAAACTAAATATGCCAATCAGGTATATACCAATATCACCATGTTTAGGGGAGAAGCACATGCACTTTAGCACTAGTTAGCAGCCTATTAAGTAATAATACAACAAGTGTCAATGTGACACAGACTGCAGTAGGACGCTCGTGGGCAGACTAGAATTGAGAACCTTGGCCTATTATTCCTTGGCCTATTACAATTGAAGCAGAAAAATGTCACAGAAAGGTTTGTGATCCATCCAGGTTTAATAAAAATATATATATATTTATTGAAAATGTTACAGTCATACAGGACATTTTAATCTGTGAAGCAGTTTGGTAGCATATAATTGTCATGATTTAGAGTGTTTATGCATTCTACATTACTTCACCTAATAAATGTCAACTCAAACATATGAAAACCAAAATTGCACTCATTTGAGTCTTCTTTAACCATTAGGCTGTTAAGGCCTCAGAAAAGGGGTCTTTGTGAAGAGGCAGCCATAATGGTCTGCTTATGGTTGATCATCCCAGGGACTTCATTTCTTATTTTGGGAAATGCACACTTCCTCTATATAGAATTACTGATAGAGGGTCATTGCTAAGTGCATTGTAGCACATCACTACGGTTCCACAGTTCAGTTTCTCTATTATTAAATGTACTATTAAATGTACACACTTGACAGGGACCAAAGAAGGTTTGTAGAGGATTTGCAGCCAGCACACCTTGTTTAGGTTCATGAGACCGGAAGTGATTGAGTGACTTCCTGCACATGACTTGGCTTGTAGTACTTCAGTAACGAGCTCCTACTCCTTTGTCCCCACACTTTAAGGGAGTGGAGGTGGAATTCTTGCAATCAGACATGGAAATAAAGGAAGGGCGCATCAGATAGCACTTGTCTTCACTAGAAACTTTACCAGAAGCTATAACATCTTTGAAGAACATAAAAATAAACAAATGGTCACAGAGTGGTCAGGTGAAATTGGCCAACAAACTGATTTTAACATGTAACGGCAAAGTCAATCGATCTTGATTTACCAATGTTTATTCCGGTCCTAAGGTGCCATACATTTCCAGCTTTCATCCGCCTCTACCCTGCCACTTATAATGGTACAACAAATAAAACTTATACAAACAATTGATTACCAAAATGGCCACCAACACTATTGGCGTCGGAATTGCACTGAAAAAGCCACTACTAGCAGCAGAGTGGCACTGTGCGGCCATCTCTGATAGGAGCAGGCTCCAGTGAGGAGCCTGGACTGAAAGGTAAGAGAGAGTGGGGCAGAGAAATAGATGGGGTAGAAAAGAAACGGCAAGGTAGCAAGGCACAAAAAAGTGAGTGAAAAGGGTGGGAAGCAAGCCATAGGGACAGCAAAAGGGGGGCAAAAGGACACAACAGGGGAAGACAAGAAAGACTCCACTCAGTGTGTAAAGTTAATTTCCATAAAAACATTCTAGTGGAAACATAGATCCCTAACATCAGCAGTGGAAGAATACATGTATCCAGCAAGAAACATGGTGAAAGCAGGATGCTCCAGGGAAAAGGCAAAACAAGAATAGGGAAAAAAGCCATTGATTCAGGAGCAAGGATCTGGAATGGATATTAAAGCCATCAAAAACAAGCAAGGGGCAGATTCAAAGCCCCACTGTACAAATATGTCAAATTATTGATTTATAAGTAAAAACTATCTGCAACAGACTGCTAATTCAGCCTGTAGAGAGAGAATTCAAAATGTGGGAGAGCTCTACTCTGTCACCTGGTAGGGGTGGAAATGGCAACATTGTGGCCAGCTGCAACATGCACTGCGCAGAAGCACCCCGTCCTGGGCTGTGTCACCTTATAAAAGATTTGGAAGAAATCAAAAAAACTACGCTCAGATCAGAAGTATGCTTCACTGCAAGATCACCCTCTTTGGTCTCACAGACGTCTTTTCTGGCATCAATTGTTCTTGGTCAGCTCTCCAGAAATGCACATGTACATTTTTGGCACCTTAAATCAGTTGCAAATGTGTGAAAATAACATGTACGTACAGTTTTCCATGTCTGTTTATTGTTCTTGTCCTATTTACTGTCAGGGGCATTTTTGTAATAATAATACTAGGATGGTTTGGCTTTTTTGTTCTTTTTTCGATTTATGTCTAGGTTCTGGTTTTCCTCATCTACTCCCCAAGCCTGGCCAATGGACACTCCACAGCCTGCGTGCATTGCGTAAAGTCCACTGACAGATGCTACTTCTGAGAAACTGGAAATATAGGGATTTGATGTCACTGGCACACACTTCAGTCATTTTCTGTGATGACATTTTGCTTCACTGAGCTAAATGCCTCAATTGCTCAAGCTTGCAAGTTGCCCAATGTAGTTTATCAGTTCAGTCTTTAGGTCTCGCCTGGCGATAGCAGCGCATGCGCTACACTCTCCATGCGAGTGCCTTTCGCGATCGATTCTCTGAAAGCTTTACATGCACACGAAGTGATGGACAAAGATGGCTGCTCTCGCCATTCATCCAAACCTAACAACATGCGCGCGTACGTACGGACAGTGGACAGTCCGATGCAATCTTGTGCCAAGCTATCCATTGTCATGGCAACTAAGCTGCCGCTTTGCGTATGGAGTTCGATGTGCTATGCTGTATTGATACACCTTTAACGCGCGGCGTGGAACTTAGGGCGCATTCTCGGTGTGTTTTTTAATTTGTTTGTTTTTGTGCATATACTGCTTCATGTCATCGAAAGGTAGGCGTTTAAAACCAAGCTGTGCAATTATTTGTTCACACGCGGTATGCAGCTTGCCCAGAGGTACGCTATTTTTGTGCAGCTTTGTGAAAATTACAGTTATAGCGGATCGTTTTGTTTTGTTTTTGGGCATATACTGCTTCACCTCATGTAAAGGTAGGCGTTTAAAACCAAGCTGTGCAATTATTTGTTCACACGCGGTATGCAGCTTGCCCAGAGGTATGCTTACGGTTATAGCGGATCGTTTTAGTGTTACCATTTTTTTTATCCGTTTTGTGGTACCTCTTTCATGTTAATATTGATTTATTTGTTACAGTTACGTACACACGGCATTGAGTTTGTGACCATATTAAGGTAGCTGTGACTTTTTTTTGAGGGGGGGGTTAATTATTGTACACGCAGCATAGCACTTGTGCCTAAAGTTACATGCTTTTGTGTCCGTGCTATGCTGTATTGATTCACCTTTAACGCGCGTCATGGAACTTAGGGCGCATTCTCGGTGTGTTTTTTTATTTTTTTGTTTTTGTGCATATACTGCTTCACCTCATGTAAAGGTATACGTTTAAAACCAAGCTGTGCAATTATTTGTTCACACGCGGTAACCAGCTTGCCCAGAACTACGCTATTTTTTGCAGCTTTGTGAAACTTACGGTTATAACGGATCGTTTTTTTTTGCTTTTGTGCATATACTGCTTTACCTCATGTAAAGGTAGGCATTTAAAACCGAGCTGTGCAATTATTTGTTCACACGCGGTATGCAGCTTGCCCAGAGGTACGCTATTTCTGAGCAACTTTGGGAAACTTACGGTTATAGCGGATCGTTTTTTTATTTCTTTTTGGGCATATACTGCTTCACCTCATGTAATGGTAGGCGTTTAAAACCAAGCCTCATTCATATATATATATATATATATATATGCATACATATTATATTTGTATATAAATATGTATAAATATATATATACATATATCCGTCCTCATATCAATATATATATATATATATATATGCATTTATATATGTATATATCTATATATACATATATAAACATATATATAAATCTGCATATCTATATAAATGCAGAAATAAATGCATTCATACATATGCATATAAATGCTTACATATGCATATTTGCACATATGTTATTGCACATATATACATGCATACATTTATATGCATATATATGATAGATATATGTATAAACCATGTCGCTAGATATATCTATGCATATATCTTTGCACATATATATATGCACATATATACATATATATATATATGTATATGTAAGCACATATATAAAAACGCATATATATTCATATAAATATGCATACATATATTTGTATATAAATATGTATATATATATGCATATATCCATCCACATATCAATATATATGTATATATTCATATATATCCATATATATATATATATATACACATCTGCATATCACTATGAATGCAGAAATAAATGCATGCATACATATACATATAAATGCATACATATGCATGTGTGCACATATGTTTACACATATATACATGCATACATATATATGCATTCATATATATGCATATATATATATATCTCGATATATATTTGTATAAAACATGTTGCTATATATATGCATATATCTTTACACAGAAATAAATGCATGCATACATATGCATATAAATGCATACATATGCATGTATGCACATATGTTTACACATATATATGCACATATATACATGCATACATATAACAACATATATACATCTGCATACCTGTATAAATGCACAAATCTATACACATATATATGCATATACATTCAAATATGCATAAATACAAATATATATACAAATTAATATATATCTATAAAAATTTACATATATATATGCATATGTACCTTCATATATACATATATTACTATTCACTTAAAAAACCATAGTTAGGTGGACATTTCACTCGTAAAAAACCAATGAAATTCCCCCGTTATAGTTAGTTCAGATAACTATAACTCGCGCACCCGCAATCCACTGCTCATGACGTCACATATTACATCACTCATGACATGGTCAGTGGCATCACTCATGACATCACTGATGACATCATCCTTTTGGATATAGTTATCTGAACTAACTTGGTTTTTTTTTGCATTCTGGTTTTTGTAGTCCTGCAATTCCAATGTGGAAAACGAACCCCAGCCACCAAAAGCAAATTAGAAACAAGAATGGATGAACCACGCACAATTATTTTCTAAAACCGATTCTGTGTGAAGGATTTGATGAACAGAGGGTGTGCCCTTAGTACTTTTACCAGATAACTCAATGCCACCAAGCATGGATTGCCTCAGTCACAGGTTTCCGTTTAAGGGCAATGTGCATTCTGGGAGTTGAAGTCATGCTTTAGTTCAGCTGCTTCTATTGAACCAGCAAACCTGGAAACAAGGTTTTGTAAAACAAAAGCTCAGGACAGGACATTGTGTCTTTTATTGACCTGGAGTTATTTGATAACCTTAGCCATAAATAAAATCTGCACTCGTATTACTCCCAATATGCCCGGTAATTACACAAAGTGAAAAGGATTTGAAAAAACAGAATAACAAAAGTTAACAGCAGTGGGGTAGGAAGCATGTCATGGACCCTCGTGCAAGCAAAAAAAATGTGCTATCCGTCTGCTGGTTGTAAAGGAAATCAGAGACATATTTTGGGTGCAGTAGGACCCAACACGACTAGGCCCCAATGCCAATACACATGCTATACTGTTTCTACTATAGCTACGCTCTTGGAAGAACCAGAGTTAGCACACCACATTGTTCAATTACTAGTTATCAAAATAGGTTGTTTACCTGTTTATTTACAGGGTGTGGGTTTTATTATTGTGTTCCATCTTCGTTCTGCTAATTTAACTACAAATAATTGGGAAACAAGTAGAGAGACAGGCCAGTGCTTAACTTGAGCCGGTGGCTTCCAGGGCTAGGCACCACCACTTTATTTTCAACACCGGCACTTATGACAGCCTGTCACATAGTGGCCCTGTTTGTCTAATTTTGTTATGATCACAATAGCAGTATTTTAATAATATATATATTTTAAAAACGACTAATATCTGCCGCTCAAAGGTATAAGATTAGTTTAGGGGGAGGGGGCAGGTATTGGTCATTTGTAATGAACATCAAACGTTTGAATTGTGACAATTGTAGGAGTGTGGCTTTAGTAGTATTGTTGATAATGTCATTGGCAGCGCTGGCAGGGGCAAAGAGCAGTGGAAGCTGCTATGGCCCCCTGACAAGTGCACTGGCACTTTTTTGTTTTTTTTGTTTTACAAAGTAAGCACTAGGAGACACAGACACACAGAAACACAAGGAGACACAGACAGGTAGAGAAAACTCTTAGAAAGATATGGGATGAACTCGAGGGGAGACACAGACACAGGAAAACCCAGGGCTCACAAGTGTCCCATGTCCGTGCCTGTGTAGATGCTCCAGTCCCCATGCCTGTATAGATGCTCCACTCCCCATGCCTGTATGGATGCTCCAGTCCTCATGCCTGTATAGATGCTCCAGTCCCCATGCCTGTATAGATGCTCCAGTCCCCATGCCTGTATGGATGCTCCAGTCCTCATGCCTGTATGGATGCTCCAGTCCCCGTGCCTGTGTAGATGCTCCAGTCCACATGCCTGTATGGATGCTCCAGTCCCCATGCCTGTATAGATGCTCCAGTCCCCATGCCTGTATAGATGCTCCAGTCCCCATGCCTGTATAGATGCTCCAGTCCCCATGCCTATATAGATGCTCCAGTCCCCATACCTGTATAGATGCTCCAGTCCTCATGCCTGTATGGATGCTCCAGTCCCCGTGCCTGTGTAGATGCTCCAGTCCCCATGCCTGTATGGATGCTCCAGTCCCCATGCCTGTATGGATGCTCCAGTCCCCGTGCCTGAGTAGATGCTCCAGTCCCCATGCCTGTATGGATGCTCCAGTCCCCATGCCTGTATAGATGCTCCAGTCCCCATGCCTGTATAGATGCTCCAGTCCCCATGCCTGTATGGATGCTCCAGTCCTCATGCCTGTATGGATGCTCCAGTCCCCATGCCTGTATAGATGCTCCAGTCCCCATGCCTATATAGATGCTCCAGTCCCCATACCTGTATAGATGCTCCAGTCCCCATGCCTGTATGGATGCTCCAGTCCCCGTGCCTGTGTAGATGCTCCAGTCCCCATGCCTGTATGGATGCTCCAGTCCCCATGCCTGTATGGATGCTCCAGTCCCCGTGCCTGTGTAGATGCTCCAGTCCCCATGTCTGTTTAGATGCTCCAGTCCCCATGCCTATATAGATGCTCCAGTCCCCATGCCTGTATGGATGCTCCAGTCCCCATGCCTATATAGATGCTCCAGTCCCCATGCCTGTATGGATGCTCCAGTCCCCATGCCTGCATGGATGCTCCAGTCCCCATGCCTGTATGGATGCTCCAGTCCCCGTGCCTGTATAGATGCTCCAGTCCCCGTGCCTGTGTAGATGCTCCAGTCCCCATGTCTGTTTAGATGCTCCAGTCCCCGTGCCTGTGTAGATGCTCCAGTCCCCGTGCCTGTATAGATGCTCCAGTCCCCATGCCTGTATAGATGCTCCAGTCCCCATGCCTGTATGGATGCTCCAGTCCCCATGCCTGTGTAGATGCTCCAGTCCCCATGCCTGTGTAGATGCTCCAGTCCCCGTGGCTGTGTAGATGCTCCAGTCCCCATGCCTGTATGGATGCTCCAGTCCCCATGCCTGTATGGATGCTCCAGTCCCCGTGCCTGTGTAGATGCTCCAGTCCCCATGTCTGTTTAGATGCTCCAGTCCCCATGCCTATATAGATGCTCCAGTCCCCATGCCTGTATGGATGCTCCAGTCCCCATGCCTATATAGATGCTCCAGTCCCCATGCCTGTATGGATGCTCCAGTCCCCATGCCTGCATGGATGCTCCAGTCCCCATGCCTGTATGGATGCTCCAGTCCCCGTGCCTGTATAGATGCTCCAGTCCCCGTGCCTGTGTAGATGCTCCAGTCCCCATGTCTGTTTAGATGCTCCAGTCCCCGTGCCTGTGTAGATGCTCCAGTCCCCGTGCCTGTATAGATGCTCCAGTCCCCATGCCTGTATAGATGCTCCAGTCCCCATGCCTGTATGGATGCTCCAGTCCCCATGCCTGTGTAGATGCTCCAGTCCCCATGCCTGTGTAGATGCTCCAGTCCCCGTGCCTGTGTAGATGCTCCAGTCCCCGTGCCTGTATGGATGCTCCAGTCCCCATGCCTGTGTAGATGCTCCAGTCCCCATGCCTGTGTAGATGCTCCAGTCCCCGTGCCTGTGTAGATGCTCCAGTCCCCATGCCTGCATGGATGCTCCAGTCCCCATGCCTGTATGGATGCTCCAGTCCCCGTGCCTGTATAGATGCTCCAGTCCCCGTGCCTGTGTAGATGCTCCAGTCCCCATGTCTGTTTAGATGCTCCAGTCCCCGTGCCTGTGTAGATGCTCCAGTCCCCGTGCCTGTATAGATGCTCCAGTCCCCATGCCTGTATAGATGCTCCAGTCCCCATGCCTGTATGGATGCTCCAGTCCCCATGCCTGTGTAGATGCTCCAGTCCCCATGCCTGTGTAGATGCTCCAGTCCCCGTGCCTGTGTAGATGCTCCAGTCCCCGTGCCTGTATGGATGCTCCAGTCCCCATGCCTGTATAGATGCTCCAGTCCCCGTGCCTGTGTAGATGCTCCAGTCCCCATGCCCGTGTAGATGCTCCAGTCCCCATGCCTGTATAGATGCTCCAGTCCCCATGCCTGTGTAGATGCTCCAGTCCCCATGCCTGTATAGATGCTCCAGTCCAGGTATTTCTCTTTGCATTCTGAGACTTGTGGGCCAGTTTATTCCACTGTAAAATGATCCCTGAAATCCAAACCATAAGACCCAGAGTGGATGCAATACTCGTGCATGGATCAGGGAAACTCGAAGCTATAGAAAATCAAAGGCTGGTGATATAGGGAGACACAGATGGGGTGGTTTTGAAGCTACTAAATGGGGAGACATCAATCATGAGGTCGAGGTTTCCGTTTCATGCAAGAGTGACTCATCTAGTCCAGAATTGTTCTTTGTGTTCTCGTACTTTACTCCAGTTCTCTCTGCTGCATTGTAAATTCGGGACTACAAGTACCAGAATGCAAAGTAACAGCTAGGGTGGATGAACGGCTCGTGCATTGTGCTGGTAAACTTGAGCGCTCTCGAGACACCAAAGACAGGTACAGGCAGACACTTGGCAGTCCTGGGAGAAAGAAAATACTCGGTGACTCGGATACAGTGAACCTGATGTCACCCGATGTCTCCATGTTATCAAGAAAGCAGAACTCCGGTTACAGATCATTTTTTAACCGTCTAATGCATTCTGGTAATTGTAGTCCCTTTTCACTTCAGTTAATGCAATGATAATGAGACATCAGAAAACATTATCTTTTTAAAGGAAAAGCCCAGGACTGGAAGACTGTGTCCTTCACAGAGAAAGAAAGTCAAAGTAATGGCAGAAATGTGCTACACAAATACAAAGTACTTACATAAAGCCAGGCATGAATGACTTTATAGCTAACTACCCTGGAGCCTGAAAATCACCATCAGCCTGATGGATTACCGGCTCAGCAAATGCTGCGCCCTGCACCCTATATGGACTAGTTCTCCACATCTGCTCTGCTCTCCAGTGCTACGTGTTTAAACATCTGGACAGCAGTATTAAATCAACTACTGCAGGGACAAACAAAAAGGAGCCCTCCATGCATTTGTGTATATACAAAAAAAAAAACGGACCACACAGGATTGTTTGCCAGGATATGTTCAAGAAACTCGGAGTATTCCCCTAAAGCTGTTCAGAGATTGACCTGGACCTCTGTGTACTGTACACGCGTCCCATTGTTCCACACTGTGCGCGTGCGCACTCTTGGAACCATTCCGAAATCTGGAAACATGCAAGCGTCATGGAGAAATGCATGCAGGGACCATTGGACTCCATTCCAGCAGGACCCAACATGTCAAGTTCTGGATATCACTTTTAAAAAGCATCTTTTCAAGTGTGAGAGCCCAATCGACTCAAGAGACTTAAATCAAGACTACAGGTCCCAGAATGCAGTGAGGCGGTAGGAGCATGGGCCATGGAACAGGGCCTTGGCTTAGTGTCATATAGCAATCCTACATTCAGGAGCCTTCAGTGCACCCTATATAGGAATGCCTTTGCCACTGTCTAGTGAATCTGCTGGAGTGTAAACCAGGACACTACGCGCCACCACCTCCGGTTACTCAAATTATTCTCAAGGAGCACAGGAGTTTCCCAGGCTGTGCACAAGGAGACCATCCCGTTCAGTTTTTCATTCACTGCATTCTGGTATTGGTAGACCATTTTCTTTATTAGTTTATAATTTCAGGACCACCAGTAGACAAATGCAAAGAAATAACCTGGGTACAGAGGAGCTGCTAACACCTCTTCTCTCTCATGAAGGTGACCATTGACCAGATAATTCACCCATGACGCTATATTCCATTCATATTTATGTTCTAAGAACCCATTTCATTCTACTAGTGTTAGTTCACTGTCACCTCAATTCAGTCAGCTGGACTAAAAGTCAAGATTATATTAGTTTGTAGATTAAACGTCTAAGGTGGAGTTTTGTGCATATGTAGACACGGAGTGGTGTGGTCCCCCAACATGTGACTCCCTGGCACTCATGACTTGACCGCGCAAGCTCCCTCTTGCTCTGGTTTCAATGCATGAATTTTCACTACTCCATGCAGTCCACACCTGCAGCAAGACCAATACCCCAAAGCAAGACCCAAAACTCCACCCCCCAACCCTAGCAAGTGCCCACTGGCCTCAGTTCAACCTTCAAGTCACCTTGCAGTCCCTCTGCGTCCCTTAGAAATGTACAGACCTAGAATGTACCTTAACAAGAAAAGGCATCACTGATCCTAGGGTGTAGCAATGGGGTGTGCGCCCCACAAAATTATTCTTCTCGCCTTTTGCAAGAAACTCATAACTCACAACTCATGCTTGGTGGACTCCCTGCGTTCCTAATCTTCAGCCATTTTCTCATTTTACAAAGCCACTCTATACAAATCTATGACTGAATTCTGTCAAATTTAATCAACATACTGCCCACTTACAATTGCTACATCACAAGGCAGGCCCAAGATGTACCTGTGGCAACCCCAAGAACGACATTTAAGTGTATGTGAAATTTTACTTCTGCTCCGGCAAATGGAAAAAGTAATTCATTTGCCCAATTAAGCTGAGGGCGGAATTCACCGATATAAATTTCTTTTGTAAAAAATAATTCCCAGGTCCAGGAAGGCATAAATGTGTGCAGTTTCCTTTTCAACACGCTGGAGTTATGCATCCCCCATGGATGCTTCTTTGACATGCTTACAAAATATACAGAAAGACAACATCGACTAAGGTATTTAGTGGCATTAACTCCAGAAGTGTTTTTCCATGAAATGTGCAGAATTCTGCGTACTTCTAGCAGGGAGATGAAACAACTTTTAGCGACACTACATTCCGATTTCCATGACCCTAGTAAGAGTATATCCAACCGTGGACTGCACAAATACATTTGGATGGTGCCTGGATTTGGATAAAGATGGTAGTCTATTATTTTGTGATATCATCAAACCCAGTCAGACCTTCATCTGGATTCAATATTGGAGAAAGGTTTTTTTTTAGTTGAAATAATTCTAATTATTTTGCGCAGTTATATAGAATGATCCTTAGAGAGACTTTACAGCACATACTTTCAGAGTCATTCATATGTTATATATTACTGACTTCCACACCCACTGCCTTTGACACATGCACTTTAACAAATACATAGTTTCTCAGTGGGAGAGTCCATTTGGAAGAGTTACAAAAGCATTTAGGAATTCTGAAAGTAGTGCTATTTACTTTTTAAATACTATTACATGCCTTTTTGAATCTGCCCCAAATCTTCCAACTCTGTATTAGTAAAAGTGCAAAGAGGACAGAGTCCTGTCCAATGGTAAGAATATTCCTGAATATCCCCATATTGTGAGTTTTGCGGCCCATTTACAAAAGTATCTAAGAGTACGTCAACGAGTACTACAGGATTCATCTTTTAGGTACTCCAAAATACCTTTGTGAATAGCCCCTAAATGTATAGCAAACCCTGGTCTCCCCACTTTACTAGAAGCCTTAGATATGTATATCATATATCACTCATGGCATTCATGAGTTTTCAAAGAGCAATCATTTCTGGTACTTGAACTTGTACTTTCCCTCAAACACCAGTCCTTTGGGGACAGGGATACCCTACACAAAGCTCTGCCTGGACTGCAGATCTGACTCTTCAGTGACTTAGAATGAGGAGAATGAGGACCAGGCGCTACATTTCTGTCATTGAACGCTGGAGCTATGGATTCTAATCCCAACAGCGCTAAATGCATCCGGGCATCCATTTTGGAATGAGAGGATGTATTTTGGGCAAAAAAAAGCAGGCTTCAGTTCTGTTGTTCCTCCTGTAATAGAATTTATACCCAAATGATATTTCAAGTACATGATGTGCCTTAATGGTGTAATCTCTGGCATTTCCTGGAACAAGTGTAATGTGAATTTCCAGAAATTACACGCAAATACGCCGCATACATGACATTTCGCCGTGCCCTACACCATACTCAATCGCTATGCACAACTGCTCTTGTTTGAGGTTCCTTTTCAAGCCTTAAGTGTGGATGGACAGATTCCAGTACATAATACTCGGTTATTAGCCATCGTGTGGTTCATTGCTAAGGGAACAAGTTGCCCCATGAAGACATGGGTCAGATTGTAACGGCGCGCCCTGGAAAGCTAAAAGACTAGGCACAGAGAGAATAGCAGATTGGAGCAGTCTGGCTGCTGAGATCCACGCAGGGTAGCCACAGAGGAATAGGGAGAGTTGAAATGTGCTAGAAGACACGTTTCACAATTTACATCTAAATACCAAGTCTCTTGGATTTACTTTGGACACTAACATCACTCCCAAGCAACATAAGGCTGAAAAACTAAGACTGGCCGGTCCAGCTCTCCTAGAGAAAGTGAAATTGTTCCTTCCAGAAAGTGACTTCAGAGCTGCTGCTCAGTCCCTCATACTCTCGCATGGTGGTCACTCCATGCTCCATGGCCTCCCAGACTCCACATTGGCCCCGTAAAGACACCCCTCTAGCTGCAGCAGATCTCAGCCAGAGGCTGTAGACCTATGATCACATCATCCTCATCATGATAGAACTGCATGGGCCCCCTTGCCAGCCCGCACCATCCTCAAAACCAGCTGCATCCTTTCATCTCTTGTGTCTCTTGCCACAAAGGCAGCCAGGACACATCAGACTGGAGGGTAAAAAGTGTTAAAAGCCAAATAAATAAGGCAGCAGGCCTTTTGTAGCTATGTTCCCTGGGTCTGGAACAACATCTCGGTAACCATCACGACTGCCAAAACTCTCTTCATTATAGAAAAAAGTTGAAGGCACAGCTCTTTAACGAACACTACACCACAAAACAATAACAGTCCACTTCTGCTTCCAGAGCCCAGCATCCTTTGATAGCACTTATCAACTGTGTGCTTGGCTTTGACACCCTTCAGTGCTCCGCTGCTTTAGACTAGGTTTCTTATATAGAAATACCACATACATACATACATACATTCATACATACATACATACATGCATACAAATATACATACATACATATGAAGCAGTGTGATACACTGTGATGGAGAGCAAGGCAGAGTGATTTTCTTTTTATAATATGTACAGGTAGCCCTCTGTAGGGTGTGACTGGTTGAAGGATGCTGAATCACAGTACGGCCTTTGTGGAACCGGTTCTATTGCTGCCCATGATGACCAATGTGTCTCTCCTATTACCGACATTGCCCCCTGCCCATAAGAGTGTAGTAGAGTGAGCGATACTATGCACGTGCTTTGTATTATTTTATTGTCATGTTTGGTTAGCAGTGCATGGCTTGTGAGTGTAGCCTATGTGAAAGGTTTGTAGAGTCAGGTGTGATGAGAAGCAGGATGCACTTTTGTGTCATTGTGATTGTGTTGCAACACCTATGCCTGGAGTGTAGTGAAGCAGAATGAGAGTGTGTTGTGCTTGTGTTCATGGCTGCCTTCTTCCGGGGGACAGAGTTTGGTTCCTGGCCAGATATGGTCCCGAGTCATCTGATGCTCATGGCCAGGTATGGTCCCGAGTCATCTGATGCCCATGGCCAGGTAGATTCCTGAGTCATCTGATGCCCATGGCCAAGTATGGTCCTGAGTCATCTGATGCCAATGGGCAGGTATGGTCCTGAGTCATCTGAAGCCCATGGCCAGGTATGGTCCTGAGTCATCTGATGCCCATGGCCCGGTATGGTCCTGAGTCATCTGATGCCTGTGGCCAGGTATGGTCCTGAGTCATCTGATGCCCATGGCCAGGTATTGTCCCGAGTCATCAGATGCCCATGGCCAGTTATGGTCCTGAGTAATTTGATGCCCATGGTCAGGTATGGTCCAGAGTCATCTGAGGCTCATGGCCAAGTAGGGTCCTTAGTCATCTGATGCCCATGGCCAGGTATGGCCCAGAGTCATCTGATGCCCATGGCTATATCTGGTGCTGAGTCATCTGATGCCCATGGCCAGATAGGGTCCTGAGTCATCTGATACCCATGGCCAGGTAGGGTCCTGAGTCATTTTATGCCCATGGCCGGGCAGGGTCCTGAGTCATCTGATGCCACTGGCCAGGTAGGGTCCTGAGTCATCTGATGCCCATGGCCAGGTAGGGTCCTGAGTCGCCTGATGCCCATGGCCAGGTAGGGTCCTGAGTCGTCTGATGCCTATGGCCAGGTATGGTCCTGAGTCATCTGATGCCTATGGCCAGGTAGGGTGCTGAGTCATCTGAAGGCCATGGCCAGGTAGGGTCCTGAGTCGTCTGATGCCTATGGCCAGGTATGGTCCTGAGTCGTCTGATGCCCATGGCCAGGTAGGGTGCCGAGTCATCTGAAGGCCATGGCCAGGTAGGGTCCTGAGTCATCTGATGCCCATGGCCAGGTAGGGTCCTGAGTCGTCTGATTCCTATGGCCAGGTATGGTCCTGAGTCGTCTGATGCCCATGGCCAGGTATGGTGCTGAGTCATCTGATGCCAATGGCCATGTATGATGCTGAGTCATCTGATGCCCATGGCCAGGTATGATGCGGAGTCATCTGATGCCAATGGCCAGGTATGATGCGGAGTCATATGATGCCCATGGCCATGTATGGCCCAGAATCATCTGATGCCCATGGCCAGGTATGGTGCGGAGTCATCTGATACCCATGGTCAGGTAGGGTCCTGAGTCATCTGATACCCATGGCCAGGTAGGGTCCTGAGTCATCTGATGCCGATGGCCAGGTAGGGTCCCGAGTCGTCTGATGCCCATGGCCAGGTAGGGTCCCGAGTCATCTGATGCCCATGGCCAGGTAGGGTCCCGAGTCGTCTGATGCCCATGGCCTGGTAGGGTCCCGAGTCGTCTGATGCCCATGGCCAGGTATGGTCCTGAGTCGTCTGATGCCCATGGCCAGGTAGGGTCCCGAGTCGTCTGATGCCCATGGCCAGGTAGGGTCCCGAGTCATCTGATGCCCATGGCCAGGTAGGGTCCTGAGTCATCTGATGCCCATGGCCAGGTTGGGTCCTGAGTCGTCTGATTCCCATGGCCAGGTATGGTCCTGAGTCGTCTGATGCCCATGGCCTGGTATGGTGCTGAGTCATCTGATGCCAATGGCCAGGTATGATGCAGAGTCATCTGATGCCCATGGCCAGGTATGATGCAGAGTCATCTGATGCCAATGGCCAGGTATGATGCGGAGTCATTTGATGCCCATGGCCAGGTATGTTCCTGAGTCATCTGATGCCCATGGCCAGGTAGGGTCCTTAGTCATCTAATGCCCATGGCCAGGTATGGCCCAGAGTCATCTGATGCCCATGGCCAGGTATGGTGCTGAGTCATCTGATGCCCATGGCCAGGTATGGTGCTGAGTCATCTGATACCCATGGCCAGGTAGGGTCCTGAGTCATCTGATGCCCATGGCCAGGCAGGGTCCCGAGTCTTCTGATGCCCATGGCCAGGTAGGGTCCCTAGTCGTCTGATGCCCATGGCCAGGTAGGGTCCCGAGTCATCTGATGCCCATGGCCAGGTAGGGTCCCGAGTAGGCTGATGCCCATGGCCAGGTAGGGTCCTGAGTCGCCTGATGCCCATGGCCAGGTATGGTCCTGAGTCGTCTGATGCCCATGGCCAGGTAGGGTCCTGAGTCGTCTGATCTCCATGGCCAGGTAGGGTCCTGAGTCATCTGATGCCCATGGCCAGGTTGGGTCCTGAGTCATCTGATGCCCATTGCCAGGTATGGTCCTGAGTCGTCTGATGCCCATGGCCAGGTATGGTGCTGAGTCATCTGATGCCAATGGCCAGGTATGATGCTGAGTCATCTGATGCCCATGGCCAGGTATGATGCCGAGTCATCTGATGCCAATGGCCAGGTATGATGCCGAGTCATCTGATGCCCATGGCCAGGTATAGTCCTTAGTCATCTGATGCCCATGGCCAGGTAGGGTCCCGAGTCATCTGATGCCCATGGCCTGGTATGGTCCTAAGTCATCTGATGCCCATGGGCAGGTATGGTGCTGAGTCATCTGATGCCCATGGCCAGGTATGGTCCGGAGTCATCTGATGCCCATGCCTTTCACGTGTGGGTGATTTAATCTGTTTATTTGCAGAGTGATCCTGTGCACAGCACTTGCCCAGTGTCTATACTGCGCGAAGGGTGTACGCTGCGGTGCGAGGGCTCACATTCAGCTTAAGGCCCATCTCTGAGATGCTTGAATCTGATGAGCTTGCCACCACTCTTTGCAGGGAGCGCCATCATCATTCTACATGATGCCACTGCCTGCCAGAGACAGATGGATACTAAGGAGGGGCGAGTCTCCCTCTCTCTCTTCCAGGGTCGACACACCAGTGCCACTGAGGTCACAAAACCATTTCATTCAAGTGCCAAGAGACAATTCAGTGGTCTGCCCTTCATTAGGCATCATCAGCACTGATATTAGAAAAATATTGGAGTTTATGGATCTTGTCTTTTTGTTGTTCTAGGCTCACTGCAAAGCTCTGACACTTTGTGCTGGTCCAGCTCCTTGTTCTGCTGGAAGCGGCCGAGGTTCAGAGGGCTGCACACTTCACTTTTCATTCTCTTCTGGGGCGAAGGTTGGGTGGAGATAAGCCTGAGTGTTTGTGGCTCTGGCTGACACATGCTTTGAGTCAAGGGCCACTCCCTGCTAGCCCCTTTGATGTCTCCCGTGTGTTGTTTCACGCGGCTGACCTGCCCCATTACCAGGAGGGCATGCACATATGTTAAAGATCACCAGCTAAGGCTGCCTTCTAACTGGCCATGCTTGTGACCAGAGCTCGGCTTTCAGTGACCTCTCCGTGACCTGGCCTGACCTCTTCTATTTGATGACCCACTCGGACAGATGGCTGGTTGGCTATTGACCAGGTGGGTATTTTATGTTAAAAGCAACCCGTGTTTTGGGGGTTGGGGGTGTCTTGCAACAGGGGGCGGAAAGCACTGACGTTTATGTTGCAATGTGAATAGCCAGGTTTGGGAGAAAATTGAAAATCTGTGAGTTTGAGAAGCCTGCTGAAAATTTCTCTTGAGTTTACATTCGGTTACCTAAATTATGTTAGCCATCAGCGCTGATGTCAATCCAAGCAAGATGGCTGCCCACGTGCACACCAATGGCAAATGATGCCCCCCACCCCCTGCAGATTGTAGTGACGCATAGCTGCAATGTTTTCCAGGTCCTGAATCCTGGGACTTGTAGTCCAATTTTATAATGAAATACACAAGACTGCATATCCCAGAATTCAAAGAAAAAACCTGGACTGGTGCAGCACATCACAGATTGATCTGGGAAACTTGGACGGGCTGGGGCTCCTGGGACACCCACATCTCACAAATATTCATTGACCTTGGGCTGAATGGGAGGGCCCTTTGTAGGATAAGGGCACCCCTGCACTGCAGCATCTACCTCTGACGCACACAGGTTAAAATGAATATTTGCTCCAAGATTTCTGGCAGTACCTTCTGCATTATGAAAACACAACTTTAGTCCCTCTATTGAGTGGTAAGGGCTTTTTACAGGCTAGACCAGCATTACTTTACCTTCAAATGCTTAATAATACTTGGGACATTTTTAATATTGCTAGTTTTCTTGTTGCAGCTGTACGCCTTAGGAAAAGAAGATTCCCTATGCTAAACCATGTATGAAACCCCGTATTTTTTACCACAATGAAATTTTATTTTATTTGATATTTCTTTTAGCCCTGATGAATTATATTATTGATACTGATGTTCTTATTCCCTTTTAACATCGCTCATATGCAATTAGTGATAACATGATTTTGTTTATTGTATATTGTGTATTGTACTTTTATGATTTTAAATAATCGAATAAAGTGATTTGATGATGATGATGAAAACACAACTGCTCAACCACAGAGGACACGAGTGAAAGAACGCCAGACATCTGCCCTAGGTGAAGGGGTCCCAGACACATCTCTAGCTGTAGGTGTGGCAGAAGTAGGTACACTCAGGAATATGTGGCCATTATCAATGAACTCGGACACATTGAGACAGAGTCCCTGACAGGGTACAAGTCAGGCGTGGACGCGGGTGGACGGAGTCCCACGACTATTTTTGGAAAGGGGACTCTGTTCCCTTAGCCTGAGGCTGTAGGTGTGGCAGAAGTAGGTATACTCAGGAATGTGTGGCCATTATCAATGAACTCAGGCACATTGAGACAGAGTCCCTGACAGGGTACAAGTCGGGCGTGGACGCGGGTGGACGGAGTCCCACGACTATTCCCTTAGCCTGCGGCTGCGTGATGTCGCCTTGAGCTTGCATTTGCAAACACTGGTCTCAGAATGTTTGTGACCCTCCATCTCACTGGCAGCGCCCCCTTTATGTGTGACACCATCCAAGCACACATCATCTTTTAATCTCTTATCTGAGGAACAGAGCACATTGCAAAGTTAAACCTTCTATTGCTTAATGGACTGCTAATGTGAAGCACATGTGTGTTTTGGAACTGGATAAAAAGCACCAGCAGGAAACAAACAGAAATCAACAGCCTATTTTATTTATTCACTAAAAGCATTTTAACATGGAATTTCCAAGTTTTACATGTCTGTTTAAAAATATTGTCACTTCCAGCCATTCCAGAGCTTACTTACAAATTGATATGTCGAAAAAAACACATGATGTATAAAAAGTAAAACCAAAAATATTCCTTTCACATTCTTTTGTGGTAATGCTTATTTATTCTTTTTGTAAAATAGGCCTTTGATGTTTTAAGTGGGAATTATTATGAGGGTATGATATCACTGCTTGTGACATCACTACATTTGACCTCATTGTGATGTGCATATTATGATTGGTCCTCCCACTATTTTCCTTACGACTGGCTCCTTGATTACTAACCTTCGCAGGCGAAGTCCAACTTTTTTTTTTTTAAACACAAAAAAACTTGCAGATGAAATGCATAACTTCTTAAATCAAACTAGGGCCTAATTAAAAAAAAACTGGCCCACTGCACGTGATGCTCATTCAGTAATAAAACAGAAACAATAGGTGTTGAAAACGTGCAATAAATTCAGAAATATATTTTAAAAAACATGTCTTATCATTCCTTGATTGTGAGAAAGTGACATAGAGCTCCAATTGATCCAGCTGAAAGGGATGATTGAGCAGGAGGGAAAAAGACCCCAGGGGTGAAAGGGGAATATACTTCCTGGGTCAAACATGTCACTTACTGAGCAGCCATCTCTTCCTAGATGGTCACCAGAGCAGGGGGGTTGAGGTCCAGAGGCCGACTTGCACCTGCAAAGATAGGACAGAAAGAAAAAACAAGCATTGGTAAATGTATTAAGTTTTGCCTATGTGACAAATAATAAGCTGTTTTTGTTGTAAGTTGTAGCTTGCTGAGTAGTAGTATAATATAAGTTACCGAAAATCTGTTAAGTGTTATGACTTGGTTATGTTAAAAAAGGCAATATATTGTGCTGTTACAAGTGATATAGTGCGGGTAAGTGATAGCAACATTTTGTAAAATGAAAAAGGGAAATAATAGAATTAATTGATGTTATAGCAATATTATCTGTTTGGAGTGGTTCTGACATTTCTGTCTCTCTTGGAGTCCCCCAGGGCTCAATACTCTCCCCTTCATTGTTCAATCTCTTCATGGAACCCCTTACTATCATCCTGAAGCAAGCACTGAGTGATATACAATCTTTGTTTGACTTTAAACATCTAAAATTAAACCCCACCAAAACACAAATAATCCTGTTCTTCCATAAAAGTAACCACCTTCCAATCAAAGACTGGATCAGTGACCTGAACGCTCTAAATTGTTCTCTCACTCTTTCCAATTTGACTAAATCCTTAGGCTTCACCCTGGATAAAGACTTGTCAATAAAGGATCACATCAAAAACTCAGCCTAAGGAGCGATTTACACACTAAAACACCTTAAAAAAAATCAAACCAATCATTCCCTCGGATGATTTCAAATGGGTCGTTCAATCTCTGGCCCTCTCCAAACTTGACTGTGGGAATGCTATCCTCACAGGGACCCCGATATCGCACCTCGCTCCCCTCAGATCAGTACTAAACATGGCAGCTAGGCCCATAACGGATATTAAACGGAATGATCACATCACGCCTGCACTCAAGACCCTGAACTGGCTTCCAATCGAAGGAAGATGCACCTACGATGCAACCCCTCCACTGGCTTCAAAAGAGACCTGAAACGCCATCTCCTCAACAAATACTGGAACGCATGAGCAATTCTTGAACTCATTTCTATTAGTCTATCTTTGACCCCGTTGAACTGTTGGCTGTTTACTTCTGTTTGTCTCTTTAGCCTAGAAGATCGTTCTCTCCCTGGACTCAAAATTTGCGACTGGCCCACAATCAGTAACCGCCCTCCGGGCCGAACTTCTGTTTTGTGTACATATTGTATTCCACCCGCATTGCCTAATATTTTTTATGTGTATTTGTTGTTGTTTGCACTTGAACTTAAGATTGTTGCACGTCATATACTTAGTGACTGGATCATTGCCTTGCTCTTGATTCTGTAAAGCGCTCCGATACCTTCGGGTCTAACTAGCGCTATATAAAACTTATAAATAAATAGATACATTTGGGTCTGGTGCCACTGTACCAGCTGCATCACTCAAATCATTACCCTATTGCCTGTAAGGTAACTGCACTTGCGACTGCCTGTTTAGTAGCAACATATTGCAATATTTGGTGTTTAGAGGTGTTCCTAGATCTTTGGGCCCGGGTATCCCTGCACCTGCTGCGCCATTGAAATCATATTTGGTGTTTAGAGGATTTCTGAAACTTTTGGTCCTGGTGCTACTGCACCTGCGGCAACATTGAACTCATGACCTTGTCGTATGTAAGACAACTGCACTTGTGACTGCCTGTTTAGTAGTAAAATATAGCAATACTAGGTGTTTAGTGTGTTGCCTAGAGCTTTTGGTCCTGGTGCTACTGTACCTGCTGCACCATTCAAATCATGACCCTATTGCCTGCTATGTAGTTGCACTTGTGACTTTCTTGTTCAGTAGTCAAATTTAGCAATAGTCTGTTTTTAGTGGGGTCCCTAAAGCTTGAGCTTTTGGCCCCAGTGCAACTGCACCTACTGCACCATTCCAATCAAGTCCCTTTTAACTGTAAGGTAATTGTGAAAGCCTGTTTAGTAGTCAAATATAGCATTATTATGTGTTTAGAGGAGTTTTGACAATTTTTGGGCCCAGTGATACTGCACCTGCTGCACCATTCAAGTCATGACCTCGTCTGCAAGTTAACTGCACTTGTGACTGCCTGTTTAGTAGTAAAATATAGCAATTTTCGGTGTTTAGTGGGGTGCCTAGAGCTTTTGGTCCTGGTGTCACTGCACCTGCTGCACCATTGAAATCATGGCCTTGTTGTCTGCAAGGTAACTGCACTTGTGGTTGCATGTTCAGGAATAACATATAGCAATATTAGGTGTTTAGTGGGGTTCCTGGAGCTTTTGGTCCTGGTGCCACCGCACCTGCTGCACTATTGAAATCATGATCCTACTGTTTATTAGAGAACTGCACGTATGACTGCCTGTTTAGTTGTAAAATATACTAATATTAGGTGTTTAGAGGAGTTCTGGCAAATTTTGGGCTTGGTGCCACTGCACCTGCAACACCATTCTAATAATGACCCTGTTGCCTGCAAGATAACTGCAATTGTGACTGTCTGTTTAGTAGTAAAGTATAGCAAAATTAGCTGCTTAAAAGAGTTCTGACAACTTTTTGGCCCGGTGCCACTGCACCTGCTTCAACATGCATATCATGCCTGCAAGATAACTGCACTTGCGGCTGCCTGTTAAGTTGTAAAGTATAGCAATAATCAGTGTTTAGTGGAGTGCCTGGAGCGGTTGGTCCCGGTGCTAAAGCACCTGCTGCACTATTGAAATAATGACCCCCGTGCTTGCTAGATAACTGCACTTGTGACTGCCTGTTTAGTGGTAAAATATAGCAATTGTAGGTGTTTAGTCGGTTACCTAGAGCTTTTGTTCCTGGTGTCACTGCACCTGCTGCACCATTGAAATCATGACCTTGTTGTCTTCAAGGTAACTGCACTTGTGACTGCCTGTTTGGTTTTAAATGTTAGCAATAATCTGGGTTTAGTGGGGTCCCTAGAGCTTTTGACCCCAGTGCCACTGCACGTGCTGCACCATTCGAATCAAGTTTCTTTAAACTGCAAGGTAACTGGGATTGTGACCTCCTGTTTAGTAGTCAAATATAGCAATATTGTGTGTTTAAAGGAGTTCTGGCAACTCTTGGGCCGGTGCTACTGCACCTGCTGCACCATTCAAATCATGGCCCTGTTGTCTGCAAGGTAACTAAACATATGGCTGCCGGTTTAGTAGTAGAATATAGCATAGCTCTTGTATATTAACTTTACTTTTAATGTGCAATGTTTATTACAACATTTAGAATTTGATCATAATGACCAAATAGAATACGTTGAAAAAAATCAATCCGATAATGCCTACAAATTGCAAAAAAAGGAACTGAGGCATGAATAGGAAATGCCACAAATGTTCCAAGGCTAAAGCATCTGCTTTACACAACTAAGTAATAATAAGCAAGCATTCCAGCATACTGTTAGAAGCTGTCTGCCTTTTCCGTGGGAAGAGATCTTATCTTGACAGTGAATGGGGTTTAAGCAGTGTGAACAGCTTTAGTAGAAGTATCGTAAATGACAAAAAAAAAGTTCCACACATGGCGAATAAACACAGTAATTCGGCTATGGGAACTGATAAGATCACCCTTTTTAGATATAATAAGTACAAGAGATTTCACAAGCACAGCGCAAGCGCTGCGCAGGCGAAACCTAAAGAGAATGTTAGCTGTCAAAATTAAACATTTTGGCCAATAGAAATAGGTTACGAACAACAACTTTTACAGAACGTCTCCGCTTTTCATGTTAGAAGTATAACCTTATCTAAGAGGAAGGTTGCACAGTCTGTGATCTCCAGCTGTGCTGTGGTGTTTATATTTTACACAGGTAAATAGTTGCTTCTATCCAAAATGGTCACCTATTCTCTATTCAGGTTTTGGCGCTACTGAAAAAGCTGTCATCTTGGTACATTTTGCCATAACCCTGGGGTGAAGGCTCCTATGTTTTTGTTAGGAAAAACTTGTGTGTCAGAGTTGACCTGTCTCCTGGAAAAATTACATTTTCCAAAAGGCAAGTGTCTGACATGTGCCTTTAACCTTACAACTAAGCAATGGGGTGCCGGTTCCCAACATGGATGGTTATTGGGGCAGGGAGAAGGCGGTCCCTAACTACACTAAGCACCCCAGCTCCATCTGCCCTCCTTACCACCCCCCCAGATGAGTGTGCAACTCTTTGCGCCTATGCATGTGCGTGTGTGCATTTAAGGAGCGTGAACCCAGCTGTACCTCACCGTGAGGGGACACCACGAGATTGTGTGCGAAGGCTTTGCAGCAGAGACAGTGCAGAGCTCTGGGTGGGCCCGGGTGGTGCTGCCTGGGAATGGCTCCATCTTTACTGTGTAGGAAAGAAAGCTTAACAGCGCAATTTGTTTTTTCTGGGTACTTTAGTAAAATGCCAGCATGCCATTTGCACTTCAACAGTTCTGTCAAATTCATCTTAAATGTCTAAGGGGGTAAAGTATTGTGGTCTTGGGCCGGTTTCACAAAGAAGTCGTAAATGTCAGTGTGAGTAAGAGTTTACAACCCCACGCGGCCCCATGCAGTTACTCTTTATGTACCTCACATGGCACGCGCCTGTGTGGCTTGGCCCTGTCACTGTGGAATGCCTGCACTGAACACATGTTGCATTTGTAGGGTTGAGATCTTTGTGAAATGTCACAAATATCTGTTTAATATATTTCCTTTGCATAAAAAACGTGCATCAACCGAAGGCTTCTCTTCTGCTTCTAAAATTGAAGGGCCTGGTCACAGAGGCGCATTGAGGCGGGTAAAGTCGGACTCCTGTAGCGCTCTTTTCCTTCTCTTCCATGCATTTGTGAATTGACCCCACAACCTAAAGCAAACAAGCATTGGCATGGCCAATAGGTCTCGCCTTTGGGACCTTATAAGTGTTTAGCCATGCAACACTTGATGTTGTTGCACCAAGGATATTGTACTGGATAACTAAACACTTATAAGACCCCAAAGGGGAGACCTATTGGCTATGCCACTGCTTGTTGTTTTTTTTTTTTTAAAGGACTCGCAGTGCTATCAGGCTCCGGTTGCCATTTAGTCCACCGCATCCCACGTATACGCTGCAGCCATCTTTGAGAGAGGGAAAGAGAGAGAGGTAGAAAGAGAGGAAGAGAGAGAGGTAGAGAGAGGTAGATAGAGAGAGAGGTATAGAAAGGTAGAGAGGTTGAGAGGTGGAGAGAGGTAGAGAGGTGGAGAGAGTTAGAGACAGGTGGAGAGAGGTAGAGAGGTGGAGAAAGGTCAAGAGAGGTAGAGAGAGAGGTAGAGGTAGAGAGAGAGAGGTAGGTAGAGAGAGGTGTAGAGGTAGAGAGGTAGAGAGGTAGAGAGAGAGGTGGAGAGAGAGGTGGAGAGAGAGGTAGAGAGAGAGAGGGAGAGGTAGAGAGGTAGAGAGAGAGAGGTAGAGAGAGAGGTAGAGAGAGAGGTGTAGAAAGAGAGAGGGAGAGAGAGAGAGAGAGGGGTAGAGGTAGAGAGAGAGCGGTAGAGAGAGGTAGAGAGCGGTAGAGAGAGAGGTAGAGAGGGAGAGAGAGAGAGGTAGAGAGAGAGAGGTGTAAAGAGAGAGGTAGAGAGAGGTAGAGAGAGGTAGAGAGAGATAGAGGAGATAGAGAGAGGTAGAGAGGTAGAGAGAGAGGTAGAGGGAGAGGTAAAGAGGTAGGTAGAGAGGTAGAGAGAGGTAGGTACATAGGTAGAGAGAGAGAGAGAGAGAGAGAGAGAGAGAGAGAGAGAGAGGTGAGTCCCCTGTAACGCGGGTGCGCGTTCTGGGACCAGCTGGCCTGTTTATTCATTCACAGTGCACTGTGCTGTGGCTTTTTGTAACCTCTGAATTCAGCTATTGCTGTGGCAGCTGGGTAGTGTCTGCGTGTCTTAAAGCTTGTGTACGGTATTCATGCAGCGCGAAGGTAGGGGAAAAAAGACAACAGAGTAGATCCGTACATGGTCAAAGGCAACGAAATAGTCAACAGATGGGTGTTGTGTGGCCTTTGTCCCTGGGTGCTGTTACCTGTTCTATGAATCCTGTAAACAATTGGGTGTAATTTGCTGAGTCCCAAAACAACTCAGTCTCCCCAGACAAACTCTATAGATGTAGGGGTGGAAGTAAAAAAATAGTCACGGCGAGTCGAGCCAGAGCCAAGCCAGGGGTCTACCTGGGCTCTAAGAGCATGTGCACGAGCCCAGCCCGAAAAATGTTTGGCATGTATATCAGGTAAAAATGTGACAAACTCTTTTCTAAATTCAAACAACTACATTTCTTTAAAATGCAGATGTTCACCCTGGTACAACAGTTATAAATCTTTGCAGTGTTTTGGGCCTTTTTTTAAAGTGATATTTTTTTTTACATGATTGTGAACACATTCATGCCTCCCGCCCTGACGACTTTGCCACGAGTGCACAAAGAGTCGATGTGGGTAAGACAAAGAATGCCAGCTCAGCTTTTCACATCTTTCAAATAACAACAAACTGAGTACGGGTGAATTTGGACAAAGCAAATCAAGTTACTTACTGGTTAGCGATGAGAAAAAGCAAACTGCGGCATTTGGTGCTATACTAAAAGCAAGTTATAATCAACCGTCAAAGTAGCGAAGAACAACAAGCATTGGCCGCGCAACCGTAAAAATAACACCGCGCGGCCGTGAAAGCGAAAGTCATCGGCGCGCGCTTGCGCGCATAACTGAAAACTGGTGGCCGGCAACAGCCTTTGGAAGCATTTCCAAAAGCCGCTGACTAAATGTCTCGCAGAGCAGCGCATGCGCTGACGGACTGAATTAAGTCTCAAAGTAATTGTCTACCATTGGCTGAGATTCATTCTTGCTTTCCCCCAAAACCTAATGCAGCTGCAACCTGTATTTTTTGTTTTGACATTCAACTCTCCTTCACCTGCGTTTGCATGGTGTGCACTGCTAAGAAGTCTTACACCTCCTGCCCACCAAACAAAGGAAAACAGTGGGGCAGTCACTGATATTTTCTAGGCTGGACTATAGCGAACTCACTGTACCTTAGTCTGCTCACCTACTTTACAGACAAACTGCAGTGCATACAATATGCCGCTTTGCCGCCTTTTCAGGGACCATGGCCTGGCCGCTCTTCGCTTGTTACCTACCAGCAACAGATGATGACTCACAGTGCAATGTTTTCATCGCAAAGCACTCACCGAGAGCACTCGCAGCAGGATGTTTCTGTGATCTCTACGTCCAGTAAATTCTAATTTATCTTTGTTACTCACTACTCCGGGCACTCCAGGGAGGTAGATCACTCTCTGTACTCACAACCATTGCCTTGAATTCCTTGCCTCCTGAATCAACTTCTCTAACTATAAATTAAATTGAGTAGTTTTAGATCAGGGATCTGCAACCTTTTCTCCTTTTCTGTAATAAGCGCTACTTACGATAAAAAAAAATTCATCCCGAGCTACTAATATCATTAGTGTTGTAATAGTGACCATAACAGGCAAGATTACGTCAGTAGCCACCCCATGTAATACTACCCACAGTGATTACCTGAGTGCATCAGGCAGGATTACAAGCAGTGATGAAAAAAGAAAGGATTTTAAGTGCCTTTCTGGAAATGATACATAACAGCAATAGATTAAATGCCCCTGACACCAAGGTAATACAATTCATAATAAACCTCCCCGACGTCTCAGGATTTATCGCTCAAAAACAGATTTACATAGATTTTGAAAATTCAAACATCAGATTCTCAGTTCTGAAAATACACACATTTTCTTCTCTAATACACACTATTCAGTTTGTGTATACACATATTCAGTAAAGGAAAAACGTCCAGTTGGGTATTCTGGACTGGACAAAGAAGGGCTACTTACAGGTAGCTGGAGAGCTACCAGTATCTCACGAGCTACTCGTTGGAGAAGCCTGTTTTAGATAACACCAGAGACCACCTTTTGTTTCTTTGGGACAGTATTTTGTCACCCTCTAAAACCTACAGTGGTGCAGCTTCTGGATAACTTATTTGAAGGTTTCTTGCACGTTCCACAAAAACTAACAATAGAATAAATAAAATTGAAATTTTCATGGAATATTCATGTATATACAAACAGAATGGACTGTGCCCTCTTTGCCCTTTTACTAGTAGGCAGTTGCACAATTCAGGGCCATTTCATAAAGGTATATAAAAGTGTGTAAAAGAGCAGTCCTATAGTGCTTTGTTCTATATTGAGAAATGCCTTTATGAATCAGCCCCAAACGTTTTCCACATATGCATGGACTTGTACTTAGACTTACACTGAGAACACCTGTCCATTTCTGTGAAATGGATTTGCATGAACAAAATCCCACAATGCATTGATACATTAAAGAATGATGGGCTATTCTGTCATACATTGAATATGAAATATGGATATGAAAATTCCACTAATATTGTGAAACTCCTATATTTGAAGTTTTAGTATTAGTGATGGCTTTTGGATGCTCCAGGGAGGTCCTACGAGTGAGTGTAGGTACAATTGCCAGTATGTTAAAGTATATTTATTTCACACCCTGGAATCCCCATGTAAATGTACTCCTATCATGATCATGCTTAAGAGATTCAAGGATGCAACATTGGATGTTGTAGGTGAAGGGTTTCCATCATGGAGAAAAAAATATATTATTGAGACACAAAGAAAAATAAATGAAATGAGCATCAAATGCTCGTATGAAAACTTTCCACAGAGTGGGAATTCTGTTAGTATAAATTTTACTTGTACAAGTACTTTTGGAAAACTGCATGAGTAGGTTTGTAAAACTGAAATTCTTTGAGAATTCCTTAAAAGTCGGAAATATTTCTCCAAAAGGACAAAATAATTTCCACAGGAAACCTTTTTAGGTTTGGCCTGCATAGCACTTGCACTGTGTGTGTGAAATCTATTGTTCTTAATATAAACTTAAAAGGGGCTTCTATTCCTTCCCCTCTCTTTCCTTTCTTTTCATTGGTTCCTGTGCGTGCCACTTACTTTTCCTCTATGTCTATTGGCTGTAACATATTTCCTGCATTTACTAATGCTTGTGTCTCGCCTGCTTCGCTTGTCAATTTCCCGAAGCTGAAATACTGTTAACATCTGCTTTGGTTAAACTATTTTTTTTCATAAAATTTTGCCTCTTTCTGGTTTTGCAGCAGATGTTTATAGCACAAATTATCACCCAGTGAGATTAAGTGCTTTGCCCAGAATCACAGAATGTTCCGCACCCAGACTCGAACCGGGATCCCCAACTTTTGAGTCAGCAGCTCTGGCTGCTGCACCACATTCTCTCCACTCCAGGGTTACTTGTCAGGGAACACTTTCCTTCTTCCCGGAAAGTGATTGATAAAAACAGCTTTTTATTTATCACATAGGCAAAACCGATGCAGTACCAATGCTTGTTGAGTATTGTTACCTATTTGTTTGAGTCGCAAAATAGGAAGTGTGTACAATGGACAAACTCAGCTGCATTACATGCATTCAAAAAAAGGATTATGTGTAATGTATGCTAGCCGGCGGCATGATTTTATTAGCGGTTCAGTAAGATGGCTCATTAAGGTGAACTTACACCTCTGGAATGTATGTCGTCATCCCGCAGTCTTTTTCCCCGTAGGCAATCAAAACGTGGTCGTTACAACGACCGCGTTATAATTCCGCATACCATTACTCCGCAAGTCGGAACAACGACTTGTGGAGGGTGGGCGCTGGATGTTGGAATAGTATAATTTACTATTCCAACTCCAGTCTGTGCGGACACTAGGGAAGGTGTTGGATTTTAAATCCATCACCTCTCCATCCCCCCCCTCCCCTCCGCTGCAAGTCGTTGTTTCGTCTTGCGGAGTAATGGTATGCGAAATCACAACGCAGTCGTTGTAACGACTGCGTTGTGATTCCCTGCGGGGAAAAAGTTTCGTGGTAAACGTTGTTTACCACACCTCTGACATCTGCTATGATCTCAAGATCACACAGTGGAAGCCATGAAAGGCCAACTCAGCCTACCGTCCTTCTTAGATTGGTAAATTTCCTTCAAGTAAACTGATTAATGTTCGGAGCTGTTATTTAAAGCAAAAAGAATCCGAAAGAAGAGCACAGAAAGCACTAAATAAAAGCAACATATTACATCTTTGTGGGAAGTAGTACATTTATTAATTTTATTCTGTGCAGTTTTGGGCCACAGGCATTAGAGCGTTTTACAGAAGCACCAGACTACATTAAACAAGTTCAAGTCATTTTTTCTTTTGAGGCACTGGTATCTTAAATAATCTGCCCAAAATCACAGAATATTGAGCCGAAGCGGGGACTCGAACCTGGCTCCCCAGTTCCAAAGCCAACAGCTCTGGCCCTTAAGCCATATCTCCTCTCACTCGTGTTTGAAAAATGCTATAAGAAGAATTTATTTGTGAATGAAAGGCTCAAGAAAAATATGCTATAGCATACATTTAATAAATAGCACAGGATCAGTCAAGAACAAGAAACGATTAGTAAATCAAGTTAAAAATAAGCCTCCTTGAATGCACCCCTTTAACTGTAGTGCACGTGCACAGTCTAGCACATTCCCACAGCAAACATTCGAAAGAGTCAAACTTGTATTTTTTCAACGAAGGCAAATTTTATTCTGAGTAAATCAAGCTTCCAGATAGCTGGTTTAATAAATACCTTTATGTCCCAACCAAAACTTATTTATTTAATTTATTTATTTATTTAATGGTTTTATAAAGCGCGTAGTAACTCAAAGAGCATCCCAGCGCTGACCTGTTTCTCCAAGGGTTTCAGCCGTCTGATGAAATTATGTCTGCGGGAAAAGGAGGGTCTTTAGAGTTTTTCTGAACTGGAGGTAGTTCGGTTCTGTCCTGAGTCTTCGTGGTAGATGGTTCCAATGTTTGGCCGTGTGAACCGAGAAGCGACGGCCACCGGTCTTGGCTTTTCTGACTCTAGGGACTACGATAAGATTTTCTACGCTAGACCGGAGGTCTCTCTTCGCTTTGTATGGGATTAGGAGTTCTTTGAGAAGAGGGGGGCCGTTATTGTTGAGGGTTTTATGGGCCAGACAGAGGGCCTTGAAGACGACCCTTTCTCTGACTGGGAGCCAGTGGAGGGATTTAAGAGCCGGCCTGGCGGAGGATCTTCCAGGTGTGCCCGTGAGTAGGCGGGCGGCGGCGTTTTGGACTTTTTGCAGCGAGTTCAGGGTGGCTTCAGGGGCTCCCAAGTAGATGGCGTTACAGTAGTCTAATCTTGCCAGGATTAGACCCTGAATGAGGAGCCTCCTTGCGGTATCGGGGAGCAGGGGGAAGATCTTCCTGCAGGCTCTGAGTAGCCCAAAACATGTCCCTGCCGTTCTTTTAGCCTGAGTTTTAAAGCTCATGTCCTTCTCAAACCACACACCAAGGCTCTTGACCTCTTCCTTGGGTGCGGGAGGGTCACCTAGGCAACTGGGCCAAAGGTGAGATGGTAGAGAGGGCCCCTTGTGGCCCATCAAGAGGATCTCAGTCTTGGACCCATTCAGTTTCAGTGAGGAGAAGTTCATCCATCGGTGGACTTCGGAGAGGCAGCTGTGGAGATCGGATGGGGCGTGGTGGGGGTGTGAAAGGGTTACGACCAGCTGAGTGTCGTCGGCGTAGTTGATAACTGACACGCCGAACGAGCTGACCCTCTTCTCCAGTGGGGCCATGTACACGTTGAATAACGTAGGGCTAAGGGATGAGCCCTGTGGTACTCCGCACCGGAGGGGGATGGTGGATGAGCAGCTGTCGTTTTCCCGCACCTGGAAGGAGCGTCCTGATAAGAAGGATTCTAGCCATTTCAAGGCCGTACCCTTTAGTCCGATCTCTCCCAGTCGGTGGATTAGGGTGGGATGGTCTACAGTGTCGAAGGCCGCACTGAGATCCAGGAGGATCATTGCCACTGATCCTCCTGTGTCCAGAATGCTTCTGGCCTTCTCCACCGCTGCCAGGAGGGCGATGTCCGTGCCCTGACCTGGACGGAACCCTGTCTGGGAGACCGCTAAGAGGTTGTTGCTTTCTAGGTAAAGCGATAATTGCTTGTTTACCAGCTTCTCTGCGATCTTGCTGTTTCCAGGGAGAAGGGAAATGGGCCTATAGTTGGTGAAGTCCTGCGGGTCTAAGGAGTTTTTTTTTAATAGACCTTTGACTGCGGCCGCTTTCCAGCTGGGGGGGACTATGCCCTCCGAGAGAGAAGAGTTGATCAGGGCCGTGAGGGGAGGGATGATGGTGCTCGACACTTTTTTTAGGAAGCGGAGGGGTGCAGGGTCAAGGGGGGAGCCACTTTTGATTGAGGCCAGCGTTGCTCCTACTTCTTCCGTTGTTACGGGGCCGAATGCGTCCAGGGAGGGTTGGGGGTGGGCTAACAGCAGAGGAGGATAGGTGGTGGTGGTGGTAGTGAGAGCCTGCTCTGTGTGGGCCTGATCGGGGGGGGTATGGTAAGACGAGCATGTCAGTGAAACTGCAGCCCTGGAAAAGGAGCGTGGTGTGCCCAGGTGCTGGTGAGTGAACACCTCCTCTGAGCTCAGCTTTATTGCAAACCTGTCCCTCATTGGTGCTTGCTTTGGATTCCTCGATGTTTTGAAGGCTATTTGGAACTGCAGGGGGAATGGGACTATTTTTGTGTGTGATTCATCGTTCTGGAGAACTCCTGAAAAATTCCACTTTTTCAAGTTGATAAAACTCTGAGGTGCTAATCTCCCATTCCCGCACTACATACCTAGGCCGTGAGAAGATAGAAACAGGTGACCTCCGGGTGTGGACAAGTACAGTAAACTTTCTCACCAACTATCATAGATATGCGTTTTGAGAGATTTCAAAGAGAAGAATGAAAAGCATGTCTTATGGGGCAAGAGGACTATTCAGTTCCTTTATCTGCATTTTCAAAATAAATCTTCAAGTGAATCTTAATTGCTCTCCCTAAAATATTCCTATTGTAGTCTTGATCCTCATAAATGTATTATTTTAGATGTGCAAGGTTTTGGCAGGCATGGGAATTCACAACTTCAGAAAAACTAGCCCAGACCAGACTCTCGATTTTATGTGGATTCCATCATGAATGGACTCAGTGCGCCCTCACTCCCAAGCAGCTCAGATTTCTTGCTTGTTGTCAGCAATGGAAGACTCTTGGTAGGAAGAGCTTATCCCTGGCGGTCCTGAACAGGAAAACTGTACACCAGAAGGACCACCCTAAATAGTAGCACTTTGGTGGACGGGCTGTTAGTCAAAGTCTCCACATGTGGAGTCTTCTGATGCCTATTTATTCCAACGACACCGGCATCATCAACCAAGTGAAAGCATCCCACATTTACGGGAAGAACCATCATGTAAGTCCTTACTGCCGGCACAAGGTCTCCTTCTGAGTTGATCTCCTGACAAGATTGACTCAGCCGTCCATGCACGCACATCAGTAAATTTATCTTTAAGTTGTGCAATAGTAACACTTGTTATTTACAGTACTTAAAAACAACAGACCTAAGGTATGGAGAGCCCTACAACATATGTTGTTAATACAAGTACCTATGCCCAAGCCACAAAACAAGAAATCTGTCATTCCATAGGTTTCTGCTCTTGCTGTGCATCACTCCGGACAGTTCTCCAAATCCCTTATTCTCTGTAAGGTTCACCGCTCTGATATTTTTGGCAGCTAATACCCTTAACTCTCAATTCAACAAAATCAATACAGTCTTAGATATTCTTGTTGCCACCAAATTCAAACACACCTCTCAGTTCCTGAATAAGGTGTTCACTAGCACACCCACAACCACATTGAGAATGTGTTCACCATCATAATGTATGAAAAAAATTAGTTTCCTTGACAGACAAACTCTCTGGCCCAAAAATAAGGCATATGTTAACCATGTCATTGCCTTTCAAGTTATGGCACTATTTAAAAAATACTATATGCTCATATAGAAAACTACATGCGTCCCCTTGAACTCTCATTCAATAATTATCGGCCTACTTGTTGGGTACACTTTCCCCCTGACAAAAGGCCTCCCAGGCCTGAAATGCATTGGGGATCAGGAAGCACAGGATTGTAAAACCATCTGTTATTGATGCAAATGAATGAGTGAAGGTGAAACCCACCTGGAAGTTGGTCACACGGTAGAACTGAAACACTAATAAAATGAATGAACCATGAAAACTGGAACTTTTTGGTTGCTAAGATAGATGTAATGAAACTACGATAATATTGATTAATATTGATTAAGAGTGGAGACTCCTCGCAGTACCTGGAGTAGTGCTTAAGGGGACGCATGTCGTTTTCTATATGTGTATATGGTGTTTGACTTTGCATTGCCCATGAGCGGAGAGTGATGCCCACGAGCACAGGAACCAGTGGAATTTTGATTAACTATTTATACATTCGAGTACATTGATGAGTGTGCAGGTTTTCTTCTCATTGTGGCTCTTTAAGAAAATACAAATGCTTCAGAAATCTAGCACCTCATGCACAAGAGCTTTGAAATCAATTCCAGGAATTGTTAGCTTTCAACATGTGTAATCTTAAAAGGAGTATATTGCTAAAGGGCCCAAAATGGATATCCCCCATGGCTCCCCTCCTCCAGATCCAAACACAGCCTTTGCACGCAGAGAACTATTTTCGATCAAGACCACCTACTAATTGTTGAAACTGCATTACACTCTGGGGCTCTTTTTAACACCCACCTGGCTTCAGTCTCCATCTGCCTTCCCAATATCGCTACATCCAATCCTACAACCATCCACAGCCATTCCTTCAAAGATGGTTTGTTTCCTTATTATCACATCACCATTGCTGAAAAGACAGCTCACAGCCCTGATAGCCCTGCAAATTTCCATCTAATTTCTAATCTTTCAAAGAAAAGGAAAGTGATCAAGATGCTTGCGGAGGCGAGACGAGGCTCAGTGGTTCAAGTCCGGAAAATCTTCTCTAAGGACCTCATTATGAGGTCTCCACTAGTAAACCTTCAGCCACTAATGGAAGTTACCAGCTGAATAGGGATTACCAGATCGGCTGTAACCGTTGCAAAAAGGGTAATAACCAGGGGGGACCAGAAAATAACTCCTTATTCCCCCAGTAATTCATAATTTCTCAGGAATCCCTCAGCATCCTGCACATCACCAGGCAACTCTACCCCCTAGAGTTAACAATGACTAAAATACTGAAAACTCTGTGGCCGGCAGAGTTACTAGGCATAATCTAACACCAATAAGAATTCCCATCTAATCTATTTACCCAAGTATAGGCATCCTCCGATGCACACCCTCTCTACTAAACTCGGTGCAGAAATTTGAAATCCTCGCATCAAAATGTAAGATTTTTCAAGCAAAATAACCACCCTGTGTTACCAACTAATTAACATCTAAATCTTACTCACATTATTTTGTAAGCCAAGCTCTTTGACCCTATTATCAAGCTCATCTTCCTCTCGAATATGCCAATATCTCTCCATCCTTTTCCCCTAAGGTTTTATATCATCATCATCATCATCAAGATATCTTTATTTCGGCGGTTTGCCTTAAAAAGTACAAAAAATAAATATATACACAGACAGACCTGACACAGAATAAAATAAGTCATAACAATACATTAAGTGATGATCAGTCCCCTTCTTCTATTCCACATTGCTAAAAGAAATTTGGAGACTGCAAAAACTATACATTCAGATGTGTCTGTTTTAAGAATTCTAAAAGCATGGCTACATTGCCGAAAGCCCATGTTTTTGCAGATAGGCACTATCCAATGCTTCCTAGCTTTTGAGTATGCAGGGCAAAAAAATAATACATGGAGCTCATCCTCTTTGTCACAGCTACAGCCAGGGCAGGCCTCAGTAGAGGTTAGTGCCCAACTGCTGGTGAAAGCTCTCAGGGGTAAAGTGCCGTATCTCCATTGAAGATATAATTTTCTTGATGCTATAGGATAGATAATATCCATGAAATTCTCAAATTGATAAAAGTCCTTGACACTTAAAAAAGATTTAGTTAAAACTCCATTATTAGGGGCAGTCTGCACTCTGTTTAATTGCTCAGCCACGTAGATCTTAGTAAGCATCTTCCGTGAGATCACCTTGCAGCTTGTTTCCGGTTCATACCACATATCACCTAGCCCAAGTTTGATACACTGGGATTTTATAAACATAAACCAAGGGATTTTTAGTACACTGTTGCTAGCCAGAATTTCCTTCAGCTCTAGTCTATAATGCAATAGTTCCGGCGTAGTCCACAACCTGTGCCAGTACCTAAGGGGCTTCAGAGCTAGTTCATCATCCATCGACCTCAGATCCAGATCCATCCTTAAAGGATGCAGCGAGGTACTTTGTGGAAGTGATAGTAGCTGTCTGATGAACTTGTTTTCAATTTTAAGGAGTTCCAACCCTGTTGAATGCCCCCAAAGTTCCGCTCCATATAAGATTGCTGCCCTGGCCTGGCTCTTGTATACTTCAAGCGGGGGTTTAATAGGTTTATATGTAGACGTATTAGAAAACCTAAGGATACCCCCAGCATACTGAGCTAGTTTCAGCTGCGCTTTAGCTATTTGTGGAGCCCATGAAAGATTTTCACTTAGAGTTACTCCTAGATAATCAAAGGTTTTTACCCTTTCCAAATTTGATGAATCTAATTTTGGGTTCGGCCGTGTGGAAGGTGAGGGATTAAAAACCATATACTTTGTTTTATTCACATTGATTTCCAGGCCACGACCTCTACAAAAGTCCTCGAAACTGTCGAGCACACGCTGGATTCCCATTGGTGATTTGGAAAGTAGCAGAGTGTCATCCGCGAACATAATTGCTGGCACCCTGCTACCTGCCAAAATTGGGGCGTCGTTATTAAGGGCGCTATTGAGATGGGAAATCACACCATTAACGTATAGGCAGAACAGGGTAGGTGCTAGAACGCACCCCTGCCTCACCCCTCTGCTAATGGGGAACTTGGAAGTTAAAGCCCCATTCTTCCCATGACGCACCTGGGCGAAATTGCCCTCATGCAGCTTGATCAGTATTGCCAGGATTGGTAGTGGCACCCCCAGACTGACCAACACCCCCCAAAGTTTTCCTCGGGGTACTAGATCAAAAGCGGAGCGGAGGTCCACGAATACCATGTAGAGGCTGCCACCCTCAATCTTTGCTGTTTTCCAGAATAGTAATAACAGGCGAAAGATTTGATCCATGGTAGAGGTGTTCCTCCTAAACCCCGCTTGGTATTGGCTCAGTATAGCGTGCTCCTCCATCCAGTCCTGCAATCGTTCAAGGATGAGCCGCGCAAAAATCTTTTGCGGGACATCTATGAGGCTAATGGGCCTATAATTTGCCGGTAACAGAGGGGAACCCTTCTTGAAAATGGGAACGATTTCTGCACCCAACCAGGTGCAGGGCACATTCATTCCTCTCAAGATTGCATTAAATAAAATACATAAATATGGTCCCCAGATCTCCATTTGATGTTTAAAGAGGTCTTCTGGCAGTTTGTCTAGCCCTGGTGCCTTACTGGATGGAATTTTCGAGATGGCATTAAGAACTTCCTCAAGCGAAAACTCTATAAAGTCGTAGGGAGCATTCGATGTTGGTAAGACCGGATGTGAATCCATATCAACTTCAATAGCGTACAGGGCTCTAAAGTGGTCTTCCCAAATGCTAGCCTCTATATTAGGTTCGGTTGCAGGTTTGGGATCCCCGCTTCCTGTGTTAATTATAGACCAAAATTTACGGGCATCTTTCTGATCTAAAGCGCGGGACAGATCGGTCCATTTTGCATAGTCCCAGTCCTGTTTGGCCAGCTTCAACATAGCTTTATAGTGTGTTCTCTTTGCGGCGAGAAGGATCTTGTCATTGCCATATTTTACATCCCGAATCAACTCTTTTTTTGCCAGGCGACAAGCATCATTAAACCAGGAGGAGAGAGGAATCCTATTCTTCCTCTTAGTTACTACTGGATTAAAAACATCAAACAAGGTACTAACAAGGTTCGTATGGAGGGCCTGCAATTTGATATTAAAATCAGGAGGAGATTGTTGGGATGTTAGAACATCTAGTTCAATAAAACACGGCAAGATTGAATTATACAGTCTTGCCAGGTCCTCAGAAGATGCCTCCACCTTATCCCACTTGACCCTGCGCCGATCATTCGTTAGGACTAACCTGTCTGCTCGAACATCTCTGGGTCCTAATTCCTTCGGTTGTGTGACCGGAGAAACCAGCTCCAGCCTCAGCAGATTGTGATCACTGTCATCCCTTACAATAACCTCGAGGTCGATAACCTTTGACCACAACTGTGTCCGAACCATGATGTAGTCTAAACGTGATTCGTGGCCCTTTTTATTGTATGTGCACCTAGAAGGTGTATCTGAATAGGTGCGTCCGTTACAGGCCCTAATTGAGTGACTTAGTGTAAGGGCCGTTATTTGGACCACTAAAGGGGACCAAGACCTAGTGTGTGGAGATTGAATTTGCGGAATGGACCAGTAATCATCCTCAGTTGCAAGTGCACCATGATCCATCCCCGGTAAGGGTTCATAGTGACAATTAAAATCTCCTCCTACTAGTAGGAACACATCCGTAGGGATGGAATACAGAAAATTTGATAGTTCGTCGACCGTAGTAGACTCACTAGCTAGACTGACAGGACTCGAGTAGACATTCACAGCAGCCAGCTTAAAACTGTTAGGCCATTTCAGGATTACACACTGTATATCGTCCGAGTGGGTACAAACAGACTCGGCTGTGCAACCCAGATGAGGTGCCACCCATGTGGTAAGGCCCCCAGATGGTCGTCCCTTGCCCCCCCATCGTGCAGGTATATGAAAACCCGCAAATCCCATTCTCCTCTCCTCTGTTCTCGCCCATGTCTCCTGGAATAGACATATGTCCATTCCATCAATAAACGTGCCCCAGTCATCACTCGCTATTTTACTATGTAGCCCCGCAACATTCCAGGACGCGATTACCAGGGATTCAATATTCGTGGTTGCCCTGGAGTTACAGTCACTCCTGTTTGTAACGGTGCTTTCACACAGGTGCGGCTCTATGACCTCTTGCGCTTCTAGGCGCCTGGCATCAGATGTAACCTCTTGGAGTACAAGGGGGAGTTCGGCGGTGGGGGTATGGTTCTCTATAACAGCGGTTAATGTCCCATCTATTCTTGACGGGCACTCAGCCTCACCAACAGCCCAACCTTTGCTATTGTTCTGAATTTGGGCATCACCCATTACCCGACCAAGTCAATCCACTTGGTCCAAACAGCTATATCTGTTTTGAATTGATATTTTGGGAGATGCTGGCGGACGATCATATGGAGCCCTTAACGACCTAACTCCTCCTCTGTGTTGTACTAATGTCCACCCATTCTCCATAGCGTTCCAACGAGTCGGTGGGTAAAAGTGAGACAACGGGTAAGTTTGGATCAATGCTCCCTGGTCCTGATACCTCCAATTGCAGATATATTCAGCAGTTCGGGGATCTTTAAAATTTACTAAGATACAATCACCCCTGCTAGTTTTAGGACCATGACCCACCCACGATACCCTATGTGCCATGAGGATTTCACTAGTAATACGGGGGGGAAGTGGTCGATTTTTATTGAGCCAATCTATTACTTTGTTTTTAAGAGAAGGGTATGGTTCTATGGTTGAATTTGGGAGCTCAGGGACTCCAGCCAAAATTGCCACATAAGGGCTACATTCAGATGGCAAATCTATAGTACGTTCCTTGGGAGGATAACCCTTGGATTTGTTGCTATTGGTATTATTTGAGGAACAGGGGTGGTGATGTTAGTTAAAGCTGGGTCGGGCTGAGAGCGCCCATTTTCGGCTGGAGCAGGACATGGATTAGACGTGTCTACTTTTAGCTTGCTTTGTATATCCAGCGCCACCTGTTCCATCCGAAAAAGCTGTTGCTCGATACGAGACAATCTCAATTCCAGGGGATTGATAATAGCACTCAAAAGAGCACTTACAGTGGCATGTGTCTCTACTGGGGTGTCATGTGTCTCTAGTGGAGTGTCACTGCTGATAGATTTCTGAGGGTATAGGTGGGGCATGAACTAAAGCAGCTACAGGTGGAGCTGTTGTAGTTGAATTAGTTGTCATCTGGCTACCCGTACGACCTTTGGCAAGTTTCGCTTTTTTGCCCCCCGCCCTCAGGGCCATATTCATTTTTCTTTTTGGCATCGCTCCCTCACATCTTCCTCGCAGCTGGGGGAGACTTAATCTCTCAGGTGAGCTTAGCATTGTTGAAGCTAGAGTAGAATCTAGAGCTTGCTCGGGTGAGAGAGACTGCGGTGGATCTATGCTACAAGGTACATTCTCACTACATGAGGGGCCATTGTCTAATATTTCTCTCCTAAGAGCATCCGGAGTGCGAGCATTGGCGATATGACCCATAGAGGATCTTTTTGCAAAAGCTAAATCTTGGGAGACTCTTCTTTCCATTAGTATTATCCCCTGATCAATTACGGAATTAGCTCTTGTAAGAAGCTGTCCAGAGTTCCTGTTAGTGCAGTCCTGCTTCTGGTTGATGATGCAGCCATACTACGTTAGTCAATCAGCAAAAATGACAATACTTACAATCCTCCTCGATACCAGTACGGCAAGGGGTATTTGGGATGACAGAGGGGTGGCCCGGTCCGGTCTTGACCGTGCTTGAACGGGCTTAAACGGGCCCGCCCTTGGCCCGGGCTTCGCCCGGGACACGCCCCGGACGCGTCCCGCGTACGCGTGACTGTGATGTTAGTTATAGTGGAGAAAAGGGGGGAGGGGCCGGGAAGAGTCAACAGCTGCGGCCAATGTGTGTCAGCAAAGGGGCCGCTGGTACTCGCAGTCCCGGCTCCGTTCACAAATGCTCCCAAACAGTCAGGAACCCGCATTCACCGCCAAAAGGCTCCGCCGTGCAGCTTCCAAGGTTCGTGATCAGACACCTGCCTCCGAACGGCTCCCGCGAAGCGGGGGCCGTGAGGCGCTATGTAGGGCTGTGGAGATGGAGGGAGGGGCCGGGAAGAGTCAACAGCTGCGGCCAATGTGTGTCAGCAAAGGGGCCGCTGGTACTCGCAGTCCCGGCTCCGTTCACAAATGCTCCTAAACAGTCAGGAACCCGCATTCACCGCCAAAAGGCTCCGCCGTGCAGCTTCCAAGGTTCGTGATCAGACACCTGCCTCCAAACCAAAATGTATTTAGAATAAGACAGCCAGGTTGATCTTCAAAGTCTGCCATCACATGCATCACATGCACACCATCGATGTTATTGAAGGCTTGGTGCTGCTAGTTCAAAACAATCTGTCTGACCGATCCATGGAAACTGGCCCTCAGTATTTGATCTAAGAACTTTCATTGAACCTCCATACTCCTCTTGGTGACTTGGGCTTCACTATAAAAATTTCCTTTGAAAATGTATTCTTTCTCTTTTATGACCTGGGGAAGGTTAAATCCATTTCAGTAAACCAACTGAAGATCTGTTCAACCTAATCTTTTGAGCCTTTGCCTGGATTCTTTAGAAACTTTGCACCATTACCTTTGTGCCTGAAATCTCTGATCCATTAACAATCGCAATAGCCTGTGCTTTCATCCCTCTAGATTCATCCCTCTTTCCTCCCACTTTCACAACCCTTCTCTGGCCCTCCCATTACACCTACTATTCCGCTGAATACTATTATTCAAATGGGTGCACTCCAAGCAACCGGTATCTTTCATCCCTCTTCCACTCTCCTCCATTTGGTTCCTTATAAGCTTGCCTTCTTTGGCTATTTGTTTGTGCTGTGGAAGATCAATAAAAAAAAACTGTACAAGGGTAAATTGTTAAGCCTTGATTATATTATGTCACTCCCCTTAACCATGCTGTAAGTGAAGAGGCGTGACTAATGCTAACATGTCAGGTTGAGGGGGAAGCGAGAGAGTTGCATTTCTTCAGCCCTCTGAAGAGCTATGCAGCAGTGTCGATGATCCGCTTCAGTCGGTGTAGTTAGAAAGATTGGCAAGTTGAACATTCCCTCATCAAGAAGCGAGAGAACCAGTGCTTCAGCAGTCTGGCTTTTCTTAAGCTATAACCATCTCTAGGAGTTAGAGCTTATATCATGTTGTCTCAACATTTCTTGCAGTGTGGGATTCCAAGTAGAGTTCAGAGTTGATGGTAACACGTGATTTGTTTCATGCTGGGCTGTGGCGTGTTGATTTGAAAGCAACTTGCTGTTTGTATTGTCTGCCCAAGTCCCTTCTAGGAGGTTGCATCTCGGTTTGAATCACCTGGGGTATCGGTCACCTAGAGCTATTGTCTATCTTAAGGGATTACATCCATGTCATTTCTGAGCTCTTTGGGCCTTATGTATGAACACATTTTCCCATAGACACAGAATGAGTAAAACTCTTTGATACATCTGGCCCTTTGCTCCTTTCACAATGCTGCTGCTTGTCAAGGCTACCATCCATATGGAAGATCAGGGTGGATTGAATTGGCACTCCTAGGGGGAAGTGCAGACAGTTGCGCTCTTGAAGGACTCATCACAATGAAGTCTGAAGCACCATAAAGGAAGTTAAACATCCATGTTGATCACGTATAATCCTGTGCCATCCCTAATTTAGGAGTCCATCAAATAATAAACAACCCTCATTCAGCCAATCTTTTAATTTACGAAGTTACTTCCACTTATGGGGTTGATGCCTCTGAAGAAAGAGGGTCTCAAAGTCAATATCGAGAAGGCAAAGACAGACAACCAGATGTCCCTTTAAAGGCAGCTCAGGCCCCAGGCCAAGCGCATATATGTACAAGACACATATAATCCCAAGACGAGACAGAATAATAATGGCAATAGCATTCAATGTAATGCAAACCGACTGTGGTTAGACGGTGGCCCAACATCGTTTTCCTTGGCGTGGGAGTAGCGAGTTACTTGGACGAGCCAAGATGCCTTCTACATTATCCACACAAGGTTTATCTATAATAGCTTTAACATGTTCCTTCTGCTGAACTGATCATGGTGGTTACAGCTTCTCTCTGAAAACATCTAGATAACCTTCCTAGCTCAGATCACCATTGCAGCAACTATCAAACCTGCGTGAACCCTGTTAGAGAAACACAAAGCCCTACTACAGAAACCGCACAAGTCACACAGATAAACCCATGACATTCTCACTTCAGTTAATTGTGTGTGTACTTCCCGAGTGCTTATGCACATATGGGGGCAGTAGGTCTCTTTCGAAAGTGAGCAGAAGAGAAATAGTTAACATGAGCGCAAGCAGAAGCCTGGGGACAACCCCAACCAAAACAGACACTCATCACACCAAAAGATCCTGAGACTAAACTACATTCACCCATCACGACAGTTTCAATTGAGGACAGTATGTTGAGAGAACAAATGCCCAGCGTAAAGGGCATTAACAACAAACCACTTACTTGTATGTAAGAACACAAACACCTCAGATACATCACTGAACTGCACCTACACTGAAGATCCTCATACATGTTACTGTGCATGATCATCTATACTAGTACTACTGAAAACCCACACAAACACTCTAAGATGCTACTGCATCCATGCAAAGTTTTACAACATAAACAAAAGCAAACAGGGTACAGACTTGCCTCAACAACTCTAGATCGTATATGGCTGCCTCAACCATTATCTTAATAACACCATATTCTCCCACTTCCAGGTGCTGCAAATATAAACTTACTTTCCGACCAAAAATAATACCTAAAGCCATTGGTACCATCAACAAGTCAAACAACACATCCTGTCCAGCTGATCCAAGCCCAGGCACTCTATCTAGCAAATGAATGAGCACCAGCACCACGATACAGACTTCACAGAAGCATCTTTCGGAGCAATTGTACTGTCTGCCCACTTTAAATAAAATCTTTGACCACACTGGGAAAAAACAAGTCTGGGCCCAATCACCCTGTGAAACTATTGCCATCACCCAATCATTCTCTTCCTCTTCCCGATTCTTGAAGAACAGTCATATAGCATGTTCAACCTTACTTGGAACCTCTCATTTGAGTACTGCAAGAGGACACCTGCCCTGGTAAAGGCAAAGGTACAGCCCTCGTTGGCTGTGATCAACAGTCATTGCATGTCTCTATTGGTCTTAATGGAGCCTGCAACAGAATTAACCACACAGTTCTACTACAAAAAAAGTTGCAAGTCATAAACATCTGTTGAAATGCTTCTGCCTGCTTCCAGTCCTTACTGGTAGACTGAACCACCCTACCACTTCCTGAGGTCTAGCTAAAATGACAGCACCCTCACACTCAGAAAGCTGAACTCCCACTCACAAGATTGACGGCACCCAGATGATCATGCAGCTCACCGGTGTGCCACAGGAATCAAGGCGCTCTTCTGTTCTATGACATCCTAGGTAGCAACATCCTTCATTAACCTCCCCACCTGCAAAATGGAAATCAGGTTAATAATCCTTCCACACCAAATGAAGACTGTCCAGGATCCTCATCCAACCACCATCCAGATACATCAAATCCTTCTGACAGATCTAGCCATAACCCTAGGGGTAGCGTGTAAATTCGACTAACTACTGTAGTCTGTAGTAAAGAAACACTTTCCAACTCTAGAAACTTACTCACTGCTCTACCACAGAGAATGATCATCAGACTGTAAAATATTTAAACCAGCATGGTCCAGGCCATCGCAGAAGTAAGAGGCATCACCACAAAGTTCACGCGCCTGTTCTTTGACGATCTTGTATAAACCAACATTCTGCTCCACACAGTCACCCACAAAGCCCATCTATGTCAAGGTATCACGATAAATCAAGGGCAAATGATCTCTCCTCACTCAAACCGCACTCCAACACTCAGACTACCCTCAAGGCCCTCATTATAACTGGGAGGTCTTGTGGTCTAGTGGCTAAATGTCTGCCCTGCAACTGACCAGGAGCGACATGAGGAGTCTTGGGTTCTCATTTATAATTCTGTCTTTGTAGCCACTTGGCTACAAATAAAGCAATGTTTTGCAAATCATGTTCTCTTCCAGAGCCCCCATATCTGTAGTGTTATGCAATGTGCATGGTAGAGTACTGAAATGTTCAGCTTCAAATCTCATGTCTATGTTCTAAAATCCTGGTCTTTATATCTAGCTTGAACAGGGCCCAAAGGTACAGCACTGCTTTATGTACAACACCCGGAGTCTGTGGTTCTCCTACAGTAATAAACATGGGTGTAGCAAAGCACTGCCCTATAACTTGGAGTAAGTGTACCATGTAAAGTAATGCCTGTTTTCTCACAGATTGCATCATGGATCAGATCACAGAAGAAAACAACCGGGGCCATAACGTCAAAGGTTATTCATTGGGTTTCTATATATTCTAGCGCCGGGGTGCCTTCGGTTGGCCATGCGCTTTAGAAATGCCTTTTCAATTCAATTCAATTCAATTCTATATTGTTGCACTGAATTAAGCCCTTGTGTTTGGATACCACTGTATTCCTGTGTTTACATCCAATGCACAGAGGCGTGCAGACCCACTGCTCCCTTCCATTAATCCTGTCTGTGCCACTGAGTGCTATGACCATTTCCCTGCTGGACTTTTTCCATCTCCATCACTGCATCTATGCTGCCCTGTGAGCCAACTGTCTACAATAATGCAACCTGGCGTTGCTGTCTTCTCCAACTATAATATTGGTAGCAACATTTAACATAACTGTATGATATTAACATGACCAGTAATAATAACAATGATAAGTATAACAATAACAAATAACAATACAAAACTGCTGCTATTTATATATATATATATATATATATATATATATATATATATATATATATATATATATATATATACATATACATATATATACATTGTCCCACAAATTGCCCAAAGCTTTTAGGAGCGCACACGAGAGTGAGTGAACCATCCGGTTATTTTAGGAAACTTGCCTTTTTGTTTTCAGGTACATTGTTTGCTCCGACCTGACGCGTTTCAAGGTATTCACCTCTTTCTCAAAGGTCATGGTTGGCAGACACTGCTCGCAGGAAGTCCTGCATGCTCTTTTTATATTTCCGCTGAGTGCGCCTTTTCGTTGAGCATGCTGGGACTTGTAGTGATCCTTAAGTAGGTCTGCGATACCGTACTTTCAAAGCCATATTTACACCTTAGTAAGTCCCAAAGCCAAGTGCAAGTCTAATTATCCTCACTCACTCTGCTGCATGTCGAGTTAGAAAAGTTCCATCTCTGCCGCCTCCTTCACTTTATCAAGGATGGTGCTGCTCCCCACGGTAAGGCGCCGTGCTTAAAATTGTCCCACAAATTGCCCAAAGCTTTTAGGAGTGCACACGAGAGTGAGTGAACCATCCGGTTATTTTAGGAAACTTGCCTCTTTGTTTTCAGGTACATTGTTTGCTCCGACCTGACGTGTTTCAAGGTATTCACCTCTTTCTCAAAGGTCATTGTTGGCAGACACGGCTCGCAGGAAGTCCTGCATGCTCTTTTTATATTTCCGCTGAGTGCGCCTTTTCGTTGAGCATGCTGGGACTTGTAGTGATCCGTAAGTAGGTCTGCGAGACCGTACTTTCAAAGCCATATTTACACCTTGATAGGTCCCAAAGCCAAGTGCAAGTCTAATTATCCTCACTCACTCTGCTGCATGTCGAGTTTGAAAAGTTCCATCTCTGCCGCCTCCTTCACTTTATCAAGGATGGTGCTGCTCCCCACGGTAAGGCGCCGTGCTTAAAATTGTCCCACAAATTGCCCAAAGCTTTTAGGAGCGCACACGAGAGTGAGTGAACCATCCGGTTATTTTAGGAAACTTGCCAACAATGACCTTTGAGAAAGAGGTGAATACCTTGAAACGCGTCAGGTCGGAGCAAACAATGTACCTGAAAACAAAGAGGCAAGTTTCCTAAAATAACTGGATGGTTCACTCACTCTCGTGTGCGCTCCTAAAAGCTTTGGGCAATTTGTGGGACAATTTTAAGCACGGCGCCTTACCGTGGGGAGCAGCACCATCCTTGATAAAGTGAAGGAGGCGGCAGAGATGGAACTTTTCAAACTCGACATGCAGCAGAGTGAGTGAGGATAATTAGACTTGCACTTGGTTTTGGGACCTACTAAGGTGTAAATATGGCTTTGAAAGTACGGTCTCGCAGACCTACTTATGGATCACTACAAGTCCCAGCATGCTCAACGAAAAGGCGCACTCAGCGGAAATATAAAAAAAGCATGCAGGACTTCCTACGAGCCGTGTCTGCCAACAATGACCTTTGAGAAAGAGTTGAATACCTTGAAACGCGTCAGGTCGGAGCAAACAATGTACCTGAAAACAAAGAGGCAAGTTTCCTAAAATAACCGGATGGTTCACTCACTCTCGTGTGCGCTCCTAAAAGCTTTGGGCAATTTGTGGGACAATTTTAAGCACGGCGCCTTACCGTGGGGAGCAGCACCATCCTTGATAAAGTGAAGGAGGCGGCAGAGATAGAACTTTTCTAACTCGACATGCAGCAGAGTGAGTGAGGATAATTAGACTTGCACTTGGTTTTGGGACCTACTAAGGTGTAAATATGGCTTTGAAAGTACGGTCTCGCAGACCTACTTAAGGATCACTACAAGTCCCAGCATGCTCAACGAAAAGGCGAACTCAGCGGAAATATAAAAAGAGCATGCAGGACTTCCTGCGAGCCGTGTCTGCCAACAATGACCTTTGAGAAAGAGGTGAATACCTTGAAACGCGTCAGGTCGGAGCAATCAATGTACCTGAAAACAAAGAGGCAAGTTTCCTAAAATAACCGGATTGTTCACTCACTCTCGTGTGCGCTCCTAAAAGCTTTGGGCAATTTGTGGGACAATTTTAAGCACGGCGCCTTACCGTGGAGAGCAGTACCATCCTTGATAAAGTGAAGGAGGCAGCAGAGATGGAACTTTTCTAACTCGACATGCAGCAGAGTGAGTGAGGATAATTAGACTTGCACTTGGTTTTGGGACCTACTAAGGTGTAAATATGTCTTTGAAAGTACGGTCTCGCAGACCTACTTAAGGATAACTACAAGTCCCAGCATGCTCAACAAAAAGGCGCACTCAGCGGAAATATAAAAAGAGCATGCAGGACTTCCTGCGAGCAGTGTCTGCTAACAATGACCTTTGAGAAAGAGGTGAATACCTTGAAATGCGTCAGGTCGGAGCAAACAATGTACCTGAAAACAAAGAGGCAAGTTTCCTAAAATAACCGGATGGTTCACTCACTCTCGTGTGCGCTCCTAAAAGCTTTGGGCAATTTGTGGGACAATATATATATATATATATATATATATATATATATATATATATATATATATATATATATATTTTTCCCATTCTCGCACTGCATGCGATCAGGAAGGCAACACACTCACTGTAGGTTCGCTGCATGTTCCTTATTAGTTACCATGCCCAACACGCTTCGCTCCTACCCTCGGACCTCGGTCACGGCCCTGAAAATCAGGCTTATTACTGAATATTGCAATTTTGCCATTGCAAAACACTCAATAGCAACGGCCAATATAATTTAATTTTGAGACCTTTTAATATATCGACTTGGGAAGGATCAAAAATGTGAACACGTCTTGCCAGGTTTCGAACTCTTAGGGTGCATTTCAAACAGATGTGAGGTTGCTTCAGTATCAGAGGTCTGGCCAGGTGGAATCTGGCAGACTAGTTACTAGACCCTGCCAAGTGCGAGGAGAGAGCCAAGCTGTGAAAGAAATCATTGCTCAAAATCCACCGATTCGGAAAGAATGAAACGCTCAGCCACGTGAAGGCCTCTGTGGCGGGGACCTAAGGTTGTCTATGAGATTCCCAGAATTCACCGCGGTTAGCAGTGCTAAACGTGGCAGTGCATAAGGACGTCTAGGCCCAGCCCAGTCTGCCCATGTCCATGACGCAGAAAGTCAGCTGACTTAGCAAACGTTGGCCCAGAGCGATGGAAGTTGCAATGGTTTTTTGTAACTTTCTTGAAAATCTAAAGAAAACTTTACAACTTTGCTAGTGAGTAAAACAGCCAGCAGAACACAAAGCAACTACTCATTCCATTGTTGCCTCCCGTTTTAGGTCTGGCTCTGCAAAGCAGCTACCTGTCAATCCTCTTCTAAAAATATATAAGACATGCGCTTCAGAGGAGCAAACATCTCTCGTCGAATGCTGTCGCCCTTTTTGATGTATCAGTCTACCCAGTAGCGAGCATCCTTTGTGTAGTTTCCCCTGAATTTTTGCCTCTACCTCCTGTATTTGTGACACTGTGCTGGATTTCGCTTTTGCTGGTTTAGATGCTTTGGGCACTTTGCCACTGCTGATCAGTGTCAAAGTGCAAGCACTCCATGTGTAAATTGTTATAGTGATTGGTTATCCATGATTGGCATGTTTGTTTTACCAGGTGGACCCTAGTAAAGTGCACTAAGTGTGCCAGGGCTGGTAACTCAAATGCTACTAGTGGGTTTGCAGCACTGATTGTGCCACCCACATGAGTAGCACTGAAAAGAGGTCTCAGGCCTGCCACCGCAGTGCCTGTGCGCAGTTTGTTAACTGCCATGTCGACCTGGCCAGTGTACCCACTTGCCAGGCGTTACCCTTCCCTTTTCTTACACATCGGACACCCCTATGGTAGGCCCAAAGTACCCCCCTGGGCAGGGTGCAGTGTATGTAAAAGGAAGGACATGTACTAGTGTGTGTAACATGTCCTGAAAGTGAAATACTGCCAATTTAATTTTTCACTATTGAAAGGCTATCTTGCCCATAGGACAGAATGGGGAATGCTGTGTAACATGTTTACCTGCATATCTTCCCATAGGAGTGAGATTGAAACTTGAACCCTAGTATCCTGAACTCAGAATTTAATAACACATCTTTTAGGAAGGATGGTTTTTTTTAATTCTGTGTTTGAAAAGGGCACTTTTAGAAAGTGGCTATTTTCTTCTCCAACCTTGCTGTGTGCCTCTGCCTGTTTGTGGATTGACTGTCTGGTTTGAGAGTGACAGGGGTAGGGTGGCTCCAGGAGTCTGTGTGAGTCAGCACTATGCTGAATAGGCCAATCTGCATTTGGAGTGGTGGGAGGAGTAGCACCTGGGCCTGAATAATGCTGTGCCTGCCTTCCACAATGCTGGCTCCACCTCCTGCTGTGCATCTGAAGGCCCTAGCCCACGCTGACAAAGGAAGAAGTTGTGCACTGGCAGAGTGCATCCAGAACTGGTTTGGACTGGGTCTAGGACCCCTCACACACAGAGAAGAAAGACTTTTAGGGTATAAATATGAGAGCTGAAACCCCTGTAAGTCAGACTACTTTGTGATCAAGAGGAACCTGTTGCCAAAGAGAACAGCTGAAGAGACTGAGGAGAAGTACTGCCCTTGCTGTGTGTCTGGGGTTGGACTGCAGTTTGCTGTTTCTACTGAGGAGAGGACAAAGGGACTTTGGTGTGTGCTGTGTCCCCTGCTTGAAGAAGGACTTTGATGTGTGCTGTTTCCATCTGAAGAAAAGTCTCCAAGGGCCTGAGAAGAGCTGGCCTCCTGTTTTGAAGTCCCAGGAACAAAAGAACTTCACCCCCGGCTTCCCTGAACTTCCTTGCTGGGAGTTTTGACCTGCCAGGAGGTGCCTGGAACGGTTTGTGAGGCCCTTGCTGTTGGGAGCTGGAAGCGCGACGGAACGAGTGAGAAGAGTATCGCTGCCGCAGCAGCTGCCGTCGCATCGCCAAGGAAGCGTGCCGCCGCTGTCGCTGTTCGGCGCCGCATCACCAGAGAAGCGTGTCGCAGGACCCATCGCATTGCTGAAGAAGCGTGCCGCTGCTATTTGCCGTCGCATCACCGGAGAAGCATGTTGCAGGGCCTGTCGTGTCTCAGGAAACCACCGATTTCGTCGCATCACCTCAAAGACACCATTTTGTCGCATCACACCGGATCGTTGCAACGCATCGAGGCGCCATCTTGTCACATCGTAACAAGAGCGCATCCTTCTCTGCGACCCTTTTGTTTGTTTTGCGTTATGCATCCAAGGTACTTTGAGAGTAAAGTGTCGCATTTCCCATCTACAAGCTTATTTTTGCAACAACCTTTTTAAAGACATTCTACTGTGTATCTGTATGTTGGATTTTTGTCGTTTTGGTCTTGTTTAGTTTAGATAAAGATATTTTATTTTTCTAAACTGGTGTGGTGTTTTCACTGTTTTACTGTGAGTGTTGGTACAAATACTTTACACATTGCCTTTGGGGTAAGCCTGTCTGCTCGTGCCAAGCTACCAAGGGGGTGAGCAGGGGTTATCTAAAGTGTGTATCTCCCTTACCCTGACTAGAAGAGGGGTCCCTATTTGGTCAAAGGTACCTACCTCTGCCAACTAGAGAGCCCCATTTCTAATATATATATATCAATTTTTTCTGCTGGCTGCATCTCTCTCCGGCGAGACCCAGAACCAGGAAGCACCCAGGCTCACTATAGCCAGCGTTGTGATTGGCTCCACAAAGCCAATCGCAGCGCTGTGATTAGCACTCAGATGGGGTCTAGAGGCCTGGGCATGTTACCCACCAAGCTGTGTAATGCAGCCTGGTGGGGAACATGCAAAGTGTGCATGACTGTTTGGCCCGGCCAAGACGGCCGGTCAAGCAGTCATGAGCACTTGGAGAGTGAAAACTACTGCTCTCATTGTGCCTCCAACCGCACCCTAACCCTGTCCCGAACCTAAGTAAAATAAAAATGATAATAACTATGTTAGTATCATTGTATTTTTCCTGCTCAAAGAGTCGATGGGCGACACTCCTCCTTAGATGAGGAGCCACCCTCAGTCTACTTCCTGAGATGTGCTTCCATTGCATGCATGACAGGCATTTTACATCTGAAATGTATAGTTAATCATCACATTGTTTGTTACATTCAGTACTTTATCTCAAACACATTTATGCTACACAGAAAGTAATTACTATTATCACAGTTTTTCTTTATGTTGCACCTAAATATACAACTTTCAATCATGAATACATGTATTTGCTTTAATAAAAACTCTGCATACATAAATATTAACCTCATTTATTCTGATATATGTTCCTCTTTCACACCTTTTGTCATTACCCTCTAAAGAAGCATTAACAAAGCCAACTGGTCTGTCTTTAATACACTAACACTTGCTATAGCATATATGCATGCTTGTCTTTTGTATTGGCACAGTACAGCCAGATCAATTGAGTTTGCCGATGCTTGTTTAGTGTGGTCTGGGAAAGTTCACCAACAATGGAGTTCAAAAGACTATGCAATCCTTACCCTGGAGTTTATGTGCAGTGTTAGCAAAATAAAAGTATTTACAAAAGGTATAATAAAGTTTTCCTTCATGGCCTGGATGGTACTGGACATGTACAACACCAGATAGTCCATCTGGCTAAGGTTTGACGGTATAAAGTCTGCATAAACAGATATTTCAGGATACAATGTTTACATCAATATTTCAGTATTTCAAGGTGAGGGAACAGAACACTAAGGAAATATTTAACACGCTAAAACAATATAATGTTCCACCAATCCAAGCACATACGTTTTAATAATGTAAGCAAAAAAATGGTCCCAGATTCAGGCAAAAAAACTCCAGCTAAATTCAGAACTAATTTTGAGTTCACGTCTTAAGGGGTAAAGGATTTAAAAGAAGACCACCCAAGACAAGAAACATGCGTGGGTGTTTATGAGTGTTGGCATTTTGACAATCAGATGGTTAAAAAATCCATGCTTCCTGGTCCCGCCCCGACAAAACCTAATACTGGTGAAGGCGGCCATGTTTAGCACAGGGTTGGTTGCACAGCAGTGCACGCGCATTCGAAACCACAGCCCCGGGACAAGTCACACTTTTAAATTGTGTCTTCAAAAAGCTTAATCTAACTCCCCTGTGCTGAGGACCCCATGTTAGCATTAATTGAGTCAGAGATGAAACTGGGGGATACTTCAGCAATCAGCAACTCACTCACACTGAGGCATGAATGCTGTGCGCATTTCAGCCTCACTGTAGCTTCACTTGATAAGAAGCATCTGTTCAGAGAGTGGAACTGTGGTCTGGAGCAGCTCGAAGCAAATGCATCTCCAGGCGCCGAGCCAATCAGTAGGAGCGATGGACTGCAAGCTCTTGGAAGTAAGAGACACACTACTATGGACAGATGGACGGATATGGGTTTCCTCTGCATCTGGGGGGGCGGGACAGCATCTGCTGTTTAACATCATCTGAAGGTCTGGGAAGGAAATGTGGCCTAAAGGGCAGAGATGTCAATTCTGCAACTGGGGAGCCAGGTTTAAGTCTCTTTACCTGCTAAGCATCCTGTGATTCTGGCAAATCACTCAATCTCCCCGTGCCTATTTAAGAGTGAATGTGACTTCATGTAATGCAACCTGGTGCTCATCTAAAGTGCTTCGATCCCCTCAGGCCACGTTTGCACTATATAAAACTGGAAAAAAACTGAAATTACCAGGACATGGGTATCAGCAGCAACCCAACACTTCCCGGCCACCTTTGCCACATTTTTAGAGCCAGTACAGGCAGTGCTTTGAATGGGCCAGTGCTGTCAGGTACTGAGAGCCTGCACTTCTTGATTTTGAGAAGGAGAGTACCTGCACTTCCCAGCAGGGGTGTGTTAGACTTGGCACTTTTTGCTGATTGCCTCATCTGTTTTTGTTGGTCTAGATGCTTTGGGCACTTTGCCACTGCTGTTCAGTGCCAAAGTGCAAGTGCTCCCTATTGTAAAGTGATGTAATGGATTAGTGATTCCATGATTGGTTATTTGATTTACTTGTCAGACCCTAGTACAGTGCACCATGTGTGCCCAGGGCCTGTAAATCAAATGCTGCTGGTGGGCTTGCAGCACTGATTGTGCTACCCACAGAAGCCGCTTGTAAAATATGGCTCAGGCCTGCCATTGCAGAGCCTGTGTGCAGTCTGGGACTGCCACGTCGACTTGGCAAGTGCAACCACTTGCCAGTCCCTAAACCTTCCCTTTTCTATATATTAGTCACCCCTAAGGTAGGCCTAAGGGCAGGGTGCATTGTATGTAAAAGGTAGGACATGCCCTGATGTGTGTGTCCTGATAGTGAATTACAGCCAATCTCGTTTTTCACTATTGCAAGGCTATCTGTTCCCATAGGCCAGAATGGGCAGTTTGATTATAACATCTTATAATCCTAACTGACCCTAGGAACAAGATAGGAAAATAAAGTTTAGTATGCCTGAACTCAGAATGTTAAAATACATCTTTTAGTGTGGGTGATGTTTACATTCTGTGTGTGAAAATACCACTTTTAGAAAGTAGGTATTGTCTTGCCTAACCATCCAGCATGCCTCTGCTAGGTTTGTGTATTCTATGTCTGGTTTGTGAGTGACAGGGGGCTGGAGAAGGCCTTGGCTCCTGCGGTCTGATGGGTCAGGGCTTGGCTGAATAGGACTTGCATTGAATAGAGAGTAGGGGGAGGATATTTCATTTCACTGACCTGAGCCCTCATAGAATAGTGAGTAGGGGGAGAAGATTTCCTTTCAGCTACCTGGGCCAATCAGCGATTGGCCAAGATGATTGATCAGCTGCATATTTTTTCCACCTTCATCCTAATTTCTTTTCCCCCAAATGTACCCCAGGACTCTACTTCATAACTGGCATAGAAACTAGTCCTAAACTGAACAGTTGTCTTTTGAGTAGTTTGACTTTAACTGTATAAATAATGAACAGCCTATTTCGCTCTGGGTTATTTTTTTGGTAGTCTGCTTTCAACAATGCTGTCTACACCTCCTGCCCAGAAGCTGCACCAGAGAGGACAGAGCTGTTTTTGGCTGGGTACAGACACTCTCTGCCTTCAGAGACAAACGTTTTGTGTGTATAAAAAGGGGTCCCAGACCCCAGAACTTTAGATCACTTCTGGGAAATAAAGAGGAGTCTTTGCCAAGGAGAAGAAACCAGAGAAGCTGAAGGAGGATTACTGCCCCTGTTCTGTTTGCTGTCTGGGGTTGGCCTGCAGTGGTTACTTGTTGCCAATGAAAGGAGAAAAGTACTTTGCTGTTTGCTTTGCCATCTTGAGGAAGATCTCCAAGGGCTTGAACTGAGCTTGCCTCCTGTTTCAAGTCTCAGGGACACAAAGACTTCACCACCAGCTTCCCCTGAATTTCCTGGGAATTCTAACCTACAAAGAGGTGCCTGCAGCTGTTTAGGACCTCTAGAGACTGTTTGTCACTGGGAGCTGGAAGCGCGACGCAACGAGGAAGAAGCGTGTCGCTGCCGCAGCAGTTGCCGTCACATCACCAAAGAAGCGTGTGCCACCGCAGCTGTTCGCCGTCGCATCGCCGAGAAAGCGGTTTGCATCACCGGAGAAGCGTGCCACCGCGGCAGAGGTTGCCATCGCATCACTGGAGAAGTGTGTCGCAGAGCCTGTCGCGGCTCCAAAGTTCATTGATTTCGCCACACGGCCATCGAGCGTGCACGCATCGCCTCCACATTGTCGCATCGCATCAAAGACGCCATTTTTTCACATTGCACCAGATCATCGCATCGCATTGAGGCGCCATCTTGTCGCATCGTAACCGGAACGCAGTAAGAAACCGACGCATCACCTCCTCTCCAATAAGGAACCGACGCATCACCTCCCCTGTGCTGCAGTAAGGAACCGATGCATCACCTCCCTCGAAGCAAGGAACCGATGCATCACATTTCCTGCAACCCTTTTGTTTGTTTTGCGTGACACATCCTAGGTACTTTAAGAGTAAAGTGTGGCTTTTACCATCTACATTGAACTAAGCTATGTATACCATTTTAAAGTCATATTCTTGATACAGTATTGTGGAGCTTTGTCGTTTGGTCTTGTGTGAAGTCTTTTAAAGATTACATATGTTTCTAAAACTGGTGTGGTGTCCATTTGTAGTGTTTTCACTGTATTACTGTATGTGTTCACAAATGCTTTACACACTGCCGCTGAGATAAGCCTGTCTGCTCTTGCCAAGCTACCAAGGGGGTGAGCAGGGGTTATTTTAGGAGTGTATCCCCCTTATCCTGACTAGAAGCAAGGGTCCCTATTTGGACAAAGGTGCAAACCATTGCCAACTAGAGAACCCCATTTCTAACAGGGTGCAATACTTTTAACTGGAGAGTAGCAGCACTTAACAAAAGCAAGCATGTACTCTGATATAGGGACCCCGCACTTCTATTTTTCCATTTCATGCACTGAAGATAGAGACCACTTGGCTTGGAACCCTTTGTGGCTCCTGATCAGATTTAAACATTGCTTTCTTAATTAAGCATTATTGTTCTTTGAGCGGAGTCTTTATCTTGGTTTGATTCTTCTGCTGCAGGTATTAACCACTGTTAATTGCCAGTGCCACTGTTATGAGCCAGAGGACGCATAATAAGGGCTAAGGGCTATGAGCAGGGCCACTGGAATTATGAGATTGTGTGGCCGCTGCATTTTTCGCATAAATATAGACTTGCTGCATTTGCCACATAATCCATCATCTATTGCATGATCTGTAGATTTTAGCAAAAAATATTGTTTCTAGATCAAATGATTCAAAAGTTGCTAAAAACGCAGTGACATGTTGCTGTGGAGTGGCAGGCCCATTTCAAAGTTTGACTGGTCCCCTTTCTGTTGCTTAGTGCTGTGTTTCAATCAATCAATCATAACATTTGTATAGCGCACTACTCACCCGGAAGGGTCTCAAGGCGCTTGGGGGGGATGGGTCCGCTACTGCTCAAACAGCCAGGTCTTGAGTTGTTTCCTGAAGGCGAGATGGTCCTGGGTCAGCCGAAGGTGGATGGGGAGGGAGTTCCATGTCTTGGCCGCCAGGTAGGAGAAGGATCTGCCTCCGGCGGTGGCTCTTCGGATGCGTGGTACGGCGGCGAGGGCGAGGCTAGTAGACCGTAGCTGGCGGGTGGGCGTGTAGAAGGTCAGGCGGTCGTTGAGGTACTTGGGGCCCAGGTCGTGGAGAGACTTGTGTGCGTGGGTGAGGAGCCGGAACGTGATCCTCTTCTTGACGGGGAGCCAGTGTAGGTCTCTAAGGTGGCCGGAGATGTGGCTGCGTCGGGGGATGTCCAGGATGAGTCGGGAGGAGGCATTCTGGATGCGTTGGAGTCTTTTCTGTAGCTTGGCTGTGGTTCCAGCGTAGAGGGTGTTTCCGTAGTCCAGTCGGCTGGTGACGAGTGCCTGGGTGACCGTCTTCCTTGTTTCGGTCGGGATCCATCGGAAGATCTTGCGAAGCATGCGTAGGGTGTGAAAGCATGATGAGGAGACGGCGTTGACTTGTCTGGTCATCGAGAGTGAGGAGTCCAGGATGAAGCCCAGGTTGCGTGCGTGGTCTGTCGGCTTGGGAGTGGTGCCCAGGGCGGGGGGCCACCAGGAGTTGTCCCAGGTGGAGGGCGACGGTCCCAGGATGAGGACTTCCGTCTTGTCTGAGTTCAGTTTCAGGCGGCTGATCTTCATCCACTCGGCGACGTCTTTCATCCCTTCGTGTAGGCTGGTTCTGGCGGTGTCGGGGTCTCTGGTGAGGGAGATTATCAGCTGGGTGTCATCGGCGTAGGAGATGATGTTGAGGTTGTGTTGGCGTGCGATGGCTGCAAGAGGTCTCATGTAGATGTTGAAGAGGGTGGGGCTGAGTGAAGATCCTTGCGGAACGCCGCAGATGACTTCGGTGGCCTCGGATCGAAACGGGGGGAGGCGGACTCTCTGTGTTCTTCCGGCGAGGAACGAGATGATCCACTCCAGTGCCTTCTCTTGGATGCCGATGTTGCTGAGGCGTTGGACTAGGGTGCGGTGGCAGACAGTGTCGAACGCTGCAGAGAGGTCCAGGAGGATGAGTGCCGCTGTTTCCCCGTTGTCGAGCAGGGCTCGGATGTCGTCGGTGGCTGCGATGAGGGCGGTCTCGGTGCTGTGGTTGGCTCTGAAACCGGACTGCGAGGGGTCGAGAGATCCGTTCGACTCGAGGAAGGCGGCAAGCTGTCTGTTGACGATCTTCTCGATGACTTTAGCAGGAAAAGGGAGGAGCAAGATGGGGCGGAAGTTTTTGAGGTCGGTGGGGTCCGCTGTTGGTTTCTTCAGTAGAGCGCTGAGCTCGGCATGCTTCCAGCTCTCCGGGAAGGTGGCGGTGCTGAAGGAGGTGTTGATGATGTTCCGGAGTTGGGGTGCGATGGTGGAGTCGGCCTTCTTGAAGACGTGGTGGGGGCAGGGGTCGGTTGGAGATCCAGAGTGGATGGAGTTCATCGTGCGGGTTGTGTCTTCGGTGGTCACCGTGGTCCAGGTGCGGAGGGTGGTGGTGGGGGGCGTTGGTTCGACGGTTGGGTGCGTGGATGGTGCGCCGAAGCTGTTGTGGATGTCGGCGATCTTGCGGTGGAAGAACGAGGCGAGGGAGTCGCAGAGATCTTGTGACGGAGTGATGTCGTTGTTGCCGGTGCTGGGGTTGGAGAACTCCTTGACGATGGTGAAGAGTTCCTTGCTGTCGTGGGCGTTGTTGTCCAGTCATTCCTTCAGTGAATTCTTCTTGGTGGTGCGGATAAGCTGGTGGTGCTTGCGGGTGGCGTGCTTGAGGGCGGTCATGTTGTCAGTGGTCCGGTCGAGGAGCCAGGTTTTCTCGAGGGTGCTAAACTAGTACTAATGAGGTGCAACCAATATCCAGACAGTGTAAAAATGACAAAATAATGAAAAAATACTATCACAAAATGTGCAGCATTATGCCACATAATTTGCCTTTTCTTAATGCATAATTTACTCAACCTTCCCGCATAATTTGGCCATCCCATGCCGCATAAATCCAGTGTCCCGGGCTACATTCTGATTAAATTTATAGAGGTAAAATGCAGACTTCTATTACCAGTACTTACTGAGGTAAGATCTATGGGCCAGATATATGACCAATCAATTTGCGACTCGCAAATTGCGTCGCATTTGTGACTCGCAATTTGCAAGTCGCAAATTGGGATGTACAACAATGTCTCAGACACTGTTTGAGATTCCTAATAGGGTCGCAAATTGCATGCCTCATTCAAATTAATGAGGCAGGCGCTATTTGCGACCATATTAGGAATGACTAGCAGTCCCAGGGATGGTGGCATGCTGGGGTCAGCATACCATCATGTCTGTGACTGCTTTTGAATAAAGCAGTTTTTTATGGGATGCATTTAAAAAAAAGAAAAATGACACTTTTCAGTTTCATTTTTTAAGGGCAGGCAGTGATCCCTAGTACCACTGCCTGCCCTTAAAAAATATTTTTTGACCCATTCAAAAAGGGGAATGGGTCCCCTGGGGACACCTTCCCATTTACGAATGGTTTACCACCTACTTGGAGTAGGTGGTAAATTGCAAGTGTTTGGTGACCGCAATTGCGGTTGCAAAATATTCATACAAATGCAACTCGCTATTAGGAAGGGACGCCCTTGGCATGCCCCTTCCTAATAGCCAGTCGCAAACCTCATTTTGCGAATCAGTAACATTTACAGATTCACAAAATTAGGTTTGTACATGACCATGCCCTAAATTGCAGTCGCAAACGGGCCGATTGCCCGTTTGCAATGACAATTTAGGGTCATATATCTGGCCCTATGTCTTGTGCCAGGGTGAAGCTGATTGTGCCAGGGGACTGTGGTCGTAAGTAAACATCACCATCCTGGCACAATCAACTTCACCCTGGCTGCACTCTGGAATATTTCAGCGACACTATATTGGAAGTTCTCTGAAGTATGCCCAAAAAGCCCTGGCATACATCAATATCAGCTCCAATGGTTTTTACGTTTCTGGGAGAGATTTTTTGTTTTGATGGGCGGTTCAAAGACACAAGATCAGTGGCCTAGCACAGTATTTAACAAGCATTTGCAATGCAATAGGTCTCGCATTTGCGAGAGTTTAAGCTATTGCCATTGTAAATGACAATGCCTTTTATGTATCGGTTTTGCGAATTCACACATAAGGAAAAGGCGTTGTCATTTACAATGCCAATAGCTCAAACTCTTAAATACAAGACCTATTCAAAGAAGCGGCTGCCATTGTCCTGGCTGCTTGGAAAGTGAAAGTGCGCATGGCGCGCTGAATGTTGCTGGAAAGCATGTCGTGCCTGCAGTAGGAGAAACTCATTAAAGAACAAGGCATCAGAGGGGGCATTAACAGGGAGATAGAGCAGGCAATAATGGCATACGGTAGGACAATAATAGCACACGGAATAGGTTAATAACAGGGCAATAAATAAGGAAAAAATAATACTTTAGAAAGGGTAATAATGCTGCATGAGAGAGAGCGTTAAGAGGGCATCCGGGAGGGGAGGAGGTTAACATGGCATCAGAAAGGACAATGATAGGGCCTCAGAGGTGTTAATAACAAAGCATAATTGGAAAGAATAACAGCAAATTAGATAAAACATTAACAGGGCATCTGAGAGAATAAAAGTGGTGCTTCACATTGGGTAATAATAGGGCATCTGAGAGGGCAGAGGAGCGAATCAGAGGGACTATAATGTGATGAGAGGGGACAATAACAAGGCATCAAAAGAGGACAATGATAAGGCGTCAGCTAGGACAAGACAATATGGCAGGGCAATAACCAGGTACCGGACACAATAATGGGGCATTATAGAGGGTAATAATAGAGGGAAATGGAGCATCAAGACCTGAAATTTTATAATACCTACTTGGGACGCGACCTGGCCGCAGATGAGTCTTAGTGTCTGTGTGTCCAGCGGCTGCAGACGGGAGGCGCTTCTAGGCAGCAACATACTCTGGCCTGCAAGAGCTGGCTGAGGCACTGCAGGCAGGCTGAGCTCAGGCGAGGCTGCGATTCCGGGACCATTAGCCACCCGGCCCGCTGTTGTAAATGTTCAGTGCGGGCCACCCAGTGATACTGTCCTGGTGGCCGCTTGATGCTGAAATCCCCGGGTCAGTTCTCCGAATGGACTGCATTACTAGATAGGGGTAAAAATAATAACAACGCTGTGGTAGCGTCGCGGCCGCCCGGTGCCAACTGCAGTTCTTGAAGCTGCTCCATTACTGAATTTGCTGCGTAGTCCCAAACCATACATCTCGAAGCCGCCCGCCCACCTTATTTAAATCTTTTGGGAATCTCATACCACATCAAATAAAAACATAAGCTTTAGGCTCTTACTGCAATTGGGACTCCACTGTTTGGACACCGGTGTCTCCTGAGCTGCATTCCCTGCCACATGCGGGACTCTCTGCTTCGGGGCTTCAGGCCACGCCCCCAACCAAGATATCGTTTTTTTCTCCCTGCAGTTAGATTTCAGCGTTTTGTACTTTCTCCTCCTCTCCACTATTGTTTTCTTTCTGCCAGCTGAGTGCCAATAGTCTGACTAAAAACATAGAACAAACTGCTAGATGATGAACTCCGATGGCACAAATGAAACCATGCCTGCTCCACAACTAGCGAAGGAAGAAGCCCCGAGGGCGGGTCCAGCGCCGCTTCCGGCATCCTATTGGCCAATAGCATACGAGTCAGGTGGTCAAGGACGTGCCTCTTGACCCGGAATGTGCATTCAGGCGGCCGTTTTGAATGTGCTAAACCGATATCTCAGTGTAATTGGAGCAATACGACACCCTTTGTACCTAATGTACAGAATGCTGAAAATAATTCTCGACTCGCTCGAAAAACATTTTGAGTAATAGGTAACTGCTTCTATTGTATTATCTTTGTAAAAGTTTAGAAACATTCTTTTTATGAAACGAATTAAACAAGATACTACAAGAATCCTATTGAAATCAAAAAACAATGCATTTTCTCACGTTTGCTTTACCTGATAATGGCATTATCTTTCATTAACTTCCAATCCTGCCCTTCAAAGATGGCCGCCTTTGTTGCAGTTATCTCCAGGAAGTAGACGTGGCTGGTAGCCGGTGTAACTCCAGAGCTCGGAGCACAATCCCTCCGCAACGCAGACAGACTGCGGGAGGGGGGGGGAAGCAATTGCCTCGCGCATATTGCAAAAATGAAACGAACTTACCTCACGGTAAAAAAACACAAGCAGCCGCGCGGAACGAGGGAGAGGAGGGGGCCACGCCCCCAACCAGATGGCACACTGCAGGCAATTAAGTGCGAGCGGAGTGAAACTGCAGTCAGGTGCCGCTGCCTCGGGACTACACGGAAGTTACCATAGGGCCAACAGCCAACGGAAATCAAGAAAACAACAGCAATGCCAGACTTAAACCAATCGTGAGGGGCAGGAGAAATTACACTGAGTTGAAGCCAATATACAGATTACTTTAAGTCTCGCTGAGACAGCGCATGCAGCGTATGCGCTGCCAAGGCGAGACCTAAAAATGGCCTTGTTTATTCTGGCGTATGGTTTTCAGTGGGGTTTTTTCAGTAACGAGGCGCACTCTATCAGATGGGAGATGCATCTCTTACGACTGTTTGCCTGCTTTGCATCCAGACTTTTGGGTCAAGCACAAATACATTTTATTGGAACGTTAATGAGTTGCTGTTAAGGAAATAAAATAAAACAATTGCTTCCGAAAGCACTGGAATATTTTATCAGTTTCCTTCTCAAATGCCTGTACAAACAGTGTCTTTTTAGCTGCTGCATAAGGAAAAATGTCTTATAAAATGCAGTTTGTCCGAAACATTCCCGAAGGACTAGCGGTTCCACAATGCAATGTTCACTCGATGGGTGCAACGCCGAGGCTAGGATGGGAAGGGGTTCAAGAGCTGCTCGAGTCCCACCCAGTCCAGTCCTGGTCACTAGCAGACACAGCAGCACTAATTGTCAGCAGAAAGCAGATGACAGTCAGTGCTTTGAGAGGCCTTACTTGGCGTTACTGTTGTTAAATCATAATGACCCAAACACTATTTTAAAACACATTTCTTTGGGTGAAAAAGGGGCAGCTGATAATGAGACACCCTCACAATAAAGTTCAAATGTTGGACATCATTTCCATCAATGTGTGTGTCTGGTGGGGGTGTCGCCCCCACCCCCTCCAGTCCATTTGGGCACTATGCCAGGCTATCACTCTTAGTCAACAAAGTCAGAAATGTAAGTACTCCTGGTACTAGTGATAAACTTTGCCTTAAACCCTTGGAGTCTAACTAAACCAGAATGAGAATTTTATTAAAATCATAATTGGAATAGTAAAGTATGATGGAGTTTTGTCAAACTCGTTCGATATTTGACCCCTCTCTCTAGTATTAATTAGACACAAACAAGCATAAACAATGTTCCATGGGTAGACGGGTCACTGCAGAGTGCCTGGCAACATCTGGAGAAACAAATATGTCCCAAAGGTGAGCTGTGTGCACAGGTAAGAAACTAGACACAGCCCAGTAACACCAGGACAGTATTCATAACTATATGAAATATTTCATTTTCCATTGCGCTTCAAGAAATAATGCTGGGAGTTGGGACAAACACCTTCCATAAATATGTTAGGACAGGAGTTCAAATATTAATGTATTTACTTTCAGAATAATGTGATAGCAAAATGTATGTAAATCAAGAAATACATATTTTCAAACAAAATATTTCAACCCAAAGTAGTAAGTAATGCTGTGGGTAGATTATTAACCAGAATGTTTTTTTTATCTACATTGATTTCGGTCATTCCATCTCATTGACAAAAACATTGATCCCAGAGTAATTACCTCTGTCTGTGGCAGGTAGTTCGAGAAAGGAGAGGGGCGCGGGCATTACAGGGACGTGCCACTTTTTGGTATCCATATTTGTAGGGCTGACAAACTCAGCAGTAATCTGGAATGAATCTGTTCTCAGGGACGTAGCTTCTATTGGTGCAGCAGGTGCAGTGGCACCGGGGACCACTAGACCCAGATTATTGCTGTATTTTATAATTCAAACTGCTTCCAGAGGTCCCATTTCCTTCCTTGCAGTTGGGCCCATAACACTTTGATTACACTACAGCCTTCCCTGTCTAAATGTGTGTTTCCACAGCACGTAACAAAGGGCTGAGTATTGAGATATTAGGGGTATGACACAGTGCAAACCTTGCTACAAAGAGCAGTGAGTACTGTACGGATATATGTTCTTACTGTAGCAGCAAAAACACCTCAAACATGAAGTGTTTTACATGCAAAGGTATTGTGTGGCTAATGTGGTTAAATCAGGATCATATTCAAGGGGGGTAGATATACGCCTGGATGGCTCAGTGAGTTAAAAGCATGCGGCTCAGCTATATGGTGAATGGCAAGTCAGAGGTCTGAATTGCAGAAAGGCTGACTCTACCTTTCCTCCTTCCAAGGTTGGAAAGTGGAGCGCCATTAAGTTGGATAAGAGTAACCCTTGTTATTTAGCGCCTAGAGACAGCTGAAGAGATGTATACAACTAGTTAATCTCATGTAATGGAGACAGTACAGTTCATTACATGTATTTATAGAGTTACGTTTTTATTAGGCAATTATACATGCTTACAGTTTGTTGAATACAGAGATGAAGCTGTTTGCCAAGAATCACACAATTTACGGTCAAGTGCTGAATCCAGGATTAGAAGCCAGATATGCGGATTCCCACATCGGCAGTTCAGCAACTAGACTACATTTCCTCCTCCTAAATTAGGATTCGAGAGATTCTGCTAAGTGGAATGTTACCGATGATCCCACAAATTGATAGGGTGGTTCGCATTGCTAGTACAAGAGGCGGGCATTTAAAGCAGAGCTTTCTTTATCTTACTATTCCAATCGGGGCTAGACAGATCGTGTCTATGGTGACCTCCATGTTGGCAGTGCTAACAGTGTCTTTCTATGACTCTTCATCAGAGGCCGTATTAAGGAAGAGCCCTGGGGCGCAACAGGAGTTTCCTCCTATTTTGCGTGACCCGGGGGCACGTTGGTATTACAGAAGGGGCCGCAGACTCTTGTGCTTCACTTTTTTTAATATTGATAGGGCTGGCGCACATGGTATGGCCCAATGCAAATGAGGGAATCCCTTTGCCTCTGTGCCCATGTCATATTGTAGGCACAGGTGCATAGGCAAAGAAGCTGTCAATGGAGGGGTGAAGAGGGCCCCATGGACCTTCCCCCCCAGACATTCCCTTGCAGGCGGGCGCAGTCACTCACTGCACCTGCCTGCAAGGTGATCTCTAATCCCCCTTCAAACTTCAGGTGGGTTTCTGCCTGCACAGTGAAACATGGTGCGGCTTCAAAGCAGCGGCTCTGTATTTCACTTGAATGCACTGTCAAGATTACCATCTTTTCCCCCAGACCCATGAGTTTGTGCTAAATCAGCACATGGAGGGTGTACATTTGGCAGCGGTGCCCTTTGTGATGCAGATTATTATAGCATCAAACTTGGCATAGGCCGCTCAGAAGTTACAGAAGGAATTCACTTTATGTTTTTCACAGAATCAGAGTGAAGACATAGAGATGCCACCTTCCATCAGAAATGGTGGTGAGCCAATTAACGAGCTATTGGCTTTGCCAATGCTTTTTGCCAATCACATGCGAACGCATGCGGCATGACACATGCACATGCCTGATGGAAACTTTGCAATGGATTTTCTGTTAAAGACAACCCATTCCAATATGGCTTTCCATGTGCAGACGAGCTGCGATGCATGCACACACCTGGGTCCTCCCTCCACTGGAGAGTTGTCGTAGTGTTTTTCAGGAATGTGCGTTTTTTTGCTTCTGAAGAGGTGAACATGGTCCTTGTGGGAGAAGCACTGATTAGGGTATAAATCACAGTTAGTCACACGCGCCTTTGTGGAAGAATCATAGAAACTGACACAGCTTAACTGTTGCATTGGAATAAGCATGGATGTGGGGGAACCCTGGGTCTTCACCCCAAGCACTCCTGACCAGACTCGATCCTTACGCCTGATGTCATGTGGACTGGCACTTCTAAAGTCTGCAACTCTGCTTCTGGTGTCCAGTCAGGCCCTGGGCCACTTCTCTTGTCAGTTGCAGTTAGCACCAATATGCTGCTTTATGCACAAATATTATTATGAAGACAAGTCTTAATAAATGTTATCTTTACACCACGGGGACAAAAATACAAAAAATGAAAAAGAAGATTTGTTCTGTTAGCAATAAAAAAGCACTATGTGAAATAAAGGGTTATTTGAGTGAAAAGAGGTAAGTGGTACTAATGAGGCTGGAGCTCTGAATTACTGACGTGAGTCAAGAGTACTTCAAGAGTACCCAAGCCACAGCACAATCTTTGGGAATGAGGCCCGTGGTTGGATCAATACTTATTACAAGGGTTAAGAGTGCAGCTGAGTAAGCGTCAGCATAAAGCGAAGATTAGGAATTGGCATCCCTGGTGGATTATGGTTCAGTTTCAGGGTGAGTGAGGGTGTTAGAAATATATTCCTAAAGGATGTGTTTAGAAGTTTTGTTGTTGCCGTCAACATGATATTAATAGATACTTTTTGCAAACAATGATTCTTCTTCATAATGAGCTCTTGCTCATGGTATTTCTTCTGAAAGTGACTGCATTCCGAAATGAATTAAGAGCAGCCATGTTCAGGCGTCGAAGTGACACATGCCGCACCAGCCCAATTCACGCTAGCGCCAAGAACTGAAAAGCATCAAAGCTCCTCTGTTACAGCCAAACAAACGCGCTGCTCTATTGGCGCCTGGATATATTCGGGGGCTCGGCATCTGTAAGTGCTATTGTGAGACAGCTGTGCAATGCGCTACACTGCCTGCCTCACTCCCAGCAGTAAATAGGACACATGTGCAGGACTGCCAGAGGTATGTATGCCCTTGACAGCAGGTCACCCTGCGGTATCATGGTATGCATGCTGCACAGACCTTAGAAACCTTTCATAGGAGCCGGACATCACCAAAGAGAGTTCAAAAGGCTGACTTTTTCGGAAGTATATTCCAGACAAATGTAAGGCCTAAACATCTACTTCCACCCCATCTCCACTTACCTCTGCCCTTATCTGTCTATTCTCCAACCCAGCTGTCGACTCAACCACAGAGCAGCAAGTCTCAAGCATTTCTGCACCTACAAATGTAGACAGATGCACACCAGATGCAGACTCGGTCATCACAAAGAATAGGTTGAAACAGATTGACACAAGCCGGCCTCAGTGGATGAAAAACAGAGGCCAGGCTGTGCAGCCAAAATGTCAGGGGAGGGGCTGAGGGTGAATCGCTTCCATCTATCTCCGCTCTGCATGCGATTCAAGAAACATGGCTATAGGAAATAGATGGGGTTTCCAAACCTAGAAAAAGATTAAAGATTTTACCAAGAATAAAAGAAGAATAAATACAAGCATTGGCAAAGCCAACATTTCTCACCTGTGGATTTATTCGTTTTGCCAATTGTTTTTTTAGCCAAACTGTGAAACATTCCTGAGGCTCTGCCGAATGGCTAAAGATTTTTTTTTAAAACAGAAAACTTTTGACGTATCTGGTTGTGGGATTATTTTGTAGGTACAGCATAAATTCCTTTTTCATTTTTAGCTAACAATCTAAGGTGGATCAGTGACTGAAAAAAAAGCATGCATAAGCCTTTTTTTTCAAAGTGGATGGGAGGAAACAACATGGGGTGGAAGCAACAGTGGGAACCGGTGGGGGCAAAAGCAGCACAGAGTATGCTGGTGGGGAGGAAGCAACAGAAAGGGTGGAGGGACAGAAACAACATGGTTGGTGCAAGTGGGGCCAAAAGCAACTTGGAGGGCATGGGTAGAAGAAAAGTAAGTGAGCGAGATAGAGCAATGTTGAGCTGGCGAGAGAGAGGCACAATGGGAGCGGCATGAGGGTGAGAAGTACACAAGGGAGACAGCTGCAAAACATGCAATCTTGTGGAGTGCTTAATCAACAAGCATTGGCAATGCCAACCGGTCTGACATTAAAAAAATGCAGTAGACCTAAAAATCCATGTCAGTTAATGACTGCCCTCCTGCCATCTGTGCTGCCAGAGAAAAACACTATAAAATATTTAGTAATTTAAGAGACTTTAATAGCATTACAATGTCATGTGTGTGCCACTGAAAGTTCAACCTCAGGCAGCTGGATAAATAAACAAAATGATAATAGACGTGTGGAGGGCAAGCAATCACTTGTGGAAGCACACAAGTCTGCCCAATCGAAACATGTTCTCCTGGCACCCAACATGAGCCAAAGACCCTCTCTAGTGACGCTCACAAAGTGGCTGGTGACAGCTGAGCTGTCAAGCCAGACCATACAAAGTGCTTGGAAAGTGTGCAATAGAAGGACACAAGCAATGTGTTGATTCTCCAGGGGAGCGACAAACACAGGAAGAACAAGCATTGGCATAGCCAATGGGTCTCGCTTTTGGGACCTTATAAGTATTTAGTTATGCAACTGTTGCATGGCTAAACATTTATAAGGTCCCAAAAGCGAGACCTATTGGCTATGCCAATGCTTGTTGCAACTTGAATTCGTAAGGATGTCTGGTATTGTTTCTGTCCTGGCGCCCGCGTTTACTGTATTTGTAACACTTGCGAATGCCCCCATTAACCAAGATGGATGGCTCTTTCTGGTTTCAAGCTCAGTGGCGCCTGTTGTCTGTTCTGTCGCGGAAGTCTCCCATGCGGTAAGGGAGGTGGAGGAGCGGGTGAGAAAGGGGGAGCAAAAGCCTGACATGCGAGTGGCGTGCTCTAAAAAATACCCCTAGAGCAGGCCATCTGAGCAAGGTGGTGGCTTGGATGACTTAAGTGTGAAGAAGAAAGAGGGATACCCCTAATTATTCGTCCTAAATCAGGGTATATAAACTTGAGTGAAAAAGAGCAAAGATTTAGGAGACAGAAATTATATCCTGATCGGATTATGGAAACATCCTAAAGCCATTGACACATTTAATGAATTGTGTAACATATTGCAAATATTGTTATTAACATTGTGTCTTTTCCATACTGTTTATTTCTTGGAAATTATCTATGTCATCTATGACTTAACATTATTCTGTATATAACAATGAGACAACTGTGATTATTTTCATGTATATATGTAAAATTTAAAAATGAACTTTTTTCTTTATTCAAAACTATTAAAGAATTGTTATAATAATAGCCTTTATAATTAGTTTTGCTTTCAAGATTTATGCTGGCTATGTTTGCTGAAATTAGGATATAATTTCTGTCTCCTAAATCTTTGCTCTTTTTCACTCAGGTGGCTTGGATGACATCATGTAATTCAACAGATGTCTGAAAAGAAATACAGCCTGCGCTTTCAGTGCCTGCTGACGTTAAATGTATAGGTAGTGAATAGAATTCCTACAACTCCTCCTTAATAAAGGTGTGTGTGGCACTTACTAATGCTTTCCTCCCCCCATGTCCGAGAAAAGACGAACAGTGTATGAAGTGCACCAAGACAAAGAAATAGTAAATAACGTTAATTGTGTGCCCACGAGCACTGTATGAAGTGCTGCAAGGCAAATTAACTAAATATTTTAGTGTTTTTTAATCTCATTAATGAATCCGGATGGCTCTGTGTAGCTTCGCTGTAAGGGAGGGGGAGAAGTGGCTTCGAGCGTGTCGCACCATAATTAGCAGACAACCCACGAATTTCTTTTGTAAAAACGTCTAATTGCAGGTTTATTTGGCAAAACGTCTCATTGCAGGTTTATATAAGACAACATTAATGGTTCATTTATGTATAATTGTCATATTGCTTGTTTCTGTCCTGGCGCGAAAGGGGGAGCAAAGCCTGACATGCGAGTGGCATGCTCTAAAAATACACTTAGAGCTGCCAGGGAAGGCTGGCATATGGTGAGCACTTTCGCGGCCACTTTGATGTTCTCAGTGGCCGCGTGGCTCACTGAGAACATCAAAGCGGCAGCGAAAGTGATCAGCAGGCTGACAAATGGTGCGCGCGCCCGGCGCACATGCACTGTAGTTGGCGGCCTGAAAAGCACTAGTTTACACTTCCAAATCCCGCTTTCTATAGCTCTTGCCAGTGCAGCGCTAAAGCGCTGGCTCAGGCGAGACCTAAAAAGGAAAGCCCTCCTAAATTGATGAAAAGGAAGAAAAGAGCAAACCACTGGTAAGCAATGGGCAAACTGTAAGCCCACAGTAAAATAATTATATGTTTGCTTACTCTGTCTGGTAGGTGAGATCTAAAAAGAGTAGATCAACATAGGAGAGCAATCAGGGAGTCAAGAGATTGATTGATTGATTGATTGATTGATTGATTGATTGCATAACATGTTACATCCCATCATCAAGCTTAGAATGGAATATAATGCCAGCTATTTCTATGCTATACACTTAACTACTGCTTTAAGTAACTTCCTTTTAAAGTCCCACAATGTTGTTTTGCTTTTTCTATTCAATCTGCACCTCCCTTAACAATATTTCACCTTATTCAAATGTGGGGGGCACTAAAAAAACCTTTCCTCTGCCCTCTTTTTTAAATTGTTTTCTGTTCTTCTGATGTAACAGTTTGTAGTGTCTTTATAGTGTACTTTTCTATATAAAATGCTTTGTTATAAATTAATAAACAAGTTAAGTGCAGTGGCACCTGGGTTGCGTTCATGTATGTCTAGATATATTGAGTATATTTTGAGAACAATGTATAAATATGCATGCATTCATGCCTTTGCCTGCACATAAAAATCACAATATATACTATAGAAATGTTCTGTTTTCTAGTTTGTTTGACATAATCAGCCTATACTTGTACAACTTTTCATGCCAACGAAGTTCATTTTAACTTGAAAAATGTGGCAAACTCCTCGAGTCGCCAGTAATACGAAATTAGCCTACTCATAGAAACGAAACTGGTAAATGTTCTCTTAGATTGAACCATCTGTTGGCACTTACGCCAGGCATGAAAGCCTGCAGAATCATTCACTGATTGCTAGCTGTCAGCACGCGATGCCAAAGGTCACTTGTGCTTAATCACATACAGAGAAAGAAGGCATCTTGGCCACCGGGGGCTTGCTTTACAACGGGTTTGCACACCTAAATTCAAAATAGATGCCCAATAAATATTTGAGATGATTTTCTCCAATGGCAAACTGTAGAGCTGTTACATGTGTGTGGACATTCCTAGGCAGGTCTACATGCAAAGGCAGGTAGAACCCACCAACACTCCTGGTCTCTAGGGCAGGAGTGAGTGTGTTTCCAGGATGGAAACTGGGGGAGGGGGTAGGGGGCACGAGGGTGGTTGGTAGGAGTGAAGGAGCAGGGATCGCTGCATACGGCAAAGTGCTTACGTCATGGAGAAACCATTGACAAAGCTAAAGTTGGAAATGCGATCGTTTCTCATGCACAGATTGAAATCTGGTCGACATTTCTCGTATCTAACTAAATATTACACAATAGAGTGCTTCTGGAAAGTAGGCCTGCTTTTCAGTTCCAGGATTAATTCTTGAATTCGATGTGAAATGTGTCAGAAGTTTTCTCCAAATTTAAGAGCAAGTCTTGAACTTATCTGTGGTATGTGAAGCTTGTTTGAGGAGGTGATCGGGTGAAGGAAACTCAACACATAAATGGAACAAGTTACAAGTCCAGATGCCGCACGGGACAGTTGTTTTTGACATTACTCAGTTTATTTCTACATCTGCATTTGTTAAATTTTAGGTACATAAAGATGGATGGCCTGCAGGAGAGTTGGGCCAACAGATATTAATTCCGCTCCTGCGGGGGCGACTGAGGACAAACTGTCTTTCGCCACGGCAGCAGCGATGCCTCCAACAAGGTGGGTGAACCCCATGGGGAAAGACATTTTTTTGGTGGAGAAACGCTAAATTCCGTGAGCCAAAGTTGCACTAAAACTGTGATATTTTATTAGTAAGAAAATATTTCAATCAATCAAAATATCTTTATTCGGATATTAAAACATCCAAGAAAGAACAAAACATTTACACATTTCACAATACAATAATATGAGCAAATGATCTTAAAATATTTAAAATAAGTCATTTCTACAGGGTTAGTCCGGGGCCTTAATAACAAAATAACAAGATACCTAAAAAAGGGGCTACGAACTCATGATGTTTTAAAGTGCAGGGTGCTGACAACTATAGAGTACACGATACCGACATGATAAAATTCTTTAAAATGCATGGTCATGGCCAGATTAAAACACTACATTATAAAATATACTATATCATAATAAAACATCATAACATATCCCAAATATACGCTTTAAAAAGGCAACTTTGATCATAGAACCCAGCACTCTATACCCAAACAGCAAAATTGCTTACACCTCACATCTAGTCTTCCTTAATTTTGCAGCTAGTCTTAAAAAGTTCACGGTGCAAAACAGAGTGAGTGGTTCCGAGGAGAGTTTCAGGTATAAGAGTGCTACCCTTACCTGGGTAAATTTATTCATTCTTAAGATGGATTTTAAGAAAACTGCCCTTGGGTATTCATATAATGGACAAAAGAATACAAAATGGAGGGTATCCTGCGGAGATCCCAGATCGCAGCTGCACGGACCCTTTGACCCAATGTCTCTTGTATACCCTGCGGGGACAGCTAAAATGTGGTGTAAAAGATCCAGTCTGAATCTAGTCATTAAAAATCTATCATTTTTATTATATATCTGCGCCAGGTAGGGTTCTAAACCTACTACAGATTTCGTTAATATATGTGCACGCACTGACCCTTTCAGTATTTCACTGTCTTCACGTGCGCAGGCTAGACGCCTGAGGTGTTCAGCTTTTATAACTACTTTTAACTGGGGCGTCAAGGACGTGGGCTCTTCAAAATAACTAGCAAAGCCCAACCATTTCAGAGTATCCTTCACATATTTAAGCCACGGTATCCTATGCCCTTTGTCCCTATTAATGCAATCCTTAATTATTTGTCTACTTAGACTAGCCTCAGGGTTGGTCCAAATTGTAATCCAACACATTATTGGTTTAATGCTTAGTCTGTCAGTAATGTAAGGAAGCCCTAGCTCTTTGTGAACAATGTGGGCCGGTATACTTTGAGGGACTTGCAGAATCCTTCTGAGAAACTTGTTTTCCTCCAATTGTATCATGGAAGTATTTCTGAATCCCCAAACCTCACTCCCATACATAATTTTGGAGCAACAAATTGAGTTGTATAAATGCAATATTTCGTTCGGGGACCAACGACCTAATCTCGTAGCTCGATTCATAATTGAGCCCATTGTACTCGATTGTTGTTTACATTTTTCTGAGATTAGTGTGTTAAAATTGAGGTGTTTGTCGAAAATTATCCCAAGATAATTAAAGACCTCGACCTTCTCTAATTTGTGATCCCCAATTTTAAAATTAAAATTCCTCGTTGGTCTTTTTCCTGCTTCCATTACGTATGATTTTGTTAAATTGGGGGACAGGTCTAAATTTGCCATAAACCCACAGAAGCCATCAATGAGAGACTGCAGTCCCCTTCCTGTACGCGACAGGAGTACCGCATCGTCCGCGTATAAGAGGACAGGTATACTTCTGTTGCCAACTCTAGGACAATCTACCCCCAGCTCCCCAAGTGCTTTATCCAAACCATTTATATATAACGTAAATAAAAAGGGCGCCAAGATGCAACCTTGTCTCACACCCCTAGTGCATGAAAAATGATCAGTGAGGTTCCCCTCATTTCTATACCTGACCTGAGCTGTTGTGTTCATATGTAATGATTTTAAGATGAATATTAAACCTAAATCGGCCCCTAACAGCTCTAGAATCTCCCACAACTTTTCCCGATTAACCCGGTCAAAAGCTGCTGTCAGATCCATAAAGGCTAGAAAGACTGTCCCCTCGCCTGCCACGGTGTACTTGGCCACCAGGTTATATAGGTTAAGGCATTGATCCGTGGTGGAACGGCCAATTCTAAAACCATACTGCGTGTCGGTAATAATTTCATTTTCCTCTGCCCAATCCATCAGGCGGTTTAGGATTACCTTCCCTAAAACCCTTTTTAAATAGGGGAACAATGCTAGCAGTTGACCAAGACCTGGGCATTCCCATTTCGACTGCCGTATTAAAAACTCTCGTGAGTATAGGTGCCCATAGGTCGACCTGGGACAAAAATAAATCGGGGGGAATCCCATCCGGTCCTGGGGCCTTGTTCCGTGTCAGGGCATATATTCCATCTTTAATCTCGCCCACTGAAAACTGCAACCATGAGCTTGGTAAAATGCCCACCTCTGTAATTTGTCGGGCAGTGAGACTGCCATGATTGTACAGATTCTTAAAATGAGATACCCAAGCTTCGGGCAGGACATGACAGGCCACCTTTTCATTATTCGGTGCCTGGCAACTGGGGTCATTAATCACCTTCCAAAATCTCGACATGTCTCTCTTCTCTGCTGCCTCCCTCAAATTCTCCCAGGCCTCGCAGTGGATGGTATGTTTCCTCTTTTTTATGGCCAATTTATATTGAGCCCTACAATCCACTATCCTACTCCTATCCTTAGGTACCATTTTGAGTGCCAGTTTCAATTCTTTTTGGGCTCTGGAGCATGCTTTGTCGAACCATTTTGGTAAAAGATTAGACATAGGCGATGATTTGGCCCTCAGTAACCTATCGATGTCCCTTGCCGTACTTTCAAAAGCACTTATCAATTCTTTGCCCTCAACTTCCTGATTTAAGCACTTCCATATCCCACTTTCTGGGGATGCAATAAGTTTTTTATAGAATGCTTCCCCATCAATGTTGGTCCAACGTATGCGCCTGCCCTGGTCGGTTGCTACCAATGTTCCCCTCGTCATCCTATTCCTTGGCTGTGTAGATACGTCCAAATCCCTCAGGGACAACACCAAGGGGTTATGATCACTAAAAATACTAATTTCTATACTAAAATCTATGACCTTACATTTAAAACTATGTGAGACAAAGATAAAATCAATAATTGTATCCCTGCCCCTGCCTTTAAAGGAAGGATTAATAGTATTAGGGTTTCTTGGTTTAATTAAGTCCATCGTAGGGGCTAAATCATATATACCCAGGATCTTACTTAGTTCGCTACCTTCCATTGTATGCTCTAAGTGCCAATCCTTTACAGATGGACAGGAGTCCCATTTTCCCCCTCCCCATTTCAAATATGGGCATTGATGACAGTTAAAATCGCCCACTAAAATCAAATTGGGGTGGCTGTTTCCCCTATCATGCAAATCTGCCAATCTATCCTTGAGCTCGTTCAGCCTCTGCATTGATTGGCCCGCGTTATAGAAGTTTATCAAAACGAATTTTAGGCCCTTCTTACAATAACTAATACCCTAGATGTTATCTGAGCTCCAGCCCAGAACGTCCCAGGACCCTTGTAGGGAGAGAGACACATACATTATTAGACCCCCCTTAGCTCGGCCCATTATAGATTTTCGGGCAGGAACAAAAAACATTTTATACCCCTCTAGGGGTGGGGCACTACTGTCCATCTCCCACGTTTCCTGTAGGCAGATAATGTGGAATTTACGACTGAAATCCAGCCATTCCTTATTTTTTAATTTGGTCGAGATCCCTGCGATATTCCACGATACCACCCTAAGTTCCTCAGCCTCATAATTTATCTCTCTCCTGGCCGGAGTGACCTGTGTTTGAGGAAAAAGTCCTGCTAGACTACTCGTTGCCAGTCCAATACTCTTGTCTGAAGGGTTAAGCAAAACCTTGTTAGGGGGAATAACAGATAAAAGAGAATTTCCCATGGGACCCACAGTGTCCGTTGACATTGGGCTAACTAAGAGAGGGGGAATCTCCGTGTTTGCACCTTGTGCCAGTCAGTCCAGTTCATCCATCACTGCTGCATCAAACAACGGGATGAACCTGTTAGATACTAAACCCAATCTGTTGGCCCCTACGTTGGGAATTTCCCCTCTTCTGCGTGTCACTTGGCCTTGCTCTTTTGAATAGTCCCTGTAAAAAAAGTTCAGGGGGAGCATCTTTATGCTCGTCCCTTTGTCAAAAACCCCGTAATTTGAAATAAGCAGTTCTTTTACCAATTCGGGGTGTCTGAAATTAACAATAACGCAGTCTCCTGCAAACTTTTTCTTAGAAGGTCCAACCCAGGCTACCCTCCTTGCCATGAGAATGTGGCTACTCTGTGGCTTGGGCACCTTCACATTATTATACATCCAGTGATTGACCTTATTTATCAGGGAGCTTGTAGACTCTTCTCTATCCTGATTATTGGCCGGGACCCCCACTAAGACTATTGTATATGGACAAGAAGCTGGGGGTAAATCCAGCGTCTGCAGCCCCGGTGTGCAGTGCACCTGTTCCTCTGGGGAACTATTGGCTCCTCCGAGCCCTTTTTTTTACTACCCTCGTGTTGTGGTCTATTGGGCACAGGAATAGTGGGCGTAACTTTATCCTTACTGAGAGTGGGATCAACTCTCCCTATATTTCCTTTCATCCTGCTTCTGATTTCACAGGGGCTAGCAGGGCAGGGTACAATCCCTATCCCTTCATGTCTCGAGCGCAGTGGGGGCTCTGGGGGTTCACCGCTGTTCTGTTCAAGAAGCCTACTAACTTTCTCCTCTACTCTCTTTATATGTTCCACTATGGGACCCAGATGTTTAGCTAAAAGGGCTTCCAAGTTGGCCTCTAATGTTTTCATTATCTCTCATGACCATTCCTCCCCATTTACAGAAGAACTAATTTTGCAGTGTTGGCAGGCTGACCTATTGGCCCCGTCCTCAACGACTTTGGTTTCTTTTCTAGCCCCACCTCTTTTGGATTTATTATCTGTTCTATTTTTATTGGTCCCATTACTTTGTGAGCTAACCCTGATCCTTGTGACCTCAGAGGCAGCTATTTCAGGGGGAGAAACTGGCACCAGTAACGCTTTTTTTGAGCGGGTAACCACTTCCCTATTCCTTATTAATGCATTAGGCTCCCTCTCCCCTCCGGATGCAATACCCCCCTGCTCTCGGACTTCCTTTGCCCCAATTCCCGATATTTCTACCACCAAGTCTTCCTCTGATCTCACAGGGGAAAGTTTGTGTTGGTAAATGGTGTTTTCAGACCCCTCAGAAATCAATATCTCCCGTTCCCCACGCACAGGCATATTAGTGTGAACTTGTGCCGTAATGACACGCTGGGTTACGCTATGGACAGGGAGTCCCTGACCTGCTGTGGTAATTACTCCTGGCGTGACACACTCAGATATTGTCCCCAGCGACGAGCGTTTGTGTGCCAAAAGGGAATCAAGGGACAGCCTGCGCTCTGTTAACTGTATTTCGTGGGTCAACAAGGATTCGGCTCGCGTAATAAATGCATCCAAAGTTCCCTTTATTCCACCCCCTGACCTAATGGGGTTTTTTTTGGGTTTACCCATATTACAACTTAAGAATCACAAACTTATAATGTTGTGTGTCTTCTTCCTTGGGCCACTAAGTCTCAGGAAGACACTTGGGACAAGCCCGTAAAGATGTAACAATGAGTACTAACCGGCGCTATCGACCACAGCTAACATGCGAAGCACGAATAACGGTGCACCTTGACAGGCCCCCTTCTAACAGTATGAATACCTGTATCTGCTGTTCTGTGTGCAAAACAATAGGTAGCCCTGGAGCGCCCTCCCTCGTGATATCTCGAATGTCCTCTTGGGCCTACAAAGCTGCAGGAGATAAACTTGTTGCGGGAACCAAGAGGTACGGCCCAGTCCGGCCTCCCTCGGCCTCTGACGGCCACAGACGGTCCCGCCCTTGTCCCGGGCTCGCGGAGGGAGCGACGCGCTTTTCAGCGCCTCCTGGCGCGACGTCGGGCGGAAGTGCCCCAGTTGCACTCGGGAGTCTGGGAAATGTAGTCCTGCAATGCCGTGAATGTCAGGACGGCGGCAGCAAAGCTAGCAGCGTGGGTGTAGGTGAGTGCTGCCTGCGGCCCCCGAGGTATGTGCCTTCTCCTTCTGCCTCCTCTCAAAGTAGCGATCACGGTCCCCCTGCTCACAGCCGAGGGCTCTGGCCGCGTGTTTGGGATGTGCTTGCCACAGTTCACGCAGAGTTTAATGGCTACTGCATTCCCGGATCACCCCCGCTCCTCCGGAATGTGCTTGTTAATATGATGGAAAGAAAATATTTCGTTTCACTGACTGGATTGAGGTCTATCCAAGCATGTTAAGAACATTGTAGGTGGAAACCGGATGCCAGTGATTCAGCCGGGTCTGGTGGCTTAGTGGACAAATGCGTCCACTGTGGGGTCTGTGTTCCATCTCATGGTCAGAGGTTCAGATCCACTCAGCCCTTCATCCTTCTAAGGTCCGCATACCTGCCAACTCACAGGTGCCACCTTGTGCTACAAGGTATTGGCTCCCTGGTAAGGTTGCAGGGAAAAGAGTGAAACCCACAGTAAATAGTGATTTTCCAGCTCGTATTCCGAGACTTTGAACTGTAGAGGTCCATTAAGGGTGTGAAAACACCCCAGGACACCGGCATCAACCTCAGTAAACTTTCATGGGGAGGGGGGCGGGGATGGTACAAAAGAGCCTTCTAGGTACTTCCTGCAGAAGGACCTGCCCCCTCCTCAAATGGTGAGATTTTTCTTCAAGTTGGCAATTACGGTTCTGTTACTCAGCGCCACCTTCAGGGTAAAGGTGCGCTTTACAAATGAACCCTAACATTTCTGGAGACCTCTCAAATGTCCCATTCCATGCGAGAGCAGCTCACCCACTCCAGGTTTTTTTTCATTGCACTGCGGAGTCTGCAGCCCTCATTCTCATATTATAAAATAAAAAAGTCAAGCCCAAGCATGATAAAAAAAAAGCTGGACTGTGAGGCCTTCTCCTGCTTAGACTTTGAGGTCTTGCAAACCTCGTTTCTGGCAGAGTTACCTGCACACGTGGACAGGGGCGCAGTGAACACCTCCCGCACCCCCTCCCTATACCAGCTACAGCGGGGGTGGGTTTTTATGGGCCTCTTCTGTCTGCAACTCGGCAGGCAAAGCGCCTAAGTATCCAAAGAAAGATAGGTTGATAGGAAAGGGAAACAAGTTTGGAAGGTTAAAGGGAAGGATGAGTGAAAGGCTGCATGGGTGGGTGGCCGAAAGGATGTGTGGGTGGGTGAAAGAAAGACGGTGAAAGGATGAATGTGCGGGGCAAAGCATGGGGAAAGAGTGGACGGTGGAAAGGATGTATAGTGAGTGAAAGGATGGGTGAAAGGATGAATGGGTAAAAGGACGCACGGGTGGGTGAAAGGATGGATGAAATGGTGGATGAAAGGATGCGTGGGTAGGTGAAAGGGTGGATGGATGGAAGGATTTGTGAGTGAGAGAAAGGATGGGTGAAATAATGTGTGTGAAGTGAAAGGGTGGATGTGTGAAATGGATGGCTGAAAGGATGTATGAAAGGCTGCATGGGTGAGTGAAAGGATGGATTTAAGGGTAGATGTGTAAAAGGATGTGGGAAAGGGTAATTGGATGAAAAAATGCCTGAGTGGATTAATGGAGGAGTGAAAGGGTAGATGGGTGAAAGGATGAAAAGACAAGTGAAAGGGTGGATGAAAAGACAAGTGAAAGGGTGGATGAAAGGACAAGTGAAAGGGTGGATAAGTTAAGGGATGAGTGAGTGAGTGAAAGTATGGGTGAAAGGGTGAAAAGATGCATGGGTGAAACGGTGGATGGGTGAAAGGATGAATGGGTGGATGAAAGGATTAGAGAAAAGGTGGACTGGTTAAGGGATAAGTGGGTTAGTGAGAGGATGGGTAAAAGGGTGGATGGGTAAAAGGATGCATGGGTAAAAGTATGCATGGGTGGATGAAATGATTTGTGGGCAGTTGAATGGGTGAAAAGATGTGTGGGTGTGTGAATGAGTGAGAGGATACATGGGTAAATGAAAGGATACATGAGTGGGCAAATAGGTGAAAGGATGTATAGGTGACAAGATGGATGGGCTAAAGGCTGTTTGCGTGAAAGAATGGGTGAAAGGGCGGGTGCATGGTATGGTGAAAGTCTGAATGATGGATGAAAGAATGAACGGATGACAGGACGTAAAGGTGAAATGGTGGATATCCATGGGTGGATGAAAGGTGGAAAGAAGCAATGATAGATGTTTAGATTGAAGAGACAAGGAAGGTCTTATAGGGAGGGTCGCACTCACTTGCTTTGCTTTCTTGGTTCCATCAGAGCTTTTGTTCAAAGTGGGGGGCATTTTAATTTTCTGGCTACTCCTTGCACATGGATGGGCGGATGGAAGAGCAGGCGTGTCTGCACTCTTGACATCAGCCGCCTACTTTGCTATAAGTAGGGTAACTATGCTGCCAGAGTCAGAAATGGCATATCCATTCTTGGTGGCAGTTTTTATTAGCACCCTTGTCTACACCAAGTCAAACGTCATTTGCCTTAAAGCAAACAATCATTTATCAGGTCACGAAGCGGGATTTGAGATGGCATAAATGATGTCCGTTCCAGGCAACTTTGCTGTCGCATTTGCGCTGGCAACGAATGCAAAGGTGAGATCTGCAGCCACTGACCAATCAGGAAGCGCGTCAAACTGCAAGTGATTAAAACACTACCTCCCGTCCTGAACTTTTCACCTACAAGTTACTGTTTTCAGGTGCGGTCGTCTTATTAGTTCAATGAAAATGTTGTGTCAGTCAGCGGAAATGTTGGTTCAAAACAGGCCGCCATTGAAACATCCCGCATGGGCGTGGCTCTGCACGCCGTGCTTGTGTCCATCCTTCATGCCAGTGGAACGTTCACCCTTCTGCATCCCACATGTGCCTCATTAGCGGAGTCTACCCCTTTTTTCGGAACTCAAGAGCTCACAGCGCACGCTCAAACTCCGCTCAATCTGAAATCCAGGCACACACGTTTGTAATGTGGAACGCAAAGTGCTGTTATGTATTTACACAATATGATATTACACACCCTAGAGATACAGTTTTAAATGTGTCTTTCTGTACCTGTCTAGTGGCTCATTCAGACGTTTCTGGCTATTCTGGTAACAAGAACACTGCATGCTGGGACTTGCAGTCCACTTTTAACATGGTTGGTATTGGTCCACAAAAAGAAATCGAAACTTCCAAAATGTTATCAGCTAAAAGACTTGCACTGTCTCAGTGTCGCACATGACATTGGACCACTCGTCAGCCAGTCCTGTAGTGATGCACCTTTCACACATGTGATCATTTATGTGTTTGCTGCTAGAGCAGAAGTACCACAGCGAGCTTACAAACAAGCACTGTGGCAAGCAATTGTCCCTCTCGCTCGAGCAACACCTTTTTTTTTAAATCGAACAGCCCTTTGAATTCTGGGTTTTGCAGTTGTATATTTCCTATTAAAAAGTATAGCGGTAAAGTCACAGCATGAAAAGTACTGTTTGTTTAGAAGTCGACGCTGGCTAATGGTGCCAATCGTGGAATGGGTCCATTTGGCAGCTGTGAACAGCAAGCCAGGGATTTGCCGAGTGGTCCCTCCCAGGTCATCCTTTGAGTTTGCACCTAGGCCAGGGGATGCAGGCATTACCAGCACGCTGAACTATAAAAGTACCAATTGACTATGGCATCACATAGGCTTTCTGAACACCAGGACACACTTCACACAGAAAAGCGAAAGCCATTTATAAGGGGTACATTTTACATCAGGTACATTTCGCGTGAATGTGCAGAGGTGACATTTTCCTCGCCCCCTGTTTGGTAGTATAAATGGTCTTACCTGAGGAAGCTGTCCTTCACCTGGTGCCTGCAGGCATCCTCGCGAGGCAGCAGCGGGCGGCTGGACTCCACGAACGCAGGCAGCGAAGAGGGGGAGTTTCACGAGGGCAGACTCCTCTGAGCTCTCAAAGTTCGCTTTGTCTCAGCCTGTGTGGCCGTAACTCCTCCTGCGGGGGTGGGCTCTTCTGAACTGGGGCTTCGCGTCAAGCGAGGGAGGGGGGCAGTGCTCGGCGAGATCAGTATCGCATATGAACTTTTGCTAATTGTGAACCCCCTCCCAGTATCCAGATGTCTGAGGGGAGGGGTGGTCTCGTTTCTAAAGCTGTGATCAGGGCGTAGCCATCACTGGTGCAGCTGGTGCAGTGGCACCGGGGCCAAGAGGTGGAAAGGGGAGCAGCCTGCCCTGCACTTTTTTGTAGTTATTTAAGAGGCAGGTTACTCACATTTTTCCAGCCACAAAGCCTGCCTTAGGTCTGACTCTGTGTTTTACCCTTTGTGGATTTAGGGTGGGCAGAGGGCAGTAAGTGGATAAGGTACAGACGGAGAGGAGAAAGGAAAGGGATGAAATGAGAGGGTGAAAGATGAGAAGGGAAGGACAGGAAAAAGTGACAGGGTGAGAGAAGGGGGAAATGTAGAAAGACATAAGGACAAGCAAAATAGGCAAGAAAAGGAGGTGACAAATCAGGTTGTTTTTGGGGGTACGAAATAAGGACCAGTGAGAGTCAAAAGAAGGGAAGGGGGACAGGAAGAGGATGAGGAGGCGGGGTTGAAAGGGAGGAAGGACATGAATGGAGAGAGGGATGGAGAGGCGACAGACAAAATGAAAGATGTTAAGAATAAAGTACTAGACCCATAAGTAGCGACGCAGCTATCATTCATGCAGCAGGTGCAGTGACAGCAGAGTCCACGGCGTGAGGGGTCTACTGCTCCTCAAATGTGTCTGCATTTTAATACCGACTCAGGGGTGGGGGTAGGGACCTATTTTCATTGCGTGCATCAGTGCCCATGGTATCGAGGCTATGCTGCTGACTAATGGAGCTGAAAAAAGCCATCCCTAGCAGCCAGAGTTGACATAAGTCACCCAGAACACTGACTGTGGGGCAGAGTAGTCAATCCTGGTCTGTGGGGCATCTGAAAGGGTCTCAATGCCATAGTGTTGAAGCAGGCTAAGCATGGACGCGGTTCTCACATAAGGAGAGCGAGAGATTGCATACACAGTTGCATTCACCTAAATAATCATAATTAGGCAACTGGACACAAAGAGAAGGAGAAAATGGGCTGAGACTGAGAAGGACACGGCTTCCATGTCCTGCCAAGGTATCCACAGGTATTTAAATAGATGTCTCACTCGCTTCATTGTGACATGCTGCTTCATCATTGCCGCCTATCCATATTCTGGTAGGATAGTACCAACAAGGCGGACTCAACCAAAAGGATGGGAGTTATTAGATAATGTCTTACTGGATAAGCAGGGATCCAGATAAATGGGGGGACTTAAGGTTACCTCACAGTATACCCAAATTAATTATTTATTTGTTGGGTACCAGGGGTATCCAAATTGCTTTAGGTTTCTATTGCGCTTTAATCAATCAATTAATCCTAGTATGTCTAAGCCAACATGTTTCGGTCACACTAAGAGCCAAACCGGGGCCTTCATCAGGGCTAAATTACGTATCCCTGACTGCTGGAAAACGAGGCAGCATTTGTGAGGCCTGCACAAATAACATGACTACATTTGTCCTTCACTGGGAACCAAACACCCAATTGTAGCGCCTGACTCTCAGAGGGTAGCGTTGCAGAGCAGTCTGAGGCTTACTCAAGGGAGGTGGTGTGGGCTAGTAATCGCCATTTGCAGGTGCACAAAAATAACACTCAATAATTGATTGTCCAGTCTGTACTTTGCTTTATAAAAGTAAGAGTACATTTATTAAACACACACACTACTCAATACTATGCACCAATTTACAAATATACATAAGCTGTTGGAATTACTTTGTGACATTGCATAACATCTCCACCCCTGGCGCAAAGGGGGGGTGGGGTCTAGTACCACCACTCCCATGTATGCACATCAACTTGCCCCCAATGCAGATAGTTGAACATAACCTGGAGCGAGGGCCCTGCTCACTGGCACCATCCCAGTGGCGACCCACCCCATTACCTCAACAAGCATTAAAAAGGGGTAAACCTGCCTTGGTGACACATGACCCTGACTGAGCATCTCCTACTGACCATAAAGTATGCACCTCTATATCTTAAGGGCTAGCAGTCTGGGGACTTCACCTAAGCGCAGCAGCAAGAATCCCTGTTTACGCACACTTTAGAATGACAGTACTCATCACCTTGGTTGATCATTTGAATGCATTGCAATTACAGCCCCTAAGGGCATCACAGATGAAATCACAGGATTGCGCATATACAGCCAGACACCCTAGCAGGACTGTCTGGCAACATAGTCCCACTTGGTTTATGACATCTCCTTACACATGTGACTTACAGTCCCTTCAAAAGAAGTACTCCTGGCAACTCCACTTCTCCTGCAGTGCGCCTCTTCACTTTAAAAGGAATCACAGGTAAAAGCATGGGATTAGGTAAATACAGCCAGACCCCCTAGCCGGAAGGTCCAGCAACATAACTCCATTTAGCTTAACATCACCTTACACAGGTACTTCACTTTACACATGTGACTTTCAGTCCACCTAAAAAGAAATAACCAATAGTAAATGCATTTCGGTGCAATTACACCACTTCACCTCCAGGGGATGCCCTTCTCCAGACATCCCCAACTCAGCCCTTCACTCCATGATGCACTTCATAGTGCACCCTCAGCTGTAGAACATAAGTTCCAGCCTAGAAGGTGTTAAAGGCTGGCTGTGCCCTTGAGGGGTTATTCTTTCAGATGCCCTGTGAAACTTATGGGTGGACTGTTCTTCTTTATGCTGGGGGAGGCTGCGGTGCTCCTGCAGCCCCCCTGCACCCCTTTTTACACGTGAGGGTGACCACCTCCTCTGGGGGCCACCAGGCACCAAGATGGCAGAATTCTTCGTGCTGGGGGGGAGGGAGGACACTGCGCTTCTCCAGCAGCTCCCCCAGCACCTTTTCACAAGTGAGGGTGACCCCCCTCCTCTGGGGGCCACAAAGCACCAAAACGGCAGATTTCCAAATGCCTGGCGAGGCATTATGGGGCGCTTCATGCTCCTCTTTACCAGCCCCAGCCACTGGGAACACTCTCCTCTGTCCTCTGGGTCTCTGATTCAGCAGGGTGCTGTCTTCACCGGCTCCCTGCGCCAGCCTTTCGCCTGGCTCTCCTCCGTGGCCTCTCTTCTCCCTGCACAGAGGCCACTGCTCCTGCGCACCATTCCTGGGCTCTTCTTCTGGTGCTGTTAGGGTCCTGGGGGCAGTCAGGGGGTCTCTCCTTCCAACTGCCCATTGCGCCAGGCTCCAGCACCTTCTGCCTCAGCAGATCACACCCCAGAGAGACCTTCTCTTCCTGTGCAAGCACTTTTTAAAAGTTGAGTAGGGGGCTGGAAGGAAGTCCCTGTTGGTCCTATCAAAGAGCGACACATCACTTTCCTGCCCCTGCTCCCTCCTTCTTGTCCAGCCTCTGGGTTTGTTAAAAATGGCGTTGTCCAGTGTCTCTGGCCACATGGCCTCTGAAACCCAACTCCTTCCCTCCTTGGTGCAGCCTGATGCCTGGCACCTAGTGATGGATGAGTCTGTAGCCCCACCCATCATCTCTTCTGGAGAGGAGGCCCTCGCTTGTGGAAGAAAGGTTATCAATCCATCCAGCTGAGGTCAGCCCTCAGCCTGGGTCTGGTCATGGCTGGCTCAGAGAAATATGACAGTTCTGGATGACCCAAAAGTAGTACAAATATGACTTTAGACTCTGCAGAATACTTATTTTCACATTCGCTACATTGGACTTAAGTGCGTGTTTTGAATCTGTAGGCCTAGGGGAAGTTAATCTAGCCATGGCCCCACATCCCTATAGGGGAATAATGAAGTGAAAACACAGTAAAACACACTGACTTTCCCTGGCATGTTTCTTTTCAGTGTATAAAGCCTAAACCACCTTCTAACACTGACTAACTACACATGCAGTCCATGCACATGCATGAGGCTTAAGGCTCTCACCTGAGTCAGTATTCTGTTAGGGGAGGGTACCTAGGAAACAAAAAAGGCATGTCAACAGGGAAGAGAAAGGCAGGAAACAGGTTTATGTACCCATTCTGTAAAGCATGGGTAAAAAGATACGCCACCCTCTAAATTCAGAGAACGTATTGATATCTTATCAATGTGGATTTAGGGTACTGAAGGGTATCTGTCCTGGTGAACACCTTCCAAACCTGTACTGTGCAAACAATCAAATTTTAGGTGAGACTGTTGTCCTATTGCAATATCCTTAGCATTTAGTTAATTACCTAGCACCCTATTTCTGGGTGGTGGGCCAGGTGCCGTGCAAAAAAGGTTGTTAAAAGCCAATTCAAAATATTCAAAATGCAATTGTCTCATGCATTGTAAATGCATGGTAATTATGTGTTCAGTGAACCATACACACACACACAGTTCTTACCCTGTTTTTGGGGTGTTCAAAGGCCATGTGTGTCTGGCACCTGGTGCTGTTCTATTGTCACATTCTTACCAAAGAAAGAACATATCATGAGATCACATACTTATACTCGATTGGAGTCCATAAAAATCTTTGCGTTCAGAAATTCACAGTTCTTTTTCAAAAGTTGACCAAAGCGATTGTCTAGACCTCGGGGAGTTTATCTTATCTATTTGGGGTAGTTTGCGCTTAGGTCCCCATAACATAAGCTATCCATGACAAATTTGTGTTCTGTTTTTCCAACCTCCTGTGGATTCTAAATATACCCAGGCTTTGTGGATTCCCCAAGAGGGGACTGAGAAATCAGCCAAAATACAGCTAAATTTCTTTTTTTGCTATCAACAAAAAGTTTGCTAAAATCACCATCTTCCCAGCTTGCAGGAGCAGCAGACTTTTGTCAGAAAACCAAACTTTTCTATACAGTATTGTCATTTTACTGGGACGTTGCCTATTTTTCCTATTTTTGTGCTTTCAACCTCTTTCCAGTTAGTGGTAGAAATGGGTATGAAACTGATAACGCCGGATTCATATCTTATCTTATCACTTCTAAGAATCCTCGGTCAACTGGACCTTTTTACCTGCTAAAAAGTGTGAGGGGGAGAAGCCAATACATTTACAATCAAAGCGCATAAGCCAATAAATTTAGACTCTCGAATAGATCACTAACTCCAGATTAGAATTTTAGGGGTTTATTACAAAGCCAAAAATAACTTCACATACAAGCACCTCATCATGAGGTTGTAGAAATATAAAGGCACTAATACAAAGTTCATCCTACGTAAAAGCCTCATCCTATTCAAAATAAAAGGGTAAGTAATTCCAACAGCATAAGACGCGCAATAACTGCTCCAATGTCCATATTAGTGTTCATCAGCGCCTACGAAAGAAATCCGTTAATCTGTCCCTTCACTTTCACTGAAGTGGCATCCCTACTTAGCATTTTCCCCAGGCAAGATCAAGAAAAGTAAAGGTGTCAGCTTGTGAAGACTTCCTAAGTACAATCACGTTGTTCGGGTCAATAGCCAAAGCTACATAGCTCGTTCTAAGATGCTCTCTCTTCCCTCAACTGCTCCTGAACTCCAACCAACACCAATTCTCCCCAACCAACAGCTAATTAACAACTAACTCATCCCTCGGGGCACTGTACCTAATACAAAATAAATCGACAATCCTTTGGGAACACCTCCGAAACACCTCCTCTGGACAGACCCTCCTCCAGGGAGCTTTCCACTGAAACATGTACTCGATCCAGCAACCGTTGAAACGTCCTTGGGTCTCAGGCTCTCTTGGCGCAGAAAGTTTCACCTTCCTCCTATTTACATTCCTAAAGACAAAGTTGCAAGTCTCCTCCATACCTAACTCCTAAAACAAAAGGGTTAGTCTTAGCTAACGAGGACGATGTTTTTGCACCTGCAACAGAAGCTTGTGAAACAAAAATCCTTTCACGTACATGAAGTCTGCTGACTTCCAAAAGAGAGCTCTCATAGGAGACGCTTTTCAGGCCTACAAAATTCAGCTAACCTAAAAAATACGAATAGGCCTTCATAGCAAAACGATAATACTCATTTATTATTACTCATGTGCATCTGCAAGCTCTACATTACATCACATTAAAGCATAATTGATCAATTCCTACATGTGACAACTTTAATATGGTGCATGTTTAAATCTAATGCATTATTTCATTACACATAAGCATTTCATTAATAAATGCAGCAGACTATGGGTTACAATACTAAACATAAACAACATTTCATTTCTTCTTTGCATAGCACAAGATCATTCTCTAACACTTCACTTGTACATTTCATTATTTAATACACCAAATTCTTCTGATTCAGATTAATACCACACAAGAGTATTGGTGGGTGTGAGCTACCTGGGATTATGATGCACCCCTACAAATTAAAAAAACAACTTTTGCGCTCTATCAAAACCAATAATGGATCCCAGAAATTTCCAAAAGGTAGACAAACTTCTAAATTGAGCAAGGGATCATTTGTATAGATCCTTCAAGGTTTTGCCATAGAAAGTAACAGTTAAAAGAAAGAAATATTGAAATTGAGTTGAAAAACAGCCATTTGTGCAGATTTTTGAAAGCAATATACTGTTATAGTTGCAAGGAAATTTAGGGCTTGTAGGTTCACCAAGAACCTAAGAATCCCAGAGCCAATAACTGGGCTGCACCATGCAATGGGTTTTCATTGTGTACCTGGTATCCAGCAATTCATTTGGTAAAATATAAAGGTTGAAAAATAGGTATCAAGGAAACCTATGTATTTCTGAAAATGGGAACAAGATATGGAGTTTAGAAGCAGTGTTGATTTGTACATCTCTGAATTTGTAGATACCCATACCAGCATGTGAAGTAGAGGGCATTTTTCAAAATGACTTCTTTTATACACACTGTCTTACATTTGGAAGGCAGAAATGCATAGAAAGACAAATAGTTATAACATTTGTTCTACTATTCTGTTTTCCCCTAAGTCTCCCGATAAAAATGGTACCTCACTTGTGTGGATAGGCTTAGTGCCTGCGACAGAAAATGGCCCAAAATGCAATGTGGACACATCACATTTTCCACTGAAAACGGACACTTTTTTTGCAATGTGCCTAGTTGTGAATTTTGGGCCCTAGCTCAGCCGGTACCTAGGGAAACCTAGCAAACCTGTAAATCTTTTAAAACAAGACACCCAAGGGAATCCAGGATGGGGGTGAGTAGTGTGGCTCTCAACATGTTCTGTTATCTAGAATCCCCTGCAAACTTCAACATGTTTCTAAAAAACACATTTTCCTCACATTTCTGTGATGGAAAGTTCTGGAATCTGTGGGGAGCAACAAACTTCCACCCACCCAGCATTCCCCAAAGTCTCCCAATAAAGATTTTACCTCACTTTTGGGGATAGGCCTAGTGCGCCTGACAGCAAAAGGCTCAAAACCTATTGTGGAGACATCAAAATTAGCTATCAGAAAACGACCTGGTTTTATAAGGTGGCAACCTGAGTATTTGGTCCTGTGGTCAGCGTACATGTAGGGAAACCTACAAAACGCCGACATTTCTGAAAACTAGACACCAGGGGGAGTCCAGGGAGGTATGGCTTGCATGGATCCCCCAAAGTTTTCTTACCCAAACCTCAAATTTAGTTTAAAATCTGATTTTCCTCACATTTCTGTGTTAGAAAGTTGGGGGATCACCGTGCTGGCGCAAATTACCTACCACCCACTGTTTCCCCAGGTCTCCTGATAAAAATTCTACCTTATTTGTGTGAGGCATAAAAATTATCGATTACAAAACTACCTGGTTTTGCAAGGGGGTCACCTGCATTTTTTGACTCAGGCTCGGAAGCCAACTAGGGAAACCTACCAAACCCAGACATTTCTGAAAACTAGACACCAGGGGGAGTCCAGCCAGATGCCAGCCCACACACACTGCCAGACAAGCGCTAGTCCACACACACCGCCAGCCATGTGCCAGTGTACGCACACCACTAGCCAAATGCCAGTACACGCAGACGGTCAGCTAAACTCCACTTCACACACACACTGACAAACATAAACTTTCCCTGGTGTCTAGTGGCTTTGTGCCTTCCTTGGGGGCAGATGGACCTGAAAATAAGGCTGATCTGTCCCCCGGGGGGGCAAAAAAAGGCCAACATATTGGCCCCATAATGGGGAGTGACCCTTGCCCAAGGGGCCACTCCCTGATTTATAAAGAAAATCCCCGATGTCTAGTGGCTTTCTGCCCACCTTGGAGGCTGATCTACCACCAAAGGGGCAGAAATGGGCAAAATAATACCCCCAAAAAAGGGGGGAGTGCCCTTGCCTAAGGGGCTACTCCTCCACATGCCAAAACACAAATTACTGGTGTTTGGTGGGTTTCAGTCCCCCTTAGGGGCAGATCGGTCTAAAGATTTGGCCGATTTGCCCCCAAGGGAGGCAGAAATGGCCAAAATAATGACCTCCAAAAAGGCAGGAAAACCCTTTCCTAAGGGGCCATCCCCCCATATGCCAAACACATATCCCTGGTGTCTACTGGGTTTCTGCCCCCTAGAGGGCAGATCAGCCTAAAAATATGTCTAATCTGTCTCCAAGGGGGGCAGAAATTGCAAAAATAATGCCCCTCTAAAAAGAAAGAGCACCCTGGCCTAGGGGGCCGCTCACCCACATGCCAAAACACATATCCCTGGTGTCTAGTGGGTTTCTGCTCCCCTTGGGGGCAGATCGGGTTAAAAATATGACCAACCAGCCCCCAAGGGGGGCAGAAACGGCTAAGCCTGGGCATAGTTCACGTAGCGGGGCTACGCGGAGCTCCATGGAGTTGATAAGACACTCTGTGGCGCTCCACATAGCTCTGCTATGCCACCCGACTCCCACCCGCCCTATTATTAACAATTGCTAAAGTTTAAAAAAATAACTTTAAAGCACTTTACCTTATCTGCAGCGTCCCAGGCTGGCCTCCACCTCTCTTCACCGTGTTAGCGGTAAAAACTGCATATGCATAGGCACCCGCGCATGCGCATTTCTCGCAAGAAATGCGCATGCGCAGGTGCCTGCGTATGAGCAGTGCTCACTGCGAACGAGATGAAGAGAGGAGGAGGCCAGCTGGGGACGCCACAGACGTTGCAGATAAGGTAAGGTGCTTTAAAGTTATTTTTAAAAACTTCAGCAATTGTTAATATTAGGGCGGGTGGGAGGCGGGGCAGGCCAACTCTACTCCACCATGGAGTGTGCGGGGTTTTGCCTACTCCGCGTTCTCCGTGGAACGCGGTGCAGGCAAAACTCTGCACACTCCGCTGGCAGAGCGGAGTTCTCCACCCATGGTTAGAAACGGCTCATTTTTGCCATATAGTAAAATGGAGCGGCCCTTGCCCAAGGGGCAGCTCCCAATGCCAAAAAATTCCTTGGTGGCCTAGTAGGTACATTCCTGCTCCGCAATCGCAGCCACGCCCACGATAATGCAGCAGGAATGTACTGAAAAGGGGCACCAGGGGAGAGGAAATGCTCTTTCCTTCGCCGTGCCTCATTTCTGTGTCTAATTCCCCCCCCCCCGAAGGAAAAACATACCTTACCTCCTACGCGCTGGAAGCAATGGCTTCCAAAGCATCCCTGGCCGTGCTATGATGATGTCGGCGCAACGTGCCTGTGCTGACATCATCATATCGCCGAGGGATGCGGGTCAGGGAGGCGGAAGTGCTTCTCCTGCCACTTCCTGTGGAGGCATGTAGGTAGGTGGCCCACGAGGGGAGTGCCAGCGCTTCTCCCCGTGGGCGGGTGCCTGGACTTAATGGTAACGTCCTCAGAACAGCAGCACCACAGACAAGGATCTAACCATTACGTTCATGGCATAGAAGGGGTTAACGTTTTTGCACAGCACCTAGCCCACCACCCACACATAGGAGGATAGGTAATTAACTAAATGCTACGGAAATTTCAGTGGGACACCACTTTCACCTAAAATGTGATCATTTGAGGTACCCTCCAATACCCTAAATCCACATTGATAAGGGCATATCAATACATCCTTTGAATTTAGAGTGTGGCGGATCTTTTTACCCATGCTTTTCGGAACGGGTACATAAACCCATTTCCTGTCTTCCTATTCTCTGTTGACATGCCTTTTTTGTTTCCTATGGACCCTCCACTGACAGAATATTGACTCCGGGGAGAGCCTTAGGCTAGGCAGGGATACGTAAATTAGCCCTGCCGAAGGCCCCAGACCCCGTTGGGGGTCTTAGTGTGTGCTGAAACATGTTGCCATGGAATTTCTCAAGTTAATCGACAGGTTAAAGCTATAACAATTTCTATTCATACCCTCGGTACCCTACAAATTCAGAATTCATTTGGGTATGCTGTGAGGTATTTTTAATTTTCCATCTTTATCTTGATCCCTGCTTATCCAGCAAGACATTATCTAACAAATCCCATGCTTTTGGTTGAGTTCTCCCTGGTGGTACTATCCTACCAGGGAGTGGATAGCTGCCAATGATGAAGCATGTCACGATAAAGTGAGTGAGGCGTCTATTTCAATAACTTTGGATACCTGGCAGGACTAAGAAGCAGGGTACTCCTCGGACTCCCCCCGTTTTCTTCTTCCCGTTCGTCCAGTTGCCTAATTGTGAGAATAGGAATGGAAGCTGCCTTGCCTCAGGGTGTGGTCATTCCTGGAGTCTGATTAGACTTGTGTTCTTGAAAACGGTTGGGTAGCAGAGGGACATCTGCGGGTTCATCCCACACCCCCAGAAATGCCGGAGACCCCTCAAACTATGTAATAGTAACACCTGTCATTTGCAGCTCATATAGAATATAGAACTATTGTAGGAAGCACTATATGAAAAACAAGTCATTGTTATTTTTATATTAATATTAGATGCCCATGTTTTGATTTGTTATTTTTATCATAATATTAGGTGTGTATGTTTTGACATTAGAATTTGGGTGGAGTAAAGTCTCTTCTTGCAATTTAGGAGGGCAGGATGGGACTGTGTGGCTAACAGAATGGCGCCCTTGTCAAACTCAGGAAAGACACAGTGCAATGTGCAATTATTAAATTCACATTATAGTTTCTGTAATTCCATAGACTGGCAGGCCAGCTAAAATTGTTTAAAAACTTTTAATGTACTTCCAATGTTTTTTCTGTATATTTTACAATGTCTGCGTAAAGTGAGTGTTGTACTAATTGCAAATAAATAAAATAATATATACACTTTGGGTGGACCCCTGAGCATCAGGGTCTAATGATCTGAGGAACACAATAAAGGAGAGACGAGGGATAAGGCTGTCTCTGACTCCCTCAAATAGACTTAATCTCACACGACAGAGAAGCAATCAAAAAAGCAAATAAGACAATACTGGACGCTGTAAGTGGGAAAATCAATAGATATTATAATACTGCCCTCACACACTCGAAAGTGTCATGCTTCATCATTGGGCCGCATAATACACCTAGGTGCAGACCAACACCTTGGGTGGAGAGCAATTTTTTGAAAAGATGATGAAGGAAAGTGGTGAGGGTAAGGAATAATGAAACAAACAGACAGAACAAACACAAAAGTGTAATTCTGAGAGAAAGGAAACAAATAGTTTCCCAGAGGAAGGGACCAAAAGAAGTGCAGAAAGAGGTATAAAACTGTCTCGGGGTTGACCCTCACACTTTATTCTTGTCAACCTCTGGCAGGATTAAAATAAACAAAATGGGGTATCCAGGGCAGGTAACGACCCTACAATCCCCACTGCTAAAACCTAATGATCTGAGGCCGAATGTCAGAGAAAATGTAGAAGATCACCACTGGCCTCACAGACTCTTGAGCTCATTGGAAGAGAAGCAGAGCGCCAGCCAGACAAAATCTAAACGGGCTGAAGAGGAATAGCTTTCCTAGCTATCCCAGCCATGCCTGGGGCTTTGTCCTACCCAAGTCTTTGTGACAATGAACCTTGAACTATCTAGTGATGGATAAGGATTGTGGGCTTTGAAGCATCTGGGGGCTAACAGGAAAACAGAAAATAGACTTGGAGCAGAAGGGGGAGAGGATTGGCAAGGGTATAGAATTCCAGGGGGGTATGGTATCCGTAGTTGGCCAAGTGCCACCTGAGGTTATTGAGCAGATATATGTTCTGTACTTGCATAAAAAACATTAATTCTTTGCTAAATATGTTCGGTTGGGTATATATTGTTGAGTGTGCAAAAGCATCATGTGGCTTATCGGAGCTAGGGAGAAAGAACATCTTGCAATAACTCTTTAGGAGTCTTTCTGAAACTAGAAAGCTTTCAGAAGCCAGTGTTACACAGACGTACAGGATGAAGTCTCAAAGAAAATTGGAAAATTCATTGAAGGTGCTAGTAATAAACTTTCAAGAAACCTGACAAAGGACAGGCCACTCTCTTCTCAAAACCTGGAGATCTTTAGAACATCACTCAAAGGAGCAGGGATGTCTCTTCTTCAAACTTAGAGATATATAGGACATCCATCAGAGTTGCAGGGCAGACTCTTCTTCAAATGTAGAGAACTTTAGGACACCCATCAGAGTAGCAGGGCACTCTCTTCTTCAGACTTAGAGATATTTAGGACACCCGTCATAGGAGCAAGGCAGTCTCTTCTTCAGACTTGGAGATCTTCAAAAAACCCGTCAGAGGACCAGGACAGTCTCTTCTACAGACCTAGTAACTCTACAGGACACCCGTCAGAGGACCAGGACAGTCTCTTCTTCAGATATATATAGAGATATTTAGGACACCCATCAGAGTAGCAAGGCAGTCTCTTCTTCAGACTTAGAGATGTTTAGGACACCCGTCATAGGTGTTGGGCAGTCTCTTCTTCAGATATAGAGATCTTTAGGACACCTGTCAGAGGAGCAGGGAAGTCTCTTCTTCAGATTCAGAGATCTTTAGGACACCCGTCAGAGGAGCAGGGCAGTCTCTTCTTCAGATTTTGAGATCTTTAGGACACCCGTCAGAGGAGCAGGGCAGTCACTTCTTCAGATTTAGAAATATTTAGGACACCCGTCAGAGGAGTGGGGCAGTCTCTTCTTCAGCCTTGGAGATCTTTACAACACTCGTCAGAAGAGCAGGACAGTCTCTTCTACAGACCTAGCAACTCTACAGGACACCCATCAGAGGAGCAGGGCAGTCTCTTCTTCAGATTTAGAGATCTTTAGGACACCTGTCAGAGGAGCAGGGCAGTCTCTTCTTCAGATTCAGAGATCTTTGGGACACCCGTCAGAGGAGCAGGGCAGTCTCTTCTTCAGATTTAGAGATCTTTAGGACACCCGTCAGAGGAGCAGGGCAGTCACTTCTTCAGATATAGAAATATTTAGGACACCCATCAGAGGAGCAGGGCAGTCTCTTCTTCAGACTTAGAGATATTTAGGACACCCGTCAGAGGAGCAGGGCAGTCTCTTCTTCAGACTTAAAGATATTTAAGACACCTGTCATAAGAGCAGGGCAGGCTCTTCTTCAGATTTAGAGATATTTAGGACACCCGTCAGAGGAGCAGGGCAGTCTCTTCTTCAGATGTAGAGATATTTAGGATACCCGTCAGAGGAGCAGGGCAGTCTCTTCTTCAGACTTAGAGATATTTAGGACACCCGTCGGAGGAGCAGGGCAGTCTCTTCTTCAGATTTATAGATATCCAGGACACCCGTCATAGGAGCAGGACAGTCTCTTCTTCAGACTTAGAGATATTTAGGACACCCGTCAGATGACAGGGCAGTCTCTTCTTCAGAATTAGAGATATTTAGGACACCCGTCAGATGACAGGGCAGTCTCTTCTTCAGACTTAGAGATATTTAGGACACCCGTCAGAGGAGCAGGGCAGTCTCTTCTTCAGACTTGGAAATATTTAGGGCACCAGTCATAGGAGCAGGGCAGTCTCTTCTTCAGATTTATAGATATCCAGGACACCCGTCAGAGGAGCAGGGCAGTCTCTTCTTCAGACTTAGAGATATTTAGGACACCCGTCAGATAGAGCAGGGCAGACTCTTCTTCAGACTTAGAAATATTTAGGGCACCCGTCATAAGAGCAGGGCAGTCTCTTCTTCAGATTTAGAGATATTTAGGACACCCGTCAGAGGAGCAGGGCAGTCTCTTTGCCAAAGGCCTCTGTAGCTTTATTACAGCAGATTGAACGAACTGGCCATCTTGTCTTTGTAGGCATCTCTAAGATAAAGGTACCAGGGAGGGATGATGGAGTACAACGTGGATGTAAGGGGCTCTAGGACACTGCCTGCACACCATCCAAGTGTGGGCTTTCTGGACTGTGCAAGGAGAGCTCTTCTTTGGCCGCTTTGTGTGTGGCCGCAGTGCCCTTTATGGCAAGGGGAGAAGCCTCTTGTCACTTCATTAATGGCTCCTGATGAAGAAGATGATGGCAGTTTGGGGCACGGTATATAAGCACACCCCTGATAAATGGAAAGGGATACTTTTGAGCGTGTAGTAAAAGTTCATGTCAAATTGGATTTTAAGTTATTTTTCTCTTGGCTTCTTATTCCTACTGACATTCTTTTGGACAGCAATGGGCAGAACATCAGTGCAAGTTAGGTTAGGGTAGTGTAAGAAAGGGATGCTGGGCAGAGATGGGATGACACAAGCTTCAAGATTCTCTAATCTTAGGTGGATCAGTCACACTGAATGTCTTGAATGAAACACAGGCACCCTCTGGGGTGATGTGCTGGGTGTGCACAACCCCCAACATTTTTGTTGGTAAAGATAACCAGGAAGGCGGTTGGCGGGTACACTCATGCTTCCATTTCTATAACCGGCTGAAATGAATTGGGCTGCTCAAGCAAGAATTTGTCGCACCCAACATGGTATACCAATGGTAGGGTCGCAAAGCAGTCTATGCTTTTACACACCAACTACTCTGTGACCCGAACTACACTCTGCGCTTAGATACATGTACAATCCAGTAGGGTTCAAAGAACTCACCTGAATGCCTCTGAATAGAGGGATGGAGACCTGCAGGGGATAGCGGCCTGCATTCTGCATTTGCAATCTCAAAATACTAAGTCATATTTAATGTAGACCCCCCTCCCAGGGGCATAGCTTGGCCAGTAAGACGGGGATTTTACAACAATCACGCTGGCAAATCATGTTCAAATTATATTATATGAGACGCATGAGGAGGGCTTGGGGCAGTGTAAAGGGAGAGGATTGGGGATTATTCGAGATACTTAAAACATATTATTTCGTACAATAGCCAACACTTTTGAAGATCTGCAGAACAGAGAGGAGAGTGTGTGTTCTTTTGTCTGTGTGCATGTAAAAATCCCACGTGAAATCCGAAAGCTACCACACCACGGGGCATATTAACAAGGCGGTGATATGAAATTATCACCGCTTTTGCGTCCGTTTTCGGGCGAAAAGTGGCGATAATTTAATCGCCTAATCAGCAAAGACACGCTATCGCGTGTCTTGCTGACTTAGCACCCGTTTCCAGCACGCCTAACTTTGCATTGCTAATGAGATGCAAAGTAGGATTGGCTGTGAAACCAACCAGGAAAAATATCGCAAAGGCAGCTTCGTGATATTAACAAGGAAGGGTAGCGATTATTTAAATTGCGTTAAGTATGCCTTAACGCAGGAATTTAACTGACTAAGGCATACTTAACATGGGGGGTGGATTGTGTGGCTAAGCCCACAGGCCCTATCATCTAGGATATCACCGTTTTCCACCATGGAAAACGGCAATATCCACACTATCTCTGGAATTTTTATCGTCTCGGCGATGCGCGTTGTTAATAATGCGCTAACTGGGCGATACATTCCAGAGATAGCCGGCGATAAATATGCAAGCGCTTGGCGCGCTTTGCGATATTTATCGCCGGCCCTTGTTAATATGCTCCCAAATTCGACTAAAAGCACCTGTACCCAACTATTTATTCCTGTAACGGGGCAATGGCTACATTCATAATAATGAAGGTGCATACTGTGAGAGGACATTGGGAAACCTGGTAGACCCATGGCCACCACTCCAGATGCCAGCAGCTGCCATTCACAGAGTGGATCCACCTTTGTGAATGGCTACCACCTATGTCCGTATTCTACCAATGGTTTGTGATCGAAATTGTAGTAAAGTTTGCAAATCATTATTACATTCCATCGGGACATGGAATCCGAAGTTTGCAAATCATTATTACATTCCATCGGGACATGGAATCCGAAGTTTGCAAATCATTATTACATTCCATCGGGACATGGAATCCGAAGTTTGCAAATCATTATTACATTCCATCGGGACCTGGAATCCGAAGTTTGCAAATCATTATTACATTCCATCGGGACCTGGAATCCGAAGTCAAGTGTATGAACCTTCAAATAATTGATGCTACAATGTAATTTTGTACTCATTACTAAATGCCAGATTTTTACATCCAATTCACTCTCAATTTAAAGCACGATTCTTTCTCGGGTCGAAGTACTCACATCACCAATTACTCACATCGCCAATACGTCCATATTGTGTCTAAAGATATTTGTCCTTCTTAGCTACTTTGATTAAGAGATTAATGCAAATATGACAACGTTTTTTGCTTTCACATAAAAAAGAGACAGTACATATGTAAATACCACAGCTCGAATGGTATTTTTCTGATGTTTGATGGATACAGAAAACTTTTGATATATACACAAAGGGTCCAAACCTTCGCCAGCATATAAGAAGGTTCCTCCCATTTCTTTTGATAGTTTTACTAGAAGTAGGAAGGGCATTCCCCAGTCACACACTCCCAGCTTATGATTTTCACGGAGTCTGATTCTTCAAGGGGAGGGACAGAGAGTTACAATGGGGGAGTTGAAAAGTGTTCATTTGGCAATTACCGTAGAATGTGACAAATCCACATGACATTTGCTAGACATGTATTATTTGGGGATAACTGTGGCTCATTTGACAAATGCAACTGCAAGTTGCCAGACAATTAGCAAGTTTAGTCTTCTGTGGGTGTAGCAACATCGGTACGGATCCATTAATGGGGGCCAAAACATAATTTCATGTCCTAACTAGAAAGATATTTCTGACTCACACTCTCCCTTTCATGTTGTAACTCTGTGTTTTGGGTTCCCAAAGCCTATGATGTGGTGAATCGCAGGATTTCCAACTGTAACCACTTTTGTGTATCACACACACAGTCCTTTTGAATTGGTGCCAACTCAGAGGGGGTGGTGGCTGAGATGGTGATGCTGGAACTCAAACACATTTGCAAGTGGAATTACCAGTGCCACACACCACTCATTGGTAGTGGTAACAATGAGGCACTTCCTCATCTGCTGTTTCTTCCGCGACCTTATGCACGACTGCAGCTGGCGTCTAAGCTGATTTGCTCCATATGGACGATTCCCTCCCGATACGATTGAGACCACCGAGGAGCGGTAAGTGTGTCTTTCCAGCTGTTGCAGTTTCATGTCATTCTTAACGCAGTAGAGGGTAATACCTCGTATCCCCTTTTCTCTCCCCAGATTCAGTACCCCCGTGGGACATTGATTTGGGAGCGAGAGTAGATTTGTGCACATTGGTACAAGCTGATGATTATGGCTGGCCTCTTAAGATTAGACTAGATGGGACATGCCGGAATTGATCCGATAAGCGTGCAGTTTCTCCACTCTCTATATTCCAGAGCCTGCGCGCCCGATCTTCTCATGCTCCAGCCCTCCCTGTAGGGCTTTTTACTGTGCCCTTACCCTTCACAGTCCTGAGGAAGACCCCTTTGTAAGGTGGCCAATGACCTACAAGTCCCTGGGGTCGAAACGTCGACACTTCTTTTCAAGCCAGCTTGTAAACAACGGAGATTTTTGACTGTGTCAGAACTTGGAGCTTGGCTATCTTTGATTAAGTTGACTTGTGTGTAGCAGTGGCAAAACAATATGCCTGATTTTGTCATCTAATGTGAACCAGTTTATTTCACCAATTCCTTTGCCTGTCCATAACACCTTATCCTCACAAACAATCACCCATTCTTTCCAATACCCCCTTTCTTTTCCTCTGGGCACAATGTGTAGATATTCTAGATTTCTTATGCATACATTTGTAATTGTGACGGTGTGTTTAAACAACACTGTCCAGTCCTTTGATTGTTTACCTTATTTTTTCTTACGTATTACAAATATCTGTATTATATTTCCTTACTGAAATTTTGTTTACTGGGACCACTCCATATTGTACTACATATTACCCAGGTCCCAGTACCATTGGGTCTACCCTTTATGTAATGTTTCTTCGTGGTCCAACACAAGCAGCTGTGTTGATTTTGCAAGTTTTTTATTTTTGGGTGGCATCTCACATGCTTAATTTGTAAAAAAAAACAAACAAAAAAAAGTAAGTGCCAGGGTCCTCGTCCGAGAGCCACTGCAGCTTGCACCACCCATTGCTCCTGCCAGGATTGCCAGTGACCATACCAACACAACAACATCATCACTCTCCTATAAGTGTGACAATTCACACTATTCCAGGCACCCAACAATATAAGGATGGCTTGAGAAGCAGGTATTAGTCCTTTTTGATGTATATTGAATTAATAAACAACTGTTGTATGGTTAATTTCTACATTAGACAGATAGCGCCACGGTAGGAAGCTGGCTTAGTATATGGTGCTCACTTATGTAATTGTAGCAGCCTGCACTAATCCAGACAACCCTTATGGTGATTTTAGTGGTCTTATACAACCTTAGAAAGCTCTCTAAGTGGTAGCTGTGGAGAGCAGCCTTCAGGCTTAGTCCAGAAGGAGTGTAAAGTAGCTTGTTTTACCAGAACATAATCTTATTGGCATAGAATAAGTGAAAATGAACCACAAAGTGTATTTATTAAAAGAAGTATTTATTATAAGACACTCACTAACACATTCAAATATCTCCTATACGATGGACACAATACTTTGCAAAGAAAACAGGTAAGTAGCACAAATACACAGTGGCCGCCAGGTGGAGACCAAACCATGTACTGAAATAGTGAGATGTGAACTAAGACTCAAGTTAAGACTATACCCAGAAGACGTAGAAGTGCCGGGAACCCAATAAACCACCCGAGGTAAGTAACCAGGAACCCCACGGAGGCCGTGTGAAGAGTGGGAACACGCCTGCGTGCTCAATTCAAGTCAATGCGAAAGTCATGGTTGCAATTTTAATGAAGAAGGACCCTCCCCAGTGGAACCTGAGGATATCCAGTGGAAGACAGAAGGTTGGAGAGCCATCCCACCCGTGGATGCTTAGGAACCAGGATACCTACACTAGGAAAGCCGGGTGGAAAGGTGCGAAGTGGCGTCTGAAACCGCCGTCAAACTCAATAGAGGACTTCAGGAGGATGTCGCTGGCGAAGAAGGTGAAGGTGTCCGATGGAACCCAAAGATGGATTCGAGATGAGAGGTGCCTGCAAGCAGAGAGGACAAAGTCTATGCCACTCAGGAGTGACCAGGAGGCACGGAAGACGAATGCCCACCGATGTCGGGTGTTGCAGGAGAGTTGATGATGACCTTGGAGTTGCAGCTGTGTGGATCAGGCGATGCTGTTCATGAGCTATCCCATGTCGTCTGACAAGAGTTGAAGGGTCGGTGTCTGTCGGGAGCACCTGCAAACAACGTGGCAAGCGAAAAAAGTGGAGTGTCGGGACCCGCAAGGTCCAAGTAACTCACCACAAGCAGGGGAGTCGGAGTAGGCCCCAAGCAATCAGGGGATCCCACTGGAGTCAAAGAAGACCCTCAAGAGGACCCACAGGTCGTAGGTACTGGAGTAGCAAGAGGACCTCAAGCAGCTCACCAAAGATACAGGCCCATTGTGTAAGAGATGCAGTGAGGATGAAGATCTTGGTCACAGGAGATGCTTGAGGTTGAGGCTACTTGGAGCCCGGAGATCTCTGAGGAAGAGAGCCAACAAGCCTTTGCAACAACAAGTTGACGCAGTGCACAGGGGTTCTGTTCAAGTGGTTCTGACGAGGGATACTGGACTAAAACTCGGTGAGAAGACAGTGCAGGCCTTGAAGGAGTTACAGAAACACCACCTGTGTTGCTGAGCCTTCCGGGGTCCGTGGGAGCCCAGGATCAGCAGACCAGTCAGCTGTGCTGCAGTGCCTGCAGATGAAGGGAAGTGACTTCTTCACTTGAAGGTAGATTCCCTCAGGTGTCTTGGATGTACACATGCCTTGGAAAGATCCTGTATGGAGCACATGCACAGACTTTGCAGCAGACTTGCAGGACGATGAAACCAGGAGCAGCAGGAGTCTTCCCAGTTGCAGTCTCTGTGCCCAGAGCAAAGTCCAGCGAAGTCTAGAGGGCTCAGACGGTCGAAGATTAAGTGGTGTCTAGATATGAATCTTGTTCCACAACGAATCTAGGGACCCACCCACAGGTAATCCCTTAAGCTTAAGTACCTTAAGGAAAGGGCTGTGATGATTCAGGGGTCCCTTCCAGAGGAGGGGAGGATACTCCCATGTCCTTTGTCCAGTTTCGTGCCAGAGCAGGAGCCGACGGCTCCCTGAACTGGTTTGAACTGAGATATGCAAGGAGGGCACCAAGTGTGCCTTTCAAGCAGTCTCAGTGGCGCTGGCAAGCGCCCCCACCCCAGCCCAATACACTAAACCCTGTCTGGGAGGTGCTCACACGTCCCTGTGACAGGATATCTATTGTTCTGCCTTCCCCTGCTCGAGCTTGGCTCAGGAGCAGGAGTGCAGAATCGTGTCTCTGGTCGGCAGCAGCCATAGTTTGCTGTCCGGGTCTAGAAGACTGGTACCGGGAGCACTGAGGGCCTCCTGGGGGAGCTTTACAATGCATGGAATCATACATCTCAACACCGATTAGGTTCGTTCCAGACAGTTTAGAGATGGTCATTGCGTAATGATTCATGGCCACTCTATATATCGTAATGACTGATGCACTTACAACCCAGGAGAATGGACTCTGAAGGTTGTAGGAGTGTCCCGTTCATGTAGTGATACCCTCATATTTGGATCCCAGCACCCTGCCTTCAGGATTGAAAGGCCTGCCTTAGGGGTCACATAGGTTTTATGTGCAGTGACCTCAAATATAGGGAAACCTATATCTGTCGTAAGTGGTGCTAGCACCAGCTTACACAGGCTGCAATGGCAGGCCTGTAGTCACAGTATGAGCGGTCACCCATGAGTTGCATAGTACATGCTTCAGCCCATGGGGGACCCCTGGTGCACCTATGCCCTGGGTATCTCAGTACCATATACTAAGGACTTATAAGGGTGACCCAGTAGCCAATCCAGGATGTACTTAAGTACTCACCATATCCAATTTAGGGGAGAAAGCACAGAGACTGGGGTCCTGATTAGCAGATTCCCAGTCAGACTAGTCAGAAACCATAACAACACCAGGCAAAAAGTGAGGGTAGCCATGCAGAAGGATGCTACATTTCTATAGGCACCATGGTGTGGCAGACTGTCATACGTGCCAGTGTTGACAATAAAGTGCTGGTGCTGGTGCCGGGCACAGGAAACCACTGGCTCAAATTAAGCACTGCACATAACCCGGGGATTTTGGCACATACTTCTCAGTGGGGAAATGTAGAAATTGTATTAAGGTGTCCAAATAACTAGTTATGATTTCCCCCACCTCACCTTCTTTTAACATCTGAGCTTTTGTGGGTTCATTACTCCATTTAATCTAGTTGGGGAGGTTTGTAGAAAAAACCCCAAAAGGCACCAGTGAGTCAGGCAGAACTAACAAATTCTTCATTGTTGTATTTGCCGTACCAATTGCAGGCTGCATCATTTCTCAGGGTAGCCTAATACCTAAGGGCCATTTGCAGATGAGCAGGTACAGGACCAGACCACAATCACAGCATCCCACGAGGACCAACACATGAAGAAAAGTGTTCTCTGAACAGCTGCATCTTCTCTTCAAACACATTGTGTGGATGTTGGGGATCTCATGGTTTGCTTCTCACAGAGTGTACCATTGCTTCTGGACTCTCACAGAATTCTAGACACATCATGTGCTTAAGAGCTGAGCTCCCCTGAAGATCACCAAGAAACATGCAATGAATGTAAGGTGATTCAGAATGAATTTAAATTGAGGAGAATAATGAAAGATTGCAAGTCCCAGACCCCATTGTGGTCTCACTAAGGAATAGCACCTGGAGAGAAAACTGAAAGACCACCAACTCTCTCGTCTTAGTGCAACTCACCTCCTCTTCTCAAAAGCTGCTGCACTACCACAGGATCCTAACACAGGAACCACCAGGCAGCGGGAGGGGTTTCCAGTGATTTAATACAGACCTCTGAACAATACTACACAATGTTCTGGGACAAACACCAGGAACATAACAAGCTAGGATGTTATAGATTACTCGGATGATGCTTTAATCATGATGAATACCTCTTTGTGGCTATAAAACCCAAAACTTGGGCATTAACCAAATATAGATTGAGTCAGCACAGGGGAGAAAAGGGGATTGGTTGACAAAGTATAAGGTCTGCCAACAGTGTGTCCTGGGAGATATACAGGCAGTCATAAACCTACTCTGTTCTTGCAAAAACGGTACGAGCATTTTTCCAGATATATATGTTCCATATTACTGAGTGAGGATCTTTCCATTGAAAATACATTTTTGATTTGCCTATAACTTTGCATTCCATGGGCAGCTCTGGAAGAGATTTGGCCAGATTTGCACCAAAAGTGCCACCAAAGTAGAACTTTACTCAGAAAGTGTGTGTTTGTTGGTTTGGTGAAAATACGTTCAGTAGTTTTTGAGATATTAGCGTTTTCAAAGACTTCACATTCGTATATCTCTGCTGTTTAATATCACCATTGCAAAAATTGTGATTCACGTTTACTTTTTTTTTTTTACAAATGTGATTGGCTGACGAAGAAGATGTATTATCTTTTTTTCATCATTTTGAAAATGATGATTTTTGTAAACATTTAGATTTTTGCACTCTGGGAAAAAGGAGGTGCACCGGGAAAGGTGCCTGACCTGAGGGGAGTGCGAGGAAGAGGGGGGCAAAAAATAATAATGAAAAAATACACCATTATTGTAAAAAAGCACTTTTCAATAAAATGATACCACTGGCACAGTGCTCTCATGCATTTTGAATAAAGACACCTGTCAGTGCAAAAAAAGGATTTTAATTGTGAAAATTGGAAAAAAAAGCCTATTGTAGAATTGTAATTGCATTTATATGGCGCTTACTACCCCCAACGAGGCGTTGAAGCACTTTTTCGGCGAGTAGCATACTACTCCGGCACCCATAAAGAATTAGTGGTGCATTAGTATAGTGAAATGTGAAATTAATTTGAGCGGTGGGTGTGTTAGTCTGTTATTTGTAGTGATAAGGATAGTGGAGGGATAGAAGAGGGAAGGATTTGCATTTATATAGTGCTTTCTACCCCTGATGAGGTATTTAGGCGCTTTTCGATGAGTAGCACCCTTCTCCTGTGGGTTAGTGGGGAATTCGTATAGTGAAATATGAAATTAATTTGAGCGGTGGACAAGTTTGTCTGTTATTTGGGTTAAAAAGGATGGTGGAGGGATGGAAGAGGGAAAGAGTTGCATTTATATAATGTTTGCTACCCCTGGTGAGGTGTTGAAGTGCTTTTAGGCAAGTAGCGCGCTACTCCGGAACCAAAAAAGAATTAGTGACGAATTCGTAGAGTGAGTTTTTTTTTTTACTTCATGGTTTTAGGACGGGGTTTGGGATGTCAGAAAACGCCTTGGATTCACCAGCCGGTGCTTCACCTTGGGTATAAAACCCCCTGAAAAGTTGCAGTTATGGTTGCAACGCACAGAGCGCACACCATAACTCACGTCATCTACCTTGCTCAGTGTTCCAATTTGCCAACAATGCAGGCAAAACAGCTGGGTACCAAGAGCAAAACAGAGTGTGTAGCGTGAGTTATGGCCTGCGTGTGTGTGTGTGTGTGTGTGTGTGTGTATATCTATCTATATCTATATCTATAGTGTGCCGAAGCTGATATAATAAACTAAAGCTGAATGGTGAAGCTCACCCGAGTGTCGGAGTCTGATTTCAGTAAGGAAGTCGGAATTGGTTTGGATATATATATATCTATATATATCTATATATATCTATATATATATCTATATCTATCTATCTATATATATATATATATATATATATATATATATATATATATATATATATATATATATATATATATATATATATATATATATATATATATATATATAAATAGCTATATCGATTTACAGCCTATGTTGCGAACCACATATTCCTGGAAGTGATTATACAATTCATTCATGTTAAATATCTTATTTAAAACACCAGAATTCTATTCAAATATATACACACACACACACATGACTGCGAGACTCGAAAGACGTAATATTTTATGCATCACTCTCTAGTTTTCATCTGAATTCTGACGTTTTTTGAAAAACAATATTTAGCATGCATGCAGTATATGATCCGTTCCCAGGGATGTCACTTCCAGGGGTTTATTATGTGACTTTGCCAGACATGTGGCTGGCTTGATCAAACCTGCTCAGCTTAGACAGTGCAGGAGTCCCTCCCCGTCGGGGACTTTGCAGCTGGTTTTCTGGGGAAAGCCATGTGTGGCCCAGGAGTTATATTGAAAGCTGAATTACAAAAAAACGTACATTGGTGTTAAAAGACCGCTGAGTACTCAATGTAAATGTTTATAGGACACTTTGTTTTATCTGTGACTGAGCACAGGATGTTTCACTCTGTTAATCAGCCAGAGTTTCTCATCATGGGAAGATGGAAGCTGTGTGTTCACTTCTGCATGGGATTCTGGGTCTCCAAAAGAAGGGGCAGATGGGCCATGTATGACTCACTTCATTTCCAGGCCATTTATAACCCGATGAAGAGACACCTCCTGACCTGACACTCTGCAGACTGCCAGCACTGCTGTGCCTGTGACGCAGGCAGGCTATGCGGTGTTTGAAGCACTCCTCCTGGGCAGTGCTGCCTGTGGGTGCTTTATATCCAGAAACAGCCTCCAAAAATTTCCAGGAAGTGAAAAGATTTTGTGTTTAAAATATGACTTTGTTGTGTTTAATATATGTTGTGTTTAAAATCGGACTTCCTGCCTTCAACCATCTGAAGTATACGTAAATGGCGGAGGTCCAGTTTAATGTCCCTCTTGCTGAGCCCTCCCTCCGCTCTCCTGACTTACTTCGGGGTCTTGCACATTCCATTGGCTTGTCTATTTTTGACTTGTTCTAAGAATGAAAAATTATAAGGCATGCACCTATTTAGACTTCCATAAAATTGAAATGTCTTCCAACGTTTTATAACATTGCCTCCCTAAAAAACTTAGCTGAAGATGGTGTTCCATCCGTGGTGGGGGCCAAGGGCTGGTTAATTATGACGATCTAGTGCTTCAAACGGAGGACGAGGTTTCAAAGCGCTCTGATTTGCAGCAGATTCTTGGAGCCCTTATGGTGCTTCAAAGGCAGTGTATCTATCCTATATGGGAGATGGTGAGCCAGTCGCTTAGGTTTTAAACCCTGCAGATTTGCATTTGTTGTATCGCTACCTGATGTCACTGCTATACATTTTTTCTCTGTCATTTTCTATGCTTTGGTTAAAAGGGTTATAACACGCCACCTTTCCCGCATAGCACGCACTGCACTTTCAGCTGTACCATGTTACCCATCAAAAAATGTGCATCGACACTCCACAACAGGGTGTTAAGTGTTATATAAATTCTATAATACAAAATCATAAACTTACTAACAAAAACAAGTTCTGGTCCTAGGAATTCTATATTAACATTCCAACCATCGGCCTAGCGCGCAACCAAGATGGACGCGTAGGCACAGAGCTCCCGAGACCCTCGCAGCCTCCCACGTATATCCTGATCACTATCCTGTTATCTTGAAGGGGCAACACGGGTGAACTGATGCTGAGGTGGCTCCCGTTCTCGGAATTTCGATCGGACTTCAGGAACTGTGCCTATGTGGCTTCCAAGATTGAGGCCAACACCGTGACGCCGCCCCGAACTCAAGTTGGCATTGTTCCCGCGTTGCAGTTGAACAACAACGGGCCTGGATCTTTGAGTTGGCTCGCCACTTTAGTTTCACTTTCGGTCTCGGTTCTCCTCCTGGAGTCCAGCAGCGGATGTGCGCAGAGGGTCTGTAACTAGACTGGACGACGATCGCTGGCCTGAGGGGACTGGCAACCGCTGCTTGGTGTGACCTCCCCAAGGAGATTCCCGCGCCTCACAGCCTGCGCTGGATTGCAAAAGTCTAGAGCGACCCGGAGAGGCGACTACGTTCAAACCAACAACATGGATCGCTACGCACAACAGAAGGGATCCCCCGGTTTATCGAGTGGACCTCCAGACGGGACCAAGGAAGGCTCGTCTTCCTCGACGGAATTGACACTACAGGACGTCATGGGTGCCATTGATGCCATGAAAGCTGCTGTCGGCCAACAATTTGATTCCTTGGCCCACAAACTGGACACCGTGTTGATCGATGTCAATCTGATTAGAGCGGACTTGTTGAAAACTAATGAGAAGGTCAAATCGCTGGATCTCATGACTTAAAGCCAGACTACTGATGTGTCTGGCCTCCAGACCGAGGTCCACAACCTGCGGACCTCCAACGATCTCTTTGTCAAGAGACTGGAGGATTTTGAAAGTAGGGCCCGACGGAACAACGTGCGCATCATCGGGGTGCCGGAGCGATCGGAGGAGGAATCGACCGCTCTATTTGTGGAAGACCTGATTTTGAATAAACTTGCGCCGAAAGGACTGAGTAAATATTTTATGGTTGAACGGGCCCACAGAGTTCCGGGAGGTAAACCGAAGCCGGGGGCTCTACCGCGGCCTATCATTGCCAGGATCTTTAACTTTAGGGACCGGGACGCAATTCTGCAGACCTCCCGTGTGAATGGCCCGACGAAGTACGAGAATGTGGATATTAGCTTTTATCCAGACTTCGCACAATCGGTCCAAAAGCAAAGAATGGGCTTTCTGTCTGTTAAGCGGCGACTGAGGGACATGGGCCTAAAGTACTCTATGCTCTTCCCGGCCAAGTTGCGTGTTGAGTTAGCAGAACGGACCTATTTTTTTGATCGGCCCAAGGCGCCTGGGGACTGGCTGGACACTTTGCAACGTTGCCGTAATAATGAGGAGCGGACCTCGGATGAGGGTAGCGGACCGGAAGGACGACTGTGAGCGCTCAAGTGCTGATTCCTGGACGGGATCGTGTTTCACCTCAGACTTTGGTTTGATGTTATTGTATTGTATTGTGTTCTCTTTCCTTCATAAACTTGGGGGCTGCGGGGTAACTGGTGAGACTCTTCCTCCTAAGGGGGTTTTTCTTTTCATAGAGTCGGTTTGATGTTGGGGCGACAGGCACACTGCAAGTTGGGGGGGCTGATTGGTCTTGTGCAGGGGTGCAGGGTGGGGGGTGTGTGACGGGAGTTGGGTGGGTGGGGGTAGAGTTGTGGGATGGGGGTTGTTTCAGTTTAATACAAGGCAATTGGTTTTCTGTTTCGTGTTCTCGCTGTAGATGGGGGAATCTTTGCATCGGAGATAGGGGTAGGGGATTACGTGTGTTGACATGGAACGTCAACGGGTTAGGGCTTCGATTGAAGCGGGGGGTGGTGCTGCAGTACTTGAAGCGTCTTTCGCCTGATGTAGTGTTACTGCAGGAAACGCATTTAATAGGACAGTCCTGCCAAGCCATGAATAGGAGGGGCTACCGTTTGGTCGCTCACTCTGGTTTCACTTCTGGCTCTAGGGGAGTGGGGATTCTGGTTAGAGCTTCTCTCCCACTAGAAGTTGATGACGTCATACATGATGTAAGGGGACGCTATGTTGCGTTGGTGGGCCGGTGGGAGGGGAAGGTCTTATTGCTGGTCTCTGTCTATGTCCCCCCTGGGCTGCAAACTACCACCTTTCCCGATCTGGGGCAGTTGTTACTCGGACTCCCGGAGGGCAAAAAAAAAAAACATTCCAACCATCTACAACCTCCGGTGAGAGATCACTTTTGGTTTACCGTTCATCTCACTCCTTTCTGAGTGGGACTTACCACTCGTTCTGGAGTGTTCTGCAATACTCACTGTTGTTACTATTTTTCCTTTCCTTGTAACACCTTCGGGTGCGAGAGACGCCTGGCTCCCTGTGTTTTTATAAACCTACTTTCTTTTCCTTCTAACACTCTATAGTGCAGGGAGGTGCCTGGCTCCTCTTGTTCTTAACTACCATTTGTGTTTTATTTTCATCACGCTTTAATTGTCGTTTTTAGGTCTCGCCTGACCCAGCGCATGCGCTGGTCTGGCGAGACATTTTGTGAGGGCTCCAAAAAGTGCTACCAGGCCAGCCGAGAGCTACAGTGCATGTGCGCGGGCGCGCGCCACGCTTTACCGCGATGACTTTCACTTTCGCGGCCACGCGGCCGCTTTGATGTTTAATCGCGATCGCAATCACTTTCGCGGCCCCATGGCCGCTTTGATGTTCTCCGTGAGGCTTCAATAGATTACAGCAGTTAAAACAAGCTTTGGCATAGTCAATAGGTCTCGCTTTTGGGACCTTATAAGTGTTTATTTATGCAGCACAATATCCTTGGTGCAACAACATCAACTGTTGCATGGCTAAACACTTATAAGGTCCCAAAGGTGAGACCGATTGGCTATGCCAATGCTTGTTTGAAGAGGGCCTCGAAACGGGTCTCTATCGGGCTCTGTTTTGTGCCCTGCCACATTTTCTGGACTGCAGTGACAGCAGACTGCTGACACTGCAGTCCCTAAAAAACAGACCCCCTGTGTCAGGGCACAGAACAGACCCCGATAGAGACCCGTTTCGAGACAGCAGGCACATCGATGTGCACGTGCTCACACTGCTCACTTCTCACTAGTGGAGCAGTTACAGCATGATGTCATGGCAGGTAAGCGTTTGTAGGGGAAGGGAAATCCTTTAAAGAGAGTCATTTTCTCTCTGGATTTCCCTTCTCTTTTTGAAACTCAGGAGCAGAAAACTTTGTCAGGGTGTCACCAGGGCTTTAAATGGAAACTTTTTCATTACATACAAGCCATAGTTGCTGCTTATTTATCTTATTGACAATAGCGCGTAGGTGCTGTAATATCCTGACATGCACCTGTAATTTAGTACTATCCACGTATCTGAGTCCACAAGTGCATGTCAGGACATACACAGCAAAATCAGTCTTGCAGGTAAAATTGCCCCTTATGGCTATCTTATCTGGGCTGAAGGATGAAAAATAATGTGTGGTATTTATACCAAACTTACAAGCCCTACAAGTGGTACATTTGGTGAAGCCATTCTTGGGCTGTAGCCACATTTTGGCTGTAGTTAATTCCGGGCATGCCCTCCCTATTTGTGTGCGCATAGAAATGCCCTTCCTGTCTGTGACAGTAGGTTGAGATGGTAATCTTGATGACAGGACCCCATCTGTTAGAACAATCGGCCAATGACGCTTCATGATGGCACGAATTTTCCTCTCTTGCTTGTTAAAAGCAGTGATCAACCTGGGAGCAGGTTTGTCATCAGGTAAATTCTCCACTTTGTTAGTGAGTAGGGATGCTCTTGATCTTTCCCTTGTTTTGTTCAGAGCTGTTTTCAAAATCTTCTCACTGTATCCCCTGTCTTTGAATCTACTGTATGCCTCCTCTGTGCATCTATTTAAATCTTCATAGTTGTTACAAATCCTTTTAAGACGTAAGAATTCCCCATATGGGATGTTATCAACCATATGCTTGGGATGTGAGCTGCTGGCATGTAAAATTAGATTGTCAGCAGTTCCTTTCCTATGCAATGTCGTGCCTAATGCTCCATCCCTTTTGTACACTCTCACATCTAAAAAGTCAATACTGCACCTGCTCATATTAAACATGAATTTTAAGTTAACAGTGTTAATATTGATTTCCTCAATAAATTGAGATGCTTTGGCTTCACTGCCTTTCCAAACTACAAAGACATCATCGATGTAACGCATCCAGTACAAAAATTTTCCTTAAAAACATTGGCATGAGTTACCTTGAGGACCTGCTCCTCCCACCAGCCCACATGTAAACATGCGTAGCTGGGGGAGAAGCAAGCCCACATCGCCACGCCTCTTTTTTGTAAATACAAATCATTGCCAAATACAAAATAGTTATTATGCAGACAGCATGAAATCAAACTTAAAAGCATCTTATTGTGTTGATAAAATTCAATGGATCTTAACTCTAAAAAATGCTTAATGGCCACCAGTCCTGTAGAGTGTTCGATACTGGTGTACAAGGATTCAATATCCAATGTAATAAAAAGTAAATCATCTGACCATGTGATGTTTTGTATTTTTGATAAAAAATCACCAGTATCTTTTATGTAGCTCAGTAGTTCTTTAACGAATTCTTGGAGAAAAAAGTCAACATATTGAGTCACTGTTTCCCCTACACTGTTGATAGCCGATATAATGGGTCTGCCGGGAACTGGCGTTGTCTTTTTATGTACTTTAGGGATAAAATAAAGTTTGGCCATTGTCGGATGTTCAATGTTCAGAAACTTAAATTCCTCCACAGAGATAACCCCTTCTCTTTTCCAAGCCATTAATTCCTTCTTTAAAGTCTGTCTGGCCACATTGTATTTGTTGTAAGACGTTTTTTCATAACACTCTACATCCTGTAGATGCCTTGTGGCCTCTAACACATAGTCTTTCTGAGGCCATATGACCATGTTACCACCTTTATCCGATTTCGTTACTATGATTTCATGCATATTGCCTAATTTTTTAATCAATTTGGCATACTCTACTTCATGTTTGCTTTTGTATCGTTTTTTATGTTTTGTACGGTAGCGAAGCTTTTTCATATCTTCAATTACAACTTCATGATAAATGTCAATAGCATCCTTAGGCATGATAGGTATATATATATATCCAAACGAGAAACCTCCGAATAAGGAGCCTCCAACCCTTCAGGGCGGCCTCTTCAGACAGGCACGGAGCAGCCCGTCACGTCATCACGCCAATGAAAACAACATAGAGGCCCGTTTCTGGCGACAGCAGCTTTATTCAGAGATATGCTGCACAAATAGGCTTCCATTTCTCTAACATGTTTCAGCGAGTAGCCTTAGTCAAAGACAGGAAGCTGAACACCAAGTGCATGTGTGCACGCATTTTTAAAAGTGTCTTACATCACGTGACTGTTTGAAAAATACAGCTCCCACAATGCATCCAGGACACATAACTAAATGCTGGTAATACAAGGAACAATTCACGTTGTTATGGCAGTTAACAACTTGCTCTTTGCATTGTGCCGGTGCATATAATGTCAATTAGATGGTGTATCAGTCACGGAGATTACAATTTTATGAGCGTATTGCCAGGTATTGTCATTCTCTATCAAAAGCTCCCGTCCCCAGAGTGATTGATGCAGGAAATCCTCCTCATCAAATCCCTTCCAGCGCTGTCAGTTGATTTGCGTATTAGCATTACCTCTCGTAGGTCCAAACTGCAGCGAGTGGGTCATGCTCCTTTATTTAATCCAAACGAGAAACCTCCGAATAAGGAGCCTCCAATCCTTCAGGACGGCCTCTTCAGACAGGCACGGAGCAGCCCGTCACTTCATCACGCCAATGAAAACAACATAGAGGCCCGTTTCTGGGGACAGCAGCTTTATTCAGAGATATGCTGCACAAATAGGCTTCCATTTCTCCAACATGTTTCAGCGGGTAGCCTTGGTCACGGACAGGAAGCTGAACACCAAGTGCATGTGTGCACGCATTTTTAAAAGTATCTTACATCATGTGACTGTTTGAAAAATACAGCTCCCACAATGCATCCAGGACAAGGTGAGAGTGCGACTAAAATAATATATATATATATATATATTTTGCAGCAATACTTACTTGGTCTGCTGTCCAGATTTATATTGTGGTAAATTTTTTATGGTTTCAAATAACCATAATTAACTTATATATACATAAATATACACATGGCACTTATTGCAGCTATTAGTAGTAGGCGTAACCCTCTATATATGCACTTATATGTATGTACATAGAAGCTGCAATTTTGACATGGTCTGATATACATATGTATTTTGGGATGTCATTTATAATTTTCCCCTTATATAAATGTATCTGCTTATAACAGGAGGCATAGTTCAAAGTACAATGATGTGTTCTTTTATAACGTCAGCTCCTTTCCGTACAGTGAGAAGTATAGTTTGTGATGTCTGAATATACTGTTGAGGTATGTTCTGGAGTTGAGTGTAGCCGTTATGTGGGCACGAGCCAGCTCTTGAAAAATCTTCTGGAGTGGAGATAGTGGTCTGTGGATCTGATGCTCGTGGGTAGGGAATTCCACAGTTCTGCTGCTTGAACAGAGAAGGATTTTCCACCCATGGTTCTTTTGTTGTGTGCAGGAATTATGAGGCGGGGAGCCATTCTAGAGCAAAGGTTCCTTTTTTGAATGTATTTGTTGATTTTCTTCCTGATGGTGAGCGGTCCTTCGCCATGTATTGCTTTGTGGGTGATACAAAGCAGCTTGAAGGAGGATCTTCTTGCAACCGGTAAGCAGTGTTGGGCTCTCAAGGCAGGGGCGGTGTGCACTTGTGGCTTAACATATAGGTGGAGTCTGGTGGCCGAGTTCTGAATTCCTTATAGTTTTCTCATAGTTGAAAAATAGAGCCATGATACAGACCATTAGCGTAGTCCAGTTTTAATAGGACAACAGAGATGGTAGATTGACCCTCATGTGGGAAGCCGAGGTGCGGTAAGATGTGTCACACTGTTTTAATTGAGAAAAAGATTGATTTGGCTACCTTATACACTTGTGGAGTCAATGACAGTTTAGCGTACATGGTAATTCCAAGGTTGCTTACCTAATTAGATATTTTTGGAGGTGGTCTTAGATCATCAGGCCAGGTGCAGAGAGGGTTGTAGATTTTCCAGTCGGCACAGGTGAGTATATCCCTTTTGGAGACAGCGGTTGATGGTGCAATTTAAAAGAGGTGGGGCGTAAATACGTCGCCCGTATTTATTATCCCATCACCTGTTGCAGTCTGCAGTGAATAATACCAACACTCGAGGTGCGTAGCCAATGGTTAATTTGAGCTAGTAGTTCCTGGTGGGGCTCACCGGCAAAACCAAAGGGGATGATGGACGGAGTGTTGAACATTGCAAGCACTCACCCCCAGTCAACTAATCTGGGTTTAATCCATCATCATTCTTTAGCTCACTCCGCCACCCCAGTTCAGACAGGCCATATGCAAATCAGTCTGACCCTGTGCCTCATGGGAACAGTCCAGTCCGAACTGCCAAGCTCACCTGCACACATTTTTCCTCATAAGATTTTGACCCAGAACAAGAGAAAGAAAAAAACACAAGGGGAAAAGAAGGAAGAGAAAGATGGAAAAAAAGTATCAAGGGAGAAAGCAGAAACCTGAAAGGATGAGTTAATGGGGCTGTAAGTGCCTGGTGGTGAATTAAAAAAGAATGATGCTGGATCATGACTACGCAGCCTTGGTATTTAGCACACTGACATTAAATAGCACTGGCTGTGGGCTTCTGAGCAAGTGTTGGGTCACGGCACTTAATCTTTTACAAATTGAGCACTGAGGGGTTGCACTGCCATGGCACTTATTTTTTAAATAGGACTTTTCCCTGGCAAGTAAGAAACTTGCAGTACTTTGCAATGGTGTGTGCTCCCAGCAGAAGTTATGTAATTAGAGGCAAACATCACTATAATTTATGCACATAACAAATAAAATACACTAATAAAATTAAAACAGCTATTTCTTAAAGCAGAAGCAATCTGAAATTCTTTGAAAGGTGAGAGTGTGACTCAAATAATACAAGTGATGGTACCTACAAAGGGTTAATTATTTGACTAAGTGCACGCATCTCCCTCCTCATTTCTCTCACACATCACATCTTATGTCTCTATTTTGCTGGTAAAATAACATAAATTAAGCCCTTTGTTTTAAGCAGCCTAGCTTACAAAGTAAGATTTTATAGTCGTACGCCGTTCATTTTAGACTAGCTCGCTCTGCCTATTTTTGCTAAATAAAGACGTGCTTGCAAAAGTCAGAGATATCATCTTAATTATTCCATTTATAGAATCTTTCAAATGACATATTCGTCTAGTGAGGCTGTGCGCTCTTTTCATTATTGTGTTTCCCTCAGTGCTTTAAATGGGCCGGTACTCACCAGTACTGAGTACCGGCACTTCCAAATTGTTCCACCTTCAGTACCGGAACTTCTCCTTGGCCAGGGAGAGTAACGGTACTCTAGGGCAGTAGCCAGGCTTACATTACGAACGTGTAGCAACGTTGTTTGGACAGGCATAGCCAGTCTCATCAGACACAGCAATCAGGCGCGCAACGTCCATTGAGCTCAAAGGGCTTCAGCAACCCCCTCCCCCCCTCCCCCCCCCCCAGGCCCCCTCCTCCCTCGTGTCTCATCCCGGGCTGAGGCAGCTTCTGGCGTCTGTCTTACTGCAGCCGCACCCGAGTACCTCACAGGTCTTTAAAAGACCATTCACTTGCTAACGAGGCTTTGTTGTGTTTTCACCCCTTCTTAGAGCCCCTGCATCTCCACACATATTGCTGGAAGAATCAGCATCCCCCCCCACCGAAATTATTGGTGGGCCCCCCCCTGAAATTTGGCTCTCGTTGCGCCCCTGCTGGCTACGAAAGGAGCCGTGAATGTGTGCATTGACAGACGATCCTAGATGGCGGCCAGTACCGATAATGCCTCGATTGAAAGAAAACCTGCTGAGATTTGCTATTTACATAGCTTCTCTCACTCTTCTGCTTCGCCACCTAGAGATCCGGGTGATTACAGCACAAACCTCGCGGTGAAACAGGCGTCCTGTCGTAGTTTGGCAATCATGGGAACAGCAGTTTCAGAACATTTTCTAGTGAAACAAAATAATAGCTCAAGGAACTTTCTGGTCAGGACTCCTTTTACTTTTGGGCAGTCAGCAGGTAGCGCTACCCACACAATCCCAATGTAGCGCTACGCGCTAAATCCCAAATTGGTATGAATTCGAGAAACGTTTGTGCACCTTTCTCTTGCAGTCATGTATGAAACATGGGAAATGATGACATTGGCTGCTGAGTGCCTGTTGTCAGGCTGAGAGTGGAGGGGGATGTCACTAATCATCAGGGCAAACACATACATTTAAAGTACAGCTTGGATATTGCATTTGTAAAAATCAGTTTTAGCGAATGATGTGCGTGTTAGTGTCTGTGTGAGAACCTACGTGTATGTGTGTCACAGATGTGCACTATGAGCTGATATGGAAAAAAGTTATTCTATTTCAGCAGATTACGCTGATAACTTTTCAGTGCAATAGAGTTCTGTGCTGCATTGGATGCTCATCAACACATAATGAACAGGGCGTGCCCAGGAAATGTGAATACGACTTCATATATTGGCACGGTGAATTATTCTTTTTTTTTGCATATTTATATAGCGTGAACTCGACCCGAAGGTATTGGAGCGGTTTACATATCACCGTATTTACATTACATTACACATTCAGGAACGGGAAGATTAAGTGATTTTCCCAGAATCACAGGATGTGGACGCGACCCCGAGGCTCGAACTCTGGTTTCCAGCACCAAAGTCGGCAGCGTAGCCGACGGACCACATCCTCTCCCCGTTATAGTGCCACTATGCACAGCGCTACATAAAACTCCTACATAAATAATTCAATACTTACCATGAAAATGCAACCTTATATCTTATATCAACTATGCAGTTTATATAATTTGTATTTCAGTGCCAGTGTCGGTGAAGTAAAATACACACAAACAATATCTATTTCTTCATCAACATTCCCAGATGTACTCAGAGAATATCTTGATCTCGTTGGATGCTGGCACCTTGCCCCGCCCCTAACCCCACCCAAAGTCCCGCCCATGTCCACAGCTCAATTTTATGAGTGCCTGCACTTATTTTTTCCCATTTAAAGCACTGGCTTCCCTTAATCTCCTACAAATGATGACTGGCTAGAGAGCGAGGCAAGCAAGACTGGAGGACTGCGAAAGTTGCCCCAGCACGTGTTGCCTGATTACTCGAGTCGCCCAATTGATTTTGTGCTTCAGAATGGACAGGCAGAGCGTACAGTAGTCTCCTGGTTTTCTTTTAGCTATAAAATATTCCTGGCACAGCATCAGGGGATACAAAAATGCTTTTTTATCAGTGGCGGTCCCTCCGCTATGGGGGAGGTGCATTCCCCCCTTCCAACAGTGGGTAGGGCCATGGGGGTGACAGACATGAGGGGGAGTGGTAGTAACACTGTTGTCAGTGCACATGTTGGTTTGGCTGGCCGTCTCTTGCACACTGAAGCTGTATCCAACCAGAGCTGCATTGCCAAGTTGGAGACAGCAGGCACTCTCTGGGAGCGTAAATATAGGCCACTAAGGCCAATCCTGGTGCATTTCTCATGCATGAGAGCAGCATTAAGATTGGCCGCTGGGCAGTCTGGGAGCCTGTGCCAGGCAGTGGAGCCAGAAGAGCAGCGATGTGGCGGGTATTCAGATACATTTTTTTTGTTTTGTCCCCTCCCCCAACCCCACCACTTTGCCCCGACACCAGCCGCAACAGTTTTTTTTCTCACAACATGAAATTATCTATCCCTCCTTGGCCCATTGTCTGTGCTATCTGAGGCTGAACAAGATGCAAGAGTACCGGACAGCTATAAACTCAATTTTCTTCAAAACTAGAGCTGACTGTATACTGTGCTAAGAATGTAACGTATCAGCAATGAAAGCAAGACATGCACTTAACGCTTAATTATGAGGTAGAAAACTGATGCAAATCTGAATTTCAAGATTTTATCGGTCGCGTAAAGAATACTTGACCCGTGCACGAGTCCCTACACATGTGGCAAGTTCTTTAATTATATTTGAACCAGTGTTTAACTTACGCTGGTGGTGTCCAGTGCTCGACGCCGGCACTTTATTTGCAACACCAGTAGATATGACAGTCTGCCACACGGTGGTGCTGTCAACCGAATTAAGAAATAAGCACAACGTCTATTTATTAATTCAAACAATAAAAAATGACTAATACCCAACACCCAGGCCGTTTTTATAGCTTTGGGGGCCTGGAATAGTCACACTTTTAAGAGTGTGATGATTAGTAGCGTGTTGGTATGGTCATTAGCAGCTCTGGCAACGGCAGCGGGTGGCGCAAGCAGCAGTGGCCTCCTGACATGGGCCCTGGCACTTATTTTTTCATAAATTAAGCACTGATTTGAACACTTGTTTGTCACTCAATTCTATGTTGAAAAATAAGTGCAGCAGTCGCAAATGCCTTACTTAGCTGTGATGTTGGGGATGGTGAGAACACACACAGTTCACCTGTCAGCACACGGACCTCTTTAGTCCACACCTTTGCACTCACTACTGAAGGGGAGCCCGTCAGAAGATAATTAAAAAAAATGGCCAATTATGCATTTCAAGATAAAGCTGCTCCTTAATTAGCCATGTTGGTGCTCTTCCCGTCCCTGCGCTATCATGCTTGATGGCTGTGCTTTGTGTCTAACAACCAATCCCGATGCAGCTCTTATGGTGTTTATAATATTATATACCCTGACAACTGCGCCGGGATTGGATGGGCAAGGCAACCCAGTGCCCCACTGAAAACTTGGAGGGTTGCATTGGCTGCCCCGCCCCTGCCCTCAAGTTAGAGTGGGTTCTTGCTTAGAAGCCCAAAGTGGGCATGTCAGGCTGGCCGATTACAGAGATCGGTCAGTCTGTCATGCACACTTTTAATTACCAGGAGCAGCCAGCACCACTCTCCCTGGAAACATCCACGCCCCGCCCCTAGGCATGTGAGTTACAGCAACACTTTAAATAATTGCTGGAGCCTAGTCACGGAACAAAGCTCTGCATCTGTATAGAAAATGAACATTTGAAAGGGGGGGCGTTGTGGCTCAAAGTAGGGGGGCAACATTCTTTTACCCCAATAGAGAAGCCATGGCTGTTCAGTTTGAGGTGGCTCCATGTCATCCACTGGTCAAGGTCTGAGAGGCAGTCAAAGAGTTGTGATGTTTTAATGTCCTTTGGGCACTCCGATTTTATAAATATCTGCACGTCATCTGCATAGTTATAGCAGAGGATGATAAACCCATTGGTCAGATCTGGTAATGGTTTCATGTAGATGTTGAAAGCCGTGGGTGAGATGACAAGCATCAGCAGCAACAGAATAGTTACCCTGGCCTTCTGCTGGATATCACACATACTCACCGTGTCAGATTGGTTTAATGTGTTAAAGTCATAATTGCCTTTACTGAAAATGGTGTACTCATTTAGCTCATGAAAGAATCAAATGCATTGCTGTTAAGCTGGAGATTTGAGGAGATATCCACGCAGAGTTTAACTTGCACAATGCAAAACTGGACAACTTGCCTGATCCTCTGCATATCTTTCTACTTACAGTACCTTATTTTCTCTGAGCAAACAACCAGAGAGAATCATGAACTTATTAATTTCTGAATGTCATTTATTTTTTAGAACATGTGGGTCAGTGTCCGCAAGTATACCCACTGAGATCTACATAGCCACACGCACACATACTCACTTCTAACCAACCACAAGCACAAATACTCACTTCTACTTAAGCACAAGCACACACAAACACATAGTCACACCCACTCATTCATAAGTACACACACACACACACATTCTCAACACACCCATCCACAAGCACACCTTCTGAGATCTACCTAGCCACAAGCACACATACTCACTTCTTCTCAAAGCACACATACTCACTTCTACACAACCACAATCACATACATGCACACATAGTCACACCCACTCATTCACAAGTACACACACACTCACACCCCCATCCACAAGCACACCTACAGAGATCTACCTAGCCACAAGCACACATACTCACTTCTACCCAACCACATGCACACATACTCACTTCTGCCCTCCCACAAGCACACACACACATAATCACATCCACTCATTCTTAAATACACACACGTGCACACACTCACCCACCCATCCACAAGCACACCTTCTGAGATTTACCTAGCCACAAGCACACATACTCACTTCTACCCAACCAAAAGCACAAATACTCACTTCTACCCAACCACAAACACATACATGCACACATAATCACACCCACTCATTCACAAGTCCACACACACACACACACACACACAAGCACACCTACTGAGATCTATCCTAGCCACAAGCACACATATTCACTTTCACCCAACCACAATCACACACAAAGTCACACCCACCCATTCACAAGTACACACACATGCACACGCTCACACCCTACCACCCACGAGCACACATACTCAGATCTACCTATCCACAAGCACACATACTCACTACTACCCAACCACAACCACAGACAAGTGAGAATATTCACACCTATTCATTCATAAGTACACACATGCACGCACAAACACAAACACTCACACCCCCCCACTCACAAGCACATACACACAACCTTACTTACAACCACCTATTCTCAAGCACACATATGCACCTACTGACAAATATATTCACACATACAGACAAATATATTCATACGTACAGGCAGGCACCTAAACATTCAATTAACATTTACCTGTAGGGCTGCATGGGTCATCAGGACCCCACAAAGGCAGCAGGAGGGGGCATAGGTTGGTGGCCTGATTGGCCAGGAGGTTATTGGTGGCTTCAGGAACTTTCAGCAGCTTAGGTTGATTCCACCGTCTCCTCTCTTTGACTAACCCTGTTATGCATAAGCCAATGAGAGGGAAGCTTTTCCTATCTCATCACAGGATGGGGCGGGGTCAATAACACTTGTTGATTTCAGCCTGCTCTATGATGAGTTGGCAAAGAAGTGGGTGTGGGGTGAGGCTTCACTGACTGACAGCCCTCAGCAATTCAGGGCTTAAATATGAAGTATCAAAGGCCAGCATTAGCAGTGTCACATCCCAGTTCATCGATCAGGAGGATTCTCAAAGGACTTTGCCAACGTTGGGCCGTGACATCTTAATCCCCGAAAATATTGGCTTTGTGACACCTGTGCGTTAGATTTCAGTCTGGAAGACACTCTTCATGCACTGAAAAAGAGAGAGGAGGTTGAGCCCCTCTCGCCACAGTCTCAGCTCTTTCTGGGTTACTGAGTCGTAGGTATCTAGTTCCAAGGATTACTGTAGCCCTGAAACAAGGTCTAACACCTCCTTTATCCCAGCAAGATCTGTGGAGTTTCACACATCCAAGCATCTGTGTTGATCATCACTAAAAGTACGATTTTCACAAATACTGAAGGGATGAATCCTTGGGATGACTTATTTCTTAATAGTCAATATGTGTACATGGCCCGCGTTACATCTCCGGTGCCCAGTCCGCAGTAGGACCCCTTAAAAAGAAATTATTTTACTGGAATTCACAATCTGTCCCAGCCCAAGCCAATTCCTCCTGTTTTGTCAGGAATCGCCACATATCACCCATCTCTCTTGGTTGACAGACTGTCATGGATTGACCAAAACATTTGATCTGATGGGCATTGACACAAAAAATTTCCTGGAAAAATTCAATAAACACTGGACCTTTGCTTAGCACCTTAGGGAGTTACATCTTGAAAGATCTACCTGGACCGTAGGGATGTTTCTTGAACATGTACCTAAATATTATCCATTTCCAATAAGCTGGAACCAAAATGATTATTAATTAGTAGGACATTGTTTGAAAGGAGTACTGAGAATGCAATTTACCACATTTTAGCACATCTAGAGTGCATTTTGTTCCTGCAAACTATTTCCTTCCAGTAGTAAAGAGTTTAGAAATAATGTGTTTTAAATGAGATGTGGTCTCTTCGTTTAGTACTGAAGTGTGAAAACCTGTTGTGGCTGGTTATTGTTCATGTAAATAGTAAATTTCATTCTATCAGTGCAAATCTCTCCTCTCCTGCTGAAGGGTGCCTGAGAAATGTAGAGAGTTTTAATTCTTAACTGGATCCAGCATACTTTTTTCAGGTCTTGCCTTCTGGAAAGCGCAGGCAGTGTCTATTGTGGGCTTACAAAGACAAACAGGAGCTTAGAGCCCGCCCATTGGTTCCTATACGTTGGCCTTCAGACCAGTAATGGTTCTTATTCATGTCTCAGCTTGTCAATCTTGTGTTTGTGCCTCCCATGCAGCATAGCCTCTTTCACATCTCTTTTAATCGGCTGGCTTCTATGCTTCCACTGTTTATTTTCAAGCACTACTTTTTTCTTTTGGGTTGCAACCTACGTATAAGTGCATGCATTATTCATGTGCTCCCTCATGTACTTCCCTCCACCTGCACTTCGTGTTTCTCTCTGTTACAGGTGTGCTTCTCCCCACATACTCACTGTTGCTCTCTTTCACACATTTGCTTCCCCAGCAATCCATTTTGCTTACCCCACACTTGTGCCCTTGGAGTTGCCTCCATATAGCTGGCCTTTCCGTGCTGCCCACCCGCTCGCATGTTTCTCCTGTCAACCTATCAGTGTCCCTGCATTGCTTCGAACCCCATGTTGATCTGCCCCGTGTTGCTTACCTCCCTATGTCGCTTCCGCCCTGTGTATTTTTAGGTCTCGCCTACGCAGCGCGCAAGCGCTGCTTTGGAGTGACCTCTTGGAATCACTCCGGGCTTTTGTTGAAACTTGTGCATGTTTTGGACTGTTTCCTATTAGTACTCGTGCATGTATGGCGTTTCCCTTGCGGGAGCGTGTAGCAGCTCCATCTGTTTGTAATTATCGCGCCTGTCGCTGCTTGCTCCCACAAGGTAAACGCTGTACATGGACTTCCAGCTGAGCTCCACTGAAACCCCTTTGAGTGGTGCCCTCAGCACAGCATGCCCTCCTTGGACTTTAACAGTGACAGCCACGTGACTTTGCTTTTGTTGTGTGTGCCTCGCTCAACTCTATTTTTGCAACATTATATGTTTATTTTTTCCTTCATCTTTAACAATGGCGGCCGCATGTGTACTTTTCAAAATGCACGGCTCGCATGACATGCACCTCTGATGAAACTTGTTAATTTACAAAAAATATTTGTTTATTTTTTTTGCAGCGTGGCATGTTTTAACAATAGATGCCGCGTGCCTTGCTTTTCTTCGGCATAAGCAGGGTGTGGGACCGGTCCCTTGCCACAGCTTGAGGAGGAGTTCTCAAAACACACCCTAGGGCACCGCTCCCTGCTGCCCTCCTGGGCAGCAACACTGCCTCACAGCCCTGCCAGCGCCGCAACTGCTCGGCACGGTGTCACCATGCACACTCCACCTGCTATATCCCCCAGCTCCGGTTCCGACATCATGAGAGCCACAAACTGTTCAAGTTTTAAACTTAGTTTGCAGGCGGAGTTTGCGTCTTGCCCCGAGCATGCATCCTGGCTGGGTCTCGCTATTTCATTAAAAGGTAGGCACGTTTTTGCGTGTGTCTGCCTCTCTGCGTGTCTGTAATTTTGTCTGCCTGTGTATCTGCGTGTTTCAGTGAGATTGTGAATGAGTGTGTGTGGTTTGTGAGCACAGCTGCAGGACCTTCCTTTTTTGTTTTTGTTTACTGTATATTAGTGCCCAACATGACCCTGTAGGCTCCACGAAACCTTGGCACAGCATACCCCCACTCAGCCCCCCACATCCCCCCAATAGCATTCGGTAAACATTGTGCAATTTGTTAAAACTGCTGCCAAGGTCCGTCGGTGCGTGTGCACACTAGTTACCATTACAGGGGCCAAGTCCCACAATGGCACCCGCACTCTAGGAATGCTGCCTATACGTTTGAAAAAAAAAATGTATTTACTGTATGTTGGTGCCAAACATGACCCCGTAGGCTTCACGAAACCCTGGCACAGCATACCCTCACTCAGCTCCCCCATAGCAGCAGCAGGCCTAACACAGCCGCTGCATCTCTTCATGCCCCTAAGCAGTAAATGTTGTTCAACTCAAGTCGCTTCTGCTGAACGAATATACACAACCCCATCTTACAGATGCACTTGTTGCTTTGTGTTATTTTTTTGTTGTGTTAGCGTTTGGTAAACATTGTGGATTTCTGGGCAAATCTCTCTTTTTGTAGCACGTTAACATTTGTATCATCACCAAGGCTCCATTTTACTGCAATTTTATCGGGCTCGGTATAGAACCATGGGCGTATTTATATAACTTTTTAAAAAAGAAATACACCGCGATTTATATTTTATTACGGTTGCATTTCTATTCAAGTTTAAAAAAAAAAGCACAACTGGCTTTTTGCATCTGTTTGTTTTTAGTGGTCTCGTGTGCATTTTCTTTTTATTATAATACACCGCGCTTTATATTTTATTACGGTTGCATTTCTATTCAAGTTCTTTTTAAAAGCACAACAGTCTTTTTACATCTGTTTGTTTTTAGTGTCTCATGTGCATTTTCTTTTCATTATATGACACTGTTAATTGTACATTTTGTTTCTTTACACTATAAAACACAGTGCTTATATTATCATGGCTGCCCGCAATTCTACTAATGTTGTTCTCTACCTAGCCCTAGTCCTCTTCCCTCACCAGCAAACAAATAAAACCTGTTTTCATGCTGCAACAGCATTAATACAGCATGCCCCCCTTTTATACATCCACCCTCTCAATATCGTATCATATTAATGCTGCCAAGGTCAGTAGGCACACTTGCGTGCTCGTCACCATTACACCTGCCAGGTCCCACCTTGGCACCCATTCTCCAGGCATGTTGCCCATTCATCTCCAACGCATTTTGGCTCTTTTCATATCGACTTTAAATAAAAAGTGTACGATTATTCGAAAATGTTGAGTGTGTGGGCATGCTAATAGGGGATAATCTGCTGCATGGCTAATCTAATAAATTCCCAAAGGCGAGACCTATTGGCTATGCCAATGCTTGTTATTTTAGCCCACCTTTTCTTTCTAGTAACGACGTGCAGGGGATGAAGCTCTCTTGACGTGCACGGGGTGCTAGGCCCCAGTTTCAATTTGTTTGTCCCCCCCTCTCTTCCTGGATTGGCGGGTTAACTCCTACGCCTCTCCTGAAGCGCCCTACTTCAATATGGCCGAGGCCGGATGCACAGCGGGCACATGCAGGTAGGTGATGCTCTCTTGAAATGTCGACATTGTAACTTCTCGCTTGAACCTAACCCTATAAGCCTCGGGAAATGCTCAGCGACCCACAACAATCTTTTTAAGGGCATCTCTCTTAACTGTCGCTCGCTACCTAAACATAAGCAGGAAATCTTTGACATGCTAAACAACGGAAGCATGGCTTTCGGACAACTCAGTGCCAGATTTTCTTGATGCTCTACCCTCAGGCTATGGGATCGTCACACATGACCTCGCCTTCCAGTGTGGTGGCGGCATCGGCCTCATTTTTAAACTCTGCTTGACATGCATCTTTGTGGTAAGTCACAGAGTCTCTTCGTGATACGCTTTTGAAACACGCATTCCAAGTAACCCAGGTTACACATAAGCAGGTTCTGGAATGTAGAGTGTTTCAACAGAGAGGCAGGACTAGATTTATTTGTACAGAAACTTTAATATTACAACATAGCTCTTCTTCTTCACAAAAATCAAAACAAAAACATAGCAATAAATAAAAATTAATTAGTGTCAGAAACGACTAGGAATAACCTTTATTCTGGAACTCCTTCTTGGAGACACACAACCTGGTCACTCTTCAGTCTGAACCAGCATATGGTCAGAATTGGATTTAACTTTAACAACTTTAGAGAGGTTCCACCTATGACCTCCCTCCACTTTCACAGTGTTGCCTTTGACATGTAAAGCCCTGACTGGGTTACCATACTTGGACTTGCCCTATTTGATGTGAACAGGAGACTTAATTCTGACTATGTCTCCAGGCACCAAAGGAACTACCTTGACACTGACTTTCTTGTCGTACCATGTTTTTTGTTTCTCCTATGACCGAGTCATATTCTCCTTCACAAACAACATCAACTGTTTGACATCAGACTCCGTTTTGAGCCACCTTGACATCCACCCAGGCCTAAACGAAGTGTTTGCTACACATCCCCTCAGCAACTCAAAAGGATTCACCTTGGTAGAAGAATGGGGTGGAGTTCTGTAAAACCAAACCATGCTTTTCTATGCATTGCCCACATCCTGATTGCACACCTTAGCCCACTTAACACACTCACCTACCACTCTGTTCATCCTCTCAACCAACCCATTTCTTTGGGGATGATAGAGAGAACTCTTTAAGTGAATGATAACACGACTCCAGAAACACCCTCATCTCACTGCTCAAGAACCATTACAATCACCTCAGGAACCCTTCTCTCATGAGGGCCTCATTGAGAAATGTAATTACTACACTGGCATTGGGCTCCTTTACCATCATGACCTCAGGCCACCTGGAGGTGTAATCCATGAGAACAAGAATATGCCTACACCTACCTGGCAAAGAGTCATATGGTCCCATGACATCCAAGCCTAGCTTAACCCAAGGTCTGTCAGGACACACAATAGGTGTAAGAAGTGGAGTCGCAACCCTGAGGCTTTTGTCAGCAGAACAACACACACCACAATTAGTCACCACCTCATCAATCTCAGAATCCATGCCTGGCCACCAGAGAACCTCCCAGACCCGATGTTTCATTAGAGTTGCACCCAAATTTCCTTCATGTGCCTTCTTTACAATGATATGCCTGAAACTATGAGGTGGTATAAGTTTGTCGGCATGTAATAGAATTCCAGCTTCCAGAGACATTTCACTGTTAACTTTACAATACGGCTGCATCATAGGAGATAAAAACTTTCTGCCGGGGCCAAATGGACTTAACTAGATCACACACATCCTGTAGAACCTGGTCGTCTTTAAAGGCAGTCACCCAATCCTTCTTTGGACTTAACATGAATTATTGTATTGCTAAGGCCGCAACCAAACAATCTTAGTCACACAAAATGATCTCAACATGCTCATTGACTTCAAGGGGAAACCAAGACAAAAAATCCACTCTTCCATTACTTCCTCCTGAAATATAAGTCACATCAAATCGGTACTGCAAAAGTCTTGTAACAATTCTTAATATCAGGGGAGTACAACACTTATTCACACCACCTCCCTGACTGCTGACAAGGGGCTTGTGATCGGTCTGTAACAAAAACCACATACCCCAAACATATGGGGAAATTACCCAATGGACCACAAACAGGCCAGTAACTCTTTCTCAATCATAGAATATTGGAGTTCTGCATCTCTCAGCACTCTAGACGCAAACACAAATGTATGCTCTACACCATAAATCTTCTGTGTCAAAGTTGCACCCAACCCCACTTGGCTGGCGCCAACCGTAATACAGCAAGGAAAATAAGAATTGAAAGGTTTTAGAGCCTTGTTGCTTGTCAATGTAGATTTAACTACGTCAAATGCCTCCTTACACTCCATGCACCAGTAAAATGTGACCTCTTTCTTAAGAAGATTGCTAATGGGACGTACTTTAGTGGCAAAATGAGGGATAAACCTAGAATAGTACTCACACATTCCTAACAGAGACTTCACACCAGTTGTGTCCGTTGGAGGTGGGGCTTTCACAATGACATCTACCTGGTTAGGGACTAATGCCATTCTGAGAAAACAGATGACGCAAATATTCCACCTCACAGCAGCAAAACCTGCACTTCTCAGACTTGAGATCAACTCCCTTCTCCTTGAAGATAGTAAGTACTTTCTGCAAAACTGTATCATGTGACACCTTATCCTTGGCAAAGACTAAAACATCATCCTGGAAAACCAGGACGCCATCCACCCCCTTGAGCAGCCTCGACATAATGCCGATGCTAACCCAAAAGGCATGCATCGGTACTAAAAAGTGCCTAGGGGCGAGGTGAATGCAGTAAGATGACGTGATTCGGGATTAAGCTCAACCTGGTGGTACAGTGGCTAAATCCAACGTCTTGAAAAAATAGCCCCCTTGATGCCTGCAAACAAATCAGCAGTCTTTGGCAACGGATGTAAATCCACCCAGATCTCTTTGTTGAGTGATCTTAAATCCACACAGACATGCAAATCTCCACTCCTCTTGCATGCGACCACCAGTGAAGAAAGCCACAACGAAGACTCTGTAGGCTCAATGATGCCTTTAGTACACAAACTCTTCAACTTATTGTCTAAATCCTCTCTCACGCTAAAATTCACCCCTTTGAGTTTATGTTTGATGGGGATGGCACCCTCTTTAGTGATGATTTTGAGTTTAAAACCCTGAATTTTGCCTAACTGTTTCCCAAACACAACGGGAAATTGACCCTTCAATTTCTGACCCTCATCCACATCACAATTAACAACAAGGACTTGCTCTCTTGCCCCTGGTCGAAGAATCATCCCAAAAAAGGCCCTGGTGAAACCATTCTAGAATGTTGAGGCCCTATACAGCTTCATAGACCTTCCTTCAGATTTTCCTGCCCTTAAATTCCAACTCATTTTCCAAATATCCCAAAAGCTCAATCCTGCAGCCTTCGTATGACACAGGAGAACGGTCAGGAGGAAATAACTGTCTGGTACCCCATGTTTTCTCAAAATGTTTTTGAGTTATCATGCTGATCCTGGCTCCTGAGTCCACCAGCAGGTTCAATGTTTTGTCCCCAACAATGATTTCCACAATGGGATCCACACAACAAGAATGGTCCCCCTCAACAGGTTTGTTCTCTGAGCTCAGAATCTCATCCAACACCACAGAGACTCAGATTCATCATCAGACTTGCACACCACTGCAACATTCCTTTTGTCGGATTTCCTTTTAAGACATACTTTGGCAAAATGACCCTTAATGTGAGATATATTACCACAAAGTAGTCACATGTTACTACCCACTTGAACAGTACTGTCCAACCTCCCAGGTTTGGAACCATTGACCATGGAGTTGCGTACAGATCTCTGTTGAAGCGTGCTCCCATTTACCACATTCACACTTTTCAAAGGTGTGTCATCAAGTTCTTTTAAAGAAACGAACGAAGTCTCAATACTTTTTGCAACTTTGATTTTCTCATCCAGAGTGGGATTGCCCAAACTCAATAACTTTTGTCTGATTTGCTTGTCCTTGCAGTGGCAGGCAAACTGGTCTCTGATGAACTGTTCTGTAAATGTCTCAAAATGACAATCAGATGTTAACCTACGTAACGTGGACATGTAAGAATCTACATCCCCTCCATCAGTTTGTTTTGTCTTAAAAATGTTATGTCTAGTGACCATCAAACTTGGTTGCTTGTCAAATCTATTTTTCAGCTTGTGGTATTCATCATTATCTCCAGCATCTTGTTGTGGAAGGTCCGGTAAATGCTTAAAAATGGAGCAACCTTCAAACCCAAGGGAATGAAGAAGTAGACACTTGTTCCTTTCAGCCCCCAATCTGAGGGCTCCAATAGCTCCTAAACAGGTCTCAAAAGCATCGTACCAAATCTCCCACCTCTTGGCGGTCCTCTTGGATGTTCTAAAAACACAGGAGGAGGATTTACGACCTGCATGGTACACGTACCTAAAACCACCAGGTAACCAATGTGAATATCCTTATAACTGGCGAAATAGCCGACCCACTGACTAAAGTTAAAAAAAATCTCACAAGATCTGCGGAAACACAAAATAACAATCAAAACTCTGGAGAGTGTCAAAATTAGTAAAACATATAAGGTGTGCACAACACCATGAAAAATAACCACAATGTTAACGAGTATGATGTGACAGAAAACGTTACCGTAGGTGTGTAAATCACAGTTTGCACAAACGTCCAGGAATAAATGCAACAGTAGGGTCCACACAGTAGGCTCGCCGCTGCTTGCAGGACCAACTCCTTCTCGAGTTTAGGCAGCCGATGTAGAGAAGTAGATGCGCAAATACTTTGTCAACAGAATCAGCCTGGCAGCCAGTTGTGACGTTGAAAAACTGCAGAGTGCAGACGCGGTACACCCAAGATGGCGGTGCACAGGTCACAGAAAGACTAGACCGCACAGCAGTGAGTTGAATTGAGGCTGCGCCGGTTGCCATGGATCACGTTGAATGAACCAGTTTTGTCTGCCGCCTCCAAGATCATCACCACAACTCCATCCCAAACGAAGAAAACATATGGAACATCCATAAAATTGCTGAGGGACGTAGTGGAGGTCCGGAACGACGAAAGACCAACAGAATTCACTGAGTCAGGAGGTTATAGGCACGCGGGTTCCTCTGTGTAGCTGGTCAAAGCCACAAATATGTGGTAAATCAAAGAGTCTCTTCATGATATTTAAAGACGTTTATTGCATGAGCTACACCGTCAAGCAGCCGCTCAACCCACCGCAGATCAACAGCTGACCACTCTTTTGAAACACGCATTTCAAGTAACCCAGGTTACACATATGCACGTTCTGGAATGTAGAGTGTTTCAACAGACAGGCAGGACAAGATGTATTTGTACAGAAACTGTAAGATCACAACAATCTTGTGTGAGGTTGCTATACCAGACTGTGAAGCAGCTCAGTTCACCATGACTCTCTCAGGCAGCAACACCCTAATGGGACTTCTCATATATTGGCCTCCTGGGCCTGCTACCAATTTCATCTCGACCATAGCTGATGCTATTGTGCAATTAGCTCTGTGCCAAAATAAACTGCTAGCACTCAGGACTTAAATCTCCATTTTGAAGCCAACGACTGCTTGGTAGCGACTGCCCTAATTAGAGATTTTGAACCCCTTCACCTGCCCCAATTAGTATCTAAACCTACACACGTAACAGGACATACGTTAGTTCCCATCTTTTCTAATGACCCATCCCTCCAAGTAGCCCCTCCCATCAGTTTGCCCTGGACTGATCCCTTTCTTTTTTCCGTTGACTCTAATGGTATCCAGTTACTCACATTGACCACTTCTTCCTTTTTTGCAAATGAGTCAGGATCAACTCTGAGAACGTTTCCATCGCCTTGATGGCTTCTAACCCCCTTACAGGTGAAGATACTGATATCGACCTTGCGGATCATAACTTTGACTCTTGGATTACCATGGCCATAGATGGCATAGCTCCCTGGTTCTCCAGATGCAATACTTGAATACTCCCTTCGGCACCATGGTTTAATGAACAGCCAGTGGCTGCCAAAAAACATTGCAAACGCCTCGAACGAGAGTGGAGAAAAGATTTATAGCTCGATTAGCCACTCCCTTCACAAAGTAGCAATGAAGCAGTATCTCAAGCTCATTAGAATCTCTCACAAAGAGTTCTATGCCCTGAAAATTGAGTCAGCAATCAAACCCACTGAATAACTTTTTTCTCCACTTAAATCTTTATCCTCTTTTGAACTAGTATCCACCATTGCAACTTCGTCTAGGGAAAATTGCAACAACTTTGCCTCTTTTTGATCCTCAAAAGTTGCCAAGATCTATGATACTTTTCCCATGGCTGCACAAAAGGCAGGCTATCCATCGGCCTGGGACCACCCCAGTGGTATGGTTGGTTTTGACTTCCCCTCTTTGGATGAATTCAATTCTCTCCCCCTCCCAATTAAATCAGGTTCACTGCTGGACCCTGTCCCGTCCAATATTCTTCACTTGGGCACTACCGTTATTCTCTACCCATCCCTTAAAACTGATTACCAGGTCAATTAACTTATGCTTGGTTCCCAAGAAATGGAAACATGCCATGATGCTTCTATCTGGAAAAGCCTTTCACTGCACCCCTCAATCTTAGGAACTCTCAGGCCCATATCTCTACTGCCTTTTTGAGCAAAAATCTTAGAGAAACATGTGAACAAACTGCTGACCACCTTTATAGAATCTGAAGAAGTGCTTCATCCATCTCAATCTGGCTTTAGAGCAAATTACTTCACCGAGTCGGCTCTACTTCTGTCAGAGAAAGTCATCAGACAGAATGCGGACAAAGGTCAGACCTCCACCCTTCTACTACTGGACCTAAGCGCAGTCTTCGACACAGTATCCCATGGCCTCCTAATTCGCAAGCTACAGGAGTGCGGGATCGGTGGAAAGGAGATGGCTTAAGTATTTTCTCCAGGATCGTACCTTTCAGGTCACTCAAAAGCCCTATGTCTCCAAACCCTTCACCTTGTCCCAAGGAGTTCCACAAGGATCTATCCTGAGTCCGACCCTGTTCAATATTTACATTCGACCATTAGTGGATAATATTGATAAACATAAGTTTTAATTGGTGTCGTATGCTGACGACACCCAGCTAATTGTAATCCTCTCGGAACCTGATGATATCTCAGCAGATCATTTCACATTATGTCTGGCCGAGGTCGCCACTTGGATGGCCGACAGCTGCCTGAAATTGAACGAGAATAAAACCAAACTTCTGATACTAGGGAGAGCTCCCTCAATCTGGACCTCAGCCTGATGGCCTGTCTCCCTTGACCAGCTCCCGGAACCCAAACATATAAATAAAAATCTAGGAGTTTGGTTTGACTCTCGTGGATCAGATCAGAATCACCGCAGGCAAGAGATTTGGCACCCTAAAGGCCCTTAGAAAAATGTTAGACTTAATCCAGATGAAATCTTGTAAAACCATTGTGCATACCCTTTTCACTTCTCAACTGAACTATTGCAACGTCCTGTACCTGAGGGCTACCAAGGACAGCCTTAACTTGCTTCAGAGAGTACAAAATGCTGAGGCTCGGGTTGTGCTCAATCTTCCTAGAAGATCTTCCGCCTTGGAAGCTCATAATCAACTGCACTGGCTTCCATTAATCAAAAGAATTAGGTTCAAAGCCATGTGTTTCTCTCGCCGCATCCTTCACCAGCAAGGTCCCAAATATCTGCACTCCATGATCCAGCCACACATCCCAGGTCGCAATCTCAGATCATCTGCAGTGTAACTAGCCAGGATGCCTCGAGCACTGAAAGCCAGACCGGCCGCTCGTTCCTTCTCCTTTCTGGCTTCCAAAAACAGGAAACCTGTTTCGCTCCTCTTGATGACTACCCTGATGTCTTTTAGCTTGATTCATCTTGTTCTGTTTTCTCTATCTGACCTTAGCGCGGGGGCACACCATCTGGTGTAGCCAGGCGCTTTACAAAACACATTATTATTATAACATTATTATTAGTTGCAACAATGAAGGCAAAATATCAGAGGATATGTTTAGGTCCGGCGTTAGCCAAGATCTTATGATTTTACTTAAATTATGCATATAAAATGCTTATCTAAAGTTTATTTCAGCCAGCTTTCTTCATCCATTGGTCTTTTGTTGTGTCATTCACCTTTTATGTCCACCCACTATAGTATACAGCATGGGGCAATGGGTCAGCCTACTTCAGCCATTGGCTAACCTCACTTTTAGAGACAGAATGCAACTCTTTTACAAGGAGCCCATCCACACACAAGGTAGTTCACTTCAGTACTAGTGTTGTTTTGTTTTTACTTTATTAGTACTTTAGTGTTGCCATTCGTAGAGCCATTTCTGAGAGCAGGATGCTTTCTACCAGATGTGAGCATAGGACACATTCCAGCTTTATCAGTTTCTGTCTCCGGCCAATACTGTTGTACATTCCTTTTGAAGTGGCTTTTGTTTATCTGACTGCTACATTTTCACACCATTCCAGCAGCTCACATGAACTCTGAATATAGGTTCATGAGGGTGCTCTATCTTTGCAACCCTGTTTGTCTTTCTTTCTATCTTGCTTTTTGCTTTCTTTCCTTCTTTCCTTTCCCTCCCTCCCATTCTTCCTTCCTTCCTTCCTACTTCCTTTCTTTCTTTTTCTTACCTCTTCTTTCCTTCCATCCATCCATCCTTCCCTCCTTTCTTTCTTTCTTTCTTTCTTTCTTTCTTTCTTTCTTTCTTTCTTTCTTTCTTTCTTTCTTTCTTTTCCCTTCCTGCCTTCTGCTCTTTGTTTCTCTCTCTCGGTTTCTTTCTCATCTTCTTTCCCAAAAGCAAAAGGCTGGGAGCCAATGCTAGAACAATTAGATTTTTTAAGACTGTGTTGGCCAAGACCTTTTGATTTTACAAAAATGATGTTTATATTATAGTTACTTATAGGTGTGTTCAGACAGACTTCATCCATTAGTCTGTGGTTGTGTCATTCCATTCCATTCAACAAACTGTATTTCGGTCAATGTAGACCATAAAAAGTAGATGATAGAAATACATACATAGCTACATTTAAGCAATATTAAAAATTCATCAAAGGCAAATTATAAATGCATTTTAAGTTAGTCAAGTGTCTTTACAAGAATAGTTCAGAGAGTAAAAACAGTTAAAAGCAGGTTAAAAAAAGTAAAAAAGTTCAAAAAGTTAAGATGAGACAGGTACAAAAAGAATTATTGAAGGTTACTGTGGTAAATTTAACAACACCCTACGCCTATGCCACATAGAATTAAGGAATCGGGAGATGGCAAAAACTGTGGGGTGGTGAGTATTAGATCTCAGTATTCTGTATGCCTCCAAAAACTGCCTAAGCCCCAGATTTCTACAAAATGGTACAAGCCAACGCCGTCTGGCTATTTTATAGCCAGGGCAAAAAAAAAGAACATGAATGTCCGACTCATCTGGGCTACTGCAAGCAGGACAGCCAAGGGTGGGAGCTTTTGACCATTTGTTCATGAAAGCATGAACAGGCAAGGTCCCTATTCTAAACTGGATATATTGCTTCCTTGCCATGAAAGGTTGTATATCATCCAGAAAAGGCTCAAAAAGGTACTGAGCTTTAATATTAAGGAAGTCAGCAGTTAGGTGCCCACGTTTAGTGTTCCCCTGGATATCGGCTAGTCTGAGCAATGTATAGGCTCTTACTCGTTCTAGTTGTGGGATTGTCAGGGACACTTCCTCGGGGTTACTCCATAGGTTAGGAATGCCTAGTCTAATGCATACATCTTTTATATATACAAACCATGGTAATTTTTCCTCCCCTGGAAGTCCCATAATCCCTTTAAATTCAAACTGGTAGACTACTAATTCAGTGGTCGCCCACAGTCTACACCAAAAGGTCAACATCCTGAGGCCAATCTCCTCCGTGATAGGTCTAATTCCTAGATCCAGGCGTAGGGGGATGAGAGGAGTGCTTGGCGGTAGGCCCAAGAGCTGTCTCAAATTTATTCTCTATTTTGGCCAATCCGCCAGAGGGACGGTGACCCCAAATTTCCGCCCCATACATTACAGCACTCCTAACTTGTGCTTTATATATCTCAGCCACCGGGCCAGGCAGTTTATATGAGGAGTTCCTAAAGGTTTTTCCAATTCCCCCAACCATCTGCGCTAGCCTCAAATTTGCCTTGTCTAGTTGCGGGTCCCATTCAAATGTTTCGGACAACGTGACACCAAGGTGGTCAAAGACAGTCACCCTCTCTAGCAGGGTGCCATTTAAGGAGGGATTTGGACGAGATGTTTTGGCTGGATTAAAGACCATAAATTTGGTCTTTGATGTTTTAATCTCCAGCCCCTGGTTTTTACAAAATAGAGAGAAACTGTCAAGAATCCTTTGGATACACATGGGGGACTTAGATAGCAACAAGGTGTCATCCGCAAACATAATTGCTGGCACCTTACCATGCACCAGCTTTGGGGCATCGTTGTCCACTACCTCATTTAATTGGGCCACCAAATCAATAAAAAAGAGACAAAACAAGGTAGTGGCCAGCATACACCCCTACCTAACGCCTCTGTTGACTGGGAAGCGGGGGGTCAGTTCCCCGGATTTCCCATACCTTACTTGGGCAAAATTACCTGCATGCAGTCGCATGATCAATGACAACAGGTAAGGTGGGATACCCAGTTGTTCAAGAACCTCCCAGAGTTTGGCTCGGGGGACCAAATCGAAGGCCGATTTAAGATCAACAAATATCAAATAGAGGCTGCCACTCTCTATCGACACGGTCTTCCAATATAATAATTGGAGCCTGAAGATTTGGTCGATAGTGGAGAAATTCTTCCGAAAACCAGCTTGATACGCTCTCAGAATTTCACGCTCTTCCATTCAGGAGTGAAGGCGCTCGAGAAGAATACTAGCGAACAATTTCTGAGTGACGTCGATCAGGCTGATCGGCCTATAGTTGGTGGGCAGGAGAGGTGAGCCCTTCTTAAAGACTGGGAAAATTTCAGCCCCTAACAAGGTGTCCGGGATCTTCATGCCATTCAAAATGATATAGGGTCCCCATATATTAGGTTCCTCCCGAAAGAAATCCCCAGGAATCTTGTCTAGTCCGGGGGCCTTTCCAAGGGCAAGCTTCCTGATTGCATTTAAAACTTCTATTAAAGTAAAACCTTGGGGGTCTTCAAGGAGAATCCCTGGGATTACCAAAGATGTTTCATCTTTGGGTTCTATGGCTATCTTGGTGGAATACAGAGCTTGGAAGTGAGACTTCCATGCGGCTGCAGCAATATTGGGCTCTGAGGCTGAGTTTTCTATGCTATTGTCTGTACTCACTAGAGACCAGAACGTCTTCATGTCTCTATTTGAAAGTGCTAATTTAATAGCATCCCATCTTTCAAGCTCCCAGTTCTTCTTAGCTAACTTAGTACTGGCTCGATAAAGGGCCCTATTTAATTTAATTAGGGATCTATCCTCATTTTGATGGCATCTATGAGGGCACCCTTTGTCTTGCGACAAGAATTATTGAACCAAGTTTGTTTGTCACCCTTGTTCGCCTTGGAATGCGTCAGAGGATAAAAAATATTAGGCTTGTTGTCAATTCTGCATGCAGAGCCTCAAGTCTACTAATAATCTGAGGAGAGTCAAGTGACATGGCAGGCTCCCCCATTTCCATTAAGGGCAAAATAGTTAGAGAATATAATGCGGCTGCCTTGTCTGGTGACTGCTTAAGTGTTCCCCATCTGATTCTCCTTCTATTGTTAGCAAGTGTTAAATTGCTATCTACAGGCATACTAGTGGTTTTGGGATTATAGAGGTCTGGAGGCTCCAGCTCCAGCTCCAGTGTCAGGGCGTTGTGGTCACTGTCATGTCTCTGCATGACAGTGAAGTCGACAACCCACTGCCATATGCTTGTCTCCACTAGGATCTAATCCAACAGAGACGATTGTCTTGTTCTATTGAACGTTAGCTTCCCTGGTTGGTACGACCATAACACGCCCTCAGGGAATGGGTTAATGTTACTGCGTTAATCTAAAGTACCAGGGGGGCCAGGCCTTAACCAGTGGAATTTGAGGGTCAGGAATTAGCCAAAAACAATCCTCATTGCTAGGGGGATCATCAGTGGGGCAGCAAGGGGCTCGAATTGGCAATTGAATTCTCCCCCTATTATTAGCCTTGCATTCAGGGATGCTGATTCAATAAATGTGTTTAATAGGTCTGTGGTCGGGGACTCCTGTGTAATGCTTACTGGACGGGAATAAATATTGATGAAGGCTATTTTCATCCTGGAGGAAAAGGTGAGTACAATACACTGGATGTCATCAGATAAGGTGTTCAACTGCTCAATATTACAATCCATGTTAGTAGCAACCCAAGTACATAAGCCCGTCGAGGGTCTACCTCTTCCCCCCGTCGTAGCCAATACATTGAAAGCTACATAACCCCCCGACACAATGTCCTCCCTTGCCCAAGTCTCCAGAAACATACACACATCATGGTTGCCTACAAATTTTCCCCAGTCTGGGCAGTTGAGTTTACTTTTTATTTCGGCGATGTTCCATGATAAAACCCTCAGCTTGTGGCCAGGATTAAGGTTACCTTCATGTTCAATATGACTGTTAGGGTTGGGGTGATCTCTAGCTGGGCAGTGGAGGCTACTTCATCAACTTCCAATAGGGGACAGCTCCTAGTTGAACTAGAAGTTAAAAAGTCGGGAGAAGTGAGAGCTGGGTTGTTAAGCAAATCTACACCAATCCTGTCATAATCTGAAGCTCCCCAATGGGATTCAAGTTGTAGGTCCTCTGGTACATCTCCATTACTACCTAGGATATTCTGAGTCTGCAGCCCAGTATTGCTCACCCCTAATTCCCACTTGTCCCCCAAGGTCCCAGAGCTGGGAGTGTGACCACCTTGCAGCGCGAGTCAGTCCACCTCCTCAAGGGGCCCATATCTGTTTGCTACTGGGATGCTAAAGAGAGGTCTAGGGGGTTGACCTGCTATTGGATGGAATTGAAACCTATTTGTTGGGGCCCTAGGGTTTGGGGTCCAAGGTGAGATGTAATTGCAGGACTATAAAAAATCCAGATTATGGTCTCGGACCCCTGTGGGCGGTGCAAAGGGATGGGCGAACTGACGTGCTATGGTTTGTACAGTCAGGGGGTTACTAAAATTAACAACTACGCAGTCTCTTTTTTTTTTTTTTCTTTTTTTTATTGAGCAGAGAAAGGAAGATACATTATACATGGTTTCAAGCATTACATTTTAAATAACAACGGAATATATGCAAAACAGGAGAAAAAGGAAAAGAAGATTAATTCTATTATATCATACAATGCATCAAAATTCAAATCCATGGCAAACTATAGAGCCACTCCATTCATCTGTTAAAGTCTCAGGATAAAGTGCAAATGCAATAACAGCAAAGCATGACTTCATAAAAAAGAGTACGAATGCAATGAAGATTAATTTCACCTAAAGTGCAAATGCAATATCAACGCAAAAATTCCATCGATGAAATTGACCATTTTTTGGTCCTATAGTGTAAAGAGTAAAAAGATTAAAGTGCAAGAGCAGATAACAACCAATAAATACATTATAGATTCACATCCAGGGAATGCAAGACATGGCTTCATGAAATAAAATGCAACTGATAATGCTCAAGAAGATTAATTCCACATAAAGTGCAGATACAGTATCAACAAGTAATTCGATCAATGAAAAAAGTCATACCTAGGTCCTATAGTGCAAAGAGTGAAATAGTTAAAGTGCAAGTGCAGCTGACAATCAATAAATACATTATAGATTCCCCGTAAGGGAATACTACCTTTCCCCCCCCCCCCCCATGGCTCACTCCAAAGTTATCGAGAACCAATAGATCCAAAGCTATCCTTAATTACGAGTAGTTCTCTAAACGCCTTCCAATTTTTATAAAATTTCATTATTCCCCCAACTCTCCTAGCATAGGCCTCTTCAAATTTAAAGGTCTTTTTCATTTTATTGAACCAAGCTAGATGATTTGGTATCTCCTTTGATTTCCAATTTTGGAGTATCAGAGAGCGGGCCACCATACAGGAGATTGCTATAAGAGCTTTATCCGCGCTGGATAAAGTAGCTTCCTCCCTCACACCCCTCACACCTCCAAATAGTGCGATTTCACCTTGAGGAGAGAAACACTTGCCCAAGGCAATACCCAAATCGCTAAAGATTTCTCCCCAGAACTGGTCCAATAAAGGACAAGAGTAAAAAATATGATGCCAGCCACCTTCATCCTCCTGCTGACACCGAAAACACCTATTTGGAGATTCGGGGAATTTTTTCTGTATTCTGGAGGGTGTCCAATAAACAAGCCACCTTGATAGAAAGGACATTCTTTTAAAGTTGGCAGCACGTAGGGATCTATAGCCCGAGAGACAGATTTTCTCCCACTCCTGGAGATTAATCCTACAGCCCGTCTCCCGAGCTATTTTATCCAAATGGTTTAATACAGCCCTGTCCTGGACCTGATTCCTCAATAAAGAGTACCACTTACCCAACCCACAACAATTAGAGGCATATAAATCAATCATGATTTTGTGTGGAGTATTTAAAATGCCTGCCGTATTCGAAATAACATGGACTATCCGCAGATACTCAAGAAACGTGGGTTTTCTGTGGCCTTCAGCTCTTGAGGTGATTTCCTGCCAGGACAAGACTCTATTTTGAACAATAAAGTGCTTAAGTAGAAAGAAACCAGATTCCTCCCATATATCAATATGTCTAGATTGAAGGTGCAAACCGATGTTATTACACTCCCTCAATGTAACATATTGAAAGCCAGAAGAACCAGCTTTCTTGAAAGCTGCCTGCAGCCTAAAAGATAAATCTCGAAGAGACTTATAGCGGGTCCTTTTAGGTAATTTAGATGTTTTCAGAAAAAAAGAAGATTGAACTCCTGCTTCTAAGATCATTTTATCCAAAAAAAACCAATCAAAATTATGCTTGTAAAATAATGTATCAACGACAAAATTTAACAAAGCAGCCTCGTAATAGATTCGTACCTGCGGGAGCGCTAGCCCCCCTTGAATTATGGGAATTTGCAGGATAGATAATTTAACTCTTTTTGGCCCAGATAAATTCCCTAAACAAGGTATCTAATTCATTAAAATATACTTGATTGATATGTATAGGGACATTTAAAAATAAAAATATTAAAAGGGGAAGGATAGACATCTTGATCATAGAGACTCTCCCTATAATGGTGAGTGGGAGGACAGACCATTGTTCTAGTAGACTTTTTATCTTCTGCTTAGTCCTCAGATAATTCAATTCAAATAATTTATGATACTGATTCGTAACATAGATACCCAAATATCTTATGGGCTCTAGTTTCTTAGCTTGAGCCCTGAACTTGATAGGAAACAAGTTAGGGTCCGAATTAAAAACGAGTATCTCAGTTTTTTATTCATTTATTTTGTAGCCACCGATCTGTTGGAACCGAGAAAATTCAGAAAAAACTCGATCTAGATTCTCTTTCTCCGGGGTTAGATATAAAATAATATCATCAGCAAATAGCTTAACTTTTGTCATAGCAGGTACTGGAGGAATAATAGCAGCATTATTTCGAATTTTTAAAACCAAGGGTTCGATAAAAAAAGTGAACAGTAGGGGGGACAGTGGGCATCCCTGCCTCGTTCCCCGTTTTATTGCCACCTCCCCTATCTGTTCTTGGTTAATGACCACCTTGGCACTCGCGTTATGATATATATTTCGATGCATATTAATTACTTGTTGTGGAACGCCAAAGTGATCTAAAGTAAGAAATAATGTTTGCCAATTCACGAGGTCAAAGGCTTTTTCCGCGTCGACCATTATAACTGCCGCGGGAATTTTATTGGTACTAAAAAAATCTAGGGCGTGTATTAAAAATTGCGTATTCATAGACATAGATCGACCTGCGATAAATCCTGTTTGATCCCTGTGAATTATTTCTTGAGCCATAGGGAGAAAACGCAAGGCCCACAGCTTCATCAGAATCTTATAATCGGAGTTTAGTAGGCTTATTGGTCTGAACGAATTAACATCTTCCGGGTTTTTATCTTTTTTAACAAATGATATTATAATGGACTCTTTAAACTCGCTTGGTACCGTTTCACCCTTTCTAATATTGTTAAAAAGTCTCTTTAATGGGGGTGCCAGTTCTTTCATAAAAACCTTATAAAATTCCAGAGGAAACCCATCCTGACCACACGCCATACCCCCAGCCATTGATTTAATTGCTTTTATTATTTCTACCTCCCCTATATCTGCGTCCAACTCTCTAACTTTATTCTCCGGAAGCCTGGGAGGATCTATATCTGAGAGATAGATCCGGATTTGTTCATTACTAGTGGGATATTCTGTTGAATACAGCTGGCCATAATGTTCAAGAAATATCCGTGCAATATTATCTCTATCGACTGTAACATCATCAGAGGCCGGATCCTTAAGAGCGAGAATCAACGAGGATTCTGTTTTTTTTCTCGTGGAGCTAGCTAGTAGCTTTCCAATCAGCTGGCTCTCCTCATAAATTTTTTGTTGGAAGATTTTAGAATTAGAAATTTCCTCTAGGATAAAAAATTCCCTTAATGCTGAACTAGCCTCATTATAATGGTTAGCCTGAAGCTGGATCACTAAGGCATACTCTTGATTAACCTTATTCTGTAGATCTGCTATTTTCAGTCTGCGCGTTTTCGACTGGCTGGCCATCATAGCTATTATTTGGCCCCGAGCTGCAGCCTTGAAGCCGCCCCAGATGGCAAATGGGGGAGCGGTATTATCATTAAGCATAAAATATTGCTGGATCCATTCTCTAAACCCCAAAATCCATTCTGTGTTCTGGAGGAGAAGGCGATCCATCTGCCATCTGGGTCGTTGCCTGAGCCCCTGCCCCAAAACTAGAGATATCCCAACAAATGTATGGTCTGAAAAGGGATTAGCACAGATCCATGCATTCGGGACTTGTAATGACCTAGATATTAAAAAATAATCTATCCGGGAGGCTGAGTGGAACCGATGGGAGTAGAAAGTAAAAAAGTCTGTATCTTGGTGGAGTTGCCGCCAAGAGTCTACCAACAAAAATTCCTCTTGAATTGCTCTCATTATTTTTTTTGTATTTGGTTTTAGTTGTTTCTTGTTTTTATTAGTAGTATCTTTCCTTGTGTCTAAGATAAAGTTGAAGTCTCCTCCAAAAATAGTTTGACCGGGAGAGACAATCAGCATTTCATATATCTGGTTCAGGGGTATAACATTATCAGTAATTGGGCTATAATAGTTTATAAAGTTTAGTCTTATACCCTTGACTACAGTTGTAACCCAAATCCATCTCCCGAGAGTGTCTCTATGAACCTGCAAAAACTCCCAATCTATTTTGCTAGAAAAATAGATTGCAACCCCTCTCATTGCTACCCCGGCCGAGGCATAGAAAGCTTTAGAATTTTTTTTAGGGATGTATAAATTTGGGGAATTCGTTTTTAAATGTGTTTCCTGCAGAAAAAGAACATGAGGATCCAATGAGGAAGCCCATCTAATAAGTGCGCCATATTTCTTTTTATTCAGTAGACCATTGGTATTTAGCGACAAAATCTGTAGTCTAGTGCTTGCCATGTCTAATCATCAGAAATAGCATTTCATAAACCTTTTTCTCTGCTCTTTTTTTCTCTGTGATGACCCTTGCCCTAACCCCGAAAAGCCTAAACACCCACCCCCCCTTGGAAATGTGAACCCCCCTCTCCTGCGACCACGCTGTCCACATTCCCCCCCCCCCCATCATCAATCCTGGGTGGCATGTTGTGCACCCTGTGTAGCGGCCAAAATGGGCCGGCCCCTCCCCTAGCAGGAGAAAAAATACAAAAAACAAAAAGCAATAAAAACCGATAAAGAAAACAAGAACCTTCTATACAAAAAAAAAAAAGAAAGAGAAAAGTGAACTAGGCCCTCTACAGCATCCTTACTCAACAGGCCTAAGAATTTCACCACTATGATTCTGTAGAGGGTCTAGACAGCTCCTTCAAAAATATCTGGGCCTCCTCAAGGTCCGAAAACATGAAGAACTTCCCCTTCACCAGGACCCGTAGCTTGGACTGTTGGGCAATCGAAGCCTGGGCACCATGCGCCTTGAATAAATGCAACATCTTAACGAACTCTTTTCTTCTGCGAGCCGCCACCGCAGTCATGTCAGAGAAGATTCGACATTTCTGAGTCTCGTTTATTGAAAACTGCCATTGGTGAATAGCTTTCGACAGGATTTTCTCTTTTATTCTGTAGTCGGCAAAGTTGAGGAGAATCGTCCGTGGGAATAGAGAGTTAGGGAAAGGCTGAGCGGGAACACGATGCGCCCTGGTAATGGAAAGATCCCCCTCGTGTTCCGGCATAACTTGCTGCTTTATAAATAAGTTGACCCAATGGAGAGTTTGAGAACCCTCAATCCCCTCAGGTACCCCTACAATCCGGAGATTGGATCTCCTAGAGTGACTCTCTAATTCTTCAACTTTACTCTCAAGATATCTTCTCTTTTTAACAGCCTCCCTAGACTCTAACAAAACAGAGCTCATTTGATCCTCGATTGTGGATATTCTAGTCTCAGCTTCAGTGACTCTGAGAGGGAGACCATTGATCGCATCCTCGATCTTGTCCAACCGTTGATTTAGGATGCTGATCTCGGTTTGTTGCATTCTCTTCATGTCTCTTATTTCTCCCAGGATCAAATTCAACATATCCCTGATATCTACTTGGAATGTTCCAGATTTTTCACTACTGAGGTTGGCTAGCAGAGATGGTGACAAGGTCTGGAGGGGCTGGATAGTTATCCCTGGTGTCACAAGATCCCCTAGTGCGACAGAGCCGTCAGCTAGTTGTGCTAGACCCGTTCCAAGAGATACATCAGGGGACTTCTCCTTGCCTATTGTCTTAGTAGATACCCGGGGATAAGAATCCTCCTGGTGAGTAAGATTCTCACAACCAGACAGAGTGACAAGCGGAGTCGATCCTGCAGAACCTGATGGCTGAGGTGGTGAGGGCTGCGGGGGGGGGCTGAGGGGATTGTGAAGATTGTTTTTTGGTGAAGAGCGGAAAGTTTTTGACCTCTTTTAAAGCATTACTTATTACATTAGAGTCATTAGAGTCATGGTTAGTACAAAAGATGGTGGGCATAACCTCCCCCGCGCTACTTTTCTCCTGAGAGACGGATAGGTCAGCCAAAGATGTTCTATTTACACCATTATCCGCAATCACATCCGGGGAGGTAATGTCATCTGAGCTTCCCAGCATACTATGACTCTCTGGTGAGGATAAAACCATACCCCTTTCACTTTTGCGAACTGCTTGGCGCACCATTTTTGTGAGGGCGCGGCGTGTTTTCTTAAGTTTCTGAGCTTCAGCTCTAGAAATTTTACCATCAGCCGCTCCCTCTTTCTGGGGTCTCACCATGTTGCTTGATATGATATGTATTTATTTTTTTAAAGATGTTTTTACTTCTTCTCTGGCTTAGACTCCAAATGTTATTTAATTCTGCCTTCACTCCACAGATTCCCCACCAAAGTCTCCGCACAGCTCTCCCACCACCATTTCCTCCTTACGTGTTTTCAGGAAAGACTGTATATAAAATTCGACCGTCTCAGCTCAAACAGACATCGATGCAGCCTGGCGTCAGCGTTGGAGCAGAGAAGCCCGTTTGTTCTTCCCCCTCTACTCTCAACGCGCTTGGAGCTAGAATCATTACTTAGCCGGCCTCAGGCAGTGCGCGTGTATCTACATTAATTCCCCGCTGCCGCCATCCGCCGTCGCCATCGGTGCGCTTCTTGTCCTTCTCGTCCTGCTTGTGGGAAGGGGGCGGGGCCATTAGCACGCTGGCGGCATGGAGGCGTGGAACTACGCAGTCTCCTTGCATAGATTTTGGGTTCTTACCAACCCACCCTACTCTTCGAACCATTAAAATTTCTCCTGCCCTCTCATAGGAGAACTGCTTGTGCCTGGTTAGCCAAAAAAGGCACTTGTTCCTTAGATCCAGCTGTGTTTCTTTCTGGCCATTTTTTATCTTGGGTACACCAGTTTGTACGGTGACATAAGGGAATGAGGCTGGGGATAGATTTATGGTCGGAGTAGTCAATAGTTCTGGTCCCTATGCTCTGAATGGGTGGGCCTTCTTCTTTGTGAGTCCTCCTTGTTGGGAGCTTGTTTATTGCTCCCTTGCACATTGGTAAGGCTCCTAGGGCCAGTTGTTGTCCTCAGATCTTGGGCCGGGTGGATGCCAGGCTTTTCTGAGTGAGACAGAGCATTTTCAGGTGGCACAACGCTACGGGCCTCTGTCCTGCAGGCACTCATTTGGTCAGAGGAGAATACAGCCCTCAGAGGGCCATGCTTGTCTGGGGAGAATTGGCCTACACTGCCCGTCTGGGAGCTACGATCTTTCCCCTTCCCTATAGCAGGGGTAGTGCTAACAGAGGGATTTGCCTGGCTGATCTGACATATGAATTTACCTGTGCCTAGGTGATTAAGTAGGAGAGCAAGCTCTTCCTTTACGATAACTCTCATCTGGGTCTGTAATTCCACTATCAAATTCCTCACCCAAGAAGGACAGTCAGGAACTAGGTGAGGGTTAGTGGGGGATTAAGTCTCTCTCCCGGCACTAGCTGGTTCATCTTTGGTATTAATTCTGGGTTTTACCTTCTCTTAGCTCCTACCCCATTTCCAGTTTTACGTCTAACAGCCTTAGATGAGCTAGTGGTGGTGCCACCTTTACGAGTTGCTGGCTTCACTGGGGGCGGTTGTGGTGATGGCGGAAGCGACTCAATTGTTCCAGACATAGATTCCGTTAACCCAGATGCAGATCCAGGGATTATTGGTTGGGAGATGAATGGCTCAGACCCCTGACAGAATATATCTGGAGTTAAAGACAGGCGCCTCTCCGTCAACTCTATTTCGGTCGATATCACCCCTATAGCCCTCTGAAGCATCCTATCAATTGAGGTTTGGGGCAAAGGAGCCGGAATAGGCACCTGAAGGTGTTTTTTACTGCACAAGTACGCTTGCCCATGTTCGAGTAGGAAAGGGTGTGATACCACCTCGCCCCCAATGTAAGCCTAGAAGGAGTAAAGTAGACTTGGGCACAAGACAATGATTACAATTAGAGAAGGGGATGCAAAAGATACAATCTAGTACGCCGATTAACAAAAGACACAGAAAAATATTGAAAAGGAGGTTAGCAAGGAGTCAATAAGCACGAGAAGAAAATATCTCAGTTGGTGACCACATAATATGAAGCTTGGGCGGGTTCCACAAATTGGTCATATGGGTCACTGGGTTGCAGGTTCCCTGGTTCTGCCACAAGCTCCCAGAGGTAGATAGGGGGGATGTGTTGACAATTCTGCAATACGGTCTAAAAATACAGGGTGCAAAGAGTTAAATTAGAGGTCCCAAAAGAGTCTTACCAGCTTAAGGGCGCCAAAGAATCAGAATCAAGGGGGATAGCCCTGCCCTGCCTCTTCCTGGCAATGACGGGCCCGCCCTAGGCCCACGTCGCGGGAGTGCAGGCGCGCTTTTAAGGCAAAGCAGCTGGTCCTGGCCCCTCCTGCTGGAGTGAAGGATCCTGGACAGGGAGTCCCTTGTCAGAGCGGCAATGCTGGCAGTCTGTGCCCTGTGGCGTCCCGCGTCGCGGGAGTGCAGGCACGCTTTTAAGCACGAGAAGCTGGTCCTGGGCCCTCCTTCTGGAGTCAAGGATCCTGGGAAAGGGAGTCTCTTGTCAGTGCGGCAGGGCTGGCAGTCTGTGCGTCATTCACATTTTTCATCCACCCCCTCCAGCATGCATTATGGGACAGGGAGTCAGCCCACTTAAGCCATTGGCTGCCTTCACTATCAGTTACAGCTTGCTGCCCTTTCACACGTCCACACACAAAAAAAGTTCTCCTCAGTGTCAGGAAGCTATAAGGCAATGTGTGCTTTTTTTTAGACCACAGTAAACTATTTTCCTTTAGCCAATGTCTTTTTTAGGTCTCGCCTAGCTATTGCGTTTACGCAATCGCTATGCGAGACTCTAGTAAGAGGGGCATTTCAAAGTGCTGCCAAAAGTGGATTGCATGGCGAGCACGCGCACAATCACGTGCATCGTGCCGCCATGCAATCCGTTTGGGGAAGCGCTTCAGCCCACTGGCGCGTGCACGTGTAGCCACAGCCTCAGCATCATACTTCAAAGGGTCCGCTCCCCCGCCTGGAATGCGCTCTCCCGCCCCCGCCACAGCATGCCGAGAGATTGTTTCCTCATGGCGCCTCTCACAACTGTCCCTCCCCCACCACAGGGCTAGTTTTTTTTCGTTTCCCAGCTCCAACGGGAATTCAAAGTGGGTGATATGTTACCTTAGCTGTGCATCAGCTTTTCGGTTTCATAATTATTTTCTTCAGGTTTGTTTGCTTTGAGCTTATTTTACCACCCTTTAAATAAACCGATTATGCGCCAGATACTGGCTTCTGCCGCGAGACTCGAGGGAAGGATGAGTTTGTTTTTAGGGACAGTCTCTCTGTGGCTTGATCCCGTTTTCCGAATCATTGGAGTTGCCTGCACACTCTGTGGCCGGGTTTCATATCTGTCGGGTGTGCTCCGGATACACAGGGGATCATGGATTTGCATGCGGGGTCAGGTTTGCTTCTCTTCTCATTCCCCGTCATGACCATTTCCCTGCTTTGCCTCGCACCTTGATTCAGCTCAGAGTGTGCAGACAGAGTGGGCAGGGAGACATACTACCTGAGAGCCTGCAATAAGGATGTAGCCTATTTAGAATCATTCAGTTATGGGTCCTGTTCTGAGAACAGCTTTGTCATTCAGCATTGAAGAAAGAAATGAAGACTGCTCCCACTTTCCCATATAGCAGCCACCTTTCATGGAATACGTGAGCAATGAGGTATAATAAAGTACAAGATCTTGCAGATTTATGCAGCCCAACTTAACACCCTGAGACATGAAGTGATTTGCCCAGAATCACAGAATGTTGCGCCACCGAGAATCGAACAGGGATCCAAAGCTCTCAAGTCAGCAATTCTTGCTGTTGCATCACATGTTCTCCACTCCTGTGCTACTTCTTTTCTTTCTATTTTTCACCAGATGGCATGGTCCTCTGCTTATTTTATGTCAATTTATCACCACTGCAGCGTGTTATAAAATATGTATCAAACTTTCTCAATAAAATAAAAGGTCGCTTTCCGTTGGCAGAATTTCAAATGTGAGTTGCTCACATATCGGTTGAATAATAGAAAGTGTATCAAAATCTACCTTCAGGGGGAGGAGCCAAGATGGCGACCGGGACGGCAGCGTAGATTCCCGGCTCCGTGAACCTCCGCATCCCGCACGGATATCCTGCACGAGATCCTCAGTCTGCGCTATGAGATCGTGTTTGTGAATGAGAGTGGCAACCGATCGTGTGACTCCGAGGTTTCTGGCTGCCGTACCGCCGGAGAAATCTGCAGTTGAACTTTGCGGCCCGTGCAGCCCCGGAGCCGGGACCTCGAGTGGATGCCTTGGCCGGGTGGCAGTTTAACAACAGCGGCCTGTGGTGACTGGGTGGAGTCGGTCCACCGGAGCGGTGCTGCCCTCGGCCTGCATTTTGACGTAGGCGCTCCCACTGCTAAGTGTAGCGGACCGAGGACATGCCCGGGGGTGCAGCTCTCAGATTCTTCGGTGCTTGCCCCTGCCTTTGACGGTGAGCTGCCCGGACGCCGCCCCTAGCTCGCCCTGATCCTTGCGGGCTGCTCCCGGCTTTTCGCGGGCGCTGGTCCGTGGCGGGGACGACTGTTGCCCGTGACCACGCAACGGCTGAATTTGTGCCTGCCCCCCAGACCCCTGTTTTCAGCGACGCGGATCTTGAGGCGCTTGTCCCTGGGTCCCGGCCCCAATACAAGTCGGGCCTTCCCGGCGGCCATCTTGTTGCTATGCAGCCTACCATCCTGTCCACTGGGTCGCAGCAGGATTGGGAGTGTGTGACTTTTGGGAGTGTGGCGGAGCGATCGCAGAGAGCTGTGCTGGGGTACGGCGACCTCCTAGAGGCCCTTGGTGCCCTTCATTTCTCCTTGGCTCGTGGCGCCGGGGTCTTGGGGAGTAAGCTCGATGGTGTGGCATCAGCGTTGGGACAGTGGCGGCATGCTGGTCCACAGGTACACAGGGGCTTCCCACACTGCACACAGGAGGATAATGTCGCGGCCACCCCTGCGATTAGTGCACAGCCGGACACTCCGGACAGTATGCTACCGTGTGATCGGCTAACTGAGGGTTTGATCTGTTCCGGAGGTATTGGACCTGAGTGGAAGGTGGTGGCCTTGTCCCGTGCACGGCCTCCGGCGACCCAGGGACAATTCCAGCAACGTTTGTCTACTTTGGCTGATTCAGCCTTCCTGGACCTTGTGTGCAGTGCAGATCCTGGGGCAGCACTGGGAAAGACGTCCCTCCATGATGCGGACTGTGTTGGTACTCAGAGACTTCCATCCCACCTGTGTGCGTCGCTTCCCGGTTGTTTTTGGACACTCCTTTACCCTGGAACATCGGACATGGTGCTGGGTCGAGGGGTAGGCATGGGCAGAATTGCAAAGAGTGGTCAAGGATGAGGCTGATCCTTCGGGGGTGGTCATCCAGTAGACGGGCGGACTCATGTTTGCGTACTCTCATGGTTATTAGCATAGTTGGTGCATAATGCTCCCCATTCCCCTTTTTTTGATATGGTCGATTTGGTGCTGCTTATTGTTTGCTGTGGGGAGACTTCACCGTGCGGGAGGGAGAAGCCGGGGGTATGTTTTGAAGGCCCTCCTCCAGTTTATTATACTTTCTCCACCCCCCCGTCTGGTGGGGTTCTTTCTTACTCCTTTTTCCCTGTTTCTTCTATATTTCGGGTCTAGTTCCAGGGCGACAGGCACACTGCTGGGGGGGGGGCCATACTCATTTGCAGAGGTGCAGGGTGGGGGGTTGGGGGACGGGACTCTTTAGTCTTTATCTCTTTTTCCATGGCCTCCTTTTTCTTCTCCGCTTCTTCTTGTTTTTTCTTTTCTGGGATCAGCGCGGTACACCTCCTTTGGTGTGAATCGTCGCCTCTTCATGTGTGCCACAGTTTCCGGGGTGTTCTCTGGGCGTTAGGTACCGGGGCCTGCAGGCGCAACTGTTTTTGATATTCTTCCCCATCCGGAATTTCCCGTGTCTGCGCCATTGATCCAATAGATTGCTGCTTATTGCTTACGTCTATTATTCTTGCCCCTTATCGTTGTTGGGAAATTGTTTGGCACCTGATCCTACTGTCTTGTTTCATTATAAAATGAAAAACCCTTTTTCTCCTGGTGTCCTACCTGCGCGGCTCACTGGCCGGACTATATTGGAATGAAGATTCTGCTCTCCGAGGTGCCGCCTGTGTTTACATTGGCTCTTATTGCTCTGATTGCTTAGCGGCCGGCCCCGGGGGGTTGTAGGCCCATACTTGTTAATGATTGAAATGTCAATAAAGGTTTTTCAACAAAAAAAAAAAAAATCTACCTTCAGACAGGCGGCTCACTCTCATCATCGTTAGATATATTTCTGCACCGAATGCACATTATGAGATGCGTCAGAAGGCTAAGAAAAAACTGTACAAGGAAACAGTTTTAACCAAGCAGATGAAACTAGAAAGGGACCTATGGTTTACCAGGGCATATTTTCTTTTTGCACATTTCTTCATATCGGAAGCAGAATTCAGAGCTGTCCTGCATTATTTTCTTATTGTGAGTTTTGAATTCATCAAACCTTCTGGAAGCGCATTCACAATCCAACTTCACGTCAAAAAGCTGCGCTTTCCTCCCAGTTAAATGCTATTTTCGACCCTATTTAGCCATTATTTTGATTTATCTATCACATTCCACCTCACCGGTAACGCAAGTCTATATTGGCTTATTACTAAGGATGGACACTTTTTCTGAGATACAAAGTACTATATTATTTATAAACGAGTGATTAGAAAACCAAACTGCTGTTATGGTCACATTGTTTTGTATTGTTTACTTCCTCAGCAATGTAAGCGCCACATAACGGGCATGGTATAATTTTAGGGGACATATTTAAAGCTGCTGTGGAGTGTCACTCCCTCTAGTTTGCTTTCATACTATATTTCATTCATTATATTACCAAAAACATTAAGGCCGGGCAGCCAGAAAAATGAATCCTCTAAGAGACAGTCGTTTGCATATCAAGTAGCTAATTTCACAGTTTCTTTCTCTCTCTTCCTTATCCTCTTGTTCCTCCCTTCCTTATTGGCCTCTGTAATCCACCTTACTTCTTTCTTTACTTCCTTCCTTACCTTCCTTCGTTCCCAACCCTCCCTCTTATTCCGACTTTTCATTACTTCAACCATCTCTTCCCCCTTCCTCGATTCTTCCTTCCCTCAAACCCTTCCTTCCTATTTACTTCCACTGTCCCTTCTGCCTGGAATCCTCTCTGCCTCTCTATCTTTCGTCATTACCTCCTTTCCTCCTTCTTCCTTCTTGCCCATCTTAATCCCTCTCTTCACTCCTTAATCGTATACCTAACCTTATTTCCTCAACCCTTATTTCAACTTCACTTATTCCAGTCACTCATACCTTGCCCTTCCGCCTTTCACTAAGTCCTTTCTTTTTTTCTTCTTGCTTTCTCTCCTATCCTTTTTTTCCTCTCTCTCTCCCTCACTCCGTCCTCCCTTCCCTCCCTCAATTCCTCTCTCACATCCTCTCAGCTTTCTCTCCCTCTTTCCCTTCCTTCTCTTAATTCCTTCCTCCTGTCTTCCCTTCCTTCCCTTATTTCTCTATCACATTGCTCTTTCACTCAACGTCACACAGTTCCACACAATTCAACTCCACTCATTTACATTCCACACTACATAATTCAGCAACAAACCGCATAATTCAACTCAACACAATTGCATAACACCACATACATCCAATTCAAACCACATAATTCCTCATCATGCTACAAAATTCAACTGCACACCACATAATTACACTCCGCTACATTCCATTCCACACCCCAAAATACCATTCCACATAATTGCATGCCATCACGCCCACTCCACATAATTTCAATATGCTCAATACCACATAATTACTATCCAAATATATTTCAACTGTATACCATGCCACATAATTCCACTACACAAATCCACTCCACACCACAAAATTCCACGCCACACAATCCCAAAACTAACAATTCCAATTCAACTCACATAATCCCACTACACACCCTCTACAGCACATGGGTAAAATACATTATCATTTACAATGCCTATAGCTTTAACTCATGCAAATGCAAGAACTATTGCATTCTTTTTTTGGATCCGAAAAGTAAAAAAAGGTGCCTGCGTCATTTCATGTGGTGTTGCATGCATGTGCCTACAAAATAATGTGGCCAGTCTTGTTCATTATAACTTTTCACCATGCTGCACAGCAGCCACACTGCTCTACAGCATAGCTTAAAACAAAGGCCAAACCAAAACCTCTGGCTAAGCACTTATAAGGTCCCAAAAGCGAGACCTATTGGCTATGCCAATGCTTGTTTAGATGGGTGATGGCAAGGCAGCTTTCCAAAGTATAAAGGTTTGTAAAAACCATGACAAAGCAAAACAAGAATTGTCAAAAGGCTAGCAGACGATACCAGACGCTTTGCTTTTGCCAATGTTTGTTAAGAAAGTATGCACACAGTATATTACAAGGAGTCGCAGGGTACACAAAGGTGTGGCAGTGTCTTAGTCTGGATATCAAGGGCTCTCATGCAAGCAAGGAAAGTTGTACCCTACCCCCACTGTGGCTAATAACAAATACAAACATATTTGGGGTGCAGTGGACTCCTCCCATTGTGGACGCTGGTGTCACCTGCTGCACTAATGATACTTTACTTACAGGTATATAAGTTTATACCCATTTTCCTTCTCTCCTCCGACTCTCGATCCCGCTCTCCAGTCATGTTCTTCCTCCCTTTTACTTTCTCCTCCCATCCACCCCTTTCTGTGTCTCTCTTCTCCTTTTCTGTCTCTCACTGGTCCTTATCTCGTTGATCCCTAACAGCCCTATTACTTGCCTCTTTCTCTTCCTTTGCCTTTTTTGCTTGTCCTTATCATCTTTCACTTTCATCGTTATCCCCTTCTCTCGCTGCCATTTTTCCTCTCCTTTCTATCTTTCACGCTCTTATTTCATCACTTTCCTCACTACTTTCCACGTATTCCTTATACCCTTACTCCCCCGACCTCCACAGAGAGTAAACACAGAGCCAGGACCAGGACAGGCTTTGTAACTGGAAAAATGTAAGCAAGCAGCCACTTAAATAACTGTAATCGGTGCAGCGTGGACTGCTCCCCTTCCCACCTCTTGGTCCCGGTGCCACTGCACTTCCTGGACCAGTGATGTTTACGCCTCTGAGATGTGGCACAGGAAGAGAGCGTCGGAAGAGAGAGCCCTCTATGTGTAGTGATTCCACAAGTGGATAGCGAGGACATTACCTAAGTGAGATTGTGTCCTTTGGTTATCTCGTGCACACAAAGGTGATTAAGCGTGCAATGTGTGCATAATGATCGCAGCGTCTTGGTTTGCATTCATAGCAACCTCTGGAGGTGAGCAGCGTGAGGAGGCTAGCTGACATTACCTCCTCGTCCATCATTTCCACTACAGCCCTTACCTGCGAGATGTCCTCTCCCTCGGGGGAGACTTGGACTCGGAGTAATGAAGATTACCGGTAAGGAACTGGGGCATTTTGGTGCCTGCACTGTAATCACTGCTCCCCTCTGCAATCCCCGCCATGGTTAGTGGGAGAGCAGGCGTAGGCACCATGGCCTAAACACAGACTCTTTAAAATACATGTATGGAGCTGAGGTGGTATCATGAAGGCATTCTCTGTGCTGCACCAACACAGAAGGGGTTCTCACATTTTATTTTATCTACAACGCCTATATTAACTAGAAAAATCTGAGAGTTAGTGCATGGGCAGCAGGCAGAAGAGCTGAGAAACACAGGCATGTTACTGCATCTTGGTGTTTCTGGGCTCCTATCAGCAGCACATGCACTACATTGGAGATTTTATAAATTAATGAATCAGCTGTAGACAGGAAAAATTGCATAATAATTTCTGCTTCGGAGCAGCTTAAAGAATTACATAGTACAGCCCCTGAAGTTGATTTCCTAGTATGAGGGTAGATTGACATATTTACACTTTTAAAAATATTTCTCAGGTCTCGCATGGAAGACTGCGACAATAGCATATACAATAGGTGTACTCCTGGAAATGCCATTATATTTGTGCATAAGCATTTATTAAAATTATTTTTCTTTCGCAGGGAAATATTTTTCCCCCATGGACACATCCCTTCCCGCACAATCCTATCCTACCACGTTTGGGGCTACTCCCTTCACATTGAGACAGTGGAAAGGGATTTACTTTTATCCTGAACAGTCATGAATCTCAGATGAAGTTTAGGGTGAGAATGGTCAGAGCTTGTGGTTTTCAAGGTGGGAATCGTGGGAGTGTGTGGGTGCTTCCAAATTTTGCAGCAAGGAATGTCCGTGTTTTTTTAATTTAAAGTTATATTGAAAGAAGAGGAATACATTACACAAAATACTGTAATCTAATATACTTTAAATTATAACCATAGTTGGAATATATGAAATATGTAGAGGGTACAAAAATATTCTTATTTTATCTCAAACAATTGCCTTTTAGCAAATAAAGATGTGTGTAGAGTGAAAGATCTAATTCCAATTAATACTTATTTGTTTTTTAGAAATGGTCAGTAAATGGTCTACTACTCTTATTTTGGAAGCTATAATAGACCACACATCAGCTAGGCTTCCAAGAAATGTGTTTATAAACTTGAAAGGGAAATTCACTTGAAAAATTACATTGATTTGTTTCCATACTTGCTTCCAAAATTCATGAGTAATGGGGCACAAAACAAAACATTAAGGGCCAGATGTAGGTGGACAAATAGCGAGCGCTAACGCTGAAATCTGCAGAATTTCAGCGTTTGTGATCGCTAATAAACCATGTGCAATGTAGAGGCAGAAGCACAGAATCGCTAAATAAGGAATCGCTAAAAGCAACGGAAAACAACTAGCTATTCCTTATGTAGCGAAAATGCCACACCGACTCACTATTTAGCGATTTGCAAAATAAGGAATCGCAAAAAAATTCGCTAAGCATTGTACATAAACTCGCTATTACCGAATCCTTAAAAAATTGCAAATTAAGAGTCGCAAATTACCACGAACTCAAAGCAGGTGGTAACAAGGTGCACAGCATATAAACAGCCCCAGAATGCATCAACCTGAACACAATGGCGGCCCTCTATGTCATTGCAAGGCGGTTACGGATACGAGCTGCAGCACAAAGGATCTGGAGACGACAGGAACGTGTATACAGATTGCGCATCACCTTATTCCAACTCACAGAGGCTGAAATCCATGAGAGGTACAGGCTTCCCCCAAACACCATCCTGGACCTGATATGGGACCTGCACCCAATCCTGGAGCACCAGACACCAAGGGCGCACGCAATACCTCCACATGTACAGGTCCTCTGTTGCCTGCACCTACTGGCATCTGGCAGTTACCAGGGGGTAATAGCTGCAGCAGGTGGAGTCTCACAGAGTTGCCTGTCACATTTCTTCAATACATTCCTGGATGCCATGATGCAAAGGATGCCACACTATATCCAATTCCCCAGCACACAGGCAGACCTGCATAAGACAAAGATGGACTTTTATCAGAAGGCCCAGTTCCCACATGTCATAGGGTGCATTGACGGGACACATATACCAATCTGCCCCCCGCTCCGACTGAGTACATCTACCGCAACCGCAAACCCACACATTCAATCAATGTACAAGTTATATGTGATGCTTCTCACATCATCACCGACATAGTTGCAAAATTCCCAGGGAGCACGCATGATTCCTACATCTTCAGGAACAGTGGGATCTCTACCTGTCTTGTTGGGGGTGAATTTGGAGAAGGCTACCTGCTAGGTAAATCCATGTGACACACCCTGAAGTATACATTTGATGCAACGATTGCTGACTGTGAATAATTTTCCTTTCTTTTACACTTAGGTGATAGCGCAAATACGGTGCGTGCTTTCATCCTGTCTCCATACCTAAACCCATCTACCCCAAGTGAAAGGAGATATAATGTGGCACATAAATCTACGCGCAATGTGGTGGAGCGTACATTTGGACTCCTCAAAAGCAGGTTCCGCTGCCTCCACAAAAGTGGAGGTGCACAGCAGCACCGGCCCCTGATCTGCTGCAAAATAATAGCTACATTTGCCATGCTGCATAACCTTGCCACAAAGAGGGGGACACCCGTGGAAATCAGTGATTTAGAGGATGAGGATGAGGAATGTCCCCAGCCACAGCACAGCGCTGCAGGTGTCGCAGCTGCACCAGATGGGAGACAGAGACGGGCAGAGATCACACACAACTATTTCTGAGTAAGTAATGAGGCAAAGCTAGTAACTGCAATTGTGTGAAGGTGTTTAATTGACCTTCAGTCAGGCAATTGGACAGCACTATGATGGCCTCACAGTGCCTGGTCAAGCCAAACATGGCATAGTCACTCCACCATGCAATATCCCTAGTCCCATCATTGTGTCAAATGGGTTATGTCACCCACCACACAATGGAATGTGATGGCAGTGCTTATCTTCTGCGCCCACGCGCAGCACTGCTGCATTCAGCAGGCACACTGTGCTCCCCAGTGCTGTATCCTGCAGCTGATCCGTGCCTACCACTGCGCCTCCTGGTATCCTGTAATGGGGGGGTGATGCTGCTGCAGCTTGTTGCCTCCTCACTCTCAGACCCATCCCCCGGTCCTGTGGCAGCAATTTGGTTGGTCTAAAGCACCTCCAAGGCACTGGTGACTGTTACCAACCCCTGAGTGACATCATGGCTGCACTTGGCCATCTCCAATTGCATGGCCACTGAGCACCTGCTGAGGACATGGGTGGCATTGCACAGCCTGTTAACTGCCTTAGTGTACCCTTCCAGTCTCTGTCTCTCCCTGCGCGTTGCACCACGGTCGCTATCAATCTTGCTGCATAGCAGCCTAACGGCATCAGACATCTCCCTCATGCCCTCAGCCACGGTGTTGTTGAGGCAGTATATGGCCTCCTTCATGTCGTTAATGTTTTTATTGCTTGCCACCATCTGGCATTGCATTGCCTTCATTGTTTTGCCTTACAGACACTGCACTTTCAGCATCTTCCCCTCCAGACCAGAGAAGACACTGGACTCCTCTGCCTCAGGACTGTGTGCCCTTTGTCGGTGTCTTGGTGCACCTGTGTTGCCAACGTCCATGGGGGACTGTGTTACAGATGCGTGTACATCATCATCCTGCGGGGTCTGTTGTGCTCCCTGGCTCTCATCCTCTGTGCTCTTAATCTCCTCGAGGCTACCCACTGTGTACCTCCTGGCTCGTAGTGGTGGTGATGATGGTGTGATATCAGCAGGTGATTGGACATCCTCCTCCAGTGTGTTTTGCTCCCTAGAAGCCTCATCTGTCTCCCCTTCTGCAGCCTGGCGCGATGTTTCGCCTGTGGATACAGGATGTACTATTACTCACTTATCTGGCAGCATTTGCCTACAAATAAATTTCATGACTGCCAATCTAGCTGTCTGTCCCCTGCTTGCTTATCTATTGATGGGTGTGACATGCATATGCTTTTTGTGGACTGACTGAAATGCTATTCGTTGATAGGGACTACATCCCCCATGATGCATTGAGGATTTTGGGCAAAACATGGTCTGGAGTGGGATTCATGCAGGGGGATTTGGGTTAGGGAGGGGGGCACAGCATGCTGTGCATGCATCTTACCTTGTCTGTTGGACCCTGTGGCTGAACTGTCCACGTCTTCAATGCTAATGACGCTCTCCTGCTGGAGGGTGGACTCCACCATTTGTTCCAATGCAGTCGGTTTAGGCGCTGTTGATGACCCCCACCTGTATTTCTGGCTTGTTTGAGCCATTCGGCCACCCTCTTCTTGGCACGTTTCCAGAGATCGTACCAGCGCTTCTTGAGGTCCTCTGTTGAACGATGGGTGACGCCAATGGCATTGATTTTCTGCTGGATTACTAGCCAAATCTTCTGTTTTTGTGACTCAGGGACGTGCAGGGATTTTGTACCGAAGAGCTGGTCGTGATCCTTCACCACCTCCTCTATTAGGACCTCCAACTCCCTCTCACTGAACTTGTGTTTAAGCTTTCTTTCTCCAGCATCCTTCCCCTTCTCCTGTGAGTCCATGGTTCTGTTTTGGTGTATCAGCTAGGTGGTAGCTGTGCAGCTCCTGTGCTTTTGCTCCTGCTCCCTGCCTCTCCAACAGCTTCAGGATCAGTGTGGCCACTTCCTGGTTGTGAGGTCATCAGGAAGCACAGGATTGGCTGATTCACAGCTTTGCGATTTTTTGAAATACCGGATTCGCTAATTACCGATTCGGTAATATGGAATCGGTAATACCAATTCGGTAATGAGGATTCGGCATTTTTAATAGCAAATTTTACCGAATCGCTAACTTCTAGCGATTTTTTATCTACATCGCATATAATGAGTTCTTAATAGCGAATCTGTAAATTTCACTATTAAGAACTCGCTATTTTGGTTTTACCTACATCGGGCCCTAAATCACTTACATCGCAGTTACAAGACTTATGCTTACTATTACTGGTTTATACATTTTGATTCTGATGTTATTGGGTGTTATTAAGAGTAAGAATCTAGTATGAATAAAGAATAGTGTTTGTGGGGTATTGGCTGGCCTTAAAGTTTTATGAATTTTTACAAGTGTGTTATTCCATAACTGAATGGACCAAGAAACGTTAAAGTAATGTTTCCACAGAGTTTCCATTGTAGATTTAGGTGCAAGGTCATCTATTGTAGGTAAAAACCTATATAAAATCTAGGCCTTGGAACTGGACTTTAATTAACAAAGAAATGTAATATTGGAAGAAATTCTGGAATCATTTGGCCAAGTTAGACATTAGTCTTTGATTACACTTAAAACAGAGTCAAAACCTTTCCTAAATGAGTTAGGACAATTCAATATTTCCTGGCATTCCAAAAACATTATCATTGAAAAAATTGATGGATCCATTTCACTCCCCTGTCTCTCTGTCTCCAGAACAGAAATTTCCTAATAATTTTATTATATTTATTGTTTCAGACAGGTGATTTAAGAATAATCTTCAATAGTGAATTTCCATAAGATAAATGAGATTTCAAAGGTTTGCAAATATATTTGAAAGAAGGAAGGGATAACCTTAGATATCTCACTGTAAAAGCAAATAACTTGTCAAAAGAAAAGGGAAGTAAGAATGTTTTTTCTCTGTCAACCCATAGGGGGGAAACTGGATTAGCAAGAGATGATAAAACAATTCCTGTTTTAGAGAAAAGTGTTCAAAGAAATGTTCTCCATACTAAAATCCCTCCAGTCCATCGAAAATCCAACTAACCCTATAACTTCCTCACAGGAGTCCTGCAATAAAGTGGCCAACTTCTTTGCAGATAAAGTAGCAAACATATATGATACCTTCCCAGAAGAAGCACGTCAGGGCAGGAATCCAGACTACAGACCAGGCACTGCTTTCAGGGGAGAAACCCTGGATGAATTGAAGGTGCGGGAGTTAGAAGATCTAATGAACATAGCTAGCGGAATTAAATCCGGATCTCCACTAGACCTAGCCCGCCCAGATACCCTAATGAAGGGAGGAAACATCATTATGCCGCTTATCTCTGAGCTAATTGCACACTCCTTTCAACTGGGGGAAGTTCCTCATAAATGGAAGCAAGCAGTAGTTCGCCCACTAAAAAACACAAAAAGCCATCAATAGATCACGCAGTGTTAGAATACCTGCACCAAATCTCACTACTATCCTTCATTGCTAAAATTGCAGCGAAAGTAACAAACAAGCAGCTAACTAATCACATCAATAAGAATGATCTATTACATCCCTCACAATCAGGTTTCAGAGCCATGTACTCAACAGAGTCGGCGCTGCACCTGGCCACTGAAACACTGAGACAATATGCGGATGAAGGACAGACGGCTGCACTGATCCTTTTGGATCTGAGCGCGTCTTTTGATACCGTCTCCCATGTTCTCCTTCTTCAAAGATTAGAGCCATACGGCGTGAGTGGATCAGCTCTACACTGGATGACATCTTTCCTCTCTGCACGGTGTTTCCAAGTTGCACAAAACACACATATGTCAAAGAGTATCCCTATGTCACAGAGAGTCCCACAGGGATCCATCCTGAGCCCCACATTATTCAATCTATATCTGGGACCACGTGCAGAGCTAGTGGAAGGTCACAATGTGACCATTATGTCATATGCTGATGACACTTAGCTAATCGTCACACTATCCCAAAACCCGGAACGGACAGCACACCAATTCTCCAAATGGCTGAAGGAGGTAGCAGCTTGGATGTCCAACCATTGTTTGAAGCTCAATGGAAACAAAAAAGAGGTGTTAATTGTGGGAAAGGCCCCATCCATTTGGACATTGGCTTGGTGGCCTGTGACGTTAGGCCAACTACCAACTCCGAATGAAGAAATAAAAAACCTCGGAGTGTGGTTCGACTCCAAACTGACATTTGACAGCCAAATCCGCAAAGTGACGGGCAAATGCTTTGGGACCCTTAAAGTCCTGAAAAAAGTCATTGGCCTGCTACCCTTCAAAGCAAGGAAAATGATAGTTCATGCCTTGGTCACCTCCCAGATGGATTATTGCAATGTTCTATATCTGGGTGCATCCAAAAAAGGGCTGACTAAACTCCAATCAATACAAAACACGGCAGCCCGCCTAGTGTTGAAACTCCCAAAAAGAGCATCCACAAAAAAAGCTCTGGCAAACCTGCACTGGCTACCAGTGGAGAAGAGAACCGTGTTTAAAGCAATGTGCTACTGTCACCGAATCCTGTTAAAGAAAGAGCCAAGGTATCTCCAACAACTGATTACATCCTATACACCAAGCCGAAACCTTAGATCCAAAGGCAAGGCATTGGTGACGGTGCCAAGAATACAGAAAGCAAGAATGGGTGCTCGGTCCTTCAGATTTTTGGCAGCAACAACCTGGAATACACTGCCTGTAGACGTAAGAGCAGAACCCTGTGAAGCCCCTTTCGCAAAAATCTAAAAACATGGCTGTTCCCACTATCAATCCAGAGTAGTTCCATGAGAACCACTATCACATGCCCCTAGATTTGTGCTGTCTCCACACCGCCTCTCTAAGAGTCTGCTAGCTAGCGCGGGGACACACCAGTGGTGTAACCAAGCGCTTTATAAATGAATAAACATAAACATAAACATGGTCTTCCCCCAAACATTTTGCCTTACACCTCCATTTTTGCTGATCTAGGCTTTGATGGCCTTCGAACTTTATACCACTGCTAACCAGTGCTAAAGTGCATGTGCTCTCTCCTCGAAATAAGGGGAAATTGGCTTACACCCCATTGGCAAAATTAATATACTCATACTTTTACGTCCCTAGTAAAGTGGTACCTCATACCCATGGCCTGAAAATTAATTCTACTAGTAGTCCTGCCTCACTTATTGTGTCACCCACTTCAGTAGTCCTTTAAACATGTCTCAGGCCTGCCATCGAAGCCTGCGTGTGCAGTTTTAAACTGCCATTTTTACCTGGGAAAGTAAACCTTTTGCCAGGTTTAAACCTTTATTTTTAAAGCACATAAGATAACCCTAGCCTAGGCCTTAAATAACCAATAGGGCAGGTTGCAGTGTATTTAAAAAGTAGGACATTTACCTTTAACATTTACATGTCCTGGTAGTGAAAAACTCTTGCATTCGTTTTTCACTACTGCAAGGCCTACCTGGCCCACAGGATAACATTGGGTTACGTAATTACCTTAAAGAAATGATAACTTATTAAACTTTATTAAACTGGGAAAAGATAGAAATGTCAAGTTTAGTGTCTATGGAATTGTAATTTATAACCCTCTTTAATGGTAAAGTCAGACTTTGAGTCATAGTACTGAAAGTACCACTTTTAGAAAGTTGGGATTTTCTTGTTCCAACCATTTGGTGCCTGCAGCCTGTATCCTTTGTTACATGACTAGGTGTATCTGCCAGTTTGTCTTTGTGTATTGTTCCCACACAATGAGACAGAGGAGGATAGGTGTTGGCAGGATGGACCATCGCTGACTTAATGAGGGGTAGGAGGTGTCACCGACCACACTTGCACATCACAAAGGCTATGCCTCAGCACACTCACAAAGGGTTTGACATTAGTCTTTTATGACCCCAGAAAAGCTGAGGTCAGGGCAGGGAGGCAGAAAATTCCAAAAGTCTCTAGGCTTGGAAACCTTCAGAACATTCTCCTACTTCAAAGCTGGCACTAGGTATAACTATTGGACCCTTAGACCCAACTCTTTATTACACCTCTGGACCTGTGGAAGCCTCAGAAGGACTGCTGTGCTGCACTGCAATAAGCACTCTTACTCTACTCCCCTGCTGTCTGAGTGAGAAGGACTGGGCCTGCATCTTGAACCCATGATCACCAGCGTGATTCCAAGGCCTATTGGTTGGCCTCCTGATAAAAGGCTAGCAGACAGAAAAGGCTCAAGCCACCTCAAACCATGACTCCTCACCGCAGCTTCCTCAGAACCACTGCTGGGTGGCGCTTCCTCGACGCCAGACTTTTCATTGCAACCCCCTCATCGATAACATCCTCAACAAGGATGCAGGACTCTGCATAGCAGCACCACAGCTTCTTCAGATCTGCTGTTACGTGACGAATCCTCAACGTGGGATCTTGCAATGCTTCACAAACCAGGATTTAAGGTACTTTGTTCAGTGGGCCTAATTTGGTCCTCGTATCTTGCCCATGATCCATTGCTGTTGGCCTGAACTTGTGAAATTTTCCTGGTGCAGCACAACTAGATAACTACAGCTAGTGCTTTGTGCTTTTAGGCACTAGTTTTACTTATATCTTCAAAACTGCATATCCCTAGTTCTACTATTTGGATTTTGGTCTCAAATAATTTTTCAAATTTTACTCAATTTTTCTAAATTGGTGTGGGATTTTTCTTGAGTTGTGTTTTCACTTTTCGATTTCTTGTTTCGACTAAGACTTAAAGCTAAGTTAAGCCTGACTGCTTTTGTGCACAGGTTAATTTAGTGACTTTTTGTGGTTGCCCCCCCCCCCACAGAGATTGTAGCTGTTGCTTGAAAAGGGTTCACACTCCCCTCACCCACTAACAAGATGCCCTACTTAGGTAGACATACCAATCTGGCTGTAATACCAGCCACTGTACCAATCTAGAGGAGTACCTAAGGGAAAAAGGATGAAGTTGTAGTAAATACCATGTAATGTGTCCAGGTATGCACTGAACTATTGGTCTAAATGCCATCTTTTAGATGTAAGGCAAAAGACCTAGCAAGTCAAGACGGTAAGAGAGGTAGTTAAAAAAGTGGGGGGTTGGAGTTAACCCAGGCAGTTGGTCAACAAAGTTAGTGTATAGTTCATTCAATGGCAACAGAATCCTTCAGATTTAAGGTCTAATCTTATGTCATGTAAATCATCAAGGTCATGCCTATCGGTTTCCTCATTCAAAATCCAGCAAGCCTCCCTATTTGCTAGAGCCGCCTCCGCTCCATTTAGCCCCTGGTCCAACTTTTCCGAAACCCCTCATTCAAAATCTAGTGGCCCAGGCCTTGTGTCTTTTAAGTGTTGAGTCAGCTGAGTGATTCGAGAGGCCGCCACGATACCTATCCCCTGTGGCCTCACCTAAAAGCGATCGGCGATCGGAAGACACTGCGGAGCGCGCCCCGAGCTGCGCGTTTACTCGATGGCACGGACTGTGTGCTACACCGCTAGACGCAAATGTGGGAGTGTCTACCGCGGTTGGTGACTGACTGTGGAAACGGGAGTGACGATGTGAAGGCTTCAGGGGGGCCGCCCGCTAATCGACTCCCCCTGAGACATTTAACCGGCGAATTGGCCCAGACTGCACTGAGCAAGGAGGAGTGCTCCGTGCTCCTTGCCATGTCCCTGATACTGCCATGCCTGGAGTGCGGAGCGGTAAGACAGAACTGGACTGCCGGAAACCAAGATGTCTGCAGGTCGCCTGCTGCTCCGAGGACACGGAGCCTGATGAGCGGCCCGCCGGAACAGAAACCCGGACTGCAGCTCAGGAGGTAACCTGCCAGATTCCCCAACCTTTCATCTACCGGTGAGGGGGTTCCACCAGGGCTCTCCCCCCTTCCGGGGTGCACCATTGTGTGTTACAGAATCGCCCCTTCCCAAACTGAAGCGCGCCATTACCTCTAAGTCAGGGCAGAAATAAATGTGACTGTTGGGGCTCTACATATACTTCCCATTAGCGCATTGATGCTGCTTTTAATGAACATTGTGAAGGTAGCCCCGCAGGACTGCCATTGCCTTTAGCTGGGGGCATTACTCTGTAACCCACATGGAGAGAGTGGAGAACCTCTTGACCAGGCCTCCTTCCCCAGGCAATAGACACCCTGTGTATCTTCCTGCCAGTGAGCTGCGCCTCAACTCGGCGGTGGGCCCCAATAGACTGGGATTACAAGGGAGCCGATCGCCCCAACCGACTACTGGTGGCTGGCTGAATAGAGGTGGGGGCGGTCAACCCCCACCCCACCATTGTCTTCTTCCTCCTTTTTCTGGTGAGGTACGGGCAGTATAGAGAGCACAACACCCAGAGATTAGCCAACCGTTGGGGAACAGCTGTCACACATGCCTCACTCTCAATAATTGGAGACACAGCGCACATCGCTGAACAGTGGTGATACTCAAGTGAAGTTGACTTGCACACACTGGTTGTGCTGACAAGTAACCACGAGAAAAGCACAGAGTGTGAACTACTGACCAAGGGCACGTGGCTCTGCCTGTTTCGCCAATCCCACCCACTCATGGTTGAGTGGTGGCCTGCCTGCGACAGCTCTTCTGCTACGCAACTAGTGAGGGTACTGGGGTAGTCACATATAGTAACGGCATTGGGCACCCCAAGTGGAAGAACCAAGAGACGACCATGGACACCACGCAACCTGTGGAAGGCCCTGACCACAAGACAGTCCCGATGTCACTTAATTGTGTACCTCCAACTAATGAGGGGATCCCCGCGGACAAACTGGACTTGATACTTCAAGAGGTCAGGGAATCACAGGAGGCCATTGAACAACAAGTTGGCGCTCTCACAACTGGGTTCACCCTCCTCAAAGCAGACCACACCAAACTAGTGGACAAGGTGAAGGCGCATAACATAACCCTGGACAAAGTAGTGCCGCAACAGAAAGAGCATGTGTCGAAGATTCAGCAATTACAGAAGCAAGTCACGGGCCTCCAAGACCAAATAGAAGTCGCGGAAGGAAGGGCCAGGCGTAATAATGTACGGGTCATAGGCCTTCCAGAGCGCAGCGAGGGACCGGATGTCGCCCGTTACATGTAGCAATGGTTCAAGGAACATGTGGTACCTGAAGGACTATCGAACTATTTCTGTGTGGAAAGAGCTAACAGGATTCCCACTGGGAGACCCAAAGCAGGCGCTCTACCTCGCCCATTAATAGCAAGGATCCTGAATTACAGGGACCGGGACACCTTACTCCAGAAGGCACGAGAGAGCTCTCAAATAAGATTTGAAAATTCTAGAATATCACTATATCTGGACTATACTCTAATGGTGCAGCAACAACGGCCCTCCTTCATGGCTGTCAAGAAGAAACTGAAAGGTATGCAGCTGAAATACGCATTGTTATTCCCGGCGAGGCTGAAAGTCATACACGATCATAAGACATATTTGTTTGAGAGCCCCGAAGACGTCAAGGAATGGATAGAGGTAATGAACCCAATCACTCTATCGGGATCTGCCTCCCACAGCCTCCCCAACAGCCCAGGATGTGCAAACGACAGGTGACCGCGCCGCATGGTGAAATCAATCCGCAAGCCGCAAACGCAAGGTGTAGGAGAGTAGGGTCTGCTATCCTATGGTCACCCCAAATTTTTGCTTTTTGCTTCACTGGTTTTTGACATATTGAGGCTGTGGGCCTGCCAATCAGACCCCCAGCCTGCTGTTCTCTCTACTAAATTAAAACTATGCACCCTAGGTGCATAACCAATTGGAAGTGGATCACCCTGTCAGCCCCTGTACCAGTGTACACTAGGTACCCAGGGCATTGGTGTATCCAAGGCCTGCCAGGGGCTGAAGCATGTATTATGCCACCCCAGGCTTGGCCTAACAAATCTGACACAACTGGCTGATCACTCAGCTGGGGTAAGTTGGTGTAACCACCTCTTACTTAGGTGTAGTATACCTATACCTAACCTTAAATGGGACACCTGGTAACCTATAAGTCACTCCTATGGCAGGCCTTAACAATCCTGAAGGCAGAGTGCTTGGTTCCATGTGAGATGGTGCTCTGGCATGAGCTGAGCCTGTCTGCAGTGGTCGGAACAACTTCCTTCTACTGTTTCCAGATATCGTCATACCATATACTCTTAAGTGCATTATGAACCTCGCGGTTAAATGCTATCTTTGGTTTGGCTTTATCAAAACATGTCGAGTAAGGTGTCATACGAATTGGAATACTAACCCCTCGCCAATTCTGGCGACAAGGTTAGCATTCCACCCTTCTAGAGGGACACGACATGTACAGTACCTGAAACCCGGGTAAGATCAGACATAGCCTCAGCTCCACAAAATGGATGCTGCCACCACAGACACAAGTCTGCCCTCCTGCTGCTGGGAGTCCTTCCAGCTTGGGAGGTGTGGACAAAGGGTTTCCTGCCAGGGGAGGTGCGTGCACCACCCCAGACAGGATTTTGTGTATTGGTCAGGTAGGGCTTGAAAGAAACCAGACATGCCTGAGGCTCACAAGGAGCCTCGGTGCATATGCCAGTTCAATCCGGTCCTGGGGCACACCAGTCCCGGGCCTGGGGCGAGCTGGACAAAGGATTGGGGGTGTAACCACCCCCCTTCCTGGTCCCACCCTTAGGGAGGGACCTAGCAGGTAGTCTGGCCCCTAGAATCCGCTTAAAGGTAGGAGCTGTGTCCTAAGACTTCAGACATCCTGGAATCAACTTGAAACTAAGAAGAAGACGGGAACTTCGACGCTCTGCCACACAGAGGACTGAAGCCAATCTCCCCTGTGGTCAGGGAGTGACCACCTTGCTAACGCAAGCACCATCCAGCGAATCAACGTCTGCTTTGCCGCCGCCTCCCGTCGGAGCCCGAGCCCAGAGACTGACAAGACCTGGACCTCCAGACCTCTCACCACCCGATCCACAGTCCCTGAGAAAAGGAGACCCGTGGAGGCACCGAGACACGTGGAGCCAGCCATCTTGAAAAGACCACGACAAGCTGCAAGCGCAACAACCGAGGCTCCCTCCAAGTTGTGCTTTGGGATCTGAAAAGCCCAACACCCGAGCAGCATCTGCACCAAAGGTGAGCCCTCCAGCATCTCCACGATCTGCGTGGGGCCCTTCTGCATTTTGCCACTCAACGCGCCTAACCGGTTGCTGGCCCGCTGGCTAGTGGCCATCTTGGCGACGAACTTCAAGAAATACACCGTTGGTCTGGTTGCTCCAGACTGGCCCTTGCTCCCCTCCAAAGGAGCAGTCCCTCTGACCTTGCTGGTCAGAACCATCAGCTTATTTCGTTTTCTACAACAATTGCTTTTGCCAAAGCTTGTTTGCTTCGACCAAGTCGCTGACACCGCCGACAGTGAGAGCCTGCGTGGGACAGCTCGTGAACCGACTCCTGGACGTCGTCAACCTTCAGGGACCACGTGGCTGCAGAGACAAGCTACACCTTTCTTCCTGTTTGCACCCGACATCGCCTGGTACCCACCTGGTGCCACGCTGGTCACTGGCTAGTGACTGTGAACACTGTCCCCTCTGCTTACAGGTCTTCAACATCTCCGATCAACTCTTGGATCCACCGCATCTCTCCCGGACCGACCGCCTGCAGCATCTTTGTCTTCAGGCTCCATTGAACAGATAGAAGAAACCCGACGCACTTCGACGCCTATGCACCCGCTTCCTGTGGGTGAGGTAAAGCTGGCACTCCGGTGCCCAAGTGTAGAGTATCATCTCTAGTGTCTGTGTTTCCAATCTTGAGTTCCTAGTCCATCCGGAAGATTCCTTTTGCAGTAACTTTGTACTTTTTACGCACCCATTGAAAACCTATGGGAGCTCGCGTGTGACTATTTGCTCTGCACACGCAACCCGTGGACCTCCAGGTCACTAACTGAAGTTAGCTCCTTGTAGGCCCAGCGATTCTAGAGGCCCTAGGCCTTTTCCCTTTCCTGTTTGTGGTACTTATACCACTATTTTAGTATATGGTTTGAGCGGCCACCAGGGCCTATCCATATAAAGTGCAACTTCTGTGTATTCTACTGTAATCTTGTTTGACGATTTGTGCTCCTGTGCTCATAAAGAGACTAGGGGTTACTTTGAGAAATAAATACATATATATTTTGAATATATATCTGTGTGGTGTCCTTTCATTGGTATAAAAGGGGGTTACATTTGGTAAAACAGCCTGCTTAACACGTTTCACGAGTTTAGCCTCAAAGACTGCTTAGCCTACGCTACCACTAGGGCAGCTAGTCCGAAAAGGTTGACTTACAACCACACCATAAGGGTTGCTTGGCATGGTACAAGGTGGTCACTTTAACTAGTGAACATCATATACCAGGCCAACTTCTCACATTGGTGAGCAGCGGTTGGATTTGAGCTTGCTGTGTTTTACCATTGTAATCTCTTGGTTACCAATTGAAAGATCACATAGGTACCTGTAGGTACATATAAAACAAGATTAGATATACTTAAGTTCTACTGAACTTAGTTGTTGTAGAGCAAAGGGAGTAGCACACCCTGACTACAACTACTAGATAGGTTTAGTAGGTAAACCCAAGTGTAGGTAGATTGCAACACATCCACCCACACTTAAGAGCAATGGCTGGGGCAGAGGGGTCCAATGTACCCATCTCTGTTGAGAGTGACCCCAAGAGGGCACCATCCACCTTTGCTACCCTAAATCAGAATGAGCTCAGGCATTTGGCAACTCTTAGAGGCCTTAAACAGCCCAAGAACCCTACCTCTGCTGAGCTCAGAGAACTCTTACAGAATGATGAAAATCAGAAAGAGCTCGAGAAAGCTTCCCAGTTAGCCCCCTTAGGGACAGGAACAGGAGGCCCCCCTTCTGAAGATGCCACTGAGGTACCCCTTGCCAATAGCCATCCCTTAGATGAACACCATACTACAGAGGAGGAAAGTGGTGGGGATACAGATGTGAGTGAGGATGAAGGGAGAACTAGCCCAGTGCCAAGTGTTATACTTGGCCCAGCTAAACTAAGGCTATTGGGGACTGACAGTGGGTTTACCCCATTGGATCTCCCCAGTGGACTTAACACAGGGCTTGGGAGGCAAAGGAATCGCTCAGGTGAATCCAATGCTTCTCATGGCTCTAGAGGCACTCAAGGTCACTCCAGGAAAAGGATGACCACCCCTCAGAGGAGGGAACATGAGACCAGAATGCAAGAAGCCCAGCTGAGGATCAGGAAGCAGGAGCTAGAAGTAGCCCTGATGGAAGAGAAACTGAGCAAGGCTAGGCAGCATAAAGAGAGTGGGTCTATACCCACTGGTGGCAGCATTGTCCCTAAGGACAAAGATAGGGTCTTTGATAATAGGAACCTGTCTAAGGTTGTGCCCCCCTACAAAAGTGGGGATGATATCCACAAATGGATAACTGCTCTTGAGAGAGCCTGCAAAGTACAGCAGGTTCCTGAAGACCAGTGGGCAGCAATCCTCTGGCTCTCCTTTGAAGGAAGAGGCAGAGACAGACTCCTCACTGTTAGAGAAGAGGATGTCAGAAACTACAGAGTCCTGAAGAGTGTCCTAGTTGATGGGTTAGGCTTAACCACTGAACAGTACAGGTTAATGTTCAGAGACACCCAAAAGACACAGACTCAGGACTGGTCTGAATACATTGAATGTGCCACTAAGGCTTTGGAGGGTTGGTTGCTGGGAAGTAAGGTATCTGATTTTACAGGATTGTATAATTTGATGATGAGAGAACAGATTTTAAATAACTGTCAAAACCAGCAACTGCATCAACACTTGGTTGACTCTGATCTGACCTCTCCCCAAGAATTGGGAAAGAAGGCAGACAAATGGGTCAGAACCAGGGTTAAGCAAAAGAACCAGAACCAGGGCCAAGGTGGTGATTAGAAGAAAACAGACCAAAAGGGTGGAGATCAGAAATCTAAAGACCAGAAGTCTTCAACAGGGCCCCAAACTACTGTTAAGGAGGGTGGGTCCCAACAGTCCAAAAAGAAGAAAGAAGGTCAAAAGAAACCCTGGTGCAATCATTGCAAAAATACAACTCACTGGACTAGTGATTGCAGAAAGGGTGGAGCCCCCAACACTGTTACCCCTAAGGCACCTGCTCCCAGTACTACTGTTAGCAGTGTTGGTCCCCAGACAAAGGGTGTAGTGGGAATCACTATGGGAACTGAAGGAGATTCTGACTTAGACAGAACCCTGACACAGGCAGTCCTGATCTGTGATGGGGACATTGATTTGTCCCTGACTGTGAGCCCCAGTAACCTGGGCAAGTACAGACAGACTCCTTTAATTAATGAAAAAGTGGCTCAAGCCTACAGGGACACATGTGCCAGTGTCACTATGGTGACACCAGGCTTTGTGGACCCTGGACAGTACATACCAGGTGAGAATTACATGGTGACCAATGCCAGCAATGCCACTACTTCACATAGTGTGGCAGTTGTTAACTTCTCATGGGGAGGGGTAACTGGCCTCAAAAGGGTTGTGGTTAGTGCAGACCTCCCAGTAGAATGTTTGTCGGGCAATGACCTAGAGAGTTCTCTATGGTCTGAAGTGGAGTACAGGACACATGCAGAGATGTTAGGTATATCACCACATGTCCTTGCTGTGACCAGGTCACAGGCCAAAAAGTGCCTTACTGAACCTCAGGTCTTGGATCCTGGAACAAGGGACCAAGCACCTACCAAGAAGAAGAACAGGAGGGTCAAGGCTGTGCCTTCCCCCCTGCCTCAGAGTGATGATCAGCCTTCCCAGGAAGCTGATCTAGAGAACCCTGAAGGAACTGTCCCTGAAGAGCTTGAACCTGATCAGGTTGAGTTTCTGGGGACAGGGGGACCTTCAAGGGCTGACTTGAGGCAGGCTCAGTTATCCTGTCCCTCTCTTGAACCCCTCAGACAGCTGGCTGCTGCTGAGGCTGCTGGGAATGCTCAAGGTACCCATAAAGTGTATTGGGATGATGGGCTCCTTTATTCAGAGGCTAGAGACCCCAAGCCTGGTGCTACCAGGAGGTTGGTTATACCTCTGCAATTTAGGGGCTTCCTTCTTACCTTGGCCCATGATATTCCTTTAGCAGGACACTTAGGCCAGAACAAGACTTGGGACAGGCTTGTCCCTCACTTTCACTGGCCTCACATGAATGAAGATACAAAGGAGTTTTGTCGCTCCTGTGTGACCTGCCAAGCCAGTGGCAAATCAGGTGGCACAACAAAGGCCCCCCTAATACCACTACCTGTGGTGGGGGTCCCCTTTGAAAGAGTGGGAATAGACATAGTTGGTCCCATGGATCCTCCCACTGCATCTGGGCACAGATTTATACTGGTGGTAGTGGATCATGCCACCAGGTATCCAGAGGCAATTCCCCTTAGGACCACTACAGCACCTGTTGTGGCCAGGGCCCTGGTGGGAGTATTCTCCAGAGTAGGGTTTCCTAAGGAGGTAGTATCTGACAGAGGTACCAACTTCATGTCAGGATACTTGACAGCTATGTGGAAGGAATGTGGTGTCAACTACAAGTTCACCACTCCTTATCACCCACCATGCAATGGGCTTGTTGAGAGATTCAACAAGACCCTAAAGGGTATGATCAAAGGATTACCTGAAAAGCTCAGGCGAAGATGGGACATCCTTCTACCCTGCCTTCTGTTTGCTTACAGAGAGGTCCCACAAAAAGGAGTTGGCTACAGCCCCTTTGAATTGTTGTTTGGGCACCCTGTAAGAGGCCCACTGTGTTTAGTGAAGGAAGGATGGGAGTTACCTCTCAAAAATCCTAAACAAGACATAGTGGACTATGTACTTGGTCTCCGCTCCAGGATGGCTGAGTATATGGAGAAGGCATCCAAAAACCTTGAGGCAAGCCAGGCCTTACAGAAAGCTTGGCATGACCAAAAGGCTGTCTTGGTTGAGTTTCAGCCAGGACAGAAGGTATGGGTGTTGGAGCCAGTGGCCCCAGCAGCACTCCAAGACAAATGGTCTGGACCCCATACAATCCTGGAAAAGAAGGGAGAGGTCACCTACTTGGTAGACCTAGGAACTCCCAGGAGTCCCCACAGGGTACTCCATGTTAACAGGTTAAAAGCATATGTTGACAGGGCAGACATGGGCTTGCTCATGGCTACAGATGAGGGACAGGAGGAGGAGAGTGACCCTCTCCCAGACCTGTTGTCTCAGAACCCTGAAGATGGCTCAGTTGAAGGAGTGACCCTTGGAGGCAACCTCACTGCCCATCAGCAGACTGAATGTAGACAAGTTCTACAATCATTTCAACATCTGTTTTCCCTAATACCTAGCCAAACTGACTGGTGTACCCATGTGGTGGACACTGGTGACAGTCTGCCTGTAAAGAACAAGCTCTACAGACAACCTGACCACGTCAGGGACTGTATAAAGGCTGAGGTACATAAAATGCTGGAATTAGGTGTCATTGAACCCTCAGAGAGCCCCTGGGCTAGCCCAGTGGTTCTGGTCCCCAAACCTCACACCAAAGATGGCAAGAGAGAGATGAGGTTCTGTGTGGACTACAGGGGTCTCAATGCTGTCACCAGGACAGATGCACACCCTATTCCAAGGGCAGATGAGCTCATAGACAAACTAGCTTCTGCTAAGTTTTTGAGCACATTTGACTTGACAGCTGGCTATTGGCAAATCAGATTAGCTGAGGAGTCTAAGGCCAAAACAGCATTCTCAAACCCAGGTGGGCATTATCAGTTTGTGGTGATGCCCTTTGGTCTGAAGAATGCACCTGCCACCTTCCAAAGGCTGGTGAACCAAGTCCTTACTGGGTTGGATGACTTTTGTGCAGCATATCTTAATGACATTGCTGTCTTTAGCTCCACCTGGGAGGATCACCTGATCCACCTGAAGAAGGCTCTTGAGGCCCTGCAAAGGGCAGGCCTCACTATCAAGGCTACTAAGTGCCAGATAGGGCAGAGTAAGGTTGTGTATTTGGGCCACCTTGTAGGTGGAGGCCAAGTTCAACCACTGGAGAGTAAGATACAATCCATCAAGGACTGGTCCCCTCCAACCACCCAGACTCAAGTTCGAGCTTTCTTGGGCTTGACTGGGTACTACAGGAAGTTTGTTAAGAACTATGGGTCCATTGTGACTCCTCTTAATGATCTGACATCCAAGAAGATGCCCAAAAAGGTTCAGTGGACAGTAAGCTGTCAAAAGGCATTTGATGACCTGAAGGAGGCCATGTGCTCTGCACCTATCCTGAAAAGTCCTGACTACTCCAAAGAGTTTATTGTCCAAACAGATGCTTCTGAGTTGGGTGTGGGAGCTGTGCTGTCACAACTTAATGTAGATGGTCAAGACCAACCCATTGCTTTTATTAGCACAAGGTTGACCCCCAGAGAGAAGAATTGGTCAGCTATTGAGAGGGAGGCCTTTGCTGTGGTGTGGGCCCTGAAGAAGCTGAGGCCATACTTGTTTGGCACTCACTTCAAGATTCAGACCGACCATAAGCCCCTCTTGTGGCTAAATCAGATGAAGGGTGAAAACCCCAAACTGCTTAGGTGGTCCATTTCCCTACAGGGTATGGACTTTACAGTGGAGCACCGGCCAGGTACTGACCATGGGAATGCAGATGGTCTCTCCAGGTACTTCCACTTAGGACATGAAGACGAGACTGGTCAAGGCTAGTTTAATGTCCCTGCATTTGGGGGGGGGGGGGGTTGTGTAGGAGAGTAGGGTCTGCTATCCTATGGTCACCCCAAATTTTTGCTTTTTGCTTCACTGGTTTTTGACATATTTAGGCTGTGGGCCTGCCAATCAGACCCCCAGCCTGCTGTTCTCTCTACTAAATTAAAACTATGCACCCTAGGTGCATAACCAATTGGAAGTGGATCACCCTGTCAGCCCCTGTACCAGTGTACACTAGGTACCCAGGGCATTGGTGTATCCAAGGCCTGCCAGGGGCTGAAGCATGTATTATGCCACCCCAGGCTTGGCCTAACAAATCTGACACAACTGGCTGATCACTCAGCTGGGGTAAGTTGGTGTAACCACCTCTTACTTAGGTGTAGTATACCTATACCTATCCTTAAATGGGACACCTGGTAACCTATAAGTCACTCCTATGGCAGGCCTTAACAATCCTGAAGGCAGAGTGCTTGGTTCCATGTGAGATGGTGCTCTGGCATGAGCTGAGCCTGTCTGCAGTGGTCGGAACAACTTCCTTCTACTGTTTCCAGATATCGTCATACCATATACTCTTAAGTGCATTATGAACCTCGCGGTTAAATGCTATCTTTGGTTTGGCTTTATCAAAACATGTCGAGTAAGGTGTCATACGAATTGGAATACTAACCCCTCGCCAATTCTGGCGACGGGGTTAGCATTCCACCCTTCTAGAGGGACACGACATGTACAGTACCTGAAACCTGGGTAAAATCAGACATAGCCTCAGCTCCACAAAATGGATGCTGCCACCACAGACACAAGTCTGCCCTCCTGCTGCTGGGAGTCCTTCCAGCTTGGGAGGTGTGGACAAAGGGTTTCCTGCCAGGGGAGGTGCGTGCACCACCCCAGACAGGATTTTGTGTATTGGTCAGGTAGGGCTTGAAAGAAACCAGACATGCCTGAGGCTCACAAGGAGCCTCGGTGCATATGCCAGTTCAATCCGGTCCTGGGGCACACCAGTCCCGGGCCTGGGGCGAGCTGGACAAAGGATTGGGGGTGTAACCACCCCCCTTCCTGGTCCCACCCTTAGGGAGGGACCTAGCAGGTAGTCCGGCCCCTAGAATCCGCTTAAAGGTAGGAGCTGTGTCCTAAGACTTCAGACATCCTGGAATCAACTTGAAACTAAGAAGAAGACGGGAACTTTGACGCTCTGCCGCACAGAGGACTGAAGCCAATCTCCCCTGTGGTCAGGGAGTGACCACCTTGCTAACGCAAGCACCATCCAGCGAATCAATGTCTGCTTTGCCGCCGCCTCCCGCCGGAGCCCGAGCCCAGAGACTGACAAGACCTAGACCTCCAGACCTCTCACCGCCCGATCCACAGTCCCTGAGAAAAGGAGACCCGTGGAGGCACCGAGACACGTGGAGCCAGCCATCTTGAAAAGACCACGACAAGCTGCAAGCGCAACAACCGAGGCTCCCTCCAAGTTGTGCTTTGGGATCTGAGAAGCCCAACACCCGAGCAGCATCTGCACCAAAGGTGAGCCCTCCAGCATCTCCACGATCTGCGTGGGGCCCTTCTGCATTTTGCCACTCGACGCGCCTAACCGGTTGCTGGCCCGCTGGTTAGTGGCCATCTTGGCGACGAACTTCAAGAAATACACCGCTGGTCTGGTTGCTCCAGACTGGCCCTTGCTCCCCTCCAAAGGAGCAGTCCCTCTGACCTTGCTGGTCAGAACCATCAGCTTATTTCGTTTTCCACAACAATTGCTTTTGCCAAGGCTTGTTTGCTTCGACCAAGTCGCCGACAGCGAGAGCCTGCGTGGGACAGCTCGTGAACCGACTCCTGGACGTCGTCGACCTTCAGGGACCACGTGGCTGCAGAGACAAGCTACACCTTTCTTCCTGTTTGCACCCGACATCGCCTGGTACCCACCTGGTGCCACGCTGGTCACTGGCTAGTGACTGTGAACACTGTCCCCTCTGCTTACAGGTCTTCAACATCTCCGATACACTCTTGGATCCACCGCATCTCTCCCGGACCGACCGCCTGCAGCATCTTTGTCTTCAGGCTCCATTGAACAGATAGAAGAAACCCGACGCACTTCGACGCCTATGCACCCGCTTCCTGTGGGTGAGGTAAAGCTGGCACTCCAGTGCCCAAGTGTAGAGTATCATCTCTAGTGTCTGTGTTTCCAATCTTGAGTTCCTAGTCCATCCGGAAGATTCCTTTTGCAGTAACTTTGTACTTTTTACGCACCCATTGAAAACCTATGGGAGCTCGCGTGTGACTATTTGCTCTGCACACGCAACCCGTGGACCTCCTGGTCACTAACTGAAGTTAGCTCCTTGTAGGCCCAGCGATTCTAGAGGCCCTAGGCCTTTTCCCTTTCCTGTTCGTGGTACTTATACCACTATTTTAGTATATGGTTTGAGCGGCCACCAGGGCCTATCCATATAAAGTGCAACGTCTGTGTATTCTACTGTAATCTTGTTTGACGATTTGTGCTCCTGTGCTCATAAAGAGACTAGGGGTTACTTTGAGAAATAAATACATATATATTTTGAATATATATCTGTGTGGTGTCCTTTCATTGGTATAAAAGGGGGTTACATTTGGTAAAACAGCCTGCTTAACACGCTTCACGAGTTTAGCCTCAAAGACTGCTTAGCCTACGCTACCACTAGGGCAGCTAGTCCGAAAAGGTTGACTTACAACCACACCATAAGGGTTGCTTGGCATGGTACAAGGTGGTCACTTTAACTAGTGAACATCATATACCAGGCCAACTTCTCACACAAGGCCTGACACAACAACAAGTACAACCGAGTAAGGAACACGCACTTGAAGCAGCGTCCACATTTAGAGACTGTGATCTCCTCATGGCCTCGGCTTCCTCAGGAGACAACACAAATAGATCGGACTCCGAAAGCAGCCTGAATTTATTCCCTAGTGTGACACCACAGACAGCGGATGGCCTACTGGACTAAGAGGTCTGCAGTGCAATCCTGTTTACCTGGACAAGCCCTTAGCTTGACGACTGTGATACCAAAGTTGGTGCTAAACCTTGTATCCTTTTTCTATATGACTTTTATAAATGGTGATACTTTAGAATGGATATTAGTCCTGGGCTCTTCATCCCGAGCTCAATCCCAAGCAGTTTTAGCACCGTGGTAGGTGTTAGCAATGACCCCCTATCAGCGAATGCACCATGTACACACACAACAGTTACACGTGTTGTGGTTTCTTGTTCGGCCCGGTATAGTTCTCCAACCGGGCCTAGTATTGGAACTTTGGGGGGGTAGTAGTTCCGGCACATATTGTCTGTCTGATTGGGACGGTAGCCTTCCTCCCTGCAATGTTCCCCTACACTAACATACATACATGTTTGACGCCTACAAGTTAATTTCATGGAATGTTCGAGGTCTAGGTTCAATACAGAAAAGCCATAGAGTGCATGCACAGTTACTCAGCTTGTAAAGCCCAGGTAGTATTTTTTCAAGAATCTCACCAGATTTAGAAGCGGCAAAAATGAGGAAAAAATGGAAAGGACAGATTTTCACCACTAATTATTCAGCATTTGCAAGGGGCACAATGATATGGCTAGGACATGGCATGCCATTTTTAGAATTGGAGCAACGTGTTGACCCACAGGGAAGATACATAATATTACACAGAACACTAGACGGCATGCACATTATACTGGGTAATATTTATGCCCCAAACTTTGATCACGATAAATTCTTTGCAGGACTCAACAAGGTACTCACGGGCTGGGAAATGTACCCATGGATTGTAGGAGGGGACTGCAATGCAGTCATGGATGTGGTACTGGACCGGTCACACTCTCCCCTACGTGGGGCGGATCGGCCAAACAGGGTAAAGCGCTATGTGGACGAGCTACTGGATGGCAATAAAGTGATGTATTGAGGCTGAAACACCTGACGCACAAAGAATATTCATTTTACTCCCCAGTTCATCTATTGCACACGAGAATTGACAGGATCTTCTGTTCACAAATGATAGCAGCTCACATAACACACACCACATATCTAGCAAAGACTTTCTCTGATCACAAACCCTTGGAAATCACTTTCTCTTGGGGCAGGATACCCACTCCAGTACCTACCTGGAAATTACAACCACAGTTATTAGAAGACATGGTGTTTCGCACTACCCTGGCTAATTCAATAACGCGCTAGTTTACAGAAAACGCTAACACTGCCTCCTCCATCTCTGTCGAATGGGATGCGTTAAAGGCAGTTATTCGCAGAAATGCGATCAGTGCGACAGTGGTAGCCAGACAGGAACTACACAAAAAGCTAATACAGACAGAGAATAAGATGGGCATACTTGAACAAGAGGCTGCGAATGACGCTGCAAGACAGATCCCACTGCAGGAGATGCGTATCCAACACACGGAACTCCTTGAGTCGCTTCGAGTCATAGATCACAGAATATATACACAACTAAAACACACACATGCAGACAAGTCAGGGATGCTACGTGCGAAATTACTGAGGGATGACCCCCGACTATTATACTGAGTGTAATCACTACTCCTAGTTTGTGATACTGTCATTAGTCAAAAAGATATTAAGGAAGCCTTTAGCCAGTACTATGCAACCTGTATAACAAACCAGATACATCGATGCATTCCTAGATAATTTACCATATCCACAACTCACTGCAGAGGACCAGAAAGCTTTCACTGGTCCCATTACCAAGACTGAAATAAAAGTAGTCATGAAAGGGCTTCCCCCCAAAAAAGCGGCAGGACTGGATGGACTCCCGTTTGAAATTTTTGACACATATTCCAACGCCCTGGTCCCCCAACTGGAGATACTAGCTTGGTAACTTACCACTGTCCACGGCACAGGCGTTGGTAGTTTCGCTCCCAAAACCTGGAAGAGATAAATCGGACATAGCCGGATATCGCCCATTGTCCTTACAAGTGACAGAATATAAGATACTAAGTAAAATACTAGCAAATAGGCTCATTCCGTACCTACATAAAAGTATTCACATAGATCAATGCTGGTTTCTCCGGGCCCATAGCACCTTTCTAAATATCAGGAGATTGCACCACATAATGGAGTCCACCCGGAACACTATCAAAATGCAGGTTGTATTGCATTAGACCTACGGCAAGCATTCAACATGCTAACTTGGGCATATATGTTCAAGGCAATAGGGAAATTTGGTTTACCCCCAGATTATCTCAAATGGCTATATTTACTGTATGCAGCTACTACAGCTAGAGCCCGCACGGGCGGGCATATCTCCAACGAATACTCGGTATTCAGAGGCACAAGACAGGAATGCCCATAGTCCCCACTATTTTTTATATTAGCATACGAGCCCCTGGCATTCAGGCTGCGTCTGGAGAACCAACAGATCGGGGTCCAGACAGGTGACGGAACACATTTGATCTCTGCTTATGCAGATGACTTAATAATTTACCTGCGGGACCTTCTGGGTGCTTTGGATCCCATTCCCAATAAATTTACAAGGTTTGAACAAATATCAGGCCTCGCCATCAACGCAGCAAAATCTAATGCCTTCTTCTTTCGTGAGAATATACATCCAGACACCATAGATTTTGGGACATATTCCCTACCAGTGGCACAGTCCACTTTCAAATATCTTGGTATACAAATATACCGATCACACACGGATATGTTAGATTGTAACCTTACCAGAGCAATCCGGTCTATACGCTCCAGTGTCACCTTTTGGATCACGCTACCACTCTGCTACAGGACGTGCTGCCATAACGAAGATGGTGGTCTTACCAAGACTCTCGTACAATTTTGCTAACTTACCAATACTAGTGCCAACAGCAACTTTCAAAACACTAGACACTATACTTTCAGACCTTATGTGGTGAACCGGGAGGCGCAGGCTGAGTCTTAGGAAACTACAATTGGGGACAAGCAGAGGAGGATGGGTGTACCCGACCTCAGAGTATGTTGTTATGCAAGCCAACTGCAGTGGCTGTCCTACTGGACAGCGGGCTATAACCTTCAGGAGATAGGATACACGCAATGTGACATGGACATAAGTACCTTACATGCATTGTTATTAGCACACAGTAAAATCCCCTGAACATACCACCCCTAATGCATACAGCACTTCAGTGCTGGAAAGCGGCACTGCAATACACATCTCATTGCCGTCCCTACGCTGGGAACACTCCACTAATAGGGATCCCTCTAAGTAGCGGAAAGCTCACGAGGTGCAGGATAGGAGCCTGTGTAGTGTAGTTCCTATATCCCTGATAGGCTCTGCGCATTGGAATAACATACACTATAGATTTGACATAGGACTAAGGTCAGAATGTCTCTATTGAGTATATTAAACTTAATTACTTGTGTGTGCCAGCTAACTCAGAGGTCACTAGAAACTTCTCGAATATATAAGAAGGGATTAGTCTTTGACAACCGCATAAACATGACAACTTTGTTTCCTTTTAGAATCGGAACAGTCTCAGAATGGTGGAAACAATAGATAACAGTTTCACTCAGTCAATCGTGCATGCTTCGTTTCTACAGAGTTGCACAGAAATAGAGAGACGAGCGTTTCAATAAAAGGGTTTATTGAACAGTCTTATTTCTCATGCAAGTGATATGAATTGCTACAATCGTAAGACAGACTGCGAAGTACAATATGTACGAGGTTAGCAGTAAGATAAAATAATACTGCAATAGCATGGTTTGTAGCTGTGACATATATTAATCAAAATACATACATAAATAACATAGGCTTAAATGTGATACTCATCTGATGCTTCTAAATTGTTCTACCCCAGTGTACCTAACCTAAGTGAGGTACGAGGTTTGAAGTAGGTGCCATTTCTAAAGTATAGCTAGCTATATATTTTAGTTTAGCCAAGAGTTGCCAAAAGTTTTTCTAAGTTCTAGTCAGCTCCATACCTTGGAATGAGAGAGGTTGGAATCTTTTTTCTGGACTCGATAGTCTAACCCCCCGCAAGGGAAGTCAGAAAGCACTGGAGCTGGATTCTCTGTGAGGAGGATGGCAGCATCAGGTCAGTGCATCAGGCTGGAACTCGACCTCCTTCCGAACTTGCCGTGGCGAACCGCGTAGTCTGGGTTGGATCGAATCCTCCGGGAACCGCAATTTGCCAGGGCAAGTGCTGGTATATTTATACCTTGAAGGTGTCTAGGAATACCAATATTGACGTAAAAGTCGGGCAGAGGAACGTCATGAATGAACCCCTAAGGAATAGATGTTCATGCATACTTAATGAGTTCTTGGAGAAATCAATATTCAAGCTGAGGGAAATTCCTGAAGGCTTAAGGGTCTGGTTTTCCAAGAATTCGTTGTGACGTGGATGGGCGGATGTAGGTAGCCATGCCTGTATTTGGTTTGTACGGACAATGTCTAAATAAGGGCCAGATTTCTATGTCCAAATAAGGGCAATGTGAATTGTACCTATATAAGGGCATAAATCTGGAAACCTATATACGGAATCTAAATCTGCACACAACACACCCACTCCAGTTTCGTATGAACGACGTTACTAAATCCTAAACATTATAAACATATCTTAAAACAGAGTATCACATTGGTTTGCTAAAATAATCTAAAAACATGTCTAAAACATATGTTCTAAAAATACATTACAAAACCATTGCTATGCATAAAGTGTTGTACATATTTAAGGCAATGTTCCATTCTAAGCATAGGATCACATTGGAATGCTAAATGAATGAACCAAAATATACACATGTGATGAAATGGCTCGTAAATACAGAAGAAAAAAGGTCCGAAACCATTTCATATCAGGTTAAACAAGTCAATTTGTTATTCATGACAAGGTGGCATACTGTCCCTGGAAGTGTTATCAAAGAATTTTGTTCTCTATGAATAGTTCTACTATAAGCAGATTACTGTGCCAAAAAATGAAAAATACAATTTTGGGACGGGAAGAAGAGAAAAAATATAATCATAGAAAAAGTTCCAAAGTCAGTATCATGTTTGAAAAAGAATGAAGGCCAAATTCAGAGTCTCTCCAGAACACTGTGTGCTTGAATCAAAAGTCAGTGTGTGGAGATGGAGAAAACATAACATTTTCTAATCCTGTAGACAACAAGTCGTCTACAGTTGTGGGTGAGAGTTGGAATACCTCGTGTAGAATATCAACAGCACATAGATGCGAACTATTGCCTGCAGCATGGGAAGCATCAGCAATGTCCGGATTGGATGTTACCTGCGTGCCTGGTGTCTCCTCTCGTACCTCAGCAGTAGCATGTTGCGTCTGTGAGATCTCAATGAATGCTGCCATCAGGATCGGTAGCCGCTGGGGACAACACATAGCATGGGCCGTTATCGGGTCCAGCAGAGTATCGATATCCATAGGCATGACTGATGGGAGTGTCAGACAAATGTCCAGCATGCATTCTTCACCGCATAGCAGGGAGCGTAGAACAGGTAAGATGCAATCTTGCCAGATTGGTCTGACTGACAGAAACCAAGTGGTGTTTAATGCTCGTAGACGAGATAAAACCAGAATTTGGACGATGCGCTCACAACTCTTCATATCCAATAGAGTTCTTTCCATGGGTAAATGGGTTTCGCTGGTGATTTGGCTTGCCATATCATAGCAGTAGGAGCAAAAATAGTATCCCTGCAACGAGTGCTAAAAGGAGCGGCAGTCCGCCAAACACAGAGTGCACGAAGTTTGGAAAAATTCCGAGGACGGCTTGAAAAGTTGCTAACAGTCCTGCACACACGGTCTTAAATACATGTACAATACCGCTCGTATCAGACATGTTTAAGATACGACTTAACATTTCTGAGAAATGCACAGGGCAGTTTGTATACAAAAGGGTATGTATCTCCGCAGAAGTCCTTGCGACTTGGAGATCATAGGTTTCTTTGGCAGAGGTCAAAGGCACAGTTTTTTGTAAAAGAATGGCTTTCATTCTGCTTAGAGTATCAATTCGTATAGAAGAGATATTCAGTAAAGGCCATAAAGGCGACTCCCTGATTATGTCTATTTGTGGAAACAAGACCTGCATACAGCAAGGGACCCTGGATGTAACCGTTACTAGATATGGGATACCTGGCAGCATGCCACAGCAGCTGTCGTCATTCAACATAATGTAACTCCCATTTGAAAGTTGACCAAAGATTGGATGAATCACTGCTGCCGGTGAACCGTGCAGGTGGCAGGATAAGTTTATAGTGGATCCATCACAGGCCCCGTGTAAGTTAATACCCTGACAAAGGAGAGAACCGCTTAGTGCGTGTTCTTAATTTTCACCGCTAAGAAACACTTCACGTCCCCCACTCCAGCATCTGTGTGTGTAAGGTAAATCCCAGTTTTTCTTGATGTATTCTTTACTCAACCTTTCATATTTGCCTGCTGGTATATTTTTAAGGCAATTCTGAAAATGGAAAGTCATAACAGGCAGAGTAATCTTACCATGTATGATCCACTCAGTAGCTGGTTTTTCTGCCACTGTGAATGATAATTTCTCCAGTTTTTCAATGCTCAGCACAGTATAGTCTGCTCCCCTTTGTGCCAGTTTAATCTGTCTATCAGTGAGATTGAATTCTGCAAACAGTGCGGTAGTATTGATTAAACGCCAAGGCACATAGCCAGAACGCCGGTTTTGAAGCGTCCAGCTTAGTAGCATGATAGAACGTAGCTGTGACTGACCATGTTGCAACATGACCAAGTCTTGTTCCATGATGTCTATGACAGAGGATACAATGCTGTCCAAAGAATATGTCCTGGACGACAGAGTCATTAACCCATTGTCTACTACAGAGAGAGATTTCTCTCAGGGGCGGCTCTAGGCTCATGGTGGCCCTGTGCAGGGAGCGCAGGTAGGGGGCCCCGGAAGAGGGGGTCCGGGCGGGGCGGAGCTCAGGAAGGTGTTTTAATAAAACGTCCAGAAAAGGCGTTAGATGACCAGTAACATGGTAACAGAAAAACGACGTTTACTTTTTGAGTGCTCATCACTTGGATACTTTGTTTTAGAATCTGGGTCTCTGGAGGGACCCCTTTCAACAAGAAAAACACGTTGCGCGTCCGTAAGAGAGTTCGGCCACAAAGTAGGATCCCTCCAATCACATAAATCATATTCAGAACACGGGTCTGTAACATGGTCTTGCTCTTTGGCTTCCTTTTCAATACCAGCATCATCCGTCTGTAAACTCTGAACCTCCTTCAGAATACCAGATGTTGATGGACCGATGAATGATGTTTCAGTTTCTCTGTCTGAGGGTCTTTTGTAATAATCCTCATCCTGAGTTGGTAATTGCTACATGTTTGTATCAATTTCAGAGTCACCTTGTTCATTTTCATTGGTCTGCTCATGAGTATCAGTCTGCTCATGGATATCATCATTTTTTTGTTCTTCTTTATGGTCGTCAGCGCCTGTTTTACCTAGTGCATCAGCAGTACTCTGGCCAGAGGATTCTCCATCTTTAGGTTTCCCTTGGGTGATAAAGTTCAGGATTGCTCCTTCCTGTGACACTACGAAAGCCTGCTGAGCCACCTTTCTCTTTCGTTTCGAATAACCAGATTTGTGTACTCGAATTCTCTTCATTTTGCTTGCAATGCAGCGGGCGAGGCTAGCAGTGGGTAGGGAAAAAAAGAAGACAATCAGCAGTGGCGGCTGCTGAAAGATTTTGATGTGTCATTTTTATTTTCTTGCAAAAACAACAGTTGATGGACAGAATGCAGAACAATGTCATACATTCACCCCAGTACAGAGATCTGGGCCTAAATCCATCGTTTTTTTGCTCACCCCACCACCCCAGTTCAGACATGGCCATATGCAAATCAGCCTTGACCCTGTGCCTCATGGGAACAGTCCAGCCCGAACTGCCAAGCCATGTCTTCCCTGGACTACACAATGAAGGACCAGCATACCTTAATGAACGAGTGAATTTCCACCAACCTACCAGGAAAATATGTTCCAGAACCATCTCCCTAGCAGCCACCCAATGCAGGCGCTGATAAAACAGTGGAGGCCGCTACTTCTCCCACCTGGCAGTGAAGTCCTGAAAACCCTCCCCCTGCACCTCAGAGCCTCACCATCGCTCCAGCAGTTCAGGAAGGACCACAAGACCTCGCTGTTCAACCAACAAGCAGCATGATCCAGCAGCATGAATCCCACACTGCCTCGAGACCCTTATGTGTGAAGCAGCTGAGCTTTACAAACCCTGACTGATTGATAGTAATTACCCTTCCCACTACATGTATGACACATTATGAAGACTAGCCACATATGGGAGGTTTATTTGAAGAGTGTTATAAAACTATAGAGTAGATCATGTCACTTGGCATACAAGGTCTGTTTTATCAGTCCACGAGAACAGTAGAGCCTGGAGAATAGTTCATGATCTATTTGGGATGTGACCTTAGCAGGAAGAGAGTAAGCTACCTTGAAATCATGGCACACAGAGACCTGTCTCAGTACATCACTAACTGATCCTGAAGACAGCCTACAGGTAACCAAAGACTCGTCCACTTTACCACATTGTCAAAAGACAAAATACAATATATTTAATTAAGGTTTCTTGTATAGTGCCATATTCCAGCAACCAGTTCTGCTCGCTTTACAGAGCACCTATTAAACAAGGATTAATTACAGTGAGTCCTAAGGCTATGAAAAGGCACTAGAGGTTCACTGAAGCAAAATTAATGTGCAAGGAACATCCAGTCAGGAGACAACTTTTCAAGCAGACGTACGAATCACTAGCACAGCGTACCAACGACCCCATGGGCCGTGGCATAAGCAAGGAAAATGGCCCCTTTGGCTGCTGCACATGAAGTAGAATATAGCAATTATCAGGGTTCAATGGGCCCCTGAGGGTTTTGGGTCTCAGTACCACTGTACTTGCTGAACCAATGGTAACTATGCCCCTAGTATGGACAGAGAAGGCTGCTTCACCAATTGCAAACTGAGGACTAGTTAAACTAGTTTTCTCTGCTAGTCACATGACAAGCACTGGAATGTAATTAAAGAAATGATCAAGAAGCCAGTCTCCTACCAAGGTCTCTGCAAAAGGGCATTAGATTGAGTTAACATGGGTAGGCACTGCCATCCTATTCCAGGCGTCCATCCATAGGTGCTTGCATTTCATGTCTGCCTCAACACCATATAAACAGACATATCCAAATGCCAAGTACATTCGAACACTCGATGTTTTAAAAGATTTGTGCAGGCAGATCCACTCATTAGATCACAAGTATCAGCTTCATACTCTGTTTCCATGATTGTTGATAAGTAATTGTAATCATTTTAATGAATCCTTAACATTACGTCTAACACCTCGTACCCTGCTCTCCTCTTCCCCCCAATACGACCGTGCCTCCCAAGTTACACCTCCAAAAGTCACCATGCCTCCCCTCAGCCACAAGTAAACACCGCCCCTGCACTCCTGACTCACTCTTCCCTCAACATGCAGCGCCGATCTGTACCACTCCCTACCCCTGGCGCACAGTGACCACCTCTCCGACCCGCGCCCTCTCAGAGATGAATCGTGAGAGAGAGGCTCTCTCTCACGATTCATCATGCCCTCCCTTCCCATGACCACCAGAATACCTCCAGCTCGCCACCTCACATGGCTTACATCCACCCAGACCCAAAGCACACACCATCTACAATAACATCCTTACCCAACCTTCCCCACGCCCACGGCTCCTCACCCCCAAGGGCTGGGATACATTCCTATGCCTGATCTGCCCTCCTCCCCAGGGCTCCCCACACCCTCGTCCAATGGCTCACCTTCCCTCGTGTTCACTCTGCAGTGGCACACGCTGACCTCCTCACTCCCCCCTTCCCATGCCCTGACCCTCGGGCTGCTCACCTCGCAGCTGGCACCAAAGGTTGCACACTGGCATGCTATCCTCTGCAATGCGGCCTTTCTTGCCCAGGGTCTCTAGGCGCGCCGGTGCATGGCCTCGGCCGGTCTCGGGGCAGCTCGCTGCACGCCGGGCACGGGTGCTGCCACCCCTCCTGCCGCCAGTGATGCATGGTGCTTCTGTAACCCCTTCGCTGCAGGACTCGCGGGCACTGCACATGCGCGCGCATGCGAGCCTCTGGAGGTGCCAGATCTGGACTATTAAAACAAGCTCAATTCTCCTGGAAAAAAAGTTCTAAACAAGCACAAGACCTACCAGAAGAGCCCGAAACAAGGCCGACCCCACACAAAGACGAGACTGGTTTAGAAAGGAAAAGAGTATAAGAACAACCATTCAGCGTGCATCACATTAGAATTAGCACGCCTCAGTCGTTCATGCGCCAAATCCCTGCCAGGGGCCGCCACGAATATGTATTGTATCTGATTCCTCGTGGTGGCCCCTGGGGTTTGGTGGCCCTGTGCAGGTGCACAGCTTGCACATGCCTAAGGCCGCCCCAGTTTCTCTAAATTAATACAATCAATTTCTCGTATTCGTTCTGCAGTCTCTGCTTGGGTGACCTTCCATGCTTCATTATAAGCAGCATAGATACCAGCATATATGAAATGTTTTTGATGTGGTTTTCTTGGTCCTAGCAAGAATTCCCTAAGGTCTGCTTCTTCTTGAAGTAAAGTTAAGTATTGTTTTACATCCTCTAGTGTAGCTTTCTGTAGCCAATCGAGGCAAAGTTTCCCTACACTGTAAGTTGTTAGTACCCCCGGATGCTGTCTTTGGACATAACGTGGGTCTGGCCTATGAAAGGTAAAACCTTGTGTTTTGTTCAGGAATCTATCTTGACAGTTGTTTGTGTCTAAGGGCCAGAGCAACCATTTTTTTCCATTCAGGATCTGATCTGTTATTTTTCAAAATAGTATGTACGTCGACCTCCCCCTGTGTACTGCTTTCACTTGGAGGTGCAGGTATAGACGGAGTGAAACCAGATAAGTTTTTTTCAGGAGATGAAAAAAGTCTGTTGCTTGTTCTTTGAAAGTTATTTGTACTGGTGTTGTTTCAGGCTCGCTGGGATCCTCAGAAAACGTATCAAAGTTCATGAAATAGCCAGAAGCAGTTCTGTCAATGGTTGGAATTGCATCCGTATTTGATGAAATTGCTGGAACCAGTTGATCAATTGTTACTTCGTGGTAAACAGGTGTATCTGAACAAACTGTTATTTGGGTCTCAAGAGATACAAGGTCCATAGCATTGCTGCTTAGTCCTCTATTTCTTATTGTCGAATCTTGAAAGGTGATGAGTTTCTCAGTTTGAACCTCTTGGATTGTAGCTAGAGGAGTGCGTCTGCTACATTGGCGGAGTCCACTTGGCCTACTGTTCAGTATCGGCCACATAGTGTGGTTTGATCAGGTCGATGGACAAAAATCTTTTCTCCTTTTTTACCAGCAACGGGCGGCAAAAGTACTGTTCTTGATCCGTAGATTGCTAGGACAGGTACTGGTTGTCTGTATGAAGGCCCAAATTCCTCCTTATCCGTGATCTTTTCTCTGACTAGATCCCCAAGCTTTGGGATCCAGACAGGCCTTGCTAGGACGGCCGGATTTTTCTCAGTGGTGATTGGCTTCAGGACCACGTTGCTTTGTTGCTTTGTTGCTTTCTTAATAAATGTAAGTCCTGTAAAACAACCAAACGATCTTTAATATCAAATTGTTTGTTTTCCACCACTCTGCCTTTCATATCTAAGTCCGGAACCAACATTCTAGTCCCAAACAGGACCTCATATGGAGTGACACACCCTAGAGAACTTCTTGGCAAGTTGTTTATTGAGCGCTGGACCCCATATAAATGTTTGACCCACCCATCACCCGAACCTAATACCCTAGTTGTTATAGAGTGCTTTATGTCCCGGTTTTTTCTTTCCACAACAGAATTTCCCTCAGGATGGAATGAAGAAGAATACCGCAATGCTACGCCCAGACTGGCCATGGCTTCTTTGTAAGCCCTAGAGCTAAACGCAGGACCCTGGTCAGAATGTAGTGTGCCTATTGCGTATGTGCCGGTAAAGACTCGCAAATCTTTTATAACAGTTCGAGCGTCAGCCGAGCGCTGAGGCCACATCCATAGGAACTTAGACTTAGTGTTTCTGGGATTGTATTTGTCCAAGAGGACGCCTGCATATACATAGTCTAATGCTGTCTAATAATGGTGTCTGAACTTGGCTGGCTATGTTGTAGTCAGGTATCTGGTGACGTTCTGTACTGCGATCTCTATTGCAGTCTATGCAGTTATTAATGAAAATGTGAATGGAAGTATTCATCCCTGGCCACCAGTACATCTCTTTTAGTTCTAAAATTGTCTTAGAGATCCCCTGATGTATCAGACCATCTCTCAGATGCGCTTCATAAATCAAAGCTGCTCTACGTTCCCTGTTTGGAATTACTCTATCCCCCACTCCAGGGATTTGAGCAAACGGAACGCCATTCTCATCAATAATATATGAGTATTTGAGTGGAAACTTTTTAGGTAATGCCGCACCGCTGACTTTGCTTGATGCATTGACAGCCAGCATTATTTTGCTGTCTATTTTCATTTTTGAACGAGTGATTGCAGCTACGGAAGCCGTTTGCACAGCCCCTTTCGCGGCTAATTCAGCCAATGAATTCCCCTCAATGTGAACGACATCACGTTGGTGACTCAGCGTGTGCATCACGTGAGTGTTCTGAAGTCCATTTTGCAACTGAACTACTTGTTCCCAAAGCAATTTGTGCTTGATTGTGCCACCTTTTGCTTCTTTGAAACCATTTTGAATCCAATTCTGTAAATATTGAACACAGTAAAAAGAATTGTAAGATTGAACACAGTAAAAAGAATCGCACACTATCAGTGTGGGGAATTCGCGATCTGTATTTTCAAGTGCCATCTTAAATGCTTGTAGTTCAGCTCGCTGAGCTGCACAGTCTCCTAGAGATTGGGTTTTTGTGACCATTGGTCTGAATTTGCCATCTCGCATGCGACCTTTAACGATAGCTCATGCTGCACTGTAAGCTTGTTTACTCCCCGTAGCGGGTTGTGCATATCCATCAGTATAAATTATAAATTTGTACTGGTCAAGAGGGAGAATTTCAGTAGGCAGAGGTTCATGTTCATATTGGAGGAATGCTTGTGTTTTTAAATATGGTTCAAAAACGTATTCAACATCAGTTGCAGCAAGAGAATTAACCCATTGTATCCATCTCGGATGTAAAGCTTTTGCATTTGGAATGCTAGCCTTTGTAACTGCCTCTACGGCTGGTACAGGAGTCACAACCATAATGCGTTTCCCCGGTGCCAGGGCTCTTTCTTTTGCTACAGCGGTTTGAACTGCTGTCAGAATTTTTTCTGTAGAAGTGAATTTCAATTCTGCTTGTATATACAAGTGGGATTTGTATGCAATTGGTACTTTTTCAGCTTCGTTAAAAGTTAAGTAGGTGAATCCACATTCACCCGGAATTATTCGGATCACTAAGTTGCGTACGTTTACGCGTGTTTGCAAGTGTTTCGTTGCTAACATGTCTGTTTGAAGTGAACACAAAATTTCTGTGTGTTTTTGTGTCCATTGTGTGATTTTAAAATCAGGTTTGATTAATTCGTAGAGAGGTTTAACCCTTTCTGCGTAATTTAGAATGTAAGTTCTTCCAAAATTCAGGAAACCTAGAATCGACTGTAAATTTTTCAGCTTTTTTGGCAGTTGGAGCAGCGCACACTCTTCTAAAAAGTTGGCTGCCAGGCTTTTGCCTTCACTTGATAGTTCATATCCTAGGAAAAGGACGTTGAGGTGGGCAATTCTTGAATTTTTAAAGTTGAATTTGTAACCCTCTGAGGCGATGCCCAATATTATGGTGCCTACCCTGTTCAAGTGCCTATCCAGGTCATCGTCTGTCAGATATATATCATCGACATATGACAATGCCTCGTCATCATAAGTTTGTAGTAACTCTGTTACCCTTGCTGGGAACAACACCGGGCTGTTTTTGAATCCCTGGGGCAGTCGCCAAAATTGACCCTGGGTCCCCATTATTGAGAAAGCAGTCAAATATCTGCTTTCTGGTGCAATATTTTGGCAAAAGAAACCATTTGAAATGTCTAATGAGGTTTTATATTTTTTACGCACAATGTTATTCATTAATGCTATACCATGTACATTTTGCACTGCAAATGTTTTGCAGCAAGAATTTAAATGTCTGTTATCCAAAACTAGACTATATGTATTGTCTTGTTTGGAGGCAGGAAACAAAGGATTGTTCATTGATGAGGTGCATGTTTCAATCACCCCCTGATATTCAAGTTGATATAAAATCTCCCTGACCTGTTTTTTAGCTTCTTGCTTAACTGGGTACTGCCATTGTGCAGTTGGTTGATTTTTTAACTGGATTTTATGGTGAGGTGAGTCCTCATCCCATCCTACATGTTTTTTATATACGGTGCTGGGGCTTGGGCTACTGCCCATTTCCTGGCTAATGTATATTTTAAATGAACTGGAACATGGTTGGAGAAGGCAGTCATAATGATGGCCTTGCCATGTGGGACTCCCTAACAAATTCTGGTGGCCAGTCCTATTCTGCTAGAAGTATATCATAACCCTTTGGAAGATGCTCCCAAAAGAGTACTTTCACTTTTCTTGGTATGTCTCCCTCCATCCAGAGTGTTATTTCATATAACCTATGTGGAGAACTAACCTTGGTGTCTACAGTCTCAACTTGTATGTCTTCATTCAAGTCCACTGTCTCCAGAAGTCCCTTCAGGTTCTGGCGAGCTAGTGTAACTTCTGCTGCACTGTCCAGCATGGTCTGGGCACATTCTCCGTTCCTGAGTTGGGTTCTCAGTATTCTCGGCATGTCTGATCTTCAGACCTGCTGCCTTTTTCTTGGTGAATTGAGGTTTTGCTTTATTTTTCTGAACGTGTTGATCGTCTTTGGACTTCACGCGTTCTTCCTTGTTTTCTGACCGTCCTCTTCATTCGGATGTCTGTGATGATATCTGAAAGGTACGAGAGGAACGTGTATCATTATCTTGATATGTCAGGTTTTCTCAAATGATCCCTATTCCTGAGGTTGTACCTTCTTTCAGAGGGCTCCTTCTGTGGAGGAGACCTGCCTCGGGAATGAGAACGCTTCTCTTTGGAATTCTGTTTACTATTTTCCCACTTCTTTTTAGAAGAGGTAGGAGTGTTTTTAGGAAAGACCTTATCAGGACTTTCAGACAGTTGTGGTTTTACTGTATAGTTCTATTAGCTTTTGTATGTTTTTAAGTAATTCCTCGTCTGACATTGATTTAATGTCAGGGTCAGGTGTGTAGCCGGCTAAAATCGGCCATGTTGCTCCTGGTCTACCTAGTGGACCGAGCCTGGTAATATGATTGTAATGTTTTAGGGCGCCTTTAACCCAGAGCTCATGCTCCTGGTATGTGAGTGGAATTTCAATATCCTCGAAAGGAATATATTCCTCAGGTAGTTCATCTTCTTTATAGAAGTGAAACATATGTGTTACTGGATTTGATTCTGGGAATACTATCCATGAATAGAATACCTAGGAGGAGGATGGCAGTGTCAGGTCAGTGCATCAGGCTGGAACTCGATCTCCTTCCGAACTTGTCGTGGTGAACCGCGTAGTCTGGGTTGGATTGAATCCTCCGGGAACCGCAATTTGCCAGGGCAAGTGCTGGTATATTTATAACTTGAAAGTGTCTAGGAATGCCAGTATTGACGTAAAAGTCGGGCAGAGGAACGTCATGAATGAACCCCTAAGGAACAGCTGATCATGCATACTTAATGAGTTCTTGGAGAAATCCATATTCAAGCTGAGGGAAATTCCTAAAGTCTTATGGGTCTCTTTTTCCAAAAATTCGTTGGGACGTGGATGGACGGATGTAGGTGGCCATGCCTGTATTTGGTTTGTACGGACAATGTCTAAATAAGGGACGGATTTCTATGTCCAAATAAGGGCAATGTGAATTGTACCTATATAAGGGCATACATCTGGAAACCTATATACGGAATCTAAATCTGCACACAACACCTGGTTAGAGGAAGGAGTCAGCACAGTGGACTTATTTAATAATGGCTTACTGAGGGATCATGAAAACTTTGTGAGAGGAAACAGGGTGCCAGATCACTTATATTTGCTACATGCCGTATTACTGCAATACATCAAAAGACACTGGGCCCAGCAACGACAACAACCACCAAACCATGAACTGGTTAAGACCCTTTATTATATGGGCAGAGGGAGGCACCTTATAAAATGGTTATACGTGGGGATACGGGCACACACCACAATCGGATTTACAGAATTACGTGAACAGTGGACAGGGGACATAACGAGTATCCAGAAAAGCTATGTTTAAATTCATACAAACTGTGATATTCCATAGAGAGTATCTTACCCCACTTAGACTACAACGAATGTTCCTGCAAACACAACACAAATGCCCGCGCTGCCATGTGGCTGACGCTGACCTAACTCACATGATCTGGGCATGCCCTCGATTGCAATGCTTTTGAGAGTCAGTCAGACTCCATATAGTGGCGGCTACACAACTAAAACTGGGCGACACGCTTGAGGATTGTATCTTAGGCTTATATAAACGTTTGAAGAAACAAAAGGTCCAGAATAGATTACTGGACCTCGTCCTCATTATAACAAAAAGATCCCTCACTATGTGGTGGAAGTCATTGAAACTCCCTACCATACACAGTTGGCATAGTGAAATGCTCTGTTGGGGTGGTGCCGAGAGCGCAGCGATACGGCGGGTGGAAGCTAGAGGGTTGCGGAAGAATCCGATATCACTGGAATGGGATACAATGCTGGAAGCCCTAAAAGGAGTGGACCTGGAACAAATGGATAATACCCCGAACACACAATAACCCATAACATGTTTGTAACAAAAACGAGATACAGTGTAGGACGGACTTAGCTAGCAGATGCACACTGTTAATATGCAGAAGCATAATCATGGAGTAGGCTGCAAGAACATGTATATAAATGATGGCAATGCCGGAACAAGTGTGGGAGGGGGAGGGGTGGGATAGGTTGAGTTGTAATATCTATGTTCATCTTTTTTGGTTGGGGTTGATATAAGGTCCATTAAGTGAGTAAAATTCTTGGCCGATACAAGGCACGACGTTAGTACTACTATAGATAATAGAATGTACAGTAGATTGTATTTTTATATGCTGAACACCATGTTATGTAACACTGCCTTCTATGCCTCATTCCCGTTGTATGATTGACAACTCTGACTGTTTAATGAAAAAACAATAAAATATTTGTTTTTAAAGAAAAAGTGTTGGGTCAGTTTTGTGATATGTTTTACAGCTCTTAGGGTGCTCATATGTTCTTGCATTCATACCTTAACCTTTCTGGTGGTCAGACCGATATAGATGAAGTTACATGGACACTTGAACCTTTTGATAATAAATCAAAAATGAGTTTGTCATTTTATTCTGGAAACATACCGTGCCAGCATGCAAGGTCACATCCTTCACATGTTTAGTTTGTTTACAAACACTACATACCCCTCTAAGATAATGTCCTTTTACTGAAGGCAGATGGTTGTCCAACTTCATTGCTACTGGCTGTGGTCTGGTATGGACAAACTTATCCTTTAAACTTTCTGTTTCTCCAAAGGCTAAACATGGTCTGTGGACATGACTGGGACCCACATTCAGAATGTGTTAATGTTTTCTGAGGATATTGTTAGGGTGATCAGTGGGTCTTAAGTCATTACTACCATTATACAACCAGACATTGGTTTTGGGAATTTCTCCATTAGAGCAGTTTCTCCATTAGGCATTCAAGGCTTCTTCTCTGCCTGATTCACAATGATAGGCACATTGGATAAGATGGCCCTGTAGTCCCTCAGTTGGTTCTAGGAACGCCGTCGTCTCTGTGCAGTTCAGTGGTGTAACAAAACTTCAGAGGGTCCCCCTGCAACGTACATGGAGGGGTCCACGTCTGGACTCAACCAGGAGCTCTCAGGCCAGGGTACTGTGCTGAAGGGGTCCCCTGGAACTCGGTGCCACCCGCACTGTGGGGGCCTCTGTTGCACCACTGTTGCAGGTGCACCGATACCGAAATAATTGACCGACTGGGAGATTATCCGTCAGTGCTCTGGTATGGAAAGATGTGCAATGCAATAAAGTGTTCCTAACCGTTGTTTTTTAATGTACTGAAAAAAACAGATGGGCATCAAGGGCCTCGAATCCAAGGTCTCGGTATGTGCTCGAGTGGCGACTCTCTGTCAACATAAAATATAAGCCATTTTGCCAGCCCAGAAAAGAATTTAGATCAACCTCAGTTTCACACCAAATACACTATATTGTCGATATAGCGATTCCATAGAGTCAGCTGTGGTCCATATGGGTTAGAACTATTGAAAATATAATGAAAATCGAACATTCCCACATAGATGCAGGCCACACTGGGAGCAAATGTCGGCCCGATTGAGGTCCCTGAAACTTGGAGAAATAACTGATCTTTACATGATCATGGCAACTCCATGCACTGCGACACCAAGGTCTGGGGCATGACATAAAACCATTTCTGTGCCGGTAATGCTCTAGCTGTTACTCCCAGGTTGGCATTCCTAAGTGCAATGTTCGTATACAAGGACTCAATCACCAAGGTCACCTAGAATTGCTTAGTGGGATCAAATTCCAATCCTGCAAAAATAGCAGAACATCCATAGCATTTTTCAAATAGGCCGGCTCGGAAATTATACTTTCTCGCAGGAAAAAATCAGGAAACTGGGACACTGGCTGCAGAAGTGGAATTATGCCAGAAACAATTGGCCTCTCTGGTGGAGGGAGCTGGGGCTTGTGTATTTTCAGAAGGATGTAAAATGCTGGAATGTGTGGAACCTGCCAGTCTTCGTGATCTACTATTTATCCAGGGCATTGTCCACCATTGGTTGATCATATATTAATTCCAGGGCAGGGTCTTTTATCAATGGAGCATAGCTATTCCTAACTCCCAAAAGGCGATTCACTTCAGCACTGTAATCAGAGGTGTTCAAGATCATGATAGCACCACCTTTATCTGCTGGTTTGAAGACCATCTGATCATTTGGCTGTAAACTTTTAAATGGCTTTTCTTTTCCTCCCTTGCGGTATTGTAGAAGCACTAGGTATTAGAATTTTCTAGTGCAGCCACTTTATCCAAAACCTGTCGCTTGAACACCGCTACCTCAGGACCTACAGATGATGTGTTTTCAGAGATCTGAGGGAAGAAAAGAAGATGGTTCTCTAGGTTTATCATAAAACATTTTTGCAATTTGATCTTTCTAATGGTCTCCAGAAACGCTGAGTGGAATTTAAACAGGTCATGTGTTGACGTCGGTACAAAACCAAGGGCCCTGGTTCAGAACTTTTTCTTCCACAGGGGAAAGACTATAAGTAGACAAGTTCACTATGCTTGATAAGACAAATGGTCTCACCCTCTGCTCCTTGTCAATCATGGAGAGAACCCTTGATATGGCTGATCCTGGCGACCTCTTAATTCTTTGGCATGCCATCTCTTTGGTTGCCCCTTCTGTTCATGGCCTAAATAAGTCTTCAGCAGAGCGCACAAATCAACCGGACTTAATACTTAGCCAATTTATTGAATTTTCACATATATGCAACCTTTAGAAAGTTGCCGCTTTGTTGACCCAGTCTTCCCGTGGCCATTCACAGATGTTGGCTGCAAGACAGTGTGAATGTTTCCCAAAAGTGGGAACAATAGAAGCACACCTTTGGAAGAGGCATTACCTCTCCCTGGCAGGAAACCACACCAGCTGTGAGACCTAAAGGGAGCTTCAAAGGAGAGCAGCTTTTGAAGGGCAAATGGTGGACACACACGAGAAAGGCTGCTCTTTTATTCAATTAGACTGGTAGGCCTTGGGAACAGTGGAGACCAGTTGCCAAACCGTTTATTCTGTGGGTGTGTCACTTTTAGGTAGCTGCACCTCTAAGGGTTGGCCACCAAGCTCTGCACACCAAGAGAAGGGTTGAGACATCTTGGGAATGGGCAGAATAGTGCATTCTGGGATAGCCATGTAACACACATTCCAGAAAGTCATCATCAGGCAGGACTGTATCTGGTAGCCCATTGCCTAGCGACCGCTTCATCCCCTGAGGGCAGGTTCTGGGCATAAATATGGCACCCAGCTGGCGAGAGGACTGAAGAAGGACTGCCCTGATGTTCTCTGGACCTGTGAAGAGAGATTGCAACGACTGCTGACTGCACATACTGATCCTTGGGCTAGCAAAGAGAGGACTCTGCCTGTGGTGCCTGACTCATGGAAAAGTTACTCCCGAGCCCCTGACAGAAAAGGAAAACTCCAAGAGTCAGTATACTAACTTCCTGCTATAGCACCAGGGCCACAAAAGCTGAGGAAGCTCATCCTGGCCAGACATTGCCACAATTACTTAATCATCACTGACTGACGATATTCAGCCAAGGAGATCAAGTTCTGATGCTCAAATCTTGCATCTGAGTTTGTCAGACCTGGGAGAATCATCAGAATGCAGTTTGGTTGTCCAAGACAGATGCTAGCCCTTACCAAAGGGAGCGGGTGGTTTTGCTGTGACCGGCAATCAGTAGTCCAGTGGCAACTGGAGTTTTCCTGGACCAATAGGACTTCAAGGGACATCGACCCCTGTGGCCAATGTTGCCCGTCCTAGACTGTAGATGGAGGAGTAGCCCCAAGAAGCTCCACTTAGACTGCACAGCATCCTCAGCATCTTACAGCATCTTCAGCATCCTGTTTCTCGTGCGTCAGGACCACTCCATTGAATTCTATAGTGGTTCCCCCATAGCACCTGGAACTGAATCTAGGACTGCTTTGGAGACAAGAAAACTGTCCTGCAACTCTTCGTTGGGCCCCTTGACCTTCCCCCTGCTAGAGTTGGTCACCCAAGTTGGGAGTAAGCAGTCTAGAGAATGGGGAAGCAAGCTGACATCGGAGTGCATGCAGTAAGCAACATGACAATGGAGGTCAGCAGCACACAGACAATGGAGGTGGGTGGGTGAGGATGCCTACGGACAATGGAGGGTGTGTGCGTGATGGGGTATCAAACATACAAGAGCGTGGTGTAGGTACAAAAATGGCAAGGTACGGTGAGTGGAGAGGAAGCAGGAATGGCAACTGAAGGAAGGTGAGAAAGAGGAACATGGAGAAGGGAGAAGTACATGAGGGAGATGACTGGAAAACACAGAGGGCTTTAAAATAGAAAAAGTATTACCTGAAAAATGAGCAGTGGAAGGAAACAAGTAAGGCTCCAGGGGAGGGACGAAAACAAGAAGAGAAAGGAAAGCCAACGGAGAATGACAAATAAGAAACTAGCAAATGAGAGTGACAATAAAGCCAACCAAGGGTAAGCAATGGGTGGGATCTAAGCCTACTCTAAGCTAACAATATGTCCTGCAATAGACAGCGAAGGCGCTGTCTTAGATGAGACCTAAAAAGGTTTCTGTAAAATTCAAATTTAAGAATGAACACATGATGTTTGTTATATAGTGAATGATTTGGCAATTCTAAATAAAATGTGTGTCACGGGGTGGACGGGACAGACGGAACCAGATCGGAAGGTGATTGTCGTTCTCGTCCACAGGGATGGGACGGGCCCTTTAAGGACGATCCGGACCCGTCGGAGGTGGAGTTCGCCCCCGTGACGTCAGCCTTCGCCAGCCTATCCCACGCATCGGTGGTGGAGAAAGAGGTGGATGCGGAAGACGCCGGCGCGAAAGCCTGGAGTGAAGACGGAGAAGCGGAGAGGGAGAGAGGGAGAGAAGCAGAGAGAAGAAGCGGTTGTCGGCCAGAGGAGGTATCGACTGGCAAAGAGTGTTGTGGGAGCCCAGTGGAGGGAGAGCCAGGAGGCCAACGACAACACTCATCGCCCCACCACGCTTCAGGAGAAGCGTGGCTAAAACAGGTACGGAAGAAACTCCGGGGACTTCTATACACCACGGGAGGGAACGGGTAGCTGCAAGCGGGTGGTCACATTGTGTTGCGGTAATCTTAACTCTCCCTATCGGCTGGGGTACGAGGACTGCCGCCCTTCCTGCATCTTTTGGTTTGCACATGGTGACGGCCAGTGCATGTTTGCAATACCCACACTCCCCTTCCCCTTAACGGTAAATAGACCGGAGGACACTCGACTAAATCCCGTTCTCATCTTTCTTTTTGGGCTGAGCCTGATGACCTAGGAGACGAGCCGGGGACTCTGACGAGAAGAGGAACGTCGATGCCCTTCGTGCTCAACCCGGTGTTGCTGTCTGTCCTTATATCTGTAAATAAAGGACGTAAACGCAGTAGTCCTTGAGTCCGCTTTCTTGCTCAGGCCTACCCTCCTTGCACGTCCTGCACGGCGACAATGTGTTAGGGAGATAAACCTGCTGAATTCAGTGATTACTTTAGATAATGTATAGGGGCCTAAATATGCAGTCATACTACTTCAATGATAAACTAAAGGCCATGGGCGAAAATAAAACTGAGGCACAAAGTAGGCCTCTGACACTTTTCAATGTTTCTAGTATAATCTATGTATTGTTACCTCACAAGGTAGAGGTTCACCATTCTCTGAGTCTCTCATTTCTAGAATGCACTCTGGATACTCCAAACAACACATTAGAAATTCTGAGACAAAGACAGAGTGGAAATTTAAATAATACATGTTGCGTTTCTTATTCGAACAATATGTGGATATGAAGACATCAGTATTTGGTGGAGGATTGGCTGTGACGGTTCTGTAGAAGACTATTCAGAGAGTTTATTTAACCACATTAGCATCACAGATATCTAATCCAGGCTTGGCTTGAAGCTGCTGTCCACAATTTACTTCAGTTGAGAGTACCATGTTGCGTATGGTTTGGCAGTGTCTGAAGCCAACAGGCCTTGCATTCCCTAGCATGATCTCCTGCACGGAAAATTACGGCTGTTCTATGAATTTATTTCGCAAGGTTCTCTTCATGCTGTATCAATTACTTTCCCGAACAGATAATGTGGGGCATTGGGGAGCAGCTAGTCATCCAACATCTTGAAGCAGTGTTCAGAAACATGCTCATTTCATACAATTTTAAATATCTAACCTAGTATTGCCAATAAATCTGAGGTCAACAGGAATGGGTTCCTTTTACAATATCTAAATTTTGACTTAAATGCCCCTTGCCATTCCCTGTGAATCGGATACATCTTTCTGTGCTTGCGTGACCGCCGGTTGTTATATTCTGAACTCATTAGTACTATGCTGATTGTGGGTAAGGAAAGGCACTTGGAACATCGGTGCCACTTTGTGAAAGGCTATGCATCTTTGGAGGACACGCTATGCATAGGTGGCTGAAAGCAAACTCTGAAACTACATTTCCCACACATTGATATACTGTTCACATCCACATTTTCACAATGCATGTTATGTATTTGAAGTAAGCCCAGACGATGTACTCAGCTCTGTTCGCGGACTTTGCGGAGTTTTACACATTCCGCAGAGCACGCGGAGTTCCGCATAAAACCACTTTATGTAGTGGAGCGGTGTTTTTTTCCTCGTTTGCGCTACCCAACGTCAAGTTGGCAAGCGCGAAAGAGGAAAATCCACCTCCCGGCGAGATTTTTCCTCGCTCACGCTCCCCAACATCAAGTTGGAGAGCACAACTGAGAAAAATTCCCCGTCCCAGTGAGATTTCTCAACGCGGTGGGCAGTGGGATGCAAGAGCACCCTCTTGCATTGGGCATGGTGCCATTTGCATTGATTTTCAAGCACAGGACAAATACCCGGTGCTGAAAATCAACGCGAACAGGCATGACCAAGCACACTTTACCTCTTGCAGAACTCTGGGTAGCACGGCAGTGTTTTTTGGTCACTCCGCCCAGGCTTAATTTAAAGTAGTGGTGGTGCAGTTCGGGTTCTTCAATTTTCCCCTATTACCACGGACAGAGTGATTTCGCAGTCACACACACACATACACATCATACGCTGGTGGGGCCAATAACACCAACATTCATTCTATCAATCGATCCGCACCTACTCAGAAGGGGAAAACATCGGTTCCGAACCACACTGTTTTCCTTGATGGGAACTTTTATCACCTTCCCTCTAGTATCAAACCCCTCGCTTCTCTTCGCATCAAGAAAATATAGGTCAATGAATCATTTAGTTGGGATTAGCTTAATGACTCCTTAATTCTCTAACATTATTCAATAATACATTTCAATAAAAGAACAACTCGACACATGAGTTCAATTAATATTTCTTTATCTAAATCAAATGCAGGTTAAATCCTAGTTAATAAATTTCATCTTTTGTCATATTGACCTATTCTGGCTATTTGTCGTTTTGTAAGTCAGAATCTGGTCCTCAGTCAATCGTCAAAGTTCTTGTTCTATCAGCCAAAGTCATCGTCCTCTCGGTCAGCATAACATCAGGATACTGGGAATGACGTTCAAGAAGTGGCCCTAATACCTCTCTAGTCTACCAATATTTATACTAAATTTTACATTCCAAATGTTGCAATAGTCATTTTCAGAGATGCTCATTGGTTGATTGAAATACATTCTAATGCATCAGGAAACATTCGATGTTGTTCCCACATATTAAAAGTTCCAAAACGAATGTATGGGAATATTAGCAATCCATAGTTCAGGTTGCAACAATTTCTGTTGAAGGGTTGGCCTTTCGCCCAGAGCAGCCTTGATGGGCACAGCGATGACAGTTCACCGGCAGGTCGCAGCTGCTGAAGTTTGCGCAGGCACATTTCTCCTTTCCCTTCATTGATATTACTTCGTAAATGTCTGATTCAGTCGGCGGCCATTTTATAGCAGGCCCAAATGGTCAACTTAAGCAAAGAAACACAAAAACGTAATTAATACATTGAAATGGTTAAACAGTGTTATTTCCCTTGCTAATACCCATATGTGTGTGCATTTATCTAGCCATATGCAACGTTCAAAGCCATTAATACTCGATTATTTAAGCATAATTCACGATAACATCACATAAGCAAGGTTTATCGTATTAATATGCATACAAACTTAGTTTACTTATTATTTTAGCCATGCAGAGCAATCCCACATGTATTCTCTCGGTTAATAAGGTTGATTAGTTTCCATACAACAAACTGTTAATTATTATGATTAATTATTAATCGTTTTAATACAAACATACATAAAATGGATTGGGTATATAAAAGGAAAACATTTTACCCGCTCCAAAACCCACAAAAATCAGTTTATTTTCCCTTTTTACCGAAATTCAAAATGTTTTCTTGCTCAATTATAATTCTGTTTTCTCTTCATCTTCTCCTTTTGTTTTGTCATACATACTCTCCTTCCATTCTTCCAATTCTATTTCTTCAAAATCTCTTTCTTGTTTCTTTTCCTTCTTTTTGATAATTTCTCGTCTAATTTTCTTTTTATTTCTTTTATGTCTGCAACACATACATCCTAGTCTAAGTATTAATAATATGAAAATTACACACGTTACTGGAAATAATATTTTCCCTAATATAGTACTACCTAATTTACCTAAGAAAGTCTTAATAGCAGTCATCTTATTACTAATTTTAGTCCAGATACTTTCAACCTCCAGTGGTACTATTTCATCATGCAAATCTGTAATATTTTTTATATAAACCTTTAGATCTTTGCTTTCATCAGGAATGTAAGTACAACAATGTTGAACTTTCAGCATTCCACAGACTCCACCCTCTTTTTCCAATAAGATATCAAGGGCAAGTCGATTTTGCATTATCATAGCACGCATAGCAACCATTTCGGTGTTTACCAAAAGAAATCCTCCAGCGGTGCTTGTTGACAAGCGATCCACTATTGTTGACAATTTCCGAATATTATCTGCATTCAAAGATATTCCCACTGCTGGTATCAAGGCTCCAAAAATGTCACCTACAATTTCTAACCAAGTTTCTCTTCTACTACGCATTAATAGGTTATTTTGTCCATTATTTTCTACTCTATGCGTGTGAAAGATCTTTGGAAAGACCAGGCCAACATAACATGTGCCATACCAATGGTCAGGCAACCTGTAATAAGCCTTGTTCCCACAAATGTAGTACAAACCAGGAAAAACTGGATCCTCTCCGCCTCTAAATCCCCATCCGGATGCAATAAAATATGCATCATGGCACTCACTAGTCCCTATATAATAATAATCATATTGGGATCTTTCCCTCATAATACATAATTTGCCTTTCTGTGGTGTATCCATAGCTATTGTTGGTCTAGCTTCATTTTTCAGCTCCTCTTTTCCGTCTATGTCCCAAGCATTTTTCCTTAATTCATGTCCTTCTGCCTTTTTATGCATTCTCAATCTCCTTTCTTCAACCATATCTAAAAATGTTTTCTCTTCTTTCTTCAAACTGCAAGTTAAATTGTTCCTAAAAATATATTCTAAGGTTAGTTCTTTAGTTTCTATAAAAATCTCACCTAATACATTAGCAGTTTTAGCAGGATTCAATTCGTTATTCATGGGCAATTGTCCAAGAATGTTATCTATATTTGACAAATTATATTCTAATTTCCCTACTTGATCAAATATACTTGTTAAAACACTACATGTTATTCCATAAGTTGCTGGGAGGTGATGATAAGTCACTCCTTCTGAAACAGAGGCAGGCAACTGCATACATACGTAGCAATCCCTTACGTCCATTGTTTTTACATATTCATACAATAATTTTGAAAACACATTACTAGAAAAATCAGTTATAGACCTATCCTTGTGTATATGTTCAGTGCTTGTTTTAAATGGAACTACCTTTTGTGAACTCTTCACTATGTTAGTCATATTCTCAGTATGCCCTTCTAGTGTATCTAAAGTTACCTTGAAAGAGATCAATAGAGCGAGTACGCTCCAAAGAAGCATTAATAATCCTGTACAACAACAACACATTTTACACCATCTTCTCATAAAGGTGTATCTACTCTTGTTATCATCTGTCACGAGCCACCGTGGCCTCCGTGGAACACTGACAACCCGCGCAGCTGCAGCGCGACGCTCGTGGTAACTACAAACTTCAATTCCCAGGTTTCCCGGGAACCGGACGCCAGCGCTGACGTCATGACGCTCGTCAAGGAATCCTGAAAGGCTTCCGGGTTCCCGAGGAGCGGCGCTGCTAATTACGAGTTCGAGGATGGCAGGAAGAAGACGACAAGAACCGGTAGGGGTGCGGTTGCACCAACAGAGAACTTGTGGTCTTCCTGTTTTCGTGTTTGAGTGTATCTGGTAGTGCCTGTAATTTGGAGGCTCGTAAGATTCACGAGGCCTGACAGTTGCGCTACGCCTCCGTTGTCAAAGGGAGTCCCTACTCCCTCCTATGTTTCGAACCTTCCCCTGAGGCTCAAGGGGAGTCGAGGTACTTTTGGAGGATAACTTAGGAAGCGACTCGCAGGCCTGTTGGACGAGCCGTTTCCGGCTCTTGCAGGCTTGCGTTACGTTTCTCCTTTCATCGGACCTGAATGGTCCCAACCGCCGTGGCGGAATATTATTTGGTTGTAAAGAGAGAGTGGGCCCTGGAGTTTCAGGCTGTATGACTTCAATACCGTCTGAATCTAGAAGCTTGGCACAGTGACACGATAGGGTTGCCATTTCGTTACATTGTGGGATTAAGCACCGGTTGGTGTAATTGATTGCAGTAAATCCTGAATGGCCGAGGAAGGCCTGATAACATTGGATCAGCTCCTGGTCTAGTTGAAGGCGCCAGCGTACTTCCCTAAAGAGAGGGGGGAAACACTAATGCTATTTCTGCTTCTCGCCTTGTGTGTCAGGGTCTGATGAGAGCTCCGTGGAAGTTAGCTCCTTACCCCTGTTACCTGTTGCTGTTACTTCTAGGGCAAGACAAAGACCGTGGCTTCTCACAAGTTACTCCCTCGCTTAAGGGAACCTCTCTATGTTATTTTTCTTTACAGATCTCCCTCCCTGCTGTTCCCTTCCTTTCCTTCCCTCACCTGATCACTCGATAGAGTCTGTGTGTTTAATCAGGCCTTTTGAGGTATCAGGAGGTGGACCCCATAGAGCATCGTACGTCTCCGAGGATCTGCGGACCTGACAATCATCTATGTTAGCCATCTTGTTAAATTGACCGTGTCTTTTGACCTAGCCTCTTCTACTCCACTCCTTGTTCTTTCTCCTGAAAGAGCTAAGCACTTATCAGGTTATCTTCAGTCCTTCGATTTCTTATTCAATCCTTTATATTTTCTACAAAGACCTTCTTGAAATTACTCAGTTTGGCATCTCATCGGTTTTCACTTCCTTCTCATCATCCACATACAGAAATTCCTGAATTTCCGTTTCTTCTCCAATGTCGGATAGGATAACTCTCAGGATTTCCGCTGTTTCTTCTTCCTCCACCACTATCAGTAAAGTCTCCTCTGGATTTCCTTGACTATCTACCTCTTCTCCTTGTTCAGGCAGTGCCACATATGTCCATTCAGGTGACTTATACTTCTGGTTTGGTTTTCTTGATCGTTTGCTTTCTTCAGACACCTCTGTCTCTCCCTCTTTTTCTTTGAGCTGACTTGTCACTTCGTTCACTTGTTCAGCTTTTGAGGGTTTAACTCGTGTCAATCGATATCTCAGTCTCTTTATTTTGCTTGGCCAAAGGTCTCCTTTAGCATTTCTTCTTGGTTTGCTTTCTTTACTGTTTCTTTCCTCGATATAAGTTCTCTTTCTCAGAACTCGACCTTCTGGTATTTCGTTTTCACTGTCTTCAGATTCTGTCTCGTTTGGCTTTTCTTTTCCAACAGTTTCTTTTTTCCACCTCTTGTGTTTGCCCTACTTCTGTCCCTCCTCGGGTCTCCGACACGCAATCTTTCTGCTTGCTGCTTGTCCCTTCACCTAACGCAGTGTTGGATGCCCCTACACCTACTCGGGGGTTTTCCGCAGAAATCTGTCCCTCTCTCTCTATTTCTGTCCCTTCTTCCTCTTCAAGAATTTTCTCAGGTGGAACTTCTCTTACTCTTTCATCTGGTGTAAATGTCACTTCTGTTGGAATGTTCTTTTCTTTTCTCTTCTTCTTTTTGTGTTCGCCACTGGCGTTTTGCTCGTCTCCAGAATCTGAACTTGTATCTGAAATCTGCAATCTTTTCCTCAGAATTTCTTCTCTTTGAGTTGGAGCTAGTCTTGGCTCCTTCTCCCCCCTTTCGGGATTTTCTTTTGTCTTTGAATTCTCGTTGTCTGAATCAGCACTCGATTCTGAATCATCATAATATTCTTTTCCAATGCTGTCTGCTGGATTTGGAACTCTCAAAGTGTGACTTGCATGTATCCAATTTTTCAGTCCAGCACACTTTACAGCAGTTGTTGTGGTCAGGACAACTTGCCTTGGCCTTCCCCACCTTGGAACCAAGCAATTCCTTCTTCTGTGGACTTTTATTCTCATCCAGTCCCCTGGGCTCAGGTCATGGGCTGGTTTTCTTTCAAGGGTAGAGGAATCCGCTCCAACCTGGTGAAACACAGAATGGACTGCGTCAGCCAGGCCTTTACATTAATCCAAAACCATGTTATCAGTTATTGTCATCAATTTGTTGACTGGAACAAACGCGTGTCTCATGGCCCGTCCCATGATAATTTTGTGGGGACTCAAACCTGTAGTTGTGTCTGGAGTAGATCTGATTGCCATCAAGACTAGAGGCAAGACATCAGGCCATTTCATTCCTGTGGCTAAACACATTTTCCCTATTCTGTTTTTGATCGTACCATTCATTTGTTCAACCACACCAGAAGCTTCTGGTCGATAGGCACAATGTAGTTTTTGTTGTACACCCAATGCTTCACAAATCAATCTCATGATCTCATTGTAAAAGTGTCCTCCTCTGTCTGATTAAATGGTCACTGGGAACCCGAACCTTGGGATGAATTCTCTTAACAATAGCTTGGCCACTGTTATTCTATCATTTCTTCTTGTTGGGAATGCCTCCACCCACCTGGAGAACAGACAGACTATCACCAGAACATACCTCAACCTGTTACAAGGGGGCATTTCTTTTTTTTGATAAACAAGTTTTTATTATTTTGCTTGATACAACAGAAAAACAGTGAGCCTGTCGAACCATCAGCACACAATAGCACCGCCTGAGATCGCACCACCTCTCCGCCCCCTCCCGAAATCCCCCCCCCTCACCCCCCCCGGACCACATGCTCATAATACATTGCCTAACCATTTCCCCCAGACCCGTCGATACTTTTTGTGACAGCCTCGCGCCTGTTAGAGAGTCCGTTCCTGCGCCGCACACCAGTCCACTCCGGTGCTCCATTTGGCCAAACTAGGCGGCTGTGGTTGCTTCCAGGCAAGCTGCAATATCTCGCTTCGCCACCATTAACGCTGTCGTAAGAAACAATTTCTCAGCACGGGTGCCATCTAGGCCGTCAGTGATGCCCAGTAGGGTGTGTTTAGGGTCGTGTGGCACTTCCCACCCCAAGACCTCCGTGAGATCAGCTTCTATGCCCCTCCAATACCCCCCCAGTTCCGGGCAAGACCACACCATGTGGATGAAGTCGGCCGGGTCGAAGCCACAGCGGGGGCAAGCTGCATCAGTGGAGAGGCCCGCGCGGAACAGGCGAGCCGGTGTGAGGTAAGCCGTGTGGAGGTAATAAATTTGAATAAGCCTCAGTTTGGCGGAGGCCGTCACCAGCCTGGGGGCCATAAGGGCATCCCGCCAATCGACCTCGTCCAGGGGACCCACCCACTCCTCCCACCGCTCCTTCAGCCCCTCCCGGGGCGCGGGGGTATTGTTAATGAGAGAGCGATATATCCTGGATATACCCCCCCTCCCCAGGTTACCCAGCACGACCTGAGCCTCCGGGGGGCTGTGGTCCGGCAGCCTAATGTCCAGTGGGGTGTATGTGCGTATAGCGTGTCGCAGTTGGAGGTACCTGTAAAATTGAGATGAATGGAGGGAGAAGCGCGCCTGCATTTCCGAGTACGAGCACATGCGTCCCCCTCGCCAGACATCTCCCAGCTGGGAGATGCCGAGCAAATCCCATGTTTGAAAACCCTCCAGTCCCGCAACGTCCCGCAACCATGTCCCGTGCCAGAGGGGGGTGACGCTAGTCAGCTTCCCAGTCCACCGGGTGTGGCGGAGCGCCTAACGCCAAGCCAGGAAGATCGCCTTGGTGATGTCTGGGCAGGAGGCGGGGATCGGGGCGCCGTACAGGCAGTCCTGAATACGGGAGAAACCCAGTTCCTCCAGTTCCACCCTGTAGGCCGGGTCAGACCATCCCCCCCAAACCAATCATGAATGACTAGGAGGCGGGTGGCCAGGTAGTAAAGATAAAGATTGGTCATGCCTAGCCCGCCACCAAAGTTGGGCAGGCGACATATCGACAGGGCCAGCCGTGGCCTCCCACCACCCCAGAGAAATCTGGTGGCCATCCCGTCCAGCTCGCGAAACCACGGCCTTGGAAAGGACACAGGAGTGTTCTGCAATACATAAAGGAACCAGGGGAGAATCATCATTTTGTAGAGTGCCACCCTCCCCAGCGGATTGAGCGGGAGTGATTGCCATCGTGCCAGATCCGCTTTGGCCTTCTTGACCAGGGGGGTCACATTGAGAGCCCAGCTCAATTCCGGGAGGAGGGAGACCCAGATGCCCAGGTACTTGAAGGACAACCGGCGGAGGGGAATAGTATCTTGCCAGTCAAAACATTCCCGGGAGGGGTGCAGAGGCACAAGGACTGATTTGCGCGGGTTCAGGTGGAGGCCAGAAACGCGGGCGAAGCGGCCCAGGATATGGAGTGCACGGGGGCCCGAGCGCGCCGGGTCACCAAGGTACAACAAAACATCGTCTGCGTAGAGGGCGATTTTGTCTGCCTCGAGGCCCGGCCACTCCCAGCCCCGAAGAAGAGGATCCGCTCTGATCAGGGCAGCAAGAGGCTCCATTGCAAGCGCAAAGAGAAGGGGCGAGAGTGGGCACCCCTGCCGCGTACCCCGGCCGATCTGAAACGATCTCGACAGTGCCCCATTAACCAACACTCTGGCACGGGGGCGCGCATAAAGGACCCGAACCATTCCAACAAACTTGGGGCCGAAACCCATGCGGGTCAGGACATCAAACAGGTAGGGCCACCCCACCGAGTCGAAGGCTTTCTCGAAATCGACCAGCAGGAGGGTGAGATAAGGAGATATGCGATGGCGATGTGCCAAGGCCACATGAAGGCGACGGAGGCAGTGGCGAGTGCCCCGATCCGGCATGAAGCCGCACTGGTCCGGGTGCACTAAGCACGACAGAAAGGGCTGGAGCCGCTGGGCCAGGACCGCTGTGTAAAGCTTGATATCAGTGTTGATAAGAGAGATCGGCCGATAGGCCGACCTGTCGCTGGGCGGCGGTGTGGATTTGGGCAGGACCACAATCTGGCTATGTCAGCTTCCGGAGGGAAGGAGCCTCTTTTGACCACCTCAGCATAGAGGGCACCCAACCGCGGGACCAGATGATCCCTATAGGTGGCATAAAACTCCTGGGGGAAGCCGTCCGGGCCCGGGGTCTTCCCCGCGGACGTGTGCTCTATCGCGTCCCCGATCTCCTCAGGAGAAATGGGCACCTCCAGACTCTCCCAGTCACTCGACCGCAGTTGGGGAAGTCGTAAATCACTAGCGGCAAGCAGGGAGGCCAGGGACAGGTCCGACGCCTGAGCCCGGTACAGCTGTGAGTAGTACTGAGCAAAGACGTCTGCTATAGCCACGGAGGAAGACTGGAGCGTGCCATCAGAGTCGGTCACCGCCAGGATGATGCGCGACGCCCTGGGGTAAGTGGCCAACCGATGCAGGAGCGCACCATTCTTATCACCCCATCCGTATACCCTCGCCAATGAGGATTGCCAGAGGAGTTTGGCCGCGTCAAGCGACCGTTGACGAATCTCCTCACGCAGGAGCCGCAGCTGCCGGGTCTCGGCCGGATCAGCAGATTCGGAGATAGATTGCTCCAGGCGCAGCGCCCGTGCCTCACAGGCGGTGAGCTGCTGCAACTGCGTCTGGCGATGCCTTACCACATGTGCCTTGGCGGCCCCCCTAACAGTGGCCTTACAAGCCTCCCAAAGGGTGCCCGCCGAGGAGACCGACCCGTCATTGTCACCAAAGTAGTGCGCCAATGCGGACCCCACCTCCCTACGGAGCGTCTTGTCCTGAAGGAACCACGCGTTAAAGCGCCACATCTGGCGGGCCGCGCGGGGGGCCAAGACCCAGGAGGAGCAGAGAATGATCGGATATCCCCCTTGGGAGGATGCGGATGGCCTGGATGCCTACACAATCGGCGGGGGGGGGACAAAAATCGGGTCAATGCGTGCATGGGTGTGATGTGCGGCTGAAGTGTGAGTGTATTGCTGCGTGTGCGGGTGCCAGATCCGCCATGTGTCGCACAGGCCCTGCGCCTCCACCCAACCCGCCAGCTGCCTCGCCCGCACGGCACGGGAGTCCGAGACCGGACCCGAGGAATCAAGCTGCGGGGCAGAAACGGCATTGAAATCCCCCCCAAGAACAATAATGCCCGGCGGAAGAGTCGCCAGCCAGGATGCGACCTGAGACAAGGCCAGAGACAGCCCGGAGGGCGGCGCGTAAAGCGACAGGAGGCTGAGCGGTCGGCCCTCAAGCGTGCCGCTAACGGCAATCCCCCTCCCGTGGGGGTCATGGAGCACCTGGGCCAACACAAAAGGGAGGGAACGGCGCAGCAAGACGGCGACCCCCCGCGACCCACGCGAGAACCCGGAATGCCACACCCGGTCATACCCAAAGCGCGCCAGAAAGGGACATTTCTCACCGAGCAGATGGGTTTCTTGAAGCAGGAGCACGTCCGCTCCCGCGCGCTGGGCAAATTTTAGAACGGCGGTACGCTTAAGCCTGTCTAACAAGCCGTTCACGTTCCCGGATAGGATGCGTACCCGGGCTCTAGGAGCTAGGTCAGCCATGACAGCGGCGGGAACGGAGCGCGCCAGGGACGTGTCATGCTCGCGCCGGAGGTAGGAGTCCCGAGGAACTACAACCCCCAAGAGTCACTGCGGCCAAGCGCACCACCTGATCGCTAGCGCGGCCGCCCATAAAACCAACTCCACACAAGGGGGCGGTGCCAATGATTCCCGCTCGTCCTGAACAATTCAACGGCCCGCAAGATCACCGCGTCCGCTTCGGCTGAAGCGACCAGACACCGTCAGTGCGCGTTGCACTCCGGAAAACACTGCCCCTCCGGGGCCTTGAGTCCATCCTTGCTACAGCGACCTGAAGATCGGTGAGTGTTCGCCGCCTCCTGCGAGGACCCAGAAACGCCCCAAAGCCGGCAGTGACTGCAACTCCTGGGTGCGAGTTCTGTTCGGCTGGGTCTGCTCCTCGTTCTCCTCCCCGTTCAGCTGGGCGCTTCTACGCTCCCGCAAAAACCCCGGAGCCACAAGCAACGCTCCGACCGGGTTCTCCAAACATTGGGAGGTCCCCGGGAAGGTTCCCTCGACCCTTCAGGTCTTACGGCTTGTGGTGTTCCAGTCATATCCTCACTCAGGAACCTACGGTCAAGGCGCCCTGCAGCCCCTCGGATACCCGGGCTTCCGCGTAACAGCGTCAATACCTACGTATGTGATTCATTGCCCCACATAGTACCTGGTGGAGCCGACCGCACACCGCGCTCCTCAGCCCCACGGATACCCGGGCTGGAAGTAGAAGCGCAACTGGTGTCTTCGGCGAATTCAGAGAACACCCTCAACTTCCTTGAAGAACCCTCGAACACAGCGCTCCTCGGCCCCACGGATACCCGGGCCGGAAGTAGAAGCGCAATAGGGGTTCTTGTGACACTGGAAGTCGGAAGCTACCTATCAGCTACACAACCCTGCACCGCCCAGGCGAGGCCGGGACCAGTGGAGTGAACTGGACCTGGTTCTCCTTCCCATTCCCAACCTCTGACTCACCCTCTTCTCAGGACAGCCCAAGAGACAGGTACGACCGAGGGCATCCAGAATACGACTACCATCTGTGCGAGGGGAAATCAACACCATCCCTAACCCCTCTCTCCTTATCTCGTTCCAGGTATCCCTCTCGGCTGTCTCCATCCCGTCCTTCCCTCGTCCACCTGTCTCCTGCGCCCGAGGGTCTTTACACGAATCCAGGCAGGGGACGGATGTGAGGGGGAAACCCTATAGCTTCAGCGTCATCCCGAGGAGAATACCCAGGGTCGGCCACGACAGGACGAGACAGCCAGGGGACGCCGGGAAGACACCCTATGTCACGGGTGCATGAGAAAGGGGGCAAGGAGCGCGCAGGCCCCAGAGGGACCACGGATCGCACGTTAGGGGAAGGCAACGGACAGTGTCGGAAGCAAGCGACAGTAGAGCGAGCATGCGCGTCTGCATGAAGTGGCGAGACGACAAGCGCGGTGTGGTGCTGCATGAGAGGCTCAGTGAAAAACAAACCCAAACCAAAGAAAACGGTCTCGCAAGGAGGAACAACCAACAAATACCAAACCCCAACCCCCCACCCCCCACCCTACACTTCGAGAACGGAAGCATCTGTCGCCCAAACTGAACCAACATTCACAAGACACCAAGCTTGGGCGCTCGGGTATAAAGAGCGTGGGGAACCCTTCCTGGAGTATGGATTTCCAATGTCTTGTCCTAGGCTGCTACTGGAAAGTGCGGGACGGGCAAGGGCGCCACACCACCGTGGATACAGGAAACAAACAGAAGTCATATAGCAGGGCTGCGGGAAAGGTCTGACAGGTCAATGTGCACGTTGAGAGGGGTCAGGACCCATCCGGCCGAGGCGTCAGCCGGCGCCGGGACACCCCAGCCGCTTGAGAGGAGGTTCCGGACGAGGCAGAGGAGTCTCTCGCTGGTCTACCAGAGATACTCGCGGACCGGGTTTTGGCCACCGCTGCGCCTCGTCGCTGCCGGGAGCGCGTGCGTTTCCTGCGCCGTGGTCGTTGGGGCCCAGCCACGACGGGGCCCCGGGGCCCAGCAGCGGGTGACATCCCACCGGGCTGGTGCAGAGGTTGTTCCTCGGTAAGCCAGGTCCAGGCTGCCCTGGGAGTGTCGAAGAACAATGTCTTGCCCTGGAAGACGATGCGCAGGCGGGCCGGGAACTGGAGCTCGTATTGGAGGCCCAGGGAGCGCAGCTTTTGCTTTACTTCCGTGTAGGAGCGGCGTTCTTCCTGGACCTCCCGGGTGTAGTCCGGGAAGATCATAATGGTGTGGTTATTAAAAGTCAAGGGGCCGCTCACCCGCGCCTCCCGCAGGATAGCGTCTTTGTCCCTAAAGTTGAGGATCCGAAGAATGAAAGGGCGCGGAGGGGCCCCCACCAGAGGCTTGGCCGCCAGCGACCGATGCGCCCTCTCCACCACGAACCAATTTGACAAGCCGGCCGCCGGCATCCAGGACCTGAACCATGCATCCAGGAAGTCGTCGGCGCGGCCCGACTCGACCCCCTCCGGAAAGCCAACCAGGCGAAGGTTGTTGCGGCGGGCACGGTTTTCGGCATCCTCTGCCGGTCTATGCAGTTCTTTGGAGTGGGTCGTGAGCTCCCGGACCTGGTCTTGTAGTTGGCGAATGTCATCCTCCGCCGTGGAGATCCGGGATTCCGTCTCCGTAATGCGGGCCGTGGCATTGCGGAGGTCCTGCCGCAGGAGTGTAACGTCCACCTTCACTTCCCCAACCATTCCCTCCAAAGAGGTGCGAGAGGCATCAATAGCCTGGAGGATGGTGGCCAAGTCCTTGTTCGGGGCGGCGCCTCCCCTCCGCCTGCGCCCGGTGGGTCCAAGCTCGCAAATCGGTCAATCTTCGTCTTCGCCTGGGGCCTCTTTCCTTGCCCATGGCGGGCCCAGGGAGCACGTCCCGTCCCCGGCGATGAAGGGCTCAGAGTCCGTCCGACACGTGCCTCACCCGCTGGATCCGGGCCAAGTCGCCGCCGCGCCGCCGCAGGCCCCTCACTGTGGGCAGCGCCTGAAATGGCCACCAGTCGAGTCGCAGCGCACGGGCCGCTGAATCGCCGTCCCCTGCCCCAGTCCGCAGGACCGACTCAGTCGGTAGGGAGACGCCGCGGCCCCCCCCCCGGCCCAGGGCCAGCAGCCGGACCCCCCCCAGGCACAAGGATCAGAGGGCGCCCCTGTTAGCCCAGACGCAGCGTCGCGGGCGACTCCGCCGGGCTAGGTGGCCAAGGAGCAAGAGGGGGGGGGCCTCTCCGTCGGCAATACCTCTCAGGCGATGGCGCAGGGCTGGAGTAGTCCGGCACAGCTTCTCCCACAAGCCGCCGCCGTGGGTGTCAAGGAGATGGCGCCCCTCCGCGCGTGGAAGCTGTCTTCAGGGTCCGGCGGGACCGCGGCACCTCGGGGATCACCCCAACAACAGATCCCCCATCGGGCACCCAGGGCAGGAGGGCGGGGAGGTCAGATGGAAGCAGTCTCCCAAAGTCGGCACCGGTCCGTGGCCTGCAGCGTAGGGAGGGAGCGAGCGGGCGCCGGTGGCGGCGAAGTCGGATCCAGCCCTTCAGCTGGGTCCCCACAGCTCGGGCCGATCCGCCCGTCGGACAGGGCCCTGCTGCTGGTGATCTGGGGAGCCCCCCGTGACAGCTCCGGTGGGGCGCTCAGCGTCCGCCGCCCCCTCCAACTCACTTGTGGTCCAATGCGGGCACAGATCCCACGCCGTTGGCTCCTCCAACCACAGGCCAGCCGCTGGCAGCTCCGCGGCCTTCACCCCTCGTGGTGCGCCGCGGGCGCTCGTAGAGGGCACCACCGCCCGAGGATCCGGCCGGGTGCGTCCCGTTCCGCGGTGCTGCTCACGGGCAGCCTATCTCGGTCCCTGCGGCTCCAAATCAGCCAGAACTTTCAGCGAGGGCAGGGCAGCCACTCAGAAGCAGGCGACGGTCAGCAGAGCGCACCCAGGACAGCCATGGCGGATGCAGGACGGATGCGAGGGGTCAAGCATCCAGGAGCCTCACCTCGGTGCGGCCATCTTGGCTAGCGCCACCTAGCGCTCCCTACAAGGGGGCATTTCAATGAAATCTATTTGCATTCTGGTGAAAGGTCCTCCCTCTCGGCCTATTGTGCCTAGGCTCACCACTGTTTTCCTTCCAGGATTGTACTGCTGACATATCAGGCATCTTTGACAGAGACTCTCTGCTATCAACCTGAATTTTGCATTGTACCAGGTCTGCTTAAAGGCCCTTATCATGGCATCTCTCCCTAGATGTCCTTGGCCATGATACATCCGTGCCATGGTTGACATCATGCTATCAGGCATTAATGGTCTTCCATCCCGATAGACCCACACACGATCTTTCTCCCTTGGTGCACAACCTGCTTTTACCCACTGTTTCATTTCTTCATCTCCTGCTTCATCCTGTAACTGCCTCACTTCCTCCCATGTTCCCACAACGTTAGTAAACATTAAGGAGCAAGAGAACATTTCCTTTTCCTTGGCCCTATTGATTGAATACTGGTTTCGGGCACAATACTGAGCCATGTCATTTGCATATCGGTTCCCTGTAGTGATGTAATCACTACCTTGACTATGAGCAGCACATTTTACAACCGCCAGTTCTTTGGGCAACTGTATTGCTTCAAGCAATTTTCCAACCACTTCTGCATTCTTTATAGGAGTTCCACTTGAGGTCAGGAAACCTCTCTGTAGCCAAAGTTGGCCAAAGTCATGGACAACTCCAAAGCCATACTGGCTGTCAGTTATCACAGTCACTCTCACATTCTTCCCAATTTTGCATGCCTTTGTCAATGCCACTAGTTCTGCTACTTGAGCGGATTTAACTCCTTTCAAGTGTGATGCTTCCATGACTGCTGCAACTGTGCATATTGCATATGCTGCGCTCAACAATCCTTCATCCGTTCTCAAACAAGATCCATCCACAAACATCACATAATCACTTTCTGGCAATGGTAAATCTTTTATGTCTGATCTGGGTTTCGTGCAAAAATCAAGCACATCCAAGCAATCGTGATCCACATCATCTCTTACCTCCACTCTCTCTGCATCTGGCAATAGTGTAGCTAGATTCACATTCACACATCTTTCCAGACTCACATTGGTTGCACCTAGAATGACCTTCTCATACTTAGTCAGCCGACTATGTGACATGAACTGTGTTCGGCTCCTCGTTAAAAGGATCGCCACATCATGAGGTACAAACACTCTTACTGGATATCCCATCACAATTCCTTCACTTTGCTCTAGGCTTCGACATGTAGCAGCTACTGCTTTCAGACATCCTGGGAAACCTACAGCCACTGGATCTAGCATTGATGAGAAATATGCAACTGGTCTCCTCAATCTTCCATGTTTCTGTATTAACACTGAGAGTGCACATCCGTTTCTCTCACTGTAGTACAACTCAAACTCTTTCTCATAGTCTGCATACCCAGAGCTGGGGCTTCACAAAGGCTGTCCTTTAATTGTCTAAATGCTGCCAATTCTTCTTTGTTCAATTCAAGGGGGTCTTTAACCTCACTTTTTGTCAACTTTACCAATGGTTTGTCAATCAGGGAAAAGTTACTTATCCACTGACGACAGTAGCCAACCATCCCTAGGAACATTCTCACTTCTCTTTGTGTCATTGGGGCTCTCATTCCTCTGATAATTCTGATTGTGTCTATTGTTACTTTTCTAAGCCCTTTTTCAATGTTATGTCCTAGGTATTGTACTTCCTTTTTGCAGAATTGCAATTTTGTCGGAGATACTTTTAGTCCTCCATCTGCCAAATGATTCAGCAAAGCTATCGTGTCTGTCTCACAAGCTTCACGTGTTTTCGATGCCACCAGTAGGTCATCGATGTACTGGACCAAAACTGAATTTTCAGGCATTGTTAGACTTTCCAGAGATTTCTTCAGCAACTAATTGAATATTGAGGGGCTCTCTCTGTACCCCTGTGGGATTCGGCACCAGGCCAAAATACGCTCTCCAAACCGAAATGCAAAAATCGATTGGCTGTCATGATGCAACGGAATGGAAAAGAAAGCATGACACAAATCAATTACTGTGTACCATTCTGCATCATGGGGAATCTGATACAAAATCACTGATGGATTTGGAACAATGGGACAACATGACACAACAATTTTGTTAATCTTTCTCAAATCCTGCACAATTCTGAACTTTCCATTAGGCTTTTTCAGTCCCATTATAGGTGAGTTACATGGACTGCTCATTATTTCCCTCAAAACTCCTTGTTGAATCATTTTCTCAATTAAAGGTGTCACTCCTTCAATTATTTCAGGTATCAGTCTGTATTGTGGAATGTTTGGATAAACTACTCCTTCTTTTAATGTAATTTTTACTGGATCGATATTTCTCATAAGGCCTACATCTTCTCCAGTAAAATCCCAGACTCCTGCTCTCACAGACTGTTTCAATTCTTTGGGTAATTCATCAGGGTTGAATACTGCATAAGTTCCTGTAATTTCATTCTCTTGGTTAGCTATTGTCATTTTATACAGTACATCCTCGTCTGGTGTCTCAAATGCTATTCCATCTGGGGTACAAAATATAGTGCAATTCATCTTGCACAAAAGATCCCTTCCTAGCAAATCCACAGGACTGGTGTCGCACACCACAAATCGGTGCATGTCTGTGAATTTCCCTATTTTAACCTTTACTGGTTCTGTAAGGTATGTCCTAATCTGGTTGTTTGACACACCAACTACTTGGATTGTTTCATCCGAAAGAGGAAGATTCTTTACATCTGCTGACCTGACCGTTGATCGCGTAGCTCCAGTGTCTACTAGAAAAGTAATGTTTTCATCATTAACTTTCCCATCCACAAATGGTCCTGTCTGATCTATTTCTAGAGTTGTGCCAAGCACGCACTCTTCTTCCTCCCTTCGGCACCGTCAATAATTCTCCTCTGAATCACTCTCGTCATTTCGCAGCCAATATTGTGAAACAGCGCTTGCGCGTTGCGGTTTGTTTACCTGTTCTTCATTGTAGAATCCCACTTCTTTGCTATATTTCTGGGTATTTCTGCTTTGCGGTAATGGCGGTTTTGGCACCTGATTCTGTGGATTAACAGCCTTCTGCTGCTGCTGCAGTTGGCCACTCACCTCACACTGCACCTGTGGATTCAATTATGGATTTTCATTATTAGTACTTGGTGGATATTTACACTCGGATTTCCAGTGCCCTAACCTACCGCAATTGTGGCATGGAAACTTCTTTTTAGCTTCTTCTATATTACCTTTCCCCTTTCCTGGGCCAAATCTCGGTTTGTTTCCTGGGTTATTGGCTTGTTCGACTAACTGAGCTTCCTGTCTTTCTGCAACTTTCACTTGTGCCCACATTGCCTTTTCCTTTAGTTTTCGCTGCTTTGCCTCAATCTCATCACTAAAGTATTTGGCATGTCTCAGGATTTCGTCAATTTTCTTGCTTTGCCAATCAACTGTGTGTTGCTTTATCATTTCACTAATTTCGGGACATAAACCATACACAAATCTGTACACAAAATGACTCAGATCCTTTTCACCAAGATTCTCATCTCCACTAAACTGCTTGAAGGTTAGTATTAGTCTTTCATAGTAAGCATGAACTGATTCTTTCACTTCCTGATGTGTTCGATCTATTTTTACCCAATCTGTTTCTTTGGGAGGCACTTTATTTTTCAAAAATACCATAACTTGTTCATATTTCTTCATTACCTCGGGGTCTGGTGCTCCTGTTTTGGGATCTCTCGGGTATTCTTTAGCTGGCCAATCTATGACTATTTTACATTCTGCCCATAAGTCTGCTGGCACTATTATATCAAATAGGCTATTTAGATCAATCCACAATACCTTTGGCAGCTAAACAAATCTGTCCACCTGTCTGTACCACTCAACGGGCTTTTCTCGCAATCGAGGGAAGTCATTTGTAAATGACAAAATGTCCTGTCTTGTCCATGGGACATGCACATATCCCCCTCCTGGAATCTCTCTCATAGGAAACTCTGTCACTACCTTCTCCTTTTCTCTCACAGGAAATGCTGGGAAAGTTCTGTCTGAGGTATCATCTCGCTTTCTATACCACCTGCTTTTCCATTTGTCCACATCTCCCCATTTTTCTTAACAATGTGATTATGTCCTTAATCTGCCCTATTCGTCCTGTAGTGTTCAGGTTTTCAATATCTTTTTCTGTGAAATCCACTCGGTAAGGCTTTTGTAAAGCTTTCACCTTGTCCATGTCAATTCCCATTTCACTTGCTATTTCTTCTAACCTATCATGTAAATTCTTTGCTCTCCAAGTGACACTCTTGCATAAGAACAACAGCTCCTCATCCTGGTAAATTTTCAGCTTTTCTGTGGGGATTGTCCCTACTATTAATTCTTCTAACACCATGCGTAATTTTGCCAAATCAATTGTTTGGGATTCTTTCTCTTTTCCTTACAAGCCCTTCAGCCATTCACTCAATTTGTCTGTAGTTATACCTACTGATTTTTCGACATTCTCTTGTTCTGTCACTCTTTGTGGTTCTAATATTGGTCCTCCTACTATTCTGTTTCTTTCTACAGTATCAGGACTATAAAACGGGTTATTTGACACATGTAGTTCACCTTCACTCATTGTGTGTCTCCAAGGATTCTCCCTTGCTCTCATTAGGGGTTGTTCCGCTTGTCTATTGCTTACATAAGGAACTGTTAGACCATGCTCACTTTCTTTCTGTTTTTCAAAAATGGGCATAACCGGATCTATGGTTACAGGGACGTTAACTGCTTCTAGATTTTTAGTCAATTCTCTTATTTTCTCTGTTAGTTCTAACATGGTTTTTGCTAATTCCCTGGAATTTTCACCTTCAGCCTTATTTTCCATCTCCCTTTCCCTAAGGGAATTTTTTCTCTTCATCTCTGGAGTCATAACCTCTGTTTTGATGATTCGCAAAGTTTCCTTCACTGGAGTATCTGATGTTGATATCTCTGATTCCAGTCTGTACGGCGGTGGATTTTTGTAAAACATATCATCTAGGACATCATCCTCTGACTCATTTGCTCCATACCTTCTAGGTTCTACATTATGTCTTTTCTCTAAACATTTTCTGCCTTCATTTTCTCCTGCAGCTCTTACGGGAAACAGTCCTTCAGTCATACTTGCGTCTCGCCACCTTCTCATTCGATCACAATGAGTTTCACGACCATTTGGCCGTCCAAACATATATCTATATCTACTGCCATTTCTCTGTTTTTCTCGCTCATGCATCTCATCTTCCCACGCAGTCAAGGCCTCAAACTGTGTCGGTCTAGGCCGTGGATCTAAACTCATCATTCTTTCCCGCAAGTTCCTTAAAATTGCCAAATTAAACGAACCATTTTCTGGGAACGCTAAAACTCCGTCTTCCCTTGTGTACTTTGCCCAATTGTCTAACCAAATGCAAGTATGGTATCCACATTTCGCAACCATGAAGGATGCGGGTGTTTTTGTCGGAGGAAGTAACTGTCCTTCCCTAGTCACAATCTCTTTGTCTTTCACAAACCATCCTTTTTCTTCTTCTCGGCTGAATGATAATACATTTTCCTTTCTCCCGTGAACCCTTAGTCTTTTCTTCAACTGTACGATCTCATGTCCAATAACACCAGAGTTTCACAATTAACCCGAATGCTATTTCATTCACGCACTTTCACACAAGAAAATGTAGTTCATTCACACAGAATCCTGTCTTTTCCGAGAACAGCGAACAGTCTGTCCTACTACAGAATTATGACATACGTTAACAAAGCAGCGCTTACCTCTACTTTGTCCTTCTAACAAGCTCAGAGAACACCTGCTACCTTTTCAGTGATAAGCATTATCGGTATGCCAATTGGTTTCCTGGTACTTAAAAACCAACATTTCACAGGTACCCTTCGCTATCATACACACTCTTCTCACACAGAAATGTCTCTAACGGCAACATACGACGATGTCACCAAATCGAACCCAAACAATGTGACGCACAACTTCAATTGTTACACGCTTTTCCCTGTGTACCTACAGGGCCAACAATTCTGTCTTTCCCGAGAGCAGCGTTTTCTTTTCTCTGCCCTACTACGGAACTGTTACCGACTTCCTACATCCCAGAAGCCGTACAAACTACATAAAACTCAATACGACTTCAACATATAGTGTTAGTCCATATATCAATACCAATCATTAATCGATAAGCTATATACAGGCCAAAAATCATTAAACCAAAACAAGAAAAACCATCTCTAGCTACCAGAAAAACTGGTGCAGTTCGGGTTCTTGAATTTTCCCCTATTACCACGGACAGAGTGATTTTGCAGTCACACACACACATACACATCATACGCTGGTGGGGCCCATAACACCAACATTCATTCTATCAATCTATCCGCACCTACTCAGAAGGGGAAAACATCGGTTCCGAACCACACTGCTTTCCTTGATGGGAACTTTTATCACCTTCCCTCTAGTATCAAACCCCTCGCTTCTCTTCTCATCAAGAAAATATAGGTCAATGAATCATTTAGTTGGGATTAGCTTAATGACTCCTTAATTCTCTAACATTATTCAATAATACATTTCAATAAAAGAACAACCCGACACATGAGTTCAATTAATATTTCTTTATCTAAATCAAATGCAGGTAAAATCCTAGTTAATAAATTTCATATTTTCTCATATTTACCTATTAAGTCAGAATCTGGTCCTCAGTCAATCGTCAAAGTTCTTGTTCTATCAGCCAAAGTCATCGTCCTCTCGGTCAGCATAACATCAGGATACTGGGAATGACGTTCAAGAAGTGGCCCTAATACCTCTCTAGTCTACCAATATGTATACTAAATTTTACATTCCAAATGTTGCAATAGTCATTTTCAGAGATGCTCATTGGTTGATTGAAATACATTCTAATGCATCAGAAAACATTCGATGTCGTTCCCACATATTAAAAGTTCCAAAACGAATGTATGGGAATATTAGCAATCCATAGTTCAGGTTGCAACAATTTCTGTTGAAGGGTTGGCCTTTCGCCCAGAGCAGCCTTGATGGGCACAGCGATGACAGTTCAACGGCAGGTCGCAGCTGCTGAAGTTTGCGCAGGCGCATTTCTCCTTTCCCTTCATTGATATTACTTCGTAAATGTCTGATTCAGTCGGCGGCCATTTTATAGCAGGCCCAAATGGTCAACTTAAGCAAAGAAACACAAAAACGTAATTAATACATTGAAATGGTTAAACAGTGTTATTTCCCTTGCTAATACCCATATGTGTGTGCATTTATCTATCCATATGCAACGTTCAAAGCCCTTAATACTCGATTATTTAAGCATAATTCACGATAACATCACATAAGCAACGTTTATCCTATTAATATGCATACAAGCTTAGTTTACTTATTATTTTAGCCATGCAAAGCAATCCCACGTGTATTCTCTCTGTTAATAAGGTTGATTAGTTTCCATACAACAAACTGTTAATTATTATGATTAATTATTAATCGTTTTAATACAAACATAGATAAAATGGATTGGGTATATAAAAGGAAAACATTTTACCCGCTCCATCAGTGGGACGTGCTTAGAAAAATGATACATTGGTATCAGTGTGAATTGTATAGTTCTGATGAATGTTTGTTTGAATGACAGTTCAAAACAGCCTTGAACATGTATCACAACCAGAGAGGGTGAGCTCACCACAGAGGAGGTAGTTGGTTTATCAGGGAAGAGAGTGAGGTTATACCAAAATCCAAGTACTGTTTAAATTACTTGCTGGTAATAACATCACTCTGAGTCCAATCTTTTTTTTTTTTTAATCTTTTATTAAATATACATCAGTTGCAGTGTACAGTATTACTTTAACAAATGTCCGAAAATACAAATGCATCCACCCTTACATCATAGTCTTTAATCCTTTATTGCAGCAATCATAACAGATCTCAACTCTCTCCCCCTAGTATCCCAGGACAACTAACCCCCTCCCGCCTTAGTGACCCAACTTCTTTCCCTCCCTCGCCTCCCTCAAGGATTCCTGTATGTCTCCCATTGACTTCATACTTTGTCCCACTTTTTGTGGCAGCCCCTGCTCTCATACTCTGAGTCCAATCTTGCTCATTCAGCCATGATAAGTGCATGTCTCAACAGACCTGCTCAGTAAAACTCCAAACCCACTCCAAAAGAATTCAGCAGTCATGCCCGTCCACTCTCTTGGACATATATAAGGGCTGCCGACCCCCAGGAGGAAATGACTGTGCAGTTTTGTTCAAGGTCAGAGAATAAATAAGTCCCTCCTTGCCTGAATACTATTTTGCTGTCATGTTGGCTGTCCTGGTTAATACAGACCTCCCTATTTAATGAGAGGCAAAACTCAACAAAACCAAACTTTTTTCAACTCCTTCAAATGATATGACAGCAGGGGTGTCATGAACCAGAGGCTTTAAGCTACAGCAGGGTGGAGTTTTTGATGAACCTCTTCTGTCTCAACTCGGCAGACAAACGCTCATAGGTAACGTGAATGGGGTGGGGTGGGTAAGCGAGTGAAAGGAAGGAAGAATGGATGGATGTAAGGGTAGATGGATGAGTGAAAGAGTGCATGATGGGTGGATAAGTGAAAGGGTGGATGGATGATTAGTGAAAGGATGGAAGAGTCAAAAGGTGGATGGATGAGTAAAAGGGAAAAATGGATGGAGTGGAAGGCAGGATGATGGAGTGAAAGGGTGGATGGAGGGATGGATCAGTGAAAGCATGAATGATGGATGGATGGGTTTGATGGATAGATTTGGATATGAATGGATAGATATGGATGGATGGACAGATAATAGTTAATGGTGAAACATTTAATGATGGATGAAAGAATGAATGGATGACAGAATGTAAAGGTGAAACAGTGGATATCAGCGTGTGGATGGAAGGATGAATGGATAGATACTTGGATGGAAGCGACACAAGAGCTCTTCCGGAGACTGTTGCAATTACTTGTTTTGCGCCATAAGAGCTTTGGCTCAAAGTGGGGACATTTTCATTTTTTGGCTACTCCTTAGTATGACTGTTTCTTTTCCATTTGTGACCATTTGCCAAGGAAAGTGTGCCCCTCCATCCATGCTCCACAGTGGTAGCTGCTGGCATCCGTAATCACTGTAATCCACTTTGGAATGGCAGGAGGAACACCCTTCTAGAAACTGGAAAGGTCAAGCCACCAGTTCAGCTCCTCGTTGAAGTTATGGTAGCATTAAAAAGTGCTCAGAAATTGGAGATAGGATGAAATTCACCAAAATTGATAGATGAAACCTTGACCAAGGACAGACCATCACTATTGCTGCCCTGTACCCCTTTTTTTTTAATAATTCTTTTTATTGGCGTATAACGAACAAACATCAGCACTGAAACAAAAGGCATATGAACAATTTACAGGCAAGAGTAGTTCATTCGATGACATATTGGCAATACAGAGCAGCAATCAAAATAAAATCATAGAGCTGTAAACTGTACATTTTATGGTGAGGACAAGTCATCCAGGCTGGTGCTACGTGGCAGGCTACAAATCTCCCCACGGTATGTGTTCTAGGCCCCCCAAATTAATGACCATTTCTTCGGGCACCCCCTTGCAATATAGATCATCTTTTCCCAGAACATACACCAGTCCATGCTTTTCTTCCATTCCACGAGTATAGGGGGGTTGGTGGCTCCCCAGTGCTGAGCTATATTCCTTTTAGCCAACATAAGTCCCAGTGTCACCCAGATCCTGCCTATTCTCCCCAAGTCTGTGCGTTCCCATCGTGTACCCTTTTTTATGCATTCAACCTTTATTTTTCTAGTTGTATCACCTTTCCCATGTATGTGCAAAAGTAGCCACATATGAATTCTACATCCCAGAAAGGCTTTAGAAGTGATTTCGCCCAGTTTATGGGAAATCTGGGACTCTGAAGGGTTTCTAGAACAAAGTTTTTGTCCTGTTTGATCTGTATCCTCAAGTGTGCATGGATCACAGCGTGTCCAGATAAGGATGAAACTTGATACCTTTACTATGCATCAAACCCATCAAGGAGCCATACCCTCAATGGTGACATGAGACCAAATGGTAGGGATGCAAACTTCTGGTTTTCAATTATGGATCTGAGGAAATTCTGATGTTCTTGAAGAATTGTAATGCGAAAGATGCTATACTGAAGATATATAGTTATCATAAATTCTCATGAAATCATCTTTCTTTTTGGTATTCCATTTTTAAATGAATTAACCAGATCCGTAAGTTGATCTTTTTTTAACTCTAGTAATAGATTTTAACCACCGTAAGCCTTCTCTATCAAGAGGAGAACAGAATGTGTTCCATCTTCCTATTCACTTGCAGTGAACAGAGATGATAATATTTTTTTCTTAGTAATGCAAAGATACCTCAGCAAAGAACTAATGCATTTCCCTGTTTCATGGGACAGAAGTACAGATGGTAACTTGGAGAAATAGAGAAAAAATCTTTTGCATGTCCTGATGAACAGCATACAGAACCACTGACCTTAATTGTTCTGCTTCAATGTTGAGGTTCTTTGATTCAACCTCTGACTGGATACCCACCCTCTCCTGGTTTCAGATAGTCAGGACTTCACTCTTGGCAATTGAATCGGATAGTCAGGACCTCTGCTCCTGTCCATGCAACTGAACGTATCTTCTCAGTCAACATCTTAGGCTGGAATCATTTCCTTCAATAGGAGGTCTAGGAATGATGCTCTTTTGTGCCATAATTACAACTAGAACGACTTGAAGAATAAGCTTTGCCCTTGTAAGGTTAGACATGATTCAAGCCCTTGAAAGTTTTCGGGAAAATGTAATTCATCTGTTCACTGTAACGTTTCTTTCAACAAGGAAGTGTTTTCTGTTGAATCTTCTATCCATGATACACACTGCATGCCAAAAGAAGAAAAACTGATAAAATAAATAGAGAAATATACATTCACAGTGAGATAGTGAAAATAATCAATACGAGACTAGAGATGATCTCCACCTATCCCCTCCATTTAACTCCTCTAATTATCTACTTTTGTTCTCAATTGCAAAGGAGAGCCACAATCTGAGTACAGTCATTACAGCACACATATGCCATATTTATCTTGGCATTAATGAGCATCTGTCCGTCTGAGGGAATGATGAACCCCATCTTCACTTTCCTTTTTCCTCCTACGAAGGCCAAACGCAGCTTCCTTTGATGCAAGAAAATTGAACCACTTGCCTCAGCATACCTTGTAGTGCAGGATCTGGAAGCAGCCACTCCTTCAAAGAAGTGTCAAAAACAGAGAGGACCTACTGGTGCCTTTCTCTTTACATTGATCACTCCTTCATCATCTTGCCCTGCATGCAACGAGGAAGAATCCAGACCCTCAATTTGTTGCAACCTTTGTCCTGCACTCTGCTGTGAATCTGACGAGGTAGCCCTGTCCTTAGAGTCACTGACTGCTGCTAACACAGACAAAAAAACAGGATGCGTTGGGTGTAGGCGAGCAAGATTGGCAAATATTGTGGATTGGAAGTTGTGAGGAATTGGGTTGTTGCTTAAGGGATAGTGAGAGCCCTTCTCAAGCAACACCGCAATCCTCATCAGGGTGAGCAACAAAAATCACTATATTACCCTGTGATTCATCCTTTGGTATCTTGGCACAAAAGCAGTCAGACTTAACTTAGAGGCAATGTGTAAAGTATTTATGGGGCACTCAAACAGTAATAGAGTGAAAACAGAACACAACAAAAATCCCACACTAACTTAGAAAAATAAAGCAAAAATGTAATAATTTATATGACACCAAAACAACAAAACTTCAATCAGTCTAAATGGACATATGCATTTCAAAGATTTACGGTAAGTATAGCACAAACCTGCAATCGTGGACATCTACTCGTGTGAGACCTGGTCAAAGGTGAAAAATATGAGTGACTGTGATGGAACGTGGATCAGATACAAGAAATAGATTAGGCCCGATCGGCGCTTACCTTTGGACTTAGAAGACATTTTGTGGAAAATGTCTGAGTAGGTAAAATTCGTTGGGGCAAGGCTGCAGGTGGTGTCTGAGAAAGAGGTTTCATTGTCGGGGAGCTGCTGGATGAAGAAGCGGTGAAGATTTCTATGTTCGGACTTAGTCTCTTTTTTGGAAGTGTAAAACCTCCGGCAGGACAAGGCTGCAAGCAGTAGCCGGCGAGGGCTCCACAAGGACAAATACCCATTTCTGCGGCGAAGGACTGATGAACAGGATGTGCTGCTGTGGTGAAGAACATAGCAGGAACTGCCACGAAGTTAGGCCTTTACCTCACAGTTCTCAGAACACTTTTTAGCCAGAAGGTTTTAGGTTCCAAGTTTTGTATTTGGCTTTCTGGGCACCTTTAACACCACTTTCATGGGTCCAGGACAGCAGAGGCACCACTTGGAGGTTTGGGACTCATTCAGGCTGGTCCAGGTGCGGGTACAAGAGGGTTGGAGCCTTTTCTGTCCTGGAGCCTCTGATAGGGAGGCCCGCCATTCTGGGGTCATTCTGGTAGTTCTGGGTTCAAGAAGTGGAACTCGGCTCAAGAAGCAGGACAGGCCTCTGAGAGTCTTTCCGCAGGTCAAGAAAATGAAATAAAGATTGGGTCTGAGGCTCCTACTTTTATACCTGGAGCCTTCTTTGAAGTAGGAGTAGTTTCTGGAGATTCCCTTTGAAGTACCTGGAATTTTCTGTGTCCCCTGTCTAGGCTCCAGCCTGACCACCTACAGGCACAATAAGGCAGTGTGAAGACCTTTGTGTCAAGGCAGGGCACAACCTATTAATTTGTGAATGGGGCTGTGCCCAGCGCGCCCCTCCCCCACCATTCTGCCAGTGATGTCCCATCCAGTCACAGCTAATTCCTCTTTTGTATAGCTGTCTGAGAGGAATATTCAAAGTCTAACTGCCATCTACACCAAGTCAAGTCAAGTCAAAGTAACTTTATTCGGTTTGGAAAAGAGAACCATAAAAGTGCACAAAATCAGCAATACAATTTATATTTACAATGACCTATATACAAAACAGCATGAAAGACAATTCATACAGTTCAGTTATTAAAAGGGAGATACAAATAAGATTAAAAGAATACAATCATTAAAATTCAATCTAAAACTGATCACACCCACTTTCGAGAAACTTAGAGAGAAGTGGCAAAGCGACATAGGACCCATTGAAGAGGAGGACTGGCGGGAGGCCCTGATGTCCCCTAGAGAGGCGGCTATCACCCTCCGCTTCCGACTGATTCAACTCAGGATCCTACATTGGTCCTATATGACAGGGGTCGTCCTGGCCAAAATAGGCGCTAGAGCGGATGCGCTCTGTCTTAGGGGGAGCAAACAGATGGCCACCATTTTCCACACGATCTGGGAATGCCCTGCTGTGAAACCAATATGGGAGGGAGCCACAACCAGAATTCAGACTGCACTGGGAAAGAAGTTAATTCTTACACCTCAGCTGGGCTTACTTAATATATGGGCAGCTACAGACCTCACGGAAATTGAGCAACAGATGACAACACTAGGATACACCCTAGTTAAGCGTGAGATAGCACGAAATTGGGGGGCTGCAGATACACCATCCGTTCGGGTATGGGTGAGGGAGCTTGATAGATGTATGGTGGCGGAAAAGGAAGTATTCACAACACGTGACTGCCCCAAAAATTGGGATAAGAAATGGAAGGCATGGAATATCTATCGGGGAAATATATGTATATTGCCAGTGGTGGAACTGGAAATGCGAAGAAATGAACTCAGAGACGTGCAGCAATTGTAACTGTAATTCACTATCCCCTACCTATGTATACTGTGGTCAACAACTATATTGACAAGAAAGGTACAATGTATGTGATTTTTATCAAGTTCAATAAAAAGATATTTTAATAACAAATAAAAAAACTGATCACACCTTCTAATTCATGGGACACTTAAAATGTATGATGATTGATCTACTTAATCCAGTTCAGCTACAGCTACTAATACCGTTTCCTAATAGCAATTGCAACTTTAACAAAGTTGGAGACCCCAATACATATATCGTGTGCAGCCACAGAATCCAGGTAGTTAAAACCATCAATATAAGAACATGGCCTAATATCGTTTAAAATCGGGACAAAAAAAATTCTTCTAGGCTCATAAAGAGTGTAAAATAGCATAAAGTGCCTTGTGCTTTGGACTGCCAAATTATCACAAGGGCTGGGCACCAGGTTATCTGCCCACCCAGTTTGTTTCGGAAATGCCACTAGGAAATGCAGGGTAAGGAGACGAAATCTTGTTAAATAAAAAAGTGTCTCAATATTTATAGTGAACATTAAGTAGTGTTGCTGCTGAGCGGGAAATAAACAAAGCGGGCCTGTTACCTCAGGTTGAGAGCGGCAAATGTTTAACCCTGTGAGGTGCACCTCTTTTATGAGCTTTTTTGCATTCTCATGGTTACTGGCTGGGTAATCAAAATAATGTCCAAGGCCGAGCTTATAAAAGCTATCTCTGACAAATCGAAGCCAGGGAATAGTAAGTGCACCATCGAGGTTGAGACAATCTTTTATTATCTCTCTGGAGAACGCCAGCTCTTCCGATAACCAAATTTTAGCCCATAGGAGTAAAGGGGCAATGTTTATACGGTCTTCTACAGAGTCAAGCCCCAACTCATAATGACAGAAGCTTGTGAGGGCACTATTTGGAATCATCAGTAGCCTTTTTATAAATTAAATTTCCATAATTTTCAGCTGACGGCCATTATGGTTCCCCCATACACCTGCTCCATATGTTACCACAGGTACACATTTGGCTTTATAGAGTACAACTAGGTCGGTCACCGGTTTATGCCCCAATTTGCTGGCAAAACGAAAAAGTCCCTCAACCACCCTACCTATGTTGTACAACCTTGTAGTAACAAGCGGTTCCCAGTTCAGTTTATTGTTAAAGGTTCCCTAGAAAATTAAAATTATTCATTTTATCAATCCTCTTCGCATCCACAGCATAATTTCTAGTTTTTGTCTTTTTAGGCCCACAGATCATAACGTAAGATTTAGTAAAATTAACCTTTAAATCAAGTGACAACATAAAATCAGAATATACATGAAGAGATTTTTGAAGGCCATTTGCTGTTAGGGCCATTAAAACAGTATCATCCGCATAGGAAAGAGGCGGAACCCGGGTGCTCCCAATGCAAGGACAGTCAAAATCTTTATCTGACAAGAAAGCATCAAGGCCATTGGTATATATTCTAAAAAGAAATGGAGCTAAAATGCATCCCTGCTGTAAGCCCTCTGTTAGTGCCATATCTGATAGTTACAGATGTAGAGGCATGGATTCCTCAACTCCCACTTTCCCCATCAGTGCCCACAGCTTCTCCTGATTTACAGTATCAAAAGCACTGGACAAGTCCATGAAGGCCAGATGAATAGAACCCTTCCGGGCCCTCATGTAGTTGCCCATAGCCAAGGACAAGTTGAGGCACTGTTCAGTAGTGCCCATCCCCCTCCTAAAACCATACAGTGAGCATGCGATCCCCCCTGTGCCTCTCGCCCAGGTTTCAAGAAGAGCAAGGGCAACCCTTTCTAGCAACTTCGCTGTGGCATCAATAAGTAATATGGTCTGTAACAGGAGGGGTCACATCTGTTACCTTTTTTATACACAGGGACCACTATAGCCTCCTTCCAATATGCCGAGATAGGGCCGATTACCACTGCTTTGAACACATTAGGCAATAATGGGGCCCACAAATTAGGATTAGTTTTAAAAAGATCTAGTGGCACTCAATTCGGACCAGGTGCTTTCATACTAATTCCTTTGGCTAGGGCTTCCTCAACCTCAGCTACTGATAATGATGCACTTAGGTGAGAGGCCAAGGTTACATCTAGGGGCAAATCTTCACTGGGGACCTCATATTGTTGGCCATTGGGATTGAAAACGGACGCATAGTGGGCTTCCAAAGCATCCCCCAAAATCAGGTAGTTAATCCTACCCGACTCCTCATTAAATAGTGGGCAATTTATAACTTCTCAGAAACCTTTTGAATCGTTAATGGAACTAGCTCTTTCCAGGTCACCCCAGGCCTCAGTTCTTCTTTCCTCCGCTTCACAGTACGTTTGTATGCCTTCTGAGCATACTTAATTTGAGCCCTGTCTCGAGGGGGTGCATGCAATGCCAGCTTTAGAGTTTTATGTGCTCTAGTGCATTCCACATTGAACAATCTTATCTCCGGGGGGGTCCATCACCTTAGTTGATTTAGTCAGGTTTTTAGCTACATCCAGACAGATCAGTTGAAATTCGTCAATAATCTCGGCTGGAGGGGAATCATAGGCTAGGCACTTCACAATCGAGGCGTAATTAGTTAAAACAGTTTTTGCTTCAAACTCAACCGGGTTTACTTTGTTCCATTTAATTCCTACCCCTTTATTGGGATTAAAAGAAACTTCATAACCAATAACATTCCCCCACTGAGCTATTATACTAAGGGACGCTGTAAGGAGATTATGATCACTCGTATTATTTGGATCCACCTCGAAGTCACCAATAAGTGGAAGGAACTTGCATGATATGAACATAAAATCAATAAAACTCTCCCTACCTCCACCAACATAGGTGAGGCACTGTATTGAAGAGTTGCTAGCTAAGTCGTTAACGAGGCTCAGATCATTCTCCATAATAATAGAATTTAGAGCCTCTCACTGGGGGATATGATTAAAATGCACCATGGTCTGCCCCTCTATGCTTAACATCCCACAGGCATGGCCAGTGCTGTAAGGGCATATTGAGTAAATAAAATCTGCTACACAAAGCATGTATAGGGGTTGCCATTTATCTGAAATGTTGTTAATTTCTGCCTGTAGAGCCTCAATAACCTGACTGGTGTTGTGATAAAAATATTGTTATATCAGTTCACCACTAGTAAATTGACTTGTAGCATATTGAAAATCACAACTAATTGAAACCATGGAGATGTACCAACAACAGTAACTTTTATAGCCTCGTATTTTACTGAGATTAGCATTGCCAAACCACCTTTAGCCCTCCATGAGGACGAGGGTGTTGCATTAACTGTGTAAGAACAATAACCATTCAGAACAATGTCCTTCGTGTACCATGTCTCCTGAAGACAGATGATGTCAAAACCAAGGATATAAGTTAACCAAGCCTCGTCACTCAGTTTAGAGCAGATACCTGCTATATTCCATGAGATGAATTTAAGTAGAGACTTTTGATGGCCATGCTTTTTCAGCCCCATGACTTCATTATTTTTGACTTCGTCAACTATAATGGTAGAGGGGCCCAATTTTCGCAATTGTCCAAGTCCATTTCACTAATATTTATTTTAGGGGTGGAGGTTTCAATGAGATCAACAGTATCCCTATAAATGAGTGCGTCTCTATAAACTCCTGTCCCTTGAGCTCTAAAAGGCAATCCTACTCTCACCGATGCTGCTGGTGGGCTAGAACACTCAGTTAGTCAGTCAATTTCTGACAGCCCAGAAAGGAGATCAAAGCGATTGTAATGGCTGTAACGGGTTTCAGACTGGTTTCTACCACAAACTGAAAGTAGGTTAAAAGCACATAAAATAGGATAAATGGGCTACCTATAAGTTTTTTTTTCTATTAAACTCTGCATGTTCTTGAAACCGGGAAAGATGGTGAGTTTAGCACAGAAAACTGCTTGTTGGCGCTATTTTTAGAAAAAAAAGAAGATACTTTTATCCAGAGCACTTTTTTCCTATTTTTCCCCAAAAACTCAGACGGTAGCTATATTTTGCCTATTTCCTCCATTCCCTTCAGGGGAATTCACAAACCTTGGGTACTTTTAGAGTATCCAAGATGTTAGTAAAAAAGGACACACATTTGGCATGGATACCTTAAGTGGAAAAAAAGTTATGGAGCTCTAAGCGCGAACTCCCCAAATAACCAAAAAAGGGCTGAGCTCAGCACTGGGGGCGGAAAAGGCTCAGTAGCTAAGGTGTTACTAATAAAATTATTATTTAAAACGCATACTCACAAAATTATCAACAATAATAATAACAAAAGCATATATAATTTTATTATTGAACAATTCTCTTTCTTCTCCCACATCACCAGTCTTTTGTAATTTTTGCTGTCATCATCACTCATCTATAAGTAAATAAGTGTTCTTATTCACAACAGCATGTTTCTGCTTCTCATTAAGAATGCTATGATTTGTACACAAGAAGTCTAGAAAATTATTCAACAGCGTAACTAAAATATCTGTGAAAAGGTTTAACCTCTTCAGTGCCCATGACGAGATAGTCTCGTCATGGAGCACAGTTGCGCTGTGCCCATGACGAGACTATCTCGTCATGAACCCCACCCACTAGTGCAACGCCCGGCACAGGAGGGAGAAAGGGCGCGGCACTGAAGGGGTTAATTTATGTCCTACCATAGCTAACCTACCATACCTAGTGTACTTTACCTGACCCATTGTGCCTGACCTACCATATCTATCCTACCTTACCTAGCTTTTTTTTACATAACCTACCATACATCCTACCTAACGTCCCAGGATGAACATCACACCTAACATAGCAAACCTATCTACCTACCATTATTACCCGCAGTCCTTACCCTGCTATACCATACCTAACCTAACATATCGCTCTGCTTTGCATACCTACCATTAGAGGTGGAGAAGGCAGAACATTACCAGGAAAAACTGTGCTAGAGCTGAGTCTGGTTAGGTTATGGAAGACAAAGTACGAACCAAGCCATCAAAAGATGTGGCATGTACATGACACAGCAAATGGTTGTATTATACGACCATGCATGCCTAAGACTTGCGTCTGTACCACACATGCCTTTACCATGCATGCCTTTACAACAAATGTTGTTGTAAATGCATGATTGCTAAAGGGATATGCGTGGTAAATTGCATATCCCAGACCACCTGCACTGCGCTCTAACAGCCGAACCCCAGTCCTGTAATTCAACCCACCCCAGCTCTTAAAACTACCTTGACCCCTCCCCCTGAGACCTAACACTTGGTCCCTGTCCCAAAAACTACCCCAACCACTGCCCTGAGCCCTGAATCCCTGCCCCATACCAAAAAACTACACCAACCCCCCCATTCCCTGAATCCTAAAACCTTTCTCAAAAACGACTCCACCCTAACTAACTGCCCTGAGTCCTAAAACTGCCTCCCACCCCTGAAACTGCCCCTCCCCCCTGCCCTGAGCCCTAAAACCAACCACACCCTGCTCTAAAAACTACTCCGACCCCCACCTCCCCTGCCCTGAGCCCTAATACCGACCCCATCCTGCCCTTAAAACTACCCTTCACCTCCCCCTGTCCTGGGGCCTAAAACCCTGCCATCTGCCAAAAACGACCTCAGCCCCAGCATCTCCCCCACGCTGCCCTTAAAATAACCCCTCCCCCACCCACTCTGAGGCCTTAAACCCTGCCCATGCCAATATAAACAACCCCGACTCCTCCTACCCTGAGCCCTGAATACAAAGCCCACCCCTAAAATAAATATACCTCCTCCAAACCTGGCCCTAGCCACACATACCTGGCCGCGTCTTGAGCTTTCTGTCCCGATGCTTCCTTTTCCTCTTCCTGCCCATCCGGACATCTAGACCGCTGTCTGCCTTAACCACGCATATGTGTGGTTAAGATAGATGTGTGGTACAAGCAGGTGTGGTTCCGCTTGCGTATAAATGGCACGTGTGGATCAGCCACGTTTCCCCACAGCAAATATCATGTCAATTATGACAAACACTCTTCCAGCTAAAACATAGGTAATTTCTTGAATTTCTGTGTTTTACTGTAGGACATTCGATCATATCACTGCATTGGCATCTTTTAAAAGCAATAGCTTTGAAACATAAGCTTTCCCACATTTCCAGTGCCACGACAACTATGCCATGAGCGAATCATGAAATGTCAGTCGCCATCTGCACCGCATATGTGACAAATATTGTTGCTGCATGTTAAGCACATTATTTTCTATTAAATCATGCTTAAAAGAGGTTTTCACACAGCACCCATCTTCAACAGAATGTCTTCCTGGTGGTCTCAGATTTGACCTCCGATAAAATAAGACAGGGTGAAGAAAAGAAAATGTTGTAGCATCACACATTTTGGTCAAGTAGAGAATCTCGGATTAGAACCCAGATTTTCTAGATATACATTGTGTTATTCAGCCATCCCATTTCTACCAAAGGGTACAGCTTTGTGTTCAATTATTTGTTGATCTAAATTAGGACACAATGGGCCCGATTCACAGAACTAACTTAAGACAAAATCCTAAACTTAATACCATTTTGATATTCACAGAAGGCACTTACTCATTTTGGTATTCACAGAAGGCACTTACTCATTGATGAGTAAGTGCCTTCTTTGAATACCAAAATGAGTAAGTGCCTTCTGAGAATACCAAAATGGGTTAGGGCCTTCTGTGAATACCAAAATGAGTAAGTGCACTTACTCATTTTGGTATTCACTGAAGGCACTTACTCATCAATGAGTCAGTGCCTTCTGTGAATACCAAAATGAGTTAGTGCACTTACTCATTTTGATATTCACAGAAGGCACTTACTCATCAATGAGTCAGTGCCTTCTGTGAATACCAAAATGAGTAAGTGCCTTCTGTGAATACCAAAATGAGTAAGTGCTTTCTGTGAATACCAAAATGGTAGTAAGTTTAGGATTTTGTCTTAAGTTAGTTCTTTGAATCGGGCCCCATGTTCAATAAATACAAGTTTCACGTCAATCAATCAGGCTCAATGTAGTTAGAAAATGACAAAATGTATTTCTTGAGCATAAAGCATAAGAGAAGGTGGGAGACTATTTTAATGTTATTAGAACTATCTGTCCCTCAACTAAAACATAAAGAGGGAGACTCAACTCCTCAATGACAGCAATTACATTGATTAACAAAACAAAGAGGACTCTGGCTTCCAGCAGGCCTTCTAAGACTCACATTTGAATTGCAGCTCAATTACTCATTGGACAAGAGCCACGATAGAGCTAGTCTTTCAGCCCAAGCCAGGCTCGAGCCTTCCTTGACTTGACCAGCTTTACCTGGCACCCCTACCAACTATATCTGCCAAACATACCAACCTACAATATCAAGCCTACTATACCTAACCTACCATACCTAACCCACCTGGGATAAATAATTTAACATACCCAACTTATTATTTCAACCATATCTGCTAAACATAACAACCTTCCATATCAAGCCTACCGTGCCTACCCCACCCTATGTAACCCACCTGGGGTAAATAACCTCACTTATCTAATCTATTATTCAGCGAGATCTGCTAAACTTAACAACCTACCATGTCAACCTACCATAACTAACCTACCATATGTGAACCCACCTGGGGTAAATAATTTGACCTATTATTCCAACCTTATCTGCCAAACATACCAACCTACCATATCAAGCCCACCATACCTCACCTACCTGGGATAAATAACCTTACATACCTAATTTATTATTCCAGCCATATCTGTTAAACAAACCAACCTACCACATCTAGCCTACCATGCTTAACCCACCTGGGATAAATAACCTGACATACCTAACCTATTATTCAGTCATACCTGCTAAACATACCAACCTAAGATGTCAAGCCTACCATACCTAACCTACCATATTTAAACCACCTAGAGTAACTAATCTAACATACCTAACCTATTATTCAACCTTATCTACTAAACTACCAGCCTACCATATCAAGCCTGCCATGTCTAATGCACCATACCTAAGCCACCTAGGATAAATAACCTAACATACCTAATTTATTATTCCAACCGTATCTGCTGAGCATACCAACCTACCATATCAAGCCTAGCATACCTAACCCACCATCACTAAGCCACATGGGAAAAATAACCTAACATGCCTGTTATTATTCAACCATATCTGCTAAACATGCCAACCTAAGATGTCAAGCCTACCATACCTAACCTACCATCCCTTACCTATTTGGAATAAATAACCAAACATACCTAACTTATTTCTCACCGGCAGCTTTGGACAGGATTTTATTTGGCACCAAAGAATGAAGGGATAAATGTAGCGCACTCCCTAAAAACGAAGAATTAAGCACTAGGCTCATTGACTCAGATGGGCACCTGTAGATTCCTGAAGGCATCCTGCGTAACACCGAAATTTGTATCGGTAAAAAGAGAGTTAATTCGGCTACATTGGCTCCCGGTGAGACAAAGGGTTCGTTTTAAGGCCTTGTGCATAGCCTTTAAAGCTCTCAATGGCATTGGCCCTGACCATCTGAGGCAAAGGTTCAAATGGTATGCCCCCGCCAGGACCCTGTGGTCCAAAGGAGCAAAAAATGCCCAAACCCACACCTTTAAAGAAACTAGCTGGGGAGGCAGGAGCTTCGTCACCTGTACGTCCAAGGCATGGAATGAGCTTCCATTCTATCTAAGAAATGCCGTAGACCTTCTTTCTTTTAGAAAGGGTTTGAAAACCTGGCTCTTTTCTCATTGAACCTCTCTGATTATCGGCTAAGCAGAGCTCAGCGCCAGGACACCCCAGGGTAATCGCGCGCTTTTATAAATTTAATCAACATAACAACATAACATAACTAGCCGGGGGCCACCTAAGGGTCACCTCTTTGAATTTCCAATGCATGAAGCCTTTCACTGCAAAAGTAAGAGGAATATCTTGCAGGACTAAACTTAAGCGACTTTTTCAACTCCACCCAGCTAGGGCTGGTGATAAACTCTTGGAGCGCTAGGAGGTCACATGACTGCCTGCTCTGTATCCACACGGATGGCCGCACGGCACCATGCCTGCCAGCCCTGTATCCACACGGATGGCAGGGCGGTGCCATGCCTGTCTGCTCTATTTCCATACGGATGGCAGGGTGGCACCATGCCTGCCTGCAATGTTTCCACACAGATGGCAGGGCGGTACCATGCCTGCCTGCTCTGTATTCACATGGATGGCAGAGTGGTGCCATGCCTGCCTGCCTTGTACCCACACGGATGGCCGGTGGTGCCATACCTGCCTGCTCTGTATCCACACAGATGGCAAGGCGGCGACATTGCCTGCTCTGTATCCACACAGATGGCAGAGCGGTGCCATGCCAGCCTGCTTTGTATTCACACGGATGGCAGGGTGGTGCCATGCCTACCTGCCTGCCTGCTTTGTATCCACATGGATGGCAGAACATTGCCATGCCTGCCTGCTCTGTATCCACACGGATGGCACAGCAGTGCCATGCCTGCCTGCCCTGTATCCAGATGGATGGCAGGACGGCACCATTCCTGCCTGCTCTGTATCCACATGGATGGAAGAGCGGTGCCATGACTGCCTGCTCTGTATCCACACAGATGGTAGAGCGGTGCCATGCCTGCCTGCTCTGTATCCACACGGATGGCAAGGAGTGCCATTCCTGCCTGCACTGTGTCCACATGGATGGCAGTGTGGCACCATGCCTGCCTGCCTTGTGTCCACACAGATGGCAGGGGGAGCCATGCCAGCCTGCCCTGTATATCCACACGGATGGCAGAACAGTACCATGCCTGCCTGCCCTTTATCCACAAGGATGGCAGGGAGGAGCCATGCCTGCCTGCCCTACACGGATGGCAGGGAGTATCCATGCCTGCCTGCCCTGTATATCCACACGGATGGCATGGCGGTGCCTTTTACCGCCTTCTCAATTAGGTTCCTTTTTCCAGGCCTCATTAAACTGTTTCTGATAGTCTTATGGAATCGGCACAATGCTTCTTTCATGGTTTTCATAAGAGCTCTCTGCTGTTCTTTTATTGCAACCATTAATTGTTTGAGAAATCCTTTGTTGTTTTAAAGAGCATTTTTGTGGGTTTATTTCCATATGGCTTTTCCCTGCAGACATTAATTTTGAGGTTCACAAGCCTTTATCGCGGATTCTTGTACATTGAGAAGTGATGACTTCCCTTCCTCCCGCACACTCCAGGCCTCTCTCTCTGAGACACACTCGCTCTCTCTTTTTATCTATCTGTCTGGTTCCCATTTCTGGTAATTTGTTGTTTAGTAACATTTCATCAACAGCATAACTTCATTTTCTCCTTTCTGAAATGTAAACCCCGCTGCGCTATCGGTGTCTCCGCCCTGCTTCAAGGTGCAGCGAAAAGACAAAGACAAGTTACACTTACAAAACATGTAGAATTCCCTAAAATGAATCGAGCCTCTGCCAGGGGATTTCTTTGTTGCTTTGATAAAAGCAAAGGTTTTGCAAAGAGTGCAACAACAACCATTAAAGGCTAAGCCTTCGAGGCACAGGCTGAGTGAGCTGAAGTTAGGCCATGACGTCATCAGAGAGCTCCGTGATGACGTATAACACTAGCGCTCAGCACCCATTGCGGGCAGTAGCGTAGTAAGGACGCTATGGGGGAGACTAGCCCCTTTGACTGCTGTTGACTGTTAGCAGGGTTCAATGGGCCCTCAGGGCTCTGGACCCTGGTGCTGTTGAACCTGCTGCACCAATTGTAGCTACACTCCTGATTATGAGCAGGGCCACTGGAATTATGCAACTTTGCTGCCACAGCGCTTTTTACATAATAATGCCGCATGTACGCGTAATCCATCTGCTGCATAAGGTGCAGATTTTTTTTAAACAATTTATAATTTTTCTTCAAACATGCATTACAGAATAACATCTGACATGAGCACAGCTGCAATAACACAGCGCGTATTAACAATCCTGCAACAGCGTGATTTACAGTCAGGATAATCAAATACAATCTTTATGAATCATTTGCACAGAACGACGTAGGGCCAACAAAAATAGGCATCCTACCCAAGCCCTCAACTACATCTCCTGGATGTCCCATCCAAAGTCACGAAGGTGGTGCATTCAATAGGGTTGGATTAGGATCAAAAATTGGCCTGGGCACACCAAAAACAAGCATTGACATAGCCAATAGGTCTCGCCTGTGGGACCTTATAAGTGTTTAGCCATGCACCAGTTGATGTTGTTGCAGGAAGGATATTGTGCTGGATAACTAAACACTTATAAGGTCCCAAAGGCGAGAACTATTGGCTATGCCAATGCTTGTTTAATCGTCGTACCAGCACCTCGCCCCACCAAAGACTCCTGCCTCCCCACCGCATCCTTATAATTCAAGTCCTTCGTATAATCAATGGCCAAACCTGTCACTGTCTACAAACTGACTGCTCATTAGAATAACATTTGTTACCCCTCCACACGCATCTAAGTCGCAGGCCACACACGCTTCCTGAATTTTGAACGTCTCGCCTGCATCCCAAAGAGTTTAAAGGTGCCCAAGCTGCTGTGAGACCTCCTCATTTACAGAATGATTGCCCTCCATGCTGGGCGCCAGGGTCTGACCTATATCACCCCCCCCCCCCCCCTAGAGAACTCACAGGAAGAAGGATGATGCTTTCTCTCACTAGCTCATGTAAGTGGAGCCCTGCTGTGTTTGTTTCTTTAACCCCCTGTTCCATCACCACCCCTGTCCGTTCCTACTTGCAGAACAGCCAGACAGACCCCCTCCTGTCACACTAGTGAGGGTGATGCTTGGAGGGCTGATGGAGGGGAGGTGGGGCCATTACAGTCTAAAGGAGGTGCCACCGGGAGGAGCTGTTTAGGGAGCCTGTGTTGACTGGGATGGTTGCCATTGCAAACGCATAGTGATTTTAGATGTGGCTTTGCAAGGGCGCTTGGTGTCATTTTAGCCGCAACTGGCGTTTTACTGAATCTTCGACGATGAGTGCTACTTCAATAGGGGCATATTATCAAGGAACGGCGTTAAAATTATCGCCGCTTTAGCGGCAGAAAACTGCCGCTAAAACGGCGATAATCGGCTTGATAATATGCCCTTGAGAATTCCCATAGAAGCCCATGTTCTGGTGTGAACATGGGCTTCTATGGGAATTCTCAAGGGCATATTATCAAGCCGATTATCGCTGCTTTAGCAGCAGTTTTCTGCCGCTAAAGCGGCGATAATTTTAACGCCGTGCTTGATAATATGCCCCATGGGGGCATATCAACAAGGGCTTTATCTCTGCTTTTTTGGCTTTAAAAGCCAAAAAAGGAGAGATAAAACTAGCGCCCTATCAACAACAGTGTGCTAACACGCAAATTTGCATGTTAGCACCCTTTTACTCTACGCTTCCCCTTGCATCTTTAATGAGATGCAAAGGGGGCGTTCCAGAGTAAAATAATAGGAGAAATGTCGCTTAGCGACATTTCTCCTATTATCAAGAATGTCGCTAATCCTGTTAGAGACAAAAAAAGCAGCGCTAACCGCGGTTAACGCTGCTTTTTTACGTCTGCTAATTTTCTGACTTAGCCATGATATCCTATGGAAGGAGGATATCATGGCTAAGTTTGCCTGTCCCTATCAACAAGGTAACGTGTGATTATCGCTGGGTTTCCAGCGATAATCTCACGTTAGCCTGTTAGCGTGTAGATTTTTATCGCTATTGAGATAAGCGTTGCTAATAGCACGCTATCTCAGCGATAAAAATTCACGCTAGCTGGCGATAATTATCCTCACGCTAAGAGCGCTGAGCGATAATTATCGCCGGTTGTTGTTGATATGCCCCTTAGTTCGTAAAAAGGCAAAGCATCTACATAGGGAAGAAATGTGGCGCAGCGGCCAGGGCAGCTGACTCCGGAATCCATGTGACTCTGGGCAATAGCTCGCTTAATCTTCCCGATGGCCCCCAGCGCCTTGACACCCTCGTGTAATTGTTTGCACTTTACAAATACTGGACATTTACATTTACATTTACATTTGCTCTGCATCCATATACATATGAAGTGTCCGAGTGGTAAAGTTTATTGTATTTTTAGAGAGCCATCGTTTGAAGTGATGTCTGCCATTTGAGATATTTTAACTTTACTGAGTGGAATGGGAAGAAAATACAAGGATGTGGAAAAAAAAGACGAGAGCCAACAACTGAGGCTGGCAGATTGGCGAGAACACGGCTATGCAGGCACGAGAGCGGGGGGCAGTACCAGGTGGCAGCTGGCGCTGATTTATGGGCGGGGAGGGGTGCTTGTCGTCGGGAGAGGGCCCCTCTCTTACACATCGCAGACTGGGTGCAGAGTGCCATGTCACCGCAGTGTATTAAGTGCCAGGGGTCCCTCGTTTCCATGGAGGCCGGAAAACATATTCATAGAAAGAAAGATTTGTGAACACTGTCGGTAGTAAAATATGGTCTACTGCACGCCTTTCAAAGGAAATCTATCTTTATAGAGCTGAATGAGAGGCTGCAGCTGCTCACGAGGCGATTACTTCTTCAATTCCACTGTTCTGGGCATCTAACGCACCAGCGAGTTCCTCAGGTGGAATCGCTTATATTTCATCCTTGATTCTTTTATTTGTAGGTCATATAATTATGCTTATTTTGTTTTGTGTAGACAGGCTATCTCTAACCATTACTTGGTGAGAGGATGTGGCGTTAAGGTCAGAGCCGCCTACTATGTAACTGGGTGAGCTATGTTCGAGCCTCGGCGACTAATCAACATCCTGCGACTCTGAGCAAATAGCTAAATCTCCCTGTACATGAACATGACTTTGTGTGACGTAACTGGTGCTCACGCAAAGCGCTTTAGGTCTAGTTCATATAACAGCAGAAGCGGTGTTCTTCTCCAAAGGTCGCGAGTTCTTATCCCGACTATGGACACTAAAAACCGATAGAAGTGCGGATTTAAAGCTATAGAAAAACAAGCACTTATTTAATGCCTCGGACAATGATGTCAGTGAATAAAAAAAAAACAAGAAACGCGAGAGGTGCGCGCGCGCGTGTCGGGCAATGATGTCAGTGAACCAAAAAAAAACAAGCATTGGTATTGCCAATAGGTCTCGCCTTTAGGGCCTTATAAGTATTTAGTTATGCAGCACAATATCCTTGGTGCAACAACACCAACTGTTGCATGGCTAAACACTTATAAGGTCTCAAAGGCGAGACCTATTGGCTATGCCAATGCTTGTTTTGTCCTTGCAATGCTGGCAACGTCTTCCTGCCTGTTCTAATGCTTGTTTGATTTAGCTCTAGAATTGTCTGAAGGTGATTCAGTTCACAATGTACTATACAAAAAGCAAACATTATTAGCAGCCTAACAGTGGATCCTTTAATCTAAAATGGAGTGTTTTTGTATTTAAAACTGGCAAGGAAAAGAATTTTGGTCCTTGCTTAATCAACATGTGAACCTATATATTGATTCTATTTCCTGCTGCACAGACACACTCAAGAACCATCTTTATTAGTCCAAACAGTGGGTGAGTCACTCCAGGGTCGCAGTGTTCACATTGCTGAATGGCCCCTCATTTGGCAGGGATGTGCAGTGTTTGGCTGGTCGCAGCCCATGACACTGTGGTCTTGTAATCACTGCAATAATACAAATGATCATTGACAGTGTACGTTTTTCCCCACTGTGAATCATCGCCCTGATTTCAAAAGCTCTGTAACTCAAACACTAAACGGACACGCATTAAAACACAAACACGCCTCAACAATGTAATAGTGCAGCACACAAGACCCACTACTGAGTATTAAGGCACTTTGGAAAGTTTGTAACAGAATGCGGTGCTGGCAGACTTCGTGGACATGTTTATCAACCCTGGGCTGATGAAAGGCTGCAGCGACTTATTCAATTGTTTGCTCATTAGTGAGTTGTTTGTTCATCAAGTGCAGGACAAATCCAACTGTGGTGAGATGAGCAGAGTGTGTCACGGAGCAGGCGGCAGCTCCAGGCTCCCAACAGGTAGTGTGGAGTGGGAGCGTTCAAGAGTAGGGGGGGAGCTTCCATTCGCATTGAAAACAAAGTGTGTAATGCATTGTTTGATGAGCGGCCCTTCAAGCAATGAGGTCAAGGGCAAGAACCCAAGCAGCTCTCTCAGCATGCTACACAGGACAAATGTCACTATTATTTACAGCTCTTAAAAACCTAAAAGAGCCGTATGAAAATGTCATGGTATTGCACTGCAAGAGTTTTGTAGCAGGTGCATAAATCGAGTGAGCAATCTCACAGTTTGCTGGTAACAGTGTTCGGATATTACCCATCTGAGCGCTATAACAACACGTGCCTAATAGTGACTGGCGTTAACACACATACCGTCCGAGGAATTGCGACAACGGTTGGGAAGAGATGTGCAACACACTCGCACACCTTCACAGAAATGCTAAACAAACCAGCATCCGAGCACCTCCCTCACGCTCCGCGCACACACAATGAACATATTGCAGGTTGGACCATTCCTGATTTTATAACACATGCTGTATCACAGCCCACAAACGTGCCTGCCTCATTCCAGCTGGATCCCTGTTCCTCCTATTGCAATGGCGGTGGTACCAAAAGGTTTTTTACAAAAAAGACAGTAGCATGGCAGAGGTTGATTTGATGAGCGGGAGGTGGTCAACCAATGAATGAGTGTACTGCGGGTGACATGGGTATTGAGGGGTAAAGAGGAAGGCCTCATGCTGGACTTTTTGAAGGCGGGGTAAACGGATGGGTAGCAACACTGATGGCTTAACACAATGGCCGAAGCCTTGCGAGATAGCATTTCTAGTCGCTTTCGTGAGGTTCCCGTTAGAGACTGACGTGGGGAGGGAACCTCAGGAAGTGACATTTTCAACGCTGCAAAGGCTGCCTGTACATCTCGAGGTCGCCTGGCGCCTTAATGATGCCCGTGGCGCTCCTAAGGCATCTGCACAGCATCATAGGGATCTGTCCGCAAGACACCTATGACTGGTATTGAAAGCTGTCAAGCGTGTTACAATGCTGAACCCGCTGTCACAATTACTTAAAGCCTCCACAGGCAGCTCTGTCTGCATGATCTTGTCTTTCGCTGCACTGCAGCTATTACATCTCTGTTAGTTGGTGTATCGTGGCATGAGAGGTGGGCTTGACTGACGTGAGTTCTGTATGTGGAATGTGGCACGTTGAGTTTGTGCGCCACGACTATGCCTCCTTGGAGGAGCCTCACGGATCTTAAAATCAGGTTGTCAAAAGAGGGCAGAAGATGATGTATGGGTATGCATCGATGCCTTTCTCTTTCTGCCTCTTTCACTCTCCCCATGTCCACTTCACCCCCCTCAGTTTAGTTGCTGTCTGCAGGTCTCATTCTGAGTGCCACTCCCTCTTGCTTCGGTCCCTGCCCCCTCTTATTGTCTATGCCCTGTTGGTGCTTGGATTCGCACGTCACAATGGGCATGTTCAAACGGGGGTTTAGGTGGGCCTGGTCCCACCGGATCTCAGACCCGGTGGTAATTTTAAACAAACTGAAACTGGTGCCTATGGAGCCCTTTAGTCATGTCCTTAAATCCAATGACAGACACTGATCGGTTTCTGAATAATTAATGTAAAAACCATTAAGGTAACCCATGTCAACAATTAAGTTACTGTTCATATTTCACATGTTTTACAGAATCTTGCGCTTCCTAAACAGTGCTATCTATTTCCAGGATGCTGTGGTTTTTCTTGTGTGTGCACCATATAATTCTGGTATAGTGTATACTTTGAATTGAGTCACCTCCGGGTGACTATAGAGCCACGATTAAGACCTCTGGACTTCAGACTGAAAGCAATATAAGTTTCTCACAGTGCCTGTCAGTGGATCAAAATGTTTTCAAAATATCCTCATCCAATCCTTGGCCTCTCTGCAGAAAGCACAGAAAAATGATTAGGTTTTTTATTTGAGATTGTGATTCTGTGTAAAAGTGTGTGAAGGAAGTATACTGTTGTCAAAATATTGATACAGTGAAAGTAAAAAGAAATATATGCAGTACTTACAGGTGAGTGGGTTCGCTGTACGTTAAGGGGGTGGTGAAGGGAAGGAGGTGCAAAGAACTAAAAACACTAGAGAGCTAGGAGGGTGCTGAAGAGGAAACAAAGGTGGTGTAATATACACGATGAACAAGATATGGAGAGAAAGGTTGTGCATGTCTAACAGAGAGAACATTACAGGAGTGATTGAGACACTGAAAAGCACTATACCTTTCACAGACCTCAGGTAAGGTTGAATTAGTAGCCTCGCAATTTCAGAATTGAAACTTTTTTAATATTTAATTATTTACAACAAAATCATTGTTTTTACTAATTTATCTTAACAGCTAACAACCACTGACAAAGCCAAAAGTCCTGGCTGGTTTTAGGTGTATGTCCGTTGTTTTGTAATAGATCTGGATGCAAGAGCAGAAAGCTTAGCGAGGAACCAAAATATTGGTCGGGAGGCACACTGTGGGAATCACAGAAATGTACGTTACATGGGCCGCACCCCATTTAGAGACCCCTCCCACACATACACATGCACTTTTTGCATCCAAATTAAAGCCTTATGTTCAAAGATGCAATACACTTAGATCATGGCTGTGCTGCAACTACCTTTTATAAGATGTTATTCTTGGAACTCATTCATGTTGGAAGTGGGAGGCTGCACACACACCTTTCAATCCCTAACTACCAACAAAGCACACACCTCTGGACTTAGCAGCCGGATGAGGGGCATTATGATCCACCGCTAGCGCTGGCAGTGGGTAGGAGTGCACACACCACCTCCAGATGACACCGCGCGCACGCTCCCACAACAGGGGGACAACAGTGATGAATCGGAGGTGGGGCCTCCAGGTAAATGCCACGAGCTGAGAACAAGTGTAAACGAGCTCCCTGGTAGCTGCTGAGTGCAGACACAAGAAACCTGAAGGATCTCACCGTGAAGAGGTGTGTTTAACTTCAGTAGTCATTTGTGGTTTATGTGTCAGTGCACGAGTGGTTACAGCCTGCAAATCAGCACTTAGCGAGTCAGGATTCAGGTTGTAAATCTGTGCGGAGTTTGCGGTTGCGGACCATGAAGTAAACCGTGAATGCAAACCACTCGGTTTCATGCAATGGCTGGATTTTTCTTGTACTCTTGCAATCAGTTCTAGAATATACAATTTGGAAGTTGAGGCTTCTAAACATGTGAAGTGGTGCCTTTGAATGTTGCCCGTAAGCTTTCTCCGAGAACAGAATACGTAACACATCAAGCAAATTATACAATACAAGTAAACACAAAATGCAAACAATAACAAGGCTAGAAAAATGCCCATGCCTTATGCAACCGAAAGCATTCAGCAAGGTACCATCCCTTCGAAGCGCTATTAAAGAGGCACAACACGAACAGTAGAAGAATTAAAACAGTCGCTAAACAGCGTATTCGGCGTACAAAGGGTGCAAGCACGGCGGTGGGGAGGACGGGGGTCCCTCTCAGAACACCCGGGAAGGGGTGGGGTGTACTAATGGCTCCTGCTGGAGCAATATATATTAAACAAGCATTGGCCGAGCAAAACGCGATGGTGGGGGATAATGAACAGGCATTGAACGCGCGAGACGCGATGGTGGGGGGGTGGGGGAGAGAAGCGCGAGTAGAGATAAGCTGGTGTGAAATAGCAGCAGGGAAGGGGGCGGAGAGGGGCTACGAGGGAGAGCGAAGTAAAGCCATATGGCTGCTTTGCGCGCGTGCACGCCTCGTGCACTGTAGCTCTATGCCAGGGGAAGCACTTTTAAAAACCCACTACAAAATGTCTCAAAGAGACAGCTTTCGCTGTCTCAGCGAGACCTAAAAAAGAAACGTGAGTGGTGCGCGCGCGAAAAGTGAAAGTAGGCTGCGCGCGCAAGGGAAAGTGATCGTGGCTGGCTGTACACATTGCAAAGCTGCCGGCTGTGCGCGTGCATGCTCGCTGTTAACGCAAGTGCTAGGCCAGCCAGTAGCACTTTGAAAACTCATCTACAAAAGTCTCAGCGAGACCTAAAAAGTGGCCCGCATTTGCTTATTGACTTACCGCAAAACACTGTTTCAGCGAAGGTTTATGAAAAGAAAGGATGTGGGGGCATGTTTTATTAACTTCACTTAGATTTAAAAAAAAAAAATGCACAGATTAGTTCACACTGCTGAGCCACACATGAATGCAAGTGAGACCACTTCTGCTCAGGCCCTTACCCCCGCTCAATCAGCATACGGCCCAGCGAGCGAAAGAAAGTAATACTCCCGCTCGTCTGCCTTTAGAAGGGCCACTCGGGCACCCGCTGGCGGCATCCTAACAGCACAGGCTGCCCAAAACAGCAGCCCACAACTGGAACCCGACTACCTGCCCTTCGGCCATTTCCCAAGTGCCCGCGTTACCAATCCGACCCTGGTATTCAATGCAGGTGCACACTCCTATATATAGGAGTGCACCCTCCATTATTGAAGCAACATTTCGTATCTCTGATTGCAGTGCATTTCAGGAGGAAACAGCATAAGCATACTCAACCAGTACCATCCCCCATCTCCTCAGTAGTGTCCCTCATTGTGGCATCCTCCCCGTCCCAGTCACATAAGTTTGATAAGGGCCCCATATACCTCTAGGGCGGCTCTGAGGCGGGAGAAGCCCCCGATAGGCATCAGACTGTGTGTTACAATAAGTCATATCCTCATGCCATTCTTTTGACACTGTTAGTGGCCCGCTGGTCCAGCGCATAGCGACACGGCATAATGCCAGCAGAAAACTAATGGCTACCAGTCGCCTCACGCTATGTTGTAACCCCCTGTCGTATCCCAACAGTGCATATGGATCTAGCCTCTTCCCAGTGATTGACTCAAGCTCTCCAAACACAGCCTGCCAAAAATCTTGTACACCTGGGCAATACCAGGCAAGGTGTGCTTATCTTGCCTCCGCTGCGCGGCAGTGCAGGCAGTCAGCGCTATTGCGTAACCCATAGCGATATAGTATACTCTATTAATATAGTTGAAATGTAACAACCTGTGCCTACTGTTTAGGTAAGCAGTCTTTGTGACCTTGCAACAATACTGCCATTGCTGATCACTTATAATTATTCCCAGATCATCTTGCCATTTGCTTCTAGCCTTAGACACTTCATGCGGACGCACCTCCAGTGCTTATGCATATAGTCTAGACACTCATTTGTGGGTGACAGATGTCTGGAGGAGAAACGTCAATCCTGGAATTTCTGGGGGTTCTAGGAGCTCCTCACCTAACAGGTCAAGTAGTGCATGCCGTGCCCTAAAGTAATGAAACTGTGCAAGGGCAGTAGGATTGTCCGCTCGCGTCCGCACTACTTCCCAATCATTCATGACACCATCTCCAAAGAAGTCATTAATAGTGTGTATAACGAGCTCTTTCAATGCTATCCGCTAACCGAGCTCCCTTCCTATAGGAAACCATGTGAACCAATCAAGTGGCACACGTGAGGAATACAATGTGGATCTTGCCTGACGCTCCAGTAATATTTGCCAGGAGTCGACCATTGCATTTGGAGAATCCAAGACTCAGTGTTTACGAACTGGGCTCACAAATAACACCTGTGGCAGCGAAGGTGGCCCTGCAACGTCGCTTTCCAGCCACAGATGAGGCAATTCCTGTGATCCATGGATCCAGTAGTGAGCAAACATGCATTAGGCTGCCCTATAGTAGGTTTCTAAATCGGAAGAGTTGAGTTCTCACATAGAGTATGGCAAAGTAAGGGTCTCCCAGCGTACTCTTGGCTGCGTTATTGCCCACGCCAGGTGAATCAGGAGCGTTTGGAGGTGAGCAAACATCACTAGGCTGCAGTATCACAAAGTTTGTGAATAAAAAGAGAAATCGAGGTAGAACCATCATTTTCATTATAGCTATACGGCCTGTGAGTGACAACTGTGACCTAATCCAGCGTTCTATGCATTCTGTTAATTTCTGTACTGCTTTGCCATAATTCTCGGAACTGACAACCGCTGGATCCGCATGCACCTGTGTCCCCAGATAGTGCATGAAGTCCGACCCCCACTGCAGTGGGTACTCCAGCTGCACCAGCATGATAGCTGGGATGAGAGGAAAAATAGTGGATTTGTTAAATCGATAGGGAATCCAGAGTATTCCCCGAACTGGACCACCTTAATCAATACAAGCGTGAGATTGCGTTCCGTGTCCCGTACATAAAGTAGCAAAGCATCAGCATATGTAGAGACGATTAATATGTATCTAGGGAATCTCAAGCCCCTGTGCACGTGGGTTCCCTTACTAAATATTGATGTAAAAAATATAGTTAATAAAAATATCGATGTGAAAATATCGACTCCCTATAATTAAACAGGTAAGTACAATAATATCGAATCCAAAATATCAAAGTAAAAAATATAGATGTAAAAAATATCAACGTAAAAAATATATATAACTTAAATAAAATATTTTAAATAATATTAATATTTTTAACAAAATAAATTACATTAAATATATATAAGCACTGGATAGCGGAGGGGTAAACATTACTATTCCCACTCCAGTTAGTGCAAAAGCTGGGAAAGTGTTGGATAGCGGAGGGGTAAAAATTACTATTCCCACTCCAGTGAGTGCAAAAGCAGGGAAAGTGTTGGATAGCGGAGGGGTAAAAATGACTATTCCCACTCCAGTGAGTGCAAAAGCAGGGAAAGTGTTGGATAGTGGAGGGGTAACAATTACTATTCCCACTCCAGTGAGTGCAAAAGCAGGGAAAGTGTTGGATAGCGGAGGGGTAAAAATTACTATTCCCACTCCAGTGAGTGCAACAGTAGGGAAAGTGCTGGATACCACACCAATAATAAAAAAATCTACATTTTTATTAAATTTTATTTCCATAATTAATATTGAAATTTCAATATATTATTATTAAAAAAGATAATAAACATTCATTAATTACACATTGTTTAACACTATAATATCCACAGCACACATCTAAAATTAATTACACAATTACAATGAATAATTACTAATTAATTAATGCAAATTAATTAACAAAAAATAATAATTCATCAATAAAAAATAAATTACTTCCCACCATTCCCACCACTTACACCTATAAACACCACAACACACACCTAAAATGAATTAAACAATTACCATAATTAATTAATAATTAATTAATTTAAATTAATTAACAACTAATTATCAAACAATTTTAAATAAATTAATTCACACATTTAACCCTATAACATCACAATTATACAATTATGAATAAATATAAATTGTTGAATACATTTTATATAATTAAATTACTTCCCACCCTATTCCCCTATAAACCCACAACCCGCTAGCTACAGAACTAAAAACGCAAAATTCAATTTTTTTTTTTATTAACTACTATAAATAATAAATAAAATCTATATAATTAAATCACTTCCCACCCTATTTCCCTATAAACCCACTACCCGCTACGGAAGTAAAAACGCTAGATTCAATAAAAAAAAAAAAATTAACTACTAAAATTTTAACACATATAATAAAAATACAGACAATTTTCATACAAAATACTAAAATACATAACATTAATAATAAATCGATATGTTTGACAACTATATTTTTTTAAACGATATTTAACACTTCATTTTTGCAATCGATATTACTTACCTAACAATCGATATTCTTGACCACGATATTTTTCTTTCGATATTTCTGACCCACGATATTTTTACCTCGATATTTCTGTATATTGATATTTATACATCGATATTCTAGCTCTGCACCATGCACGTGGGATTCGAGTAGCGCACATGCCAATGGTTCTGCAACCAGCGCATACAACGGGGGGGCAAATGGCACCCCTGCCTGGTACCTCTCGTAATGACAATGGGGGCTGAAATGGTGCCATTAAGTTGTGTCTCGCTGTCGGTTGAGTGAAAAAGCACCATTACCAATTGAATAAAGAAATTTCCGACCCCTATGCGGTGCAGTACCTTTATCATAAAACCCCATTCTACTGAGTCGAACGCATTCTTAGCGTCGAGAAAAACTGCAGCCACGCGTACCTCGGGATCAAGGCCCCTGGATGGTGCTGAATGGCATCTGGTGGTTTAAAGACAAGCTGGGTGCTGGGACAAACCCAGCCTGTTCAAGGCCCACAAGCCTAGACAGCAGTGGAGTCAAGTGGTTGGCTAGTATTTTCACATATTTTTTTAAATCAACATTCAAGTAGGACAATGGTCGGTAGGATGAAAGCACGTCTGCGGGTTTAAAATCTTGACTAATAAGTCCTCTCACATAGTGGAGGGCATTCAACCATCTGCAGTCATTTCCTTATAAAGGGAGATCAGGTGTGGGATAAGAAGTTCCTGATAGGCTTTGTAAAAGGCTACTGTGGGCCCGTCAGTACCAGGAGCTTTACCAGTAGGCATGGCTTTCGGAACAGCTCGTATAAAGGGGCCATAAGGTGTTCTCTGACTCATTCATTAGTCTTTGTATATCAATATGCGAAGGTAATCTATGGCAGCGATATCATCAGAAGGAATTCGCGACCGGTAGAGCTCAGTGTAATATCTACGAAAGCGATCCAATATCTGGTCAGCTGAATGTAGTCTCTGCCCACCCTCGTTCTGCACCTCAAGAATCACATAGTCATCTGAGCGGGGGCACATCAGTGCCACAAGTGTAGCCCCAGGTCGCTCCCCATTTCCAAATGACCTTGCCACTGCATATTTACCTAAGTAATTTACTTCACTTTGTGAAGTTTCATGATAATCCTCAATCTTAGTCTTAATCTAGCCTAGGAGCTGTCTGTCAGCTGTCTCCCTATGTTGCCTCTCTAAATCGTCAATTTCTATTTCAATGCTGGCTAGGTGAATCCCATATTGAACGGAGAACCCCGCATGTTTGTATAGCATAACACTGCGTATATAAACTTTGAACGTTTCCCACACCATTGCAAATTTGTCAACCAAGCCTATATTGTGAGTAAAAAACTTAGTGATGACTTGTGCCAATTCATCAAGAAACACAGAATCTAGCAATGAGTATGGGGGGAAGTGCCAGGAAAATACAGTGGGTTGCGGTGCTCGTAACTCCAGGTTTAGTAGAAACTGTGAATGGTCTGAGTACATATGCAGGAGTGGCCTACACTCACGCACCAGACTAACTAGTTCACGTAATAACAACAAAAAATCAATGCAGGGGTGTACATCGTGTACCGAGGAATAATGCGTGAACCCACTCCCCTCGGTAGGTGAGCTATAATGATAATTATTCAAAGACCTCCCTGCTGTACTATTTCCGAACGGGCAGGGGCTGCAGCCGATGGCCTATGAGGAGCACCCTTAGATCGATCCAATTCTGGGCTCAAAACACAATTAAAATGCCCACCCCCATATACGAGGCAAGTCCCCAAATTACATTAAAAGATAATTTATGGTATGATAGAACAGAGGGTCATGGAAGTTTGTGCAATAAATAACAACCAGGATGACAGCTAAATCCTCCTTTTGGCAATGAGCCATCGCATATCTGCCTACTGGGTCTATATACAACTCTTATATTTTAACACCCGTGCCTCTTTGCACCCAGACCAGGACACCTCTGGCATGTGTAGAGAAACCTGCTGCAATACCTTGACCCTGTATCCTACGCTGTGGTAAAACTCCACTCCCTGGAGCCCAATGCATTTCCTGTAATTTTGCCACATCTACCCTATGTCTCTGCAAATAGGCTACCACTTTGCGTATTTTTCTATAATCATTTAAGCCTCTGACATTTCATGTAAGAAATTGCGTTAGTGAGGAGTCCGAGGACCCCATTGCTGCCTGCTGCAAGTCATCTGACATGCAGCACCAGCCTCAAATATTCAGTTACACCCAACCAGCCATCATTTCACAGTTGCAGCAGGAGAAAGCACATTAAAGACAATAACATAAAACCCTCCCCACCCATCACCCACGCTGTGCATACCCACAACTGGCACAGCAGAGCAGTCACCCTCCCGCTCCCTCCCACTCTCTCCCACCAATTTTCTTAAAGATAACTGTGTGGTAAACACATGAGGGCAGATGTTGCCTGGCCAATCAAACTCAGTAGTTCGCACCTTCTGAGGGCCGTATACTCAGTATGTTGTGTGCATATATTAGAAAATAGGCATTACAACTGTATAGTCTCTGCTACAACCTCAAGTACATAACAGTGTTCCATGGAAAGTCCAGCTATGCCAAGGCTTATTACCCCGGCAAGCGTTGTGATTACGCCAAATTATCTTTCCTGTTTGCACTACTAAAATTACGACTGATGGTCTTTTATTTGCCTGCTAGAAGTGGTAGAGGGGAGCAAAACAATTCAAAGTTATATTTCCAAAGTAGACATACTCTAAAGGACCACAGACTCTGAATTTCAATTTTGTGGATTTATTATAAGGCCAAAAATAATTGAATATAAACACTCCTCAGTATCAGAGTATATGGATACATGAAAACCAATACAGAGCCGAGTCTACGAATATCATTCATATGGCACAAAAGGCATAATATGATTAACTCCAAAATCCGAACACAGCAAAGAATAGAAGCTGAGTCCAGTTCTCTTTTCATCTGTGAGGAAAACAAAACAAAGAATATTATCATTCCCTATACTGCTCTAAATGAGAATCCAACCCATCTCTCTTATAGCACTTCACAAAGGTGTCAGCACATGTTGACTTCCTAAGAAGTACTCACGTCAAATGGGCTTAATAACTTAAGGCTATGGCGATCGCTCTAAGATGCTCTTTCTCCTCCAAGAATCAGCAGAAGTCTCCAGACTCTGTACCTGCGCATCATACCAAAGCAGTATTCAGCCTACACAATGACATATAATAAAAGTTTCCATTGCAATGTTTTACAGTAGTTTTCCACAGGAGCTTTAATTAATTTTTCTTCGTCTTCCTGTGGCCTTGGTTCCCAGGCCCGCCAGACACGAAAGGTGTCCTCCCTTCTCGCCTTCCAGTCTTCTTCAAAGACATTCCGGGTATCTCCTTGAAGCTAAGAATAACGAGGCTGAATTCCTGCACCTGCAGTAGGATGAGAACACACTAGCTTCCAGTACAAAAAGGATTAATTAATTATCTCTTGAGCAACCAGGGAGAAACAAAACTGACAATAATTCTCAATTGGGCCTACAATTCATGCAACTTAAACTAAACACAGTATACATTACACAAATATAATTTCATCCTGCACAATACTCATGCCGGAATTATAAGTGTCTCTAATACATGTATAATCCTACTTGAATGTTCACACTACATTTCAATGCTACTAAAATGTGGGTAAATAGACCTTAATAATTGTAAAACACTGCAAACGATGAAAATACATGTGAGTGCATTTAAACCATGAGTATAGTGCACCCATACAATTTAGAGTGCTGTAAGCGCTCTATCAGTTGCAAGCCCCTAGGACCCTCTTACCAGAGTATAGGAATCCACCTTTAACTTGAACCTCTATCAGGGCAGATGGGGTGAGGGATGAGGAAGACAGCCCCACCGACCGTCCAAACCACCCCCAGGTGGAGCAGTATCCTTCCCCCATCTCAATACTGCCACCCTGGGGATGTAAGCAGAATGCCCTGCAACAGGAGGATGAAAGTCTATTTGTCCATGTCCTGAGTGTTCTCCGCTTCTCCGCATTTTGATCTAGGTGAGCGATGACGTCCCCACAGTCTTTCTGCGCTTGAGGAATTGCATCACCTGTTTTGGATAACTGAATATAGGTGCCTTGCCATCTGCAATTACGTGTAGTCTAGCAGGATACAGCATGTTGGAATCCAACTGAAGTTCACATAGCCTTTTTTAAAGCTGGAATGAATAAGCGCCTCGCCTCCTGGACCTGCCCATATTTGAGTCAGATAAGCTCTGCCCCCTCAGAATCTGCAGATTTTTTAACATAAAAAAGGATTCTTGTTCAAATGAATCAAATGTTACTAAAAAGAATAGTGACATAGTGAAAAGCCCTTCATAAAGGTTTACCGGTCACCTTTCTGTTGCTTATTGCTGTCTGTGGGGGTTAAACTAACTGCTGCTGATGAGGCGAAACCTTTGCACAGACAGTATTAAAGTGTAAAAAGGACAAACGAATGAAGTAAAACCATCACAAAATGAGCCACATTGGTACCACATAATTTGCTTTTTGTTGTCATATAATGTAGGCAACCCTGTTGCAAAATGTGGTCATTCTCTGCCACATAATTCAAGCGTTCTCTGTGTGCAGCTGTACCATTGCAGTTCATGCAGGAATCAAGAAAGTGGCAGGGTACATGCTTTTAAGACCAGGGTATGGAGCTATGCCACTTAATGCAATGTGTGATATTTTTCAGGGTGGACGAGCATGGAAATTCACAGTGAGAGCTGAACCAGGGGTCTAGCTGTCACCAAGAGCCAAAAAACAAGCAGTCATGCAAAGATTCCCCATGTAAATACAGCAAAAGGCATGCAAAAATATGATAAAGACTCAACAAACGGGTTATCTCCTGGTTTCCACTGTAGTGCATTAGGTTATATCACTGTGTCGACATCAGTAAAAAGTCATAGTTTTCAAATCTTAACTTTTTCCCAACCTTTGATGCCCTGATAAAACTGCCAAGAGTAAACCAAGAGAGCCCACTTTGCACTGTAAACCTGACCACTGCTGTTGTTTGTGGCCAAAACTGTGACCTACTAAACTAGAGAGAGGTTTTTATTTAGCACAAGGTGGTCTCATATTTGACTCAATTTAAATGAGGCAGTGAAGTAGAGTGATTTGGGTAGCATTACACAATTTGGTCAGGGGGGTAAGATGGGATTTGAAACCAAGTTTCCTTGTCACACATTGAGCAGTCCATTCACTGGATGGGCATCATCATCTCTTTCCAATTAACACCAAAGGACAATGGTTTGTATTTCTGTCAGGATCTGACTGTGTTAATGAAATACACGCACTAGCTATTAAAAAGTTCAAAGCTCAGCTGCACACCCCAGCAGTTCAGATGGACTAATCTGACTTTTTAAATCCCGATTACCAGCTGGGGGTGGAGTGTCGGTAGGTAGGCGTCAGAAATTGGGTTATTGGTTGAGGGGGATTGTTACATCCTGCTTTTCCTCCTTCTCTGTCCTACTTCTGTGTTTGTTCTAAGCCCCTCAGCCTGTATCTGTGTTGTCACCTAAGAGTTCCTTTTGTGTATGTTTGATTCTACTGCCAGTTAGATCTGAGGCTGAGCAGCAGGGCAGCTGCTCCCGGTGGGGTTTTAAAATGGAGCTTTAACTGGGCTTTAAACTACTGGTTTACATTCCTGCTTGTATCCTGTACATTGATTCCTGGTTAATGAAAATAAACCTACATCTGGATGCAGCAACCCAAGGACCCATCCTTTATTTTATGGAATTTTACACTGGCGACGATTTGAAGGAAGAAACCACGCGTGATCAAAGAAATTTTACAAGAGAAACTAGAAGAAATTAAATGAACCTCATGTCCAACCCCTTGATTGCCCCACCGGTGTCTACAACAACAGACAGCCTGAAGTAAGTTGGGTTTGGGACATGACGTTGGACTTTCACCTGCTGAGATTACTTAGTGTACTTTAAAGGACCCATTTAAAGAATTATTATTGCAGCTTAAGAGAAGAAGAAACACGTTTAAAATATTCCTGTTTGCCTCTGGGTAACCTCTACTGAAGCGACTTTACTTCTTATTATCTGCGCTCCAAAGGTCTCCTGTTTACAAAACCGATACTTTGACTTCTACAACCTGCAATTAAAATCAAACTGTGCCTGCATCGAGAGTGCCTGCATCGAGAGGGCTTTTCCTCGTGAGGAACTCCGTGTCGGGTGGGAGAAGACCCACTGTTTCCGTGTGCAGCCCTCGTGTGCAAGTGCTTATGCCCATATGCTTACAACCTGTTTTACTTTGTTTCAATGCTGGCTAGGTAAATCCCATATTGAACGGAGAACCCCGCATGTTTGTATAGCATAACACCGCGTATATAAACTTTGAACGTTTCCCACACCATTGCAAATTTGTCAACCAAGCCTATATTGTGAGTAAAAAACTTAGTGATGACTTGTGCCAATTCATCAAGAAACACAGAATCTAGCAATGAGTATGGGGGGAAGTGCCAGGAAAATACAGTGGGTTGCGGTGCTCGTAACTCCAGGTTTAGTAGAAACTGTGAATGGTCTGAGTACATATGCAGGAGTGGCCTACACTCACGCACCAGACTAACTAGTTCACGTAATAACAACAAAAAATCAATGCAGGGGTGTACATCGTGTACCGAGGAATAATGCGTGAACCCACTCCCCTCGGTAGGTGAGCTATAATGATAATTATTCAAAGACCTCCCTGCTGTACTATTTCCGAACGGGCAGGGGCTGCAGCCGATGGCCTATGAGGAGCACCCTTAGATCGATCCAATTCTGGGCTCAAAACACAATTAAAATGCCCACCCCCATATACGAGGCAAGTCCCCAAATTACATTAAAAGATAATTTATGGTATGATAGAACAGAGGGTCATGGAAGTTTGTGCAATAAATAACAACCAGGATGACAGCTAAATCATCCTTTTGGCAATGAGCCATCGCATATCTGCCTACTGGGTCTATATACAACTCTTATATTTTAACACCCGTGCCTCTTTGCACCCAGACCAGGACACCTCTGGCATGTGTAGAGAAACCTGCTGCAATACCTTGACCCTGTATCCTACGCTGTGGTAAAACTCCACTCCCTGGAGCCCAATGCATTTCCTGTAATTTTGCCACATCTACCCTATGTCTCTGCAAATAGGCTACCACTTTGCGTATTTTTCTATAATCATTTAAGCCTCTGACATTCCATGTAAGAAATTGCGTTAGTGAGGAGTCCGAGGACCCCATTGCTGCCTGCTGCAAGTCATCTGACATGCAGCACCAGCCTCAAATATTCAGTTACACCCAACCAGCCATCATTTCACAGTTGCAGCAGGAGAAAGCACATTAAAGACAATAACATAAAACCCTCCCCACCCATCACCCACGCTGTGCATACCCACAACTGGCACAGCAGAGCAGTCACCCTCCGCTCCCTCCCACTCTCTCCCACCAATTTTCTTAAAGATAACTGTGTGGTAAACACATGAGGGCAGATGTTGCCTGGCCAATCAAACTCAGTAGTTCGCACCTTCTGAGGGCCGTATACTCAGTATGTTGTGTGCATATATTAGAAAATAGGCATTACAACTGTATAGTCTCTGCTACAACCTCAAGTACATAACAGTGTTCCATGGAAAGTCCAGCTATGCCAAGGCTTATTACCCCGGCAAGCGTTGTGATTACGCCAAATTATCTTTCCTGTTTGCACTACTAAAATGACGACTGATGGTCTTTTATTTGCCTGCTAGAAGTGGTAGAGGGGAGCAAAACAATTCAAAGTTATATTTCCAAAGTAGACATACTCTAAAGGACCACAGACTCTGAATTTCAATTTTGTGGATTTATTATAAGGCCAAAAATAATTGAATATAAACACTCCTCAGTATCAGAGTATATAGATACATGAAAACCAATACAGAGCCGAGTCTACGAATATCATTCATATGGCACAAAAGGCATAATATGATTAACTCCAAAATCCGAACACAGCAAAGAATAGAAGCTGAGTCCAGTTCTCTTTTCATCTGTGAGGAAAACAAAACAAAGAATATTATCATTCCCTATACTGCTCTAAATGAGAATCCAACCCATCTCTCTTATAGCACTTCACAAAGGTGTCAGCACATGTTAACTTCCTAAGAAGTACTCACGTCAAATGGGCTTAATAACTTAAGGCTATGGAGATCGCTCTAAGATGCTCTTTCTCCTCCAAGAATCAGCAGAAGTCTCCAGACTCTGTACCTGCGCATCATACCAAAGCAGTATTCAGCCTACACAATGACATATAATAAAAGTTTCCATTGCAATGTTTTACAGTAGTTTTCCACAGGAGCTTTAATTAATTTTTCTTCGTCTTCCTGTGGCCTTGGTTCCCAGGCCCGCCAGACACGAAAGGTGTCCTCCCTTCTCGCCTTCCAGTCTTCTTCAAAGACATTCCGGGTATCTCCTTGAAGCTAAGAATAACGAGGCTGAATTCCTGCACCTGCAGTAGGATGAGAACACACTAGCTTCCAGTACAAAAAGGATTAATTAATTATCTCTTGAGCAACCAGGGAGAAACGAAACTGACAATAATTCTCAATTGGGCCTACAATTCATGCAACTTAAACTAAACACAGTATACATTACACAAATATAATTTCATCCTGCACAATACTCATGCCGGAATTATAAGTGTCTCTAATACATGTATAATCCTACTTGAATGTTCACACTACATTTCAATGCTACTAAAATGTGGGTAAATGGACCTTAATAATTGTAAAACACTGCAAACGATGAAAATACATGTGAGTGCATTTAAACCATGAGTATAGTGCACCCATACAATTTAGAGTGCTGTAAGCGCTCTATCAGTTGCAAGCCCCTAGGACCCTCTTACCAGAGTATAGGAATCCACCTTTAACTTGAACCTCTATCAGGACCGATGGGGTGAGGGATGAGGAAGACAGCCCCACCGACCGTCCAAACCACCCCCAGGTGGAGCAGTATCCTTCCCCCATCTCAATACTGCCACCCTGGGGATGTAAGCAGAATGCCCTGCAACAGGAGGATGAAAGTCTATTTGTCCATGTCCTGAGTGTTCTCCGCTTCTCCGCATTTTGATCTAGGTGAGCGATGACGTCCCCACAGTCTTTCTGCGCTTGAGGAATTGCATCACCTGTTTTGGATAACTGAATATAGGTGCCTTGCCATCTGCAATTACGTGTAGTCTAGCAGGATACAGCATGTTGGAATCCAACTGAAGTTCACATAGCCTTTTTTAAAGCTGGAATGAATAAGCGCCTCGCCTCCTGGACCTGCCCATATTTGAGTCAGATAAGCTCTGCCCCCTCAGAATCTGCAGATTTTTTAACATAAAAAAGGATTCTTGTTCAAATGGATCAAATGTTACTAAAAAGAATAGTGACATAGTGAAAAGCCCTTCATAAAGGTTTACCGGTCACCTTTCTGTTGCTTATTGCTGTCTGTGGGGGTTAAACTAACTGCTGCTGATGAGGTGAAACCTTTGCACAGATAGTATTAAAGTGTAAAAAGGACAAACGAATGAAGTAAAACCATCACAAAATAAGCCACATTGGTACCACATAATTTGCTTTTTGTTGTCATATAATGTAGGCAACCCTGTTGCAAAATTTGGTCATTCTCTGCCACATAATTCAAGCGTTCTCTGTGTGCAGCTGTACCATTGCAGTTCATGCAGGAATCAAGAAAGTGGCAGGGTACATGCTTTTAAGACCAGGGTATGGAGCTATGCCACTTAATGCAATGTGTGATATTTTTCAGGGTGGACGAGCATGGAAATTCACAGTGAGAGCTGAACCAGGGGTCTAGCTGTCACCAAGAGCCAAAAAACAAGCAGTCATGCAAAGATTCCCCATGTAAATACAGCAAAAGGCATGCAAAAATATGATAAAGACTCAACAAACGGGTTATCTCCTGGTTTCCACTGTAGTGCATTAGGTTATATCACTGTGTCGACATCAGTAAAAAGTCATAGTTTTCAAATCTTAACTTTTTCCCAACCTTTGATGCCCTGATAAAACTGCTAAGAGTAAACCAAGAGAGCCCACTTTGCACTGTAAACCTGACCACTGCTGTTGTTTGTGGCCAAAACTGTGACCTACTAAACTAGAGAGAGGTTTTTATTTAGCACAAGGTGGTCTCATATTTGACTCAATTTAAATGAGGCAGTGAAGTAGAGTGATTTGGGTAGCATTACACAATTTGGTCAGGGGGGTAAGATGGGATTTGAAACCAAGTTTCCTTGTCACACATTGAGCAGTCCATTCACTGGATGGGCATCATCATCTCTTTCCAATTAACACCAAAGGACAATGGTTTGTATTTCTGTCAGGATCTGACTGTGTTAATGAAATACACGCACTAGCTATTAAAAAATTGAGCTAATACAAGAAGTCTTTGTAGAAACAACTACTAACTTAAGGGCAGGAAGGTTATTCTATTTTTATTTTGCTTCCATTAGCTTCCTTGTACTTAAGAAGGAGGCTGGCATCAGGATAGCAACAATTATAGGTATTTGGAAAACATGGGTCTCTCCTGCAGAGCTGTAGGACTCCAGAAACAAAGGAGAAGTTCAAAGCTCAGCTGCACACCCCAGCAGTTCAGATGGACTAATCTGACTTTTTAAATCCCGATTACCAGCTGGGGGTGGAGTGTCGGTAGGTAGGCGTCAGAAATTGGGTTATTGGTTGAGGGGGATTGTTACATCCTGCTTTTCCCCCTTCTCTGTCCTACTTCTGTGTTTGTTCTAAGCCCCTCAGCCTGTATCTGTGATGTCACCTAAGAGTTCCTTTTGTGTATGTTTGATTCTACTGCCAGTTAGATCTGAGGCTGAGCAGCAGGGCAGCTGCTCCCGGTGGGGTTTTAAAATGGAGCTTTAACTGGGCTTTAAACTACTGGTTTACATTCCTGCTTGTATCCTGTACATTGATTCCTGGTTAATGAAAATAAACCTACATCTGGATGCAGCAACCCAAGGACCCATCCTTTATTTTATGTAATTTTACACTGGCGACGATTTGAAGGAAGAAACCACGCGTGATCAAAGAAATTTTACAAGAGAAACTAGAAGAAATTAAATGAAGCTAATTTCGAACATCTTCACATGACAGATAACATCTTTTGTGACAACATTGTATTGTGGAGACGCTACATAGACGACATCCTGATCCTATGGAAAGGTGATAGTGAGACGTGTGACAGATTCTTTACATGGGTCAACTCTCTGGACCCATACTTAAAGTTCACTCGTTCTGTTTCATCCACAGAGATCCACTTCCTAGACCTGACCATAACCTTACAAGATGGTGGGTTATCAACCAAGACTTTTAAAAAACCAACAGATCGGAATAGCTGATTATTATATGGAAGCTATCATCCAAAAGCCTTAAGGGATAACCTTCCCTTTGGACAGTTCCTCCGTCTCCGCAGAAACTGCGAAAAAACCAGCGATTACAGAAAGGAAGCAGCTATTCTCAGTCACCAACTAAAGACTCGCGACTACCCCACATCTATTGTAAAAAGATCAAACAAACGAGCACTCAACAACAACCGAGAATCTCTGCTGGAACCTAAAATTAAACTAACCGATGAGTCACTGATATGCGTGACAACGTTCACACCAGAATCTAATACGATCCAGAAGATCATAAAAAAGAACTGGAAGATCCTGACTACGGGAAAAGTGGCTTTAACCCCTCCAAGATTTGCGAACAAACGCACTAGCAACCTACGTGACATCATAGTACATACTCGTCCTAAGATTGGAAAACAAACTAAACAAAGGACCCTGTGGGATATGGATCCCGTACGTGGACATTATCCCTGCGGACAATGCGGAGTGTGTGATCTTACCAAGACAACAAAAGAACTTACTCTTGAAGCAGGCAAAGTCTGGACTCAGAAAAATCATACTAACTGCAACACCAATAATTGCGTCTATTTAATTACTTGCCCCTGCAAATTAAGATACGTCGGCATGACAACACGCCCAGTAAAGACAAGAATTATGGAACACCGCAGCAACATACGGTGTGGAAGATCCACGACTAAACTGAGTACACACTACCTCACTCACCCGCATGGACACAATGATTTACACTGGACCGTGATTGAAAGTAACCCTTCATGGTCTCAGGAAAAACTTTTTGAAACTGAACAGAGATGGATTTTTCGCTTATCCACACAAGAAAGGGGTCTTAACGACGAAATTCCATGGACAGAACTAATGTGATAATACACCTACTATACAGGGCTCTGTCAGTACCACACCTCCACTAACAAGACGGTGGTGCAAGGCCTCTAATGGTATCAAACTACCCCTGTCTCTATATGTACATAGAACTAACATATATACAAACATGTTCATACCCCGTGGTTGTCATCACCAAACCATACCTTGTGTTGGTTACACATAAATTATGTTTTACACTAATTTACATTTCCGCCCTGGACAGTTATGTAACATTTCCTGACTATACACCCTGCAACCTCTGTAAGGGATAGCACCATCTGGGTTCTACGCAGGTTTACTGATGACTATATAGTTACTAATAACGTCCAGTAACCTTTATCCTTATTAGGTTTACAATATGCCAGTTTCAATATCCAGATCCGTGTAAATCGATAGTGTCTTTCCTGATATAACAGTCTACCAAGATATAACGTTGTTTTCCAACGTATGTATCTTCCTTGTACCACACCAACCAGCTCGTAATAGGGTTCGATATCCAAGGTCAGGCATCTCTCCTGGGACAAAATGGCGCCCTCCGTAGTCTCGCGAGACCACGCAATCGACCTTAGGTTAAATACAGGAAGTGAATCCGACACCGGTAATATTCAGGTGAGGAGCAGACACGTCCTGTTTTGGCCTGCCCCCCGCCAGCGTTTGGGTAAGTGTTCGACTACGCTCACTGTATGCAATATGTTCGCCACTGAGTCCCTATCGGAACTCTAGCCATGGGTGGATACGAGCACCACGCACTCGACTTATGGGTCTGTTCTGCCCACACTTGTTTGGCCGTAACACGCTACCCGTAAGGAGCTGGGCAACCACTGGTATTCACGAATTAGTAAATTATTATGCACTAATAGACGGAGGCTCACCACAATATAAAACACACCTCCTATCAACCTCGCGTATCGTGTCAGGGTTAATTGATAGAGATCGGATTTTGTCACGATCTAGATTATATATTTTTTAACTTGTACGAGTGTGTGCCATTACATCCCACCGCGGCGGACCTTGTCATATTGTGTTATTCCACAGCCATGGATTTCCATGCTTATCACCATCATTTCTGGACACCAACCATTACCACAGTGTACTAGACTACTTAGCCCACAGCACTTCACATTATTCCCATTGTGAGGAGAGAGCCGATCGGCACCAAGTAGCATATTGACCACCCTGAGCAACACATCTCACGCTCTTAAAAGAGATAAAGTATTTCATTCACATGTTGTACAGCATGTTATTTTGCGATGCTTATATCTTTGCCACAGTGGGACCGTTCCAGTGGTCCGGTTGCTACTCCTTTACCTATGAAGCTCTGAACCCCTCACTCTGAGGTAAGACCGATATTCTGAAATTTGCTTGTGAAAATCTATTGATAATTTTAAGGAGAATTGAGTCGTTTATCACTGCTTGAGATTATTTAGTTGTGTTTTATATGTACTAGTTATAATTTCTTTTATTGTCCTCTCTCTAACGAGTTCGTTATTTAGAGTAGAAATCATGGTCCTTTGAAGGAGATAATTGACACCTCAATATGACGTTTGGACCCTTAACTTTTGACTAAGCTACGAATGGGTGGCTTATGCTTGTCCTCTATATTTTTTGTCTCCCTCTGTTTAGGCGGAGCCATTTATTCTGTACCATACTTAGGTTCAGCTTTACATGTGGTTGACCTCCAATACCCCGTTATAAGAAACTGAGGTATATGTACTTATTATTGGTCCCACGGTCCTGAAGAAGTGTCGCTCGAACTTGAGCATCTGTGACACGAAACATGTTGACCCCTGTCAACTATAGGCTACCCTGATACCTAGAATCACCTGAGTAGCCTCCCTGGTTTTACCTAGTCCCAGCCCTACCTAACCTTATTAAAACTACTGAGGGGCCAGGGCCTATTTTAATCCTTTCGAATCCCCACATTCTTAGGAGCTATTACCCTCCACAATCATCTACATGGTCTTCACACAAAACGGCGTTCTCAGATCAAAAGATCTCCGATAAAGATGCCACCAGGCCCGTCGGACATTGCAGCGCCGGTCCGACGAGGAGCACGCCCAATGATGAAGCATGACACCCTAACAGGTGTGTGAGGGCAACAAGATCTGAAATTGAACTTTCCCTTCTCAGATCAGATTAATCATTACTATCTTTTCCAAATTGGCCATTTAGAGGAACTGCTCTTACCTGTCTTTTCCTACGTAGACCCCTGGGAGCATTAGAACAGGACCTCTTTAAACAACCAGCTCTCGTGTCCCCCCTTCCTGATTACATGAAATTAAATGAACCTCATGTCCAACCCCTTGATTGCCCCACCGGTGTCTACAACAACAGACAGCCTGAAGTAAGTTGGGTTTGGGACATGACGTTGGACTTTCACCTGCTGAGATTACTTAGTGTACTTTAAAGGACCCATTTAAAGAATTATTATTGCAGCTTAAGAGAAGAAGAAACACGTTTAAAATATTCCTGTTTGCCTCTGGGTAACCTCTACTGAAGCGACTTTACTTCTTATTATCTGCGCTCCAAAGGTCTCCTGTTTACAAAACCGATACTTTGACTTCTACAACCTGCAATTAAAATCAAACTGTGCCTGCATCGAGAGTGCCTGCATCGAGAGGGCTTTTCCTCGTGAGGAACTCCGTGTCGGGTGGGAGAAGACCCACTGTTTCCGTGTGCAGCCCTCGTGTGCAAGTGCTTATGCCCATATGCTTACAACCTGTTTTACTTTGTTTCAATGCTGGCTAGGTGAATCCCATATTGAACGGAGAACCCCGCATGTTTGTATAGCATAACACCGCATATATAAACTTTGAACGTTTCCCACACCATTGCAAATTTGTCAACCAAGCCTATATTGTGAGTAAAAAACTTAGTGATGACTTGTGCCAATTCATCAAGAAACACAGAATCTAGCAATGAGTATGGGGGGAAGTGCCAGGAAAATACAGTGGGTTGCGGTGCTCGTAACTCCAGGTTTAGTAGAAACTGTGAATGGTCTGAGTACATATGCAGGAGTGGCCTACACTCACGCACCAGACTAACTAGTTCACGTAATAACAACAAAAAATCAATGCAGGGGTGTACATCGTGTACCGAGGAATAATGCGTGAACCCACTCCCCTCGGTAGGTGAGCTATAATGATAATTATTCAAAGACCTCCCTGCTGTACTATTTCCGAACGGGCAGGGGCTGCAGCCGATGGCCTATGAGGAGCACCCTTAGATCGATCCAATTCTGGGCTCAAAACACAATTAAAATGCCCACCCCCATATACGAGGCAAGTCCCCAAATTACATTAAAAGATAATTTATGGTATGATAGAACAGAGGGTCATGGAAGTTTGTGCAATAAATAACAACCAGGATGACAGCTAAATCCTCCTTTTGGCAATGAGCCATCGCATATCTGCCTTCTGGGTCTCTATACAACTCTTATATTTTAACACCCGTGCCTCTTTGCACCCAGACCAGGACACCTCTGGCATGTGTAGAGAAACCTGCTGCAATACCTTGACCCTGTATCCTACGCTGTGGTAAAACTCCACTCCCTGGAGCCCAATGCATTTCCTGTAATTTTGCCACATCTACCCTATGTCTCTGCAAATAGGCTACCACTTTGCGTATTTTTCTATAATCATTTAAGCCTCTGACATTCCATGTAAGAAATTGCGTTAGTGAGGAGTCCGAGGACCCCATTGCTGCCTGCTGCAAGTCATCTGACATGCAGCACCAGCCTCAAATATTCAGTTACACCCAACCAGCCATCATTTCACAGTTGCAGCAGGAGAAAGCACATTAAAGACAATAACATAAAACCCTCCCCACCCATCACCCACGCTGTGCATACCCACAACTGGCACAGCAGAGCAGTCACCCTCCCGCTCCCTCCCACTCTCTCCCACCAATTTTCTTAAAGATAACTGTGTGGTAAACACATGAGGGCAGATGTTGCCTGGCCAATCAAACTCAGTAGTTCGCACCTTCTGAGGGCCGTATACTCAGTATGTTGTGTGCATATATTAGAAAATAGGCATTACAACTGTATAGTCTCTGCTACAACCTCAAGTACATAACAGTGTTCCATGGAAAGTCCAGCTATGCCAAGGCTTATTACCCCGGCAAGCGTTGTGATTACGCCAAATTATCTTTCCTGTTTGCACTACTAAAATTACGACTGATGGTCTTTTATTTGCCTGCTAGAAGTGGTAGAGGGGAGCAAAACAATTCAAAGTTATATTTCCAAAGTAGACATACTCTAAAGGACCACAGACTCTGAATTTCAATTTTGTGGATTTATTATAAGGCCAAAAATAATTGAATATAAACACACCTCAGTATCAGAGTATATAGATACATGAAAACCAATACAGAGCCGAGTCTACGAATATCATTCATATGGCACAAAAGGCATAATATGATTAACTCCAAAATCCGAACACAGCAAAGAATAGAAGCTGAGTCCAGTTCTCTTTTCATCTGTGAGGAAAACAAAACAAAGAATAATATCATTCCCTACACTGCTCTAAATGAGAATCCAACCCATCTCTCTTATAGCACTTCACAAAGGTGTCAGCACATGTTGACTTCCTAAGAAGTACTCACGTCAAATGGGCTTAATAACTTAAGGCTATGGAGATCGCTCTAAGATGCTCTTTCTCCTCCAAGAATCAGCAGAAGTCTCCAGACTCTGTACCTGCGCATCATACCAAAGCAGTATTCAGCCTACACAATGACATATAATAAAAGTTTCCATTGCAATGTTTTACAGTAGTTCTCCACAGGAGCTTTAATTAATTTTTCTTCGTCTTCCTGTGGCCTTGGTTCCCAGGCCCGCCAGACACGAAAGGTGTCCTCCCTTCTCGCCTTCCAGTCTTCTTCAAAGACATTCCGGATATCTCCTTAAAGCTAAGAATAACGAGGCTGAATTCCTGCACCTGCAGTAGGATGAGAACACACTAGCTTCGAGTACAAAAAGGATTAATTAATTATCTCTTGAGCAACCAGGGAGAAACGAAACTGACAATAATTCTCAATTGGGCCTACAATTCATGCAACTTAAACTAAACACAGTATACATTACACAAATATAATTTCATCCTGCACAATACTCATGCCGGAATTATAAGTGTCCCTAATACATGTATAATCCTACTTGAATGTGCACACTACATTTCAATGCTACTAAAATGTGGGTAAATGGACCTTAATAATTGTAAAACACTGCAAACGATGAAAATACATGTGAGTGCATTTAAACCATGAGTATAGTGCACCCATACAATTTAGAGTGCTGTAAGCGCTCTATCAGTTGCAAGCCCCTAGGACCCTCTTACCAGAGTATAGGAATCCACCTTTAACTTGAACCTGTATCAGGGCAGATGGGGTGAGGGATGAGGAAGACAGCCCCACCGACCGTCCAAACCACCCCCAGGTGGAGCAGTATCCTTCCCCCATCTCAATACTGCCACCCTGGGGATGTAAGCAGAATGCCCTGCAACAGGAGGATGAAAGTCTATTTGTCCATGTCCTGAGTGTTCTCCGCTTCTCCGCATTTTGATCTAGGTGAGCGATGACGTCCCCACAGTCTTTCTGCGCTTGAGGAATTGCATCACCTGTTTTGGATAACTGAATATAGGTGCCTTGCCATCTGCAATTACGTGTAGGCTAGCAGGATACAGCATGTTGGAATCCAACTGAAGTTCACATAGCCTTTTTTAAAGCTGGAATGAATAAGCGCCTCGCCTCCTGGACCTGCCCATATTTGAGTCAGATAAGCTCTGCCCCCTCAGAATCTGCAGATTTTTTAACATAAAAAAGGATTCTTGTTCAAATGGATCAAATGTTACTAAAAAGAATAGTGACATAGTGAAAAGCCCTTCATAAAGGTTTACCGGTCACCTTTCTGTTGCTTATTGCTGTCTGTGGGGGTTAAACTAACTGCTGATGATGAGGCGAAACCTTTGCACAGACAGTATTAAAGTGTAAAAAGGACAAACGAATGAAGTAAAACCATCACAAAATGAGCCACATTGGTGCCACATAATTTGCTTTTTGTTGTCATATAATGTAGGCAACCCTGTTGCAAAATTTGGTCATTCTCTGCCACATAATTCAAGCGTTCTCTGTGTGCAGCTGTACCATTGCAGTTCATGCAGGAATCAAGACAGTGGCAGGGTAACTGCTTTTAAGACCAGGGTATGGAGCTATGCCACTTAATGCAATGTGTGATATTTTTCAGGGTGGACGAGCATGGAAATTCACAGTGAGAGCTGAACCAGGGGTCTTGCTGTCACCAAGAGCCAAAAAACAAGCAGTCATGCAAAGATTCCCCATGTAAATACAGCAAAAGGCATGCAAAAATATGATAAAGACTCAACAAACGGGTTATCTCCTGGTTTCCACTGTAGTGCATTAGGTTATATCACTGTGTCGACATCAGTAAAAAGTCATAGTTTTCAAATCTTAACTTTTTCCCAACCTTTGATGCCCTGATAAAACTGCCAAGAGTAAACCAAGAGAGCCCACTTTGCACTGTAAACTTGACCACTGCTGTTGTTTGTGGCCAAAACTGTGACCTACTAAACTAGAGAGAGGTTTTTATTTAGCACAAGGTGGTCTCATATTTGACTCAATTTAAATGAGGCAGTGAAGTAGAGTGATTTGGGTAGCATTACACAATTTGGTCAGGGGGGTAAGATGGGATTTGAAACCAAGTTTCCTTGTCACACATTGAGCAGTCCATTCACTGGATGGGCATCATCATCTCTTTCCAATTAACACCAAAGGACAATGGTTTGTATTTCTGTCAGGATCTGACTGTGTTAATGAAATACACGCACTAGCTATTAAAAAATTGAGCTAATACAAGAAGTCTTTGTAGAAACAACTACTAACTTAAGGGCAAGAAGGGTATTCTATTTTTATTTTGCTTCCATTAGCTTCCTTGTACTTAAGAAGGAGGCTGGCATCAGGATAGCAACAATTATAGGTATTTGGAAAACATGGGTCTCTCCTGCAGAGCTGTAGGACTCCAGAAACAAAGGAGAAGTTCAAAGCTCAGCTGCACACCCCAGCAGTTCAGATGGACTAATCTGACTTTTTAAATCCCGATTACCAGCTGGGGGTGGAGTGTCGGTAGGTAGGCGTCAGAAATTGGGTTATTGGTTGAGGGGCATTGTTACATCCTGCTTTTCCTCCTTCTCTGTCCTACTTCTGTGTTTGTTCTAAGCCCCTCAGCCTGTATCTGTGATGTCACCTAAGAGTTCCTTTTGTGTATGTTTGATTCTACTGCCAGTTAAGACTGAGGCTGAGCAGCAGGGCAGCTGCTCCCGGTGGGGTTTTAAAATGGAGCTTTAACTGGGCTTTAAACTACTGGTTTACATTCCTGCTTGTATCCTGTACATTGATTCCTGATTAATGAAAATAAACCTACATCTGGATGCAGCAACTCAAGGACCCATCCTTTATTTTATGGAATTTTACACTGGCGACGATTTGAAGGAAGAAACCACGCGCGATCAAAGAAATTTTACAAGAGAAACTAGAAGAAATTAAATGAACCTCATGTCCAACCCCTTGATTGCCCCGCCGGTGTCTACAACAACAGACAGCCTGAAGTAAGTTGGGTTTGGGACATGACGTTGGACTTTCACCTGCTGAGATTACTTAGTGTACTTTAAAGGACCCATTTAAAGAATTATTATTGCAGCTTAAGAGAAGAAGAAACACGTTTAAAATATTCCTGTTTGCCTCTGGGTAACCTCTACTGAAGCGACTTTACTTCTTATTATCTGCGCTCCAAAGGTCTCCTGTTTACAAAACCGATACTTTGACTTTTACAACCTGCAATTAAAATCAAACTGTGCCTGCATCGAGAGTGCCTGCATCGAGAGGGCTTTTCCTCGTGAGGAACTCCGTGTCGGGTGGGAGAAGACCCACTGTTTCCGTGTGCAGCCCTCGTGTGCAAGTGCTTATGCCCATATGCTTACAACCTGTTTTACTTTGTTTTCATGACCAATGCTGCCGACATTATCTGCATCCAATTTTAGCAGTTTAACTGCTACAGTACGTTTAAAAATGGAAAGCACGAGCATGTCGGGCTGTTTCCTCGGTGACGTGTTGGTGCACCAACGCACCTTGAGCCACTCTGCTGCAACGTTGTCAGCGTGCCGCCATCTAGTGGTTGGCGGCCGCTATTTCCTTTTCCTGTGGTGGTTTTTGTTGGTCGAGTTGCCAACCATGCTTCTTGCCAATCAAGATGTCCTATTTGGTGAAGTTTGTTTCTGCATTTGTGAGCGGAGCGTCGTTGGATCTGCGAGGACTGCTTATCTATGTCTCCTTTGTCTTCTTACTCAAAGGACTAGTTGTTGCTTCATTTTCCTCATTCAGGAAGGTACTGTTTTCTTACTTTCACATGTCCCCATGCAGACTTTAAGACAGTAACGCTCTTGCAGGCAGTCCGATGTGGCAAGTGATGTGAGGCTATGATTGATTCAACATTCCATAGAAGCTGCATGCAACACATCAATAGGTCTTGAAGGACTTGCGGGACGCTAACCAGGATGAAATTTTGGTCAGGACCTCGGGTGAGAGATCGCTCACCGGAGCAACTCACTTACTTTTTGCTCAATTTGATTGTGACGATACTGTTTTGTGGGGGTTGAAATTTGTTTCTAGGGAGGAGTGTACTCTTTATGTTGAGGTTTTGCCCAAGTTATATTTCCTAAGGACGTGTGAGTGTGGGGTCTGATACTTAGAATTGATGCGATATGTTCATGCTCAGTTTATTCTTTGATGAACCACATTTCTTAAAGCTCTATTCTATTAGAGGGATTCACGTTCTTACTGTGTGGAGTCATACACGGGTTATATTTTTATTTCTTATTGAACCACATTAGTGCTCAAAGTGTTTTTGAGGTGTTCATGGTCATGGAGATTGGTTGCTCCAGTATTTGGACTTTTAGATATGTATTGTTGAGGAGCCACAATTGTGCTCAACCTTCGTTGAGGTGCTCATTTTGTTGATGCGTTTTGAGATATTTTATTTTATTAATGTGTGATTGTGGGGAGCCAGTTTCATGCTCATTATCTATTGAGGTGTTCCATTCACATGTGTATTGGTAATGGGCCATTTAGGGCTCAGTGTTTACTTTTAGCCATAGGGGCACTCAGTTTTAGTTTTGAAGATTGTGTTTGGACTTATTTAACGTGCATTTATGCGGAGCCACATCGGTGCTCATTTTTGAGGCGCTCCATTTTATTCCTGTTTAATGGTTAAGAGCATAGTGTGCTCAGTTATATTCGTGCTTGGTTTCATGTGAGGGGTTCTAGTGCTTCTCAATTTTTGGATTTCTTAGTGGTATTCGGTTTTATGAAGAGCCATGCAAGTGCTCATTGTGCTTTGTATGGTTGAAGCTTACTTATGATGAACTACTTAGGTACTCTATTGTTTAGAGGTGTTCCATTAATAGAACAACAGGTTGCTCAACTCTGTTTATATGAACCACGTATGTGCTCTAATGTTTTAGAGGAGTCCATATTACATTTATTAATTGATGAGGAGGTTGGGAGCAGTGTTCTCCAATTCAATTTTAAGAAGTTTTGGGACTTATCAGGAAGGTTTAATTGAATTTTCCCCAAGGGAGGGAGATGGTTATCATTTCATCTAAAGGGGGTTATATTTGAAAATGTCGTTATATTTATGAAGATATTGTAAATGTTTTCCATTTGATCTTTATCCTCTTTCACTTACTTTGCGAAGAGGGTTTACTTTATATGTGCTGTTTGTTCTATCACTTACTTTCCTTCTTTCCGTCGTTTCCGCACGTCTCTTATTTCTCTCAAAGGTGAAGTTGTGTTACTTTCATCTCTGCTGTATGTTCTATTTCACATCTGTCTCTTATTTTTGTCAAGGAGGGAGATGTGTTACATCCTGCTTTTCCTCCTTCTCTGTCCTACTTCTGTGTTTGTTCTAAGCCCCTCAGCCTGTATCTGTGATGTCACCTAAGAGTTCCTTTTGTGTATGTTTGATTCTACTGCCAGTTAGATCTGAGGCTGAGCAGCAGGGCAGCTGCTCCCAGTGGGGTTTTAAAATGGAGCCTTAACTGGGCTTTAAACTACTGGTTTACATTCCTACTTGTATCCTGTACATTGATTCCTGATTAATGAAAATAAACCTACATCTGGATGCAGCAACCCAAGGACCCATCCTTTATTTTATGGAATTTTACAGGGATGTAAACCCTTCTCAAGCAACAACCATAATCCTTGTCAAGGTGAACCACAAGTCCCAAAATTTAACCTGTGCTTAACCTGCTGGTAGCTTGGCACAAAAGCAGTCAGGCTTAACCTACAGGCACTGTGTTACGTATTTATGGAGCACACAAACAGTAAAACACAAAACAAACTAATTTAGAACAATAGTATAGATTTTAATACAAAAAATGACACCAAAATTCAATCAACAGAACTAAAGTTATAATTTTTAAAAAGGTTTTTTTTTTTTTTTTTAATTTTTTTTTATTAATTGACAAAACAAGGAGCAAAAAAGAACAGAAGGGCACAAAGCTTAGGCAATCATGGTTCACAGTACCGAATATAAAATCACTGTCCGGAACACAACAACAAGCAGTCTCAACAAAAAAAAAAAGGAAAAAAAATAGCAATTGGCCCAACCAGTTTACTTGCTATACCAAATCGAACAAGCATTGGCATAGCCAATAGGTCTCGCCTTTGGGACATTATAAGTATTCAATTATGCAGCACAATATCCTTGGTGCAACATGAACTGTTGCATGGCTAAACACTTCTAATGTCCCAAAGGTGAGACCTATTGGCTATGCCAATGCTTGTTTTATTTTGAAGCCCATTTATCATATGTTTAACATGACATTTTTGCTCGATGTATCTGCCTCATATGCTGAGGGCTCGGCTCGTGTTATGGTTGGTGGAGGCAAGCTAGATCCATGCCTCGGCTCTGCCTGTTAATTCACTGTCTCGTCCAACTATAACGTGCACAATTATGCAAATGGTGTCATCTGTATACGAATGAAGAGAGATTTCTATAGCGGTTTTATATAGCGCAAACTCGACTAGAAGGTATCGAAGCGTTTTACATGAGAATCAGTTATGTTACACAAGGACACATTCATTTTTTGGTAGGCACGGGGAGATTAAGTGATTTGCCCCGAATCGCAGGATGTTCAGCCGACATCGAGGCTCGAAAGTGGTTCCCAAGTTCCAAGGTTGGCAGCTCTGGCCGTTAGGCCACATCCTCTGTCAGACTGAGGGGTTCACTAGACTTCACTTCACTGCCTTCCAGGGGGTGGGGGTGTTTTCTATAGCAGGGCCCTACAGTCAAAGCAGTGATTTACACAGAACCAATTCCCAGAATCCAACACTGAATGCGAAATGCGCAGCTTCTTTATTGCCCATCTTTTGATAAATGGTGGATTTATTTAAACCTCGGATTACTTATTGAAGAGTTCAGGAGAGAAGGGCAGGGGAGGTCTTTCAAATGTTCACTTTGGAAGCAATAAACGTAAACATCGAGTTGAAACACTATCCTGAGAAATGGCATGTGCCCTTTTTATTCATTTTAAATGAGAGAGGGAGAGGTTTTTTTAATGTATAGTTTCATAGCAGCGGCGTCTTAAAGATAAGGGCGTGCAGTATGTAGAAGAGAAATGATATGCAGGACTAGGTTAAACCGGATTACTAAAACTATGATGTGTTGGGAGGGGGAGAGGGGGGCGTTACCTGGCCTCTTTGCAATACACCAAATTGCACAGCTGGTTCACACAATTTTTACTGTTTCAAGCACATCGAGATGAAGTGATCTGTCCAGAATCACATGATGTACCACGCGAAGCGGCAAAGCCACGACTGAACTGCAGATATCCAGGTTGCAAACTCTGGCTCAAGATACTAGTCCGCATCTCCCATTTAAAGCAACTCATACATTTAACAAACCTCGGGCGATCCGGTGACTGCATAGAATTAGCAAGTTATCTTCCAAAACGAGACACCTCTGATGGCCAGGAATGTTTATGTTCTGTGAAAGTAAAGTCCTATCGCAAGAACAATCCTGTACTACTGTTTGATTCAATTTCTATTGTGGCGCTCTAGCGCACATGTGCACTTCTTGTTCTATATTTAAAGCGCTTTCCTATTTTCGCATACCTTCTGAAACAAACAGAACACACACGTAGACTTGTCTCAATACATAAATGTTTTCTTTGCGTTTCTGGGCCCGAATTGCATGCGCTGCCTGGGTGGTATTTTTTTAATGAGGCGCTATTTTACATAGGCGCCATATTACACAGGTGTGCTATATAAAAAGAACGCACGAGGTAACATTAGTAAAGGCTGGATAACAATGCATAACGTCGCCCGAACATTCTTGGATTGCTTAATTTGTACACGTGCAGGTGCTGCAATATTTAGGTATATGCAAATGTTCATTGTAACTTGACAACCGGTGCATATTTCGGTGCAAATGGCAAAGACGTTTTGCTCCACTTTCTTTCTCCGTCGGTACTTTTTTGCGCAGTAGGGCTTACTATGTGTATTACGCCCATGTTGGCACACATGCACATGCGTGAAAGGAGTACAGTAGGAAATCCTCTGAATGTGTGTCAGGCCTTGAATAATGCCCCCCTGCCGAGGGCGACGGCAGGCCTCGCGCAGAGATGCAATTTCTAAAGGAGTTTTGCACGTGCACGTTGGGATGACATCCGAGAGCCGAGAGCCGCGAGCCCAGACTCTGCCCTGGGATTAAGCAATTACAGGGCATTAATGGCACTGGAAGCTGGGTCATCAAAGTACCAAAGGATGGAGAGCACCTAGGGGGAGGCGGAAAGAGCGAGGAAGGGAGAGTGAGAAAGAAAAACAGGGATGAAGGACGAGTAGAAGAGGAGAAGGGAGTGTGAAAGTGCTAAAGACTATTGGAGAGGGATTGAAGGAAGAAAGGAAAGAGCACAGAGACGAAAGAATTGAGATAAAGAAAGGCGGGCTTTTGGAAAATTACTGGTAAATACAGAGAAGGGGTGCTTGGCGAAACAGGACATTATTCATTATAGCCTGTAATGAACGAATGCACACTGTTTTGTTTTAAAATCCAATAAACGAATTAACAAATATATAATGGGGAGGAAGACATGTAGCAAGCACATTGTAGAACAAGCAAATCGCTGGGCAGAAAGGTAGGAAAAGCAGGAGCTTCTGAAGGAAATAGAGATACAGGGACTAATGAGGGTAAAGAGAATGTCTCCGTGAGCCTTGTGCTCGGCTGGCGCCTCGGGCATGTTTACTACGGGAACACATGGGAATGCAAAGCCATTAATCAAGCAGGATGGCTCTGTCTCCCTTCACGCCCAGGGAGGAGGGAGATGCGAGCAGAGCATCAAAGGGCTGGGTGAGAAGGGAGGGGGAATGCAAGGGTCAAAGCGCGAAAGTGAAAGTAATGGAGCAGAGCCTCAAAGGGCTGGGTGAGAAGGGAGGGGGGAATGCAATGAGCAGAGGAGCAGCTGTGCACGTGCATGTGATCTCGTGCACTCAAGGTTTAGGCCAGCCAAAAGACTGGGTAGCACTTTGAAAATCCCACATATAAAATGTCTCTTCGAGCCTTTGGCTCACGAGACCTAAAAAGGGGCCCAAATCTTTAGGCCCTTATCCCGCCTTCTTCTCCCGCTTTTTAAAATGACTGCTGATTCCAAATTATAGAGGGCCAGCATTCTCGCTCTCCAATTCAAAAAAGACGGGGCTGAGTGGTTGATCCATTCAGAAGTTATACATAAGCGAACTACAGACATTGCAATACAGAGAAAGGCAGATTCAAAAAATGGTCTATCCATACTGGGATCTGTCACATAGCCCATAATTACTAATTCGGAAGAAAGTTCTACCTGAATGTTCAGTGAATTATTGATAAACACTTGGATATCCTGAAGAAAGCTATACAGTTTAGTACATGAAAAAAACATATGAACATCATTTGCTGCCCCCAAACCGCATCTAGGACACCCCTGAACACCACCACCACCCCATTTAGAAATCTTGGCTGGGGTAAAATATAAATCATACATAGCCATATAACTTTGAGAACGTAAACTGCCTGAAATTAATACAGAATTAGACAGATCCAATGCATAAGCGATATCTATATTTGCCTTTCCAAATTTGCCTCCTAATTTAGCCGTCTGGGACAGAAGATCATCAGGAAGACCATTTAGCAAGGTTTGGTAAAGGATACTCAAACGAGTCCTCCTTAAGATTAACTCCATGAGAGCATTCTTACTTAGTGCATTAGGGGAATTGATCAGAAGACGGTCTATGTAGCTGCGTAACTGTAAATACTTGAAAAAATCACACGAAATCAAAGCATATTTATCTTTTAAAAATGCAAAAGAGGCCATTTTACCCTCACAGAGTAAGTCCCCCAGCGTAAGAATACCTTGGGTTCCCCACCTAATTGTGACTGAGTCTTGGAAGATTGATGGTAGCAGCCTAGCAGCAGTCAATGGAGTGTAAAGATTTATTTTAGGTATTACCCATTTTCGAGAGATCTTCCTCCAGGCAGAATGCATTGCTATAATGACCTTGAATTTTGTTTTTTTATAATAACTCGGCTCGAGGACCTTAAGAAGTACCCCCTTGACCTCTTGTCCTAAGCTGATCTCGAAAATAGAAGGACTGCAGGATAAGGGAAGTGAACTGCAGAGCCCGAATAATGGGGGAGCCAGATGTTGAAGTAAAGCGGCCCAATAATATAAAGAGAGACTAGGGACTGACCAACCTCCTCTGTCCAATGTAAGGATCATCCATTTAGCAGCTCTTCGAGGCATATGATAGCTCCACATAAATCTGTTACAGCATCTTTCTGCGCTATTAAGACTAGCCTTCGAGAACTCCAGGGGTATAGTCCTAAAGATGTATAGAAATTTTGGCAAGATCAACATCTTTAGCACATTCCTTCTGCCAAATAAAGAAAGATGGAGATTGTCTAGCCTACGTAGAGTGAGATTGGCAGCATCAATAATAGGTAGAATATTCATATCTGGTATTTGTTCTACTGCTGCCGAGATTTTAACCCCCAGATATGTTGTTAGGGTTGGTTTGGCGAGGGGCAAGATGGCGGTCGCAACTGTGGCCGAGTAGCTGGTGTTGGCGTTTTGCTCCCCCCCTGCTGAGTAGCTTCTCAACTTTGACTGTATGTCGGGACTCAAGAGACTCCCGTGAACTCGCAGACCGGGAATTGTTACCTGCTATCTGTTGCCTGTTCTCTGATGTTGCTGTGGCGGCTCCGCTGCATGAGTCTCGCTTTGCACCCGCGGGTCTTGGTCAGCCGTATCCTCGGAGCAGGTCCGTCTTTAGGCCGCTGTTGCATTTCGCGGACTTTCTTCCAACAGAATTTAGAGCTGTTACCTGGAATGCCGCCCAAGAGTCACTCACGGGGGCCGGCCCGGGGGGGCTGTCAAGCCTGTCACTGGAGATCAATCTGTGGCTGCGGCTGCGGCCGCGGTCAGGCGGTTGCCCTTGAAGTCGACATCGGTGCTCGCTTCGGCTGCGATTCAAGAACACAGGCATTGGTGCCTGCCCTGTTTAAACCTCGTAAGAGTACTGCTGGCGGGAGGGTATTGAGTCCTCTAGCTGCCATTTCTGCCGTTCCTGTTGACTCTCCCCTTGCCATTCAGGTACCTGGTGATCAGGCATCACCTGCTGTCTCTTCTTCTCTCGCTGTGTTAACTGGGACCATTACAGAGGGGATCTCCGGAGGGAGTCAGTCAGGCACTGCACTAATCCCTGCACTAATCCCTGCGATAGATTCAGCTCAGATGCAGCGGGGCATGCTGGGAGATGTAGTTTCTCCAGCTCAGGCATCTAACTTGCAGCAGGCTGTCCCCTTAGCAGACCCCCTTGTTTCTTGCTTTGTTCCTACACAGACCTCTAATATCCCTCTAATTGCTGAGGCTGAAACAGATGCGACAGATGCTGATAATTTCTTTTCACTCTCGGAACACACTGGTTCATCGGGAGAGGATGGCGCCCTGGATAAGGACTGGACAGAGGATGAGGGCAGTGACACTGGTGATTGGCGAGTCAATGATGTCTTGAATTCTGTGGGTGCTCACAGTGGCCCACCTAGAGTCCGCAAGGTCCCTACGGATTTTGTCTCTGATGTTGATACCGGATTTTTGGCATGGGACTACTCCTTTTCGGCACAAGCTGTCCCTCAAAACATCTCTAAGAAACCAGGGTTGCTTCCCCAGGAGTCTGAATTAGGCCCCCCTGAGGGGGAAGTTTCATTAGCCACAATTTATCAAATAATCATGGCACACAGGGAGGAGACTCGACAGGAGAGCGCTCGGGCACAAGGGGCATGCCGCAGGGTTCAAAACTCCCTGCGTAGAGTCATGAAGACCTGCACGGATATTGCTTCAAGGGTTACGGAGGCTGAGTCCCGGATTTCTACTCTGGAGGATGACTTAGCTATCCATAAAGCTTCTATGGATTCAATTCAGTCACAGAGGGGTGACATTGAATGGAAATTGGTTGATTTGGAGAACCGGGCACGGAGAAACAACCTTAGAGTCCTGGGGGTGCCTGAAGGTTTGGAGGGGCAGGATACGCGCCAGTTCATCATAGATCTATTTATGGAAGCATTTCCAGAAGTCAAGGAGTGGGACTGGCGGTTGGAGATCCAGCGCGCCCTTCGTTTTCCCTTTAAAATAAAACATCGCCCTGGCCAGACTGTTAATAGGCCACGTGCAATCCTAATATGCTTACATAATTTTTTGGCGCGAGAGAGGATTTTTGATCTAGCCAGGCCTGATAGGCAAAGATCTGGGAAGGGATGTCAGTTTTTTGTTAGGCCGGATTTTTGCCCAGCTACAGTGGAGCGGAGGTGGCAGCTCCGCCAGTTGATTGCCCCTTTCCAGTTAAAAGGAGCACAGGTTTTTTTGCTGTTTCCCTCCAAATTGAAAGTAATTTTTCATGGCCAGATAAAATTTTTTGAGTCTGAAGTACAGGCTAAGGGATATCTTGACACGTTATAATGTTTGTTGATGTATCTTGGAATTTCAGTGCAACAATAGCGGGATTTGGAGTCCCTAGTTTAGAGTGATGTTTCTCGGGGGGGGGGGGCCCTGTCTGCACCAGCTTCTACATCATCGGGACGATGTTCCCTGCCCTGTTTGGGGGGTGGTTAGGGTTTGGGTGGGGGGGAGGGTCAGTAGGGGTGAGGGGTGGGAGGGTGGTTGGGGGTAGTGTGTTTGGGGGAGAAAATAAGCTTGACGTTAATTTCTTGTTCCATGGCATTCATGGTTTAAACCAACAAAATGAAAGTATCTTCTTTTTCAGCATGTTTTGGTTAAAAGATAATGGGTAGTATTTCTATTGTGACATGGAATATATGCGGTCTCAACAATGCTAGGAAGCGAGCCTTATTTACACAGGTTATCCGTTCTTTCCAGGTCGAGGTACTCTGTCTGCAGGAAACCCACGTCCCTTGGAATAATAGAGTATCTTAAAATCCCAGGGTTTGATTTGGTAACATGCTCTCGGCAGTCCTCTATGATAAGGGGGGTGGCTATTTTAATGAAGTGTGGGATAGGATCATGCTTGAGGCATAGTCAGGACGTTGGGGGTCGTTGGGCAATTGCGCATCTTTTGGTAAATAATTTTAACTTGACAGTTTGCACTGTCTACAACTCAAATTTTGACGATCCTGAGTTATTAGACTTTCTAAATGTTGAGTTGGCTATGTGGCCCCAACCTATTTGCCTTTGCGGGGACTTTAATATTAGTATGCCAGAAAGTTTTGATATATTAAAAGGTCAGACGTATTTAGGTCAAAAACCTAGAGTGCACAGAGCCTTGCAAGCCCTCGTCCAAGAACATCTTATGATTGATCTGTGGTTCTACTATTGCAAAGACAAGGAAGGGACTACTTATTTCTCTGCCCCCCATAAAAAAACGGTCAGGTTAGACTATTTTTTTCTTTCAGATCAGTTAGTATCTTCAGTTTCAATTTCAATTCTTCCCAGAATATTGTCAGACCACAATCCGTTGGTTATGAAATGTAATATATCAGCAGACAGGCGCACTTTAAGGTCTTGGACGTTTGAGCGCAAGCTTCTTCTGGATCCTAATTATTTGGATCATATGAGACCATGGGCAACTGAGTTTTTGAATTTTAATAGGGGCTCGACTTCTAATAGCATACTCTGGGACTCGTTTAAATCTGCTATACGAGGCGAAACTAAAAGTTTTTCTTTTTTTCGCCATAAACAAATAAAAGATCGAATTCAGGATCGGATGGAAGAATTACGTGGATTTGAAATTTTACTCACCACTACTATTAGGGAGGGAGGAGACATTGTTACAGCTCAAACACAGGTTGCACAGACTAAAGCTTCACTGCAGGAGTTTTTTGGACAGGACTTGGCGGCTAAATACCTGCAGTTCCGCTCGACAATGTTTGAGTATGGTGAGAAGTCTGGGCGGGTTCTTGCCAAGCGACTTCAACAGCGTGGGTTAGCTAACCGCATCACTAGGATTGAGGATCCCCTGGGAGTCAGTTATGATACCCCCGAAGGGGTTCTTTCGGTATTCTGTGACTTCTATCGTTCCCTATACTCCGAGGAAGCCACTTCACAAACACTGGACCTCGAATTTGCTGATTTTATCGAGAGTCTGCACACAGCTAAAATCTCAGACCATCAGAATATGGTTTTGGCGGCCCCAATCCAATGGGAGGAAGTGATTTCAGCAATGAATTCATTGGCTAGTGGGAAGGCTGCGGGCCCCGACCTTATCCCTTTAGAATTCTATTGTACATTTTGTTCAGAAATACAGGACGATTTTCTGCGGGTTTTGAGAGATGCCCAGCGAGGAATTATTCCTGATTCTTGGCGCTTCACCTCTATCATTCTGTTAAAGAAAAAGGATAAACCTGAGCTGAACCCCGCCTCCTTCCGTCCGATCTCATTGATAAACACGGATAGCAAAATTTATTCAAAGATTCTGGCGAGTAGATTGGCTTTGGTAACCCCCCTGGTCTCTATCCGCCAGCACGGATTTATTCCTGGAAGGGACACGGCGGATCATGCACGCCGTGTCATTGCTCTCTTGGACTGGGCGCAGGTTAAACATTCCCCTCTTGCAGCTATCCTGTTGGACGCCGAAAAGGCGTTTGACAGGGTAGCTTGGGAATTTTTATGGAGAGTTCTTCGGTGGAAGGGCTTCTCCGTTATCTTCATTCAGGCTCTCCAATCACTCTATATTGCCCCTCAAGCAAGTCTGTCAATCTCAGGTAATCTTTCAAGACCATTTACAATAAATAGAGGTACTAGGCAGGGCTGTCCCTGCTCGCCTTTGTTATTCGCTCTATATATTGATCCCTTTTTGAGTAAAATAGAGCTATCCACTAGGATCCTACCTGTTGAGATCAATGCAGTTGACTTTAAGGCATTAGCCTATGCCGATGACATTATAATTATAACAAGGGATGTGTCTCTGGCATTTTCCGCTATTAAGAACTTAGCGCAGTCATTTGGACGGCTTTCAGGTTTTAAACTTAACGTCCAGAAGACTCAGATTATTCAGTCCTCATCTATGCCACCTACGGAAGTCCCGGTGGTACAGACTTTAAAAAGGTTTTTAGTAAAGAATAGTGCCTATAAGATCAAAGCTCCTACCTCTGGTATCTGGTCACGCAAGACCAGGGCAAAGTCAAAAGTTAAGGCTGACCACAATGGAGCACAGTTCGGATAAATGAGGTGGATTGAGCCAGGTCTTGACTTAGAAGAAATTATGTGCAAAAATCCAAGAGAAGGTACACTTCTGCGGGGCAACTCAGCAGGCTGTGGCTGAGGGGGAGCCATCATCGCTGGGGAAAGCTGGACAAAATCTCAGTGAAGCAGTCAACAATACTAGGAAAAAGCTCTGAGCAGGAAAAGCTAGGTTCTCAGGCCGAAGAGGCCGTCATTGTTGATGGGGAGCCTGTGTCACTCGAGCAGGTGAAGAATTTTACCTTGGACAACCTTTTGGAAGCCAAAAACCTGCAGCAGGACGAACCTGCAAACTGTAGACTCTAAGTTGGGGGATAAAGTCCACTTGAATCCTGAGGGTCCCTGGGGTCCAACTAGCCCACCAGGTACCTCCAGTAAGCGCCACAGAGCTGCGTTGCAGAGAGGTGTATAAAGGGGCGTGGCCTGGACCACCTCTCTGCAATGCAGCTTTGTGGCGCTTACTGGAGGTACCTGGTGGGCTAGTTGGACCCCAGGGACCCTCATTATTCAAGGGGACTTAATCTCCCAACTTAAAACGCACCACGGGGCGCGTTTGCACAGTGGTGAAGGGAGGGGGCGGAGCCTGAGGTGACATGTGTGCAAACACGCCCTGTGGCGCATTGAAAGTTGGGGAATGAATTCCCTTTCAATCCTGAGGGTCCCTCGGTGCCAACTGGCCTACCAAATGCTTCCAGTAAGTGCCACTGCGCTGCGTTGCAGAGAGGTGGTCCAGGCCATGCCCCTTTTTACAACTCTCTGCAACGCAGCTCTGTGGCGCTTACTGGAGGTACCTGGTTGGCTAGTTGGACCTCAGGGACCGTCAGGATTCAAGGGGACTTAATCTCCCAACTTAAAACGGTCACAGGGCGTGTTTGCACGCATGTCACCTCAGGCCCCCCCTTCACCATTGTGCAAATGCGCCGTGTAGCGCGTTTTAAGAGGTAGTTTTAATCCCCCTGCCCTATTATGTACTAGGGCCTTACAGAGGAGGTAATGCTAATCACAGGGGTACCCCAACGCATAGTGTTCCCTAGTGTATGTAGGTGTTTTCACTGTATTCTAAGTGTCTTTTAGCATAGCTCTGGCTCTAGGCCTGGTTAGTCAGAGTCAGTTACCACCAGTACCCGTCTGAAAAAGTTGTGGCACAGGATGATTTTTCAACAAGTCCTCTTTCTGCTCCTATGTTGGTTCTTTTTGCACGTCATGCTTCTTCCTGCACTTTTCTTCATCTTTGTGGACTTCTATTGCTTCTTTCTGCATTTCCTTTGCTTCTTTCTGTGCGTTTTTCTTCTTTCTTCACATGTCCTACCTCTGTAGGCATAGTTAGAAACTAGCATTTGAAAAACCTTTGAAATTCACTAAAAAAACAATAGGTTTCAGGCACGTTATAGTTAGAAATTGGCATTTAAAAAACCTTTGAAATTCACTGAAAAAACCATAGGTTTCAGGCATGTTATAGTTAGAAATTAGCATTTAAAAAACCTTTGAAACTCACTGAAAAACCATAGGTTTTAGGGAAAGTTATAGTTAGTTGGACATTTCACTCGCACAAAACCATAGAAATTCCCCCGTTATAGTTAGTTCAGCTACCTATAACTCGCGCCCCCGCAATGCACTGCTGATGACGTCACATATTACATCACTCATGACATGGTCAGTGACATCACTGATGACATCACTGCTGACATCTCAAATGACATCACTGATGACATCACTGATGACATCATCCATGTGATAATTTGATGCATCTTCTCACTCCCTAATATAACCTTTGATGCACTCACTCTAAATTACAGACTGCCATTCTAAAAAAACAAGATACTCCAACACCAATAACTACATACCCACTCACTGATTATTAGGTCTACACACACATCCACTCACTCACCCGTACAATCACTTATGGTCACTCAGTACAGGACTATCATATACACTCATACACCGATATAGACACTCACACACCGCCACTCATCCATAGAGGTACTCATACACCTAGTCAGTCATGCAAATAATTAATCACACTCCCATTTACTCACATATACAGTTATACACCCACCAGCTCACTTACTCATAAAAATACTAGCACATTCTTACGCCCTTTACAATCACTGATACAAGCACACACTCATCCATACAACCACTCTCACAATCACACACTCTCACTTATAGCCATTTAAATACTCCAACACACATTTACACTGCCTTTCACATATGCAGTTACTCACACATGTACCACTGAGATATACATTCACTCACTAACACACCCATACACACACTCACCCACCCATACAGTCCATCACAGATGCACTCTTGAAACCATGCACCCAATGACTCACCCACTCACACATCTATGCACAGAGTCACACTCACCCCACCCACATAAACACTCAGGCACCCATACAGATACTCAGACAACCACTCAATAACCCATATAGACACTCATGTAGCTATTCGCAAACCCATGCAGCCGCTTACACAACAACAGACAGACGGATAGAGACATTCACACAGTTTAGTCACTAACCCATGCATTCAGTAAGATACGTTTAATCACTCACTTGTCAGTCACACACCTACTAACTCATCCATTCAGACACTTATACACCCACTCATTCTTCAATACGCCTTTCCCTATATATATGAAACATATTTAAACTTTACAGAAACACACAGTCACTGGATGATGTCATCAGTGATGTCATTTGAGATGTCATCAGTGATGTAATCAGTGATGTCACTGACCATGTAATGAGTGATGTAATATGTGACGCCATCAGCAGTGTATTGCGGGGGCGCGAGTTATAGTTAGCTGAACTAACTATAACGGGGGAATTTCTATGGTTTTGTATGGGTGAAAAGTCCAACTAACTATAACTATCCCTAAAACCTATGGTCTTTTCAGCGAATTTCAAATGTTTTTTAAATGCTAACTTCTAACTATAACGTGCCTGAAACCTATGGTTTTTTCAGTGAATATATATATATATATATATATATATATATCATCCCAAAGTTATGCCTGTTGTCGAAGACGCCACACAATGGGTGAGTATATCCAACGATTTCTTTATTAGCAGGAAGCAGCATCGCAACCAAGCCCCAGCCAGCACAATGTTTTCTTCAAGCCCAACGCGTTTCATGCTATACACTTCCTCAGGGGCTGAAAGTCAAAAGTCAACGGTGAGGCATTTTTGGCGGCAACTTAAATATTCAAATCACCCCGCCTCAGTGGGCGCGGCCGAAACTACAGCCTTCTGGTAATTGTAGTGCTCGTCATGTTTCTTAAGTAAGCAGCATCACAAATTGCTCGAATTTTGTTAGTATTTCCATGTGGATTGTGGCCAGGCAAAGTCACTAATGCCGCTTGCTTTCCTGAAATAATGGCACCCATGCCATAAGCAAGTCCGCCGCTTGACGAACTCGCTGGGATGCCTCGCAGCACCAGGGCAATCTTCGGCGGCTCAGGCACCAAGCCGCTAAACAACCATCCCAAAGTTATGCCTGTTGTCGAAGACGCCACACAACGGGTGAGTATATCCAACGATTTCTTTATTAGCAGGAAGCAGCATCGCAACCAAGCCCCAGCCAGCACAATGTTTTCTTCAAGCCCAACGCGTTTCATGCTATACACTTCCTCAGGGGCTGAAAGTCAAAAGTCAACGGTGAGGCATTTTTGGCGGCAACTTAAATATTCAAATCACCCCGCCTCAGTGGGCGCGGCCGAAACTACGGCCTTCTGGTAATTGTAGTGCTCGTCATGTTTCTTAAGTAAGCAGCATCACAAATTGCTCGAATTTTGTTAGTATTTCCATGTGGATTGTGGCCAGGCAAAGTCACTAATGCCGCTTGCTTTCCTGAAATAATGGCACCCATGCCAAAAGCAAGTCCGCCGCTTGACGAACTCGCTGGGATGCCTCGCAGCACCAGGGCAATCTTCGGCGGCTCAGGCACCAAGCCGCTAAACAACCATCCCAAAGTTATGCCTGTTGTCGAAGACGCCACACAACGGGTGAGTATATCCAACGATTTCTTTATTAGCAGGAAGCAGCATCGCAACCAAGCCCCAGCCAGCACAATGTTTTCTTCAAGCCCAACGCGTTTCATGCTATACACTTCCTCAGGGGCTGAAAGTCAAAAGTCAACGGTGAGGCATTTTTGGCGGCAACTTAAATATTCAAATCACCCCGCCTCAGTGGGCGCGGCCGAAACTACGGCCTTCTGGTAATTGTAGTGCTCGTCATGTTTCTTAAGTAAGCAGCATCACAAATTGCTCGAATTTTGTTAGTATTTCCATGTGGATTGTGGCCAGGCAAAGTCACTAATGCCGCTTGCTTTCCTGAAATAATGGCACCCATGCCATAAGCAAGTCCGCCGCTTGACGAACTCGCTGGGATGCCTCGCAGCACCAGGGCAATCTTCGGCGGCTCAGGCACCAAGCCGCTAAACAACCATCCCAAAGTTATGCCTGTTGTCGAAGACGCCACACAACGGGTGAGTATATCCAACGATTTCTTTATTAGCAGGAAGCAGCATCGCAACCAAGCCCCAGCCAGCACAATGTTTTCTTCAAGCCCAACGCGTTTCATGCTATACACTTCCTCAGGGGCTGAAAGTCAAAAGTCAACGGTGAGGCATTTTTGGCGGCAACTTAAATATTCAAATCACCCCGCCTCAGTGGGCGCGGCCGAAACTACGGCCTTCTGGTAATTGTAGTGCTCGTCATGTTTCTTAAGTAAGCAGCATCACAAATTGCTCGAATTTTGTTAGTATTTCCATGTGGATTGTGGCCAGGCAAAGTCACTAATGCCGCTTGCTTTCCTGAAATAATGGCACCCATGCCATAAGCAAGTCCGCCGCTTGACGAACTCGCTGGGATGCCTCGCAGCACCAGGGCAATCTTCGGCGGCTCAGGCACCAAGCCGCTAAACAACCATCCCAAAGTTATGCCTGTTGTCGAAGACGCCACACAACGGGTGAGTATATCCAACGATTTCTTTATTAGCAGGAAGCAGCATCGCAACCAAGCCCCAGCCAGCACAATGTTTTCTTCAAGCCCAACGCGTTTCATGCTATACACTTCCTCAGGGGCTGAAAGTCAAAAGTCAACGGTGAGGCATTTTTGGCGGCAACTTAAATATTCAAATCACCCCGCCTCAGTGGGCGCGGCCGAAACTACGGCCTTCTGGTAATTGTAGTGCTCGTCATGTTTCTTAAGTAAGCAGCATCACAAATTGCTCGAATTTTGTTAGTATTTCCATGTGGATTGTGGCCAGGCAAAGTCACTAATGCCGCTTGCTTTCCTGAAATAATGGCACCCATGCCATAAGCAAGTCCGCCGCTTGACGAACTCGCTGGGATGCCTCGCAGCACCAGGGCAATCTTCGGCGGCTCAGGCACCAAGCCGCTAAACAACCATCCCAAAGTTATGCCTGTTGTCGAAGACGCCACACAACGGGTGAGTATATCCAACGATTTCTTTATTAGCAGGAAGCAGCATCGCAACCAAGCCCCAGCCAGCACAATGTTTTCTTCAAGCCCAACGCGTTTCATGCTATACACTTCCTCAGGGGCTGAAAGTCAAAAGTCAACGGTGAGGCATTTTTGGCGGCAACTTAAATATTCAAATCACCCCGCCTCAGTGGGCGCGGCCGAAACTACGGCCTTCTGGTAATTGTAGTGCTGGCATGCTGTGTGCACACCCACTGAGGACTTCATTGACAGAAAGTTGTTTGAATTATGGCAAACTCACCCGAGTAGCACAGTTGCACTACGTTGACCATCAGGCCACAGGGGTGGCCACGCCCACTCAAGGCGGGGTTTCATTATTTAATTGTGGTGCAAAAGACTGCCGTGTTCATTTTCAACATGATCCCAGCATCCCATGAGGAAGTGCTCTCCATAGCACGAAACGCGTCGGGAGGGATTTCAAGTTGCCGCGATGTCTGCCTGTTGTTACTGCCTTCGGTGAATAAATGGTAACAAGATTTGAACTTACCTGTGTGGCGTCCTCTCTTTCCAGGCAAACTCTTGATTGGATTGATGCGGCACCGCCTGAGCCGCGAGAGTGACCCCGCTGCGCTCTGCGCAGTCCTGTTGAGGTGCACAACGCATTTCAGCACAAAGGAAGGGTGAGTGTGATTCAGCGAGTGGAGCGGCAGTACAAAGACTGGCATGCTGTGTGCACACCCACTGAGGACTTCATTGACAGAAAGTTGTTTGAATTATGGCAAACTCACCCGAGTAGCACAGTTGCACTACGTTGACCATCAGGCCACAGGGGTGGCCACGCCCACTCAAGGCGGGGTTTCATTATTTAATTGTGGTGCAAAAGACTGCCGTGTTCATTTTCAACATGATCCCAGCATCCCATGAGGAAGTGCTCTCCATAGCACGAAACGCGTCGGGAGGGATTTCAAGTTGCCGCGATGTCTGCCTGTTGTTACTGCCTTCGGTGAATAAATGGTAACAAGATTTGAACTTACCTGTGTGGCGTCCTCTCTTTCCAGGCAAACTCTTGATTGGATTGATGCGGCACCGCCTGAGCCGCGAGAGTGACCCCGCTGCGCTCTGCGCAGTCCTGTTGAGGTGCACAACGCATTTCAGCACAAAGGAAGGGTGAGTGTGATTCAGCGAGTGGAGCGGCAGTACAAAGACTGGCATGCTGTGTGCACACCCACTGAGGACTTCATTGACAGAAAGTTGTTTGAATTATGGCAAACTCACCCGAGTAGCACAGTTGCACTACGTTGACCATCAGGCCACAGGGGTGGCCACGCCCACTCAAGGCGGGGTTTCATTATTTAATTGTGGTGCAAAAGACTGCCGTGTTCATTTTCAACATGATCCCAGCATCCCATGAGGAAGTGCTCTCCATAGCACGAAACGCGTCGGGAGGGATTTCAAGTTGCTGCGATGTCTGCCTGTTGTTACTGCCTTCGGTGAGTAAATGGTAACAAGATTTGAACTTACCTGTGTGGCGTCCTCTCTTTCCAGGCAAACTCTTGATTGGATATATATATATATATATATATATATATATATATATATATATATATATATTTATATATATATATCAGCTCGGCGGGGAATGTCCACAAGATAAACCGCACTCAGCAACGAGAAGCTTTCCCCAAAGCTTTATTAACAGGTACGAACAGTCGATATCACCAGAAAATTATTAAGGCATCAGGCCGCAGTCCGACGCGTTTTGAGTTGCCTCTTCTTCCAAGGAAATGCAGCCTTCAAGCGCTTAAATGACTCCGCCTCTTAAGTAGTGCTTCTATCGCCTGCCGAAATCGGCACACTGTATGTATGGCGTTGCATTATGGGAGACAAAGTCATAAATAATGTCCACAGATGGAAGCGCTTGTGATTACTTGCCGATAGAAAGCTCCACATGAGCCTCAGTGAACTCGACTGTTCTTAATCCTTTACTCGTTGTTCCACAAACTGAGCCCTCTGTTCAAAAAGGCCCGTGGCCCCCCAACAAGGGGTGGTGCAGGTTCAGCGGCAGGACGGCCGCTAAATATATCAGCTCGGCAGGGAATGTCCACAAGATAAACCGCACTCAGCAACGAGAAGCTTTCCCCAAAACTTTATTAACAGGTACGAACAGTCGATATCACCAGAAAATTATTAAGGCATCAGGCCGCAGTCCGACGCGTTTCGAGTTGCATCTTCTTCCAAGGAAATGCAGCCTTCAAGCGCTTAAATGACTCCGCCTCTTAAGTAGTGCTTCTATCGCCTGCCGAAATCGGCACACTGTATGTATGGCATTGCATTATGGGAGACAGAGTCATAAATAATGTCCACAGATGGAAGCGCTTGTGATTACTTGCCGATAGAAAGCTCCACATGAGCCCCAGTGAACTCGACTGTTCTTAATCCTTTACTCGTTCCACAAACTGAGCCCTCTGTTCAAAAAGGCCCGTGGCCCCCCAACAAGGGGTGGTGCAGGTTCAGCGGCAGGACGGCCGCTAAATATATCAGCTCGGCGGGGAATGTCCACAAGATAAACCGCACTCAGCAACGAGAAGCTTTCCCCAAAGCTTTATTAACAGGTACGAACAGTCGATATCACCAGAAAATTATTAAGGCATCAGGCCGCAATCCGACGCGTTTCGAGTTGCCTCTTCTTCCAAGGAAATGCAGCCTTCAAGCGCTTAAATGACTCCGCCTCTTAAGTAGTGCTTCTATCGCCTGCCGAAATTGGCACACTGTATGTATGGCGTTGCATTATGGGAGACAGAGTCATAAATAATGTCCACAGATGGAAGCGCTTGTGATTACTTGCCGATAGAAAGCTCCACATGAGACCCAGTAAACTCGACTGTTCTTAATCCTCTACTCGTTGTTCCACAAACTGAGCCCTCTGTTCAAAAAGGCCCGTGGCCCCCCAACAAGGTGTGGTGCAGGTTCAGCGGCAGGACGGCTGGGATATATATATATATATATATATATATATATATATATATATATATATATATATATATCCCAGAAGTGACCTCCGTGGTCACAAATCGAGGCACACACTGGAGAGGTAAATTATAAATATTTGTTTGCCACACGAATTTGATACGGACAGATGCGTTTCGGCTGCACGCCTTCGTCAATGTGAATGGGTTCAAAAATAGCGCCATACTTAAATTAAATCAACAATCAACATGGAGAGAGGAAAACTCAATTCATTTCATTGTTCAACAGAAAGAAAAGACGGCAGTGACTGCATTATGTCAATTTCCATGTGGCGGCCATCTTGAAACATTGAATTGCATTGCAAATTAGGCATTTCATGTCTTTATACACAATTGGGCCCTGTATGGGCTTTCAAAACACCCTGTTATATGATTGCGAGCCATTTTTGATTTACTATTTATTTTCATTTTCGATTTTCGAATCCGAATACACAATTCCCCTCCTTATTATGCCCTGAATGGGCCTTCATTCTGAGAGATGTTGTAATTGTTTAATTATCCCTATGGGATTGTACTTCTTATTTTCACAACTTCTGTCACATTACATTCATTCCTGCCTTTTCACTGCAATTCTCTTGCTATTGGAAACTTAACCAAAACAAACTCCGACTGTATCCTCAAAGGGGAAGATGGTTTAATACTCGTGTCCCCTGGATGATCCATCAATCTATTTATTCGATATAGACCCAGAGCTCCTCTTCATGGTTTACACCTCGCGGGGTCTTTGTTTGCAGCTCAATAATATAACGAGACCCCAAATTTCTACGTTTCCTTGTTCTAGCACCTCCCCTTTCTGCCTTTGGCACCTGATCTAAGCAGAAAAACTTCAAAAGATTTGGGTTTGTGTTATGTTTTTTCTCAAAATGACATGCCACAGTATAGGTTAAATCATGATTCCTTATGGCACGCATGTGCTCCAAAATCCATTTATTTGTTGGGTGTATAGTACTCCAAACATAATTCATATCACACGGGCAAATTAAACAGTACACCGTGTAATTGGAATTACAGTTCATTAATTTTCCAATTTTTCGCTTGGTCTGTCTTCCTGGTACCTGAAATTCTTTTATTTTTTTACTGTGTCTGCACGCTTTGCAGTTCATGCAGGGATAGAATCCTGTGGACTGATCCTTCTTTTTTGGTCTCTTAGAAAAATGGCTTCTAACTAGCTGTTCCTTCAAAGCAGGAACTCTTCTACATGTGATGAGAGGACTCTGTGGTGTCGTTGGTCCAATGATATTGTCAGCTTTTAGTATCCTCCAATTCTTACGAAAGATCTGAAACACTTCAGTGGAACCAGTCGTGTACTCTGTTATCATTCTGACCGTGCCTTTGGTCTCAACTGTGGAGCCTTGCCCTTCTGTAGTTGTTAATAGCAGATCTTTTCTTTGTACCTTTTCTATTTTCTTTACTGCCTTGATAAGGGTCTCCTTTCTATATCCTCGATCTTTGAATCTGCACAATGCTTCCTGACTTTCCTTTTGAAAATCCCCATCTAACGAACAGTTGCGTCTCAATCTTACCAGTTCGCCATAGGGGACCCCACTGATAACACTCTTCGGGTGAAAACTGTCAGCGTACAATGTGCTGTTGACCACCTTAGGCTTTCTATAAAGAGTAGTTTCTATTGTGTTGTCTTTGATGTACACCATTAGATCTAAGTATGGTACATTTGTTCTGCTCATACATTCATCATGAACTCCTTGTTTTTGCTGTTTCATAAGCGGTTTCCACCAACGCTTCCCGGTTGCAACCGCTGCGAGTTCGGCTGGCCCCAGGTGGAATACTATGTTTTGGATTCAATGTGGGCTGCTGAACCGCCGCTTACGGACTCCGTTGACCTATTCAGGTTGTGACTTATACAAAGCTAGAGTGCTTCACCATATGTGGGACACTCACATGGTTTTCGTTTTTAATCCAGCGGCAGGCGATGGGATGGACAGGCACAGTTATTACGGCTGCCAATTAACATTTTTAGTGATGGAAGCACCATAGACATTGCATTAGGCAATAAATAATGAAAACGGCGACTCCCCATTGCCGGCCCTTCATTAGCCAAGGATCCACCAACCATATGGCAGAACCGTTTAAATGACTGTGTCGTTTTATTGACGGCTTTTCCGCAAAGATCACGGCAAGAGCTAGAAGCGCGTCTGCGGATGTTTCATAGCCGACACATACCCTGTGAGTGCACCGGACCTTGGGCGTATCATGAACTCTTTGCTTTTGCTGTTTCATAAGCGGTTTCCACCACCGCTTCCGGGTTACACCCGCCACAAGTTTGGCTGGCCCCAGGTGGAATACTGTGTTTTGGATATATATATGTATGTAAGTATGTATGTATATATGTATACATATGTATATATATATATATATAAATTCAGTGAAAAAAACATAGGTTTCAGGGGCGTTATAGTTAGCAGGACTTTTCATTCGTACAAAACCATTGAAATTCCCCCATTATAGTTAGTTCAGCTAACTATAACTTGTGCGCCCGCAATGCACTGTTGATGACGTCACATATTACATCACTCATGACATGGTCAGTGACATCACTGATGACATCACTGATGACATCTCAAATGACATCACTGATGACATCACTGATGACATCATCCAGTGAATGTGTGTTTTTCTGAAAATTAAATATGTTTTATATATGTATATCTCAAGGTCGATGGAAGAATAAATGGGTATATAAGTGTCTAAATGGAGGATTTGTTTTTGAAAAATTGATTGTTTAACTGACTGATTAAGTGTATCTTAGTGAATACATCGCTTAGTGAGTAATGTTTAAATATGTAAATATCTGTATCAGTCTCTCACTTTGTGTATAAGTGGCTGCATGGGTTGGTGGGTAGCTAGTGTCTATATAGGTTATTAGTTGGTTTTTTGAGTATCAGTATGAGTGTCTGTATAGTTCGGTGGGGGGTATTACGTAGTGCATAGGTGCATGAATGAGTGACTCCCTGTTTGTATGTGTTGAAGACAGCATGTGTGCAGGACTGTATGGGTGGATGAATGTGTGCATGGATGTGTTAGTGAGTGAATGACTCTCAATAGTGTCTTTATGAGTAACTACATATGTTGTAAACTAGTATATGTGACTATTGGTGTATATAAGTGCATATATGTGCGAGTGAGAGATTGGAAGAGTTCCTGTATGAATAATTATGTGTTTCTATAAGTGATTGTTTAAAAGACTAAGTATGTGTAAGTTTCTGTAGAAGTAAGTGTGGTGGTGTGTGTATAACTGTATATGCAAGTAAATGGATGTTTGATTCTTTATTAGCATGAGTGACTATGTGTGTGAGTAACTCTATGGATGAGTGGTGTTGTGTAACAGGATGTATAGGTGTATGACTATATATGATGAGTGAGTACATGTATGAGTGACTATATAGGACTGTTGGTGAATGAGTGGATGTGTATGTGGATCTTAGAATTACTGAATAGGTTGTTGTAATTGGTATTGGTATGTCCATTGTTTTGAAAATTTTAGTTTCTATTTTTGAATGTGTGTATCAAAGGTTATATTAGGGTGAGAGGAGGTCTGCCACTCTATCACAAGGATGATGTCATCAGTGATGTCATTTGAGATGTCATCAGTGATGTCATGAGTGATGTCACTGACCATGTCATGAGTGATGTAATATGTGACGTCATCAGCAGTGCATTTCGGGCGCGCGAGTTATAGTTAGCTGAACTAACTATAATGGGGGAATTTCAATGGTTTTGTACGAATGAAAAGTCCAGCTAACTATAACGCCCCTGAAACCTATGTTTTTTTCAGTGAATTTCAAAGGTTTTTTAAATGCTAATTTCTAACTATGCCTACAGAGATAGGACATGTGAAGAAAGAAGAAAAAACGCACAGAAAGAAAAAAAAGAAATGCAGAAAAAAGCAACAGAAGTCCTCAAAGACGAAGAAAAGTGCAGGAAGAAGGATAACGTGCAGAAAGAACAAACAGAAGAGCAGAAAGAAGCCTTGTTGCAAAATCACCCTGTACCCTCAACTTTTTCAGACGGATACTGGTGGTAACTGAGTCTGACTAACCAGTCCTAGAGCCAGTGCTTTGTTAAAAGACACTCAGAATACAGTGAACACACCTACATACACTAGGGAACACTATGCATTGGGGTCCCCCTGTGATTAGCATGACCTCCTCTGTAAGCCCCTAGTATATAATAGGGCAGGGGGATTAAAACTATCTCTTAAAACGCGCCACAGGGCGTGTTTGCACACATCACCTCAGGCCCCATCCCCTCCCTTCCCCACTGTGTAAACATGCCCTGTGGTCGTTTTAAGTTGGGAGATTAAGTCCCCTTGAATCCTGAGGGACCCTAGGGTCCAACTAGACCACTAGGTACCTCCAGTAAGCGCCACAGAGCTGCGTTGCAGAGAGATGTAAAAAGGGGCACGGCCGGCACCACCTCTCTGTAACGCAGAGCAGTGGCGCTTACTGGAAGCACCTGGTGGGTTAGTTGGCCCCCAGGGTCCCTCAGGATTGAAGGTGAATTATTTCCCCAACTTAAAACGCGCCACAGGGCGTGTTTGCACACGTTAACTCAGGCCCCGTCCCCTCCCTTCACCACTGTGTAAACGCGCCCTGTGGCCATTCTAAGTTGAGAGATTAAGTCCCCTTGAATCCTAAGGGTCCCTAGGGTCAAACTAGACCACTAGGTACCTCCAGTAAGCGCCACAGAGATGCGTTGCAGAGAGGTGTAAAAAGGGGCGTGGCCTCAGAACACCTGTCTGCAACGCAGCTCCCTGGCGCATACTGGAGATACCTGTTGGGCTAGTTGGCCCTCTGGGACCCTCAGTATTGAAGGGGAATTAATTCCCCAACTTACAACTGGCCAGGGGGCGCGTTTGCAGAGTGCTGCAAGGAGGTGGCGTGGCCTCCGGCGCGATGCCGGTCTTTTATTTATTTTATTTTTTTAAGAAGGAGGGCTGTGTGGCCCCCCTTCTTTTTCTAATTTATTGGCCCTGGGGACCCCATCCCCCAGGGCCTGCCCCCTAATTTTTTTTTTTTTTTTTTTTTTTAATTTGGAAGGGGGCCACGTGGCCCCCCTCCCAAGGCCTTAATTGGGCCTGGGGACCCCAACCCCGGGGCATGCCCTTTTTTTTTTTTATTCTTTAGGAGGGGGGCTGCATTGCTCCCCTCCTCAGGCCACTTATGGCCCCGGGGACCCCATCCCCCGGGGCCGGCCTTTGTTTTTTATTATTTAAAAAAAATATATATTTATAGAAACACCTAGGACATGCTGGACAAACCGTATGTACCTATCACCATGACGATTTGTGTGATATTCATTAAAAGGCGACTATGCATACAATGAATCCACGTGGAATGTATTTACACCGCTAGTGAAGCTCTGACGTGTCTGACTCCCTACCGTGCCTAATCCCGGAGCCCCCTGCCAGTGGGTACTCTCCAAGTAGACACCCTTGTCGTTTATTTATACAAACATGGGTAGCTATTGATGGGCACATTCAATACACACTCACACCAAGCCATTCAAAGGGGATTCGACAAAAATTCGACCAAAACTATGCAAGAAACCCCCCTCATGGTAATAAAACACACATCCACCGCGGATGTGTGATACTTTTTATTTTACTCTCTGGAAAGGAGACGAACCTCACTTGAGAGTCACAGCGTGCTCCTGGCTGAGCCCAATGCTGTGTTACACCCACCAGTGCCCGCCGAGTGCCACACACCTCTGTGTTGTATTCCACCAGCTAGTGCGTATGCTATGACACTCTCTAGCCCATGTGCACTGTAACACCACCCTGTGAATAAGTCATGCCACACTTGCCTTCACACCGGTTATATTGCCCCATCTAGCGTGCCTTCCTCGATGCCTATGTTATAACGCACAGCGCTATGCCATACATATTACAATCTGGGATCCATATCTTTGTCACAGTGCATATGTAACTTTACACTCCCCAGCACATATTTTATATTACAACTTTAGAGACTAGTTAGGTTACACAACACTGCCCTGTGCATATTACACTCCAAGGCACATATCGCATAGCACGCACCAGTGCCTGTGCTATTTCGCGCTCTCCAATGAATCTGTAATTGCGCACAATGTATTGCATATTATATTTCACGCCCGGTTCATCTTATATCACACTTTTTGGTGCATAGTTTATACCATACACTATATCTAGTTTTCATTTTCAATGGTGCTCTCAGGACTATGTTCTATATAACACTGCGTTCACCTACCCTGTTCACGGGCATTGCATTTTGCGATGGGGGTGAAGGGTCAGGGGGTGTTTCTGCCAAGTGAGCCCGGAGTCACAGTCACAAACGTCCTCTTCTTCCTGAATAAAAGTGAGATTTTGCTGCATACTTGTTCATATTTTAAGTAGTTCGCACAGACACACATTTTAAAACAATAAAGTTCCTAATACCCACCTTCTCTGAACAGTTAGCTTGCTGCCCCATCCACCTCCTCCCTATCCTCTGTTGTCTGAATCCATGCACTAGCCTCCTCCCTCCTGCCATGCATGGTCTGATGTGCTGCCACTGCCCGCCATTTAGCATGATGTACCAGTCCACTCCTCCTGCCCTCCATTGCCCAATTCTATGCCCCATCATTGACCTCCTGCTTAGCCTCTGTGCTCAGCTTGATGCCCCTATTCTCCTTCCCCCTGCCCTCCGATGTCTTTGTGCATGCCCCTGCTCCATCCTTTTTGCCCACCATGTTCCATGGACCTGACACTCCTATCTACTCTGAGTGTTCTGTTGAGCTGCCACTCCCCTCCCACCTGCCTAGCATTGTCAGATGACTGTAACCTGTCCCTGCCACCTCCACCCTGCCTGTCCACATGCCATGCCCCTATCCCCTTCCTCCTGTCCTCCATGGTCCATTTTACTGCCACACCCTTCTGCCCTCCCCGGTCTGTTGTGCTGCAACTGCTCCTCCTGCCTGCCCCGTGCGGTCTGTTGTGAGGCCCCTTCCCCTGAACTCTCTTGTCTGTGCCCAGGTCCTGACCCTCCCTTCTATCCTCCATGGTCCTTTGTGCATGCCCCTGCACCCTCCTTCTTGCCCATCATAGCCATTGTGCTGCCACTAACACTCCCGCTTGCCATGCATGGTCTTTTGTGCTGCCACGGCCCCACCCACCTTCCCCGTGTGGTCAGCTAGCTGCCCCTGACCCCCTCCCACCTTCCTTCCATGGTCTGTGTATATGCCATCATAGTCTCACTGTTGCTCTCCATGGTGTGTCTTGTTTCTAGTGCCCATCCTGCCTGACCTCCATGGTCATCTTGCTGCTCCTGCCCTGCCCCCTTGCCCCCAGCCCTCTGTTTCCATGTGAGACCCCTGTTCCCTCCCTCCTGGCTTGTCTGTTCCATTGTAATGCCCCTGATCCGTCCCTCCTGCCCTTTATGATCTGTTGTGCTGCAGCTTTCTCTCCTGTCTGTCCATTATGGTCAGCTAGCTACCATTTCCTCTTTCCCCTCTGTTCTCTGTTGTCCATGTGCATGGTCCTGTCCCCTCCCTATTGTTTTCTAGGAATTGTTGTGCTGCACTCCTGTCCCGCATGCCCTGTGTGGTGTATTGTGCTGCTGCAAACTCTGATGCCTGCCCTGTAGGGTCAGTTTGGTGCACCTCTCCATGTCCCTCCTGTCATCTGTTATCCGAGTACATGTCCCTACCCCAATTCCTCCTGCCTTCCATGATCCAATGTACCATACTTGCGAACATTTTGAACTTGGTAAGAGGGAGATTTTGAAAACAAACTGGGGTATTGATTTTCCCCTTTGAGTTACATTGAAAAAGAGGAGATTGTAGACAGGAGACAGATCAAATAAAGCCCCTTTGAGCTTAAAAACATTGGACGTTTCCTGGCTGAATCGGGTCTGTTGGCATGTATGGTTGTACTACCACTGCCTCTTCCTTCTGCCCACAGTGGTCTATTATATTGCCACAGCCTCTCTTGCAAGTCCTATATTGTTGGTTTGTTGCCCCTGCCCCCCTTTCCACTGCCCTCCATAGTCTGTTGTGCTGCCACTGCCCTTCCTGCCTTCCCAGTGTGTTCAAATTGTTGCCTCTGCACCCTCCTACCTGCCTTCAATTTTCAGAGTCCGTGCCCCTGGCCTCTGCCTCACAACAGTATCCTAATGAACAACTAGATTGCTAACATTCTATATTTATCACAAAAGTGTGGAACGCCTGACGTCATCTTGATGTAATCAAAACTAATAACTAGAGCATTTCCTTTAGAAATTACATATATGAGAGGGTCTTATTTGCATCAAAACTATGGTTAGTGCTCTAAAAGACTAAAATGAGGACATCTTTTCTGAGTTTTCAAATAGCGACAATGCACTTTTAAATTATTTTTTATCTTTATGTTTTTTTATCCAGTTGACCACTTGATTAAATGTTGCACTTAGGGGAGAGGATGTAGTGTTACTTCCAGAGCTGCAGACTTTGCAACTGGGGTACCAGGTTGGAGTTTCTGCTTCATCTCAACATTCTGTGATTCTGGTCAAATCACTTAATCTCTCCATGTCTACAACCAAAATGAATTTGATCTTGTGTGATGTAACCAATGCTCATGTAAAGCAATCCAATACCTGACAAGTCTGCTCTATATAAAACTGCAAAAACACCAAAAATAAGTGTTTTGCACACTTCTGTCATTGGGCTACCTGTGGGCTACATCTGGGTGATATTTGTGCTGCATTTGGGCTCTTTTGTCTCTGGTGGCCATCTAGGGAGATTAATTTGTTATGAAGTTTCCTAATTTCCTCATTTACTGCAGTCTCCTCAGTAGGAAATGCTTTCAGTTTTTTACTTTGATTCCATCAAGAAGGTATTCAGATATGTCACACATTTGCCATAAATTCTGAATGTTAGCACTCTAGTTGCTCATTAGATCACTGTAGTAAAGCTACTGCTCACCACGGAAGTCTGCTGCTGGTATTAAAAGTGCATGTTTCAGTCTGCATGTCAGAATTTTTTAATGAAATAGAAGAGGATTTGAGAAGTCACTCAAAATGTGCCCTAATTTTTCTTTCTGCAGCACTAATCATAATTCCTATGGTAAAATGAACCCCCTCATTGTGTTCCTTTTTAAATTAAATGTTTTAAGTGTTACCAGTTTATTCCAATCAAGATGGCTTCAGGTGTGCCATACCTTTGTAATAAGTAAGACAGTAAGAGCTCTAGTTGTTCTTAAGAACACTCTGGGACATTCTGTCATTGGGCTATACTTGGGCTACATCTGGGTGATATATGGGCTACATTTGGGCTCTTTTGTCTCTGGTGGCCATCTTGGGAGACATATTTGTTATGAAGTTTCCTAATTTCCTCATTTACTGCAGTCTCCTCAGTAGGAAATACTTTCATTTTTTTTACTTTGGTTCCATCAAGAAGGCATTCAGACGTGTCACACATTTGCCATAAATTCTGAATGTTAGCACTCTAGGTGCTCATTATATCACTGTAGTAAAGCTACTGTTCACCAGGGAAGTCTGCTGCTGGTATTCAAAGTGCATGTTTCAGTCTGCATATTAGAATTTTTTATGAAATAGAAGAGGATTTGAGGAGTCAAAATGTGCCCTAATTTTTCTTTCTGCAGCACTAATCATAATTTCTATGGCAAAATGAACCCCCTCATTTTGTTCCTTTGCAAATTAAATGTTTTAAGTGTTACCACTTTATTCCAATCAAGATGGCTTAAGGTGTGCCATACTTTGTCATAAGTAAGACTGTTAGCGCTCTAGTTATTCGTTAGAACACTCTGGGACATTCTGTCATTGGGCTATACTTGGGCTACATCTGGGTGATATTTGTGCTATATTTGGGCTCTTTTGTCTCTGGTGGCCATCTTGGGAGACTTATTTGTTATGAAGTTTCCTAATTTCCTCATTTACTACAGTCTCCTCAGTAGGAAATACTTTCAGTTTTTTACTTTGATTCCATCAAGAAGGCATTCAGATGTGTCACACATTTGCCATAAATTCTGGATGTTAGTACTCTAGTTGCTCATTAGATCACTGTAGTAAAGCTACTACTCACCAGGGAAGTCTGCTGCTGGTATTGAAAGTGCATGTTTCAGTCTGCATGTCAGAATTTTTTAATGAAATAGAAGAGGATTTGAGAAGTCACGCAAAATGTGCCCTAATTTTTCTTTCTGCAGCACTAATCATACTTTCTATGGCAAAATGAACCCCCTCATTTTGTTCCTTTTTAAATTAAATGTTTTAAGAGTTACCACTTTATTCTAATCAAGATGGCTTCAGGTGTGCAATACGTTTGTCATAAGTAGGACTGTTAGCGCTCTAGTTGTTCTTTAGAACACTCTGGGAAGCTGCAGTAGAACACAAAGGAATCAACTGACAGTCTCTGCCCTTGTTTGATGTACATGTTTTACTGAGAATGTCAGACTTCATTCTCACATGACTGAGAAAGATAATGTGAATTTACAGAAAATATGCTCTCAGTTTAGCTTATAGATCATCTTCCAAACCTCTATGGGAAAAGCATGAGAAAATAGTTTTCTCTCAAACATGATTCATGATATCGCAGCAGAAGGCTCTTTCACATGGTAAAATCACCTTAGAACACACCACAATTCCTAAAATGAGTATGGTACCATCAACAAATGATTTATAATGTAACTAAAGTCTTAAAACCTTCTATTAACTGCAATGCCTTTTAATGAGGTGCTATCATGTATATTGGTCCCAAGATGGCTGCCAACACTTCTTGGATGAAGTACTGACTGATACATTTGTGATTTAGATTTAGATTTTCTCAGGTACTACTGAACGGATTCACACCATTTAAGCAAAAGGCACGGCTCTGAACCAATGTCTACCTTTCTGCCAAATTTGGTGTAATTCCGTTAAGCAGTTCGGGCTGTAGCTGCGGCTAAAGGTCCTATGGGAAATTGCATGGGGAAAACATGTTTTGGGACCTCCCTTTTTTCTCAGCCCCCGCTACACGAATCATCCCGAGACTTTAAAGATAGGAGCGGACCAGAGCTGACCAAAAGTTTTGAAAGTTTCGCGAAGATTCGTCAACGGGCGCCAAAGTTATTCCAAATAGAATGTTGCGGATTTCCTATGGAAAATAGGTCCTAAATATAACTACCTACTGGTGACCGCCAGTAGGTAATATGTGTGTGTATATATATATATATATATATATATATATATATATGACGAGATTCCGCCTGGAACACTCCTGCATGCCAACTGTCCTGGAGGAGAGCGGGAACAAACGGAAACCGACCCTGATAGCGAGTGAGTAGTATTTCTTTATTGAAATTCACAGCACCGCCTGCATAATATATATATATATTCACTGAAAAAAAAAACAGGTTTCAAGGGTGTTATAGTTAGCTGGACATTTCACTCGTACAAAACCATTGAAATTCCTCTGTTACAGTTAGTTCTACTAACTATAACTCGCACGCCCGAAATCCACTGCTGATGATGTCACATATTACATCATTCATGACATGGTCAGTGACATCACTGATGACATCACTGATGACATCTAAAATGACATCACTGATGACATCACTGAAGACATCATCCTGTGAATGTGGTTTGGGTCATTATTTAAATATGTATTATATATATAGCAATCTGCATTGATGAATGAGTGGATATATAAATATCTGGATGGAGGATTTAGTAGCAGTGTGATTGGCTGTTTACTTGAGTATTTTTTAGTGCCTCAATAAATATTTTGGATAGTGACTAAACTGTGTAAATATCTGTATCACTTTGTCAGTTGTTGTGTAAACTGCTGCACCAGTTGGTTACTAGCTACGTGAAAGTCTATATTAGTTATTGATTAGTTAACTGAGTATTTGTATGGGAGAGTGAATGTGTCTGTGGTTCGGTGGGGGGTGTGTGACTGCACAAAGATGTGTGAATAGTTGATTCAGTCAGTATGTGAGATTAAGACTGCATGTTATAACTGTTGTTTGCGTGAGAGAATATCTTTACGGGTGTGGTGTTGTGCAAATATATCTCTCAATGGTACATGTCCAACAAAGTAGAAAAATAAAAGGCACTGTATGTGACAGGTTTTGTATATAAGTAAGTATACATAACACTCAGAGATTATATGAGTGACTGTATGGATAACTGTATACTTGTAATAGTGATTTTATAACACACTAAGTATGAGTTACTATCTACATGAATAAGTAAAGGTGGCGCTTGTATAAGTGTGAAGCTGACTAAATGTAAGTATGTTCCATTGTTTACATAAGTGAGTTGGATAACTGCATAAGTTAATAGGATGTGTGCTGGTGTGTAATGTCGATATAGGTGTTTAAGTATATTTGATAGTGTTCTATTAATCTTTGTCAGCATGTATTAATGAATTTAAAGGTAAGTGTTTAGATGTGTGTGTTGATCTAGGAATCACTGAGTGGGTTTTTTTAAACTTATATTGGTGTGTCAATGGATTCAAATAAGGTACTCTGTATTTTACAGTGAGTGATGAAAGGTTATACTAGTGTATGATGAGGTGTATCTGATTGTCACGTGGATGATGTCATCAGTGATGTCATTTGAGATGCCATCAGTGATATCATCAGTGATGTCACTGGCCATGTCATGAATGATGTAATATGTGACATCATCAGCAGTGTATTGTGGACACGCGAGTTACAGTTAGTAGAACTAACTATAATGGAGGAATTTCAATGGTTTTGAACGAGTGAAATGTCCAGCTAACTATAACACCACTGAAACCTATGGTTTTTTCAGTGAATTTCAAAGGTTTTTTAAATGCTAATTCCTAACTATAACATGTCTGAAACCTATGGTTTTTTCAGTGAATTTTGAAGGTTTTTTAAAAGCTAATTCCTAACTATAACATGTCTGAAACCTATGTTTTTTTTCAGTGAATTTCAAAGGTTTTTTAAATGCTAAATCCTAACTATAACATGTCTGAAACCTATGGTTTTTTAAGTGAATTTCAAAGGTTTTGTAAATGACAATTTTTAAATGTATTAATTGTTAGATTTATTTTTTTATACTGATTTACTACATTTTTTTAAACTATTTATTTTTAGATATTTTAATTTTTAAATTACATTATAATTACATTATACATTACATTACAAAATATTCTTTCTCAGAATGAATTACTTTAGTTTAAATACTTTGCAAATAGGCAATAGACTTTTAAGTACAGTAGTTGCAGTCGTTGCAATGGGCAACACAATTTCAAACACAATGCAACATTGAGCTCAATGGGAATTTCTAGTTAAATGCAATTAGTTACTTTATGGGTTACTTTTCTAACCACAGGACTGGATCCTAGATTCAGTTCTGGGACATCTCCTGTAAACAGTTGAGTAAAAGTGTTTTGGTTACACTAGTGATTTTTAAGGAATATTATTGTATTTTAAAAGTTGCCACTTAGAAACTTTTTCACATAGAATCACCAATGTTATCCTATTGGAGGAAATTCACGTAGCAGGTAAGTAGTGTTATCGTTACTTTTTCTTACTCAGTGGTGGTTCCGGGATCCAGCACTGGTGCATCTCCTGTAAACAGTTGATAGAATGCGTTTAAGTCATACAGGCGTATTTGTAGTTTGTGAAAATCGACACTTAAAAACTTTTCTGGTGAAAACCAGACAATGGATTCCTATGGAAGGGAATACAAGTACAGTTAGAATTACTTTTCAGGGTCAGTGCTGGGCTAAAAGATGCAGCACTGGGTTCTCTCCTGATAACAGGTGAGTAAATCGGAATTCGTTGTTGTGGATGTTTTTAGGTGAATATTTTAAAGTTCCAAAACTCCACACAGAAGAATTTCTAAGTGAAACCAGTCAATGTCAGCCTATGGAAGGAAATTCAAGTTACTGGTAAGTACGGTTAGAATTACTTTTCAGGATCAGTACTGGGCTCAAAGATGCAGCACTGAGGTCTCTCCTGATAACAGGTGAGTAAATCTGAATTCATAGTTCTGCTGATTTTAGAGGAATATTTGTAATTTTCAAAACTCCACACTTAGAAGAATTTCCAAGTGAAACTAGTCAATGTTAGCCTATGGAAGGAAATTCAAGTTACTGGTAAGTACGGTTAGAATTACTTTTCAGGATCAGTACTAGGCTCAAAGATGCAGCACGGAGGTCTCTCCTGACAACAGGTGAGTAAATCGGAATTCGTAGTTCGGCTGATTTTACTTTGGTCCACTATATATAGAGCCACTTTCCTACACTATCCCCTCCCTTCACCACTGTGTAAACGCGTCCTGTGCCCGTTTTAATTTGGGAGATTAAGTCCCCTTGAATCCTGAGTGTCCCTAGGGCCCAAGTAGCCCACTAGGTACCTCCAGTAAGCGCCACAGAGCTGCGTTGCAGAGAGGTGTAAAAAGGGGCACGGCCTGGGCCACCTCTCTGAAACACAGCGCAGTGGTGCTTACTGGAAGCACCTGGTGGGCTAGTTAGCCCCCAGGGGCCCTCAGGATTGAAGGGTAATTATTTCCCCAACTTAAAACACGCCACAGGGTGTGTTTGCACACGTCACCTCAGGCCCGCCCCCTTCCTTCACCATTGTGCAAACGCGCTTAGTGGTGCGTTTTAAGTTGAGGAATTAATTCCTCTTCAATCTTGAGAGTCCCTAGGGTCCAACAAGCCCACTAGGTACCTCTAGTAAGCGTCACAGAGCTGCATTGCAGAGAGGTGTAAAAAGGGGCGTAGCCTCTGAACACCTCTCTGCAACGCAGCTCCCTGGCGCATACTGGAGGTACCTGGTGGGCTTGTTGGCCCCCAGGGACCCTCAAGATTGAAGAGGAATTAATTCCTCAAATTAAAACGCACCACAAGGCGCGTTTGCACAATGGTAAAGGAATGGGGCGGGGCCTGAGGTGGCATGTCTGCAAACAAGCCCTGTGGCGCGTTTTAAGTTGGGGAATTAATTCCTCTTCAATCTTGAGGTCCCCTGGGGGCCAAGTAGCCCACCAGGTACCTCCAGTATGCGCCAGGGAGCTGCGTTGCAGAGAGGTGTTCAGAGGTCATGCCCCTTTTTACAATACTCTGCAACGTAGCTCCGTGGCGATTACTGTAGGTACCTGGTGGGCTAGTTGGCCCCCAGGGGACCTCAGGATTGAAGAGGAATTAATTCCTCAACTTAAAACGTGCCACAGGGCGTGTTTGCACACATATCACCTCAGGCCCTGCCCCCTACCTTCACCACTGTGCAAACACGCCCCGTGGCGCGTTTTAAGTTGGGGGATTAAGTCTCCTTGAATCCTGAGGTCCCCTGGGGGCCAACTAGCAAAGAAGCACGGGAGACTGCGCTTCGTTTTCTTTTTCCATCGGCAGGATCCACGCACCCAGCGCAGATTTTGCTGATTTTTAAAAAAACATTTTATTTTTTTGGGCCCTAGGGGTCCTTGTGAGCAGGCCTAGGGGGTCAGGGTGTTTCTACCCTGCCCCCTTTTTGTGTTCTGCACGTTTGTTTTTGTGCTTTCTTGTGCCTCGGTTCTCCCGAGGCACAAGATGGCTGCCAACACTTCCTGGTTTGGAGTGTTGACAGCCAATTAGCATCCAGCTCGTGCTCGGCAGGGTGCGCGGATCCACCGCGGCCATAGAAATGTCTATGATTTTACTTTTGATTTTCTCAGGAACTACTGAACGGATTTACACCATTTAAGCAAAAGGCATGAGTGTGAACCAAGGGCTACTTTTTTGCCAAATTTGGTGTAATTCCATTCAGCAGTTCGGGCTGTAGCTGCGATTAACGGTTCCTATGGAAAATTGCATGGGGAAAACACGTGTTGGGACCCCCTTTTTTCACAGCCGTTGCTTGACGATTCACCCCGAGACTTTCAGGATAGGAGCGGACCGGTCCTATCTATAACTACCTACTGGCAACCGCCAGTAGGTTATATATATATATATATATATATATTCACTGAAAAAAACAGAGGTTTCACACACGTTATAGTTAGCTGGACATTTCACTCGTACAAAACCATTGAAATTCCCCCGTTATAGTTAGTTCAGCTAACTATAACTCGCGCGCCCGCAATCCACTGCTGATGACGTCACATATTACATCACTCATGACATGGTCAGTGACATCACTGATGACATCACTGATGACATCTCAAATGACATCACTGATGACGTCATATATGTGATGAATTAGTACACCTTCTCCCACCCTAATATAAATTTTGATACACCAACTCAAAATTTCAGACGGCTATTTTGAAAACCATAGCTACTCCAATACCAATAACTACATACCCACTCATTGACTCTTAGATCTACATGCACCTCCACTCACTCAACTGTACAGTCACTTATACTTACAGTCACTCCGTACAAGACTATCATATGCATTTATACAGATATGTAGACACTCACACACTAACAATCATCCATTGAGGCACTGACACACCTAGTCAGTTGTGTGAATAAATAAACACACTCCAATTAACTCACCTATACAGTTAAACACACTCAAGTTCACTTACTCATAAAAATACTAAAACATTTTGCCACTCTTATTCAATTTCTAGTACAAGGTCAGACTCATCCATACAGCCAGTCCCGCAATCACACACTCTCAGATATAGATAGTTATATACTCTTATACACATATTCACTGTGTTTCATATATGTAGTTACTGTCACATGTACAACTGAGATATACATTAAATCACTAACACACCCTTACATACACTCAGCCAACCATACAGTCGATCACAGTTGCACTCTTAAAACCATGTACCCATAGAATCACCCACTCATACATCTTTGCACAGAGTTACACACACCTCACCCACTAATACACTCAGGCACCCATACAGATACTTAGACAACCAATAATTAACCCATATAGACACTCATATAGCTATTTACAAAACCATGCAGCCACTTCTACACCAACACACAGACACATACAGAGATTCACACAGTTTAGTCACTAGTATGCAGTAAGATACATTTAATGACTCACTTATAGAGTCAGTTACGCACCTACAAAATCATCCATTCAATCACTTTCACACCCACTTATTCTTCAACAGGCCTTTCCCTAAAAATATTAAACATATTAAAACTGTTCAGAAACACACAGTCAAAGGATGACGTCATCAGTGATGTCATCAGTGATGTCATGTGAGATGTCATCAGTGATGTCATCAGTGATGTCACTGACCATGTCATGAGTGATGTAATATGTGACGTCCTCAGGAGTGGATTGCGGGCGCGCGAGTTATAGTTAGCTGAACTAACTATAACGGGGGAATTTCAATGGTTTTGTACGAGTGAAATGTCCAGCTAACTATAACATGTGTGAAACCTCTGTTTTTTTCAGTGAATTTGCAAGGTTTTTTAAATGCTAATTCCTAACTATAACGTTCGTGAAGCCTATGGTTTTTTCAGTGAATTTCAAAGGTTTTTAGCTGCAATTTTTTGTATTATTTCTTTTGAGATTTTTTTTTAAACAATATGCTACCTATGTATATAATCATTGATTTACTGTACCCTGCAATATGGAATGGTTCACCTTTTTTAAATAAATGTTTAGATATAGTTGAACAACATAGTTACTATCTTCTACAAACCTTTATACTTTTTTTTTTTAGGATTTTTTACCGTGCGCGTACGGTAAGATTACGGTACGCGCACGGTACGCTATAAGTACGGTGCGCGTACGTAATATCTATGCTCCGTGTGCGCATGCGTACGCGATTTACGTACGCATCCGTACTTCGTCTGCGACGCTTATGCGCTTGCTTCCTACGCGCATGCGCGCGTTTTAATTTTTGCGCATGCGCGCGTGCACCTTACGCGGAACCGCCGTACGCGCATGCGCGCGTGCCTCTAATGCGCATGCGCGCGTGCGCGCGTCTTACATACGCGCATGCGTACTTTTACCGTGCACGTACGGTAAGCGTACGGAGCGCGCACGGTAGGTCATGTGATCCGGAAACAACACTTTTCATTGGTTTAACCTTCTTTCATTTCCAGAAACTTCCAACACCACACCCATTCCCCTCATTATTGCTTGTGATTCCCTAAGAGAAGGAGCTGAAGTGTCTTTGGGATACAATGGCAGAGCAGCAGTCCTCTTCTGGGAGTGAGCAGGACAGCATTATCAGACAGAGAAAGAGGAAACAAAAGGATTCTTTTGTCTGGCAATATTTTACATTTCCAGAGGGGCAGAAAAAAGTCAATGCTCCATTAGTCACCTGCAAACTTTGTGGGCGTGTCTTGTCTAGAGGAGATCCAAAGAAGAAGTACTCTTTTGGAATCTTCACTATGTTCAGACACATTCGGGATGTACATCCTGCGACTTTTGCTCGACATACTGAAGCAACCCCTCCACTAAGTCAGCCGAGCACATCCGCAGAAGCTCAGCCGAGTACATCATCGGCAACTAAGCCGAGCACTTCCTCTGCGGTGGGAGCGTCACCCTCTTCTGCTCCTCTGGACATTTACCCTCGGTTTCAGAGAGTACATATAAGGTGCAATACTTGCTACTCTCTTATTGCTTTTGGGGAATCTAGTATTCCTCTAATAGACAATAAGATAGAGCAGCACAAGTGTGGTACCTTATAATATTGCCATTCTTTCCTTCCTCTGTCCCTGTATTAACACAAGGGTTCTTTTAAGAGCCACCTTACCTCACAATTTTTTAAAATTTTTGTAATCACTTTTTTTTTATTTTTTTCTACGGTACGCGCACCCATTTAAAAAAAATATATATCTTTATTTCACCCTTCAAGGTACTTGAGGGACCACAAGGGAAATGTGAAAAGCAGAGTGAGGAGAAGTGAAAAAAGGGAGTATGAAAGTAAATGTGTGATAAATACAGATATTTCAAACTTACCTGACCAACAAAATAACTTAATTATCAATAAATGTTTTTTTTTAATTGCTAGCAAAAAGGATTAATTTTTCTAAATTTTCTTTCTCAATCTGTAAAAAAAGAAAAAAAGTATTAATATTTAACAATACATTTTAGAATACAGTACACATATTTTCATATTTAAAAAAACAATAATTTGCCCTTTTTTTGCTGTTTTCAGAATATATTGAATTTCACTGTAAATCGTGAAACCAATTGCATTTATCACTTAACAGCGGGCAAAAAAATTAACAATCTGAAAGCCCTGAATCTCTTCTCCGTAAAACATACCTTTATAGAAATGTAACATATTTAATAAAAACATCATCATTATCTAAAAACAATAACTATTTGCAATAAATATCGTCTGTAAATCTTGCTGCTTAAGCACATACACCAAAATATTATCTGTTAAAGAAGTCCACAAGAGAAATTTTTACCTTTCCATGAGGCCAAATGGTAATTTTTAAATTCTTTTTTGATGAAATATCCAATGGTAATCCAATATAATCGCAAAAATGATTTGTTCAGATGTTGCAATTTGTATCTAAAATTTTGGTTTCAGAAAAATTAAATAGGAATTTGGAAATTCTGCAGACAAACGTTGCTTGAAAATCAATTGAGAATCATTACACAGTGTCCAGCCTTTTTCACATTTAAGATAAACTGTGTAATGAGCAGAAGTTATAGAAGGTCCATCATGGAAAATTATTGCAACTGCAACAAAAGTTTTTCCAGATATTGATAATTGATGTCCTGTAAACTTTTTTATTAAAGTGTCCAATTTTGAACCATCAGCTCTACAACGTTGCATCATTAAAATTACATACTGTCCATATTTCTTTAAAAATAACGTTGAAAACATGTCTGATTTACATTTACAACATTCCATGTTGTGATTGGCATCTTTAAATAATTTACTAAAAGTCACTGATTTAGTCTCTGGTAATGTTAAATATATAAACCTTTCTGAATCAACATTAGAGCTGCATGTGTTGAAACAGTTTTCACAACTATGTTCCCATTTATAAGAGAGACCAAACATATTTTCTATTTCTACCCCTTCTTCTTCCAGTACCATAAGGATATACATCAAGAATTCCTGTGCATCTTGCTGGACATTTTGAGTAAACTGTGTACATCCTGAACATACATCTAAAAGTTTTCTAACATCAGAAGCACTTTCTATTTTAGTTTTATCAATACTCAGCTTCTCAAAAAGAAAACTCATCAGAAAACAAAATCTTTTTTATGATTTACTATTATCTGCTCTTGCAAACTTTCAAGATAAAATACAACATTCAGCACTACATTAGCGTAGCAGTTGACACCAGAGCTATTTTCAAAATGACAACCAACAACCTCTTGAACATTGTCCTTTTTCTTTTTGCTTGCAATCACATCACTCTCCTTTTGTTTTCTCTTCTGTACATCCTCATTACAGATATTCTCAATTCTCCTTTTCCGAGAAACAACACGTTTTTCAAACACAGGATACTGACCTAAATGAGGAGCATAGGTTCTTCTTAATCTATTATACTCCTTTAAATAATTTGCATCAGCACTAACTTTTGAGTCATCAAAGTCTATCATGAATAAACCAGATAATGTTTTCACTCGTGACAAAGCAACATATGCCATACCTTCTTTGAACACAGTAGAACCAATGTTTACAAAAGCACCCAGTGGCAGTGGGCTTGCTCGTGGGAGCTGAGGGCTGCGACTGAGCTTCTAAGTGCTTTTAGCGCGTTGTCACGCCGATTGAAAGCGGCGACACGCACTCGTTTTTAAACTGCTTGATTCTGTTGAATAACCTGTACTGAAATTCAACAGGTACCTTTTAACTCTCACCCTGCTTTTTCAGGGGCCCAGCGAGGCTGGCTGGCAGCTGATTCCACCTCAGGCGCCTAGCGGTAGTGGCCGCCATCTTGGATCGGGCTGGTTCGCCCGACCCCACCCACGCCACTCCCCCCACGCTGCTCCTCTATCTAAACGTCCCCCATGTGTCAGCGCAGCGGACGAGCGCAGCGGGCGCGCCGTAGGCTCGCCGGAGTCAAGCCAGAGTCCTGCCCGTCTGCGCCCGTCCGCGGCAGGCCGGGGCAGGGGGCTCTCCCTTATGCCCTCCCGCTGTCATACACTTCCTCTGAGCTTCTTTCTCACTGGATCCCTGGCACCATTAGTCCGACTGTGTCTAACTCACTACAACATTTAAATCTCCTTACGAGCCCCCCCGCTGCCCCCCCTGCCATTATTCAAAGTTGTCTTCCTCGGCCTCGGGCCGCTGCGCCTACTCATCCCATCTTGCCTGTTCCCCACACACCGTCCTATAATACCACTGCCACGCTCCTCAATACCAGATCTGTCGTTAGCCATCAGCATGAGCTACACGATTTTCTTGACAGCCACAACCCGGACCTCTTGTTCTTAACAGAGACCTGGCTTAAGGCAGACTCCCTCCCCAACGTCCTAGCCGCACTCCCCCCCTCTTACTCCATCATTCGTGCGGATCGCCCGGAGGGTAGGAGAGGCGGTGGAGTAGCCCTGATAACACATAATGACTCCCACTTTCAAATACTCCCCTCTTCTCCTATCCCTGAGGTAGACTGCCTAATAATTCGTGCTAGCTCTTACTCTACCCCCCTTACTGCTGTTCTCATCTATCGACCCCCTCACACAACTTCCAATTTTGTTTCCTGCCTTCAAGACATCCTCGCCACACTGGTTATTAACAACTCCTCAGTGTTGGTGTTGGGTGACTTTAATTTTTGGCCCAACGATCCCGCCGAAACTCCCCTTTCCAAAGAATTCACCAGCCTCATGACCAGTCTTAACTTTTGTCCCCTCGTTCACAGCCCCACCCATGTTCATGGCCACTCGCTCGACCAGGTTTGGACCCTAAATATCCCCACCACCTCTCCTGTCATCTCCCCCTGTTCTTGGTCGGACCATTTTTCAATCTCCTTCTCCCTCGCGTTAGCCCCAGTGCCTAAACCTCTTCTCCCAAAGAACACCTGGGCTAGAAAATGGGGTAGGGCAGACATGCCATCTTTTTGCTCATCCCTGGCCAATTCCTGCCCTGACCTCTCGGGCCTCGCCGCCCCGGACCAGCTGACTACCATCGATGGCTGGCTGACCCGGGCAGGCGACGATTTTGCTCCCCTGAGACGGATCACTGTGAAGCGTGCCCATGCTGCCAATCGCTGGTTTACCCCCGATCTCAAGGAGAAGAAATTAGCCGCACGCAGAGCAGAGCGCGCATGGAGAAGAGAATATAGTCCCGCCAAAAAAACCATCTACCTCTCTGTGCTCAAAGTATACAAACAAAGCATACTTGATGCCAAGACCCTGTTTTACTCAAACAGGATACTAGCAGCTGAATCTCAATCTAAAGAGATTTTTGCCACAGTACATGAGCTTGCCTCATCTAATAGAGCCACGGCCTCGATCCCCCCTTCTCAACCGCTTTGCGACTCCCTCAACGACTTCTTCGTTGATAAGGTCGCAACGATCAAGGCTAATATCTCCCCCCCTTCCCTCACCTTCACTAATCCCTCCCCCCCTGCCATCACTTCCAAACTCACTTCCTTCCCCCCTCTGACCACAGCTACACTCTCTTCCCTGCTCCAAAAGGTAAAGTCAGGTTCCCCCCTAGACTTTGCCCCTGCTCGTATCTTGCGAGAAGTCTTCCTACACTGCCCTACCCCTCCCCTTACACTTTTAAATGACTCACTCAAATTTGGAGTGGTCCCCACTGCCCATAAATTTGCGGCAGTCATTCCCATTCTAAAAAAATCCGGTGCCGACCCTTCATCCCCTTCCAATTACCGTCCCATTTCCCTATTACCCTACCTGGCCAAGGTCTTGGAGACCCATGTAACCAGCACCCTGAGCACCTATGTGGAAGCCAACCACTGCCTCTCCCCCCGGCAGGCGGGCTTTCGCCCCCTCCACTCGACGGAGAAGGTAGTGATCTCAGTGATGGACAGCCTACGCGAGGGCATTGATACCAACGTCCCCCAGGCCCTCATTCTTTTAGACCTATCCGCCGCATTTGACACGGTGGACCACTCCATCCTCCTCACCCGTGTCAAGGCGGCGGGTATAGAGGGCCTGGCCCTCACCTGGCTTAAGTCCTTCCTGAGTGACAGGGCTCAGGCAGTCCATCTTGCTGGTTTCACCGCTACCTCTCGTAAGGTTGCATGTGGAGTTCCCCAAGGCTCTTCCCTCTCCCCTCTTTTGTTTAATTTATACATTTACCCCCTCATTTTTATGTTACAGCAGCTCGAGGTCACGGTGTTCAATTACGCCGATGACCTCCAGCTAATTTTTGACCTTTCCCACTCCTCTTCCTCTGCTTCAAATGTCCAATCCGTCATGCTGTTCATCCAGGATTGGATGAACTGCAACCACCTCAAACTCAACCCGGACAAGACGGAATTAGTCCTGACCAGAGGTGGTTGCAGTCCCTGGTCCCCCTCTCACTGGCCCTCCTCACTTGGTGTTCCCCCGCTCCCAGTTCCTAAGGTCAAGACCCTTGGTATCCTCCTGGATCCCTCACTTTCTGTTCACTCTCAGGTCAATTCAGTTGTTTCCTCCTGTTTCTTTTCCCTTCGAATCATCAGGAAGATTTCTCGTTTTTTTTCTTTACCCGCCCAAAAATTATAGTGATGGCCATGGTGCTTTCGCGCCTCGATTATGGGAACATCATTTACAATGGCGCTCCAGCCTACGCCATTCGCCGTTTGCAGCTAGTGCAGAATCAGGCTGCCCGCCTGATTCACGGCCTGCCTAAATACCATAGAGCTACTCCCCTATTGCAGGCCTTGCACTGGCTGCCGGTGAAAGAGCGTGCTCTGTTCAAGCTTGGCTGCACCACTTTCCAGGCTAAAACAGGCACTGCCCCGGAATTTATCTGTTCTGCCATCACCCCCTACATACCTGGACGAGAGCTTAGGTCTACTCATCAGGCTTTGTTAACCATCCCCCGCTTCAGCAAGAAAAAGACTGGCGGTACGAAATTCGCAGTGCTTGCTCCTGCATTTTGGAACTCCCTCCCCCCGGAACTCCGTATGTCATCTTCCTACATTGAGTTCCGGAAGGGTCTTAAAACTTTTCTTTTTCCCCGAGCCTATAATGCTTAAATTCCCCTCTGCTCCTGCCTGCTTCTCACAATCTAACAGCGCCAAGAAACCGCATGGTAAAAGTGCGCTATAGAAATGTTTTTAAATTCAAATTTAAATTCAAATCTACAGTTAATCCTTGAGATTTGTGAATAGTTATATGCTAGAGAAAACGGAAACTGCTTCCTACGTACATATAAGTCTTTTACAAGCAAAAAACGGACTGAACAACGACTAATGTCTTTAACCTCTTCAATCTGATCAAATTTTATTTTTAAAAATTCAATCCCATCTTTTTTCTGGTATTTCACAAAACCCACAACTTTACCCATAGCTCCATTCACTAAACCTTTTTCTACATCCAAATTTCTTCTTAAAAATACTCGACAGTTCATACAAACATAAAGATTTTTTTCTAATCCAGCTGTTTTCGAAATGTTCTTCTGTAGAGAATACAATTTATTTTTCAATTTGCCTGTTAATGTAATAGTAATTCCTTCATGCTGAATTTTGTCCACTGCTTCCATTTTCTTAATCTCTTCCTTTTCCAATTTCAAAAGTTCCTCATTGAATATCGAGCATTCACGTAGTGTTGGCATTAAGCAGATTACAGTATTTTTTTCTGCAAAGTTCTGGTATATTTTCTCTGCAACTATTTCTTCACTTGGAAATAAATTATTTAGCAACCAACTCTGTAATGCTTTTCTGCCAACTTCTGTGAGTAGTCCAATTCTGATATCTTTCAGAATACTTGCATAATCTTCATCATTTGCTTGCCTCATATTGGTAGTGAGTTCTTTGTACTCAAAGAATGACCAAATATTCGCATTACCAATACTTCCTAATGACTTCTTCGTGTCTTCATGTGTCACAGTATTAAACACTGGTTGTCCTTTAACTGGAGAGAGCTGCAGAAGATCCCCAAAAACTATGACATGTTTTCCACCAAATAACACATCATAGTCTCTCTTTAGAATTTGCTGCATTCTTAAATGCATAAAGGCAAGCATTAAGTTTGATACCATGCTTACCTCATCAATAATGAGAACTTGCATCTTCTTCAACACTCTTGAAACTTCGAAGCATGCTTCTCCTGTTAGCTTGTGATATTCTATTTTGTTCTCATGCTCCAATGGTAACATTAGCAAGCGATGTAAGGTAATTCCTTTTATGTTATATGCTGCTAACCCAGTTGGAGCAGTAACAACACAAGACAAAGTTGAATCTGTTTTTTGCTGTAGGAAGCTTCTGATGACTTTAATTAAGAAACTTTTTCCAGTTCCAGCTTGTCCACTCACATACATCCTGATTGGTTTAAATGATGTGCATGAGCACTCTTTCTTTTCATGTAGTAATCTATGATCAATTTGTTTTGTGACTTCTTCATAAATTTGTTGTTGTTCTTCATTCAGTTGCTGTTCCAAATTTGGTAAGTCTATTAAATCTTCCTGAGCTTGATTCATAGCTGTTCCACTTCAGTCATTGCTATTGTAGCTTCATTTTCTACGATTGGTTGTCCTAGGGGATCTTGACTGAGCGTTCCAGAACTTTGGCTGTCTTGAGAACTGTCTCTAGCTACTTCAGCTGCAATTGTAGCTTCCTGTTCAATTTCTTCATTTAACATTTGCACATAATTTGTGAAAGTACTGCATTCAATCGTATCTTTACATTCATTAAAGGAATCTTCATAGCTGTGAAAATATCCAAGTAATTCATCCTCTGAACGCGATGGTTTAAACAGCTGTAAAAGTGCTAAGTAGTAAAATTCCTTTTTGTCAGGAGTGTCGCAACTCAGCTTCCTGTGATTAATCAAACTTCCTTTTGTTTGCTTCACCAAACATCCTTCCTCACCAATGACTTTATATTTTCCTTTGTTGATGTCTTCTGTGGCTTTCCGTGTAAAAATGTAGTTCTGCAGCACTTCATAGAGACACATGTTGTTGGGTAATATGTGTCCAACATGTTTGATTTCAAAATATCTGTACTTTCCGGGTCGTTCTCTGCCAAATATTCAATTTCTCCAACAGATTTCAGTACCCGATTTCGCATTCCTGCAAGGCCTAAACTTACCCAAATTATTCTTCTGGATTTGGAGTACAGACTTGCAGATGATAACCTATCTGAGCATTCGTAGGATCCAATTTCTTGATGCGATTACATCTTTAAACTGAAACTGTATAGCTTCTTACTGACAGTCTTCTCGTGAGAAATCTCTTCCCACATTTCCTTCAATTCCGTTTTCTCAGATTTAGTGATGTAAGATGTGACATACCGAGCAACAGCAATAGAATTGTCAGCAACATACTGTATATCCATGTTAGCATTCCACATGGATAAAATGACTGGGTTGTAGTCATTTATATATTTTGACTCTTCTTTTCTTCTTAGGTTGTACGTATTTTTGGGAGATTTTCTTGTAATAGTATGTCGCACAGCTGACATTAAACTGTTGACTCTTCCTTTTGAAAGAACAGGTTGTGGAAATCCAAATCGACATTTTGTGTAGAATTTTTCTTTACTCTTGTACTTTCGTCGACAGTATTTTCCACACCGATAACTTTGGAAACGTAAAACTTGCTCTTTTAAGTTTTTCTCTTCTGTGCTTTTAGGTATAGCACATGTTGCATATTCTTCGATGAAACTTAAAACTGCATCATCAGAATCTGTTCCAAATTTTGGGGCATCCTTGATCCACAACAGCATATGAATATGAGGAGCACCTCTTGCTTGGTACTTTTTTCTCCAAAAGAAATCCACAACTTCTCCAAGAGGTGGATTTTTTTTATTGCAGATGAAGGACATCATAGCCTCAAATCTATGATTGAAATATCTGCAAACATTAACCGGATCCAATGAGCACAATTCTCCTGCTGTCTTGTATTGGATGTTTTCAATATTTGAATTTGCCTCTCGAAGAAAATCCAGAAGATCATCCCAAGCGTACTCAGCACAGCTTAGGGTGAGAAACCATGTAGGAGTTCCTAAAATCCGTAACATACATTTCAATTCTCCATGGCGTCGGTACCAATATTCATTAGTTCCACGCTGACAAGCCATCAGATTCAACAATTGTGATTCCAAATGATCATCTCGCTGTTGCACTTTGTTCATAAAATCCTTTGCAGACACATTATGTAGATGTACTCCACTTTTTAAAATGTGATTTACTGCATAAGATAGTGCAGACAAGTCACTTTCAAATAAAAGATGGAACAAATAAGGAATACTTTGACGAAATCTTGGATCTTCTGCATATAATCTTGTAGTCCGATACTCAGAAGCAGGAATCTGTACTGGACGTTCATCATATCGTCCACCTTTTCCTGTAGGAAACAGCTGGGGAAAACAACGAGCTTCCAAGCTCTCATCCCATACACTCACGGGAGTTCCTTGTGCTTTTTTCATCTGAAACAGATCAATAGTGTTTGCCATAACTTCTTTTGAATGAAGAGGATGTATGCTGAAATGTTCATCAATTTCTTCTTCTTTTGACTTATCCACTTTTTCAATTTGCCCAGCTGGTATTCCTGAGTCTGGTAGTAAAACTTCTTCATCTTCATCCATATAAATTGTTTCATACCATTTATTATTTCTTTTCAAATATAAATTTGCTCTTTGTACTTTTCGTACATCTACCAGCTTCTGCCAAATTTTCTTATTCTTTGTTGGTACTCCATTAACCAGAATAACTAATGGTTCAGTTTCCAATCTATCTGCATCAATTGTTTCCATATTTTTTTTCAAATCCAATGGCAAATAGACAACTCTTCCTTTTAAACCTCTTTGTAAATCCGAAGGAGGTAATTTACCTGTTTTTGGCTCCATACGCACTATGGTCTGAAACGGATGGACACATTGAATGAGTATAGACTCATACGTATTTAAATCACTAAGTTCTGCAGGAATATCAACCAATTCTAAATTATTATGTACAGCTCTGGCTGGCATTCTATTTTCTTCTAACTTGTTATAACAGTATTTACAAATACGCTGATCTTCACCCAAATCAAAACTATTTTCCAGAAATATATATGTTGCAAAATCCTTCCCTTATAATTATCTTCATTTTCACTTTTTTTATACAGATCAACATTTCTTGTTTGAATTTTGTAATGGCTTCTCCGGCAACAAATACAAGTAATATTTGGTCTTTCATTAGAGATGATAGTAAATTTTGTCATTTGATCTTCAACATTTTTACTAACAGTGGGTTCTACATTCTCTTACACATTTTCATCAATAACTGTGTCATTACCTGCACTTTCTTGTTCCGGACCAAAGTAACAAAACTGAATTTCATCAGTAACCTTCTGTACATCTGATACAGATGCACGGAACAAAGCCCTATTCAACTCATTTAACTTTTGTGCTGGACTTTTAGCAAAATACAATCTTCTCACAAACTTTCTCATTTCAATATGATGAACTGCCAGCATCCTAAAATGGTGAAAAACACTTTGGCAAACTTTCCTAGAAAGCCAAGCCAGAGAATGTCCTTGCAAACCAGTATTCTCTCTCACTCTACATGGATCTAGTCTTTGAAGCACCTTAATCTTCTGTTTAACACTTTTTTTTACTATATTCTCTTAGAAATTCACGTAATTTATCAATAGATTCTTGTCGTACAGTACAAATACTACTACAATTCCAAGTGTACACTGGGGCTTTAGGACGTCTCCCCATAACCTCATCAGCTATCACCTTCTTCCTCATTTGTTGGAACCATTTTCTCCTTTTCCATTACACAACCATCTTTCACTTCATAAGCACGACCTCTGGTGTCAACTGCATGCAGCAAACTATTACTTTGAAGATAACTCTCTTCATTAAAAAATGGTTCAGTACTTGAACTATGCATCCATTCTCCTAAAAACACTTTACAAAAGTTATTTCTTTTCACTACTCTTTTCGTTTTGCTTTGTGACTTCATTACATTGACCATTTTATCTAATGTATGGATCCTGTTCAAAATTAAAATGAATAGTTTTCTTTTCAAATCTAAAGCCTTAGCTACAATTGATTCAATTTCTTTCTTTCTCTTATAAAATTTTGCTTTCTTCTTATATTTTTTCACATCCTTTAGCAAATTGGACATTACTCTTCTCTGAAACATTTTTCTACGAATGTCTTTAAATGCTGTTTTTCTTTTTAAGTCAATCTTTATTGCTTCTGATTGTACATTAGCATTTAGTAATTTTTCACTTTTGTCCTGTTGTTTTCTACTTGAAACACTATTTGCGGTGGGGACATTTTTCAAATTTTTCTTTTTTTGAAGATATTTTAGAAAAAATCCTTAGTCTGCTTACCAGAAGACTTTTTCTTTTTTCCAACATGAGGATCTTCAACTAATTTGGGTCCTCCAGTTGTCTTCAAATATAAATGTTTTTTCTGTTCTTTTCTCTTTCTTGATTTTATAGGCATCTTTAATTTATTTCACTGTTGTTCAGCAATACCTGAAAGAAACTAAAAAAAATTACCTTTATATAATTTAAATATATTACTATATTCTTTTTGAGCTTTTCAAATCTTATAATACTATCTACCCCTTTCCTACAAGTGAAAAACACAATAAAACCAACACGAATTAAAGCTTCCCCTTTCCTGCGAATGCAATTCTAAAAGAACCAGAGTAACACGAATTATATCTCTGACAACAATTCCTGTGTGCGCACAGACTCATGGTGTGATTCTAGGCAGAAAACGAAATTTGATTTGTAATTTGAGAGCACACTTACTACTGTGGTAGAGCAAGTGATAATTACTCTTACAGTCTGACGCATTTTCATTATAGTTTTCAGAAATAGAAGAGAGCACATGTCCAAACAGCTTTTTGAGACCATGAACATGTGTAACCTGGATGACGTACTACACTCTAGCAAAGGAAATGAGCCTTGGTGATGTTGAATGTATTAGCGTTACTCACTGCTATCTGAAACACCACACAGTGCTGAATAGTAAGCATGACTGTACATGAGAAACAGCTTGCTCTCTGCTAAGAGTGGGCTTCTGGAGACTGTCTACTGTCAGGTGCAAGAGGGATCTGCATGGACGCTTGCACAACTGCATAAACACTGGAGACATGTATGTAAGACTACAGATGTGGTAAGGGTTAATAGGACTTTTGAACATGTACAAACTACATGACCCATTGCACGAGTGGAAGGAAAATCTACCATGTTGATTTCAAATGTGTTAGCATTGCCCTCTGTGCTAACCAACACAGTTCATGAAAACAAGCTTCCCCTTTCCTACGAATGCAATTCTAAAAGAACCAGAGTAACACGAATTGAATCTCTGACAACAATTCCTGTGCGCGCACAGACTCATGGTGTGATTCTAGGCAGAAAACGAAATTTGATTTGCAATTTGAAAGCACACTTACTACTGTGGTAGAGCAAGTGATAATTACTCTAACAGTCTGACACATTTTCATTATAGTTTTCAGAAACAGAAAAGAGCACATGCCCAAACAGCTTTTTGAGACCATGAACATGTGTAACCTGGGTGACTGACTACACTCCAGCAAAGGAAATGAGCCTTGGTGATGTTGAATGTATTAGCGTTACTCACTACTATCTGAAACACCACACAGTTGTGAATACTAAGCATGATAGTACAGGATAAGCAGCTGGGTGTGTGGTAAGAGTCTGCTTCTGCAGACTGTGTATTTTCAGTTACAATAGACATGTGCATGGACGCTTCCACAACAGCATAAACATTGAAGTGATGTATATAAAAGTACCTGTGTGGTAAGGGTTAATTGGAGTTTTGTACATGTAGGAACAACCTTACCCATTGCATGATTAAAAGTAAAATCTACCATATCAATTTTAAATGTGTTAGCATTTGCCTCCCATTTGTGAGATACTGTTTTATGCTGAATACAAACCATCACAGTTCTAAAAAACAAGCTGCCCCTTTCCTACCAATGCCATTCTTACAGAACCAGACCAACACAAATTAAATCTCTGACAACAATTCCTTTGTGCACACAGACTCATGGTGTGATTCTAGGCAGAAAACAGTATTCCTGGGTGATACCAGTACACCTTAACTTCTAGAGAAGACATACTCCATAATATCTTACAAGTTCAAGGCACTTAAATATCTTCCTTAACATAAAATGTAAAACACAACTTTAAAAGTGGAAGGAACATGTACCATGTTGATTTCAAATGTGTTAGCATTTGCCTCTCATTTGTGAGAAAGTGATTTCTGCTGAATGCTAACCATCACAGTTCAAGAAAGCAAGCTGCCCATTTCCTGCGAGTGCAAGGCTAACAGAGCAAGAGCAACACAAATTAAATCTCTGATAACAATTCCTGTGTGTACACAGACTCATGGTGTGATTCTAGGCAGAAAACAGTATTCCTGGGTGATACCAGCACACCTTAACTTATGGTGAAGACATACTCAATAATATCTTACAAGTTCAAGACAGTTAAATATCTCCCAAAACACAAAATGTGAAACACAACTTTAAAAGAAGAATCACATTTCTATTATTTATATCAAAATGCACCACATACATCCCCTCTCATATTCATAACTCACCTTTAAAAGTAGTTAGTTCAGAAAGAAATGTGTCACTCAAACATCAGACTATCACAGCAACAATCTCTGAGCTGTACACCTCTCTCCTCTCACCAGAACCAGTTAATGGCAATGTTTTCCTCTCTTTTTTCACACATATACATGTTAACTCCAAATCACAGTGCTTCCCACATTTTTTTCAAATGGAAACACACATTTCTATTGGTTGGAAATTTCGATCCTTTCCAAATGATCCCTTCCCCCAACATGACTTCTGCCTGCTACCATAGCAACAGGTCATGGAACACTGGTGTGAGCAGAGAGGTCATAAGTTCAACACACAATGTTTCTAATCCTTAGAGCAAGAGTGCTTGACTTTTCAAACCTAACAGCAAATCCAAAGTAATGTTCTGTGGGTACACATTTTTCTGAACCAATACAAAACATGCTTCTAAAAATCTAAACATACAGCCTAGTTTTAACTGTAAAATGGTTTGAATCAGCCAATCAGTTCTTTTTTTTTTTAAAGTATGTTAGCCTCCATTTTACAACTATCTTTCTTTTCATATTGCCATTCTACTGAAAGACAACTTCTGAGTGCATCCAGATCTCCTTGAAAGATGTTCACAGTGTGGATTGTAGGTCATAGCTATGTCTTCTGGAGTGAAAAGTTTGCAGAAAAAAGAGGTATTGTGAAAGACCTTGATTTGCCAAATGTAGACATTAAATGGATTGGTCAGAGAGGGTTAAAGTGGCACCAATTAATGCCTTTGGTGAAAACCTTTCTACATCTCCCACAGCCTAACCTTATTATTGTGCACTGTGGTGGAAATGTCCTAGGCACTTTAACTGGGGTAGGTCTGGAAATGCTTATTAAGGACACCTTTGTGCAATTGATGTCACTTTTTCCACAAACTGCCTTTGTATATTCTAATATATGCCAAAGGCAAAAGTGGAACTGGTCCAACCAATTTTGTCCGCAGATTGACAAAGCAAGAAAGCACGTCAATAAGTCTGTTTCTGCTTTCCTCAGAGACTATGGTATGGGTTCTATATACCACAACAACTTGCGTTACAACATGCAAGACATTTATAGAGGAGACGGTGTACATTTCAATGATGAAGGGAACAGAGACTTCCTCTTGAACTTTAGACTCTGCATCGGTACTTACTTGTAGGTACCAAAAAACACTTCATAAACACAACGGCTCTTTTTAGAGCCACCTAACATCTAAACATTTAATTTTGATTTTTAATTCTATTTTTTATTTTTTTATTTTTACCGCCGTACGTGTACCGTACGCGCACAGTACGCGTACCCCACGATTTAAAAAAAAATAAAAAAATGTATTTTTCACACTTCTGGGTCCTTCTTGGACCCCCTGACAAAGGCTAGGAGGTCTGCAACTCTCTACTTAGCCCCCTTTTCACGTTCTTCACCTTTGTTTTCAGTGCGAGACACACAAAATGGCGCCCGACACTTCCTGATTTCGACCGACTGGAATGTTTACTGTCATGTAACCACCAATCGGAATTACGCTCGTGCACGGCAGCGTACGCGTATGGTATGCGTACGGTGCGCGTACGGTATGCGTACGGTGCGCGGCTATAGATATGTATGTACTTTTAACTGCAATTTTCTCAGGAACTACTGAACAGATTGACTCCAGATAGGCAAAAGGCACATCCCTGACCTGAGGACTTTCTCTTTGCCAAATTTCAAATAATTCTGTTCAGCCATTTGGGCTGTACCTTGGACTAAAGGTCCCTATGGAAAAATGCATGGGAAAAACGTGTTTTGGGACCCCCCTTTTTTCTCAGCCCCCACTTGACGAATCCCCCCAAGACTTTTAGGGTACGAGCGGAGCGGTGCACCCCACCTATTTTGAAAATTTCGCGAGGATTCGTGAACCGGCGCCAAAGTTATTCCAAATAGAATGTTGCGGATTTCCTATGGAAACACGGTCCTAACTATAACTATCTACTGGCGACCGCCAGTAGATAATATATATATATATATATATATATATGCACAGAAACCTCCAGCGAAGCAGAAGGAAGGGGCCACATGGGGTTTTCACAGAAAGAAGCCTTTAATTGGAAAAGCGGATTTGGGCATAATGCATTTCGACAAACGTCTTCCTCAGATGCCGCCGCCACACTGAAAACAGCCCCACGCCTCAGTTTTGAATCAATCTGCAGTCCTCTTAATTGGAAGGCCACACCTCCCCTGTCATGTGCTCGTTCACCAGCTGCATAACGGTAAGTCCTACAGCTCCCAGCATGCATCTCCTCTGGGCCGATGATACGAGGGGAAACTTCATGAATAGAATCCATGTGGAAATAGTGTGCTGCAGAACAGGGCGCGCTGTCTCTTGTGAAAATAATTTCCTCCGGCCTCCTCAGGTCCCCACAAACGTTCCAACCTCCGTATATATATATATATATATATATATATATATATATATTACCTACTGGCGGTCGCCAGTAGGTAGTTATAGTTAGGACCCCTTTTCCATAGGAAATCCGCAACATTCTATTTTGAATAACTTTGGCGCCGGTCGATGAATCCTCGCCAATTTCTCAAAATAGGTGGGGCGCTACGCTCCGCTCCTACCCTGAAAGTCTCGGGGGGATTCGTCAAGCGGGGGCTGAGATAAAAGGGGGGTCCCAAAACGCGTTTTTCCCATGCATTTTTCCATAGGACCTTTAGAACGAGCTACAGCCCGAACGGCTGAACAGAATTACTAGAAATTTGGCAGAGAGGTAGTCCCTATGTCAAGGAAGTGCCTTTTGTAGGTTTGGTGTAAATCTGTTCAGTAGATTCTGAGAAAATAGCCTTTAAATCAATATATATATCTGAGCCCGCTTACGGTACGCTTACCGTACGCTTACCGTACGCGTACGGTGGCGTGCGCGAGCGCGATTCTGATTGGCTCTTAGATCTTAGTAAACATTCGAATCGGCCGAAACCAGGAAGCGGCGTCCGCCATTTTGTCTCTCGCACTGAGTGTTATTTATCAAACATGATGCCCAAAAACATGTTACGGGGCTGTTTTGACAACTCCCTCCCACATAGTCATGTTGAGGGAGTCCCCAAACATCCCCCAAGAGCAAAAACGGTTTTATTTTTTTTTCGGCAATTTCGCCGAGTACGCTTACTGTACGCTTACCGTAAGCGTACGGTAAAAAATAGAAATAAAAAAAACACTATCCACACTTACCCCACCCCCTGTGCTTTTGGTGGCCGTAGGCCACCAAATGTACAGGGCTTATTACATCAGTAAAAAAACTATATTTTGTCAACATGAAATTATAAAATCGAAATAAAAAAAACACTATCCACATTGACCCCACCCCCTGTGCTTTTGGTGGCCGAAGGCCACCAAATGTACAGGGCTTATTAAAGTAGATAAAAACCGTGCACGGAACGCACTGCGTTAAGTGGGCGCGCACGCCTCGAATGGCGTAAAGTAACTTAGCATTTAAAAAACCGTACAAATTCACTGAAAAAACCATAGGTTTCACACACGTTATAGTTAGGAATTAGCATTTAAAAAACCTTGCAAATTCACTGAAAAAACCATAGGTTTCACACATGTTATAGTTAGCGGAAGTTTTACTGATAAAAAACCAATGAAATTGCCCCGTTATAGTTAGTGCTGGCAACTATAACTCACGCGACCGCAATCTTCTGCTGATGACATATGTGTCTTTATAAAAAAAAATATTTGTAATATATGTATAGCTAAAAATGTATGGAAGAAGACATGGGCAAATAAGTGTCTAAATACAGTATTAGCATCAGCAGAGGATTGCGGTCGCGTGAGTTATAGTTGCCAGCACTAACTATAACGGGGCAATTTCATTGGTTTTTTATCAGTAAAATTTCCGCTAACTATAACATGTGTGAAACCTATGGTTTTTTCAGTGAATATATATATATATATATATATATATATATATATATATATATATATATATATATATATATATATATATACACATACACACATACAGGGCTGGCTCTAGGTCAGAGTGACCGGTGCCTTCGCACCGGGTGCTAGCTTCCTGGGGGTGCCGTGTTTGCAACTTTATTATGCTTTTAAAGCACCTGCTGCATGTTCCTTTCCTCCTGCAATTACAGGGCCTCACAAAAATGTCAAGATAACGCATGTGATTAATGTTCTTCCTGGCCAGAGATCAGAGTTTTGTGTTGTTGTGGTTTTTGACTTATGTGAAGGTAGCACAGAGGGTTAATATGCCTACTGTAAAGAACGTGTACCAAGTAGATTATAGAGTGCATTTAATGTAAATAGATCAGCAGGTTACTGCTTTTAAAAGAGCCATCCTTTGTTACTTGCAATTTATAACTTATAGAATAGTGAGGTATTAATTAACTTTATCATAGAACCGCATACACTCTGCAAAGTAGAGATTAATGTTGCAAAAAGGGTTAATTTGGGTAGAAATGGATTCTTATTATAAAAGGAAACTCTGAGTTTGTGCTTCTCTACACCAAGCACTCATAAAGTATACTGCCTACCAGTATGGATGACATGTGACTCCTACACTTTTAGTCCTTTGGCTTATGTAACATTTCCTATACACTGATTTACACAAGTATGATTGATTGTCTGTGTAATTTGTGTGATGGCAAAGTGCTCTGACATACTTTACTGGTTATGGAGACTGTTAAAGGGTGCTAGTGAGAGAATCCGTGGTGTAGGTGGTCATTGGGGACACCAACTAACATTGTCGCACTGGGCGCCACCAGCGCTAAAGCCGGCCCTGTATATATATATACATATATATATATATATATATACATACATATACATATATATATATATATATATATATATATATATATGTATATATATATATATTATCTACTGGCGGTCGCCAGTGGATAGTTATAGTAAGGACCGTGTTTCCGTTGGAAATCCGCAACATTTTATTTGGAATAACTTTGGCGCCGGTTGACGAATCCTCGCGAAATGTTCAGAATAGGTGGGGCGCTCCGCTCCGCTCCTACCCTGAAAGTCTCGGGGGGATTCGTCAAGCGGGGGCTGAGAAAAAAGGGGGGTCGCAAAACGAGTTTTCCCCATTCAATTTTCCATAGGGACCTTTAGTCCAAGGTACAGCCCGGACGGCTGAACAGAATTACTTGAAATTTGGCAGAGAGGTAGTCCTCAGGTCAGGGAAGTGCTTTTTGCAGGTCTGGTGTCAATCTGTTCAGTAGTTCCTGAGAAAATCAAAAGTAAAATCATATATATATGTGGGCGGAGCCTAACCACACATCTCATCCTGAGATCTGATTGGCTGTCAGCACTTCATCCAAGAAGTGTTGGCAGCCATCTTGGGACCAATATACATGATAGCACCTCATTAAAAAGCATTGCAGTTAATAGAAGGTTTTAAGACTTTAGTTACATTATAAATCATTTGTTGATGGCACCATACTCATTTTAGGAATTGTGGTATGTTCTAAGGTGATTTCACCATGTGAAAAAGCCTTCTGCTTGGATATCATGATTGAGAGAAAAATATTTTCTCATGCTTTTCCCACAGAGGTTTGGAAGGTGATCTATAAGCTAAACTGAGAGCTTATTTTCTGTAAATTCACATTATCTTTCTCAGTCATGTGAGAATGAAGTCTGACATTCTCAGTAAAACATGTACATCCAACAAGGGCAGAGACTGTCAGTTGATTCCTTTGTGTTCTACTGCAGCTTCCCAGAGTGTTCCAAAGAACAACTAGAGTGCCAACAGTCCTACTTATGATAAACGTATGGCACACCTGAAGCCATCTTGCTTGGATTAAAGTGGTAACTCTTAAAACATTTAATTTAATAAGGAACAAAATGAGGGGATTCATTTTTCCATAAAAAGTATGATTAGTGCTGCAGAAAGAAAAATGAGGGCACATTTTGAGTGACTTCTCAAATCCTCTTCTATTTTATTAAAAAATTCTGACATGCAGACTGAAACATGCACTTTCAATACCAGTAGCAGTTTTCCCTGGTGAGCAGTAGCTTTACTACAGTGATCTAATGAGCAAAAAGAGTGCTAACATTCTGAATTTATGGCAACTGTGTGACACATCTGAATGCCTTCTTGATGGAATCAAAGTAAAAAACTGAAAGTATTTCCTACTGAGGAGACTGCAGTAAATGAGGAAATTAGGAAACTTCATAACAAATAAGTCTCCCAAGATGGCCACCAGAGACAAAAGAGCCCAAATGTAGCCCAAATATCACACAGATGTAGCCCAAGTATAGCCCAATGACAGAATGTCCCAGAGTGTTCTTAAAAACAACTAGAGCGCTTACTGTCTTCATTATGACAAAAGTATGGCACACCTGAAGCCATCTTGATTGGAATAAACTGGTAACACTTAAAACATTTAATTTAAAAAGGAACACAATGAGGGGGTTCATTTTGCCATAGAAATTATGATTAGGGCTCCCTATTTATGGTATTTATTTTTTTGCCATTTCCGTCTGTATTTATCCATATTTATTTTTTGGGCTTTTTTTCTGTATTTATCCATATTTATTTTTGCCACAAGCAAAAGGCGACGCTACAGCTAGTATTTTTCCACATTTATTTACATTGACCCACTGAGAGAAACTCGCACTGCCTTCAGCACAACTCAATTATGCTGCGACTAAATTCAAATTATGCACTAGACAACAGTAAAATGCTGCCTGAAAAAAAATTAATAACACCCTGGAAAAAGCAAACACTCATAGGGAATGCAAGAATAAGCAAAGCATGTGAACTGTAATCAGAAAAAAAACATGGTTACCTTAACGGTTTTAAACTCATTATTCAGAAATCAGTAAGTGATTTTGCCTGAAAAGTTCAAGACATGCCTACAGGACCAGGAAGGGACCCCTTTCAATGTCCATTGCTTATATCCTTTCAAAATGTATGCAGTTTGGTTTAAAAACGACCACATCCCCAAACACAGAGCCGCATTTTATAAGCTAAAATAATTACAAAGTTGAAAACGATCATATTAAACGTTTCCACTCTACCCATCAACCAGGTATTGCAGTCCCTTTAGGAATGGCGCACTTACCCACCCTGGGAAAACAATGTTGTTCAAAGAAAGAAGATAAAAAGAAAGTAGCGCTTTCACTGGCAAACTCTGTAAAGTGGCGCTAATGTGTGTGGGGGTAAATAACAGTCTGGCCTGTCTGCTGTCCACTCTGTATTGCTTTATTTAGGTATTTAACTATTTTTTCTCTCCATTCCGAGGTTTTTCTTTTCAATAGAAAACGGTCAGAAAATGAGGACATTTACAGCCAAAGTGTTCAGCCTTTTTTGGATCAATTTCACAGGGGAACAGATAAAGAAAAGGAGAGGCAAGAGAGAGTACCTTAAGAGCTGCCTCTTGAAATCAGCACGTAAGCAGGAGCGAGACAGAGGCAGAAAGAGATGGAGGAATAAAGAGAGGAGGGCAGCCGCCAGAGGCAGATCAGGAGTGGAAGGAAAAGAGACAGCGTTTATTTTGTCTCCGTTCTCTGCCCTTCCCAGAACGGCTGAGCCTTCCTGCAGCATAACAAAAGGCAGAGGGCGGGTGGCCTCTGACTCCAGGCAGGTCAAGTGCAGGGCCATTAGGTAGCGCTTTTGCGTGCTAATGGCCCTGCAATAACAGAAGGGAGAGAGGAAATTCCTTTGTCCCCTCGTCCCCCCCACCCTTGTTCCCCGTGTCCCCCCACTCCAAAATCTGGGGGGGATATATCCCCGCGTCCCCCACACTTCCTACGCCCATGCACACATCCCAAGAATTTACTGTAATGTTTAAAATGCTCGAAAGAGGTAAGTCTGGTAGCCCAGTGTTTCCAGGTTACTTAAAGCATTCGACTGAACAGATAAAGGCATCGTTCACACTCAGTGTGACTTCATTCACCATGCTCTGCGTACGGGCTCTGAAAACAGAGGCACGAATTGGCTCAAAATTATACATTGTGAAAAGTAACACAAGAGTGGATGCCAACATTTCAGAGGAGCAAAGTGCGTACCCCCCCCCCCCACGTTTGTGGCAGCCCGGGCTGAAACAGCTTATACACAGCCGCCCCCGAGCACTTCACCGGTCTTTAAAAGACCATTCGCTTGTTAATGGGGCTTTGTTGGTTGTTCACCCCTTCTAGAGCCCCTGCATCGCCACTCCGACTTTTGCTGGAAGAATTAGCACGTTACACGTTACACAATACTGCCCTGTCAGCTGAAACCCAGAGGCATCGGGTTTTTGCTTGCAGGAATCGGGAGGCGGGAGACTAGCGCGGCAACATTTACTCGTATTTTACCGTTTATAAATATAAATACAGACAAAGGAAATATCGATTTCCGTCTGTATTTATATGTATAAATCCGTAAATACGGAAATCCGGGAGCCCTAATTATGATTAATGCTGAAGAAAGAAAATGAGCGCACATTTTGAGTGACTTCTCAAATCCTCTTCTATTTCATTAAAAAATTCTGACATGCAGACTGAAACATGCACTTTTAATACCAGGAGCAGACTTCCATGGCGAACAGTAGTTTTACTACAGTGATCTAATGAGCAACTAGAGTGCTAACATTCAGAATTTATGGCAAATGTGTGACATATCTGAATACCTTCTTGATGGAATCAAAGTAAAAAACAGAAAGCATTTCCTACTGAGGAGACTGCAGTACATGAGGAAATTAGGAAACTTCATAACAAATAAATCTCCCAAGATGGCCACCGGAGACAAAAGAGCCCAAATGTAGCCCAAAATCACCCAGATGTAGCCCAAATATAGCCCAATGACAGAAGTGTGCAAAACACTTATTATTTTGTGTTTTTGCAGTGTTATATAGTGCAGACTTGTCAGGTATTGGAGTGCTTTACATGAGCATTGGTTACATCACACAAGAACAAATTCATTTTGGTTGTAGACATGGGGAGACTAAGTGATTTGACCAGAATCACAGAATGCCGAGCTGAAGCAGAAACTCCAACCCGGTTCCCCAGTTGCAAAGTCTGCAGTTCTGGAAGTAACGCCACATCCTCTGCCCTAAGTGCAACATTTAATCAAATGGTCAACTAGATAAAAAAACATAAAGATAACAAATAATTTAAAAGTGCTTTGTCGCTATTTGAAAACTCGGAAAATATGTCCTTATTTTAGTCTTGTAGAGCCCTAACCATAATTTTGATGCCAATAAGACCCTCTCATATATGTAATTTCTAAAGGAAATCCTCTAGGTATTACAGTTTTGATTACATCAAGATGACGTCAGGCGTTCCACACTTTTGTAATAAATATAGAATGTTAGCAATCTAGTTGTTCATTAGGATACTGTTGAGAGGCAGAGGCCAGGGGCACGGACTCTGAAAATTGAAGGCAGATAGGAGGGTGCAAAGGCAACAATTTAACCACACTGAGCAGGCAGGAAGGGCCGTGGCAGCACAACAGACTATGGAGGGCAGTGGAAAGGGGGGCAGGGGCAACAAACCAACAATACAGGACTTGCAAGAGAGGCTGTGGCAATGTAATAGACCATTGTGGGCAGAAGGAAGAGGCAATGGTAGTACAACCATACATGCCAACAGACACGATTCAGCCAGGAAACGTCCAATGTTTTTAAGCTCAAATGGGCTTTATTTGATCTGTCTCCTGTCTACAATCTCCTCTTTTTCAATGTAACTCAAAGGGGAAAATCAATACCCCAGTTTTTTTTCAAAATCACCCACTTACCAAGTTCAAAACGTTCGCAAGTATGGTACATTAGATCATGGAAGGAAATGGGGTAGGGACATGGACTTCGATAACAGAGGACAGGAGGGACATGGAGAGGTGCACCAAACTGACCCTGTAGGGCAGGCATCAGGGTTTGCAGCAGCACAATACACCACACAGGGCATGCGGGACGGGAGTGCAGCACAACAATCCATAGAAAGCAAGAGGGAGGGGACAGGACCATGCACATGGACAACAGAGAACAGAGGGGCAAGAGGCAATGGTAGCTAGCTGACCATAATGGACAGACAGGAGAGAAAGCTGCAGCATAACAGACCATAAAGGGCAGGAGGGACGGATCAGGGGCATTACAATGGAACAGACAAGCCAGGAGAGAGGGAGTAGGGGTCTGCACATGTAAACAGAGGGCTGGGGGCAAGGGGGCAGGGCAGGAGCAGCAAGATAGCCATGGAGGTCAGGCAGGATGGGCACTAGAAGCAAGACACACCATGAAGAGCAACAGTGAGACTGTGATGGCATACACACAGACCATGGAGGGAAGGTGGGAGGGGGTCAGGGGCAGCTAACTGACCACACAGGGAAGGTGGGAGGGGCCATGGCAGCACAGAAGACCATGCATGGCAAGTGGGAGGGTTAGTGGCAGCACAATGGCTATGATGGGCAAGAAGGAGGGTGCAGGGGCATGCAGAAAGGACGATGGAGGATAGAAGGGAGGGTCAGGACCTGTGCACAGACAAGAAAGTTCAGGGGAAGGGGCCTCACAACAGACCGCACAGGGCAGGCAGGAGGAGCAGTTGCAGCACAACAGACCAGGGAGGGCAGAAGGGTGTGGCCGTACAATGGACCATGTAGGACAGGAGGAAGAGGATAGGGGCATGGCATGTGGACAGGCAGGGTGGAGGTGGCAGGGACAGGTTACAGTCATCTGACAATGCTAGGCAGGTGGGAGGGGAGTGGCAGCTCAACAGAACACTCAGAGTAGATAGGAGTGACAGGTCCATGGAACATGGTGGGCAAAAAGGATGGAGCAGGGGCATGCACAAAGACATCGGAGGGCAGGGGGAAGGAGAATAGGGGCAGCAAGCTAAGCACAGAGTTTAAGCAGGAGGTCAATGATGGGGCATAGAATTGGGCAATGGAGGGCAGGAGGAGTGGACTGGTACATCATACTAAATTGAGGGCAGTGGCAGCACATCAGACCATGCATGGCAGGAGGGAGGAGGCTAGTCCATGGATTCACACAACAGAGGATAGGGAGGAGGGGGATGGGGCAGCAAGCTAACTGTTCAGAGAAGGCGGGTATTAGGAACTTTATTGTTTTTAAAACGTGTGTCTGTGCGAACTACTTAAAATATGAACAAGTATGCAGCATAATCTCACTTTTATTCAGGAAGAAGAGGACCTTTGTGACTGTGACTCCGGGCTCACTTGGCAGAAACACCCCTTGACCCTCCACCCCCTATCGCAAAATGTAATGCCCGTGAAAAGGGTAGGTGAACACAGTGTTATATAGAACATAGTCCTGAGAGCACGATTGAAAATGAAAACTAGATATAGTGTATGGTATAAACTATGCACCAAAAAGTGTGATATAAGATGAACCGGGCGTGAAATATAATATGCAATACATTGTGCGCAATGACAGATTCATTGGAGAGCGCGAGATAGCACAGGCACTAGCGCGTGCTATGCGATATGCGCCTTGGAGTGTTATATGCACAGGGCAGTGTTGTGTAACCTAACTAGTCTCTAAAGTTGTAATATAAAATATGTGCTGGGGAGTGTAAAGTTACATATGCACTGTGACAAAGATATGGATCCCAGATTGTAATATGTATGGCATAGTGCTGTGTGTTATAACATAGGCATCGAGGAAGGCACGCTAGATGGGGCAATATAACCGGTGTGAAGGCAAGTGTGGCATGACATATTCACGGGGTGGTGTTACAGTGCACATGGGCTAGAGAGTGTCATAGCATATGCACTAGCTAGTGGAATACAACACAGAGGTGTGTGGCACTCAGCAGGCAATGGTGGGTGTAACACAGCATTGGGCTCTGCCAGGAGCGCGCTGTGACTCTTGTGGTAAATATTTCGTTACCGGTACTATTTTTTATGCGGTAAAGTCTATTAAGAACAACTCAGTAAAATGAGAGGCAGAATCCGTGGTATTAGAGGTTTAAAAAGGCTTTATTCCTATACAAAGGAATACAATTCGAATTGTAGGCGTTCTATTCCATCACCACGAAAGTTCAGGAAGGAAGGGCATATATTATTGACAGGTAATCATTTTTATAGAAAAGGCATTACAGTAAAACAGATGCAGTAGGCGTATCAACTGATAAGACAAAATAGAATATGCATGCGTAACTAGAATAGGCGTAACTAGAAAACGTCATTATACATGATGTCATAAGTGGGTGGATCCATAAGAGAATCCTGCAATGTCAGCAGAAATATTTGGCAGAGATGCGTGCGCAGCCGCATGACGTGTGATTGACGTGCAACTAGAGGGAGAAGGGGATTTGACATTTAGCTCTACATGTGGAGACAGAAGTCTGGGGTTATGTCAACCTAATCCCAAATCATATCTAATATCCTATGTTTAAAGAACTGTGTTATCCAAAAAGAGAGGTCTCTTAGGATAGAATCTTATTCTATACTGACTATACTGACTGTTAGTGCGTGTACAAGCGTCTAAGTGTCTACACTAGATGCGAGGGGGTAGGAATATTCCATGGTAACAGGGCTATGAATTACTTGCATGAGGACAGCGAGGCCTGGCCCTTTGCACGGTAGCTGGAGGAATGTTTACCTAAACTGCTAGACAGGAATGCATCGGATGAGGGGCGGAGGAGATAATCTTGAAGGTGAAATACAGTTTTTGGCAGGCGACGGGCTGGATCAGGCACCGTTAGCTGCGCAGGGAGTGAGACAAAGTTCATGGTCACAGATGCAGGCTCAGACTGGAGCTTTCAGAGGCAGAAGGCAGGAAAAGGCTTGATGACAGAATTCGGGCCTACTCGCCTGAATCTGTAAAATGTGGAAAGTGAACCACATAAAGTCGGTGGCCTTTCATACTTAGGAAAGGAATATCTGACCCATTCATGGTGGATCTGAAAGAGGACATGTTGACGGTGGACGCACATATATTTGCGTCTTCAAAACTGGAGCAGGAGGGAACATACATGTACGTATAGCATGTACATGGAGCCGTTGGGGTCTACGATAGGGGACATAACTGATCACAAAATTCATATTTCCTCATTCCCTCCTTGTCCCCTTCGGACCCTTAGGAGATATCGATCTTCATCAATCCATCGATCTGTTCATATAGCATCATTTGTTCTTCTTTCTTCTTCCGGGATCTCGAACGAAAACTTGGATGTGGGATACACGAGGTGGCACACAGACCACAAATCGCTGGCCCACATTGTAGACATAAGCAGCAACTGAATAGTATGAGAAAGCCAATACCTAGGAAGGAGAGCATTCTCCATCCCCAGGCTGACAACACGCCCCAGAACCAACCGGACCAAGTCCAGGTGCCTGGACTCTGGTGTATCTGGCTTACAATCTTATGAAGGCGGGTTATGGCTTTATATACTGACGGCGAATTTTCTGGTATGAAAATGCAACAACTTGATCCGATGACCCTACAAGCTCCGCCCCTATCGGCCAGGATGACGTCAAGGACAAGACGATTTTGAAGCACAACAATCCGCATAGCAGACTGCTCTTCTGTTAAATTGCCTAAGGCGGAAATAGTTTCGTTCACTACTGCTTCAAGGGTTCTGGTTAATCTACGTATCAGCTTACTATTAGTGACTGTACCTATATAGGGAAAGAAACCTTTATTGAAATCTGTGTATTTTTCCCATGCTGTTTCAGTGTAATCAACAATTGGGAGATCTCTCTGCTGTCTATTGTGTACTAAATGGGTATTTCTGTGATAATCAGGAGGAGCTAGGAAAACAGGTGGTAGAAGGAATGCTATGTAACAGGTACCATCCCAATCTAAAGGTAGACGTATATATGCGGTCTGGCCACATATAAAGTAGGAATGACGAGAAGCTCTAAATGTAGACTTGCCTTGATCACTGAATTTTATTACAGTGGTGCATTTACTATGGCCCATGTGTATGGAACCATTCTTTCTTATACATAATTCCCCTTTAACTGGGAATACGGACATGGCGGGCAAGATTGGTGTAGCTTCAGATTCAACGTTCAGGATCATGAGGTTAAGTGTAAAATTACCTAATCCATATACTTCATTTTCTAGATCAGTTCCTGTTCTTTTGGGAAGTCCCTCCTTGTTAGGGTAGCAGACTTTAAGCAAAACTAAGTTCAGGTTTCCCCATACCCAGTTGTCTTGATAAACTGCGGAATTTGAATCTAGGGAATTAATCAAACTAAACCATGCTCCACAGGAGCCATTGTGTGTGAACGGATAGGGAAAGAGGGGCAAAACTCCCTTATAGTTCTGATAGGGAGGGAGTCGGCCACATATCCAACAATTTGTGGCATTGCTGGTTTGATGGGAATGATGTAGCATACTAATGAAAGTGTTATTGCGCAGCGCAAATCTATAGGACAATTCATGTGGAGGTAATTCACTAAAAGAATGTTCTGCAGTTATATTATAAGCACGCTTAGGAATAGGATAATACATGTGCAATAGGATGCTGACAATGATGATCAGAAGACTTAGAAAAAACAAAATTAATAATGTTACTGTACAATGACTACGAAATGATTTACAATACGCATGCTTCTTGAGCAGCATTTGATTATTTCTTTCTCTATTCCGGTCCAGAGGATACATGTCAGAGACAAATTCAACCGATTCACCTTGGAGAGGACTTAAACAATCAAATTGTCTGACTTACTGGACCTCAATTTTAGTTTATACAGTTCTGGTTTCGTTAATTCAGCCAAAGGGAGCTTTGAGTCTGTTTGTGAGGGAATACAGGGTTGAGTCTCTACGCTGGATGGTAGTCCATAAAATTTCTTGATATGACTCGAGTGCAACCACCCTTTCCTTCCCTCGATTTTCACAGCTGTCCTTGTGGTAAGTAGAACCAACTTCGGTGACTTCCACCTAGGATCCAGTTGGGTCTTCCGGTCGAAATTCCTGACCAAAACCAGGTCACCAGGAACCACGTCATGGGGCTTCACCTCAGTATTGTCGGGAAAAGCTGCGGATACCTGTGAACGACAAGATTGTAGTGCAGACATCAAGGAAGCCAGGTAATCTGTCAGCATATTACAGTCAACATCAGTTATTTTTCGAGGTATAGGCGTCCCCCACATATTTGGTGGTCTACCGAAGATCACCTCATACGGGGATAGCCCTGTTCGAGAATGTGCTACCATTCTCATGTAAAAGAGCGCAACTGGTAAGGCTACTATCCAATCGACTCCTTTCTCTCTACATATTTTGGACAATCTAATTTTCAGAGTTTGATTATGGCGTTCCACGAGACCTGCCGCCTCGGGATGTCGGACACAGTGGAATTTCCATTGGTATCCTAATAGAAGGGAAACGTGTTTCATTAGTTCGGATGAGAACGGCTGACCGTTATCTGAATAGACAACACGTGGTAAACCGTACCGTGGGAAGAATTCTCGAACTAACTGTTTGGCAGTAGTCGGGGCAGTGTAATCTGAAACCGGGTATGCTTCTGTCCAACGGGAAAGAGCACAGACAACTACGAGAACATATTTGAATCCTCGACATCGTTCCATCTGGATATAATCCATCTGGAGGACTTCAAAAGCATGATCGGGAGTTTGGAATCCACCCTGTTCTACGGGGATGCTTTTACCTGGATTAAACTGACAACATATCATACAGGTACGAACTTTTTGTTTCGCTGCGGCTCGCAAGTGTTTGTTGAACCAAATGTGTTGAATGCTGTCTAGCATAGCTTTTTCTCCTAGGTGCGCTGGACTATGTATTGTGTTAATGATGACTTGGACCATTGAGTCGGGAAGAAACCATATAGATTTTTCCTTCGTCATCCATCCTTGATCTGTTTGGATCCCTCCTAATTCAGTCCATTTCTTTATTTCTTCTGGTGTAGCATGTGTCTGTATGTCAATTACATCAAGGGTGGGATCCTTAACTGTCATGCAATGTGTTGGTGTCAGGACTATTGTCTTTGTTATGTCAGTTGTGTGAGTCTGATTCTGAGCAGTCTGTTTAGCTGTTCTGTCAGCTAGGTCATTACCCTGAGAAATGATATCGGTAACTTTTATGTGGGCTTTGCATTTCATAATCGATATTGCAGTAGGTAGATTAATCGCGTCTAATAGGGCTTGAATGAGGGGTCGGTGTTGGATGTGGGCACCGTGAGAAGTTAAATAACCTCTCTCTCGCCACAGTACGCCGAAGTCATGGATGACTCCGAATGCATAACGTGAATCTGTGTATATGTTGACTTTTTTATTTGTGGCTTGAATACAGGCTTGTGTCAGAGCGATGAGCTCTGCTGCTTGAGCTGACAAAGTGTTAATACAATTTGTTTCAATGACTTCAGTGTCTGTTGTGACTGCGTAAGCGGCCACTAACTCTCCTGTACTTGTTCTCATACATGACCCATCTACATATAATGTCAAGTCTGGATCTGTCAAAGGGATGTCTGTCAAGTCTTGTCTGGGTTTCGTCGTGATAGTAATGACTTCGACACAATCATGTGCCAATGGGTCTGTTCCGCCTACTGGTAACAGTGTGGCAGGATTTAACGTATTACAACGTCTGATTTCTATGTGTGGCTGAAACAATGTTAATTCGTAACCGGTGAGTCTTGCTATAGTCAAGTGTTGTGTTTGTGTGCGGTTCAAGAGAACCTCTACTGCGTGTGGTACTTGTACTGTCAATTGATGTCCTAACACTATGGCATCGCTTTGTCTGATTGCTAAAGCTGTTGCTGCCACTGATTTCAGGCACGCTGGAAGTGCCTGCGCTACTGGATCTAATGTACTAGAGAAATAAGCACACGGTTTGTGTGATCCTGCTTGTTCCTGAGTGAGTACTGACAAAGCAGTACCTTCGCGTTCTGTAACAAAGAGAGTAAACTGTTTACTGTAACATGGTGTTGCTAGGACAGGTGCTTGACATAAAGCTTTCTTTAAGCTTTCAAAGGCATGTGTATGTTCTGGAGTCCAAGGGAGGACAGTCGATGTGGCTGCCTCCTGTGTTGTCAACTGGATGAGTGGTTTTGCTAGAAATGCATATTGAGGGATCCACTGCCTACAGTATGAAGTGAGGCCTATAAAAGCCCGCACCTCCTTTTGTGTCTTGGGTGTTGGCATGTTAGCAATTAACTGGATGCGATCGGGTGTAAGCTGCCTTCCCTCCTTGGACAGCGAGTGCCCAAGGTAAACAACTCGCGGGACACAGAATTGCAGCTTAGAAGGGGACACCTTGTGCCCCTTGTCGGCCAGAAATTTTAAAACCGTCAGTGACGCTTTTTCACATTCAGGTTCGCTTCGGGCGGTGATCAGCAGATCATCGACATATTGAAGCAAGGCAGTGTTAACTGGCATGTGGATACTGTCAAGTTCTCGTTTCAGTGCTTGGCTATAGATGCTGGGGCTTTCTGTAAATCCTTGAGGTGTGCGTGTGAATTTAAAACTTCGTCCATTTAAACTAAAACCGAAAAGATATTGACTTTCTGGATCAATTGGGACACTAAAGAAAGCATTCTTGAGATCAATTACAGTGAAAAACGTTGCTTCTGAGTCAATAGCTGTGAGTAATGAGGAGATATCTGGGACCACAGGGTATTGTGGTACAATACATTTATTTAATTCGCGCAGATCAATAACTAATCGATATACTGGTGGTGCTTTTGGATCCGTTCTTTTAAGGATCGGAATTATCGGGGAATTACATACATTGGAGTCGGTTTCGACAACCACTCCTTGTGCAATGAGCTCGTCAATGATTTGCAGTAAAGCCACTACAGCATCTGGTGGTAACTTGTATTGTCGCATTCGTGGTAGTACCACTCCTGTCTTTAGTGTGACTCGATATGGTGTAATGTTCATACAACCAACATCAGTGGGGCCTTGTGCCCATAAATGTGTAGGTAAATTCTGCAGTCGGTGATCCATGTCTCTGGATACGTAGTGACCTTTAAAGTCACGTAAAAATAGTCGTACTCCTTCCGGAGAGCAACATATTATGGCTCCTAGAGCTTTCAATGTTTTTATACCTAACAAGTTTTCTGGACATGATTTAGTAAGCAATAAATCTGTAGTACGTGTTAATGGACCGACTGTAAGTGGAAGAGGTTGTGTTACGTCATTTATTATAGGTTTTCCTGAGAATCCAAGGGAAATATTTTGTGAGCCTGAGAGGGGTGCCCCTGGAACTTCACTGCGTCTTATAGTTGTTCTGCTTGCCCCTGTATCAAGTAAAAACTTTCTGTCTTCCCCTAATAGTTCATTATGTACATAAGGTCCCTCTTGGTCTACTGGAACCTCTATAAGGGGTAAGCCAACTTCCCTCTCTAGGCTATCTCATGAGTATCGCTGATAATCGGGATAATCTGTTTGTGCGTACTGATACATCTGTTGTGTTGTTGCTTGAGTTGCAGCGACAGGCTGCGCTTGTGGTGGTGCTACGATCTGTTGTGGAGCTGCCTGTTGCGGAGCTAATTGTTGCGGAACTAACCTAGGTTGTGCATTCTGAGGGATTTGTTGTTGATTCTGATCCTGTCTAGGTGGACGTGGTCTCTCATGCGTTCTACCTGTGGCAATATTATGTTTCAGGACTGGACAATCGTGTATATAATGACCTGGTTGTTTACAATAGTTGCATGTCCCTTTCGCAGGACTTGCGGAATCACCCTTTTGATGACTATCGGCTGGAACTGATTGTGCAACAAGCATTTTCATTTTCGTATCTTTCATACGTCTTTGTTCGTGTTCTTGTTCTTCTCTAATTCTATTGTGGTGATATTGTAACATCTGTAGCATCTGTGATGGGGTATTACCTTGCCAGGTACTTTCGAATTTCAATACTCTATTCTTGACTTGTAGCAGAGAATTTTCAACTAATTTTGTCACAAACAGATATGGATATGACTCACTACTGGCTTTTATGCCACTATTTATACTAAAACATTTTTCAAATCGGGAATAGAAATCACTAGTGTCTTCATCTGGTTTTTGTTTACAGGCTGAGATTGCACCCCAGTCTTCCTTTTTCGTAGTTAATAAACGTGGCAGTACCTGTATTAGTAATCCTGCTAGTGCTGTAGTCTTTTCCCCAAGCCCTGCTCCTGCAGCTTGGGCCTTTTCTTCGTTTTCTAATGCTGTCCAATCTATCTTTTGGTCTCCCACCTCCCATTCTTTTTCTTTGAGTTTCTCATAAACACCGGCAGGTAATAAGACTTTTAATATTTTCATAATATCGGGGTAGGTATACTCTCCCATGAGTAACATGTCTTTTATCTCACGGTGGAAACCTGCTGGGTCCTTGTCATGGCTGGGTACTACTTTCTTCATTTCTAATAATTCCAGTTTAGTTATAGGCGTGTACACAAACACGCGTGTAAAATTATCACCGGCACCTCTGATTGGGTGTACTTCGCGTAACGGATTCTGTCTATCTATGTGATACATTTTTCTTCCCATGATGGGAACTGGAACGTGTTCTGGGCATACGAAATTTAAATATTGGTTTCGGGATTCTAGAATTTCCTTAATCAAATCAGTACCTGACCCTCTCCATATATTCGTGAGTAGTTCTGTCAATATGTCAGGTAAGGGTCCTGGATCGGAGTGTTGGTTTTTATATAATATAAGGAGGTGTTGAATCATGTATATACTAGCTAAACGCTGTTCATATGGGTCTAGATTCAGAAACGTGTGTGCAAGTACATCGTCATTGTATTCGCCGGGACTGTCAGCCCATTGTACTGCTGACCTGGCTAATTCTTGTTCGTCCATGGAATCAAGCACGTGGTATCCCCTTCAATCTCGGAGTAACTTATCAGCGGCTTGGAATAAGTGTTCAGGGGATTTCGTATTTAGCATAGGGTTTGGAAGATGTCTATTACATTCTGGACGTATTGGACGTATGGGGTCGTTAAAACCTCTGGTATTATTATGGGATCTTCCTCTACCTACATAAGCTATTGTATCTACTTGGTCTGATTCTTGCTCCCCCTCCTCTCTGTTTAGGTCAGTGGCGTCTACCTCTAATCTTTCTTCGTGTATTCGTTCTACTTCTTTGCGGATCTTTCGGTACATAGCTACTATACATAACTGTTTATCATGTCTCCCTTCTGATATATTCTGGCCCCAAGTGACAAGTTTTTGCATTTCTTCCGGATTTACCCCAGGCCGGTCTTGATTTCTGATCACACAGTTTATGAGGAAGCGTAACAGTTGTCCCTGTACCTCCGCTTTCTGGTACTCCATGGCTCTGATAATACTTTCAGGGCCTCGTCCTGACTGGACAAAGTGATATATATTTTCTAAATGTGTAGCCATTCCTGGTAGCTTCGTTAAATATATTGCAGCTCGTCGAATACGTAATGATGACAGCAGCATTTCGTCCCGTTTACCGGGTACAGGATCATATCTACAATCTACTAGAAGTTCCTTGAGCATGTCGGGGGTTGCTAATTTGGGCGTACGTTGGTGTGCTAATTCTCTAAGGGAAAATTTATTTCCTCTGGGTGGCGTAGAAAAAATGTCTGTTGTACCTCCTGTAGCAGCATCTGGGGTGCTGGACGTGAAAGGATTTGTTGAAGGTGAGACAGCAACCGTCGTTGCGGGAAAAGCGGTAGAAACAGATGTGCTTGTCGGAATGTGTGTCGGAGCTGGTTGTGGTGGAGGTACAGACGGAGAATCTTGGCGATGCGCATTATCGGCAAGCGGTCTATGTGGTGCGGTATTAGCATACTCGGGAGCTGCGTCATCTAAATAAGAGGAAAGGAAAACATCTTCTGCGGTTCTAGGATGCCCCTTGGGATGTGCTTTTATCGGAAACAATGGAGGTGGCAAGTCTTTTGGTATTTCCGGAGTAGCCTTAGGTAACCCTTCGGCCAGAAGTGGATACATACCATTCATAAGGGCGTTTCTTTGTCTGTCTACTTGTTCTGATTTTACTCGGGTACCTTCCTCAAGTAATAGATTTTCTCGGTTTTTATTGGAATTCTCTCTACCTTTCTCTTCCTGTCTGAGTGCTTTTTCCGTGCGTCTATATGATTCTTTACGCCATAATTCAATGGCATCTTTCTGTGACTGTCTGGCTTTCTATTTCCATAATTCTTCTTCTACTCTCATGATGCAATCTGCATCCCAGGTCCCCGCTGCGGGCCATCTCTGACTCTCTGGTAATTCTTTGGTGTAGTCCACCCATAAATCAAGAAATAATACGGCATCTAGGCCATGCTTATGATACATAAAGTACCCTGGAGTGTCCCTAGGTGGGATGGGAACAGCTTCTTCGAGTACACCTTTTCTAGTTTTGATCTGTCTTAGTTTCGAGAAGAGCGGCATTTTTAGACCTTATTACTGGGACACACTTTATAAAAACACAATAATGAACAGTCATTCACACCACAATATATAGAACGTATTTAAAAAATTTAACACTTAACAGTTTTACGAACAATGATAACTAATAGAAAACTAGTTACTGACATAATACTGACACTAGATAATACTTATTTATATGCAAAACATACTATATATACTGCTAAACAGTACAGATACACTGCTAAAACAGTGCAGACCGGATTTGTGTACCCAAACCCGTCTTGACCGGCACGGACTATGTGCACGTTAAATGCCTCCCCAGTAATGGTACTCACCGGGTAGCTCGGAACGGAAGGCCTCGGAACGGAACTGAAACTGGATCGGACTGGATTCGACTCGACTGGACTCGGAACTTCGGAACCTGGCGGGTCTCTGTATACCTCGGATCTTGCTCTCTCAGCTAGGCTCTGGTCGGGATACTTCGCACTTCTCACCGCCTCGTCTGGGTGTTGATCGCAGCCTCAGTCGTCCCCGCTTGGCCGGAGGGAGATACAGGAAATCCTGCAGGTACGCGTTTTTGTCCGTTCAGCTGTGGCAGGAGACCGGGCCTGCAACGCACCGCCGGCGCGTGAGGTGAGAAAGTGTCCCTGTTCGGGCGCCAATTTATGTGGTAAATATTTCGTTACCGGTACTATTTTTTATGCGGTAAAGTCTATTAAGAACAACTCAGTAAAATGAGAGGCAGAATCCGTGGTATTAGAGGTTTAAAAAGGCTTTATTCCTATACAAAGGAATACAATTCGAATTGTAGGCGTTCTATTCCATCACCACGAAAGTTCAGGAAGGAAGGGCATATATTATTGACAGGTAATCATTTTTATAGAAAAGGCATTACAGTAAAACAGATGCAGTAGGCGTATCAACTGATAAGACAAAATAGAATATGCATGCGTAACTAGAATAGGCGTAACTAGAAAACGTCATTATACATGATGTCATAAGTGGGTGGATCCATAAGAGAATCCTGCAATGTCAGCAGAAATATTTGGCAGAGATGCGTGCGCAGCCGCATGACGTGTGATTGACGTGCAACTAGAGGGAGAAGGGGATTTGACATTTAGCTCTACATGTGGAGACAGAAGTCTGGGGTTATGTCAACCTAATCCCAAATCATATCTAATATCCTATGTTTAAAGAACTGTGTTATCCAAAAAGAGAGGTCTCTTAGGATAGAATCTTATTCTATACTGACTATACTGACTGTTAGTGCGTGTACAAGCGTCTAAGTGTCTACACTAGATGCGAGGGGGTAGGAATATTCCATGGTAACAGGGCTATGAATTACTTGCATGAGGACAGCGAGGCCTGGCCCTTTGCACGGTAGCTGGAGGAATGTTTACCTAAACTGCTAGACAGGAATGCATCGGATGAGGGGCGGAGGAGATAATCTTGAAGGTGAAATACAGTTTTTGGCAGGCGACGGGCTGGATCAGGCACCGTTAGCTGCGCAGGGAGTGAGACAAAGTTCATGGTCACAGATGCAGGCTCAGACTGGAGCTTTCAGAGGCAGAAGGCAGGAAAAGGCTTGATGACAGAATTCGGGCCTACTCGCCTGAATCTGTAAAATGTGGAAAGTGAACCACATAAAGTCGGTGGCCTTTCATACTTAGGAAAGGAATATCTGACCCATTCATGGTGGATCTGAAAGAGGACATGTTGACGGTGGACGCACATATATTTGCGTCTTCAAAACTGGAGCAGGAGGGAACATACATGTACGTATAGCATGTACATGGAGCCGTTGGGGTCTACGATAGGGGACATAACTGATCACAAAATTCATATTTCCTCACTCTCAAGTGATGTTCGTCCCCTTTCCAGAGAGTAAAATAAAAGGTATTACACATCCGGCAGTGGATGTGTGTTTTATTAACCATGAGGGGGGTTTCTTGCATAGTTTTGGTCGAATTTTTGTCGAATCCCCTTTGAATGGCTTGGTGTGCATGTGTATTAAATGTGCCCTTCAATAGCTACCCATGTTTGTATAAATAAACGACAAGGGTATCTACCGGGATTAGGCACGGTAGGGCATCAGACATGTCAGAGCTTCACTAGTGGTGTAAATACATTCCACGTGGATTCATTGTATGCATAGTCGCCTTTTAATGAATATCACGCAAATCGTCATGGTGATAGGTACGTACGGTTTGTCCAGCATGTCCTAGGTGTGTCTATAAATAAATATTTTTTAAAAATAATAAAAAACAGTGGCCGGCCTTGGGGATTGGGGTCAAAAAAATATAATTAGGAGACAGGCCCTGGGGGATGGGGTCATCAGGGCCAATAAATTAGAATAAGAAGGGGAACCACACAGCCCCCCTTCTTAAAAAATTAAAATAAATAAAAGACTGGCATCGTGCCAGAGGCCACGCCCCCTCCTTGCAGCACTCTGCAAACGCGCCCCCTGGCAAGTTGTAAGTTGGGGAATTAATTCCTCTTCAATACTGAGGGTCCCTGAGGGCCAACAAGCTCAACAGGCATCTCCAGTATGCGCCAGGGAGCTGCGCTGCAGACAGGTGTTCTGAGGCCAAGCCCCTTTTTACACCTCTCTGCAACGCAGCTCTGTGGCGCTTACTGGAGGTACCTAGTGGTCTAGTTTGACCCTAGGGACCCTTAGGATTCAAGGGGACTTAATCTCTCAACTTAGAACAGCCACAGGGCGCGTTTACACAGTGGTGAAGGGAGGGGACGGGGCCTGAGGTGACGCGTGCAAACACGCACTATGGCCCGCTTTAAATTGGGGATATAATTTCCCTTCAATACTGAGGGCCCCTGGGGGCTAACTAGCACACCAAGTGCTTCCAGTAAGCGCCACTGAGCTGCATTGCAGAGAGGTGGTCCAGGCCGTGCCACTTTTTACACCTCTCTGCAACGCAGCTCTGTGGCACTTACTGGAGGTACCTAGTGGGCTTGTTGGACCCTAGGGACCCTCAGGATTCAAATGAACTTAATCTCCCAACTAAAAACGGACACAGGGCGTGTTTACACAGTGGTGAAGGGAGGGGACGGGGCCTGAGTTAACGTGTGCAAAAACGCCCTGTGGCCTGTTTTAAGAGGTAGGTTTAATCCCCCTGCCCTATTATATACTAGGGGCTTACAGAGGAGGTCATGCTAATCACAGGGGGACCCCAACGCATAATGTTCCCTAGTGCAGTGTTTCCCAAACTGGGGTCCGAGGACCCCCAGGGGTCCGTGGCACATTCCCAGGGGGTCCTCAGCCAGCAATTTTAAAAGCACTGCAAAGTTCTTTGTGAAATTAGCAGTTTATGAGCAACTATAAAAGTGTCAAGAAAATGCCAGTGATTAATGTACCTGCTGGAGAGAGATGAGAGTTTTGTCCAGTGGCAGCTGGGACTTATCTAATGTGACACAGAGTTAATATGCCTTCTGCAAAGAACGTGTACAATGCATTTTAAAAAACAGTATTTTATGTGCATAGGTCACAGAGATTCTTTCGTCAGTGTGCAATTGATAAGGGACAATCGTAATCTAGCAGTGTCCTATGAACTGTCATCAAAGAGCTGCTTGCAAACTGCATGGTAAAAGTTAGCAACATATGTTTATTCCCAGTCTATCATTATCCTGATGCTGCCCTGTTCCCACTTCCTGCACATGAACAATTTTGTAATGCTATTTTGTCACTTCTATGTGTGCTGCCTAATGCAGCACACATGGAAGTTACAAAACGTCACTTTTATTAAAGATTGTTTATGTGCAGGAAGGGTCACCTTCCTGAACAAACAATCAAAGGTGTTTTGCTTTTTCCGTTGGAAAAATTAAAAACGAGGAGAAATAAGGCATTTCTCCTCATTTCGCAAAGTTAAGACCAGGTTTTTCATGGTCTTAATTTGGGTGCTGTCTCCTATTTAAGCTGACCTTGTATATAGAGGGCAGCGTCAAAATCAATGGGTGTTGGGGTGAAACGCCCTCTGTAACTCCCACTGCCCACCTTTTTCACGCTAAGCATTGCGTGATAGGGGGCCTTATTTACAAGGCAGCTTAAGCCACAATAAGTGGCTTAACGCTGCCTTGTAAATAAGGCGAAGCCCCTATTGCCACAGGAACATCGCTAAAAGTGATGTTCCCATGGCGATAGGGACTTGTAAATATGCCCCTGAAATCCTTAGTAATTCGAGTATTTGTTTTGTGTGCACACGTTTTTATTTTTTTTAATTACTGTTTTAATGTTTGAAATGTAAATCCTACAAATTGCTTGGGGGTCCCCGGCTTTCAGTGGTGACTCAATGGGGGTCCTCAGGAGTCAAAAGTTTGGGAACCACTGCCCTAGTGTATGTAGGTGTTTTCACTGTATTCTAAGTGTCTTTTAACATAGCACTGGCTCTAGGACTGGTTAGTCAGACTCAGTTACCACCAGTATCCGTCTGAAAAAGTTGAGGGTACAGGATGATTTTGCAACAAGGCTTCTTTCTGCTCTTCTTTTTGTTCTTTCTGGACGTTATCCTTCTTCCTGCACTTTTCTTCGTCTTTGAGGACTTCTGTTGCTTCTTTCTGCTCTTCTTTTTTTTCTTTCTGTGCATTTTTTCTTCTTTCTTCACATGTCCTATCTCTGTAGGCATAGTTAGAAATCAGCATTTAAAAAACCTTTGAAATTCACAGAAAAAACCCTAGGTTTCAGGCACGTTATAGTTAGGAATTAGCATTTAAAAAACCTCAGAAATTCACTGAAAAAACCATAGGTTTCAGGTGTGTTATAGTTAGCTGGACTTTTCACTTGTACAAAACCATTGATATTCCCCCGTTATAGTTAGTTCAGCTAACTATAACTCGCGCGCCCGCAATGCACTGCTGATGACATCACATATTACATCACTCATGACATGGTCAGTGACATCACTCATGACATCACTGCTGACATCTCAAATGACATCACTGATGACATCATCCTTGTGATAGAGTGGCAGACCTCCTCTCACCCTAATATAACCTTTGAAACACACATTCAAAAATAGAGACTAACATTTTCAAAACAATGGTCATACCAATACCAGTTACAACAACCTCTTCAGTAATTCTAAGATCCACATACACATACACTCATTCACCAACAGTCCTATACAGTCACTCATACATGTACTCACTCATCATATGTACTCATACACCTATACATCATGTTACACAATCCCACTCATCCATAGAGTTACTCACACACATAGTCACTCATGCTAATAAAGAATTAAACATACATTTACTTGCATATACAGTTATACACACACCACCACACTTACTTCTACGGAAACTTACACATACTTAGTCTTTTAAACAATCACTTATAGAAACACATACTTATTCATACAGGAACTCTTTCAATCTCTCACTCTCACATATACTCACTTATATACACCAATAGTCACATATACTAGTTTAAAACATATGTAGTTACTCATAAAGACACGATTGAGACAGTCATTCACTCACTAACTCACCCATACACATACTCATCCACCCATACAGTCCTGCACACATGCTGTCTTCAACACATACAAACAGTGAATCACTCATTCATGCACCTATGCACTACCTAATACCCCCCACCGAACCATGCAGACACTCAGATTGCTACTCAAAAAACCAACTAATAACCTATATAGACACCCATGTAGCTACTCACCAACCCATGCAGCCACTTATACACAAAGTGAGAGACTGATACAGATATTTACATATTTAAACATTACTCACTAAGCCATGTATTCACTATGATACACTTAATCAGTCAGTTACACAAATTTTTCAAAAACAAATCATCCATTTAGACACTTATATACCCATTTATTCTTCCATCGACCTTGAGATATACATATATAAAACATATTTAATTTTCAGAAAAACACACATTCACTGGATGATGTCATCAGTGATGTCATCAGTGATGTCAAGTCAAAACAAGTCAAAACAGCTTTATTCGATTTTTAAAAGAAAAACCATAAAAGCATACATATAAAATAGTTCATTATTTACAAGAAGCAGTACAAATTAATAACAGTTAAAAACATATCCTAATTCATGGAGATCCTAAATCTTATAATGGTTTTAAGAAATGTTGAAACAGAGAAAATGAGGAATTCGTCATCCAGCAATTGCAGTTTAACCAAAGCCACTCTACATTGCCTCAGCCCTAGTTTTTTTAAAACGGGTCGGAGCAACCTTTTCCTAGGTTCTGAGTAATATTTGCAAAAAAGGATACAATGCAGAGAAGATTGAACGGAAACCTCGTCACAGGGACAGGGAATAAGTTCCTTAGACCAACAATTCATCACAGGAAAAGTCACTAATCTAAAAAAGGCATCAACCCTAAATCGGGTTAAAAGCATTCGAGAATGGCAGCTAGGGACAAGATTCAAGTATGGCTGTATGCCTTGCTTCTGAATAAGTAAATGGTTAGCCATAACGGAGCTCTTACATTTCTCCAGAAACCAGCGTTTCTCTGACAGAAAGACCAGGCATAATTTCTTAAGTTTTTTTCTTGACAGTTCTGCCATGGTGTCTGGGGATTCAAAGAATTCCGGATGGCCCATCTCAACAAAGAAATTTTTTAGATATTTGAACCAGGAGATTTTTGGAGACCCATCTAAGCCAAGACAGTCCTTGATTATATCCCTGTTCAAGCCCGTCTCGGTGCCCGACCAAACTTTGTGCCACAACAGAATGGGCTCTAGGTTAATGAGGTCAGATATATACGGTACGCCCAGCTCTTGATGACAAACGTAAGAGCAAGTGGACCCAGGTACTGCCAGTAAAAAACGAAGAAAAACATTTTGACAGATCTGGATGGTCGAGGCGTTTCCTATACCCCAAATTCCTGCACCATACAGTGCGGTGGATACACATTTGGCTCTATAAATGTCCAACAGCACTGATACAGGACGACCCCCAACCTTGTTAGAGAAATGTTTGACGGCTCCTATAGCTCGTGAGAAGGCTAATTTTCTTGATTCCCTTGCTGCTAGCCAAGTGCCCTTTTTATCAAAATTAATACCCAGATAGGAGAAAGTGTTGACAATCGCAAGTTTTGTGTTGGATAAAAAAGAATTGCAGCGAAGGTTCTTCTTTTTTGTGCAGCACATAGTAAAAGTTTTGCTGATGTTGATCTTTAAACCCCTATTGCCCATGTACTCTGAGAATTTGCTAATCGATCTTTGTAGGCCGATTTGAGTCCGGGCCATAATTACAGCATCGTCTGCATATAAAAGAATGGGGATGTGGGAGTTGCCGATTTTTGGATAGTCCTGCTTATCTTCCAGGAGGTGAGATGCGACTGAGTTAATATATAGGTTAAACAAAAAAGGAGCTAAAATGCAGCCTTGTCTCACGCCCTTTCCTATAAGGAATTTGGAAGAGCACTCCCCCTTATCTCCGAAACGAACCCTAGCACCCGCATCTCGATATAATTCTCTGATAAAAATTAGAAGGTTTGGGTCCACACCCATGTCCTGCATGGTTAGCCAGAGTTTGTTGTGGTTGATGCAGTCAAAAGCCGAGCTTAAGTCCACAAATGTGAGGAATATATTTTCGTTTTTTGCCTCAACATATTTGGCTACTAGCAGAGCTAGATTCAATCCTTGCTCAATAGTTCCCAAACCTTCCCTAAAACCATATTGGAACTGGGAGAGAATACCTTTTTCGTCGGCCCATGTTTGCAGTTTATTAAGTATAACTCTCCCCGCGATCTTCATGAGAGAATCAAGTAAGGAGATCGGTCTATAACACTTCGGTGTGTTACGATCTCCTTTCTTAAAAATGGGGACCACGATGGCTTCCTGCCAAGTCCGTGGGAAACCCACTTTAGTAAAGCTGTTAAGAACATTGGTTAAAAGAGGAGCCCATAACTTATTGTTTGCCTTATATATATCCACGGGTATTCCGTCCGGGCCCGGAGCCTTTCCCGCTGGGCTCTTATCAATGGCTATCAGAACTTCATCAATAGAAAAGGCAACGTTAATTAGAAAGTGCAATCTATCCTGTGATCTTAAATTTTTCCCCCCTTCTGTAACTACCGTGGGGTCTTCTTGATAGAGTTCCCGAAAGTAAGTCACCCAGGTCTCTTCAGTGATTGCTATTTCAATAGAGTCTGTTTCATTATTAGTAAAAAAAGGAGCGTTCACTGCTTTCCAAAAGGCAGTATTGTTTTTAGATTGACAGGCTTCTCGGAGGGTGAACCACGCATCCTGTTTAATTTGTTTCTTCCTTTTTTTAACTGCCTTTTGATAAGCGGATCTGGCCGATCTGACATCCACCATTACTCTGGGGTCTCTCTTTAGTTGGGTCAATAAGTAGGCGTGAGTCCTACTACACTCTCTGTCGAACCACCTCTTGGTTTTGTTAGCCCCATGATGAAGAGGTTTTGTAAGTAGATTCCCAATTTCCGCAGAGATACTAAGGAAAGCATCGGTCACTTTTAAAGGATCGGCGCTCTCAATTAGACAAGTATTGAATTCATCTACCCTGGAGCGGATTAAAGTACCAAGAAAGGCCGCTGGTTCTACTTTGTCCCATTTTAAGGTATAACCATTCCTCCTGGCAAGCCGCAATCTATGGTTGTATAGATTCTGAACCGTAGAATCAGTGTTGCTTTTAGCCTTCGGAATGGCCAGGGACAAACTGAGGGGTAGATGATCACTCATTGCTACCTCGCGTAATTCAAACGAGCAAATATAGTCAGAATAGCGTTTAGATATAAGCAGGAAGTCAATGGTGGAGTTACATCCTCTGCCTATAAAAGTGGGGCTGAATGGGACTGAAGGAGAACAAAGTTCGTTAGCAAAACCCAAATCTAAGGAGAAGAGTATGTCGTTTAGATTTTTTCCTAAAGGGGTGTGGGAAAAATGTGCAGAAGGAACGCCCTCCCTTTCCCCCAGGTCACATATGTTTTGATCACTGAGTGGACATAACGTGTGATTAAAATCGCCAGTCCAAATAACACAGGTATCAGAGGAATCCTTGGCGTCCAAGTTTTTTAAGGATTCAATTAGTTCCTTAAGTGTTGAGGCCCACAGATCTTTCGGTATGTTGTTATAAAAATTTATCAGATCTATATGTAACTTTCCCCCAAGCGTGATGTGCAGAATTTGGTAAAAAGCAGAGGCTGGAGCAAAGGAGATTTTTATGTCTTTTACACAGTTGGAGACATAAGTGCATAGACCCCCTTTGTTTCTCCCTCTAGTGGTGGGTATTGCAGGAGTGTGATAAGTTCGGTAGCCCATCATATGAATGGGATCAACCGTCCAACATTCCTGGAGGCAAATGAACGAAAACGTTTTCAAAAAAGTGATACAATTTGTGTCTCCTAGTCTGGAGGACAGACCTGCAATATTCCAAGACAAAAGGGTGAGGTCAGAGCATGTGTCAGCCTCTTGCAAGGAAGGAGGAATAGAAATTTCACAGGAAACAACATTGACAACCGGACCACTGTTTGGACTTAAGGGATAATTCGGAGTCTCTACCGTCATAAAGTTGCTAAAAGTAGTATCAGGATTAACCCGAGGGGGGACTATCAATTGTGCTGTCTGTGGATCAAATGGTTTTAACTCATCCTTATTTACAGCCCTCCCTACAAGTTCTGAGGCTGGGGTGTCATTAGGGGGCAGTCAATCAACCGCATCTAGGCAACTGTACCTATTTGCGCATGAAAAAGACTCCAACCAGTCCTGGTCGGTTATAGCCATCCCGCCTCTTTCAAAGCTGCCGTTAGCTTTACCTCGCCCAACCTGAACCCACCAGTTGTTATTAGCTTGGGGAGGATAGAAATAAGCAAGTGGGAAAGGGGTAATGCTGGTAAAATGTAAGGAGGATCGTGTCTGTTGGATGTGTTTAACCACATGAGGGTTGCTAAAATTGATCACAATACAGTCCCCTGTTGTATCCTTATTTCTTCTGCCCACCCAACTAACTCTCCGCACAAACAGAATCTTTGCGTGGGTGCCAAGAGGGAGTGATCGGTTGTTGTTGAGCCAATGCATTGTTTTGTTCTTTAGCTCGTGATATGACTCAGTAACATTAGCTCCAATACAAGGTACACCCGTCAAAACAATAACATATGGATCGGATTCTGGTGGAAGATCTAGAATGGGTAGGTTATGTACGTTTTCATTGGGCAAAACCCTACTGCTAACTTTCACATTATTATTATGTACCGTGTCGTTAGTAACTATTATATTAGCATCTGGGGATTTCTGCTGAGGTATTTCTGCTATAAGTTGATCTTTAGTGGCACTAATGCTGGTAGATTTTACAGTGCAAGCAATAACCTCACCGGTTCTCCGGGATGTATCTAATGGCAGAGCCAAATGAGGAATAGTCAGGAGAGGAGAGGTTTTCTCCATAGAGTTACTTGCAATATTAGCTGGTGCGAGGGATTTATTATGCTCTCTATGTAAATCTATCTTCATTAGTTGATTAATTTCAAGATTTGTTAGAGCAGTTTGTTCTATTTTTTTAAGGCGCTCTTCTATCTTGATGAGCCTGTCTAAAAACGGTCGGGTAGAGTTATCAAAAATTTCCCTTATTTTTGAGAAGAAACCCTCATCTATTTGCGTGGATTTGTTTGGGGTTACTTCAGACAGAGTTTGTTCGTTAGTCCCCCGAGAAAGATTAGACGGGAATTTATCGTTTTTGGATTTGTTCGGTATAGATTTATTCCCCTTTTTACCACGCGGGGCAGCCTTTTGTTTTGGTTTGGCACCTAGGGTTGAAGCAGGAAGGGGGGAGGTGACATCAGAGATGGCATGTGATTGAGCTCGAGTCGAAACACCGTCAGATTGAACATTCACAGCATCAGACAAGATGTCAGATCTGTTGGTATTTCTAGCAGTATTAGCCCTTATCCTTTCCAAGCTAGAGTCCATAGTTAAGTCAATACTACCCCCCTCGCTAATTGTACCATTATTTGTGCCAGAAATAGTATTATAAGGCGCAGGTGAAACAACTGTGGCAATAGTCCCCAAAGAAGAACGTTTGGCAGTAAGCGAGTCCAACGAGAGACGACGCTCTGTTAAATCAATTTCACGTTCTAAAATGTTGGCTGCCCTAACAATGAAATTGTCCAGAGTTCCAGCCAGAGTAGTATTGGTAGCGGTGCCCTTAGCCCTAGGCATTCTTTCTGCAAGTTCTGATATATATATCTCTCTCACTAAGAAGGCCGAGTTGCAGGGGGGGTGGCCCAGCCCAGTGTCTCCAGTCTCGAACGGCCTCAAACGGCCCGCTCTTTGCCCGGTCTTAGCCCCGTGCTAAGACCCGCGCGCGTCCCGCTAGCGCGTGAGGGCAAAATTATGTTTATGAAGAGAAAGGAAACGGTGTTGGGGGAGGAGTCGGGAAGAGGACCAGGTGCGGATGATCAGCTTCCCGCACAGCACCCTGGTCCTCGCAGTCCCGGTTACGCCGGTCGCTCACCGTAAAACAAGCAACCAGCAACGTCCCCTCACCACAGCAGAGCACAGCACAGCACAGGGGGGCCAACAGCGTAGAGCGTAGAGTCAGGGCATCAACAGGGCGTCCACAATGACCCAGGCAGTGAACAGCGAAGTCCCGGTCCCTCGAGCGGCGCCCGCGCAGCGGGGGCCGCGAGGCGCGATGGAAGATCAAAAGGCTGGGGTAAGAATCCAGGCAGTCCTGGCAGTGACAAGCAGCACAAACCAGTTTCTCCAGCGAAGCCCGTAATGCAAGGGCTGCACCGCCTGATGAAGGTGTTGGGGGAGGAGTCGGGAAGAGGACCAGGTGCGGATGATCAGCTTCCCGCACAGCACCCTGGTCCTCGCAGTCCCGGTTACGCCGGTCGCTCACCGTAAAACAAGCAACCAGCAACGTCCCCTCACCACAGCAGAGCACAGCACAGCACAGGGGGGCCAACAGCGTAGAGCGTAGAGTCAGGGCATCAACAGGGCGTCCACAATGACCCAGGCAGTGAACAGCGAAGTCCCGGTCCCTCGAGCGGCGCCCGCGCAGCGGGGGCCGCGAGGCGCGATGGAAGATCAAAAGGCTGGGGTAAGAATCCAGGCAGTCCTGGCAGTGACAAGCAGCACAAACCAGTTTCTCCAGCGATGTCATTTGAGATGTCATCAGTGATGTCATGAGTGATGTCACTGACCATGTCATGAGTGATGTAATATGTGACGTCATCAGCAGTGCATTGCGGGCGCGCGAATTATAGTTAGCTGAACTAACTATAACGGGGGAATTTCAATGGTTTTGTACAAGTGAAAAGTCCAGCTAACTATAACACCCCTGAAACCTATGGATTTTTCAGTGAATATATATATATATATATATATATATATATATATATATATATATATATATATATACACAAAAAATGCAACATAGGAGAGGGTGGGGCTAGTGGGGAAGACAACACAGGATTGGTCCGGAGAGATGCAGCGATGGGGCAAGATGCAACGACGGGAGCAAGCAACAAAAAAAGTACTCACCCAGCCCAGCTGGCTATTGGTAGACGCAAAGTAGCTGCTGTTGCCTGGTTGTCAAGTTTTCAGTGTTTGTAATCATATGTAGCACACGTTAGTTTGTCATGAACACATTCATGTTTGACGAGGATGAGGATGGGATAAGAATGGGTTTCTGCATCTGCTTCAGAAATATCGACACCAACTGCAGAAAATCCCGGCATGGCCAGCTTTGTGTTTCACCTTCTAATATTGCAGAAAGGAATTGCAGTGAGTTGGGCCCTATATTAACATTAGTCATTTAAGTTAGCACAAAGACACCCAAAAAGATGTGGCTGGAGTGATATTATTATACCAGGGCATAGAAAACAACCTTAAACGGTAGCGATACATGGTTAATAAAAGTGTAATCTCTTAACTTTAGGATATGTTAAACTATTTAAAGGAGATACTATTCTTCAAAGTTAATACCCCTACTTCTGTGTGGCTTTGCCTCCTCTCCTCGTCTCCCCATCACTCACTGGTCTGCCCTTTGCCTACGTGCCACTTCACAGGGTCTTCATGATTCCCTAAAGCGACCATGAGGCGTCTTGTGGTACTTAGCAAAAAAAATTAAGGGAAACGGGGCACCTCGCCATGTCGATATCGGGTCAGAACAAACACCCTCTTTGTGAGGGAGTCAGGAAACCAAGACCTGTGTGGAAGAGCTTTTGTGTTCCATAAAAGTTAACAGAAAAATCACTTTCTTTTTTAATAGATGCCCACACCCCACATCATTCAATCTGTTTATGAGCAGTTATCCACCGTAAGTGTATGCAATATCTGCAGAAAGCCATCAAATGTAAATGCAAAACTGCCAATTATAATTAATTTTAAAAAAAGTGCAAAGCAAGAGGAGGAGCTGGTGGGTAAAACAATGTGTGAGGGAGGTGTGAGCAACCAGGGCAAGCTACAAGAAATAACAGGACCATTAAAAAAGCACTATAAAGTGGCCAGCATTGGCCACTTCATTGCACATTTTTTCTCTCTTCCTGGGACTAGGGAGAATAAACAGAAATAAGTAAGGGTGGGATGGAGGGTAAGGGTGGGAGGGAAGGAGACAAGACACAGGGATGGGAGGGGGAGAAAAATCAGGGACAGTGTAGCGTCTTCCCCAGCCTGGATACCCACCAATGACTACGCCACACACAGAGCTTAGTTTTACACGTCTTTATTCATCTGCATGTAGCTTCAAACAAAACATTCTAAACCAGCCTTCAGTGCATTCCGCTTTAATACTTACATCACAGTTCTACAGAGTCCATCAGGAGCCAAAAGGGTTCCATCATTTCGTACTTGCAAAGCACTATATCTCCTCCTCTGTTAAATAGAAAATTAAAAATGTTTACAAAATATGTAGATAGATAAACATATACAATGAAATCTCTTCAATCAATCTTTTTGGTGCTTTAATTGTTTGACCGGATCTTGTTCTCGGAAACTGGGAACTGTCATTACCAATGTCCAAGATCTGCGTCAGCGGTGTAGAGGTAACAGCTGCCACTGATGGTTAAGACCCAGTCTCGCCTTCAACAGTAATATATAATGAACAATTGGTTAAACGGATAAAGTGAAAAGAGTCTCTGGTAATAGACTTCCCAGGCGGCTGAGCAGTCACCATGTGCCCCTTGGTAGACACCACTTGAAATGGTTCTGCATCGAATGGATCATCAGATTTGGATCTCTATTTCTGTTGTATCAGCACTCGATCTCCTTTCTTAAAGATTATGTTCTTCGCACATCATCTTTGGTCAGCATATCTTTTCATCTTTTGTTTGTTCACCAAGTCTTTCTAATGAGTTATTTTCTCATCTCTCTTTCTCCGATTGGTCCATTGAGGTAAATTGTTGTATATTACTCTCCTGATCATCGATGTCGCAGGCCTTCGAGTGAGGTGTTGAACGATAAGCTCTCAAGGTAGAACTGAACACAGTTTTCAAAACATGTTTCTCAAAAGTAGCATATTGCACTACTTTCTTTACTTTACTCCTAAAATGCTCAACAAGTCCGTTGATCTGTGGCCACAAATGTGTGCTCTTCTGATACTTTATATTCAAATGCTCCAAGAAATCTTTAAACTCTCGGCTATTGAAAGGCGGGCCATTGTCAGACTTCAGTATGGCTGGAACACCCGAAGTCACAAAGATGCATCTAGTCTTTTAATGACTTTTTCTTGTGTATAAGATGAAAGATCTTCAATTAATGGAAATCATGAATACTCATTCATAATCACCAGAAGGTGATGTCCATTGTCGAGTGGATCGAAAAAGTCAATAACTATTCTCTCCCATGCATGCTTTGGAAGTTCTGACATGCTCAAGGTGTGTTGATTACTTTTTTGTAGAAAGGCACTTGCAAAGATGACAGGCCTTTAATTCCTTTTTTTCCTGTCATCAGGATAAGGAAAGCAGACTCAGAGAGCTTGTTTTGTGGCAACAATTCCGCAATGTCCTGAACATGCCACTTCAATAATTTTCTTTTGCAGAATCTCTGGAATCAGAATTCTCGACCCTTATAGGATAACTCCCTCCTGAGTTATGGACAGTTCATTCTTAACATTTTTATGTTTTTGATATTTACCATCACTGGTGAGCAGTCATGTGTGTTGGTTCCACGACTGATGTGTAATTACATCCTTCAGCTTTAAACATCACTATTAGGGCTTGTGGCAATGATAATCTAAGTATAACGAAATGGCAGCTGGTGTGTTTGATTTTGCAATGAAATTGATATAGGCCTCAGCCATCATGGAGGGAGTACCTTGACATTGTATAGGTACTCTGAAAAAGCAGTCAGCAGGGTTCTGATCCTTCCCCGGACAATGCACAATGGTATAAATCTACTCTTGTAACCGTGCACCCATCTTTCAATGCGAATAGGCATTTTTGCCTTTGGATTGCCAAATATAGTCAGTAAAGGCTGATGATCAGTTACCATTGTAAAAGGCTTTCTGTACAGGCATACATGGAAATGTGCACAAGCCCATAAGCCCTAAGCTTTCTTTATCAGGTTGGGAGCAAGGACGTTCTGTTTGGGACACACTTCTACTTGCATATTCCACAAGATGCCTTCGAGCATTTAAGTGTCCGCTGTTCTGTGCAAGGATAGTTCCCAGCCTGACTGGGCTAGCATCAACAACAACCTCTGTATGAAGCTTTGGATTAAAGTGGGCCACTCTGTAGAATTGTCAATGCCTTGTTTAATTTTTTTAAAACTTTTTTAACATTCATGTGACCAATGAAATGAAGCATTCTTTTTCATCAAGTCTCTCAATGGAGCACTTACAGTGTCAAAGTCTCGTATGTGTCTGGAACAGTAACTGGCCATGCCAAGGAATGAACGCACTATTGAAACATCTCGTGGGGGATCAGCATTTGACAGCGCTTGTACTTTATCAGGATCTGGTGTCCTACCCCAATCAGAAAAGATATGACCAAAGAAATTTAGCTTTGTCTTATGGAACTCACACTTGTCTGCATTCAAAGTCAAACCTGCTTCAGCAAGTAAATGACATACTTGTGTGAGAGCTTTATCATGCTCTTTTTGTGTAGCTAGGAAAACCAATATGTCATCGCTATCTTTGAACACATTCACGACAGGCTGTATGATACGTCAAATGACGTCTTGAAAAGGTTCTGCAGCCGATGACACACCAAAACATAGTCTTTTGTATCGAAACAGACCAACATGTGTAGGAGAGGATGTGATGTAATGTACCCACATTTTTCATCAAGTTCGAATTGATAATAACCTTTATTTAAATCAAGGCAAGAGAAGACCTTTGCACCATTTAATTGCGTTATCATGTCAGCAATATGTGGACCTGGATGTTGTTCTTGTTCAATTGCCTTGTTTGTCTGACGCATGTGAACACATATGTGTACAACTCCTTGACTGTCCTTTTTAGGCACTACCACTATGGGAGAAACCCATGGCATTGGGCAAGTTGAACGCTCAATAATGTCATGTTTAAGTAACGCTTTAAGTTCTTTTTCAACAGCTTCTTGCAATTGTAAAGTAATTTGTCTATTTCTCAGAGCAACAGCATGGATGTCCTAATTAATATGCAACTTTACTTTCATAGTCTTAAAGCGTTCTCAAAATATGAAATAACGAAGGGAACTGACTTACTATTTTGTTGTGAGCATTCATGGAAATCCGTCACATATCAGAGGCTGTGCTGAAACTGAGTAGACAGGCACTTGACGCAGTGCCTTGAAGCACATGCAGGGGTGCTTGTACCCTTGTGTTTCATTTTCACAACAAATGAACCCTGACTTTTTGAGGGCGTGGATGCAGCCCAAGTATATACTTTCAATTTCGATGGAATAAGTTGAGGCAATGGAGGTTGTTCATTGTATTTTTCCTCAGGCATAATGTTCATGGATGCACCTTTGTCGATCATGAAAGGTATTCAAGAACCATTTACTTTCAGTGAATGAATGAAAAGCTTTATTCGGTAAGGCATTTACATACCATAAAAGCATTTACATAGAAGAAAAAGCAGTTACATTTATACATTTAACATCGATAAAAAAATGGTAAAATATTTTTTTACCTAGCTGGATAGCAAATATGTGCAAATTGGCAGAAATAAATATTCATATGGCTTTCATGACCATTTAACAATAACTAAAGTGGTAAAAGTGCTAAAAACTGTAAAGACGGAACAAAAACAAACCCCCCAATGGCAAGTTTAAGATGCGTAGGAGGGTAATCCCAGTTCATCGTAGGGTATGTTTAAGTGAATCATGAGTACCGTCTTAATGAATGTTTATAAAAGGGACAATTTTCCGTTTATAGATTTGTTCTGTGTCGCACACAGAATTTTAGAAACTTTGCAATATATTTTGCCAATATTTCTGTTTCCAGCATTTGGAGAACCATGAGGGCTGGCCGACATTGATTTAGACCCAGCTGTTTCAAAAAAGGAATCAGGTATAATTTTCTTGGTTCGGTATAGTATTTACAAAACATAATTACATGCAAGGTCGATTGGGCAGAAAGGTCGTCGCAGGGACATAGAGTCAGTTGGGGTGTCCAGTCGTTTATCGCTGGGAAGGCGATTAGTTGATGAAATGTGTTCAGTCGCAGTCTCGTCAGTAAAAATTTCTCATAGTTACTTAAACTGGAATTCAGGTAAGGCTCTATTTGATCTGTAGTCTGAATAGGGAGAAAGAGCTGTACTGAGTTTTTGTTTGATTCGAGGACCAGACGTAGGTCTGCTAGATGGTTTATGCACATGTCTCGTAATCTCTTTCTAGAGATTAGGTTTATTTTAAGAGGGTTGGAGAAGAAATGATAAAGTCCTAAGTCAAGTAGGAAATTTTTAACATAAGATAGCCAGGTGATGTGTGACCAATGCTCCAGTTTCATGCAATCAGAGATGAGTGCCTGCGTGAATTTTAGTTCCGGTGTGGACCAGAAACGATGCCATAAAGAATTGGCTGCATTCGTATCACGTCAGTGATATATGGGAGGCCCAATTCACTGTGGATATTGAAATTTGGAGTGGACGACGGGACTGCCAACAGAAATTTCAAGAAGGAGTTCTCTATCTTTTGAATTGAATCGACTCGTACATTGCCCCAAATCCCAGCCCCATAAATTGCCGTGCTAAGGCATGTTGAATTATAAATATCAAGCATTTCTTTTGAGGCTCTTTTGCCCAATCTCCGAGCAAACGCTCTCAGAGCCGTTGTTGCTTTTAGGAATTGTAGTTTTCTATTTTCGGTTGCACTTTTCCAAGAGCCTTTGTTATCTATTACAGTGTTTCCCAAACTGGGGTTCGAGGACCCCCAGGGGTCCGTGGCACATTCCCAGGGGGTCCTCAGCCAGCAATTTTAAAAGCACTGCAAAGTTCTTTGTGAAATTAGCAGTTTATGAGCAACTATAAAAGTGTCAAGAAAATGCCAGTGATTAATGTACCTGCTGGAGAGAGATCAGAGTTTTGTCCAGTGGCAGCTGTGACTTATCTAATGTGACACAGAGTTAATATGCCTTCTGCAAAGAACGTGTACAATGCATTTTAAAAAACAGTATTTTATGTGCATAGGTCACAGAGATTCTTTCGTCAGTGTGCAATTGATAAGGGACAATCGTAATCTAGCAGTGTCCTATGAACTGTCATCAAAGAGCTGCTTGCAAACTGCATGGTAAAAGTTAGCAACATATGTTTATTCCCAGTCTATCATTATCCTGATGCTGCCCTGTTCCCACTTCCTGCACATGAACAATTTTGTAATGCTGTTTTGTCACTTCTATGTGTGCTGCCTAATGCAGCACACATGGAAGTTACAAAACGTCACTTTTATTAAAGATTGTTTATGTGCAGGAAGGGTCACCTTCCTGAACAAACAATCAAAGGTGTTTTGCTTTTTCCGTTGGAAAAATTAAAAACAAGGAGAAATAAGGCATTTCTCCTCATTTCGCAAAGTTAAGACCAGGTTTTTCATGGTCTTAATTTGGGTGCTGTCTCCTATTTAAGCTGACCTTGTATATAGAGGGCAGCGTCATAATCAATGGGTGTTGGAGTGAAACGCCCTCTGTAACTCCCACTGCCCACCTTTTTCACGCTAAGCATTGCGTGATAGGGGGCCTTATTTACAAGGCAGCTTAAGCCACAATAAGTGGCTTAACGCTGCCTTGTAAATAAGGCGAAGCCCCTATTGCCACAGGAACATCGCTAAAAGTGATGTTCCCATGGCGATAGGGACTTGTAAATATGCCCCTGAAATCCTTATTAATTCGATTATTTGTTTTGTGTGCACACGTTTTTATTTTTTTTTAATTACTGTTTTAATGTTTGAAATGTAAATCCTACAAATTGCTTGGGGGTCCCCGGCTTTCAGTGGTGACTCAATGGGGGTCCTCAGGAGTCAAAAGTTTGGGAACCACTGCTTTATGGCATCGTTTCTGGTCCACACCGGAACTAAAATTCACGCAGGCACTCATCTCTGATTGCATGAAACTGGAGCATTGGTCACACATCACCTGGCTATCTTATGTTAAAAATTTCCTACTTGACTTAGGACTTGATCATTTCTTCTCCAACCCTCTTAAAATAAACCTAATCTCTAGAAAGAGATTACGAGACATGTGCATAAACCATCTAGCAGACCTACGTCTGGTCCTCGAATCAAACAAAAACTCAGTACAGCTCTTTCTCCCTATTCAGACTACAGATCAAATAGAGCCTTACCTGAATTCCAGTTTAAGTAACTATGAGAAATTTTTACTGACGAGACTGCGACTGAACACATTTCATCAACTAATCGCCTTCCCAGCGATAAACGACTGGACACCCCAACTGACTCTATGTCCCTGCGACGACCTTTCTGCCCAATCGACCTTGCATGTAATTATGTTTTGTAAATACTATACCGAACCAAGAAAATTATACCTGATTCCTTTTTTGAAACAGCTGGGTCTAAATCAATGTCGGCCAGCCCTCATGGTTCTCCAAATGCTGGAAACAGAAATATTGGCAAAATATATTGCAAAGTTTCTAAAATTCTGTGTGCGACACAGAACAAATCTATAAACGGAAAATTGTCCCTTTTATAAACATTCATTAAGACGGTACTCATGATTCACTTAAACATACCCTACGATGAACTGGGATTACCCTCCTACGCATCTTAAACTTGCCATTGGGGGGTTTGTTTTTGTTCCGTCTTTACAGTTTTTAGCACTTTTACCACTTTAGTTATTGTTAAATGGTCATGAAAGCCATATGAATATTTATTTCTGCCAATTTGCACATATTTGCTATCCAGCTAGGTAAAAAAATATTTTACCATTTTTTAATCGATGTTAAATGTATAAATGTAACTGCTTTTTCTTCTATGTAAATACTTTTATGGTATGTAAATGCCTTACCGAATAAAGCTTTTCATTCATTCACTGAAAGTAAATGGTTCTTGAATACCTTTCATGATCGACAAAGGTGCATCCATGAACATTATGCCTGAGGAAAAATACAATGAACAACCTCCATTGCCTCAACTTATTCCATCGAAATTGAAAGTATATACTTGGGCTGCATCCACGCCCTCAAAAAGTCAGGGTTCATTTGTAGCGAAAATGAAACACAAGGGTACAAGCACCCCTGCATGTGCTTCAAGGCACTGCGTCAAGTGCCTGTCTACTCAGTTTCAGCACAGCCTCTGATATGTGACGGATTTCCATGAATGCTCACAACAAAATAGTAAGTCAGTTCCCTTCGTTATTTCATATTTTGAGAACGCTTTAAGACTATGAAAGTAAAGTTGCATAATAATTAGGACATCCATGCTGTTGCTCTGAGAAATAGACAAATTGCTTTACAATTGCAAGAAGCTGTTGAAAAAGAACTTAAAGCGTTACTTAAACATGACATTATTGAGCGTTCAACTTGTCCAATGCCATGGGTTTCTCCCATAGTGGTAGTGCCTAAAAAGGACAGTCAAGGAGTTGTACACATATGTGTTCACATGCGTCAGACAAACAAGGCAATTGAACAAGAACAGCATCCAGGTCAACATATTGCTGACATGATAACGCAATTAAATGGTGCAAAGGTCTTCTCTTGCCTTGATTTAAATAAAGGTTATTATCAGTTCGAACTTGAAGAAAAATGTGGGTACATTACATCACATCCTCTCCTACACATGTTGGTCTGTTTCGATACAAAAGACTATGTTTTGGTGTGTCATCGGCTGCAGAACCTTTTCAAGACGTCATTTGACGTATCATACAGCCTGTCGTGAATGTGTTCAAAGATAGCGATGACATATTGGTTTTCCTAGCTACACAAAAAGAGCATGATAAAGCTCTCACACAAGTATGTCATTTACTTGCTGAAGCAGGTTTGACTTTGAATGCAGACAAGTGTGAGTTCCGTAAGACAAAGCTAAATTTCTTTGGTCATATCTTTTCTGATTGGGGTAGGACACCAGATCCTGATAAAGTACAAGCGCTGTCAAATGCTGATCCCCCACGAGATGTTTCAATAGTGCGTTCATTCCTTGGCATGGCCAGTTACTGTTCCAGACACATACGAGACTTTGACACTGTAAGTGCTCCATTGAGAGACTTGATGAAAAAGAATGCTTCATTTCATTGGTCACATGAATGTTAAAAAAGTTTTAAAAAAATTAAACAAGGCATTGACAATTCTACAGAGTGGCCCACTTTAATCCAAAGCTTCATACAGAGGTTGTTGTTGATGCTAGCCCAGTCAGGCTGGGAACTATCCTTGCACAGAACAGCGGACACTTAAATGCTCGAAGGCATCTTGTGGAATATGCAAGTAGAAGTGTGTCCCAAACAGAACGTCCTTGCTCCCAACCTGATAAAGAAAGCTTAGGGCTTATGGGCTTGTGCACATTTCCATGTATGCCTGTACAGAAAGCCTTTTACAATGGTAACTGATCATCAGCCTTTACTGACTATATTTGGCAATCCAAAGGCAAAAATGCCTATTCGCATTGAAAGATGGGTGCACGGTTACAAGAGTAGAATTATACCATTGTGCATTGTCCGGGGAAGGATCAGAACCCTGCTGACTGCTTTTTCAGAGTACCTATACAATGTCAAGGTACTCCCTCCATGATGGCTGAGGCCTATATCAATTTCATTGCAAAATCAAACACACCAGCTGCCATTTCGTTATACTTAGATTATCATTGCCACAAGCCCTAATAGTGACATGTTTAAAGCTGAAGGATGTAATTACACATCAGTCGTGGAACCAACACACATGACTGCTCACCAGTGATGGTAAATATCAAAAACATAAAAATATTAAGGATGAACTGTCCATAACTCAGGAGGGAGTTATCCTATAAGGGTCGAGAACTCTGATTCCAGAGATTCTGCAAAAGAAAATTATTGAAGTGGCATGTTCAGGACATTGCGGAATTGTTGCCACAAAACAAGCTCTCTGAGTCTGCTTTCCTTATCCTGATGACAGGGAAAAAAGGAATTAAAGGCCTGTCATCTTTGCAAGTGCCTTTCTACAAAAAAGTAATCAACACACCTTGAGCATGTCAGAACTTCCAAAGCATGCATGGGAGAGAATAGTTATTGACTTTTTCGATCCACTCGACAATGGACATCACCTTCTGGTGATTATGAATGAGTATTCATGATTTCCATTAATTGAAGATCTTTCATCTTGTACACAAGAAAAAGTCATTAAAAGACTAGATGCATCTTTGTGACTTCGGGTGTTCCAGCCATACTGAAGTCTGACAATGGCCCGCCTTTCAATAGCCGAGAGTTTAAAGATTTCTTGGAGCATTTGAATATAAAGTATCAGAAGAGCACACATTTGTGGCCACAGATCAACGGACTTGTTGAGCATTTTAGGAGTAAAGTAAAGAAAGTAGTGCAATATGCTACTTTTGAGAAACATGTTTTGAAAACTGTGTTCAGTTCTACCTTGAGAGCTTATCGTTCAACACCTCACTCGAAGGCCTGCGACATCGATGATCAGGAGAGTAATATACAACAATTTACCTCAATGGACCAATCGGAGAAAGAGAGATGAGAAAATAACTCATTAGAAAGACTTGGTGAACAAACAAAAGATGAAAAGATATGCTGACCAAAGATGATGTGCGAAGAACATAATCTTTAAGAAAGGAGATCGAGTGCTGATACAACAGAAATAGAGAAGCAAATCTGATGATCCATTCGATGCAGAACCATTTCAAGTGGTGTCTACCAAGGGTCACATGGTGACTGCTCAGCCGCCTGGGAAGTCTATTACCAGAGACTCTTTTCACTTTATCCGTTTAACCAATTGTTCATTATATATTACTGTTGAAGGCGAGACTGGGTCTTAACCATCAGTGGCAGCTGTTACCTCTACACCGCTGACGCAGATCTTGGACATTGGTAATGACAGTTCCCAGTTTCCGAGAACAAGATCCGGTCAAACAATTAAAGCACCAAAAAGATTGATTGAAGAGATTTCATTGTATATGTTTATCTATCTACATATTTTGTAAACATTTTTAATTTTCTATTTAACAGAGGAGGAGATATAGTGCTTTGCAAGTACGAAATGATGGAACCCTTTTGGCTCCTGATGGACTCTGTAGAACTGTGATGTAAGTATTAAAGCGGAATGCACTGAAGGCTGGTTTAGAATGTTTTGTTTGAAGCTACATGCAGATGAATAAAGATGTGTAAAACTAAGCTCTGTGTGTGGCGTAGTCATTGGTGGGTATCCAGGCTGGGGAAGACGCTACACTGTCCCTGATTTTTCTCCCCCTCCCATCCCTGTGTCTTGTCTCCTTCCCTCCCACCCTTACCCTCCATCCCACCCTTACTTATTTCTGTTTATTCTCCCTAGTCCCAGGAAGAGAGAAAAAATGTGCAATGAAGTGGCCAATGCTGGCCACTTTATAGTGCTTTTTTAATGGTCCTGTTATTTCTTGTAGCTTGCCCTGGTTGCTCACACCTCCCTCACACATTGTTTTACCCACCAGCTCCTCCTCTTGCTTTGCACTTTTTTTTTAATTAATTATATTTGGCAGTTTTGCATTTACATTTGATGGCTTTCTGCAGATATTGCATACACTTACGGTGGATAACTGCTCATAAACAGATTGAATGATGTGGGGTGTGGGCATCTATTAAAAAAGAAAGTGATTTTTCTGTTAACTTTTATGGAACACAAAAGCTCTTCCACACAGGGCTTGGTTTCCTGACTCCCTCACAAAGAGGGTGTTTGTTCTGACCCGATATCGACATGGCGAGGTGCCCCGTTTCCCTTAATTTTTTTTTGCTAAGTACCACAAGACGCCTCATGGTCGCTTTAGGGAATCATGAAGACCCTGTGAAGTGGCACGTAGGCAAAGGGCAGACCAGTGAGTGATGGGGAGACGAGGAGAGGAGGCAAAGCCACACAGAAGTAGGGGTATTAACTTTGAAGAATAGTATCTCCTTTAAATAGTTTAACATATCCTAAAGTTAAGAGATTACACTTTTATTAACCATATTTCTGAAGCAGATGCAGAAACCCATTCTTATCCCATTCTCATCCTCGTCAAACATGAATGTGTTCATGACAAACTAACGTGTGCTACATATGATTACAAACACTGAAAACTTGACAACCAGGCAACAGCAGCTACTTTGCGTCTACCAATAGCCAGCTGGGCTGGGTGAGTACTTTTTTTGTTGCTTGCTCCCGTCGTTGCATCTTGCCCCATCGCTGCATCTCTCCTGACCAATCCTGTGTTGTCTTCCCCACTAGCCCCACCCTCTCCTATGTTGCATTTTTTGTGTATATATAAATATATATATATATATATATATATATATATATATATATATATATATATATTCACTGAAAAAACCATAGGTTTCACACACGTTATAGTTAGCTGGACATTTTACTGATAAAAAACCAATGAAATTCCCCCGTTATAGTTACTGTAGGCAACTATAACTCACGCGACCGCAATCCCTTGCTGATGCTAATACTGTATTTAGACACTTATTTGCCCATGTATTCTTCCATTAAATTTTAGCTATACATATATTACAAATATTTTTTTTTCATAAAGACACATATGTCATCAGCAGAGGATTACGGTCGCGTGAGTTATAGTTGCCTACAGTAACTATAACGGGGGAATTTCATTGGTTTTTTATCAGTAAAATGTCCAGCTAACTATAACGTGTGTGAAACCTATGGTTTTTTCAGTGAATTTGTACGGTTTTTTAAATGCTAAGTTACTTTACGCCATTTGTGGCGTGCGCGCCCACTTAACGCAGTTCGTTCCGTGCGCGCACAGTGAGCACGCGGTGCGCTTCGCGCACTGCGTGCCCACGTTACGCTAGATGGGCCATGAACGCACGATGCGCTTCGCGCACCGTGCGCACATGGAGGACATATGATGAGCATCGTTGTGACAGATAAAATATATGTTTTGTTTTTAGTATTTATAAGCCATGCCCAAATGGTGCCCTTCGGGTACCTTTTACACAAGGGGTGGGGAGAATGTGGATATTTTTTTTGTATTTTTTTTTATTTATTACCGTACACGTACGGTAAGCGTAATCGGCGAAATTACAAAAAATTTAAAATTGCCTTTTTTCCCTTGGGGGAACGTTGGGGACTCCCTCGACATGGCTAGGTGCTTGGGAGCTGTCTAACAGCCCCTTTACATGTTTTGGCACTTTGTTTTTCAACCCCCTGTCAGAGTGCGAGTGAGAAAATGGCGGCCGTCGCTTCCTGGTTTCGACCGATTCGAATGTTTACTAAGATCTAACGGCCAATCAGAATCGCGCTCGCGCACGTCACCGTACGCGTACGGTAAGTGCACCGTAAGCGCACGGTAAGCTGCCACAGATATATATATTGATTTAAAGGCTATTTTCTCAGAATCTACTGAACAGATTTACACCAAACCTACAAAAGGCACTTCCTTGACCTGAGGACTACCTCTCAGCCAAATTTCAAGTAATTCTGTTCAGCCGTTCGGGCTGTAGCTGTGTCTAAAGGTCCTATGGAAAAATGCATGGGAAAAACGCGTTTTGGGACCCCCCTTTTATCTCAGCCCCCACTTGACGAATCCCCCCGAGACTTTCAGGGTAGGAGCAGAGCGTAGCGCCCCACCTATTTTGAAGAATTCGCGAGAATTCGTCGACCGGCCCCAAAGTTATTCAAAATAGAATGTTGCGGATTTCCTATGGAAACGTGGTCCTAACTATAACTATCTACTGGCGACCGCCAGTAGATAATATATATATATATATATATATATATATATTTCTTAACCACTCGTAAGCACACTTCCTGGGGGGAAATCACGAGCGCAGACCTCTTATCGTGCCAACAGTTTTATTTATTTGCAATCCCCATAACGGATGTCAGGACGCATTTCGGCCGTCACAGCAGCCTTGGTCACCTGACCACACATCCGTGCAGACCCAGTATTTAAAGTGCAAATGCAACACGTTTTTTTGCTTTTTTGTCATAGACATAGAAAACATGTAGACACGAGGAAATACTATATAAGAACAATGCGATTGAAATGGAAATTCAATTTTCACAATTTCATAAATTGCATTGCATTGCAACTGACAGTAATAAGAGCCTAAATGCATATATTAATATCAGTAGAAAATACTTCAATTGTGTCTCTTTGTATCACATCATAATATGTCACATTGATATTCGTATAAAGTGCTCACCGTGCTAAAGTAAAAAGCCCTAAATGAGGGACAACTTAAAAAGAAAAAAGGATAACCACAATAGTCCGTCAGATAACAGGTATGTTAAAGTGCATGAATGCCCCACTGATGGAAGGACATAAAGTGGCTAGTGCTAATCTAAATAGAATGAGGCGGACAAACATATAAAATCAAATAAGGTGCATAATGCAACAGTACTTGATAGTCTAGATTAACTAATGCTACTAGTGCTTGTCAAACTCTATGTACAATGTCAGATAAAGTGCATAATGCAACAGTACTAAATACCATAAAGTGACCAGTGCAACTAGTGCAAAACACATCTCGGCAATCAACTAATGGAGACTACCGATCAAAAAATACAATTAAATCCTATTATATAAATATACAGAATGGATGGAGAAAATTTCCCATACGCAAATCCATTTTTTGCAATCAAATTCATCTGAGTCACGAAAGGCAAAAAGAATATACAGACATTATATATGAGGGATAAAAACCAGTGACATAATTAAAATGATCAATAAAAGGAGATGGGTATATAAGATTATTGATACTACCCTACAATATCCTAAAAACCAATCATTAAAATACGCACATAGGGTCCCAATATGCATTCCACCTATATTTGTTGTGTGATGGAACTAAGGAATGGATGTGTGTGCCTGTATAAAATTCAAAGAAAGGTGTAAAGATCCTCCGTGGCATTGAGGCCACCTGGCCATTTCGAATCGAACTCTAAAATGTATTGAGTTTCCAAACGACGAAGTGTGGCCTCCCTATTGCCACCTCGTTTTCTCAGTGGTACAGATTCGATGGCAAAATATTTCAGGCATTTAGGGTTGCTGTTGTGTACCTTTTCAAAGTGCCGAGCCACGGGGTAATTTTGATCCTTGTTATTAATGGCTCTAATATGTTGCAAAATGCGTTTATGTACCGCCAACTTTGTGCTGCCAATATACTTTAAAGTGCAGTCACATTCCAGGACATAGACACAGTAGTCCGTTTTACACGTAAGATGTTGTTTGATTTCCCGTTGTGAGTTGGGGAATTTCGTGCAATAAGTTTTGGTATTTATACCAAATTGGCAGGCCTTGCATATAGAGCATTTGTAGAAACCATTTCTAATAGGAAGCCACATTTGTTTGTTGGAGGTATCTTGGCTATTGCCAGTTAACATGTTACCCATACTTTTTGCTTTGCGGAAGGTGATAGAGGGATTAAGTGGCATAAGTCCCCCTATCACTGGGTCTTCACGTATAAAATGCCAATGTTTCCTCATGATATTCCTTAATTCCTTTTCCTGTTTGGAATATGTTAAAATAAGGCGTACTGGTTCATTATCAGTATTTAAAACCTCATTTTTGTCTTTTTTTCTGTATTCCAAAATTTCCTCTCTTGGTTTTAGCCGGGATCTTTTCATGGCCGCTTCCACTACTTCCAAACTATACCCTCTATCTAAAAACCTAGTCATACATTCTTTTTGTTTTATTTCCATATCCAGAGGGTCACTGCATATACGTCGGATACGGAGCATCTCCCCATACGGGATGCTTTTAATGAGATGTGGGGGATGCGCACTAGTTGCATGAAGGAGTGTGTTGCCTGCCGTAGATTTTCTAAAAAGGGTAGTAGTTAAAATGTTATTGTTAACTAAAACCTGTACATCTAAAAATGTCACTGTCTCATTACTAACATTTGATGTAAAAGAAAGATTAAAATTATTACAATTGATTTCCTCTACAAATTTAAGCACACTTTCCTTAGAACCCTGCCATATGATAAAAAGATCATCAATATAACGAAACCACCGCATCACATTTTGAGTAAAAACCTGCTGATGTTCTCGCCGGATCACCAGCTCCTCCCACCAGCCCATAAATAAACAGGCATAGCTGGGGGAGAAGCTGGCGCCCATAGCTACTCCTCGTAGTTGCTGGAAAAAACAACCATTAAATAAAAAAAAGTTATTTTCCAAACAAAAGGATAGCATATTCAGTAACATTTTAGTATGATCAGCAAATTCAATTGTCCTGGTACTCAAATAAAACTCAGCCGCTCTCAGGCCATCTTGATATTTGATGCTGGTGTATAATGAACATACATCCAAGGTAACTAATAGATAATCCTCTTTCCATTTAAAATTATCAATCTTTTTAAGGAAGTCACCTGTATCTTGGATGTATGAATCCAGTTTTTTCATATGGTCTTGCAGGAAATAGTCAATGTATTTTGAAAGGTTCTCAAAGGGGCCATCACAGGCAGATATGATAGGTCTGCCCGGAGGTGAGGTCAGACTTTTATGGACCTTGGGGATGAAGTACATGTAAGGCGTTGATGGATATTCTTTTTTAATGAATTTGAATTCTTCCCAGCTAAGGAGACCCAAACCTTTCCACGCCAATAAGTTTTTGAATAGAGTCTCCTGCGCATTTTTATATTTGAGAGGGGTACTTTTGCTATAACATCCTACTTCATCCAATTGTCTGTACGCCTCTTTGAGAAAGTCCGCTGTAGGCCAAAGTACAATATTTCCCCCTTTATCGGAGTTGCGGATTATTAAGTCAGCCTTCTGTAGCTTGGAAATCAATTGTTTAAATCTCCTTTCTTGATTGCAATATTTCTTTTTTCTTACTGAATTGCTCATGTACATAAGTTTTTTTAGTTGAACTGTCACATGGTCATTAAAGGTGTCCAGCCCGTCATGGGACGATAGAGGGATAAATTTAGATTTGGGTTTGAAGGGAGTATCAGGCTTCTTTTGATTGAGAGTTGGCATTGATTCACCTGCCTCTACATGGTCGCCTGTGGCCAGTTGATATAAATCATTGTATAAGGCTGCATCAGAGACTTGGAGGTTGCTGGGACTGATACTGTTGCTAGACCTTTTGTCAATTTCTAGGGCCGGCTTCTGTAGATATAGTTTTTTGAGTTTTAGTTTCCTAATAAATAGGTACACGTCTGCCCTGGTACGAGTATAATGGAAACTCGTTTACGGGCAGTAGCTCAGGCCCAAGCTCAGTAATTGGTTTTCTGCTTTCGTGAGGTCAATTTGTCCCAGGTTGACAATAGTCTTGATTTCCTCAGCCTGAAGAACACCGTTCTCTGTCTCTAATACCTTCAGGAGCGTCCGCGACCGCGTCCTCTCTTCCTTGGTTCGCCGTTGCTTGTTTGCCCGACGTCTCGCCCGTCTTCTTTGGCATTTTGTGGTGCCTTCATGTCTTGTGGTCTTGGTCTCAATGTCTCCCTTCTTCCCTGTTTTAAAACGTCCAACTCTTCCCCCACCGTCAGTTTAATTCCTGATGTATTACGTATCCCTTCATTTTCAGATTCACTCTCCAGTGCAGAGCTGGAAGGTGAGGAAAGTTCCACTTGTTCCATTTGAGGTCCCTTATTCCCATATCTTTTTTTGGCTGTAGCTGCTCTCAGGGAATCATAGCGCCGCGAGAAGGTGAAGATTTGACCATTTGCGTAATCATCGCGGTCCCTTTTAAACTTCCATATCTTCCGTTCCTTTATTTTCTCCTCCTCTTTTTCCAGCCGCTTATTCATCTCTTCCCTTAATTTTGCTTGCTGCTGGGGATCATGTTTTTGTTGTTCAATATATGCTTCATGCGCGTCTATTTTTATTTGCAAAGCTGCCCCATCTATTTCAGCATATTTTACTAAAATCTGGACTAGACGCCTGGAAGAGTCCAGATTGCATTCTCCCCATTCTGCCATCATAAGGGGATTGGGTGTCTCATAGCTGGGGGCCAGCATAATACGAAGCCCCCTTGGAATTCTTCCAACGTCTAAATATCTTTTAAGGGATCGGGCTTCCCACCACTTGGCAGTTTCTTGTTTTTTCATTTTCTCCAGAATTTTGAATTGCTCTCTTAAGCCAGTAGGCTCTTTGTTAGTCTCATTTGATGCCTTTGTTTGTATAGTCGCCTCATTCTCTAAAGCATCAGAGAATATTTCATTAGCGGCAAGCTCACGGGCTGCACGCGTGTCAGCCGACATCCTTTTTGAGGGGTTTTGACTGAAATAAACTGTTTTTTTGCACACTGGGGAAACAATATAATGAACGGAGCTAAGATCACTTTTAAGTCCGTTTCTCATGTATATATATATTCACTGAAAAATCCATAGGTTTCAGGGGTGTTATAGTTAGCTGGACTTTTCACTTGTACAAAACCATTGAAATTCCCCCGTTATAGTTAGTTCAGCTAACTATAATTGACATCACTATCAGTGATGTCATCAGTGATGTCATTTGAGATGTCAGCAGTGATGTCATGAGTGATGTCACTGACCATGTCATGAGTGATGTAATATGTGATGTCATCAGCAGTGCATTGCGGGCACGCGAGTTATAGTTAGCTGAACTAACTATAACGGGGGAATATCAATGGTTTTGTACAAGTGAAAAGTCCAGCTAACTATAACACCCCTGAAACCTATGTTTTTTTCAGTGAATTTCTGAGGTTTTTTAAATGCTAATTCCTAACTATAACGTGCCTGAAACCTAGGGTTTTTTCTGTGAATTTCAAAGGTTTTTTAAATGCTAATTTCTAACTATGCCTACAGAGATAGGACATGTGACGAAAGAAGAAAAAATGCACAGAAAGAAAAAAAAGAAGAGCAGAAAGAAGCAACAGAAGTCCTCAAAGACGAAGAAAAGTGCAGGAAGAAGGATAACGTCCAGAAAGAACAAAAAGAAGAGCAGAAAGAAGCCTTGTTGCAAAATCATCCTGTACCCTCAACTTTTTCAGACGGATACTGGTGGTAACTGAGTCTGACTAACCAGTCCTAGAGCCAGTGCTATGTTAAAAGACATTTAGAAAACAGTGAAAACACCTACATACACTAGTAGGGCAATCCAGTGTGCCTCTTTTAATTCTTTTTCCCTGGATGCGATTACTTTATTATATGTTTTCCTGGCTTGTGAGACCTCGGCGATATTTCTTGGGGATTTTTTAAAAGTTTTTTTGAGGGTTTTATAAGCTCTAGAGCATGCTGGGTTAAACCACCGAAACTTAGGTTTGTCCTTTGAGATTTTTTGCCCTTTAGGGGGCACTGGCAAAGTGTTCTTTACTTCCAAAATTATTTTCTCATAGTTGGCCACAATCTCGCCGGGAGATGACGTCTCCGTTAGGCAGACTACAAAGGCTGAGCGGGCCGCGTTGACTATGGTTTCTAAAATGGCGGTAGGATCCGTGTTTGACCATTTGAGTGCATAACCATTTGAGCGGGACATTGAGATGTTATCATCATGATATATTGTTTGAGCCTTTTTTTGTGGGGCGGAAGTTTGAATGGTGATGGACAGTGGGAAATGGTCACTGAATGCACAGTCGTGAGTAGTGACAGCGGTAATCAAATTTGGGGGAATATTTCCTGCCAAAATAAAATCGATACAAGAAGATAGTCCTCTACCGTTAAAGGTTGGAGCAAAGGCGGTTGAAGGCACGGTAAGTTCGTTTGCGAAGGCTAATTGAAGGAGGGTCATGGTCTCATTCAGAAAAGACCCCTTATAAGAATGCGAAAAATGAGAGATGTTATTATTTAGGTGGTCAATATAGCCACAATTACCATTTAGGTTACTCTTGCATAGTGTCAGGTTAAAATCCCCTCCCCAAATTATCATTGGTTCTTTCCCTTTGCTAAGAATGATTTGTTTTTGTAGAAAGTCGCAAATTTCTTTTATGACCTCCATAAAACTGGGGTCTGTAAGGTTGTTATAGATGTTGACTATTAGGATTGGTGGCATTCTACTTACGGTTACACAAATTATCTGATATTGTAACTCGTTTTTGAGACAGTGAGCTTCCAGAGTTGGAATTAGGTTAGAGACATAAGTGGCTAATCCGCCCTTTGCTCTGCCTGATGTTGAAGGTGATGCTGTACTAAATAAAGTCTTAAAACCGTTTATATGAGTAGGGGTGATTGCCCATGTCTCCTGGAAAGCGATAATTTCACTTTCTTTAATGAAGTTTAACCATTCTTCATTGTAGGTCTTTAGTCGAAGGCCCGATATGTTCCAGAATGTTATGTTTAAGTCTGAGTTCTTTGGGGGAATTTTCTTACAACTGGTGGGAGTACTTGGGATGTTTAAATTAACCACGAGAGTGTCCACGAATGGGCTAGTGACGCCTTCCCTGCAAGATCTGTCTATCAAGAGGGATATGTTTCTGGACGTGCTGGTAGATTTAGAATTAGGAAGTTTCCCTAATTGGTCTGTAAGCGCCGGGGGGTGAGAGAATAAAGGGCCGTGTTCTTGGCATTGTCATGGTTGGAGTAAGGGTGTCCTTTTGGTGTAGAAAGAGTCAGGGTAACGCTTAAGGGAGCGGAATTGTCGGGAGGTGTTGATTGTCAGTCCACCTCTTCTAGTGTGGCAAGTTGTTCGAATCTATTTTGTGTGAAAATACACCTGTTCCTTCTGTGGTCAGTTGTTTGCTCATTAAGATAGAAAAAATCGAGTGACACCAGATTGATGTTCGTGGTTCCATGTGTTATTCCCCTGTTGATCCTGAGGAGGGAACGCACTAGACCCGGATATTTAAAATTTATGACTATGCAGTCTCCGGAGCGTTTTTTGTGGGAGTCCCCGATCCAACCCACTCTTCTGACCATCAGAATCTGGTTTATGTGGTTTGGGTGAAAATAGGTGTTTTTGGTAAGCCAATTAGTGACCTTATTCCTAAGTGAAACCCATGTTTCTGTTGAATCTTTTTGTAGGGGCGGAACGCCTGTTAGGACTAGGACGTATGGCCGAGCGGCCGGTGGTAGATTTAAACGATCTTTATTTGGAGTTGGGGAGGTTATGGGAACATCCGTTTTGTTGTGGTTTGAACTTACAGGGGCTCTTGCAGATGGTTCTACTGTTACATTTGGTCTAGTCGCCCCCTTTAGACCATGGTTATTTAACGGTGAGGTTGTAGAAGTTATAATGCGGGTGTTTGCAGTGGGATTGTTAGAGTGTACTATATGGGGGGTATTTTCTGTTCCTCTTGAGGGATGGATTGACTGTTTACAGACTGTATTCTGGGGGAATTTTGTCGTATTATGCCATCGAGTGACGTTTTTTTGAGTTGGGCGAATTTGTCTTCAAAGACAGCAGAGAGTATGGAAATCATTTCACCCAATTTCTTGGGTTACTGCTAATTGAATGGCCTTTACGCTATTTTGAGCTGTCAACTCGATCTATTTGCTCAGGGTGTCTAGTTGGATGAAGGGAGCTTGGTTGTTTTCCTCAGTCTGTGTGCCTATGTCGCAAGTGACTGGGTGAATTGGAATCTTCCCCGCTTTGAGAAGTTGGCCTTTTCTGTGTACCCCCCTTCCAATGTTCGATTTAGTTTTGGCTTTCCCTCGAGTTAGGGGTCCTTTCGATTGTGGAGGGGTGGGTTTTTGCGATGTTCCTTTACGCCCTGGTGAATTTGGAGGGGAGTGGGCCAAGGGGTCGGGGACAATTATCGGAGTGGGTGGTTTAGTCGATCGAGGTGGATTTGAAACATCGGAAATTCTGATTAATCTTGTGGAAGGTTCTAATGAAAGCCTCCTTTCGGTAGTTTGTATTTCCTGGTTAATTAAGCATTCTGCTCTTAATAGATAGGCATCTAATGTGCCCGCTGTGCTTTTACGTGTTTCCATTTTTAAGGCGTAAGATTAAGTGCAAAACAGAATAAAGGGATTACACAGTACGACTCAATTTATGTTAGCAGGGAATATGTCTTTTCCAAAAGTTGCTCTCAACCAGTCCGTGTGTGGCGGTGAAGTTGCAGTGGGCTTGGTCCCAGGAATATAACGTACCTCTTTTGCGCAAGATCTGGGTAGCACAGCGACGGGGGGTGGCCCGACCCGGCCTCCTCTGGCCCCGGACGGCCCCAGACGGCCCGCCTTCTGCCTGGGCTCAGCCCGGCGCCGCCCGCGCGCGTCCCGCGACGCGGAGGTAGCCGCTGCTTATCAAGCGCCTCCGGGCGCTCTGTTACCCGGAAGTAAGCCTGGCTGCAAAGGATCACGGGAGCTGTAGTCTCCCCCAACTGCGGCCTGCGATGATGTTGGGCGGCGGGGGAGACACACAGCGTTGGCGCCCCGCTCACTGTCCGCTGTCCGCTGCTTCAGTGCCCAGGTGAGTTCTTTTAGCTGTTGACTGGTGAGAGACAAAGAGTCAATGAATCAATGAAAGGCCCCCCATGGCATTGGACAAGTTGAACGCTCAATAATGTCATGTTTAAGTAACGCTTTAAGTTCTTTTTCAACAGCTTCTTGCAATTGTAAAGCAATTTGTCTATTTCTCAGAGCAACAGCATGGATGTCCTAATTAATATGCAACTTTACTTTCATAGTCTTAAAGCGTTCTCAAAATATGAAATAACGAAGGGAACTGACTTACTATTTTGTTGTGAGCATTCATGGAAATCCGTCACATATCAGAGGCTGTGCTGAAACTGAGTAGACAGGCACTTGACGCAGTGCCTTGAAGCACATGCAGGGGTGCTTGTACCCTTGTGTTTCATTTTCGCTACAAATGAACCCTGACTTTTTGAGGGCGTGGATGCAGCCCAAGTATATACTTTCAATTTCAATGGAATAAGTTGAGGCAATGGAGGTTGTTCATTGTATTTTTCCTCAGGCATAATGTTCATGGATGCACCTTTGTCGATCATGAAAGGTATTCAAGAACCATTTACTTTCAGTGTAATTTTCGGACTTTGGTGCTTTGGCATGTCAATCTTTTCTTGACTGACATTTTTCTTCACAAGTGACTAACCCATCATGTGCACACTTTTCTGAGGTATACATCAACATGGCACAATAATTTTCATCACTTGATACTGATGCAGAAGAACTGTTTGACGATGATTTAGATGATGTTCAACTTCCTTCAATGTCAATTTGTCTTAACTGATGTCACCACTTGGCCTTGTGGGTGTGCATCAAGCGTTAATTCAGGAACGTTCTGGCAGCCATTTTGTCTTCATGCCGTGATCCACAGCTTTTTGCTTTGCTTTGCAAACTGTCACAAAATGGTTCTTCCCATGACCTTTACATATCTGTTCATAAGAGTGGAACATTTGCCTCCATGTGGAAACCAAAATCCGCAACCTAAAATACAAACTCTTTTTATGGGTAGACATTACTTTGTGTTTTTTCTTTTGTTTTATTTTTCACACTCATGACAGATTCGTTCTGGATACCTCTTGCCTACATGTCAGCAGATTGTCTATTTGCCCGCTCTTCAGCTCTGGCAGCCATTAGCACTTGCTCCAAACTAAGGGGCTGATTTACAAGCCGCTTGCGCCACTTTTGCATCATTTTTAACATGGAAAAAGTGATATATGGGTGGCGCGAGGGGCTTGTAAATAAGGCCCTAAGAGAATCTCTTAGCATGTGTCATCTGAATTAACCTGACAAGCAGAGATCAATAACTCGCAGATGCATAGCGTCTTCATCATTAAATTAATTGAACTTACTATGTCTGATGAGTGTGTCGAGTCTCTCCACAAATTCATCAATAATTTCATCAACTTACCAGCGTTCTTGGTTGAAACTATATCATTCGTAATAAACATTTGGAATTGGAATAAACTTGAGATTCAACACGTCTTTAATCTGATGACGTCTTCATCAGTTCTCTGCATTTTCTTTATGACTTCTTTTACACCATCACCAGCAAGATTTTTGAGATACTTGATAATCTTTTTGTTATCAGTCTCTTCAAGTGCAACAATCAAATCATCAAATGCCTCTATCCAAGCAGTCCATCTATCGCTAATATTTTGCTTTTTAGTGGTATTGAACAGTGGTCTCAGGAAAGCAGCAGCATTGTAACCATTTCTGGGAGTGGTTGATATTGAGGGTTGAGCTCTCATTAGCTCCCTTGACCGTTGATCTTGAATTGGTTTGTGAAAGTCATCGCTAAGCCTGGCCTCTGGATCATACTTGATTACTTTTGGAGCGATGGCCTTGGTCTTTGCCCCCATTCTCTCAGCCTTCCACAGCTCTGAAGATATCTTCAGTCATTTTGGATTGTCACCAGCATGGTAACCACAACCCCTGTGCTACCTGGGTTGCGACACGTGACGTTGAGGTCGTACCGGCTTACTTTACTCAGGTTCCGGTGAGTAAATAGCTGTTTTATTCTTTCACGTCTCTTTGCGTGCACTTTGTCTTCTCCACTTTAAAATTGTAAAGTTGTCTTGCAACTTGTGATTATTAATACCTGCTCTTTGAAAGCCTGGCTGCATCTTCCTTTGGCATTAGCCTACGGATTATGTATGACTGTATATTGCATAGCTTCATGGTACCTCTATGTACGGCCTGACCAGCAGATTCTCGGTCACAGATATGTAGATTTCTTTGCAATGCTTTTGTTGTTTTCAACTCCTTTAACAGTGACTGCAGTTGCACTTTGACTCCACGTGCGTTAAGCACCAATTCGATACTTCGACTGCAACACGTGGCACGCACAAGCAGTTTGCTTGGACCACAGCAAACCCATAGAAAGAGCACTGTCAATCTTCGGGTTACTTATCCCCTAACTCATCTCCAGTAGTAGCATCTTCTCCAGCTTGGGTACCTACCGATGACTACGCCATACACAGAGCTTAGTTTTACACGTCTTTGTTCATCTGCCTGTAGATTCAAACTCAACATTCTAATCCAGCCTTCATTGCATTTCACTCTTAAGACTTACGTCACATTCTACAGAGTCCATTAGGAGCCAAAAGTGTTCCATCATTTCTAACTCGCAAGACACTACAGATGGGAGGGCTGGTGGGAGGGGGGAGAAGAAAGAGGGATGAATGGCCGACTGGGATTAAAAAACAGGAATGGTGGAATAAATGAATGATGAAGGGAGCAAGCAGCAATGACAAGAGAGGGGAGGCTGGATGGGCAAGCAGCAAAGAGGGGGGAGGTTGTGGGAGGGTGCAAGCAACGGGAGGCAGCACAAGGACACTAATCAAATGAAATCAATAAGTACTTGATCTGTGCGCCGGAGAGATAAAAAGAAAGTGACGTGAGCAATATGGTGGCCAATTAGGAGGATGCCAAGAAGAGTGAAAATGAAGCCACAAAATACTAAGTAATGGCTGGGCTCCAAGCCATTTAGTGTATACAATATCCCTCGCAGCAACAGCGCATGCACGCTGTCACGAGAGACCTAAAAGGAAGGTTTAGGTCTGGAAAAGGGTGTATTTTGCAAAGTCAGAACCTCAGTTTAAAACTGTACTTTAGGCTGCAATGGCAGGCCTGAGACATGTTTTAAAGTGCTGCTTCAATGGGTGACACAATGAGTGCTGCAGGCCCACTATTAATATTTAATTTACAGGGCCTGGGTACATGTAGGACCATATACTAGGGACCTACTAGTAAATTAAATGTACCAATCAGGTGTAGTCCAATTTTACCATGTTTTAAGGCGTGAGCACAAGCATTTTAGCACTGGTTAGCAGCGGTAAAGTGCATAGAGTTCTAATCCCAACAACAACACATTAAAAAAAACAGGAGCAGTGAAGGCATAAAGTTTGGGGGTAGACCATGCCAAGGATGTCAGTTCTAATAGTGGACTGAAATTGAAAAGGATGAGAGTGCAACATTTTCACAACACTGCAAGGCATCTTCCTGTTTTAGCCCCTCTCAATGGCCCCCCAGGGTTTAATAAAAAGGGTAGGAAGACTTTGGCGCACAGCTGTTGGCCGGCACCACATCCGCTGCACAGTTAGGGTGGCGACAGTCTGGGGCTTGAAAAATAAGTAGTGAGCATGGAAGGCTCAGCTCATTTTGGGTTTGAGACTCTGGAAGACCTTTGAGCCAGAGCCAGGCACCTGGCTCGAGTCTTCAGTGGCTAGCAGACCTCTGTGATGTTTGTCGAATGACTTTAACACCCTCTTCTTCTGTAGCCAAACAGTTTTCACAGACTATCTGTTGTTTTCTCTATCCCACTAATGCAGACAGCATATAACTAATGGCATACTTGGTGTAGGCAGCTTTGGCACTCAACTACCCTGAATTATGAAAATACCCCCTTTAAAGTCTGCCAAGCATTATGCATTGCCAGTTTGACTAAGGCATGAGGACATAAAGTAAGAACAAGTATAGACAAAGTCAATAGGTCTGACTTTAATGTGACAATGCCTGAAAACACAGGCATGAAGAAGTGCATTTCCATGCAGTAACACATTAAAGATTGACATAGTGGTATGGTAGTGATGGTGGGTTTAGTAGCGGTGGGGTATTGGTGGTGGTACTAATAGTGGTATTGGTGGTGGTTGCACAGTTGATGTTGGTAATGCTGATAGTAGTATTGTTATTGGTGGGGTGATGTTAGTGGTGATGGTGGTATTGGTGGTGGTATTGTGATTTGTTAATGGGTACAGCTTTGACATACAAACAGAGAACTGGTAAATCACATTATACCTCCTCAAGATAGCAAAAAGATTATCTCCAACTCACGAATGAAGAATAGTCTGATGCTGGGGGGGGCTATCACCCCAACCTATTTTTAACTCCAATTCCTGGTGTCTATTGGGTTTTCTGCCCCCACCCTGAGGTGGGTAGCTTGGGGTAATCACCCCAGTTTGCCTCCAAAGAGAGTCAGACTGCTTTGGTGCCCATAGGTGGAGGGGTGCATTCTGATGCCAGGACGGGCTGGACCCTCACCTCATTGATACAAAGGTCAAATCGAAGGGTTCCTAGTGGGCTTTCTGCCCCACCCAGGGTAAACCTCCAAATCTGCCACCACAATGAATGTCCAGAAATGGGGTCAGATGGCAAGAAGGCCCAGAACCCAACCCAAATTCTTTTTTGGACATACATCCCTACTGTCTGGTAGGCTTACCACACCAACCCTTGGGTCGGGCAGATTGAGGCTATACCGCACAACATGCCCTCCAGGAAGTGGCAGGCAGATAGACTGTTGGTGGCACAGAGATTGTAGAGGGTGGTCTGATGTTAGGATGGGCCCGTCCTCATCCAATTTTGTTTTGTAATGCTTTCCCCGTTGTCTAGTGGGGTTTCCATCTCTCTTGGTTGAGCAGATTGGGGGTTGGTTCCAAGTTAGCCCTTTGAATGGGTGTCACAGGGGCAGTAGAGCATGAGGCATGACAATGTAGTGACAGAACAAAGATGTCACAGAGGAGAAGGGATCAGTAAAGAAGGTGCCATACGGGAAAGACGGCCAGGAGAACTGTGGCCAAAGAAGAGAAGGGGCCAGGAAAGTGGCTGCGAAAGGAGACTGGAACATTCACATACCAGCTGTGTCATAATTACCATAAGCCATTTCCTCCTGGCTGTACTGGTGGCATGTGTGGAGCTTATAGGAGAAGGACAGGAGAGAGAGATAGAGAAAGAAGACGCCACTCTCCTGTCCACCTTCTATTATTGGCAAAATTGGACAATTTTGCAAATCGTGAAATACTGGAGGGCCTGATAATAGGGCCAGTATTTTAAATTACACACTTTGACATTTTAATACCAAGGCCATGCAAAAAGAAGGCTTTTTCCTTCATGTGAAAGAAAACACTGATAATATATATTAAATCTCGCTTTATTTGGCCCATGCATACACTATCAAGACATCTTGACTGCACCACGGCACGTGGCTTGGGTCATTGACAGCAATTACTGCTCACATTAAATCAACCACTAACAACCTATTCCAGCACCTACATCTTTGATGAGTCCTTCTCCTGCACCCCACAAAAGTTCCCTTTTCTCTAAATTGGACGTGATATTCGTTCTACACAGGACTTTCTGAAAGTATATCTCAAAGCCTCAGAGAAACCAATGATAAAGGTAATTTTAAAAAATGTACTTTTCAACTTTTAAAGAAAAATTAAAAATGATTTACGTTAATGAAGCACACATTTTTAACAAAATATACTACATATTAAATAAAAAAACTTGGTGTTAGTGGGATTTATTTTTAATTATTGTTTAAATGTTTTTTTAAACTAAGTTAATATATTTTAATGAATTATTTCATACACATTAAATTTGGAGAGTTAATGAGGGTAACATTTTCTTAGCTCTTATTTAAATATATGCAATTCATTTACATTTCTATATACTTTCCCATAAGGAGACGTGTTCCTCAGCGAATAGTTGCACCTATTGAAAGTGACCTGGGTAGTAGCTGTGACACTGACTCTGAATGAGCTCTAGGTGTTTGATAGCTCCGTCTAGAGTGCCAACAGACTCCATGGGCAATCCTGCACCTAACTAGTACCGATAACATACAGCTAACTAGTACCGATAACATAAAGTAAACGTGTAGTGGAATGCTGTAGTTTCAGGAACAACTAGTTGAAGAGTGGCAAATGCAATGGTTGTGGCATATCCATGTGAGGTTAAATATGTAATATTGAGCACATGATTTTAAAGTGTTTTATTTGCAATATGAATCATGTAGAATGTGGATTTACACGTATTTATCAACAAATGTGTTTTGCAACTTTTGTCCTTTGCTGTGTGAATGCATATTAGTTTCAAGACAGTTGCGTAAGGATTCATGTGTATGTTTTTTTTTCTTTAACTTGGGCCGAAAATAATATAGGGTCCTTTACTGGGGAGAGATTCTTTACACTGCATGATGATGTTGCCTATCCCCTTCCATATCAGATCAGGTTTTGACTAACAAGAGCCCATGTCTTGGACCCCAATGTGGACTGGAAACAAGCTTCCTAGGACCGGTTTCTGGCATTTCAGCCGTCTTCAGCCAGGCTTGCTTGAATCCAGTGGCAAAGTGAGCAAGGGACTCACGTCTGAGCATACCCTGCCAACTTATGGCGAACAAAGCGGTACAAAAGGGGGTGGTGATGGACGGAGCATCAGAACCAATCAAACACTCACACCCAGTCAACAGATCTGGGTTTGATCCATCACCGTTCTTTAGCCCACTCTGCCACCCCAGTTCAGACATGGCCATATGCAAATCAGTCTGACCCTGTGCCTCATGGGAACAGTCCAGCCCGAACTGCCAAGCCATGCCTTCCCTGGACTGGAAACAAGCTTCCTAGGACCGGTTTCTGGCATTTCAGCCGTCTTCAGCCAGGCTTGCTTGAATCCAGTGTCAAAGTGAGCAAGGGACTCACGTCTGAGCATACCCTGCCAACTTATGGCGAACAAAGCGGTACAAAAGGGGGTGGTGATGGACGGAGCATCAGAACCAATCAAACACTCACACCCAGTCAACAGATCTGGGTTTGATCCATCACCGTTCTTTAGCCCACTCTGCCACCCCAGTTCAGACATGGCCATATGCAAATCAGTCTGACCCTGTGCCTCATGGGAACAGTCCAGCCGGAACTGCCAAGCCATGCCTTCCCTGGACTGGAAACAAGCTTCCTAGGACCGGTTTCTGGCATTTCAGCCGTCTTCAGCCAGGCTTGCTTGAATCCAGTGGCAAAGTGAGCACTTTCCTGGGTAGGAGGGCACAGCTGCCAGAAATTAAACCCTCCTGGTGTAAGTTTAGCAACCAATTGTGGGCATGTGTTTTATGATGGCAAGAGAAGACCCCACTGTTAGTGTGGCGAGGGACCAGTCAGGGGTTGCCGCGGAAACCTCTCGCAGGAAAGTTAACAGTGCCAGGCGCAGAGTCACTGAACAAAGGGGGTTTGGTTGATCAGGCATGGCCTGCTGCATGCTAAAGTCGACAGGGAGTTTTGAAGAGGTTGGGGTGCACTTGTCCAGAGGGGGCATAGACGTGTTTTGCTGGACCAGAGAGAGGCCCTGGAATCAGCAGGATGTAGGTAAAGATGCTTACCTTGGTGGGGGGCCCTGGTTGTGATGGTGGCCACACCCAGAGCTGAGTTACAGGGCGATCCAGAGGTGGAAAGGTACTCAGGGGTACCCTCTTCAGGAGCACAAAGGGTGCAAAGGCCAAATTCCCCAGGAAGTCCTCACGCCGGACCCTAGAGGAGCGACGGCGCCCCATTAGTCCTATGGGCGGTTGTAAGCCAGAGAAGCCAGGGGTTGCCTGGAACGCTCTGCCCCTTCGGGGCATGAGTAAGGGGTGGGCTGGCGGTCCACTGGTGGGAGGGGTTATCCCCTCCCCCAAAAATTGGTAAGCACCGATTGGCGCCGGCCAAGGTATAATTTGGCTCATCAGGCGGGCAGACGGCGGAGGGGCTGCCTGCCCTTGGAAAGCCCGTAAGATAACCCACCATGTTGGCATATTTAGTATGCAAATAAACCTGCAGCAATTTTCTCCACAAACAAGGTGTTGTGTGGTTTAGTTCCTAATAATATTGCTGTATGTGGGATGGGGAGTGTTGCGGATATTGGCACCATGACAAAAGAAGAAAATACAACAAGGTTAGTACACAAGAAATATTTAAATGCGCACTGAAAGCAAAATGCAAAACAACAGTAGCTCCAACACACTGAATTCAAAGGGGACTGCAAAAATGAGATTCCATAGTTGGTTTTGGCAAACAATGGCCTCTTGGATGGGTGCATGACATTTCCTTTTCTTGAAATGTTCAAGAAGGAGAATTTAGTACTTGATAATCTTTACCTCACGACAGGAAGAGAAATTTGGAAATCTGTCAGAGACGTAAATCACTGACAAAAAACCCAGCATGGCCTCTCCAACGTTTTGAGTGCCCTGACAGCCCATGACTGAGAAAATCTCGCGAGACTTCAGCTGGATTTCCTTAAGTCACATGATACAATGGCCATTTGGATTCTAGATAGGCAAAAACCACTCTTGGTATACGTGCCTTTCGTGTAGGAGGTTTCTAACTTCGGGAGAATTTACCGGATCTGGTTTTCCCTCTGGCCTTGGTCCTGCACTCCCGCCTCTTGATCCTTCTTTTGCTGCTCACCAACACATCCTACAAAAGAAGAAAAAACAAGATTAGTTGTTGCCCAGCACTTGCACCTCGCACAGCCCCAAAAGGCTGCATAGGATGAGGGCTGGCCTGCCACTGTGGTGTTGTCATTGCCAGCACCCATCGGGCACCTTTTCTCACATGGTCTTGGAGTGCCCGGTTATCCAGGTGCACTGCCAACAAATTTGCAGCATCTTTTCCCGGTTTGTCAGAAGAACAGTCTAGCCTGACCCCAAGCTGACTCTGTTGGGACTGCTTGATGCATGGGGGGAGTCACCATTCCAGATGCCTGGTTGGCATATGCTCCATTATCCCTAAAAGGTACATTGCCTGATACTGGCGCTCACGACTGGTACCACCATTCCTTGAGAAGACCCGAGGGATGGACTACATGGCCACAGCTGAAAGATTTGTAATTTGGATTTTTGGAAACCCTCCCACCAATGGACTAGCCCTCATGTGGCACTACTTCGTTGACTTTCTTTGCCGGGTGAAATGGGGTTAATGCACCATGGTTACCATTATTGTTATTGTCTTCATGAATATAACATAGAAACGAATAACGAGAATTATAAGAAGAAAAGAAAGGATAGTCGTTACGCCAAGACTAAAAGAGGGACCGTTAAATGCTGCGACACGGAATACTTAAATATGCGCTAAACGCGAAAGGCAAAACAACAGTTATTGAGCTCCAAACAAGTGAAGTTAATGGGGGAACTGTAAAAATGAGTGTCAAAGTAGGTTTTGGCAAAAAGCAGACACTCTAATGAGTGCTAGATGATCCCTCTCTTTACAACAGTTCATGAAAGAAAATGTAGAACTTGGAAATCTCTGCTTAAACAAATGTTAAAGAAATATGTCTGAGACATGAATCAATGATTTACAAAAAGATTCTCTTCGCTGGTTGAAGTCAGTGGTCAAGAGTTTGGGAGGGCTGTATCAGTTGTGCAAGCAAAGTGGTAGTTATTGGCGGTAACTGTGATTCGTGTGATTCACCTAACTTGCCCGTGAAGATCCTGAATGGTATTTGAGCCTAGTACAAAGGGATCAGGATGAGATCAGCCCCCGGGAGGCTGCCTTCACGAATTGCCAAGTGATTGGTGGATGTATCTTTTGGAAGGATTGGTGGGATCTGTGTTGTCCTCACAGCTCTTGGAGGGATCACAGAAAGAACATGTTAATGGCCTTAATACAGCCAGTGTGTGCATGTTGCATGCTGCTGTGAAACAGTAAACCTGCATGAGGTGGTCAGTTCATCAAAGATCATAGGAGCCTTCTGAAAAAATGAATGCCGGACAGTCCACTCAAAATGCCTTTTGTTTTATCAGAAATAATCTCCAGAATGGGTGTTTGTTACTGAGAAATAATACACAATGACTCTGCACAAGGAACCCAAGGTTAATTGTACGTTTTTTTGGCAGAAAGACCCATGCCAAAGATTGACCACTGACGGGCACGATTGTGGTTCCACCAGTGTTCATTCAGCAGTTCCTTGTCCTTTAAATGCAGCCGATGAACTGTAAGTTTGGTGGAACAGCTCCCCAAATCATTTACAGCAGGGCTCCCACTTTTCCAAATTCTAAACAACCACATAAGTGTTGGTGTTTTTTCAAGCATTACTTGAAAGGCCACCACCTTAATAGGCTTTTTTTCCTTTCAAACTCTGATTCCCACTTGCTGCAGGAATCGAGTGTGCAGGATTTCCTCCTTCAGCTGTGGTTGCCTGCCAGCCTATTCACCATCACCAGTAAAACCTACCTAAATAACTTCTTTCTTTCTGACTTTCAGCCCTTTTAGCTCTTGTAAGAGAATCAAACCCTACAATGTCTTCCAGCTCTGAGGACACCTTAAGCAGTGCCCTAACTGTGTATGTTCAGATCTATTGGCAGACTTATCATCGCCTCTGTTCTTCCCCACAAATTGACTCCGGTCATCCCTGACGTCATTGGCTCAGTCAACTCCACTGAGGCTTGTGAGTGGGAGCTCCTGTCATTCAGACCCCTTCCTGCCAGCGCTCAGAATCTTGCTATAGTGGTAAATCAGAGAAATGGTGGTGAGGATTGGTGAGGAATGCGTAAATTTCCTGCTGTATAATACATAGAAAAGATTACAGGTTGTACATGTGCAGAATGTTGCAAGGCTTGGAAAGGTCATGGGCCAGGGTCAGGTCTGTGGGTCTTCAGGACTGCCGGTGAGCTTTAGGTTTGCTATAAATGACATGGGGTTATTTTGCTTGGATTTTTCTGGGAATAGGATTCCAGTGGAAAAGTCGAAAGCGTTGAAGGGCCTACACCTAGGTGGTGCACATGGTTGTTTGGGAACCTTCAGGTGATTGAGATTAAGGGCCTGATTATGAGTTTGGCAGTAAGGGAACCGCCGTTGAAACAGTCTCGGAAACCCCACTACCTAGTTGGCAGTCCGACCCTCGTATTATGATGTTGGGGGTTTACAGAACGAAAGACTGCCAGAGCACCACCGAAAGCCATTCATTGACTGCCATGGTGGTGGTAGTTGGAAAGCAGCTGTTAGAGGGCGGTACAGACAAGTTCACCACTGTCAGAATTATGAATTGGCTTTCCCTTTAACAGGCCGTGGTAGGAAGACCACCTGCTTCGAGTTGGCAGAATCAAAGAAATTGGGGTGCATACTCACCCATTCCCTTTTCTTCCCGTTAGTCTCCCATGTGGATCCCATCCTCCAGGGCCCCCTTCACAGCAGCATCTTGTCCCCGAAGAAAACGACCCTGTTGGCCCCGAAAACTTTGTAAGTCCATTTTGCGCTATTTACCCATTGAATGGACTGAGCACACATGGTCAAGACTCCAGAAGGGGAAAATACTCATAATAGGTATTTTTTCACATGTGTCATGCATATGTGTACACTGCAGTCAAAATATACACACTGCATTGACACATAAGAAAAAATATTGCCCGCCTGCAGAAACACCACCGATGGAACAGCAGTGACATTGCAATACAGCGGGCGGCAGACCGCCTCCGCAATGGTATGGCAGTAAGACTGCCAAACTCGTAATCAGGATGAAGTTTATGTGAGTAGCTGTATCACAAGAAGTTTTGATTGAAGCTAGGAGGTGAGGTGTGGGTGCTGTATTCAAGATTAGGGAGAGGAGTTTAATGGATGATTGCTTAGCTCTGTCTGACATTAAGGATCGTACGTGTGGTGAAAATGCTAATTTAGGAAGAACAAAGAAACAGGAGAATAAAAATGAGATGCTGCAATAATAGAGCTTGGCAGTGTGGAAGGGTAAGTACAGATGAGAGTTAAGAATATTTGAAGGTTAGAATATTCCTGTAATAGTTATGGAGGTTACAAAGGTGCCACCATAAAGCTGTAGTTGAATTTCACTCTAATATTTCAAGTGAGGCGTAATGGTGGGAGGAAAGCGATTGGGGTTGGGGGGGGGGGGGGGGTAGTCTCCAGGTTCTGAAAGGTGCTATTTATTTATTTGTGTTTTATAGAGCGTGAACTTGACCCGTTAGGGTATCAGAACGCTTTACAGGATTAACAAGTTGTATACAAGAGACTTAGAAGGGGAGTGGAAACATTTGGGATAAAAACATGTAAATACATTTTACCACAACAAGAGGTCCCAGATCCCAGGGTGGGATGCCCGGAGGTGCCGGGTGGATTGCATCCGGATAATCCAAGGTGTGGCAGTAATCGGAAGTAAAGCAAAGTCGCTGAGGTGATTGCAAAGCAAGATTTAGGAGAGGATTTGCCCATTAGGAAGGTTTTGGCCTCCTTTTTAAAGCGTGCCAGTGATGGAATTCTTCTAATGGTGGGCGGGAGTGAGTTTCATATTTTTGGTGCAGCCCCAGAGAAGGCCCGATTGTACGTTTTTTTTTCTCGCAAGCTTGCTGGTTGGAGCACGCTTTTCAAGTAAATGATTCCAGACACTACTTTGGAGGCAAAAAAAGAAATGCAGATAATTAAACAATTTCATTTAATTTTTATTTCCAATTATCTTAATTTTCCTCATGGTTTTCTTTTTATAAGAACTGTTGTTCCTCATTTATGAAACATCTTTCTAGTGAGACTTTACCTGTCTCCCCGTGTTATCGTTTAAATAACATTTCTCAGATTTTCAATTTCATTATATCAGTGTTAGCTTGCAATCTGTGAGCAAGTCTATTGCATTCTGACAACAATGGCACCATTTAAGTGAAATGATAAATAGGAGCCCATTTTCTAAAGGCGTGTACCTCTGCAATGCATCACCTGACGTTTTAAGACTCAAAGATCCCCTTTAAAAATTTAAAATCTGCCCTAGACCTATCTTTTTCCTATTTTTCCAGCCAGTGCCACTTTTAGATTTAGCATTCTTGAGTGCACCTTGGGATACGCTGCATAGAGTGCACTATATTGATACCATTATCTTCAAAACAGTCATGCGCTATAAATCAATGTATATCTGTTTTAAACCCCTAAAAAGAGCAAACATTATAAAATCCTCAAAGATCTCCCGGACAGACTGTGGCATGGAATTGAGAGTTTAAAGAAATGTAATAATGAATAAAATCAATAACACAATTATCTAAAGCGGTTGCCCCAAATGAAAAATATTTTTAAAGGAGATCTTGCTGAGGATTTATGAAAAGCAGACATATCCAATAAGGAACACATGACCATTGTCAAACTTAGGATTTAGAACAAGTCTCTAGAAGTCATAACAATAAAGTTAAGAGTTTACTGAAAAATGTGGCAACAGCAAGTACATTGGTGAAGGCTTGATGATGAAAAATTAAAGTATTCATCACCCAATTAAAATGATTTATCAAAGTGTGGGATTTAGCTGTCAAGAACTCGGTTGATGTAGTAGGTCTGTTGAATTCCCCATGAGATTACTGTGGAAGTGGTGACTCCTTCCAGTAACCGCAAGGCCACTTTGCACAGAATAATATGCATGAAAGGTGACAGGTGTCTACTTTTGAGGGTCACAGCTAGAAAGAAAGACCCACAAGGGGGACAACAAAACCTTTGGCAATCTGTGTCTATCTTGACTTCTGATATATATTGCATTGGTGATAATGAGCAGGGCTTCTCTTGTGTAGTTCCTATATATCCTATACAGGATCTGCACATTCGGATAACATAAACTGTGGGGTTGATGGCAGATGGTTCCGAGCACCCCCACCGGATATGTTAACCTGCTTGCATTAGCTAGCTCACAGTGCCACTAGAATCTCCTCTTATCAGGGAGAGAATAGTTTCTGGCAACCTCAGAACATGACAACCCTGATCCCCCAGGACCGTGGAAACAATATACTACTCTTCGCTCAGTCACTCGTGCTCACTTAGTTTGTCTCAGAGAAACACAGAATAAACAGTCTGGGAATTTCGATAAAGATTTATTGAACAGTTGTTATTCTAGTATGGAATAGATTTGCTGTAACAACCATTAGACAGCAGCAGAGATATATGATTAGTAGCACTACGAGAGTAAAGGGATGGTACAGTTCTACCATTTTGCAGTAATCATGGATATATACAAGTAAATAAAACACATGTTAAGAAAGACAGTGAGTACTCCTACGATGTCTCCCTAACTAGATGTACCTAAATGTACCTAACATCTGTGGAGGTGTTATGCCAAGAATCCCTCTAGGATCTAGTCAGCCCCATTACCTGAGTAAGGAGAGAATATGGGACCCCGTCCTGGTCTTGAGTTTGACACCCGCAAGGGATGTTAGACCACTGCTAGCTGGAGCGGCTGCATGCAGGAACCTCAGCGTCTCTGGTCAGTGTGTCATCCGGGAAGTCACGATCTCCTCTGTCTGTCTAAGCAAGACATGATGTATATACCCACAGGTCTCCCCAGGGGTCCTACCTTGCTGTGTTACTGTCTCGGCCTAAAGGATGACGTCAGGCTTGAACTTTATACAGAGATATTATACAGGAGATGTTCGTCCTGCTGTTAGTCCTGCTGTGCTTCCAAGAAGCCTCATGCATAATGTATGAGTTTCAAACTAGGGAAAAACCCATGTTCTGACTTCAGTGTCGTATCTAGGTACAAGGTCAGTTCCTATGAACCGTTATGTATGTAATGTAGGGAAGGATATAGGTGAAAGGTTGTAGTGTTACCCGAGCCTATATAGGGTACCTATATGGAATATAACACATTAAACTACCCCCGACTTCTGAAGGGAGAGACTAGATAAGCAGGACAATAGGGCCAGAGTGAGACAATCCACAGGGAAGCGGATCCAAAGCTTCTTAGAGGAAAAATAACAACAAAAATAGCAAAATAGCAACAGCTACATGTACTCAACAGAACAAAGAAAAATTCACTTGGGATGATCCACATTTGCTATGGAAAATCAGGGACAAAAATATATAGAGAGGATGCCATGAACCCAATGGAAAATCAGGGAATGAAATTTGTTGAGAGGCATCAATCATGTCAAAGCTCTGCCTTTTATCTGCGAAAAACAGGGACTGACCTCAGAAGAAGAGACTGTGCCAAATCTTGGATCGGGACATTCCTGTCCCAATGGAGATACCACCAAATTGGATTGCACATGTAAAATGGTCAAGCTCCAAATACAATCAGGAGCTCGTGGGTTCACGGAGAAGCCCAAGTTCAGCATTCCGCGTGCCATGCCGACTGCACTCCACTCCATCTACTACCTATGAGGAACCCCGCTGGGCTTCCAAGGGCACAGAGGTGCCTCGGTAACTCTGAGAATCAGAAGACCCCGCTCTGAGCATGATGCCACAATCAGGGATGCTCTGAACAGGAGCAAACCCAAGACATCTTCACCACCCAAAACTTCAGGAACCTTGGTACGTTCTAGATGTTTGTCCAACTCTAAGCAAAACATTCCATTTATTGGGCAGGGGGAGATACAACATTAACACAACAAAAACGAGCAGTAATATGGCTAGCCCTGATTAAATTTCGGATATCAGGATAACAGAAAAATGTCCCCATCTTCCCTACCTCTCCTACCCCCATTTATTCCCCCCACCTCGATACTTTATGGCAGACTAAGGGCTTTCAGCTCATCCTCCTTGGACAGATGGTGATAAAACGAGCAGTAACCAATGGAAACCACAACAGGAGCTGAGGTATGACTCCAAGAAAGGACAGCTGGAGTGAAACGCAAGGTAAAAGATTGGGCAAGAGGGGGTGAAACTGGAACGTTTAGAAAGAAACGAAGATTCTAAAGAAATCTTGTAAATATGCAAAACAGATAGAATCTCAAAACAGAAAGAACAGCGTCTGTAAGTGCTTGGATGCAATATCACGTCTTAATCTTATTAACACTAACAGACTGTTCCTTGGAAAAAAATTGCTGGCAGATGTTATTCGCGTTAGATGACAGTGAAGAGGAAATCCGTTGTTTTGCCTCTGTGGTCAGACTAACATTTTCTTGTTGCCAGAGCGTGTGGGTCTGCGGAAAGGATTTAAACTACAATGCACACCCATTTGAATTCAATTACCATTCCCACATGTATTGGCAGCATTAGTTGAGTTCAATCCAAATTATCCAGCATCCATAAGGAGCCATCCAGCTGGAGTGAGAAAGGTCTTGGCTGTATTATGTTATCACTCATTTGCTAGTCTCATCTGTACCTCGTAGGTGGTAGTACATACCAGGGTTGTCTGTTTTATTATGCTCTTGTGCATCACCGAGGCAGGTTCTTGGCTCTGACAGATGTTTATTCACAGCCAGCTCAATGGTAATGATTGTATACATTTGAAGGATGAAGGGCTCAGCAGACAGTGAGTAGAACCTTTTTAGCACATGTTAAATACAGGTGCTTCCAGCACACAGGGACTGCAGATCATATCTGTTCTCTTGCAAACATGTATGGATCTTGTCAGCCAAATAAAAGGATTCACTGCCTACAACGTACGGTTTGTTTTTTGGTATAAACATCTTTGTCAGTGCAAACCTAGAAGTCCTTTGGGGCATCCACGTGGATATGAGGCACTTTATAAATGCTACTATACAATGCTATGCAATACAATGCAATACTATACAATACACTCAGGTCTTTAATGAAAACCTGTTTGAAGAAACAACAAGCTTTGGTAATGCATCGGTTTCGCCTGTGATTAATAAAAAGCTGTTTTTATCAATCATTGTCGGGACGAAGGAAAGAGCTCCCTGACAAGTAACACGGGAGTGGGGAGGATGTGGTGCAGCGGCCAGAGCTGCTGATTCGAGAGCTGGGGCTCCCGGTTCATGTCTGGGCGGTGCAGCATTCTGTGATTCTGGGCAAATCGCTTAATCTCTCCGGGTGATAAGTTGCTATATAAATCTGCTGCAGGACAAAAAAGCAAAAAGAGGCAAAAAATATGAAAATATAGTTCCACCAAAGTGGATGTTACCGGAAACTGATATGAAAAACAGACAAGGAATAGGCATCGGAAAATGCAGGAAAATATGCTACAGCCAATAGAAATGGAGGAAAATAAAGTGGCAATCACAGGAATCAATGAAAAGCCAGGAAAGAGAGGGGGCGGGATATAAGCCCCTTTTACGTTTATATTAAAATCAATAGATTTCATAAGCACAGTGCAAGCACTGTGCAGGTGAAGCCTAAAAATCTCTGACAATGTCTCTGATACAAGTTGCCAGGACAATCCTGAAAAATGAAACATAATTTTTCAGAATTCTACATATAAATGGAGCTAAGTCAGAATTTCTTTATTATTTGGCTTGTAATTGTGAGATTTAGGGGTCGATTATGATGTCGTCCAAAAAGGCTCCGAATGGCATTCGGTTCATCTGATTCGGAACCCGCCTTTCCAACCGACTCAGACACTTTTCCGAATGACCGATTACGATGGTTGGAAACCGTTCAGACTTTCCGACTCGGTTCTGAACGGCATTTGGAGTAACCAAGTCGGTCGGAGCTTAATCATAGCGGTCTATAAACTGCATTTCCGACCCCTTTCCATGCATGCACAGTGTGACAGGCACCATGAGGTTCCCTCCACAGGGTGCGCAAATTTCCGCAAGCACTCCTTTCTTCAATGGGAGCCTGTGTAGTCGGTCGGAACACAGGCTCCCATTGAAGTCAATAGGAGTCCGACCAAACGGTCCTCGGAACCATCGTATTCAGTTAGTCGCACTCCACGAACCCGAGTCGGTTGGAAAGTATTCCGAAACTGATTCAGTTGGAATGCTTTCTGATCGACATCGTAATCAGCCCCCTAGTGTGAGAAGATGAGTAGGACACCTGTTGCAATACTTAGTAGTTAGTATTGTTATTTATAACACGTTACATTTATCTGTTACTAGTTTTTAGATGTAAGCTATATGTATGAAAATATATCTCTATTTAAATATAGATATATAACATAAGGGCAAAGACAGAATAGGAGCCTAAAGATAGTCTTTAGTATGGCAGCAGACAGGGAAGTAGGTAGATTAAATGAAAAATAAAAACATCATATGTCACGCTCTTCGCAAAGCCAAATAAAAGCCCCCAAAACTAAGCCAACTACGGAGTCATCTCTTCAATTAATTTTGATCAACAAAATACAGAATAAAATATGTGCCAAAATATGGGTAAACTGATAGTATAAAAAATACTCCACTTAATAGGCACTCATCAAACAGGTTTCATCAAAGGTAGACCGGGCAGTAATAACCTAATAAGGCAAGTTGGAGATATAGTACACTTCACAAAATCCAAATGCGTGCATCATCTACTGATAAGTTTACATGCAGAGAAGGAATTTGACAATGTAAGTTAGTTATGTCTTTTTGAGACGCTACATAGAAAGAACTTCAGAGAAGCTTTTGTTAATAGTTAGCTATGTTTAATGGCTTCAAAACAGATAATAATACAAATGGATTTTTATCCAGGAGAGCTCAACTGCATAAAGGGAAAAATAAGGGTGTCCTCTATCTCCTTTCCATTTTTTTTTTAATAACAACTTTATTTAAAACTTTGTGTGGCCATTACAGTCAATTATAGTGGCACATCAGATGTACAAATATATTCTGGAAAGCACAGACATGATGACAAACCATGGGAGACCGGTCCCCTCCCCCACACGAACCCCCCTCAGGTTGAATCTATCTGGGTATCGGTTCCCCGCTCCTCAACATCCTCCATTCTCACCAGCTCTGGGGTTCTTGGGACCCTCCTGTCCCACTATTCCCTGAACCCTTGTGTTAGAAACGGGGTAGCCTGGCGCGAGCGGGTAGGCCAAACTCGGAAGCAATGTGTAAAGCATCTACGCAGCACACACTCACAGGTGACACATTAGGCACACTACAAAAGAGACTCCACACCAGGTTGCATGAAAATAACTTGTGTATTATAAAAACACATTAGAATGCAAACACAGGTACATGTCCACCGTGCCAGCCGGCACCGGGTAGCAATTCACAGGGGACTATGTACAAGGTAGGGCCAATCGGGCCGCTGCCCGAATCATCACAACAGTACCAAGGATGAATGAAAGTTCAGTAGTAATAAATGGGTGATAGCCAGTGACTTCTGGCAAGATCATGAACTTAGCATCCTCATATTAGCATAGCGGCATAAACATGTGAACCTAGGGCGTCATTAGCAGGGGCGTAGAACACATTAGGCATGTATAAATGCACTCCTCATAACATTAGCAGTGTTACACAATAGGCATAAACATCTGCATTAGCATAAATGCATTAGGCATAAGAATAAAGCATCATCGCAGTAGCCTGAAAACATGAGCCACCCATTAGGCCGAAAAAGACATTAGGCATAACACTGTTCAGATGAGGCCTACACCATGAGCGTGAATCACATTTGCATAAGAAAGAGTCGGCCTAAACATATGCATATGACATAGCACCTTATGCAGAACACCAACCTTGTAGGCATTCGGGGAAGAGAAACCATTAGCATTAGGCATGAACATGTGAGCAGAGCGGCATCATCAGTAGTCATAAATCACCTTAGGTTAGGCATAAGTAGCACGCAACCATAGTATGCAATAAATCACATGAGGCAATGGGCCTCGTCAACATAAACACAGTGCGCCCCAATCGGGGGCACAACACACTGAAACTGGCCCCCGGCCAACTGGCCTCTCTCTGGGGCTCAAATGCCCTATGTGCCGCAAAGTCAGGGCTGGCTGCAAGGGCAGCGGAAGCAAAAGGGCGCAAAGCGCTAGGGCAGGGCAGGAGTGTCTCTCACTCCTCTTTCTCTTCTCCTGAGGAGTACAATGCCCCCAGTACGTTGCAACTGCCTGCGCACTCACTGGGCAGCTGGGAATCAGGCCCAGAAACAAGCACTGGCACTACACGTTCCGGGGAGCCCAACTCGGACTCCAAAACAACCATTGCCCACTCGGTGCAGCTGCCTGTTGTCTGTTGAGGCAGCCGGGTGACAACCAAACACAGTCACTGCCTCGTTGGAGCCCCCCTGTGGGGCTCTGAGGTCCGAAAATGCCCCCAACAGAGCACAGCCACCACGGAGTAATCAGGCCCTACTCCGGCTACTGATTCAATAATTGCCCACTCGGCGCAGCTGCCTGCTATCCGGCGGGGCAGCTGGGAAAACCAGCACGACCCCACGGGTCCTCTTAGAAGGACCAACGGGGCGGGCGGGCACCGACAATATGCCCCATTGCCCTCTCCACCCACAAGCCCTCCAAAGGCCCCACTCACCTGGACTCCTTCCAGCAGGGGACAGGCACCGGTTTGTGCCTCGACCGTCCCCTGCTCTGCTGGGACCTTTCTAGACAGCTTCCTCCGGTCTCCGTCTCCGGCAGCAGCCGCTGGACTCCAGAAGGCGACGTTACTGGCGCCTCTCCTGACTTCACCCGGGCCCCCTCCTGGGACGTCAATGGGAAGCCCGGCAGACCCCGCCCCCCCCTGTGAGGCACGGGTGCCTGTCTTCCGTCTTCGCCTCTCCTGCGCTCCTCTCCCAGGTCGCGGCGGTGATTTCGCAGCGGCAATGCGGAGTGGGCACCCGCTCTTCTGGGCAACACATGGGGTTTCTTATTAAGCAGTGCAATTATGCGGGGTGGGCAACCGCGAAGGGCTGCCACGTGCGGGGTAGGCTCCCGCTATATTTTTACAATAAGTAGTTTTCCCTGGCAGCACCGCGCTGCAGGATCCGGCTCCTCTCTCTTCGGGGCAGGTGCTCACAAGGCGCTAGATGGCTCACAGTTCCAGGATCCCACACAAGAAGGTAGCGCCCACGCTCCTCACCTCCTTGGAGTGCAGGCAACCAAATGATAGCGCTCACGAGGCGCTAGGGCAGGAGAGCAGGCAGGCAATGCTGGGCAAGATCAGCAGGCAGTGGGCCCTCATCAAGACAGGACCGCAGTTCCTAGGAACAGTCAACCCCCGTAATGTGGCACTCCCCCTGGCATGGCAGTCTTCACCCCAGCAAAGGGCTCTCACTGGCCCTGTGGACAGCAGAGGGGTACAGATGGGCACAGGGGCCAGCACACAGGCCCTTGCGGCGGTACTTCCTGGCAGAGTGTCCCCTCTCAATCAAAGTCCACGCACACTCCCCCCCATATGGAGTCTCAGCTCCTCTATATATACACTCCTCACCCCACCTACCAGAAAGGTGCTCATGCACATATGGTGACCACTGGTTCTAAAGGTGTATTGCTTTGCAGCTATATTTGATTCACATCTTAGGTTCTTTGGGCGTGCTTTTTTCCACTCTATCTTTGCATATTATATTGTTATTATATTTTTCTTACATGTTGGTTTTGGTGGTTTCAGGATATATAGGGTCAACAGTAATGCACAACTCGACACTTTGTCCCGAAGATGGGCTTGTGTACTTTTCTGAACATATAGAGACTGAAACGTCGACAAATTGACCACCGAAACCACAGAAATTGCTCCATGGACTGATGAGCTTCTTCTGTTTGAAAGATATATTTCATAAATCGGAGAAGGACAATACATTTGCGTGGTCTCCCGAGCTGTCTAGGACTACCACTAGATTTAAAAAAAAAAAAATGTTTGGTGATTTGACTCTGACAACAGCGAAGTGCATTTTATTTGACATATGTGAAAGTTATGCTGTATGAGTAATAAAAATCAGGTTAAGCGATAAAGAAATATGCCTAGCCGCAATCTTTACTGCAGAAATAATTTTTCTTTGCTAAGTTATGAGTATTATGTGTTAGGGAATGGATATAGGGATACTATATCCCTAAAATAAGAATATCTCCTTTAGGAGACACCTTGTTTCATTAACGTTCATACCCAGTCTCTTGTGGGAATATTGGGTCACCCTATTGTGTTGCGTCCAACTTTCTAAAAGTGGCATTTTCAGAATTGTGACTTAAAATCCTTCTTTCTCATTAAATAAGATTTTAAATTACAATTCCACTTACACTAAACATGACATTCCTAATTCAATTTATGTCATTTATAGAGCGCTCTGCTACCTCCGAGGAGGTGTCCCGGTGCTAGCGGAAAGCTCACGGACGTGTGGGAGTAACTAAAGATTACACAACCGTAAGAGAGGTATCAAACAGAAAGGCTTTGAGATTGAGTCTGAAGACAGATTCGGAGGGGCTGCAGCGCAGACTGAGCTGCAATGTGTTCCACAAATTGGAGGCCAGATACCTGAAGGAGTATGAAGGGAATATATAGCAACTTGAGGTTGTTGGACCTCAGAGTTCTGGACTGGTGGTAAAGCTTAAGTCTACTCCAAATGTAGAGAGGGCCTTTATGACTGAAGACTCTAAGGACAAAAGTAAGTCAGTGTCTTAAGCTGGATTCTCTTGAAAACAGGAAGGCAGTGAAGATGCTGCCGGTAAGGAGACACTGGTGAACGAGGAAGGATCTTTGAGATGAGGAGAGCAGCAGAGTTCTGGATAATTTGGAGCCATTAGATTAGGAAAGCCAGTATACCTAAATATAAGCTATTAGCATATTCCAGTTTTGCCTTAACCAGATCGTAGACGGCGAATTTACGGGTATTCTCCGAAATGAGATGGAGCATGACATTCCTAACTGATCCCAACCAAAAGTTATCACTTATTGAATGTAATAAGGTAACCCAATGTTATTCTGTGGGAGTGGTAGGCCTTCCAATAATTACAAATTTTGGGGAGTTTTTCGAACCAGGACACGTAGATCTTAAAAGTACATGTCCACCTTTTTAAATATAACACACCTTGCTCTATGACCTGTTTAGGGCCAACCATAGGGATGACTTAAATTAATAAAAAAGGAGGCTTAGACCTGACAAAAGGCTTATTTAACCAAGTCGAACTGGCAGTTTAAAACAGGCTACAGTGACATATTTTGTTTTAAAGAGCTACTTAAGTGGGTGGAACAATAAATGCTGCAGGTCCACTAGTAGCATTTAATTTGCAGGCCCGGGTACTTGTTGTTCCACTTTACAAGAGACTTATGAGTAAATGAAATGTGCCAATTGGGTGTAAGACAAGTTTACCATGTTTTAAGGTGTGATCACACGCACGTTAGTACTGGTTAGAAGTGGTAAAGTGCACAGAGTCCTAAAGCCAACAAAAATGAGTTCAGCAAAACAGGAGGGGTGAAGGCCAACACCGTATTTCTCAGATGCGTAGAAAATGCATTCCAGAAATTAGTACTGGGTGTAAAGAGACCTTGTGTCAAATCTTTTGTATTTTTCTATATAGATGGCAAGTATAGTAGTCTCAGTGGCTGACCTCAGTAGTAACATTGTGGTCAACATCTAAACATTTTGTAAAACTGCACCCATAAAAGCTCTCCAATGATTGGGTGCAGATTTGCTACTTTTTGAATTTTACAGGCATTTCCAGTAGTGTGCCTGAAAGCTGCACTGGACCTAGGTTTCCAGGCGTACTACTGTGAGTGTCATATGACATATTCTACAGACTTACATTTCTACTCTGCATAATTGGACATATCGTATAATTAAGCCCGATATGCAGAAGCACAATTTTTTCCTCCACTGAGAAAAAAAATTCTCCCATCCTCTACACTTTCACCAAAGCAAGGAGTGATCTGTTTCCCTTCCTATACTGTAAGGGGAGTAAATCCCTCACTATCTTATATGTGAAAAAAAGCTGGACTTCAGTTTGTGAATGTATACAAATGTACAAGTTTTTGGCATTCCAAAGCTTACAAGACTAATTATAATCTGAGCTGCTCACTTCCTGCCCCTTGCACTGGATTTAATTCTGCAGTGGTAAACTCCTTTTTTCCTGCAAGGGTTCCTTTAGTAAATTCCTGGTAGGAATATATGAAGCCATTGCCCCTTGTAAATGTATAAGTAGGGCCAAAAAGCCTTTAAGAATTTCCCCATTCTTTTTTGTTCTATTCTTCCACTGTTGCCCTGCCCGCCTTCTTTCAGTGTCCGTGAGTTTGGCACTGTCAGATAATCTACTAAGCCCTTGCTGAGCAGTTTCTCTCTAGGCTTGCACCTTAGACATTGTTGGTACCTTGATATTGCAGAGATATTCAATAGGTGATTTATTGTCTATCTGTCTTGTAAAGAAGCAGGGCTTAACTGAGTCTATTCCTTTGGAGTCCAGGGAACCCTCTTTTCTACTGAGTCACTTTGCTAGTACAAATCTGAGCGACTTGTGATACATTTATCCTAAATGACTTTCATTTATTTATCGGTAATAACATTGTGAAGGTAATCACATAATACATGTGTGGTTGAATGTCTAGTTGAAGCCCAGTCGGGGGGCTCAGTGGAATAATGCATCCACTCCACTGTTCCATGTTTGATTCACAGTCACAGGTTAAAATTTCACAAGGTTCACATAGCCTTTCATGCTTCTCAGGTTGTTAAAATGAGTATCACAGAGAAGGATAACAATGAATGTCCATTTCTGCCAGTAGCTTCAGTAGTCTTCTATGGAGCTGAATGTTTACTCTCCAAATACGCCTGTTATGCTGCCGGTGTGGAGCAGCATTGGAAACACACTGCAACTTAACCGAGCCCGTCTATGTCCTAACTATAGCAGCCGAGTTGAGCCTTTGACTCAAAGTGAATTGGGCCCTGTTACGAGTAAATGAAGCATTTTACAAGCTCTTAGTGGTTGTATATTTCTACACCTCCCTCATGTTGTTCCCTTTGCAGAAGACATCATTGGTCCCGAAGAATAGGTTCCCTCTACAAATGTTTTCAGTGTTTTTGTAGCAGAAACATGTTGACATCTGTTTGTGGGTTGAATCGTATCCCATTTTTTTAAACCTTGACCTGCTAGGGACAGAGATAAATTAGCAAGAGTCCAACAGGAGGTATTTTTACCAATCTTCTTCCTCTGCTGCTATTTCATTTACTAATAATACCTACACCTATCACCAAGCAGAACCTACACCTCAAGAGCTCCCCTAGGTTGAGGATTGTAGCATACACCACCATCTCTGGAAATTTCAGTGTGAAGAGAGGCCCTATGATGAAGAATGCCACCTCAGGGTGGGGGAGGGCTTTCGTCCTTTAAATAAATGGGACATGGGACTGACTACAGAAGCACACATACTTCCTCTGTGCCAATGTTTTCCTTCCCTTTTGGGAAGCTTGACCACAAGAACCTTTTGTGCATAATCATAATTGACTCCTGTGTTCACTTCTGACTAGGTGTGGGCGGAACTCGCGGAGTTTCACTCCACGGAATTCCGCAGAGTTACATGAAAACTCAGCGAGATTCTGTGGAGTTCTGCAAGCTGGCGGAATTGGCATGTCACACTGTTTTTTAGTGCCGGGAGCTAGTTCTGTGCTGCTAAATCAGCACAAATGCCACCACGCAGCGTGCCAGAGGGTGCTGCTTCTTTGCTGCCGCTCAAGTGGACTTTCTATTAGAGCGTCATCTTTCTCACCGCAAATGGACGCTACTACCTGTGACCGCCCGTGTTGAGAAAATTTCGTCAGGTGCCGTCCTAGTGCCCAAACATTGGGCCAGAGGACGCCAATTCTCCCTCGTGAGAAAAAACTCTGCCATGCGACGGTTGGCAGAGTTTTGCCTGAATACTGTGAAACAAGCATAACGCAGAGTGGGCAAAACTCCGATAACTCCGCCAGTGGCGCGGAATTTATCACCCCCCCCCCCCATAGTTCTGACCAATGCGGCCATAGCCAGCCACCTGGAATGTCACCTTTCTAATGCCCCAGCAGTCTTACTAGACTGTTGTGAATTCTAGTGCCCTGAATATAAGTTGCACAGTACTTGCGGGATGGAAAATCCCCACTGATAAATACCAGTTTGTTGTTGTAACACACCATCAAAACCTTGCAATTGGAAATGATCCCCCACAAAGTAGGTATTAACTATGCAGTACCAGATTGAGCGACTGGCATTTTCCACTGATTTACAAACTCTGTGAGGATTAACCTAGACATTAAACCATCCCCTTTAAGCAAGGGATACATGTGTGCAGGTGCAAGGGGTTTGTGTATTGATGCCCCCTTACTGGCAGGTGCTCCTCTTGCACTCAGCACTGCTTCTTGCACTGCTCCCTTCCCCCATGTGCCCTAATCTGAACCCCAACCCCGTTGGCCCTTACGCTTTCTTCTGACCCACGGCGAGCCTTAGCTGCCCTGTGACTCTTTGGACCCTGTGATGCTCACCTCACCTCTGGAGGGATGGGAATAATTAATCACACGATGTTGGCTAATATGCTAATCGTTCATGTTTATTGATCAGTTAGTTTCTATGTCACAATTGCAGGTAGTGGTAGGTTGCAGTTCAAGGTTTTTCTATGTAATGGTGTACTCTTGTGGTTCCGCGGCAGCTGTCGGCTCCTCCAGCAGTGGTCTTTGAGACAGAGAAAAACAACACCAGGTGAGTAGTGGGGAGTGGTGCAACGGAGATTAGACGGAGAGAGGAATAGAGGGGGAGGGAGAGAGAGAGGGGGGGGGAACTTTATGGATTTTCAGCCGTGCACACAGTCACACACTCTCGCGCCCGTAAACATACTCTCACCAGCAAGCATGCATACCACATACCAATTAACAGCATGCGTTACTTACCTTAGCTTCCAGATAGTCATATTCCAGCGAATGTACTCCATTTTTTATTACACTAATAGTGAATAATATTATTCACTATTTGTATAATAAAACAATTGACAGAAACCAGGCAGTGGAGCTCCAACCAGCGTCCACTGAGGAGAGCTGCCCCTGTGTTCCAGGCGCTGATTTTGCCACCTCCGAGGCCAGGAGTCGCAAAAGCAGTGCCAGGAGTATCCAGGGACAAGCCAGGGGTCGCAGCTACAACCCCTGGCGATCCCTAAATGTTGTCCATGAACCCTGGATGTCTGTACTCCATGCACCTGATTCACATGTGCATAAGTACTCATAGTTACTCTTTGGGGCAATCAGCATACTGGCCACACTTCCTGGTCAATATTAACAACATACTCTATTGAAGGAAGTTGGAAAATTAATGACCTCGCATCCTGATGTTTTCCTTTCTTTCTTTTCCCCTTTAAGCAGTCAAAAATAATAAAAAAAAGTATTTTAAGAAGAAATTAGATCTAACTTGTTTGCCCGGGCTCCTATTGGCTAATAATGACCATAAGTATTTATAACCAATGTAAGCACTTAGAACCAACTGCTTCTTACATGAAAGAGTATCTCTTAAACAAATATAAGGACCACTTTCTTACTCCCTCGGGCGTCCCTTTGTGTGTCACCATTATTTCTTTTTACTCCGTTGGGCAGAAGGCTTGCATTTATTACATAAACCCAGGGAACGGGTCGGGGTACACATGGGTGGACGGCGTCCACCCACTATTTTCACAGAGTGAACGCCGTCCATCCTGCCAAGAGTTTGAGCTCCACTGAATAATGTGCGGAACTCGTCCCGGTGTAATTTCCAAACACCGGGACACTTTCAGCAGCGCCTGCACATTGTCTGCTTTCCATCTTCAACAAGCAACAACCTGCAGGCGGGGTTCGGGTATATTTATTTAAGACTCCTACTGGGTCCATAACAAAGGCCAAATTTGAGGGGTCATCTGGCCTCCTTTTGTTCGAGTCTCTTGGCTGGGAGCGGTCAGGAGCCTCACACCTGATGCAATTGGAGCGAAGGGGAAACAAAGGCTCACACCTTGTTAGCACTTCACACATACTTAAGAGAGGCAGCTTTTCACTTTGTTCAGTCCCTTTTAGGAGATATGCATGCACTGTAAGAATATCAGATGTGTTTGGTCTTTCCCAGTATTTACACAAAGCAAATTGCATTTATATAGAGCTTACTACACCTGAGGAGGCGTTGAAATAATTTAAGCACCACTATTCTTTCTTGTATAGCCCTACTCATTCCAATGCAGGGTGTCAGAGCGCTTTACATCAACACGTATATATTGCATGTGCAATACATTAAGTAAGTTTGTAAATGAATATATAGAATGTTACATAAAACTGGGGAACTGCAAGGTGTAGAAGTCACATATCCTCTTCCATAGCTCACAGTGCTATTATCTTCGCAATGCGCACAAACGTACATGATAGACCTTCTAAACATATATGTGAGGGCTTTAGATCTGATGTCACTTCTTGTGATGCCACTTCCTCTAAAGTCGTGGCTTGTGATGCCACTTTCTATGATGTCAATTTCTGTGATTGCATGTGTGATGTTGCGTGCCGTGATGTCACGTGGCTTGTTGTCGCTTGCATACTGCCTAACTAGGTTAGTCCACCCACTTCTATTTTTAGGACTTGTGCCCTGCATAAATCCAGAGGTTTGACTTCCCTTTTACACATTGCTTCTTTTTACTCCTTTAGACTGAAGGATTGCATGTATTACATTTACCCAGAGGTTACATTTCTGATTCACACCATCCCTTTATGAGTCGCCATTATTGTTTCCTTTTACTCCATTGGAGAGAAGGCTTGAATTTATTACATATACCTGGAGGTTAGACTTACCTTCCACACCGACCCTTTGTGAGTCACCTTTATTGTTTCCTTTTACTCCTTCAGACTAAAGGCTTCCATTCATTAAATATACCCATAGGTTAGATTTCCGATTTACACCGTCCCTTTATGAGTCGCCATTATAGTTTCTTTTTACTCCGTCAGACTGAAGGTTTGCATTTATTACAGACATCCAGAGGTTAGACATCCCTTTTACACTGTTCCTGTGTGAGTTGGCATTGTATCTCTCTAACCCGTCGGGATGGAAGTCTGGTTTAACTAGGGACCACCTAGAGTTTCTGGGGCTTATTTATTAGGGTGGGCGGACAACTCCGTTCCGCCCACGGAATGTGCTGAGATTTGCCCTTCCGCCTTCCGCGATAATAGGCGGAGAAACAGGGCAAGTCTCCACACACTCAGGGCATGCGCAGTTCCCAGAAGAAGACACGCTGGAGAAGGATCGAAGCCCGGGGACGCCGCCGATAAGGTAAGGTTACTTAACAATTGCTTTTGTAATGTATTTAAGACTGCGGGCGGGAGGTGGGCGGCAGGCAGGCAGGAGGTGGGATGTGCGTAAGGGAACTATGCGGAGAGTGCGGAGATTGGTTTTATCTCCGTACCTCTCCGTGTAGGTCCCTTACGCACATTACGCCCACCCCTGCTTATTTACAAGCCCCGTGCGCCACTTTTGCATCATTTTTAGGTCTCGCAGACCTGCGTTGCAGCGCACGTGCGCTGCACCCTCTGCGAGGCTTCTTGTAATTGGGATATTTCAAAAGTGAAGTTGAAGCCACGCCCATCTTTTTGATTGGCTGGGGTTATCGTTTATGCTAAACGGTGGCATCGGATTGAAAATGAGGCTTCTTTGTTACCGCCCTGTCTCCTTTTTGGATGGTCCATCTGAACTGGATGTTTTACTTGTGGCGTTACACTGTCTCCTTAATTAGTCAGTAAGCACTATATTTTTTCACAATGGCGACAGCTTGTTTACGTACCCCATGCGGCACCGCATCCTCCTGTCGCCATCTCCCTCAGGCGCCGCCGGGGCCGTCCAACGTGTCGATAACGCAACTGGTGCTCATATAAGCACCCAAATACCTTCAGGTGTAGTTTGCGCTATACAAAACTAGTTTCTCGCTTACCCGATGCTGCTCATTCCCTTTATAAATATCATTGATGTGTTCCGTGCGCGAGCAGTACCCGTCCGTCTTACCTTTGCTCCCGCCCCCTCCCCCATCCCTCCTCTCTCCTTCGTCCCTCCTCTCTCCCTTTTCTGGGCACATGATAATTTTTTGTTTGTTTATTAAATATTTTTTTAAAACAATAAAAAATGCACCAGCATCCAAGCTGATCTCCTATTTCCACAGCGCGTCTCCTATCTTCACGCTATATGGACAGCATCTGCCAGAGGTCTCTCGCGCTCCTCCTCTCAGCACGCTGTCGCAGCCTTATTTCCTCCAGCAGGCCCACTTGGCTTTTCTTCAATCGCTGCACGGGCCTGTCGTTCTTCCTTCTGGCATATTTAATACTTCCTCCCTCTGCCTTTCAGTTTCGTTCTTACTCTACCTTTTCTCTTAATTTAACTCCATACATTTTGAATTATGAAAAAGATTCCTTCCTGTCCTGTTTCTTCAGTGCCGGGGGCTCCAGTGTTGTGTTAATTTTACATTTCACGTTTTTTGTTTTCGTTCCATCCTCTGTGCTTGACTTATCTCGGCAATTCAAGGCCAGCCTTCGCAGTTCCCAAGGGGAAAAGAAAGCCAGCTCAACTGAAGAGCGACATTCCTGCTTTGGAGTCGGCTCTCAGGGTGAAACTGTAAATCAGCCCAAAGGCGCTGCAGTCAGAGACTTTGCATTAACATCAGGGCTTTAAGTGGGATGAAAAAACTGGCGGGTCTCTCATAGGGGCGTGGCCGATATAATTCAGTTTGGGTTTAACAAGCGTTTGCAATACAATAGGTCTCGCATTTACGCGAGTTTGGCATTATAAATGACAATGTCTTTTATTTATGTTTTCAAAACCAAAACATAAATAAAACGCATTGTCATTTACAATGCTAATAGCTCAAATTCGCGTAAAGGCGAGACCTATTGCATTGCAAATGCTTGTTAACATGGGAAAAGTGACGTAGGGGTGGCGCAAGGGGCTTGTAAACAAGCCCCGCTCTGTCTGAGAGTCCTCCCTGCTTCTGTTCCCACCTTACCCTAAGACCAGCACCCACTTGGTGTCGCCACAACTCTCCTGGGGGTGTGGCTAGCGGCCGCGAGTCTGTCGCCGCTGTAGGTGGAGTCCACCACTCGTCTCCTATGGGTATCTTTCCTCTTTCTTTAGGGGTCTCTGCGCCCCCCTGCCAGCGCCCTCAACTCTATAAATAACCAATTCTCTCTACTGCTCCAATAGTGGCCATTACTTTCATTTTTGTACACTGAAAAAATCTTCACCAAGCTTCACTAACATACAACAGAGATGCAGAGTGGAAGGGGAATGCAAGCATCCCTGTGTGTTGCCAATTAAGGCATATTACAGAAGCGGTCGAGTGGTAATTAGCATGCTGCCTGCCTCATCTCTTATACAAATTAATCTTGCCGCGCCCCTGAAAGGCCAACCCTCCTGAAGACCTGGTTCACATAATCCAAGCATCGCTACTCCTGGGTCCCTACACTCAACAGAGGTGTCCTCACAGCCCATGTGCGCACTGTCAGCACCAGAGCCACGGGGTGATTGTAAAGGGACACATTTTATTTGTATTGGGATCTCAGTTGTATATTTTTTGTAAAGTCCTAGGACCCCCTTCCCTGGCGGAGGGGGCAAGAGATCACTGTAAACCCAATTGATTAAATGACACATCCTTCCGGCCAGCCTCACTACATGACATATACAAGGCACTTTCTCACACGTGTTCTTAGCAGCAGACTAAGCCGCATGGAGACAGTATCACTGGCCCTGACGTCCTAACTTTGTGTTTCATGCTAGAAGCTTTAAAGAGTTACCACATCCTGTTAATTTTGGCACTAACTTTGTACCACTCGTACTGGTGAAATGAAGATGGGGAGCAGAAGGCAGATCAGTATCTGGGACTAGAAAGGGCCACAGCATTTGGAACACGAGGGAGGCAATAAAAGTGGTCCATGAACAACAGGGAGACAGAAGCAGAGCATTGATGAAGGAGTAAAGAATCTGCGACTGCCAGGAAAAGAAAGGACAGGTGGAGATTAGGACAGTGAGGATATTGGTTGAAGCCATCTACCAGTGGCGGAGAGAGGGGACGGTTGCATGTTGGTGGTGTGTGTGGTTTGGCATCCGGAGGAGTGCAGAAAAGATTTACTGTTGATGGGGACATAGTTCGGCGAGTAAGCAATGGCTGTGATGTAGCAGCGGGATGTAGAGCGAGGGACGTAGCATGACGGAAGAAGTGAAGGTGGTTGTGTACCTATGGAGCGGGTTACCTGGTTCCAATCCCCTCCAACTCCTGCCAAATCCTAAACTGGGCATTGCTGGTAACTAAGCAGGCATCGACCTACTGTAAACAAGGCCAGCGCAGGATGCACAGGGCATCTAAGCGCATAGATGAGATGAAGAAATGGGACAAGAGACATTCTAGGACAACCTGGTTCCTAACACATTTTAGCCCGACCATGTCCTCAAGGTATCCATATTCAGTCCAGGGGTTGCATAAAAGGGCCACATATGTTTGTGATTTGGAAGTTTCAGCCAAAAATTCGATAGACCCAGCACTCAAGATTCTTGAGCAGATTATGGAGATCCTGCAGATTCAAGTGAATTATTTGCATTATATAGGGAATTTCTCTTTAAGCGGGGCATCACCCCAATCTAATGCCGTGGAAATACCCCCAGCTGAAAACATATGTTGACAGATTGAACTCCTGAGGCGGAAGCCGGGAGCCACGAGCACTTATTTTTAAAAATTGTATATTTGTGTGTGTTGTTACTTCCTACCTTGCCGCTGCATTCTGCTACCAGTCCTGCCTGTAATTCTCCTGCGTAGACATCCCGGGGAAGCCCTCCTGCTCAGGCCACGCCCCTCGGTGCTAGGCCACACCCCCTCACACTATCTCATGTGTCTCTCCCGGACGCGCAGCGGACGAGCGCAGCGGGCGCGCCGACAGCGCACCAAAGGCGCGCTTAAGGCAAGCCCGTCTGCGCCCGTCCGCGATCGTACGCGGTCTAGGGCCATACCTCTTGTCCCACGGGAGGGACATATACGATGGAGCAGGCAGGAACTGCTGACTCTTCGCATGTCTACCCCATGTCTACATAAATTGAGAGTGGAAGACAGTACTGGCTGTGAACACTGTCACTTCTTTTTTGATCCTGGCAGGGATGCGGCCCCTAGAGACTATATCCTGGATTGTGGCCTACTTAACGTACGTTCTCTGCGGAAACACAAATTAGATCTTTACGACCTACTCATTGAGAAACAATGGGATCTTGTGTTTCTTACTGAGACATGGCTAGATGAAGGCTCTACCCCTGATGCCCTAGAGGCACTTCTAGAGGGCTATACTATGCTTAGGCAAGATAGACTCACCGGTAGAGGAGGGGGCATTGCCATTATAGCACAGAAAAATCTACGTTGTCAATTAGACCACTCCTCTATCCTGGACAGTGAAACAGGGAGCTTCACGGTCAAAGTGAATGAGAGCTGTACGCTGAAGGGCATGCTAATTTATAGACCCCCAGGCCCTATAGCCAGGTTTGGGGAGAGTCTGGTGGAAGGCATAATGGAGGCTGTGTTATGCACAGACAAATATTTGGTACTGGGGGATCTTAACCTACATGTTAGTAGGGACTTCTGCCAGGCATTGGGAGCCCTCCAATTAAATCAAATAGTAACTGGTCCAACTCACCAGTTGGGACACTTACTGGACCCTATATTCGCCAATTGGGGGGAAGTAGAAGCTAGAACCCCCATTCCCATCCCTTGGTCGGATCAATTCTTCATACGAATTTCTGGGGTTAAACCCCCGGAGCCAGCTACACTGTACCATCCCAGGCGGAGATGGGCCACCTTCTCTCAGGATAAATTCAGTGCGGTACTGACCAAAGGGGGAAGCCCTGGGGGGGACGATGCTGATACTGCTAATTTCAATCTATGCAAGCGTATCAATGAGGCACTTGACTGCACAGCCCCACTTTCGCATGCCAGATTGGGTGGCCGCCTTAAAAAAACTGCCCCGTGGTTCAGTGATGAACTACGGGTCACGAAAACTGCATTGAAGCGAACCGAAAGACAGTGGCGGGGGGCTCCGTCCAAGGAAACTAGGGAGGCCTACCTAACACAGAGGCGAATTTATCACGGGCTCATCAGGAAGTCTAAAGCAGCATATTACACCACTAGAGTTAGCGAAGCTGGCAACTCAACGAGGGAGCTCTTTTTGCTCTATAAAACCCTCTCGAGTGGGAAACCAGCCATGGCTCCAGATGACTGTTCGGTAGAATCCTGTGATAGGATTGCGGAATTTTTTTCCGAAAAGATAGCAAATATCTACTCGGCATTTCCCAGTCATCCCATTGCTGGAACCGATTTTGCGGAAAGCCCGAGGGAATGTAGGGACAGACATACATTGACCAACTTTGTCACCCCGCCCTCGGAGGACCTACTAAAAATCTGTTTATCCGTCAAATCAGGCTCCCCGAGGGATCCCACCACGCCGAAACGGCTAGTGGATAGTCTATCGGTGCTAGAACCATATATAAGACACCTATTGGATGTGTCTTTTAGCACCAAGACCGTGCCCAAAGCCTGGAAACAGGCGGTAGTTCTACCTCTTAGAAAGAAATCTAACATCAGCTTTGAGAAATTAGAGAACCTTCGGCCGATATCCCTCTTGCCCTATCTAGCTAAAGTGGTGGAAAAAACGGTAAATATGCAACTGATGGATTTCGTGGATGAGGCTGCCCTACTACATGATACCCAGTTTGGTTTCCGTCCCCGCCATTCAACGGAATCAGCGCTTTTGATGGCTGTGGAGACCTTGCGCCAGGGGGTGGATGAGGGTCATACTATGGCCCTCATCCTATTGGACCTGAGTGCAGCATTCGACACCGTAGCTCATTCCACCCTGCTACGGTGTCTGAATAATGGCGAAATAACTGGAGCTGCCCTCGCATGGATCCAGTCCTTCCTGACGGGGAGAAGCTTTCAGGTCCGCCAGAGCGAGTGTTATTCCAGGGATATTGGATTGGACCAGGGCATACCCCAGGGATCGTTCCTGAGCCCTACCCTATTTAATCTTTACGTCTCCCCAGTGGCCCTTATTGCTGTGGGCCATGGTCTGTACATCGTGTCCTACGTCGACGACACGCAGCTGGTTATCTCCCTCTCGCGAGCGCCCGGTCTTGCGGTGGACAGTTTCAGAGTCTGCATGCAAGACCTTGCCACCTGGATGTCCACCAACTGCCTTAAACTAAATGGCAGCAAGACTGAGGTGCTCATAGTGGGGGAGATCCCATCTGTCTGGTCGTCGGCGTGGTGGCCTGCATGCTTGGGAGAGGCTCCAACACCCTGCCAGGAAGTTCGGAACCTTGGAGTCTGGTTGGATGCTGACCTGTCTTTTGGACCGCAGATAGGATGTGTGGCGGGCGTCTGTTTCAGCGTCCTGAAAAGTTTACGGAAGGTTTTAGATCTCCTCCCCACGTCAGCCCGCAGAACGTTGGTGCATGCCCTTGTCACATCACGCCTGGATTATGGCAATTTGCTGTACCTGGGAGCAACCAACAAGGCCTTAAATCGCCTTCAGGTGCTGCAGAACGCGGCAGCTCGCCTCATTTTAAAATTTCCCAGAAGAGTGGCCTCTAATACCGCCCTTCGGACTCTTCACTGGTTGCCAGTGAGGAGCAGGGTTGAGTTTAAGGCCCTCTGTACCTGCCACCGCAACCTTACTGGAAAAGCGCCAATACCGCTCCAGAACTTGATCACCAGGTATGAACAAACACGCTCCCTTCGCTCCTCCCACGGACGCCTTTTAAAGGTCCCGAGGATAAGGCGGGCTTGCATGGGAGGCAGATCTTTTCGCTACCTGGCGGCTAAGAGCTGGAATGCCTTACCTTTGGACCTCCGTCTTGAGTCATCTGAACTTGGCTTTAGGAGGAAGTTAAAAACATATCTATATACACGTTAGCTTGCACAGTCTCAATGCCTGAGTCCCTGGGAGTCCATCTGTCTTAGCGCGGGGACACGCTTTGAGCGTAACCAAGCGCTTTATAAAAATCCCTTATTATTATTATTATTAGCTTAAAACATTTCCTGGCACGGTCACCAAACACCCCTAAGAGTTCTGTCAAGTCAGAACTTGGCCAGCTACCCCCATTCTTGCCTAATGAGAGTTTGGTACCAAAATACATCAATCAATTGGTTTGTTAAAGTAGCTTCATGCAGAAAAGGACTTACCCTACTTCGGATTAAATACTTGCACTGAGGGGAGATGACTTGTTCATCTTAGCCTTGCCAAGTAGGTGCACATCTTCTGCAGATTGTACCCCCTTTCCTGTGTGTGCTCCATGGCAACTATGAATATGCAGATAACAGCAGCACCATTTCCAAGCAGGCATAGGAATCATCTAGAAAAGTGGGAGGGAGCATGCTGCAAGAATCAGGGTTCAGCAGTTAAAGAAGGCAGGGGTACAAATTAATCATATGTCGGCAAGATATATACAAGTTCCACACAATACCACCATGTGGACAGGGTTGACCACCCTGAAAAATTCATAATATTATAAATGAGATTAGGCGAATGGCATCCAATTGTGTCCAGGTATTGGTTTCCTAAACAATATTTCACCATAACCAATTCTTGTACTCTTGGGGCCTCATTTACAATATGTTACCATAGGGTAGCGCTGCAAGCCTTCCTGCTGCGCTGCGCTGCCCTACGGCAAAAGAAAAGAGCAGGTATGGTGCAAGGGTGTCTGTGTTGTGGGAATGATTGTATTTGTGCAGGAAAGTAAACTTTCCTGCGCAAAAACAATCAATGAAGGAAATTTCCTCCTTCTATGTGTACTGCTGAATGCAGCAAACATACAAAGATGAAAAAAACTAGGAGAAATAAAGTTATTTCTCCTCGTTGCACCTCCCCTACACCTCCCTCACGCCATACCTACCAGGCCATGAAAAGTCATGCAGGGTGGCTTTACGTGGCCTTGTAGATATGGCACTGAAATGTGCGCTGCTGGAATGTCATTAAAAGTGACTTTCGGGTGGCGCAGAGGCCTTAAAAATAAGGCCCTTAATAGTCTGGCAAACCAGACAGAGTCCAGTGAAAGTGTAAGAGTCACTGAGCGTGTGTGAGAGAGAGGCGTCAGTGTGAGTTTCCCAATTTGATCGAGTGAGATAAAAGGACTAGGTCAAAAGACAGGAAGACTGTGCTTAGCAGTTTCCTGTAGGCCCATTTCATACACGTGGAGACCATGGACGCCATCTAGGGGTCGACCCTGTCTTGCTCCTTGCTAGCCCTGGCACTGCTTTTGCTACCCCTGGCCTCAGAGATGGCAAAATCAGTGTCTGGAACACAGGGGCAGCTCTTCCTTATGGACTCTGGTTGGAGCTCTACTTGTCTGGTTTCTGTCATTTTATTAAATGATAGAAATAGTGAATAATCTTATTTACTATTAGTGTAATAAAAAATGAAGTCTATTAGCAGGAATATGACACAATCTGGAAGCTAAGGTAAGTAAAAATGCTGTTAAATGTATATTGTATGCATGTTTGCGGGTCAGAGTATGTTTATGTGCATGAGAGCGTGTGAATGTGTTAGTATGTGTAACCATGTGTGTGAGTCAAAGTGAAGGTCAAATGGCGTGAGATGTCTCGTTGCTACTCCTGGCATTTTGGTGAATTGACTTCCATGGTGGAGACCACTACACATTCCATAGTATTTCTCTTTTAAATAAATTATGCATGTCACAATATGCACAGCAATTAAAGGAGCATGTTTTGGAAACTCATGCAGAACACATTCTTGTGCATCTTTTGTGTGTGTATGTGGGGAAGCTGTATAAACATGGTCACACTCATACCTGTTTGCAGGTTTCCAGGCCCATGTGTAACAAACTGGACCAGCCTATTTTTTGCCTTTGTTTTCTGACACTTGTAGTCCTCGTCTTACAATGATACAAACAAGACTACAAGTCCCAAAATGCAAAGAAAATTGGACTGAGCAAATAGTAATGCACGGATCTGGGAAACTAGGCAGGGCTGAACACTAATATCCAAAGGTTAGGATACAACTGAAAACACTTCTTTGAAAAACACCAAAAATAAACACTAAAAACTGAAATTCTTATTCCCCGTAATAAAACCTAAAAATGCGTGGGGGGATTCACTTCTGTCCATTTTGCTCAGTCATCTTCCACCATTTTCGTGAAACAGAAATGCTGCTGAACAGAGAAGACTCAGAACATCTACTGCTCTCTCTCTCTCATCATAGTAAATGCACTTATTTTGTCACTGTAATCAAATAAACACCAGGATGCATAATATACACCAGGGTGGATACACCAAGTCTCACTATGCATTAACTGGCTTCTGCTCTACCTCCCTAGTGGAGTGTGTTGGGAGAGAGATGGCTGGACTGGGGGAAGACCGCCTAACTTCAGGACATCTTCATGTATGCCAACACTGATGATCCCAAGGCAAAGGAGCCACCCAACACCCTGAGACTGCCCATCTTGAAAGGATGTTATAGCCCACAGCCCCCTAAAGATACACTCTTGAGAGCATCTCACCTTCATCCTGTGTCCCAGGCTTCTCTTTGAAAATGAAATCAGGGTCTAGGAAGCATCCCTATGCATTCCAGAAAACCCTCCACTGCCTGAGCACCAAAGCCATGGTACATCTTGTGCTTATTCCAAACATCTGTTGGGGCACTGGATTGGAAAATCTTGGGTTGGGCTTGGACTCACAGACATTGTATTGCCACTGGTGTGTCCCCGAAGTGCTGTAGAGCCCTAGTATGATGTCAAGTAATCCTATTTAATATGCTTGATTGGAAGAGTCTATATTGGAAGTGTGAGCGTCATGTGATAATGGTCACGGATGTTGGAGAAGCTTTTTTCCTCTGATTTTGCAAGAAGATTTTTTGGATGAATTTTCCCACAAATAGGTGCAAATTTAGTCAGGAGCTTAACTGGGAAAAGTTATTAACTTCGAAATTTTAAGAAATAGTAAAGTTATCAATTTCCCACAATTAAACCTCTGTAGTATTATAATTTAGTAACTTCTGCCCACCCACAAAAGACACATCATGGCTGCTCTTTAACATATAATATAGTTAAATCTGGGGAGCCCTGGCCTCTCCAACAAAGACATATGACAAGTCATAAAATTACAAATATACACAAAGTTCGGTCAGGTGAAACAATTAGTATCCTCCGAATAAGGCCTAAAATGGATTATTACAATGCAAATCTTCTACCCTCAGGGTTTGTCAGAAGGGATAACCAACATCCAAACCCTTGTCCACTACAGTGATCAGTGAGATTTAGCGTAACAAAATACCTATGTACAGGCCTCAACATAGTGTAATAAAAATCCATCCTTAAAGGCCTATTGGCTTCCGTATGTGTTTGCCCTAGACATAATTCAGCCCTGTTACATTTATTTTTAACCTTTTATCATAACAGATGAGGCCCATTGCATCTGACAAATGACATTGTTGGTGTGTCTCTATTACTAGCCCACATTCAACTGTATTTATTTGCCACAATGAATTGATGATTAATCTAGTCTTGACTCTCAACTCCCTCTAATAAAGCTATAAGTGCAAACAGAAATAATGGAGGATTTGCTAGAGAAAGTGGGCAAACACTGCCTATTAAGAAGATTGGATGAATGAATTATCCAATTGATAAATAACAAGTATTGAATCAAAAATATATTTTTGCATAAATATCATCTCAAAAATATTGTTGCTAGAAAAATATCAAGGAACAGAATTTAGAAGGTAAAAAGATTGCTCGTTGCTGAAACCAGAGGATTCTGTTGCCCGTGTTGGTTGGAGTGTTGGGGGACTCGAGCCTTGCTGCCTGCGGACTCTGGCTGCGCTACGGGAGCTGCTGTGTGTGCCCTAATCGCTGGCGGGACTGCGAGGACCACTGTGCACAGCGCGGAATTCACCGCAGCACCTGTGGCCTCTTCCCGCCAGCTCCTCCCGGAAAGCTGCACCGCCTCCTCTTAAGACTCGCGGCCCCCGCTTCGCGGGTGCCGCTCGTTGCTGAAACCAGAGGATTCTGTTGCCCGTGTTGGTTGGAGTGTTGGGGGACTCGAGCCTTGCTGCCTGCGGACTCTGGCTGCGCTACGGGAGCTGCTGTGTGTGCCCTAATCGCTGGCGGGACTGCGAGGACCACTGTGCACAGCGCGGAATTCACCGCAGCACCTGTGGCCTCTTCCCGCCAGCTCCTCCTCCGACTCCTCCCCCTATTTAATATACTACACCCTTACGCGCTAGCGGGACGCGCGCGGGGTGAAGCTCGGGGCGAAGACCGGGCCAAGAGCAGGGCCCGTTTGTGCCCGTTCGTGACCGGTAGTGACCGGACCGGGCTACCCCCCTTAATCCTCCTGCTGCCTGATTCCCTGTGTATCACGCGAAACCAGGAGCAAATCCCGGTTGGCTGGAGGATCACAATCTGCCGCAGGAGGTATGGAGAAGTTTCTCATTAGGGCTAACAATATTATTGACAAAGAAATTGTTACACTGGAGAAACGTTTGTCCAAGGAACTAATGTCTCTTAAACGTTCCAGTATGGGTCCTTTTGCTAATGCCAAAACTCCTGAAAGACCTACTGACTGCTTGCCTGTGGTGGATGCTCATCCTTTACTACCCGATTCTGCCCCCCAGCTTAGTATTGACTCTGTTGTTATATCTAATTCCTCCACCGTCATTGCTGATTTTAGCCATGTCTCTGATTGTGCAAATGTTTCCCTTTCCTCTGTAATTGATGGAAATTCTCCCCTTCTTTCAACTCAGGGGGGAAAAGAAGGGGCTATTAAGAAACGGAAGAGACAGCATTACAAAAAAGGTAAAAATAACGGGAGGGCATCCAAAACAGCTAGAATAGACGGAGTATCGGCATTGCTGAATTCCGAAGGTGGAGGGAGTTTACCCAGTAACGATATCTCCATGGATAAAATTGCAACCCTACTAAAATCTTTTATTTCTCCCTTAGAGGCCAAACTAGATAGGCTTGATTTTAGAATGTCTAATATAGAGAAATCAACCGCTTTACTTTTAGCTAACTCCCCCAAGCCTAATAGTTCTGGTCTCCCTCCTAGCATGCCTGCCCCCCAAATTATCCCTTCTACTACTGTGCCCCCAATTCCCGTTTCAATGGCCACAAGCATCCAACATGTTCCCCAAGTTCCTAGTTCTGTTAGCCTAGTTGCCCCCCAGAATATCCAAGTCCCCCCCCCAGGTTCGCATATCCCACCCGCTCTTTTGCCTATTGATACCCAAGGGCCCCCACCTGAAGACCTCAAAACTCCAAAAATTAGACGGCCCGACCTACCACCGGAGGCCAACCGGTTCATGGTAATTCTGGCAGGAGCACCTCCATTAGACAAGGGTGAAACCGAAACCTATAGCTCCCTTAAAAACCAAGTCATAAAATGGCTTAACTGGAATCGACCATTACCGGCACATCTGCACAATGAAGTCATCATGGTGAGGAGGGTACCATGGATTGGTAAAACCCCTAAATCCATTAAGGGAGACTGTATCACTGTTAGTTTTAGAGACCCACGTACTGTGTCTTACATATGTGCGGGCGTTAATAGATCATTAGATTCCACTATACAGACTCTCCCTGTCTCCTTTTTCTTCCCCCCACCCATTAACCCCCTGTACTATGATGTAAGCGATGAATGGACAAGGGTTGAACGTAGGGGAAGACCTTTTCGCCCAAGATACCCCAGATTGCCCCCATTTCCAACCCCGCAGAACACCTTCTGGGATTATAATCGATATAGTTGTCTCGATGGGCTAGAGGGAGTCGACTGACTATCCAGTGCTTTCACCACTGTTCCCCCCCTACCCACCGTGACTAATCCGGTCGATAGCGGGGTTACTGGGGAGGATTATATCTTACCAGTAACGGTTGGCAAAATAACTTCTGATCTACTTGATCTGACCCCCTTAACTTTTGACAAACCTACTGAAGTCCACCTTTTACCACACGATGAGGTTATTGCTGATAGCGGACGTACAATGATTACTCCCTTGGAAGAGATATCAACCCCAAGGGATCAAGGGTATTCTATGATGAGCTGGAATATAGCTGGCTGGCGACAGAGAGCTTCGGCTCTAGGGTGGAGGGAACTTATCCTTGGGTTTGATATTCTATGTTTACAGGAAACATGGTCCACTTTAGACATTCATTTTGATGGTTTTGTTTCCTATAACTGTGTTGCCAAGGAATCTGCTATGGGGAGGGCTAAAGGGGGTCTGCTTGTCCTCATATCAGTCGATCTCCCGATAACTGTAGGCTCATATTCTACTGTTGGCACACATTCACAAATCCTGGAATTACAATCCAAAAAGGGTAGGAACACTTTACTGATCAATCATTACAATAACACATTTGATCCGACCAGCACCCTGGTTGTGGACGAACTGGAAGCCTCCCTAAACAGAATCTGTAATAATTCCCACACAGTTTACGACATCATTTGGGGAGGGGATTTCAATATCAGAACGTGCCCGCACTCTCAAACTTCAGTTTGTGGGTTCGATGGGGATTCGGGGGAGTATTTAGCACATTTTCAACACACCCCATATGGGACTTCCCTTAATGGTCTTCTGTTAAAACTTGATCTAGTTATCCACCAACCAGCTCTTGATAAAGAGGGCAACACTGTTCCCACGTTTAAAGGGAGGGATAATGAGTCGGTTATTGACCATGTATTGATTTCAACCCTTTTGATGCCATTTTGCACTGTGCCAATAATTAAGGACTATTGCCTGAGTGATCATAATGCCCTAACTATGTCTACTCTTATCTGGGGCCCCAGAATTACGCCTACAGGCAGGGTTGTCGACAATATTGTCCCAATTAGGCCTAATGGAACCCGGATAAAGTGGTGCACAGAAAAATCAGAAAAACTACATAGTGCAGTTGTGGCAGGTGGTTCCAGGCAGATATTTCGCTGTCTGGAAGTCAATGCCCTCTCTAAGGGTATTATAGCGGATTTTGAGGATTTAGGCACTATTATTAATAGAATTTTTACTAATAATAAGTTGATTTCTAGACGGGATAAGGTTGGCTGGTTCGACCAAGCCTGTACGTCAGCGCTAAAAACCCTGAAGCAAGCACTATCCAACCATCCTAGAGACAGGGAAGCGATTAAATCCTTGCGGTCCAACTATAACACTGAACTTAAACGCAGGAAAAACGAACTCCGGGAACAAGCCTGGGACAATCTGGATTGTGCAGCAGCTCTCCGGGATTGTAAATTGTTCTGGAGTACGATTAATGCCCCATTCCTCCAGAAAGAAGATTTCCCAGTACTTACCGCATTAGTAAGCGAAGATAGCTGGGTCCGATATTTTTCAGGAATATTTGACCCCCCCGAGGAGTCTTATGATAAAATTTGTATGAATCCCCAGCCGACCCCGCAGACTTTGGGAATCACCATCCGAGAAGTAGTCACAGCGATTAATTCTAGTAAAGGAGGTAAAGCCCCGGGACCTGACGGGGTCCCTATAGATCTTTACAAACACGATCTGGCCCTTTGGAGCCCCCTATTGACCCAGGTCTTTAATGCTGCCAATGATCTCTCCACCCCGGCAACCTGGAGTGAATCCGTTATTATCCCGATTTATAAGAAGGGAGATAGAGGAGAGGCCAAAAATTACCGTCCCATCTCCCTTTTAGATTCCTCCCTTAAAATTATGAGCCGCGTACTACTATTACGCCTGGAGGAGTGGGTGACTAATAATAATATCCTGGCACAATCACAATATGGCTTCAGAAAGGGTTTGGGGACCATTGACCAGTGCATTAACCTCAACCTTTTAATAGGAAAATATACTAAGGCCAAATCGGGTTCCTTATTTCTTTGCTTTGCGGACCTCTCTAGTGCCTTCGACCTGGTGAACCACTCCCTGTTGTGGACAACCCTTCTCGATATGGGAGCTCCCTCAGCCATTATCCATTTCTTAGCTAGGTTGTATTCTAACCTCACTACTCAGATACGATATGGACCAGCAGGAGAGTGTACGAGAAAGATTATGGTAAAATCAGGCATTAGGCAGGGGTGCGTATTGGCCCCCTTGCTTTTCTCCCTTTTTATTAATTCTATGGAACAAGAACTAAAACAGGTCCAAGCTGACGCACCACAAGCAGGTGGCCTTCCAATCCCAGTGTTGTTATATGCGGACGACACCGTTTTATTATCTAGAACCCCAATCGGCCTACAGCGGCTAATGAACTGTTTTTATGACTTTATCCAGGGTAAGAAACTTAAAATTAACAATTCTAAAACATTCATCATGGTCTGTGGCAAAAAGGTGAATCACCTTAAGTCTTTCTATTTTAAAGATAACAGAATTGAGGTTGTAGATAACTTCTGTTATCTGGGCATTACTCTTAACAGTCGGGGCTCATGGACACCTGAACACATTAATATAAAAGCCAGGTTGGAGAAGGCTACACTAGGTGTCTTCCGATTTGCCAACAAATTGGGAAGCCGACGGATCCCAGCAATGCTAAATATTTATAGACACAGATGTTCATCAATAGCACTTTATGGTTCAGGGGTATGGGGGCACGGGTGTAACAAAGACTTACAAATTCTGGAAAATTTATTTTTGAAACGGCTACTTTGTTTACCCTCATCGGCATCTAATTACCTGGTCCACGAGGAATTAAGGTTGGACCATATAGCCGATCTGATTGAATTGAGACCCCTCCTGGTATGGAGGTCTATTTGGCTGAAGGACGAAACAGGCTTCACAAAGAGTATTATCCAAGATTGTCTGTCTTTGGATAATTTCAAGAATATACCATGGATAAAGTATGTGTTCACTACTTTTAGAGACATCTTTGATTTGGATGTACGCAAAGATCCCGAGATTGTAACCACTTTATCCAAAAAGGAAGTGAAAGAGGAATTTTTGAGGGTAAAATTCGTTAAACGGAAAGCAGACACAAGTAATTACTCAACTCATGCTTTCTATTCCTCCAATGCAAACGAGGGTCCTGGTTTGCCTCTCTATCTCCAAATAATCTACAGGCAATCTCACCAATTCGTCCTATCCAGACTTAGGCTTGGTATTGTCCACAATCTTGTGGCCTTTCCTATAATGAATCACTATACAACATCTGTCTGTCCATGTGATGAATTAACCAAGCAAAGTACCCTTCATTTTATGTTAATCTGCCCCCTTTACAAAGCCCTACGTATTGTTTACTTGAAACCGTTTTTTAAAAAACATTCTGTGTCTTCTACCCCAAATGCCATGAAATTGTTATTTTCACTTGCTAGCCCGGATTTGTGTTTTTATATAGCAACTTTTATTCTGAAATCTGTTGCTGCAAGAAAAAGTATGGTTTTTTAGCTATTTTCTCTGGTTTTTTACTGCTGACTTCTGTATGCCCTGTAAACAACCCATGATGATATGTATTTCTCCTGTGTAATGTCGCATGTATGTTTTTATCTATGTACTTTTATGACGTTTTTTAACTGTCGAATAAAGTTTATGAACTGAACTGAACTGATTGCTTCTTTATGTTTTAATTTATTTTTATCTGACCTCTCTCCAAGGCTAGATTGCACTAATTCCCACCCACCAAAGCTTGGCGAACTGAGACTTTCGCATCTTTCCTACGCGGATGATGTGGTACTAATGAGCCAAACTAAGATCGGCCTGCAAAGATGCCTGAATGAAATGTCAATCTACATTTCAGAAAACAAACTTGAAATAAATACAACTAAGACAAAAACTATGGTGATTGGGAAAAAACAGTTAAGAAAACAGACAATCTGGCTCAACGGAGTCCAACTCGAGGAGGTAAAAAAATACAAATACTCAGGCTTTTATATCGACAACACAAGAAATCTTATGGAGCACAAAAAATATATGTCTCAGAGAACAAGTGCACTAATATTTGCGTTCAGCCTATTAGCCAAAAAACTGAAGGGCCCTTCTTATAAACCCTTGCTCACCGTAATGAAGGCAAAAATCCTGCCAACTCTAACATATGCCAGTGCGGTGTTCCATGGCGAGGATGGAGAGCTCCTAAACCAACTAATAGCTTCCATTTACAAAAAAGTATTCCAGATTCCAAGGTCAGCTTCCCCAGCTCAGGTCCGGCTGGAATTCGGTCTCATAAATGAAGTCGTTGGCAGAAGGTATGAGACGGTGAAAACCTGGTACCGCTTTAAGCTAAATGCTGTAAAATCAAAAATCAACAAGGCCATCTGGACTGAACTTAATCAAGATAGTTCTTCTCCTTTTAATCATTACCTTTGTAAATCCCTTTCGGTCACATGTACGACGGAAATATGGAACAAAAACTTACCATACCAATCGTTCAAACAAGTCGTAAATAAAGCTTCAAAAACTCATTCATTGCTATGGGACAAAAATATTCTAAGATCAAGGTCGCATGCTTGGATGGTGATAAACCACTATAAGTCCCTCGCACCGGCAGCTTATTTATGTGAAACTTACTCAATTAACATAAAAAAACAACTTATGGCACTGCGTTTTGGAACATTACCATCTCAGGCTGAGCAGCCAGCTTGGCGGCACACAGGCCCTATATCGTGCCGGCTGTGCAATCACTATAAAGAAGACTTTATTCATATAATCTGCACATGTAAAAAATTGCGGGTTGAACGTGTAATCTTTCTAAAGACAAGTTTCAATGAAAGAAGAATTAGATCCTGTAGAGCCGCAATAATGGCATGCCTAAGCCCCTCAGACCCTCCATTGCATAGTAGACTGATCAAATTTCTTAAAGCCTTCAAAAAGCATTGCTAAAAAGGGTCAGAAGTTGGACAAATGATGTTTAATTTTCTGCTTGAATTTTTAAAAAACAAAACGATTTTATACTAAATTGCTGTTTAACTCTTCACTGTAATTTTGTGCTTTTGCTACCTGTTTTAGATTATTATGGTTTTAATTAACTAAATAATAAACATTACTTACTTACTTACTGCTTCTTTATGTACATAATGTTTTTAAAAATGCTGTATATATAATTAATTTTAATATAGTTATATCAAGTGTTTTTAATAAATATTTTAATATACATTCGGAATTACATGTGTTAGTTATAGGTGTTAGTATTATTAATGCACGTGTTTACATTTTTAAGTATAGTTTGTAATTTTTAATTTGCAATTATTGTTTTTCTTTTTACATTTAATTAGTAATTTATAATTTACTAGCAGGTGGTTGGGTTTCCAGAGGCATAGGGTGGGAAGTTTTTTTTACAGGAAAATTATTACTTTCTCATTTGAATTATTTAATATGTTAATTAAATATATATATTGAATAATTGTTCTTTTATTTAAGTAAATATTGTGATTTTTAATGTATATTTTGTTTCTGCATAGTTAATTTGTTAATTTTTATTAGTTGCAGGTTGCTGGCTTTGTAGAGAAATTGGGTGGGAAGTTATTTAAATTATAATTCTTTTTACAAATTGGATTTTATTTAAATAAATATTTAATTAGTATTTAATTATGTCAATTTATTAATTGATTATTCATTAGGTAAAATAATTGTCATATTGTAATTAATTGGTTATGAAATGTATTTAATATTTAAACAGTGTAAATATATTTTATAATAATGGCGATATTGGTTTATCATTTGAATATTCAATATTGCTTTATTTATAATAGTTTTATTTATGAATTATTATATATTTTTGGAGGGGTTGTCGATTTTTTTGGGGTAGTGGAGAGAGAAGTGTACCTATTTTAAATTTTATATTTTGTTTTTTAGTTTACATTTTTTTATTTTGGTATTCATTTTTTACATTTTTTATGCAGTATATATTTTTTTTATTTTTAATATGTTCTAATAATTTTATGATGTTAGGTATGTACATTTTGTTTAAAAATGGTTAGGAGTTTCAATGGTATATGTAACCCTTCATAAGTCCAACAATTTCCATGTATTTGCTTATGTTGGAGTGGGAATACTAAATATAATTCCTCCAAAATCGAACACTTTTCCCCACTGTTGCTTAGTATGGAGTGGTAATGGTAAATCTAACACCTCTAAAACCCAACAATTTTATTACTGTTGCTTACTTTGGAGTGGGAATGGAATACCTAACTTCTCCAAATCCCAACGCTTTCCCTACTTACATTGGAGTGGGATTAGTAGATGTAATCCCGCCAAAGTACAACACTTTTCCTACTTTTGCTTATGCAGGAGAGGGAATAATGTCATGTGTCTTAGTTAGGCCCATGAAGAAACACTGCCATCTTTCACCATGTACATGTTTCTTAAGATTTGTAGGTTATTTCCATTGGGTTCTATCCAGTGTCTATTTTCTGCCCCGGAAGGACTTCTATAGTTCCGGGTTATCTGTTACATGCCGGGGGATATTTAAGCGCGTTTGTTTTCTTGCACCTCGTTCAATTGAATCAGAGGAAACCATTTCGCGGACATTACCGGACCCTATCAAGGTATGTGTGCAGATAGTACGTTGAGGAGACCGCGTTTGCGGTGGGAGTTAGATATTTCACTTAACGTATGCTGTGTTTGTCGTCTCTTCGTTGTAGGGAGCGATCAGATCCCAGATTTGGGACGTTTTTATCTCCACTACCTTTGGTGTATACAAAAGAATTTTTTAAAGGTAACTGGTGATCCTTTTGATACTCGTAAATATTGGCTGAATAGCTTAGAGAGTCTGTGTCTGTCCTCTGCGTAGAAAAGGATATCTGAGACTAACACCAGAACCACGGCTGTCTGTCAGTAGTAATATTAGATACTTGTAGTCAGCCTATCTCTGAGCATATCCCTTGAACAGCGAGTTTTTGAACGTGATAGTTGTATCTGTATATATTTATGAACAGCCCGTCTATTATGCAGCATGTGATGTCTTAATGTCATAATTAAATCACTATTGTTGCCTATATAAGAGTGGTATCAATAAGAGACATGCTATGTGCCTTGCTGACTGCGACAAAAGTATAGATAATAGCCGAGCATATAAGATGTTATTTCCTTGGTTAAATTTGGTTAGTATAGGTCTTTACTTTGTTTCAGAGATCGTCTTGGACATGGACCTGCGGTTATCTCTGAATTAAGGTAGACACAGCTGGAATATATAAAATTCATCTGCACCAAGCACATATAGATGGTAAATATTGGATCTATTGTGTGCTAATAGCTTTACTGGATTAACCAATAGGGGTGTTCAGTATTCTTTGGGTTGTTACGTAAAATATATTTTTTTAATTTGTATTAGGCACCGTATCCCTATAAGACAAATACCCATGAGGACACCAACCGAATAATCTATTTGAGGCGCTACGATTTAAGCAACCCTAAGACATATATGAGGTAAATTTAAAAACGCCTATAGACAATATGAATTAACCATAAACCCGATTACCAGTAGAGTGTAGTGCTGTTTCAAGATACCATGTCTTCATTTAAAACAGGCCTTTCTTACCCAAATAGACCTTTGGTGATGTCTGTGTGCTGAGTAGCAGACCAGGTTCATGCAAGAGGAATCGTGAAATTATATACGATTGAATGGTTCAGCATACAACAATTGTGAGTCTAATAACTAGAAAAACCATCGTTTAGTAAACATTAAATGTTCTGAACCACTAATTAAGAGAGGACAGCCTCTTAGAATGTCTTAGCTTACAACATCATTAACAAGTAGCTAACTAAATTTATCCTTGTGGAATTGTGAGAGTTTTTTTAAATCTTACTAACTGATGAACAGTATTAGTATTTACAGACTATCGTATGTGTGTGTGTTTGTTTCATATTTGCTAAAGTATGGGATGAGTCTGGGTCATCGAAATGTATCAAATATTGTTTTAGACAAATCACTTGGGGAGTCACTTATACTACTTTGTTGTATATTTTTGTCAGATTTTAAATATATAGAAATTGGGATCTGCAATTAATCCTGAGGAAGGTGTTGGCTGTATACTAGGGCCTACCGAAACGCGTCGATGCTCTAATAAAAGGAAATCGTATAAAATCTGTGATAACAATGGTTCTGTGACATGTATATTATGATCGAGTTTCATTGTGGTCACAACCGATGAATCTTTGATTTGGCGATTCCCTATCTTGATTAGGATTAACTTGTCCTTTTCTCTTTTCTTTTTCCCAATTTATAAATGTACCGTTTTGTATGAATATTGATGTTGATTCGTTACATTATTTGCTTATGAATCATAAAAAGAAGTTTTAATTGAGTTTTACTTTTTATGTTTTAAAATTTGGAAAATTGTTTGTCCTTTTAAAATATTTGTGTAATATTTTACATTTTTTGTGACGTATGTGATTAATTTGAATAAATTTGTCAATAAGTATTTTGATTGCATTTTTTGATGCCCATTCTCATCCTGCTAATGTGAGACTTGTGTGTTTGAGTGATTGTTGAAACATATAGATCCAAGGGAGGTCTTTTTTTCTGACTAAGGTCTTGCTTGGTACCCCTCTCCTTTGGTACAGGGGTCCCTCTCCCTTTGTTATAAAAACATGTTTCTTAAGTTGCCTTCCCTTTCACACAATAACCTCTTACACACATTTGTGTGCGTGACAATGCTGGATTCGGTTTTTTGAAACTGCTTTGCTTACAGATTCCACTTCGCGGGACCATTATCACGACTCCTTGAACACCCTGTGCAAGGCATAGACACACATTGTGCAAATGTCATTCTGTTTTTTCATCCACAAGGCAACACACCTATCTATAGACCATAACAAAGCAGGCCTGTCTTAGTACTCGCAAGGATACTTCTCATTATAAATAAACAAACATTTCCAGGTTTAGGCAGAGGAGCGCTTTGCTCCCATTGGTGAGGTCTCTACATGCTGAAGTTTCGGCCCAGCAGCTTGCTGATATCTATGCAAAGGGTGTCCAACTCGTGACCACAATGGGGACTTACATTCTTTCCTTTCAGGTAACAGGGGGTGCATCATCCAATACATGGATTCTTGGCAGAACACACACACATCCCAGACACTTAGGTTAGGGGAAATATAGTAGGAGTATGCCAGATCTTTAGATAATTTCTATATGCTTGCATATATACATTGCTTCAGCACAATGGTGGAACTTTTCATTCTGTTCACTGTCCTGGTACTTCTAATAACTTTCATTTGCTTCTGTCTATTGATCATTACATCACATATATTTTATACAAGAATTAGGTTGGTTGAAATAACATTGAAAACATCCCACTTTGCATCCCTTATATATTTCTCAGAGAGAAGGAGAGCACGAGTGACTGAGCATAAGGGTTCTAGATATGTTACCGTGATCCCTGGGGGGAAGCACGGTTGTCATGTTCAGTGGTTGCCAGAACCAGTTGCTCCCCGTCTAGGATTAGGGGTGCTTATGGTGCCACTGTGAGCTAGCTGGCCTTTAGAGCAACCTATCCTGAGGGAAAGCGTGGATTCAATCTGGCACCGTCCCAACGGCTGTACTGTCCACAAACAACCAGTCCCTACCGTAGGGTGGAAACTACCCAACAATAGTAAATCTAACCCCTCCAAAGCCAAATGCTTTTCCTACTTTAGCTTACTCTGGAGTTAGATTACTCAATCTGACTCCTTTGAAGTCCAACACTTTTGCTATTGTTTTCTATTTTTGATTGTTATTTTTTTTTATATTCTGTATCGTTAATGTTTCTATTATTTAAAAATATATGTAATTCTTTATATAAATGTTAGTTTTTTAGCATCAATTTTATTTAAATTAATTGTGATATATGTAATTATTAATATATATGTTTGTTAGCTTGAAATTTTAAGTGATTGTTAATATGATTAATGTATTTTTAAAGTATTTAAATATGTTTTTATATAGATTATCAGGTGTAACCTCACACAAATTCCTCTTTACAGCACTATCAATGGCAGTGCAATCAATGGCTGGGATGTACCTGTATTCAATGTAATGTACAAACAGGAACGTTGGAGAACCACGCCGTCATGGGCTTCTTGCAAAAATATATTTAATCACAGTGTTCAACCTAACAGAATGGAGAAAACCTAATATATTTCAGCAAAGCCTTGATCTCATTTTTGGGGGACATATCTATGCATATATTAAAACAAGCATTTGCAATGCAAAAGGTCTCGCATTTACGCAAGTTTAAGCTATTGGCATTGTAAATGACAATGCCTTTTATTTGTTTTAGAAACGAAAACAAAAATAAAAGGCACTGTTATTTGCAATGTCAATAGTTCAAACTCGCGTAATGCGAGACATATTGCATTGCAAATGCTTGTTTAATAGGCCAAAATACTCTCAAGGCCTCCTTCAAAAATCCCCATGTCAGGCTGTGGTGTCAGTTTTGAGGTTTTGTCCAGCAGAAAGTCTGCCATCAGAATGACCCTGCAGCACACAGTTGGATAGACAGCGTCACCTCAAAGATTTTACTCACAATATGGAGCAAGGGCAGAGTTTTGCACCCTGTTTGCTCCATATGAACATCACCTGCTTAATGTTGATAATATACCCGGCTTCGGCAATGGCTTCCTGCTTTGGATAGAATATTTCAGTGTGCATTAGTCTGAAGATCCAGGCTTTGGCACACAATCCTTCATTTATATGTCCAACTGGGACTCTTTTTAGCAATTAAACAACACAGTGACTTCAATTATTCCTGCTTTTATTTCGTAATACTAGTCATGATTCGGCATACAAAAAATAAATTGGAGTGGGAAGTCTGACTTTCAATAAGGAAAGAGAGCACGTGACCAGTGACTAATGCAATTTTACCAAAGCATGTCAGCCAGCTGAACAGGGAGGAATTTGTTAGGCCAAGAAAATGTAGAAATGCTGAAAGTTGCATTTAGGACTTGGTTTAGGCATATCATTCATGAACCACCTCCTATTCTACTGTGCCTCTTAGGGGTGTGTGAGAGGCCCATTTCTAGAGCATGTGATCCTTGGGCCTGGCGTAGTAAGGTATACAAAGAAGGTACATTTGACGTGTGGTACATATTCAGCCAACACTGCGTTCTTCAATCACACACTAAGGCCTCACCTCTTCCTGCCTGTATGAATTGCCCTCACTGTTCTGTTAAGTTGACTGTCTCCCTGTACCTTTGGCACACAGAGTCCACTTCTGCCTAGTGTATGTTATACAACCACTACGTTTCTCAAAGTCACTCTAGGAGACCATCTTTTCTCTAGGGCATTAACTATACAGAGTGTTGGGTTATTATGTCTTTTTAGAAGTGGGCTGTGCATTGCTTTCGGTCATGTGCATTAGGTTCTGGGCACAGCGACTACTCTGCAGTCCCAGCTCCAACAGGCCACTTTATATGACCTTTAGCTGTGTGCTACAGGCTCCGAGGGCAGGCCGAGAACTGAAATACCATCTGACTAGAGACACAGAAGTGAAAAAAAGAACAAACAATGGCAAACCAGATAGGTCTCGCGTTTAGGAACGTTTGACTTTGCCAATACTTTTTGGCAATGCTGTACAACATCGATGAAAAGCAAAATGTTTTTTGCTGATGCTGTGCAGCACGGCATATAAAAAAGAAAAAGAAAAAAAGTGTCATGAGGCTACATGCATGGCGCATATGTGTTATAACACTACTGACACTTGTGTCATTCAGTAGGCCTTCACATGCAAGATGATATATACGTGTGCATGCATCACTGCGCATACGCAAGCTTACTAATTGACATGTGCACCATTTTATTCATTTTTTCATTTACCTATGATAGATGGCTAATGCCATTTAGCACAGTAAATAAAATACATTTTCAATTGCTATGAAGAATATTTTGGTAAATAGAGTGGCTGGCAGCAAATGGGAGCTGCTAGGTCCTCGAAATGATTTAAGAAATTAAAAAAATATATATATAAGGAGCATGTGGGGTGGATGAACAATGGGGGAGCAGGTGGGAGAAAGCAACGGTGGGTGATAAGAATTAAAATAAACCAAAAAAAGTTTAGTGGGGGAGGAGGGATAAAGAAAGAGAGTAACGAATCACAGGAAGGCAAGAGCAACACAAAGTTTAGGAGATTTTGTGGTGGGGAAAGCACAAGAGAGAGAGCAGCACACAAGAGAAAGAGCAACACAGAGCATCGGGGAGTGGGTACAGGGGGGGGAAGTATAAGAGGAAGAGAACTGGAAAACAAATGCGCTATCATGGAGTGAAAAAGTGAAAAAAAAAGTAGTCCCCTAAAGTGAGCAGTGTTAAGATTAAAGTCAGGCAATCAAAAGAATAGTTAAGACGTTATGCTCAAGGAGAGGGATAAACGCAAGAATTGAGAGGGAAAACATTAAGCAAGTACATTAAAGTGACAATAAAACCACCAATGGTAAACAATGTGGAGGCTCTAAGCCCACTCTAAGTATTTGGTGTAGTCCTCAAAAGGCTAAAAACTGTCTGGTCGGTGGGACCTAAGAAACAAGGTGTTTCATCTCTGCACCAATGAGCTGAAACAACATGCCTGTATCTATCCGCCCTGTTTCAAGGCTGATCTATTCAGGAGAGAGCTGAAGACACACTTCTTTAAGGAACATGTACCAGTGGTGAGCTGTGGAACATTTATCAAAGAGTACAAAGTCACAAGCGTGTTCACAGCCCTGTCTAGTACATGTTAGTGCATCCATGTTCACAAGCCTGAACGGATACATTACACAGTGAAACTGAACAACAACAAAACACTTTAGACTGATGTCAAAATGCCAAAACCAGCCTTTAAAGACAATCTGGCAGAGGATACCGGTGTTGGCGCCTTAGAGCAGGTAGGGCACGAGAGCGCATGTTTACAAGCCGTTCTATTTATAACCCGAAGGCGGGCTGAAATGGAGACGCTACCATAGCAGCGACATTAAAAGCCTATTTTTAGCTCGTCTCCTTTGAAAAGGACAGTCTTCGGTCGCTGTCAAGGAGAGACAGATTTTGTTAGCAATTATGCAAATAGAGATCTCTGCATTCAATTTCCTCGTCCAAAGCCAATCTGTTCAGAAATCGGGCCATAGGGTTAATGATTAGTCTCGTCTGCAGACCAGGCTTGGAGCAACGTGACAGTGACAAGCAACAGAGCAGCCTGCCGCAGGACGCACACACGACGAAAAGAAACGTGCACACGGAAATGTGATAGCTTGGCTTCAGGTGGCAGCAACTATTATGCAAAGTGCCTCCTGTGCCTTTCACCAAAGCTTAGGCTTGTCCCCGAGGGACAGCTAAAACAAGAGAAGCCCGGCGGAGCGTGGCGCGCGCGCTTGGTGGGGGAGCGGACCCTTTGAAGTGCTCCCAAAAAGCGGAGCGTGGCGCGCGCGCTTGGCGGGAGCAGGGGAGCGGACCCTTTGAAGTGCTCCCAAAAAGCGGATTGCATGGCGGCACGATGCACGTGATTGTGCGCGTGCTAGTCATGCAATCCACTTTTTGGGAGCACTTTTAAAACCCGCTTACAATAGTCTCGCTTTGCGATCGCTTACGCGATAGCAAGGCGAGAACTATAAATGCCCTTTCAGGCTTCTAGCACCCCATAAGTTATGCAAACCAGGAAGCAGTGAATCCAGGGTAGTTCCCAAGTTTTAGGTGGAGGGCAGTTCCTTCATATGGAGCACTCGTCAATAATACTGACTCTCCAAAACTACTCATCAAAAATGTCTGTTTTTCTAGCAGAGTTTGTAACCATAGGTTGAACACAGTGCCATCCTTGCCATGCTAGGAAAGTAGCAAAGCCTTTTGACATTTTTTAAACAAAGTCATTAAGAATAGGATTAACAAATGACATCCATGCCAAGGTGAAATAAAATGTAAAGCCCGAACCATAGAGGCACTATATCTTTTAAAGAAAACCAATGGAACTCTAATAAATCAACATGTACGTCCTTAGTGTTAAGGTGCAGGGCCATATAATTTGAGTAAAAGCTGAGATAGGGGCACAGTCTGGTATCGCAACCCCGCATCAATCACTGACAGCTGTTTGGGTACCATATGACTCCATGTCACAGGACCATATTCCAGAGATGGACCTTACTTTAACCAATCATTGTTTTCACTTGGAACAATCCAATGGGTTTGCTTGAACTAAACCAAACTTTGAATTTCTGAGTGCACCGATGTGGTAAAGGAAAACCTAGTGCTGGAAACGTGATGTCCAGCCGGCTATTACCTCACCAATGAGCTCTCCTGTTCAGTCATTGCTTCGCCTGCACCACAAGAGAAATGTTATGTTATTTGAATTTATAAAACGCAAACAATTACCCGAAGGTGTCAAGGCGCTATTTAGCGGCAGGAGCAGGTTGAAAAAACAAAAACATCAGCCTAGAAAAGGAGGGCCAGAGAGGGCGGTGCCTTACACTAAAAGGAAATTAAGTAAGGCAGTGGCTAAAGAACAACCCGATAAAATAATATATGAAACAGAAATCAATGACATCTGAAACAAGGGAGTGGGTGGTCCTTTGTAAAAAGAAGGATAAAAGACACTTGGTAACATGGGCAGGCTAAACCAAAAAATAAAAGTGGAAGGAGCAATGAAGAAAGGCCACAGAACCAATCCCTTCACTGTTTCTGAGTCGCAATCAAACTCCATGACTGTGCGGACGACCTCAACTTTTCCTGATGTTGTCTGTTCCAAGCAAACTCCTAGTAGATGTCCTAGGAGAGGTTTGGGGATCAGTGGAAGAATTTTGCACAAAACAGTTCACTGTTTGGAGTCAAGGGTGAAATGAACCTTCCTAGAACTGGAGTGTCTTTGTTACATGGAGTCATATGGTAACACTAGAGTGCAAATAAAATTCCCTCACTTTCTATAGCAAATCCAGAATTTCTCTTCATGATACAGCTAAAACTTCTTGAAACTGTAACTTTGAGCCATGGCTGGAAAAATCGAATGTTTATTAGAACATTGGAATGTTGAGCACTCAATTGAATACAATGGAGTGCTTTGGGCTTCTAATGGCCTGTAAAAGCCCGGTGGATCAACAATCCAATGTTTAACAAAGGCCTCACCATCCAGAGAGGATTGCAACTCCCCCGAGCTCCGTGAGTACATGGTTTTGCTAATTAGAACATTCTGCCCTCTAGGGGCGGAAGGTTCTAGTAGCCTTAGAGCCGTTCCTAGCAAGCTCATTCGGCTTGGGCTTTTAATGCTGGAGCGGGCCTTTAATGGTATAAGAGCACCGTCATTTTTCTCAAAATAGCCAAGATTGTGTCACCCGCTGTCGGCTCACAGAGGTTTCCGGTGTTTACTAAACATATTAAGTAGGATTTAGCTGAGTACACAGTGTGCATTATTGCCGAGAGGGCTGTATAAACACTACCAGCTGCAGGATAAGTGTTTTGTTTGAAGCCAAACAAATTGAGTAGGGTTCCACAATGAATGCTAGAATGTGGACACACGTCAGAGACCTGCATGGGAATGGTTCCACCGATGCAGACGAGTGCAGCGTGCTCAGGAACTGGGACAGCAGACAAGCTGAGTCAGCAGACAGCAATGTGAATATTGGAGAGCCCCTCACATTGTGTTAACACAGGCAGGGCGTTCTTCAATCCACATCCCTCATGCCCAAACATAGCATCGCTCCTGTCTGGTTATTGCAGACAGAGGCAGGGACAGGCCCTTTCTAGGGCGAGGAATTCCCCTACAGAATCCCAAGTATGGTCAGAAACTAAAAGCTGTTTTCTCAAAGCATTCCTGAATATCAAGCCGCTGCCTCATTTGTCAGAGAAAAATGCAAAAAATACTGTAATGTGATTTGCAGACTGGACGCGTGTTTTCCCAAAATAATTATAGCATCATTTTATATAGCGCATCTCAGCACTGCAAATAACAGGCGTATTATTGACCTCCTATTTAATGTTACTGTGCTGCAGACCTCAGAAGGGTGAAATGCTGTGTTGGCCTCACAAAGATTTGAACTCTAGGCCTGCAGGTCAAAGTAGGGGTTAGCAGTGAGTGTTTAACTGGCAGGGCCCTCTTCCCAGCTGGCGCTTTGCCCATGAGTACCCAAGCGTGAGTTTGTGCTCTTTGTGCAGACCTGCACGCTGTGGATATGAGAGGTGTAAAAAGGGGTGGGGAGTGGCCAGGCATGTGTGTAGATGGCTGGGTGTGTCAGGGGGCGCTGTGTGATTATACAGAAAGAAATGCAACTTTTCAAGCAATTATGTAGCACCTCTTTCTGTTAAAAAGGACTCTGCAGAACAGTATGGGACATTTAAGGGATGCAAAATGTTTGTGATTCTTCTGAAGTCCGAGTGCTCTGTTGAAACATCTGCATCTTTGAAAACAGTGTCTATGATAGGAATATGAATTTCTGTTCAGTTCGTTTTAATTTGATGCGAAAAACTAAATGATGCATAATTTATTTTAATTCTGTGTTTTTATGGTCATTGCTATGACCGAATAAAGACTATTGAAAGGAACTGAACTGGATTTCTGTTAATAGTGAAAACCTGACAAAGAAGAACTCATCCTACTCCCAAATTTGAAATCAATCTAAGTATTTCTAGTTTTTATTTTATGCTGCAGACAAAGGCCATTACCCAGTCTATCAAGTAGGGATTGTTCTGTCTGGCCAACATTTTTACCTCTTTATATGGCTGATTTTAGCAATAAAAAGCTGAAGGTGAGCAAGTAATTTTTGTGGAGTGTCTGACACAGCATTGCACATGATGTGTGGCAACTGTAACTTTTCATTAGTTTCAGCTAGATTTTTGTTAAAATGTACCTCTAACCACTCTCTAACACAGTATCGCTGTGCGCTCATTAACGCTCATTCCTTAGTGAAACACGCCATTGAAATGGCTGACCTAATCAATGGACACCAGCTAGACATTATTTTTGTCACCAAAACATGGGCCAAAGGCTCCTCCAGTCCTGACTTGATCAACGCTGTCCCCGCGGTTACCCCATCTTCAGACTTGACCATCCTATAAAACGAGGGTGAAGACTCAGTGTCAGATAGAAAGACCCTATCAAGGCCAGATTTGGGCCTAATCCTAACGAAGAATGCGAAGCACTATCCTTCTGGTTTGAGGAAACCAAAAAACAATCCTTTAGAGGTTAGCTGCCCACCTATCCCTAGAAACAATTTCCTGAACTCAATTGGCACTCTCTTAGAAAACGAAGTCTGCAATATCGACTACACAGTGCTAAGTGATCTAAATTTTCATTTGGAAGCTCTCGACGACAAAGATACTAAGGCCATCTTAGAAACCATGAATGATGTTGGGCTCTCACAACTAGTAGAACACGGCACTCACTCAGCAGGCCACACGCTAGGCGTCATTTTTTCTAATAACAAATTAATCATGGCCTTGAAACTTCGACCGCTTTCTTGGTCTGATCATTCCACCATCCTCTTTGAACTTAATAGTGCTAGTCCTGCTCTAGACTATAACAAGCAGGCGGGCTCCCTCCCCTATCGTGCATGGAACATCCTGGACTGTAATCTATTTCAGCAAAAAGCTCATATATGACCAACCTTTTCCCCTCAAAACCCTGAACGAGCCATGCACGACTACACAAATTGGCTAGACACTGCCTTCTCTCACCTCAAAATCCTGAACTAGCCACACACGACTACACAAATTGGCTAGACACTGCCTTTTCTCACCTTAAAACCCTGAACTAGCCACGCACAACTACACAAATTGGCTAGACACTGCCTTCTCTCACCTTAAAACCCTGAACTAGCCATGCATGACTACACAAATTGGCTAGACACTGCCTTCTCTCACCTCAAAACCCTGAACTAGCCACGCACAACTACACAAATTGGCTAGACACTGCCTTCTCTCACTCAGCCCTTATTAAAACAGTTGATCTTAGAAGAAAAGCTCCCTCTGCACCCTGGTATACTGAAGCTCTTCGGCTAAAAAACAAAACTGCAGACAGCACGAAAGTAAATGGAGATCTAATTATGACTCATATAAAAAGGAAGCCTATAAACGATCCTTGTCTAAATACAAAGAACTCCTCACCAAAGAAAAAACAGTGTATGTTACTTCTTAGATTGAATCCACCAAAACTTTGACAGGGAATTATATCAGGTTATAAATAAACTGACCAAACAACCTGAGATCAAGGGAACCAGCAACATTCAAGCCTCCTGCGACACCATCGCCCAACACGTTTGCAACAAGATAGATCTCATCTACAATCTATTCAGACACCAACTCCTTAACCAGTAAGATCGCCATACCCACAACCTTAAAATTCAAAATGATATCGCTGTGGTTGGCTTAACCAAAATCACCCCAGCTTCCACCATACAGGTCGAGGTGCTTATTCATACCACAAAGTCAGGACCTCCTTATGATCCTTGTCCATCTTTTGTGATGAAACAACTCCCAGAACCCATAGCAGCTATTTTGACTAACATCTTAATTTCTATGTTTTCAACCGGCCTCTTTCCTATCTCTTTGAAGAAAGCCTCCATTCTTCTCCTTTTAAAAAACCCAAACTGGACCCAGATGACACGGTTAACTATTGCCCAATCTCCAGACTACTGTTTCCAGCGAAAATAGTTGAAAAAATCACGAATATCCAATTGACCCAATTCATCCAATATCACCATCTACTTGATCCCACTCAGTTTGGATTTAGAATGGTACATAGCACAGAGCCTCGACTTATCAAAGCCACTGATGAGCTTAAAACTATTTTAGACAAACGAGGCACCGCAGTTCTTGTCTTGCTTGACCTATCGGTGGCATTCGACACAGTGAATCATGGTATCTTGATCCAACATCTGGAGACCCTGGGCATAAAAAATACAGCTCTAGAACTCCTGAAATGTTTTTAGAGGGTTGAGAAAACACTGTGATGCTGGACAGCTTCAGCTCAAATACCTTCTCGTTCCCTTGTGAAGTCCCGCAGGGGTCCTCACTTAGCCCAACTCTCTTTAATCTGTATGTCACAGAGCTCGCCCTTCTGATTAGATCATTTGGCTTCTCCCTCGCCTCATACGCTTACGACACACAAATTGTGTTGTCAGCATCTAATGATGTAAACTACATGAGCTCCCAGCTACATTATTGATAAGAGAAATCGGTGTCTGAATGGGTAATCACTGTCTGAAACTAAACAAATAAAACCAAGGTAATTATTTTTGGTAACAGCCCTCAATTCTGGACCCCGTCTAACTGGCCTTCAGAAATGGGCCCTCTCCCATTGCCAACCTCTAAAGCTAAAATCCTATGGGTGATAATTGATGATGAATGAAATCTCAGCAAACAAGTGAACATGGTCATATCCTCCTTGTTTATCCTTAAGAGTAATAAAAAAGATTCTCCACTATCTTCCCACTGAGACTAGGAAATCAGTATCCTCACTAAGTCTATCTGAAATGGATTACTGTAATGGACTGTACATTAACTTATAGGAACAATATTTGGAAAAACTACAAATCTTACAAAAAGAAGCTGCCAGACTACTCCTAGGCATCCCCAAGTAAGCTTCGGTCTCCAAAGCCATCAAAGACCTTCACTGATTGACGGTCAGAAACCAAATTAAATTTAAAGCCTTGTGCTTAACCTTCAAGTCCTTGCACGACACAGGTCCGGAATTTCTAAAACAGGCTTTATCCTGGTATGAATCAAACAGAAACCTTAGGTCAAGGAAGGAGAACACAACAATTCTCCACCTTCAGGTTTGAGAAAACCAAATGGGGAGGAAGTAGCTTCATGTCCGGTGCAACTAAACACTGGAATCTCTTACCTAAAAACATCAGGTCCACACCACCTCTTTTGGTGTTCAGAAAACTTCTGAAACTTGGCTTTTCAATAATGAACTCATACAGCCTCTCTCATGTTTCTTACCTGAGCCAGCGCCAAGACACCCCAGGTTATTCGAGCGCTTTAGAACATTTCTTAACATTAACATCATGCAGTAGACGATGGATTAGGCGCAGATGTTTGCTTATGTGGAAAATGCTACAGCCTCACTATTAAGTTTTTCCACTGTCCCGAGCAATGGCCACACATTTATCTTTAGTTTATGCTGATAAAGCGCTACTTGAATGCTTCTGCTGGGGATGCTCATAGCTGGATGAGGCAGGAGAGATGCAATTACATATAGTGAGGGACCCAAAGAGAGTAGAAGAGCGGCACCCAAGGTCTGGGGGGTGCAGAGTTTGCTTCTCATTAGATACGGGAAGTTTAAAAAAAAAACTCTGCCAACTTCTGGACGTTGATGTTAAAAAAAGAGAATGTTGGTGATCAACCTGCAACTGGGAAGTTTGAAAGAATTAAAACAGTGGCACCTAAGTTTTGCGGTATAATTTCCTTGCAATCTCAAACACCAAAGGAGTAAAAGAGGCTGAGAGAAGCCTGAAGTCTACCTCTAATATAACATCAAAACACAAAAAAGTTGTGGTAACCTGTTAGGGAGCATCTGAAGAAATCATTTTAAATTTTTCTCTTGCAATTCTGTCTTTCTGCTACTATATCCCTACTATAATATTTGGCAGTTCCAAGAATTGGATGAGGTGGACTCACTCACGTAATGTGACATTCCTCATCATTGGCCAGTCCACCCAGGTAAGATAGTAGTACCAAGGTGAACTCAACCTCAAGTTGGGCTGTCTTGATGGAGTTCCTAAAAAATACTTTTTTTCTGGATAGAACACTGAGATCCAGTTGATGCTGTTAAAAATACCTTAGAGTAAACCACAAAGTATCCTTTATTTAGGTGGTACCCTAGGTCTAACTAAAAATACCATAAGGTATGTCAATGGGTGCTATGGCTCTTACTTACCTCTGAGATGCCAACATGTGTCTTCCCTTGGACAGGCTAAATAGGTCTTGGGCATTCATTTAGGGCTAATATATGGGACCCTATACTTAATTTAAAGTGAGCGAATGAAAATGTATGTAGAGAGGACCTTCCTCTCTTCTAAGAATCACCAGGTAATGATCCCTACTGCAATCGGGCACTTTGCCTCATGGTCTGTTCTGGATGGGCGTCTCCTATTGTCATACATTCACCAAGGAGGGGCGCCCGTAACAATACAACCCTTTCCAAGGGAACAGCCCTGTGGTAAAACCTGATAGCTGTCCAAGGACAGAAACAAGTTGGCACCTCTTGGAATTGCCAGACATTACAGTAGGGATATAGTAGTAGGAAGACAGAATCGCAAGAGAAGCATTTGAAATAATTTCTTCAGATGCTCCCTAACAGGTTATCACGTCATTTTTGTGTTTTGATGATAATTTTCCTGCAAAACATTAATTTTAATGAAAAATAATCTTTGCAGAAACGTTTGCCTATATTCAAAGTTGGCAAACTCCAATTCTTTTCAAGTTGCAATATTGTCAACTTTGCAGAACTCTGCTGGTGGCATTTTAATTTCACAGACCTCTACCCTTAATACAGGTTGCCACGTGGGTGTTAACATGCTAATACTTGTTATAATACTTGTGGTCAGCATGGTCAGCATGCCTCTGCCTTCTTGTGGGTACCCAGTTTTTGAGTGGATTGAAGAAGGTGTGGACTCAACTGCCCAATGCACTGCAACAAATGGTGAGACAGACTCTAGCTACTAACACTGTTCATGAAATGGGTGCATGTGGTACGAATATTCTCTTTTTAGTTCTTCTAAATGGATTAAATTCTGGGATGCTCCATATATAACATGTTTCAGTAATGAAGCGAGTGCATTTATAGTTGAAGGGGAGGATCACAAGGAAAATGTGGGACTGGAAAGAAAAGGCGAGGAAAGGGAGAGGGATATCCATGGACACATCTGGGTGCCTTTGAGAGGAGAGGAAGATCTAGGCTGATCTTTGTTCAACATTGGCCCCTCAACTTCTTGTTGGTCTAAATCCACAGAAAGCTCTGTCTTTCAGCCAATCCATGTAATTGTTTTTGAGAATTTCATAAGATTTCCCCCACCTTGCCTAGGCATTCTGGAGAGAATAATCCTTCTCTCATCTTAGTTCGCCATTCTTGCCACCTGCCATTCACTTTTTAAGGGAATTGTTGATTTGCATTCTGGATGCTTTTCGACTCCCTTGGGTTTCTTTGGTTGTTCTGGGTTAAATTCTCGGTTGCTTTTACCAGAGAAAGAGACTTTGCTGTGACTGAGTGAATCTGAATTATCCTTTGACAATTGCTCTGGGTGCAGGAAGGGAAAGATTGTTTGCTTATGATCTATGAGGTTTTCCCTGTGTGAGGCTCTCTGCCCAATGTTCATGAGCACCAGCTGCCGATCACAATCATCTGGGTGCCCACCTCCCATGAAAGCACCTGTACAGGTGCAGGAAGAATTGTGAGGGTCGGGGAAGTGCAAAGTCAACACATGCCTATGCTGAGGATGGCTTCCTCAATTTGTGCAAACACCCTGACCCACTTATGCCATTGTGGGAGCAGGGAAGTCCCACAGGCCCACTTCATGAATCTTACCTTCGTTCCTAAAGAGATGTACATCTTGTAGGCAAGACGGGTGATTGATGGTGAGAAACACAAGATGGAGGGAGCTACTGGTGGTTTTCTCTCTTTCCTCATTGGAGAAACAGCAGTTTCTAGCTTTACAAGCTAATACCTCTGAAGCACTCAAATCACTTTCTCTCTTTCTCAGGAGGATACAGGACATGGAGGGACGAAACTACCTATTTAAACTATCAGTGAGTGAGCCTCGGCACCTTTGAATCATTGAATACAACAGAGTGGATATGTGAAGAGGCCTCCAGAAAATATCTCTTCGAGGAGCTTGCAAGTACAATACTTGGTCTGAGTTGATTAATTTGTTTTTGGATCACAAAAAGAATAACCATTTTTTGGGTTTGAATCCAGAATGTACCCTAAGTGTGTTCAACATTTCAAAGACTTGTGTCAAACTTTGCAAATATTTTTTCAAAGCTTTGTGCCCTTCATTAAGTTTTGTAACAGTTGAACATTTTTCTTTTGGAGGGGTGGAATAATCCTTCAAAAAGGTTTGTGCAGGAACAACTATATACTCTAAATAATTCTTCCCCAAAACATTTTTGTGCTGCAACTCTTCACTTGTAGGCAACACTTTGTGAATTGAGATACTTAGCAATGTTCGCAATGTGAGAAGATTGTCAAGATCACAAAATTTGACTGGTAATATTTTAATGGCACACATCCATAACTTAAGGACGTTCACCTTTTTTCTGAAGCGCTTGAAATCATTTCCTTATTTCAGCTGGGGTAAGAGTATTTGTAGAGTTACCATATTGAATCAAAGACTCTGAGATGACCATATTAACCCAGATATGGTGTTATGGCCTTGTTAAAGGTTGGGATATCAAACAATTTCCTATACCTTCGGTCTCTGGTGTAGTCATCAAATAGATTACCCCGCCAATACACCTTTAGATATCAGCTGAATGTGTATTCTGGGAGCTGTTGTCAGTACAATAAGTCAAATTACAGTGAAAACCATTTGGCTCCACAAAATTATCTTAGGATGGTTTCCAAACCATAACATGTAGTACAATATTAGTATAAGTTATAGGCTTTATTCATATAGTAAATCATTTGCCAGCTAAGTATAGAAATTCAGGATAGTTAATCACTTCAATGGCACATAAACAGATAGATGGCAGCGTAAATCATTACAAGATGCAGAGAAGAGAAAGTATCAGTTCCATAAAGGAACTTCCCTAAACTAAATAGGACATCTAAAGATGACAATGGGAAATCATAAGGAGAAGGTATCAGCTTAAAGTAAAACAAATAAAGATTCTGGGCAAGAAGCATGAGTCTAACTCAAGAACATGGAATATCAGCAGAGTTAGGGAAAGGTTTTCCCTCAGGAAAGTCAGGTTAGGATTTCCTAAACTATTCTAAGACATAGTTAAATACATTGCATTCTCCTCAGAACTTCTTCCCACCAACTCTTCTGAGCTGTGACCAATCAGGATGTCCAGTCTTCTTAGACCAGGTAAACTCCCCTTGTTCCCATCAACGAACAAAAGTCCACACAGCTGCAGAACCTTGGATTTTTCATCGGTCCGGACCGCCTGGTACAGGAGGCCCTTTCTCCTCCCCATGCATGGTGTAAATCACAACTAACTGTTGACTAATATTATCTACTCTAACTTTCTCTAAAGAAAACAATAAGATCCTCTACTAACTAAGCTTTATCTTTCTCCTGCAACGAGAAGGATAATGTGAAAGCACATTTCAAAATCAATATTACGTTTAATAGTGAAAGGCTTTTTAGCAGTTAAGGCCTGGTCGCAGTTTGGCCAACATTAAGAATGTACATTTGGTCTAACGTGAATTTACTATGAGCTCATGATTATAATTCAGTTACACAAAGTGTGGCTTCTTTATATGTATATCTCCATGTATTACCACACAGATTAACAAATGATTAGTCAAGATTATAAAACATAAGAGTTCACTGTTCACGACTACAATTTCCTGGGAGAAAGTTGCAGCATGGCCATCACCCATGTTTGCAACCCCTGTGTCGGAAAAGACATTTGAAAGGAGGTTCATTGTGGTGGTTTTGCTGGAAAGAATCAAGAAAATGGCCACCTATTTTGAGATTTCAAACTCTTGCGAGACTTGGGTAAATCCTAGCGACCAATTTGACTATAAAAACTGACTATGCCGTCAACCATTTGCTTATTATTGGTGTACCTGGCTGGCTGTTGGGACATGGTGGCAATCCGAATCAGGTACCGGTAAGTGGCTACTCCTGAGTCCTTTAAGACTTCAATCAACAGAGCAGGAGGTCAAGGAGCACCTTTGGAGAACTGAAAGAAAATAGAATAATTGGGTATGAAGTAAACCTTCCTTTTTAATTCCTATACATAAGACTGAGATTGATATAGTGGGAGAATTTTGAAGTATATTTATGTGAGGGCCAGAAAAGAATGTGTTCTTGGTACGAAAACACAGGAACCACTTATTGCTTATGAAAGCTAACTCCCCAAAGAAAGCTTTTGAAACAACTGCAAACCACAGTGTGAAAACAACTCTCTGTAGATACATTTCATAAAAACAAAAGGAGTGAAAGAAACTGAGTTAAACTGCAAACAACAGTATGTGAGTATTCAGTGTGTGGTTGATGTTAAACATTAAGGAGCTTCCAAAAAGACTAAGAGCAATTCTTGCCTAAATCCATCTGTGAAACAACTTACTAGCATGTGGCAAAGATCATTCCTCTAATGGCGCATACACTAAACGACAGGGACTGACCAAGTTAACAAATGGGCACCTTTCAAAGATTGGGAGAGGGTCTCAAGGTTGAACACTTCATGCTAAGATTTTGTACAGGTAATCATTGTTCTTAGGTTAGTCTGAAAAATCCCTATATGTTCTATTGTAATATAGTTTGTTATAATTATCCATTGAGTTCCAGGAAAAAGTGATTTATCTAGCTTTCCTTCTGTTCATGTCTCTCTCTTCCCCTCATCTGACCACTCTGATAATTTGTGGAACTACCAATCAGATTCTGTAATGCCAAAAGGTGGGCATCTGGGAGGTACTATTCCCAAGCATCCTTTGACCTGACACACATAATATACTTATAATGTTAGTACAGTCCTTAAGGTATCACTAGAGGCTGAAATGTACTCCAACCAGTTTTGGAGTATGCCAAGCATCATGCATGGCCAACCAATGATACTGCAACATACTCCCATAGAAAACAATGGTGGTAAGGATTCCAACTTACATCCCATATGAACTAATGTAAAATTAATGAAACTAGTTTGGCATTATACATATTTTGTAATAAATGTAAGTTCCAAAAATTTTAAATTTACATTTTCTTTAAAACAATAAAAAGTTTTAAAATAATGAAATACATTACTTTTTGCCACATTTATAAAATATTACAAAAAATAAAAATGTTAATGAGGGTGAGGCATTTTTGTAACAATTCTTGTTGAAAATGTAATATTTATACATTTAAATAATATATTTAATTATTTAATGCCCATTTAATTTGACAGTCATTTAATTATTATTTACAGATTAATACTAAACTTTTTAATTAATTTGCATTATCCTATATTTTAGATTATTTGTATATATTTTTTTAAAATACACATTTCCTCAATTTCCCTATACTTTTATATAGGGAAAATCAAGCCCTACTGCGGAGGTCTCCACCAACAGATGAAAGTTACAAGTAGTAGACTTACATTTATACAGGATACACCCCCTCATTTGAGAAAATGGTGAGATGTAAGTCTACACCAAGGTGTAAGTCTCTACTATGAAATGGTGAGTAGCAAAAAGAAAAGTAGAGTTAAACATAGGAGTAGGAGTAAATATAGACAATACGTAAATATGTTCATGTGTATTTATCTTTGAGAATTGGGCTCTTTGTTTCAACCAGCACCTGGGGGGAGGGGGCACCATTGAAAACAGTAAAACTTGTATTAGCTTGTACAAAAGCTCTACTGCATTCCTGAGCCATGGTGCTTGAATATCTCTCTCACTAACCCACACCCCCTCCACAAAGCAATGCTGCATACAGACCTCCTGCATGTATATCATATGCAGTAATTCACCCCTGGCACACCCAGTTCGTGAGTGCGTTCCATTTGAAAAACATTTGCTCACTACTTTAGTGAATGTAATTGCAGGTTTTTTAGATTTGTAAAGGGGCAGAATAAAGACTTCCTTTGGGCACCTTACTACTTCTACAGACATCCCAGTATTCTTATGCATGCGCATCAGCACAAAAAGACATAGGATATCATTTACAATTGAAAGTCTTTACAAAAGTTGATATTGTAGCTCGAGATAGAGGTGGCTGAACGTTCTATTGCGCATGCTCAGTGGACAAAAATTGAACTATTTCCACCACATGTAATAGCTGGAAATTTCCCCATTTCCTCCAGTTAAGCATGCTATTTCAGTCCCTTCTATTTCCTTAAGTGGGACGCCCTGGAGCGGGATATGAAAAGAGGAGGGGACACTGGTAGGTGGTAAAAGGTCAGCCAGTAGAGTGTGGGGGTGAAGTAAGCAAGGGAAATCAGGCAGACATTTTAAGACTGGGCAAAAGTGGGCTCTGGCCCAGGGCCCTTGCATATCAGGAGGCCCCCTGATAGAGCCAGCTCTATTAGGCAGAGAGTCTTGCCATGATGACCTTCACCTTGCATTATTCTTAAACAGATCTTTTTAAATACCGTTTTCCTTTAATTTATTTTTAACCCCTTCCCCGCTCATGACGGAACCGTTCCGTCATGAGCCACGGTTGAGCTGTGCTCATGACGGAACGGTTCCGTCATGACACCCCCGTTGGCGGCCGCTCCGCCTGCGCGGCGCTGTTTCCCCGCCTGTGCGGGGGGACAACGCAAATGGGCGGAGTCATGACGGAACCGTTCCGTCATGAGCACAGCTCAACTGTGGCTCATGACGGAGCGGCTCGGTCATGAGCACAGGCCCACCGCGCTGCCCCCCTGCCCCCCCCAGCGCTGCAGCGGAATGTCCGCAGCAGCGAAGGGGTTAATATGGGTGATGTGTGGGAGTCTATTAGAGACATTTTGTAGAGAAATGTTGTTTTTATGTTTCATGCAACATCTATAAAAAAAAAGTTTCTTATCGAACAAAACAGGACCTCACCTATCACTATCCCTAAATATTAGATGTAAACACATTTAGAATTTGAGAGTGCGTCTGTGCACTGTCAGTGACCTGGACAAAGAGGGAATGAAAGAGCGGAAACTGGATTATAAATTCAAGGCTGTGCCACACAGGAGCCCCCCAAAATACATTTGGCCCAGGGCCCCCAAAATCCTGAAGATGTGCCTGAAATCAGGGAGGGTTATTGGCATTCAGGGAGGTTGGGCACGGTGCAGTGGAGGTCTAAGGATCTCTCCAGGTGGGCAGGCAGGGAGAGTTTTGGGCAGGAAGGCAACCTTACTAATAGGAAACTTGATTGTGGCTCTCTGCTAGTCTACATCACCAAATTGTGTGTTCTTTGGCTGCAGATCCTTTTGCCTGGTTTATTGTTACTACCAATGCATGATTCATTTTGCAATATGTGCCTTATGAAGACATTAATTAATAGTAAACAATATGTGACTAAGGCAATATGCCAAGAGCATGTGCCAGAAGCAGCCAGCAGGACCCACTAGTTTTTGGTTCTCATTAATAGTCCCACTAAAACTGTTCCAGAGCTAAACTGGAGACATCATTTTGTATTTATTTTTCTTTAAAACGCCGTTTGTCAGGACGTGTTTCTTGTTTATGCTTGTAACAGAGTACTGGCGCTGCAGATTCATTTGAAATAAGTTGCAATAAAGAAGCGGAGATTCACATTTAACCAGTGCTTAATGTTGCAGGGATTCTGCTTATACACAGAACTATGCGTAGAACCCCAGGACCTCAGTGAGTTGTGGTGTACCAGAAACTCACCTCAGAACCCAGAACCCAGTATCCGGCTAGCATAAGTGTCCCATTCGTTATCCGAGATTTAGATCGGCGGTCCCAATGAAAAGACAACCCAGAACAAGCGACTCAGTACATACTCAGAAATGGTGGGAATCGGAAATACCTGTTCGTATATTATTCTCACATCAGTCCACAACAAGAATCAACAGAGACACGGTGAAAATAAAAAGAGTTTATTTTTATAGACCACGTGTCCTAATATGCAGTACTTTAGCTAATACAAGCAGACAAATGATTAAAATCAAAACCATCAGCATAGTTACAATTCCATAGAATATAAAAGGGGTGATCATATTATAATGACAGTGGATACTACCACCTTCCCTTTACTAAGAAGCTAATATTATTATTAGACTAACAGAAGGTCTCTTAGGCTTGAATAGGGGACCCCATACCTCAAAGATCAGCTTAGTGAAATCACATCACAGGAGCATCAGGAGTCTTCTCGCAGGAAGGCTCGTTTTCGGTCTGAATAATAAACATGATGTCTGTGATATTAAAAGCACCAACTTTCAGGTATGTGCAGCTGCTTGTGTGTTATGACTAAATAGTGGGTCGATCAACCTAGAGTGGAAAACATGCATTGTCTAACAACTCAGACTGTTTGTCACATCGTGTGCAGACCAAGGTCGCTTCGCAGAGCTCGGGATGGTAACAACAGATTGCTCTCGTGTGAGGCAAAACTCGAGTCAGCAGTTTGTTTAAGCAATAACATGTAAACGCAGTGTCGTGCGCAAAAGCAGCAAGATGGCTTTCTAACATCTAACGTGGTTATGCTAACTTAACAATGTATGTACGTATTAAGGGAGTCCTTACTACATGCCCCCTTGATCGAAGCACTACTTAGTATGCAAGAAAAGAGAGAACGCAGAGTTCAAGTGCGACAGAGCAGAACAAGGCGTATCCAATTTAAAAAACAAGTTTCAGTTCAGGCAAAGTCCGAGTATGAAAAACCAAAAGTGGAGAGAAAAAACAAAAAACCTCAAACGTGTCGTGGGGGGTGAAAAAATGAAAAAACGCCTCACCGGGCAGAAGTGCAGACGTACAGGGACAGTTCAAGACACGTGAGGAAAACACAGTGGACGATAGTTCACTCAATCCATGAAAGTATATGCAGCATATGTGGCCACTGCTTCCAGCAGAAAATCATTGGCACGGCCACTGAAGGTTGCAGCCATCCAGTTAAGCAAAGAAAAGGAACATACGTGTTCTTCTATTAGCGGAGCCTCTAGCACCATCAGAGGGCAACCAGCGTGTACTTCCAAATAACTCATATCCAAGAAGTCATATGCCGCTCTCACGATGTCCCAATTACCCAGGATACCATGCGCCGCACCGCAGGCCATAATCCGAACACCAGAACAGGCAGACTCGTGAGACACTAAGGGCCTCATCAGCCGATCATAATCCGGGTCCGGAGACACCATGTTGGATAAGCACAAATCCATAGGCCATTCAAAGGGACAATCTAGGCAGTGGAAGACAGGTTGCACGCAGGTGAAGTAGGAATACCGGAAGGATAATCCATATGCCAGGCTCAAAGTCGCCAGCGGCAGGACCCCATAGTAATCAAGCATCCTGTCACGAAGAAGCCGCAGGCGGGACAGGCTGTCGTGTGGCACAGAAAGAGCAGCCATTCCGCAAGATGAAAAGTAAAAGTAGCACACCTGCCACTAGAGCCAGAATTAACGGGACACCTCCAAAGACGCTGGAGAAAATAGAATGAAAAAATGCCGGAATCACACCAAAAATAGTTTGGAAAGAAGTCACGAGGCCCGAGCCCACAAGCTTAAAAAAATGAGCCAGGCCAGTCGTGGACGAGGCATTGAAAATTGTTTGGATCAAAGCTCCAAAATGCAGGGGGAGGTCAGTATTCAAAAGCGCCTGTACCCCAGTGCGCGTATTTGCTACGTGAAGGACAAATGTTTCCCGGGAGGAAGTCAATGGCACCTCCTTTTGGGATAATAGCGCTCTTATTCTGCTCATCTTGTTGAACTCTGCTTTCAAGGTTGGAATCGAAGGCCAGATGGAAGCATCCAGCCTCCCATGCGGGGGTGGAAACAGGACGTTATTGCAGCAGACAACCCTCTGTGATACAGTTACTATATACGGGATCCCTACTAACATCCCGCAGCAAGCTTCATTGTTTAAAATTAAATAACTACCGTTTGCAAGCAGCGTGAAAGATGGCGTAATCACTGGTACCGGGATACCTTTGAGGACGCAGGCCAAATTCGGAGCGTGTACATTACAAGCACCGTGCAATTGAATGTGCCTACATACAACAGAATGATCAGGTGACGTTGTACATTCTTCACCCTTCAGATAAACCTCAGTACCGTCCCTTGTACATCTATACGTAAAGGGGAGGGACCAGACTTCATGTATGAAAGCGGTACCCAGCTGTTCATATCTACCCAGAGCATAGTGTTTCATACAAGAGGTAAACTTAAAAAGTGCAAACGGTAGAGTTATCAATCCGTGTAAGAGCCACACAGCGGAGTCGACTTCCGCTACAGAGAAAGGTAACGGCTCCAATTTTTCAATATGGAGCAAGGAATATGTAGCATCCTTCATGGACATGAACTGCTGTTTGTCAGTAAGGTTAAAGGGAAGAAATAACGATGTTGTATTCAGATAGTCCCAAGGGACCTTCCCTGCCTTCAATGTTTGTAATGTCCATGCAAACTGCATAACAGAACGCAACTGGTTTTGACCATGATACAACACAGACATATCATCCTGCACAATATCCACAACTGAAGAAACAATATTATCTAATGTATAAATGCGAGAAGAAAGAGTGTTAATGCTGTTATCAATAACTGCTAATACTTTTTCCATATTAGCGTGATCAATAGCTCTCAATCTTGAAGCTGCCTCAATTTGCGACAGTTTCCATACTTCGTTGTAAATAGCATACGCCCATCTCTTGGATCTGCCACCCACAGGACCTTTAACAAAATCATTCAAATCTATTTTGTCATGTAACTTTGATAAATGAACTTTGACAGATGCCAAGGTGGAATGTCGCAGCCAGGACTGACATAATTTCCCTACAGAGTATGTAGTTACCGTATGTGACGACTCAAACCGGGGGTCCACGCGATCTTAAGTATACCCCGGTTTCAGTCCTAGAAAACGACGTTGACAGGTATCAGAACTGCTTTGCCAAATTAACCATCCCTCACTATTAAATTTCGAAATATTGAAAGATGAATTAGAAACTAATAACTGCAAAGCAGGAAGGGACAGATCTGTGTGATTATTCCAATTTGGGTAAGCACCCAGATCCGGCACAGAAGGCGAATTTAGTTTTTTAGAAGTGGCCAATCCGAAACAGGTGGTTTGGAAGATGGTTGCATTTAAAAACAACATATGATTTGGTACTAGACAGGCACGGTGCAAAGCTTCAGTTCCCTGAACCTGCCACGGTTTGGAACCCCAAACCGACTTAAGATCAATAGTAGCCTTCCATAGATCATAACCTTTGATTGACAACTCATCCATAAAGGACTTAGAATATAGCAATTTGGTGTGTGTCAGTCTAACCTTGGAGGCAGACTCAGGCTTAACTTTAAAATAAAAGGATGCCGGGGCTGAAACACCGAAATCAGTAAAATAAGTAAACTTATCAACTAATGTATGTGAACTGCCAAACGAGGGGGTGGGACAATGCTCCCACTGGGTAAAATTTACAAAATTTCTAAACGAATTCGATTTATGCAGGAAGTGATTGCCATAATGTTGAAAACAATACTGTTCCGCATAATTAGCCGCATTTTCATACAAATCCTCAGCATCAAAGGCGGCATAATATTTCAAATCTGAAAACAGTGCTTCAATGGCGTGTACATCCCAATCATCAGAACGTATGTTCTGTTTAACTACATCACCCATAGAAACACGAAATACATTAGGCACATTAATGACCTCTGTAGGCCCATGAATTTGAAATTTAACTGCATCCCATGCGATTCCATCCATGACGGGCCAGGCAGTAATATTCACAAAAGTCTGGTCCCTTTTCATGATGTGGGATGAGGAGTGGGGGGCCAAAGTTCCATTGATAAGTCTAATTGTCGATCTCTCTTTGAGATAATGGCCATCCACCAAACGGAAGAAAACTACAACAAATCCAATGGACATGAACAAAAAAATACCAAAAAGCATCAACCAGATGTATGTCCAAGGGGCTATCAAAAAATGTTTCTTAAACCAACTTACAAAAACAGCAATGTTTGATGGGGGAGTTGAGGGCAAAGAGTTAGTGTCAAAGGAAAAACGGGACTGGCCAAGCGCTGTAGATTGTAAAACAGGCGAGGGTCCACGTGTAGGATAAGCATACTCAGTCTCTTCGGGCAAACCACCAACCGGTGGTATCAGCAAGGGATCAGTAACTGAATGCATCTCGATGGCAACATCAGACAAGGTGGTAGAAGCAGGAACCAACATCGAATGTCTTTGCATTGTCTGGCATGAAACTGCCGGAGTCATACTAAGAAGTATCGGCCACTCGCTGAAGTTTGACATTGTCAATAGAGATGTACCTGTTTTCTTTGCGACCAGGAAGTGGAGGTAAAATGACTGTTCTTGTACCCTGCACTCCAAGCACTGGAACTGGTGCACGATAAGAGGGGCCGAACTCCTTCTTGTTCTCCACCTTCTCACGGACCAGATCTCCAACTCGGGGTAGCCAGCCGACTACCGGAATCTGAACCTCAGCTTCAGATGTGGAGGGCAAATGCTCTTTCGAAAGAGAGTCTCTGGCTTCTTGTAGAGTCTGCAAAACAGCACAGTGATCATCTACGTCAAAGGGTGCGGTCAACGCCGCAATGTCTAGACCATCAAGGTCTGGAACAAACATTCTGATTCCGAAGAGCATCATGTACGGGGTCCGCCCACCCAGAGACCTTCTAGGGAGATTATTAAGTGCACGTTGGACGTTATACAAATGGGCCAGCCAGTTCCGGCCTGTGCCTAAAACACGTGCTGTCAATGATTGCTTTAAGTCACGGTTCATTCGCTCCACCACACTATTACCCTCAGGTCGGTAGGGAGACGAAAATTTGACAAGGACCCCCAAATTTTTCATAGCCTCCTTGTAAGCCCTAGAGGCGAACGCAGGGCCCTGATCAGAATGGAAGGTACCACACGCAAAAGTTCCCACAAAGACACGCAAATCCCTGATGACAGTCCGCGAGTCAGCACTCCTTTGTGGCCATACCCATACAAAACGTGTGCACGAATCCACTGCAACCAAGATGTACTTGTACGCAGTATCAGAAGAAAAAGGACCGCAGTGATCTAAATAAACACAACCAAATGGCTTATTAGAGATGTACAGCTGTGTCTGTGGTGGGCGCGCAACAGTAGAAGGTTTAATCTGTTGGCAAATGTCACAATCAAGAACATAAGCGCGCGCTTGTTTATATAAACCAAACCACCAGTAACGTTGTTGTAACAGAGATATAGTAGCTGACACACCGGCGTGGGCTGACGCCAACCCCTCGTGCGCAGCTAGGATCAGTGCTGGTCTGCAGTCCGCGTTGGGAATAATTCTGTCACCAACGTCGTTAATCCTCACTAACGGGACGTTATCAGGACTTAAATGATAAATATACCGAGAGGGAAAACCCTTCGGGTAATCACCTCCCTTCTCTGTAGCAGCAATAGCTGCCAAGATGTCATCATCAATCTTACTTTTGGATCTTGTAACTGCTGCCACTAAGTATGTAGCCACTGCTGTTTTCGCTGCCTCGTCAGCTAAGCTGTTGCCGACAGCATGGACACCAAGCCGCTGGTGACCAAGAGTGTGAATAACACTCACGAGAGGGAGACGTTCTTTAAAGTCTGCCACTCGAACCCAAAGCGTTTTATGCTTAATTGTGCTACCTTTAGTGTCGCGGTAATCATTCTGAGACCAGAAGTGTAAATTGTCATTGTAGGACTGGACACAGTAGAAGGAGTCACTCACTATAAGAGTAGTGACTCGGGGATCAGCAAACTCCAGTGCAAGCACCAGAGCCCGGAGCTCTGCTAATTGCGTGGTACAATCACCCAATGACTGCGTATGCACAGCATCTGATTGGAATTCACCATTTACGAATGTACCTACGACAATTGCGCTAGCCGCTGAATAAGCGTGCTTCGATCCAATTGCGGGTTGCGCAGACCCGTCAGTGTATATGACACAATGGTATTCTTCGAGCGGGCGCAAAGACAGAGGTGCCGGATGAACGAATTCATACTGCAAGTACTCTTGAGTCTGTAATGAGGCATCAAAGATGTAAGTGACATCTGGCGACGTCAGTGTTGTGGCCCATTGTATCCACCGTGGATGCAAAGCTTTAGAATTTGGTACACTTGCTTTAGTCACTGCCTCTAAAGCAGGATATGGTGTTACAACCAGAATCTGTTTTCCATGCGACAGTGCGCGTTCCTTGAGGATCGCCATCTGCACAGCAGTCAGAACTTTTTCGACCGTGGAAAAACGTAATTCAGCAGAGGTGTACAAGTGGGATTTGTACGCAATGGGGACTGTGTCGCCCTCATTAAACGTCAAATACGTGAACCCCACGGCGCCTGGTACTATTCTTATTACCAGGTTAGTGCGGTTATCACGTGTCAGCAAGTATTGTGAAGCAAGAAGGTCAGCCTGTAAAGACTGTAAAATTGCAGAGTGTTCTAGCTGTCAGCTAGACTTCGAAAACGAAGGTTGTACCAAGGCGTAAAGCGGCTTGATACGCTGGGCATAATCAGGAATGTACGTACGGCCGAAATTCAGAAAGCCCAGCAGAGATTGTAATTTCTTCAGTGTCGTAGGAGCACTTAAGCGTGCACACTTCTCCAGAAAGTGGGGGGCTAACCCCTTACCTTCATTGTTGAGCTCGTAGCCCAAAAACAACACCGTATATTCTGCGATGTGTGACTTCGCAAAATTGAATTTGTAGCCATAGTCAGCAAAACTCACGATAATATTGTCGACTCGAGACAGATGCGGCATCAGCTCATCATCTGTAAGATAGATATCGTCAACATAGGAGTATGCGTCGGGGTCTATTCTTTCTAAGAGAGAAACCACGCGAGCAGAAACGACGCCAGGGCTATTTTTGTAACCCATGGCTAATCTTGTAAACTGTTTTTGTTTGCCGCCCGAAGTAAACGCTGTCCACTGGCTACTCAGTGTGGACAGGTTGTGGCTAAAAAAGCCATTGGAAATGTCAAGTGTCGTTTTAAACCTTTTACGCACGAGACTGTCGACCAAAGCCGAGCTATGTGTATTTTGTACCGCGCAGGTCCGGCAATGGGAGTTTAGGTGCCGGTAATCCAAAACTAAACGGTACGAGCCGTCAGGCTTCGTTACAGTGAATAAAGGGTTATCCATAGGGGACACACATGTTTCAATAACACCCTGATATTCCAATTGTTCAAGGATTGCCGCGACGTGGGGTCTCGCTTCACGACGCATAGGATATTGAGGTTGAGGCTGGGGCATAGACCGCAATGGAATCTCATGGCAGGGGGACAACCTGTCCCATCCCACCTGAGTACGATACACCGCCGGCGCAAGCGCAAGCGCCCACTCCCCAGCATACACTTCAGCTTGGTCCTTAGGCACTGTGTGCGCAAAGGACGGGAGGATTACTTCCTCCCCTCTAAGAGCCTCTAAAATGAAAGCTGGGGGCCAATCTGCCTCCGCTAGGAGGATATCATAGGTGGTGGTCAGATTATCCCAAAAAATCCCTTTTATTGTACGTTGTATGTCACCCTCAATTAATAAGACTATTTCATAAAGTCTGTCAGGGGGAGCCACTCTGGTGTCAGCTGTTTCAACAGTAACCGAGATATCAGTTGCTGTCACCGCCAGAAATGTACGCAGAGCTTGACGGACTATGGTAATTTCCGCTGCGCTGTCCAGGAGCGTCAGCGCCCATGTCCGGTTCCGAAGCTGTGTCCGCACTATCTGAGGCATACCTTGCCGTCAGAGCCGCCATTTTCTTCTTCTGAAACGGGGGTCTTTGTCGTGCAAATTCGTCCTGCTTGCCTTCACCCTCAGTCTGTCGGGGCTGGTCACGCTGTTGTGGAGCACCCCGACCTTTGCCACCGCCTCCGCCACCGGACTGTGTAGCCGATGTTTCCTGTGAAGAACGAGGAGAGCGCTGTTCAGAAACCTGAAATCTATCAGGAGACTTTATAGCAGCACGATCGCGCAGATCATAAGTGCGTTCACTACTTGACTGTACGGGAGAGGCAGGCCGAGAGCCCTGTTTCTGTTGCTGCTGCTTTCCCTGTTGTTTAAACTGCCATTTTTGTTTTGGAAAAATGGGTCGTTCGTCCTTACCAGACGTTTCTGCCTTACCCTGCTGTTTTAGATCGGGATTCTTTATGACAGGCTTAACTCCTAAAGAGCTACGACCCAAATCCCGATATGCCTCTGCGATTATTTTCGCAAATTCCTGCGGTTTGTCCTCCTCAGCAACTCGCTTCAGTTCATTTCGAACCTGGAAATGCAAAGCATCACCCTTTAGGTTTCCAATTATCATGGTAGCCACCAGGTCAAATTGACCGAGGAGCCGCATCCCTAACTCTATCGCAGACTCCGCACCATGGTTCTCTTGAACTCTTTTGATAACGGAGGGCAGCTGCAACATAGACGGAGTGCCAAAGCACTGCGCGTACGTCGCTGCAAAGACCTTGCCGAAATTTACACAATCATCTATGTGGGGGACCAAGTCCCTAGGCAAACTAATGGTGAGGATCCTGTGTTTCTCCACAGGAGTAGTATTCGGGTAAACCGCTTCTATCTGGTCAAATTTTTCAGCAAGCCAAAAGGGGAAATCATCCCTATTTTGGGGGCGCTTGCCCATAACAGAATTAACCATAACAGGACTAATGACCACCGCGTGATGATCAGTAGGCTGCCCCGCAACAGCAGGTGCCCCCGCCTGCATATTGCGCGACACGTACTGCACCAACGCCCTATATACCGTAATTAGGGCAGTGTGTAGTACACGCAACTCAGCTACCGTCACCGTGAGGTAACGGGGATGAGGCGTAAATCCGGCTAGTACCGGCCAAGTGGCCCCTGCAATTGATAAAGGGCCCATTCTCGGCGGTATAACCACATGGGGAAGGGCGCCATTAAACCAAATAAGATGCTGCCGAGCAGATATCGGTATTTCCTGTGTCCTATACGGCGTATAGCTCGCTGGCACGGCAGCGGCAGTGTAAGAATGAAAGGTGTCATCATCCCCCACCGCCGGAATCGTCACCCAAGAGTAGAACAACTCATAGGGATGAGCCGCATCGGCTCCCACCACAAAGATGACGTTCATACCAGTGTCCGGCACCCCATACTGCATCAAATGACGTTTCAGAGCTGCACGGCTATGCGCCGCAATATCCACCGACATTAGGACAACACACACTTGAAACTATCAGTAGCACAAGGGTTCAATAACCTTTTTAATTATCAAGCTTGAAAGAACCTATATCAATAGACCTAGGTAGGTTTTAAATCCGTCAGACTTGTTATCCGGAAACAAGAATGAGGGTGTTGTGGACAAACGCGAGCACTACTAAGGCGTTTCAACTCATACACCAAACGTTAGGTGCGCCATGTTGCAGGGATTCTGCTTATACACAGAACTATGCGTAGAACCCCAGGACCTCAGTGAGTTGTGGTGTACCAGAAACTCACCTCAGAACCCAGAACCCAGTATCCGGCTAGCATAAGTGTCCCATTCGTTATCCGAGATTTAGCTCGGCGGTCCCAATGAAAAGACAACCCAGAACAAGCGACTCAGTACATACTCAGGAATGGTGGGAATCGGAAATACCTGTTCGTATATTATTCTCACATCAGTCCACAACAAGAATCAACAGAGACACGGTGAAAATAAAAAGAGTTTATTTTTATAGACCACGTGTCCTAATATGCAGTACTTTGGCTAATACAAGCAGACAAATGATTAAAATCAAAACCATCAGCATAGTTACAATTCCATAGAATATAAAAGGGGTGATCATATTATAATGACAGTGGATACTACCACCTTCCCTTTACTAAGAAGCTAATATTATTATTAGACTAACAGAAGGTCTCTTAGGCTTGAATAGGGGACCCCATACCTCAAAGATCAGCTTAGTGAAATCACATCACAGGAGCATCAGGAGTCTTCTCGCAGGAAGGCTCGTCTTCGGTCTGAATAATAAACATGATGTCTGTGATATTAAAAGCACCAACTTTCAGGTATGTGCAGCTGCTTGTGTGTTATGACTAAATAGTGGGTCGATCAACCTAGAGTGGAAAACATGCATAGTCTAACAACTCAGACTGTTTGTCACATCGTGTGCAGACCAAGGTCGCTTCGCAGAGCTCGGGATGATAACAACAGATTGCTCTCGTGTGAGGCAAAACTCGAGTCAGCAGTTTGTTTAAGCAATAACATGTAAACGCAGTGTCGTGCGCAAAAGCAGCAAGATGGCTTTCTAACATCTAACGTGGTTATGCTAACTTAACAATGTATGTACGTATTAAGGGAGTCCTTACTACATTAATTTGTAAAACAATAAGTGCCAGGGCTCTAGTCAGGCCTCCGCAGCTTGCACCCCCCATTGCCACTGCCAGCATTGCCAATGAAAGTACCTACACAACTACTAATGGGCATTCTGGTGCAAGTGTGACAATTCAGACTATTCCTGGCCTCCAAAGCTATAAAAATGGCTTTGGTGGCAGGTATTAGTTGTTTTTAATATGTATACTGAATTAATAAACAATTGCTGTTCTGCTCATCTGTAAATTATATAAACAGCACCACCATGTGGCAACTGTCATAAGTGCCAGTGTTGACAATTAAGTGCCAGTGCTGAGCACCTGAATCCACCAGCTCAAATTAGACACTGCATTTAACAGGTAAACAACGTTTACCACAATACTTTTTCCCCGCAGGGAATCACAGCGCGGTTGTTACAACGACCGCGTTGTGATTCCGCATACCATTACTCTGCAAGTCGGAACAACGACTTGCGGAGGGGGGGGGAGGTGTTGGATTTAAAATCCAACACCTTCCCTAGTGTCCGCACAGACTGGAGTTGGAATAGTAAATTATACTATTCGAACATCTAGCGCCCCCCCTCCGCAAGTCGTTGTTCCAACTTGCGGAGTGATGGTATGCAGAATCACAACGCGGTAGTTGTAACGACCGCGTTGTGATTGCCTGCGGGGAAAAAGACTGCAGGATGACGACATACATTCCATTTAACAAATCTCAAACTGCATTTGTTTTTTTAGGTCTCGCGCCTAGCGTTGCAGTGCGCATCACTGCTTGCGCAGCGAGACTTCATGTAGGGGCTTCTGAAAGCTGACCACACGCTTGTGCGTGTGCTTTTGTTTTCATCGGCTGCAATTGGCTTTTGCGTGCGTCTTTTAAAAAAAGACAGCACGCAATTGATGAAGCGGGTGCATGTACCAGCTTCCTTTACAAATGTAACCGCCCATGGCCTATTGGTGTCTGTTGCGCGCAGCAGCGGCATCTGGTTTTAATTATAAACATGTGTCTATAATTAGCGCACGTTCGCTTTGCTGCCGCACTCCCTCACCCCCCTCCTCTGTGGTGCGCGCGCACCACTGGTTTCAATTCCGTGCTTGTTTCTCTTGCCAGTGCTTTGATTGTTATATGTTAAAAACTTAATTGGAGAATTTACCATGCATGTGGCTGTGAAAAAATGATTTCCTTTTGAAGACAAAGTGTTAGTGTGATGCTGGTGATACAGAGGTTCAAAGATACACAAAACACCCACAGGTCAGTCCAAAATTATGCAAAGTAATGTGGTTAATCAAAAAAGTGCTGTTGGCTCGCTTAGCCCGAATAAAAATAGCTAAGTTTTTTTTTTACTTAAAAAAAATGTTTTCATGAATAAGGTTCTAGGCCGCTATCATGTGAATTCGCCATGCGAGGTAGGCTTCGTGGGGTACTGAATGGCTTTGGCATATTATCAGCCATCCCCTATGACCAATGCTGTGGTGCCCACCTACGGTGCCAGCTGGAGGCAGCATCAACTTGACTCTACCAGGATCTATGGAGGCTTCACTGACAGATGAGGGGGCGCCGTATGTAAATAATCCTAGGTCACCAAACACACACAGACACACACACGTACACACAGACATGCACCACGCACCACATACACACACACAAACACACACACACACACATACCCACCCACACACGCACCCACACATCACATATCCACACACACACGCGCACGCACAGACCCACTTCCCCACATACACACACCCACATACACAGACATGCTCACACAGACACACACGCACTCACACATTACATATCCGCACAGACACACTCCCCCATACACATGCACACACACACACATCCCTTGCACATAAAGCACACAGTGTTGCATAGGGATGCCAGCAGAACTCGCTTCCGAGAAGGTCTCAAACACAATATCCTCTCCCTATCTCATTCTGTAATCATTCCCTTCTCATCAGCTGCTCGCCGGATTCCCAGAAATCAGATAAAACCAAGCAAGACATTCAATGGGAAACTCACTTTATTTCCATTAACTTCAAAGACCTTGGAATTAGACGGTTCCCTATTGATGTCGCTTGTAAATCATTTTAAAACCCTATTAACCGGCTCCTGGTCCTGCGGAATCATTAACAGGCAGCAACAATGTGTAATTACACTTAATATCCAACCAGAATTCAGGCGCTTGGAGCAGGGATGTTATCTGGAAGTGGAGGTGTGTACCCAGGGCCAGTCTTGAACTTCAGAGTGTGGCTCTCTCACAAATGGCCTGCTGTCCTCTCAAGCAAACAAGCCTTGGCATTGGCAATGGTCATGACCCTTGTGTAGTGACATTGGTTTACACAGCCTCAGTCACTCACAGGACGAGTACAGCACATACAGTGAACTTCCCTCATACACCAATAACAGGTGTGTGGTGGGAGGAGCCGGTCTACCCCTGGCACACAAACACACAGGGGGCACAGGGACTGTGTGTGCTTCCTTGTGCACACAGAACCGTGAGAAGTGCGCACAGCAGGAGTGTGAACTGCTCCAGGGCTTTCAGTGGGATAAAAAAACTAGGGGGTTCTCTCAAAGGGGCGTGGCCAATGTAATTAAGGGAGTGGCTTAAAAGCACGTAAGCTAAAGATCTGTGCTTAGCATAGTGTGCCGCCAGACTTGTGTTTTGCTGTTTCCGTCATTGCATTCAGATATATAATGTAAGAAGTAACAAATACACGTACAGGTCAGAACTATTGGCTTAGTCAATGGGTTTTAGTTGCATAAGATAAATAAGCAGCAACTATGGCTTGTATATAATATTGAAAAAGCTTCCACTTAAAGCCCTGGTGACACCACGACAATGTTGAGTTTCAAAAAGAGAAAAGACTCTTTAAAGGATTTTCCTTCCCCTACAACGCTCACCTGGCATGACGTAATGCCCTAACTTCTGCACTAGTGACAAGTGAGCAGTGTGAGCTGCACACATCGATGTGCCTGCTGTCACTGCAGTCCGGTAAGAAACAGACTGCCTGTGACGGGGCACCAAACGGAGCCCGATAGAGACCCGTTTCGAGGCCTCCTTTAAACAAGCATGGCATAGCCAATAGGTCTCGCTTTTGGGACCTTGTAAGTATTTAGTTAGGAAACAAATGTGGGATCACACTGCTTCACCTCCCAGCGGGTTCGCCCCTAAGCATTATGGTGGATGCAGTTCATCAAGCGTGTGTACTTGCACAAAAGTTCTTTCGAGTGTTTCACCAGGTTGTTGCAGATCAATGCTGGCCATCTCTTAAACACGTGTTTCTGGATTATTAGCCGTCATCAGTAGAGATTAGGCATGAAAATATTTGAGGTTGCTGAGCAGGCTGCCAAAGTCTTCTCGGGTCACAGTACCTCTCCAGGCGCGCAGATGCCTCTCTACGAGCTCGTCAGCTCAAAGCTGCTCGAGGGAGCCTTTTAAACAGGGAACAAATGTGGGAACACACTGCTTCACCCCCCAGCAGGTTCGCCCCTAAGCATTATGGTGGAAGCAGTTCATCAAGCATGTGTACTTGCACAAAGGTTCTTTTGAGTGTTTCACCAGGTTGTTGCAGATCAATGCTGGCCATCTCTAAACACGTGTTTCTGGATTATTATCCGTCATCAGTAGAGATTAGGCATGAAAATATTTGGGGTTGCTGAGCAGGCTGCCAAAGTGTTCTCGGGTCACAGTACCTCTCCAGGCGCGCAGGTGCCTCTCCACGAGCACGTCAGCTCAAAGCGGCTAGAGGGAGCCTTAAACAGGAAACAAATGTGGGATCACACTGCTTCACCTCCCAGCTGGGTCACCCCTAAGCATTATGGTGGATGCAGTTCATCAAGCGTGTGTACTTGCACAAAAGTTCTTTCGAGTGTTTCACCAGGTTGGTGCAGATCAATGCTGGCCATCTCTAAACACGTGTTTCTAGATTATTATCCGTCATCAGTAGAGATTAGGCATGAAAATATTTGGGGTTGCTGAGCAGGCTACCAAAGTCTTCTCGGGTCACAGTACCTCTCCAGGCGCGCAGGTGCCTCTCCACTAGCTCGTCAGCTCAAAGCGGCTCGAGGGAGCCTTATAAACAGGAAACAAATGTGGGATCACACTGCTTCACCTCCCAGCGGAAGCTCATGTCTAGAGATCAGCACTATCTGTGCCAACCTCGTGGATGAAGCACCTGCACGCCACTGAGTGGTACTGGACCTGATGTAATGATTGGCAGCCTACTCAGCAAACCCCAAATATTGGCTGTATTCTCTACTGATGACGGTTAATAAATCAGAAACACGTGTCTAGAGATCAGCACTATCTGCGCCAACCTTGGCGAAACACTCAAAAACATCAGAAGAAACTGCATTTCCCAGAATGCCAGGGGCGAACCTTGCCTGGAAGGTCAGCGGTGTGCTCCCACATCATATTGTCTATTTAAAGTACTCCTGTGAGTCATTGAGCTGACGAGCTCGTGGATGAAGCACCTGCGCGCCTGTGAGTCGTACAGGACCTGATGTAATGATTGGCAGCCTACTCAGCAAACCCCAAATATTAGCTGTATTCTCTACTGATCATGGTTAATAAACCAGAAACACGTGCCTAGAGATCAGCACTATCTGTGCCAACCTTGGCGAAACACTCAAAAACATCGGAAGAAACTGCATTTCCCAGAATGCCAGGGGCGAACCTTGCCTGAGAGGTCAGCGGTGTGCTCCCACATCATATTGTTTAAGTATTTAGTTATGCAGCACAATATCCTTGGTGCAACAACATCAACCGTTGCATGGCTAAACACTTATTAGGTCCCAAAGGCGAGACCTATTGGCTATGCCAATGCTTGTTTAAAGAATGACAATCATTAGCCTGTGTGAGTCTTGCCAGAGGCTGTGCTGACAACCGTAACATTCTCCAGTGATCTTTGCCACCACACTACTCATTTCAACATACACACTGCAGAATATCTGAAAGGTCATGTGTCACATAATTATAAGTCCTACCAGGGAGTGCAAATTGGATCAGACTGTGACATATCTTATCTGCAGAAACTCTACATGTGCGAGTACGTGGCAGCCTGTGGAAGGTTCATTGTTATGTTAACCCTAGTGAGGTGGGAGCCTAAGTGTAGTAGTGTCTTGCTGCATCTTTGTACACCGGCTGCAGAACTCTCACCCATAATGCGTGGGATGCTTCACAAAGGATGCTCTTCCATCTAAAACTTGGGAATGGGATTTTACGCCAATGCTTACTGTTTTAGTATCCTGTCTTGTGTTGGCTGTAGGTGTCGTTCTGTAGTCCCAATCACCCAGGGGAAGGAAACATATTCTCCCTCTTTCTTGCACATATGCATCATTCTCTTGTGTGAGGGGTGCGTGGGGGATGCTTAACATATGCACGGGACGTCCACCGTTTATGTCAAGCGTGATCACTATTTTGCCAAGGACGCCCAAAATAGGGCAGTTTAAGGACGGCTTTTGGATGCCCACCACACAAAAGTGGCAGCCACACTACGTAAACAATGCCCACATTTTGGACAAGCATGTCGACAAAATGCCAGCACTGTGTTACCACCCTCATTCTATCGATGCCAAACATAATATCAGTGAGGGCCACAGTCTACCCGGGATGGCCTCCATGATGAATCGATTGTCCACCATTGTTGCAAGAATGCTCATCATGATGACAGGGATGTCCACAATATGCTAGAAATACATGCATTATGTATAATGCATAGGTGGCCAGCTTTATCGCAGGAATGCCCACAAAATGCCAGGAAAGGTTACATTATGCTGGGATCACCACCATTTTTCATGAGCCGCTCAATATTATGGCAGGGATATCCCTATTAAGACAAGCATGGCCACCATTGCACGGGGAACCACCATCGATAAACCGGGGGGTCTGACCTAATGTTATGCCAGTAGGGATGCCATAATTTCAGAGAGATGACATAAGGGAGACCTGCCTTGCACATACACGCTCATCACACATTACTCACATGCATATACAGGGCCAACTGTGGGAAGCGCCATGTTTTCAAACATAATATGGATTTAAAAGCTCCTGCTGCAGCGTTCTTCTCCTCCAGAAATTTTCAGGCAACAATAAAAATATCAAGATAACTCTGCTGATTAATGGAGCTGCTGGAGAGAGATGAGAGCTTTGCCTAGTGGAACTTTTGACTCTTAAAAGCACCTGCTGCAGCGTTCTTCTCCTCCAGAAATTTTCAGGCAACAATAAAAATATCAAGATAACTCTGCTGATTAATGGAGCTGCTGGAGAGAGATGAGAGCTTTGCCTAGTGGAACTTTTGACTCAAAGTAGCACAGAGGGTTAACACGCCTGCTGCAAAGCACTTGTACCTTGCAGTGTGTCAGAGAGATATTTTTGTTACTTGCTCGTTACAGGTTAGAATCCTGGTATAGCACAGTGAGCTATTAACTGACATCAAAGAGCTGCATGCAAACGGCAAGGTATAGGTTAGAATGCTATGATTTCCCCCCCAGTCTTTCATTATCCTAATGTTGCAAAAAAGATTCATTTGGGTAGAAAACAATTCCTATTAGTAAAGACAACCCCCAACCAGTGTGGGAGGTGTTCATATCTGAGTTTGTGCTGACCAAGCACTCTTAAGGTATACTGCCTACCAGTATGGATGAAATGTGACTTCAACACCTTGTAGTTCTCTCTTTTATGTGACAGTTCCCATAGACTGATTTACACATGTATGACTCATTGTCTCTGTGTAATGTGTATGATGTAAATTGCCCTGACACCCTACACTGGTATTGAGTGGCGCTATAAAACAAAACAAATTTATATGAGAGAAAGCGGTTATGGAGACTTGAGGGGGACTGTTAAAGGGTGGTCATACGAGGTACCCACAAACATTGTTGCACTGGGCGCCACCAGCTCTAAAGCTGGCCCTGTGCACATACACACGCCTGCGTAGACATATCGCATGACAAATACAGGCACTCGCTCACATACATGCACATGAACACACAACAACTATTCTTTCTCCACCCCCCCCCCAAACAACCTTGCTGCAAGGTGACAAGACTGGTCTGCTTCTTCATGTATGCTGATGACACATGGTGGGTGTGTGGTCCAGGGACCAACACTGCCTCGGGCTCACCTAATATCAACTCTTAAAAAGTCACACAAGCAGCCTTCAAACACCACGTTTTCATTTTGAGCCAGGCAGCTATTCTTTTCTTTAACCAGTTTATCGGATTTTCAAACACAATTCACCCTTTTTCCCTCCCCATACACTTTTTATGTTTACAATTTAATGCCCATTTTGTCCCCCCACCACCATAGATGATATTTTATCACATGCAATCTTAACTAAAACTTGCAAAGAGCATGTACCACCCTAAAATGTCAGGAATGCCTACCTATGCCAAGTGTGGCCACTACATAACAAGAACGCCCCTGTTATGCCAGAGATTCCTTATCTATAAGGAGGGTGCACAGTCCTTACATTGATGACGCTGCTCACCCTCTCGAGAATATCCCATAAAACCCACACCATTATCCATAAAATTGTCCGCCATCACCGTTCTCTTATAACCAAGTCCCAACTCTAGAAACACAATACAATATTACTCTTGGCTAAATTACATTCTGCTTCCGGTTCTCTGCACCGGAACACCAGAAAGGTCACCTTTGGAGACTGAGGCTTGTCTTCTGCAGCGACCAAACTGTGCAATTCTCGCCCCACTTCAAACCAGTCCAAACATTCTCGTATTAAACTGAGAAAAGCCATTAAAACCTGGCTACTTTAATCCCTGTCCCTCGTTCTCTGTTTAGTTGTCGTTTTATCCTTTTAGTGCAAAGAAGCTCACTCGGCGTTAGTCAGGGGCGTAGCTGGGGGGGGGGGGGGCGGACCGCCCCAGGCGGCACTATATTTAGGGCGGCGGTCTTTATAATTTATTTAGGGACACAGTGTCACCAAATAAATTATAAAGTCCGATGCGGCCGCAAGCAGCGCGTTGATGACAGTTATTCTGCCCGCGCGGCACCGCCTGCGTAAACTGTTCCCATCCCGCTCCAGGGCCGTCAATCTTGGAGAGCGCGCCAGCGCTACCAATGACGGCCCTGGGCTACATTTTTGCCCGGCCCTCGAGATGAGAACGTAGCGGTGACGCGCGTCACCACTACGCACTCTCGTGAGGACCTGGCCTGGGGTAGTCTGCTCTGCTGAGTCCGTGGATAATTCAGTGCAGTAGTAGGTAAGAGAATGTGTTTCTTTTCTTAAAAAAAAAATGCGCAGGTCCAGCAGGACAGGTACTTCGTGTGAGCTTTATTTTAATAGTTTTTATCATTATCATGGCCGATGCAGGACAACAATAAGACAATAAAAAATGCCCCAATAACGCTGGTGATTAATGATTCGCTGGAGAGCAATTATTTGTCTGTTAGTAGTTTTTAAATGCAGATGGACTGTATTTTGTGTGGAAGCTCAGTGGGTTGCTGCCTTTGCCACAGAGATCCTTGTGTTACTTGCAGTTCAGAAGTTACAATCCTAACATAGGGCAGTGACCAATGAACTGTCACCAAAGAGCTGCATACAAACATGAATGGTATAGATTTGTTTTGTGATATAGTTAGAACTTCCTCAGTCTTTCATCATTCTAATGTTGCTAAAATGAGTATGTTTGGGCAGAGATACATTTTTGTTTCCTCAGACCAAACCCTCTCAAAATATACTGCCCACCAGTATGGATGACATGTGATTCCTACACCTTGTAATCCTCATTAGCTTATGTGACATTCCCTGTAGACTGATTTACATACTTGTATGATTCATTGTCTCTGTATAATGTGTTCGTGGTGTAAAGTGCTGACACACTACACTGATATGAGTAGCGCTAAACAACAAATGCATATGAGAGAGGGGCTACGGAGCGATGAGGGGCACTGGTGGAGGGTGGCAGTGAGGGAATCTGAGGAGGAGGTAGTTGGAGGGGCTGTGGAGCGATGAGGGGCACTGGGGGAGGGTGACTGCAGGGCTCGAGTCGGGGTACCAGGCGGGTGGATGGCGTCCCCTCACTTATTTTAACGGGAGCTCGATTACTGGAGCAAATGGAGCCACACATTTACTCTTTGGCCTCTCTGGGGCGAGATCGGAGCTCATTCAGAACGCTGCTCACGCGCTGACTTCCCTGATAATGGCATCTAAGGGGTGAGCGAGGGGAGGCAATGAGTCTGATGGTGCAAGCCACCTTTCGTGACATCACTTGCTGTTGTGACGTCAGCGTCCCCCCACTTCTTTTTTTAGGACTTGTGCCCTGGGTGACAGTGAGGGAATCCGAGGAAGAGGTCATGGTGTGGAGGGGGAGCTAGGGTGAGATGAGGAGCACTGGTGGAGGGTGGTAGTGAGGGAGTCTGAGGAGGAGGTCATGAGGGGGAGAGGCTACAGAGAGAGAAGGGGCACTGGTGGATGGTGGCAGTGAGGGAGTCCAAGGAGGAGGTCATGAGGGGGAGGGGCTATGGGGTGATGAGGGGCACTTGTGGCGTGAGTCAATCTGAGGAGGAGGTCACTAGGGGGGCCATGGAGGGATGAGGGGCACTGTTGGAAGGTGGTAGTAAAGGTATTTACGGAGAAAGAGGTTATTAGTGTGGCGCCAAAAAAGACTTTCGCATCAGCGCTAAAGCCGGCCCTGTCATGGCCTTTCTGTTTTTGTTTATTTAATTAGCAGTCGGGTCATAAGGGCTACTGTGGAACATACTTTAAAGTGCATGCTAATTATATTTACTGCTATATTCAATGTTTTAAGTTTGAAGGTGATTTTACTAATGTTTTTACTGGGAAAAAGCAGAGTGGAGCCCGATGGTGCCTGATATGGGGCTGGGGCCCAAGGTCAGATGTGAAATAAGGTGCACTGGAGAGAGGAGTAGTGGATAATCAAGCCTGTAAGGGAGAGCGTTGCCGAGTCCGGGGTCAGGTGGAGGTAGTAATGAAGAGGGATTCTCTCTGAAGGCTCGCACAGAGGGAGCCTGTAAGGGAGTGCGTTGCAGAGTCCGGAGTCAGGTAGAGGTAGTAATGAAGAGGGATTCTCCCTGAAGGCTCGCACAGAGGGAGCCTGTAAGGGAGTGCGTTGCAGAGTCCGGGGTCAGGTGGAGGTAGTAATGAAGAGGGATCCTCCATGAAGACTCGAACAGATGGAGCCTGAGTAGTATCACTTGCCTTATACTCCCACCTCAGAAACCTCCTCTTCCCATCAAAGGAACATTACATGGAAAGTGATAATATTTAGAAAGAGATTTGGAAAAGAGTGAGTTTTACTGGTCCTTATAAGACTAAGAAGAGATGTATGGTCATTTAATGTCAGCTGTAGATGAAGGTTACATGAACAGTGTCATGTGTGTGCATGTTTGCATTGTGTTGAGGGGATTACCAGGTAATTGTTCACGCAGCTCTCTGATGGATGTCACATGCGGTTTTTCTGAGTCCCCAGATAGATCATGCAGTCTGTGTGTTCTCTTTTGTACTGCCAGTCACGCTGTATTCAACTGTGTAGCCTTGGACCGTGTCATGTATGTGCATGTAAGTTGCATGATCAAGGTAACTATTAGCGGCGATACTACGTGTCTCTCGGACCTCTTTGAAGTGCATGCCTCGGGGAGGGGGGGGGGCGACAATCTGAGGGATAGCCCCGGGCGCCACATGCTCTAGCTACGCCACTGACGTTAGTTGCCACTTTACAAATACATTCAACGACATACCATTGTGAGTGGGGGGGGGTTGGCAGAGCCCCAGAGTCATAACACAACGCCTATATGGCTGATGATGTGCTTATATTGAGGCATAAAAATACCTATGCTGGCCTGGGAAGGGGGCAGAGCCCAGGGGAATGCAAGAAGTGACAGGCAGATTGGTGATCATAGGGCAGGCAGCAAGAAGGGGCAGGGTTCAGACATCTGGTGATCATGAGATAGGCAGCAGGAAGTGGCAGGGTTCAGACATCTGGTGATCATAAGATAAGCAGCAGGAAGGGGAAGGGTTCAGACATCAGGTGATCATAGGGCATGCAGCAAGAAGCGGCAGGTTCCAGACATCTGGTGATAATAGGATAGAAAGTAAGAAGGGGCAGGTTTCAGAAATCAGGTGTTCATAGGGTAGCAATTAAGAAGGGGCAGGTTTCAGACATATGGTGATCATGGGGTAGACAGCAGGAAGGGGCAGGTTTCAGACATCTGGTGATCATAGGGTAGACAGCAAGAAGGGGCAGGTTTCAGCCATCTGGTGATCATAGGCTATACAGCAGGAAGGGACAGGTTTCAGACATCTGGTGATTATAGGGGAGCAAGTAAAAAGGGGCAGGTTTCAGACATCTGGTGATCATAGGGTAGACAGCAAGAAGGGGCAGGTTTCAGCCATCTGGTGATCATAGGCTATACAGCAGGAAGGGACAGGTTTCAGACATCTGGTGATCATAGGCTAGACAGCAGGAAGGGGCAGGTTTCAGACATCTGGTGATCATAGGGTAGACAGCAAGAAGGGGCAGGTTTCAGCCATCTGGTGATCATAGGCTAGACAGCAGGAAGGGACAGGTTTCAGACATCTGGTGATTATAGGGGAGCAAGTAAAAAGGGGCAGGTTTCAGACATCTGGTGATCATAGGCTAGACAGCAGGAAGGGACAGGTTTCAGACATCTGGTGATTATAGGGGAGCAAGTAAAAAGGGGCAGGTTTCAGACATCTGGTGATCATAGGCTAGACAGCAGGAAGGGACAGGTTTCAGACATCTGGCAGGGGCGGCTCTAGGCTCATGGTGGCCCTGAGCAGGGAGCGAAGGTAGGGGGCCCCGGAAAAGGGGGTCCGGGCAGGGAGGAAGCCAGAGGCCGCCAAATCCCTGCCAGGGGCCGCCACGAAAATGTATTGTATCAGATTCCTCGTGGCCAGGCGGCCCCTGGGGTTTGGCGGCCCTGTGCAGGTGCACAGCTTGCACATGCCTAAGGCCGCCCCTGCATCTGGTAATCATGGGGTAGACAGCAGGAAGGGGCAGGTTTCAGACATCTGGTGATCATAGGGTAGACAGCAAGAAGGGGCAGGTTTCAGACATATGGTGATCATAGGCTAGACAGCAGGAAGGGACAGATTTTAGACATCTGGTGATTATAGGGGAGCAAGTAAGAAGGGGCAGGTTTCAGACATCTTGTGATCATAGGGTAGACAGCAAGAAGGGACAAGTTTCAGACATCTGGTGATCATAGGGGAGCAAGTAAGAAGGGACAGGTTTCAGACATCAGGTGATCATAGGGCAGGCAGCAGGAAGGAGCAGGTTACAGACATCAGGTGATCATAGGGTAGGCAGCTGGAAAGGGCACGTTTCAGACATCTGGTGATTATAGGGTAGGCAGTAAAAAGGGGCAGGTTTCAGACATCTAGTGATCCTAGGGTAGGCAGAATGAAGGGGCAGGGTTCAGACATCTGGTGATCATAGGGTAGGCAGCAAGAAGGGGCAGGTTTCAGATACCTTACATCTGATGACCTGAACAGTTGTAATCTGAGGTCAGGGAGTTGAGTCCCCGCTGCAGTGATCTTTGCGTTTCCTTTGGTGAGGCTGACAAAGTCTTCTTTAAGTTGCCTCTGGATTGTATTTATTGCCGTCAATGTTCACCGAACTGCGCCTTTACTGTACATCATGATCTACACCCTATGCCACTGAACACGTTTATTTGTTTGTGTGAATTAGAGGTGTGTAATCTTTCGACAGCAAAGTTTTGCGAAGATTCCGACTTTGGCCCTTTGCTAAGGACACAAAGATTTCCAGTATATCCTCGCATTCCAGAGAGCGAAGTTTTTTTAAGATTCCACGATTTTGATTCACTGCACAGCGACATTATATTCACATTACTTACAACAGATCCATGTCGCAAACTGAATACTGATTTTGTTTTCTTCTAATTTTTGCAGAACGTGTTGTGTACAATATCATTACACTGGAAAAAATACTATCTTTATTCTCCAAATTACGAAGTGCTAGTGTTAAAAAAAGAATATGTGCTCCAAAAGGTACAATTCTAAAGTGGAAAGATGAAAACTTTGCAGCCTTTTAAGATTTGTGACCTCTTCCATAGACCTTCTCAAACAAATCTGTTCTTCTTGACACGCTGACACACCCCTAGTGAGAATGAAGCTTGCACTGCTGCTGCTTATATGTTGTTCATGTTAAGCGTGTGCTTGTTGTTTGCCCTAGTGCTTCCCATGCAGTGCCAGTTTTGTGTGGGTTTGTGTGGTTTTAGAAAAGGTTTACACTACTCAGTAACCATAATGATTGGTTGTGTCTATGCTTGTTATCATGATTTCATGCATATAGCCAAAGGCTGTCTTAGGAAAAGCCTCTGGTATTGCTGATTGCCAGTCTATGCCCTCATTAACTAAAAGACTAGGACATCCTGGATGATGCTGGTATTGTTAGGATGTATGTAATCCATGTATGAACAGTCCATCTGAGATCTGGCATGTGAATATTTGTTAGACCTTCTGAGATACAGTTTGACATTTTACATGGGTGACTTACTACATCATACTGGTTGCGTCTGAAGCATTCATGTACATTGGAGAGAGCATTATAATGAGCTTTGTGCTTGCCCCCCTCACTGAGCGCTATGCTCAAGGCCACATGGCAAGTGGGAAACAACATGTTGCCAATTATATGTGGTGAACTCATATTTTCACCATCGAACCACGCAGATTTTTGTTTTAATTGCACCAAGGGCTCCTGTTAATAAAAGGAGATCTTTTGAGTGGACCCTTAGGAATTTTTAGTTATTGCATCTGGACCCCTGCAATTGTTCTGAGACAATAAAACATGTAAGAACTCCCTTTATGGTTGAGTCCACCAGAGTGGTGTTATCCTACTGTGGTGTGGCGGGCCACTGATGATGAAGCATACTACGATAAGTTGTGGGTGAGGCGACCCCTCAAATATCTTTTTGATCTCTGGAGGCTAGTGTTTGAGTGACGCAGGTATATCTTCCCCAAAGGTCATTTAACATCCATGCTCTTTTTTGTGATTTAGAAGTTAAATAAGAAGGGCGTGTGCCCAGGACTTTCTTCCTCTCTCTCTCATTGTGGTGATATAATCTCATCTTTGTCCATTTTAGGAGATTTTCACCTTAAACTATTGGGAAACAACTTCAGATTTTTTGTTAGAGTTGTTGAGGGTAGGAAAATTGTAGAGTTTAAATTATTTTTCAGATGGATTGCTAGGTGATATTCAGGTGATTTTGTAAGTGAGTCTATTTCAAGTCTACAGAATACTGGTTTAGCTTCAAAGATGTTTCTTGTGGTGTCTATGCTCATAATGGAGTGCTGCAAGATTCGTCTGGGAAATATCTTATCCCAGGTACATTCAGTGGACCTGAAAGATTTCCTTTTGATATTCAGATCTTTGATGACCATTTATTTACTTTTTTGATTATTGTTCTCGTCAGATTAAGAGCAGCGCACTCTTCAATGATCTTGTGTAGAGGATTTTTCTATAACAATATCATACTGGAATGGAAGCTAATAAATAGCAGCTAAGTTTGAGATTTCTTAAACAACTTTTCCTTTCCATTTTATTTCCCTACATTCGCCCCTGCCGATCTAGATGCGCTACCAAGTATAGGCGGCAGATTACCATCATCAATTTGTGGCTACACAACATCCTTGCCTGCAATTAAGGATGTTTCTCCCTCCTCATGATCACTGCAATCAGTTACCGTACCAACCTGATGTTAATCCCACTTGAAAACTTTCAAATAGTTTTTACTGGAAGAAGGTGGAAGCAATTAGGTTTTTGGAGATGTAATAATCTTCTGTGAAGGAAATTCCAATCCTCCATTTTCATCCTGGAACTGGATACTGGTGTCTAATGGGTAGTTTAGCTTCAGTTTCTCTTTTCGTAACTGGTAGAAATTCCACTTCTTCTACAGGCACATGTCCAAAAACAACTCATGTGCAGCAGCTAAATTCAGTAGAAACCATCCCCAAAGGTCTCCCCGGGAGAAGCTGTTTTGTGGATATTTCAGCTCTTTCAACATGCAAAGGTTCTGTGGTTTCTCTCATTTTCTTTATTTGGCTATATTCTGTTGAATGATATATGAATGTTATGTAACATGCTTGGCTAGATAGGAGAAATCCAAACAGAAGAGTTTTGAGGTGAACATCTGGGAGACAAATGTTACAGAAATAAAGTATTCCTGATGAAGGACATTATATCATCAAATACTTGCAAGTAAATTACAAGGCAACATAACATAATTAGAGACAGGTTGGAACTTCCTTCTGAACAATTCATTCAAGAAAGTGCCAGTAGTTATGGCAGCAATAAGTTTGAGAGAACAGATGTCTGATGTTCTTCTTGTCAAGGTTTACGATAAGCGACTTACACAAGTCGAAAAAGTATTACCATTTGTATTTTAATGCTGATCTTGAGTATGTCTCACATTTGAACCAAATACTCAGAGACTACATTACATAAAGTGAGCATGGCATAGGTACATTTAAAGCTTAGTCTTCACAAATGTTGTAGACTGACAAATACCATTGCTGCATGGTGCACCTTTTGAAGTGGCAAATTGATCTTTTTGACTGTAACTTTAGTGGTATAAAATGTTTACTAGAAACAGATAGTGGTTGTTAAAGTCTATAACAAATTCTATAACGCAACAGAACACAATAGCACAGCTTAAACTAATAGAACACAAAAAACAGCACATTGGTAGATGGTTGTGTTGTTACATTGTGTTGTTTGATTAAATGTATTGGTATGTTGCTTTGTTGTATTTTTATGTTGCCTTGTTGCTGCATTTTGCTGGGGTTTTCTGTTGCTGTGTATTTTGTGTTGTGCTTTTGTGGTTGTTGCAATATTGTTTTTTTTTTACCATTGCATTATTGTGGTGTTCTATTCTTAAAGAGTTGGACTGTATTGTTGTGGTGCAGTTGTGTTGTTGTACTTCATATGCAAGCAATTTACCTTCTTCAATATGCACAAATATCTCCTACCAATGCGAAGCTGGGCCCCATGGACATCATTTTTGTGTCTGGCCAACTCTATTTCATCTGGATCACTTTTGGACTCCTTGCCCCCTAAGGTCTGAAAGCAGATTTCACATTGCTTTGCATCACCTCTTCAAACCTTATGTAATTTTTCACTTACATCTGGAGTAGTTTATTTGGACCGCAAGAGAGCTATGGCTGTTCCGTTATTAAATAACCTGCGGCAGACGGCAACATTGGGGATTCCTTGAAATACTTTTACACTGTAATTCCTGATTGCAGAGGAGTAGTTGTTTTATGTTTTTAGATCTTTGGATTGGTAATGAAAACTTCTCTTTACTGGAAAAGTGGGATTTGGCATTGCTAGTTTAGGAGAGCCACTTTTAAAAAAGTGGGCATTTCTCTGCTCTTGGCTCTTTGTGTGCCTTCCAGCCTGTCTCCAATACTCCTCTGGGTTTGGGTGACAGCTACACTTTGTGCATTCCCTCTAGACATCCACAAAACCAGGGGACTCAGCTGCATCTGCATTCATCTGCATACTAATGGGCCTTCCTGGGCAGAAGGAAGGGGAGGGACTGACATGTACACTTCAATGGATTGTGTCCTGGCCGCACACAAAGCACTGATTAACCCCCCAATGTTAGCCAGGCAGATAGGACTAGGCTGAAAGGGGACCTGTGCACTTCAAATACTTCCCTTTGAAGTCACCTCCACTTCAAAGGCATAAATACTGAGTTTCTAACCCCTTCTAAACAACACTTTTGGGACCTGTAACCAGACATCGCTGGCTCTACATTTGCACATTGCCAGAAGAAACTGCTGTGTTCCCAGGAGGGACTGCCACTCTGCCAACTGCTTTGCTGTGTTGGCCTGCTGCTTGCTGACTGCTGTGCTGCAGGAGGAACTGCCACTTTGCTGCCTGCCTTTTTGTGCTGGCCTGCTGCCTGCTGCTAGAATTCTCTAAGGGCTTGCTGACTTGTCCCCTGTTCCTAAAGTCTTAGCGCTGTCAAAGACTTTACTCTACCAATGCTCCTGTGGGACTCTACCATTTGTGAGTCCGGCCGGTGTGCCTCTGATCAGTATCAATGTGTGCTCTGTGAGAAGAACGAATGTGTCGCTACTCCAGACCAAGTGCCCGGCTTGAGAAAGATGCTGCAGTGCCAAGGGAATCCCTCTCAGCATGGCCCCCGCCTGGTTGCCCTGACAACAAGAGGTCTTCCCGTGCCGACGAGTCAACCCAACCGACATGAGCTGAGCCAATGCTGCGTGCTGACTTCAGCAGCGCATCCGTGCTGCAGTGTTCCTCCGAGCATTGGATCATCGAGTCTTCCCCAAGGGCAGTCCAACACGGCCCGCGGCTGTATCGCTGTCTCAGAATTACGGTACTTTGATCTAAGACTCGGACCCGTGAGGTCTCCGAAATAATCATGCACACTCCCAAGCACCGCGGAGCTATCGCACAACCAGGTCACAAGGGGCCAGCACAAGACTTTCCACAAGTGCTGTGTGGAGCACTATTTTAATCCGATATGATAAGGGAACAGTTGTATCATGCAATCTGGTTGTTTTTTACATCGGTGGCTCTGGTCTCGCGTTCCTTCAACAAGGGAACTCCTGGTGCCTTGCTCAAAACACTACCGTATAGGTTCTAAGAGAAGCAAACATGCTCCTGTGGTCACCTTGTATGTTTCATGAGATAATTTAAGATATACTTAAATGATTTTTATTGTTTTGGTCTTGTTTTGTTCAGAATATAATAAGCTATATATCTAAACCTGTGTGGAGTCTTTATGTGATGTATTCTTTGTGTTACTGTGTGTGTGTGTATCACATACTTTACACATTGCCTCTTTTAATAAGCCTGCCTGCTCTGTGCCAAGCTACGAGAGGGTGAGCACAGGTTCTCTCATTTGTGTATCTAACTTACACTGACTAGAGTGGTGGGTTCTCCTGACCAGGGTGTGTATCTTAGCATATCAGAAACACAATTTCTAACACAGTTCCTAAAATCAGGAGGGTTCATATCGGGGTAGGGTATTTTCTGCGCAGGCTGCATAGTCTCCTCCTGTTTTATTATGCTTTACTGATAATCTCAGTATTAGGAAACTGCTTAAAATGTGGCTATCTACTCTTTAGGTTGTTGTCTCCTACAGGTAGCTCTTTAGTTGTGCCTGTTTTGTTTTACCTGAAGCTGTGGTAGTGTTGTACAGCACCAGGACACCTCTGGGTAACAGTTGCACCATGCAAATGTAGCTAATAATAATAATAATAAAATACAAGTAACATGCTCCACTGATCTACACTTCCAAGAAAATGTGAGTTCGGTAGTTTTGGAGGTGACGGTGTGGGAAGCCTGTAAAACAGTAATAAGAGGGCAGCTTATTGTCATTTCACTGGCAAGTGTAAGGAAAAACTCAAAGCGTCCCTAGCGTAGTCGAGATTGACTCAAAGGGAGAAAGAATATATACAGAATCCAAGGGATGAAACATTTTGCAATATTTGAGCTTGCCAGGGACGAATATAGTGCGATTATGGAGGGTGATGCCAGGGCACTGTTTCTGACTAAGCATCATAACATGGATTATATGACATGGGCTATAAGGCAGTTAAACTACTTTCCTAGTTAGCACTTAGAGACAAAGGCTAAAGGAGTGTCAGGAGGATTATAATTAAGCAGTGCAATCAGATGGACACCATAACCGATATTGCTTTGCAACATACCTAGAGCAGCTCTTTAGGTCTGGACTTGTTTGTTTTGCAGAGAAACTGGAGGAATTTGTTAGAGACACCTTCACTGTCCAGAGATGGCGCAGTTTAGATGGTCTGAAAATTAGAAGTAGTGAAGATAATAGCAACTATTAAACAAATGCATAATGAAAAGATGCCTGGCTGCAATGCTTTCCCTGCAGAATTGTTTTAATGCCTGGGTGGATGGCTTGGGGCTTTGATGCCAAAAAGGCATTTGATTCACTCGAATGGCCATATTTAATGGCAATCCTTCACAAGATGGAATTTGGCCCAGAATTCAGGGCGTGGGTCAACTTATCATAATTTGCATTGTGGCTAGGGCAAGGGTCAATGCTGTTCTCTACAAAGAATTGCCATTCGGTCGGGGACCAAGATGGGGTTACTCATTGTCCCCTTTATTATTTGCGCCGGCGCCTCTGGCCAGCCGGGTGCATTACGAAGCTCTAGTCCAGAAGCTCAGATGGGACCATAAATTCGAAGAAAATTGTTTCATAATTCACAGATAATCTATTTCTTTATGTATCAGTTCCTGGCCACTCCCTTTCTAAAATGTGGAATGATTTTGAGAAATATGCCGGGGTTTGCATAAATTGGCACAAGGAGGGTGGTGTGCCCCTTCATTGACCATGTGGGATCATCTGCCGGATTAGAGATACTAATTACAGTGGGACGTAGAGGGATTCCAATAGCTGGGGATATATATCCTGAACAATTCTAATGTCTTGATGTGCAATAACCTGGGAAAGATGCTAGAGAACCACAGCACTGATCTAGAACACTATTACTAATGGGGAGGGCTGCTCTCTATAAATTGATCACAGTGCCCAAGTTATATGTGTTACAAAACACACCCTATGACATCCTGGACAGTTTCTTTCAGAAGGTAGATAGTATACACGGTTGCTACTTTGAGAAAGGGGGATCTCCCAGAAAAGCTTACGAGGAATCCATATGAGGGGGTATTGGATGAATGGATTTAACACTGTATCCCCAGGTGACCCAATTACAGGTGATTACCAAGTGGGTGTTTACTGAGGTGCAAGAACTATCTCTGTGGCAGACAGGAAGTACAGAACATAGAAGGGATATTTGAGAGAATATGTGGAAGAGGCTGCTTGGGTCAAAGATCCCGTGCCCCTGACCCCAAGCCACACTAGCCAGTTATTAAAGTGTAGAGTAAAGCTAATCTGGCCCTCGGTTGGTGGGACAGACTGACACTGGAGACACCTTTCTGTAATTCAGCCATGCTGTTGGACTTGATCAGCAGGAGGGATTTCAGAAATGGGATCTCTTTCGTATTTCCAATCTTGGAGATATATAGGTACCTCAAGGGTTACAGTCCTTTATGAACCTTTAGGAACAATTCAAATTGTGTGGAACATAACAATTTCAATGTTTTCAAATTAATAATGCCTTATGTCAGTACAATAAATATTTGGAGCAGGTTGTGGATGAATCTCCAATGGAATATAAGCTTCTGGAGGCTCCACTGCACAAACTTGCCCTATCACAAGTATATGGGACACTAATAAACAACAAACATCGTCTGTTGCTTGTCCCCAAGGAAAAATAGGAAAGGGATCTTGGAAAAAAAGATGAGGAAGATTGGAACGAGGCATGCAAATACCCGGGGAAAGCCACCATTAGGGTTTTATTCCACCTGGTACAATTGAAGATCTTGCATCGAGCTTACCTTACTAGAAACAGGCTTTAAAGAATTGAAAGTATTGGTAAGGGTAAATACTAGTGGGGCGGGGCTCATAGGGGCTCAATGGTACCCGCCCTAGGGGGTGCACACAAATACATCAGTTTTGGTGGGCAGTGACTAGGTGCCTATCATGGATCATGGAGAGCACAGTGAACATTACATCTTAGGTGGCACTTCTTAGGATTTGGAGGATGCAATTAGTACCTAAGCATGCTCTTATTTTTCAGTACCACTGCCCTGATGCTTGTAAAATAGGATATTGTCAGGATATTGTTAAACTGTGGGGCAGTGAGGTTGCTCCTCGTTGGACCGCTGGGCTCAGAACTTGGACTGGTGCATGCAAGTGGAGGAGTCAATTTATAAAGCAAAGGGATGCCTGAGAAAGGTTAATACGGTCTGGGACCATTGGTGAGAATATAGATGAAATGACTGGGATGAGATTACTCTCACCAAGGATAGTGTGTGATGTTGGACTGGTGCAATTGAGAGATGGGCTGTGGAGATGCGTATCGGGAGGCTACAAGGACGAGTGGACAGGAAGGTTGGAAGTGGATCCCCAGCCGCTGACTGTAAAGATCAAGTTGTACCTGGCACATAACGTATGCTGAGTCTCGCACCTAGTTAATGCCACTAAGTTTGGTTTATCTTGGTGTTTTATTTAACAACTTTATCAATGAGTAAACTCAATAAAAAGATTTTTTTTTTAAAAGAAACAACTCTTCCTTCCAGATGCAAGAACATCAGCAAGAACATCAGCACACCTCAAGGGATACTGGAAGACACCCTAGAGAGCTACAATGAAAGCAGAAACAAGGCAAGGAGCAACAAACTTTAATGTAGTGTCATTATTACCAGCAGTAACAACCTATCTCTTCCCAGAGTACTATCTTACAAGGGGAGTAACTATCATTAATACAGAAGGTATGGCAGTACTGTGGTCAATGGGCTTGTGGAGTGTCACTGCAGCAAAATGATGGAGGTTTTTACTGCCCAACTATGCGTTGTCACTGATTCTCACTCAGGGCTGGCATTATCGCTTGTGGTGCGAGGTGCAGCAGTCTTTTTTGGTGCCCCTCCTTACCTCCATCTCCACGAATTCCCTCACTACCACTCTTCAACAGTACCCCTCATCTCTCCATAGCCCCTTCTCTCAAATGCATTCCATTTTTTTTTATAGTTCACTCACACTCAGTTCCATGATCTTCATGTATCGTTCTTTGCAGCAGGCATATTAACCCTCTGTATCTTGAAATTTTTATTGTTGCCTGAAAACTGCTGGACCCACAAGGAAGTTCACTTGCTTTTAAAACCAGAAGTTATTTTTAAACACCGCGTCCCCCACCAAAGTCCGTGCCAGGGGCAGCTGCAAGGGTCGCACTGCCCTAAAGCCGACCCTGCTCTTACCACTGTGTATAATTCTTTGCTCGTGCAAACAGGAATCCTAACAAGGCCTCCTATCCGGTTAGTGTTTATATGCTACCATAAAGCCTCCTCCCACTTACTGCATAACGAAAAAGCTCCAAAATATTCCTGTTTACTCATACAAAGAGTTATGTGGATTTAGGGGCCGTTTACAATGTTGGGTGGAAACGTTTCGCCTGACACCGACTCAGACTCGGGACTGACCAACTCGCAGTCGCCGATTCCGCCCGCTTGATTACTATGTGACTGAACACTGTTCGGTCGGATTCCCATTGTTCCCTATGGGAGCTTGTGTTACGCCTGACAACACAGGCTCCTATAGGGAAATGGTGTGTGTGTGTAAAACCCTGCACCTTGTCGCGGGCACACCACAGTGCCTGCCAAACAGTCCCTCAGGTACCCCCTCTGCCCCCAACCGGATGCTGCAGAATGAAGGGGGCCCTACTAGGGTCCCCTAAAGTCACTTTCTGACAGCCTTTTTGTGTCGGACACGCCGTTGGAAGAGAAAGACAGAAACCCCATCATGAAGGGAGGAAGCAGGAACCTGCAGGAGTGAGAGAAATGGGCAAGGAGTGTGTGGTAGTGAACTAAAGAGGCCTGAGGGGGATTCATGATTACACACCCTCGGTATTCGGCACGCTGACATTTTATAGCACGGGCCGCAGGGGTCTGAGCAGCTCTTTGGGCACCGGCACTTATTATTTTGCAAATAAAGCACTGCCCAATGGTCAGCTTCTGAAGAATGGCTCCTCACCTAGTGGGGACCACTGCTTGCTCCCAGCTATGTAATTGACTGCATGTGACTTTTTATTTTGAAAGCTGCTGGGTACCTTTAAGTCTGCTTTAAAAATATTGGCATGCAGTGAATTCAAATGGCTGGAAGGAGGTCTACTGTCCTTCACATTCTTACATTAAAAGCACTCCTGACTCATGCATTTTAATGAGGCAGGAGTTTTGTCATCTCCTTTGAATGGGCATTTTGCATTGCAACCGATTAGTTCATCATAAATTGAACCATGGGACGAGTGCGAACTCGGCTTCACACATCATGCCAAACTTCTTTGCATGGCCGCGGGAGACGTCCGATCCTGCTCCCTGCGGGACAGCTACTGGTCTGCCTCGTGTGTTTTTTCAAAGTGAATTTGACAATCTGTAACTTCACTGTATATACTCCATGTTTTGCAAAGGATGTAATCTGTCTCTTCAGTATAGGCACAGTTAAAATGAATTAATCGGTGTTCAGGCAACATTGCCAAGCTTGTGGAAGGTGCAATGAGTGCTTTCCTATGCCACTCTAGAGGTGTGTCATACTTGCCTTTAATTTCCCTCCATGGTGCTGTGTTTTGTGGCTGTGTGGGGCACGTGTCATTTAGGCTGAGTATGTGAGAGACCGGGTACAGCTAGAATCGTGTCTTGTAAAGGGTACACTGATGTCCTGCAGAGAGGGGTGGTCAGTCTCAAGATTGCGTTCTTTGTCCAAGTGGATGTGACTACCAGGACGTACATGGCTTGATAGACCCTGTCCTTCAAGTCTATAGGGGTGTATGCCAAACTATGGACTACAGAAACATCATGCTGCCAAAAAACTGTGGCCAAAATATCCAGGGCCGAAATATTGAGAAAGTAAGTGCATTTAGGTAAGCATAGATGTAATATTGCTAACTCCACCACTATGCACCTTGAAGATCTATATCCTCATAGCACATAGATGTGGAGTTAAGTAAAGTAAAGGTATGCTTTTTAAACCTCTGTTTTATGAGTTTTCTGGGTGATTGTACATTATATCCAGTCTTATGTATTAATCAGTGCGCACACTAGCAATATACATGCATAATCATCTTGAGAATGAGGTTCGCCATTCTTCATCAGGGAAGACATGGCTTGGCTTGGCTTGGCAGTTCGGGCTGGACTGTTCCCATGAGGCACAGGGTCAGACTGATTTGCATATGGCCATGTCTGAACTGGGGTGGCGAAGTGAGCTAAAGAATGATGATGGATTAACCCAGATCAGTTGACTGGGGGTGAGCGCTTGCAATGTTCAACACTCCGTCCATCATTCCCTTTGGTTTTGCTTTGTTCGCTATTTTAATAAACAATAGTCCAAACTTTAACCATCCTAAGCAAACATTTTCTACTGGCAGACAATAATCTATGATTTTATGCATGAGTGCTTTATAAGGTTTCTGAAACACCAGTATCTGAATACTCTAGGTGAGGACCCATCGCTCCACGCCTGACTCAGACAGTACAAGGCTTTAATTACCACCGTGTGCAGAAACCTCTGACTCTGTGGCGGCCATGTTTAAAACAGCAGATAGAAATGTGTATTCCGAAAGGCTCTGGGTTACCTCCCTCCACATATGAGACAGGGAATGTACTTCCATGTACCGCATACCTTCTCTCGCAGCAGGTTCTCTTCTTCTGCCATGGCCCAGTGTTCGACATCCTTTTGGCACATAAAGAAATCCTATACTTACATAGGTACACTTACCTTGTTGATATTTTGGTCCTATATTAAGGTGAAATACGGTCTGGTGAGCTGGGAGGGTAAACATCTGCATGCAAAAAGCTTTCTAACTGCCACAGTATCTCTGGTCCACTCTGATTATGGTCGAATGGTAATCTACATAGCTTGATAAGTTCATACCATCCTCTCCCCCCCCTTCCTACAAGAGCCAGCCAAGAAGATCTACTCCCTGATCGAGTGAGTGGTCAGATGTTTTTCCAAAGATATATATATATTTTTTTTAATCACAAAGTTACGCCCCTCACCAAGGGCATATGAACTATAATTATTATATGCTACATTCATCTCCGACATTCCTCTCCAGGTGAAACACAAATGCAGTGCTTATGCTGAGGCGTTCATTCTCAGTGGTGGCTTTTCTATATTATCTCGTGCTTGGTTGATTACTGAAGTTGCATTTTCCCAGTCCCATGAAATAATCATCAAGAAGGAGAGATCGTAAAGTTTTGGGGTAGCCAGAGACAAGCCTCCTGTCCTTCAAGTATCCCACCAGAGGGTGCCACTGACCCATTGTATTTAAAGCCCAGTACATTGAGTTCCCAAGTTCTTTTCCATGGCCAACAGCAGCCAGAGTTTGCTAGCCTATTCTTGCATTATGGCAATGCTTCATGATTTCCATTTGAGAGCGATAAGTTGTTTGGCCCCCAAAGTCATATTAGTCTCTAGTCCCCCTTGTGCGTGGGCGCGATCTCCGGCAGCCAAAGACTTAAGTCTGATGGTAGCGTGGTCTCATCGCAGTGGGGATCCCAGCACTCATTTGATGTGGCCAAGTATTTGCTTCCAAAAGGGAGTCAGCTGTGGGCACGCCCACCAGGCATGCAGTGTGTCTGCTATCTGGCCACACCCCCTCAAGCATACACCCTGTGTATTGCCATACATCTGTTTTGGCTTCTAGGGTAGAACCGGTCAATCCATCATAATTGTATACATCTGTCCCCTATTCTGTACACTTCTACAAAGAGATGAGATATCAGCCCAAAGCGTTTGCTATTGGTCCATGGTGATCTTTCACCCCAGATAGCTGTCCCACTTCCTCATAAATGTCTGTTCTAAAGGACCCCCTATGTTCATTAGAGCTGCATATATAGTGGAAATAAGTGTCCTAGGACTGGCATACGTAGTGAAGAGTTTTTTCTAACGTTGTTAAGGCTCTAGGGCCCATATGAATGAAAGGAAAAATTAGTCGCAAACGCTGCGAATCGCAAAAAGCAGCGTTTGCGACCGATTTTTCGCAATTCCACATGTATGGCACACATATTTAGAGAAAACGTAGATTTCTCAACCTAGCGAAATTCGCTAAAAGGATATCGCAAAATAAGAATTCGCTGACACATGTATGAAAAAATCGCAAATTGTGAATTCACGAAATTCGCAAATTAAGAAATCGCTATTAACACCAATTGCATGCAGGTGGTAAACTGGTGCAAGGTACTTAAACCACCCCACAATGCAACAGACCCACCCACAATGGCAGCAATGTTCGTGATAGCCAGGATGCTGCGTATTCGGGCTCTTGCACAGAGGAGAATGAGACAGGAACGTATATTCAGGCTGCGCATCACTCTGTTCCAGCACACAGAAGAGGACATCTATGACAAGTACAGGCTGCACCCACAGACCATAATGGACCTGATTGAGGAGCTGAAACCCTACTTGGAACACCCTACACGCAGGACACAAACAATTCCCACACATGTGCAGGTCCTGTGCTCCCTGCACCTCCTGGCGTCAGGGAGTTTCCAACGGGTAATAGCGGAGGTTGGTGGGGTGTCACAGAGTGCACTTTCGCGCTTTCTCCATGCCTTTCTAGATGCAATGATACAGAGGCTATCACATCACATATACTTCCCCACCACCCAACAGGCATTACAGCAAACAAAACTGGACTTCTACCAGATTGCACGTTTCCCCCACGTCATTGGCTGCATGGATGGGACCCATGTGGCCATCACACCCCCATCAGCAACTGAATATGTCTACAGAAATCGGAAATGCTACCATTCCCTCAATATACAGATTGTGTGAAACGCAAAGTATATCATCACAGACATCGTACCCAAATACCCCGGCAGTACACATGACTCTTTCATCTTCAGACACAGTGGAATACACAGACGTCTGAGTGCCGGAGAGTTTGGGGAGGGGTACCTGCTAGGTAAATTCATGGCACACATCAATACATCCACTACATCACTTGAGGGGGGGGACATTGACTTACCTATTTTGTTTGTCCATGCAGATGACAGTGCCTATGAGGTGCGCGACTTCATCCTGACCCCATATCTGGATCCTGCAAATGCAAGTGAGAGGAGCTACAAGAGGGCACACAGATCTACACGCTGCGTCATTGAGCGTACCTTTGGAATCCTGAAGAGCCGCTTCAAGTGCCTGCATAAAAGTGGAGGCGCACTGCAATACAGCCCTGAGACCTGCTGTAAAATCGTGGCAAGCTGTGCAATGCTACATAACATGGCAATGAAGAAAGGCACCACAATTGATGTGACCGATACAGACACATCGTATGACGAGCGCCCTGCTCCCCCTGCCAGACCTGCTGCAGGAGTTGGGGCAGCTGCTGGACGCCAGAGACGAACAGAGATCACACAAAACTACTTCTAGGTGAGTAATGATGAAATGAGACAACAAAGCTTGATGATGTGTGAAGTGTTTATTCACACTTCACATTAAAGAAATAGTAGCTGTCCCCAGCACATGTTGTGCACACAGTGCAGGTAAGGCACAAGTAACTGTGCAAACAGCATTGTAGTGTTCATTCACCCGTGTTGCAGTAAGTGTCACCGCACATGTTCACCTCCTTCGGTGACGTCCAGGCTGAGTGCCCCCCATGGTGTTCCCTTGTCCTGCGCCCTGTCTGGCACTGCGTCGTCTTTCCCCTGGCAAGGTGGGAGTGACGCTGCTCCGACTTGAGGTGTCCTCAGTGTCGGCAGAGGCCATGAGTGCGCTGCCACCAGCATTGGCCGTCTGCAGCTGCTCCACAGCAGTGGTTACCTGCGCAAGTCCTCGGGTTATATCCTGGCAGTAGTGCGCCATCTCGACCTGCATAGTTACGCTTCTGCGTGTGAGGGTGCTGGTGGTGATGCAGAGGCGGTTCACGGCCTTCGTGTAGTTGTGGAAGCATGCATTGGCACGTCAGCCAGCCCTGTCATTGGCGGATTGGTTTTGCCTCAAAGTGTCACAGAGCTCACGGATCGCCCCTGCCATGAAGCCCTTCCCATGTTCCTCTGCTCATTGTGTATGCGGCAAAGCTGTCTATTTATTGATCTCAGTGCTTTGCAGGCGCTGTTCCTGCAGCATGCTCTGTTCCAGGCCTGAGAACACAGATCCTTCTGCTTCAGTCGCAGTGCTGCTCCTGGGCCTTGATCTGCATGTGTCCTGTGGTCTACTCCTTGGCCTTTGTGTGTCATGAATGGGCATGTGTGACACACCCTGACTCCCCTCTCTCCTGTCGGTGTCATCCCCTGCGGCAGGTATTTCGTCCTCAAATGGAGGCAGTGGGGGCACATGTGCGCGCTTCCTGCGCTGGATTGGCTGCTGCTCAGTGTCGTCACTGGAGTCCGCAGGGTGTGCAGGCTCCTCTTCCTCTGCGCTGTCTTCTTGTGCCCTGGAATGTGCTGTGGATGTAAAGGGGACTACATGAGTTTGTGTTATTGTCTGCATGTAGCAATCAATAAAGTTCCTACAGTTTTTTTTGGCTAACCTCTGACACTGTATCATTCACTTATACCCAACCCACATGTTGCATTAAATTTCCTTTGTCTCATGGACACACTGTCAGACATAGTACTACGAGTCCCATGATGCATTGCTGGGTGTGCTGTAAGACCTGGGCTGGAATGACATTTTGGGAGTTTACTATGCGCATTTGGGGAAGTGTGCATGGGATGGGGAGGAGTGCAGATTGATTTTGCATGCATCTTACCTTGACTGCTGGATGCAGGGTCGGAGCTGTCTATGTCAGCCACACCACCAACGCTCTCATGCAGGAGAGTTGACTCCACAAGCTCCTCATGGGGTGTTGGCTGCTCTGCAGTGGATGGTCCTCCTCCAGTCTGATTTGCGTCCTTCAGTCTGGCTGCCACCCTCTCCTTGGACCTCTGGCGCATGTCGTACCACCGCTTGCGCAGCTCATCGATGGTACGATTGGTGACTCCCACTGCATTCACCTTATTTTTTATTTCTAGCCAAATTTTCCTCTTCCTCGCCTCTGTGACACGCAGTGCCTTCTTGCCGAAGAGCAGCTCATGGCTGCAGACCATCTCCTCAATGAGGACCTCCTGCTCCTTTTCTGAGAACTTATGCTTTCTCTTCCTCTTCTCTGCATCCTTGCCCTGCTGTTGTTTGGTGGAATCCATTGCTGGTTGCACTCTCCTGGGATGCCTCCTCACACTCCCCAAGCAGCCTCTGGGTGTGGCTCAGGTGATCAGGTGCAGGAAATCACTCCAGTTTCCTGTTTGTGATGTCATCAGGCTGCACCTGGTTTCCAGATTCCCGTTTTTGCGATTTCTTAATTTGCGAATTTCGCTATTAAGAAATCGCAAAACGGGTGTCCGAGAATATTTAGCGATTTTTAAGAAATCGCAATATATTTGTGATTAATTTTTTACATCCCGCTTAGCGAATCTCAATTTGCGAATCGCAAAATATCGCAAATTATGATTCGCTAAACGGGAGTTTGATACATATGCCCCTAGGTGCAGTCTGTCATTCTCTGGGTGTAGGGCCCAATGCGTCATTTGGAAGTAGCACAGAAGGACAATTTCTTACAATATATATATATATATACCTGTACACATTAATTAAATGATTTAATTTGATCCCCTGATGCAAATCTATCAACTTTCAACTTCCCCCTTCTTCCCAAGTCTCTAAGTCACCCTTCACAGTCCCTGACAGAAAGTCTAGTTTTCCAGTATTTGGGGAGGGGAAGGTGATCAACGTCTGGTTTCTCAGAATTGTGTGCCACACTTCCAATGCTGGTTTGAGGATCTCTGATAATTAGCCCCCGGGGGTCACTCGCCTTTGGCTAGCTAGGGTATAGACCATGGTTTGGACACAGCCCATCACTGCAGCATCCGTGTGGATCCAGTGCCCCCTCAGTCTCAGACGGGAACCATGTACATTAAATTATAAGTTGTGCTGCCTGATATTTTCCTTGATACTGGTGCCCTTTTAACAGTCCAAATAAGGGTGTCAATTTTTTTTAGGGATTTATATCTCTTTTTTTTGTAACTTAATTGGGAGTGCCTGAAACAAGTAGAGTAATCGAGGTAGTATGTTCTGCTTAATCACTGCGATTTGGCCCAGCCGAGACAGGCACAACAAGATAGGGCATTTGTGGCATTAGTCCATTAGCCAAGACTTTTGTAAAGATTTTTTCAGCTGAGTTTAAAAGTGCTAAGGGTCGATAGCCTCGCTTTTATTTGTGGGTTTACCAGCTTTATGTACAACAGTAATATTTGCCTCGGACATCTACGGCATCAACACGTGAGAGCGTGCAAAGGAATAAACAATTTAGATCAATTCCAGGTAAAGTATTTGTAAAATCTATTGGTCAGTCCATTGAGACCTGGAGATTTGTCAGGATGCAGGTCAGAGATTACTGTTGTAAGTATTGCCCAGTTTCTTTTATATTCTTGTTTCTTTAGCCGATTTTTCACGCATTACTCAGGATACCTTTCAATTCAGTTTCTATCAATTTTTCATTTAAATAACTTGCGGCAGATATCTTCTTGAGACAGGATAGACAACAAATGGAGTAGTTTAGCTGATTTCTTTTAGTTTCTTGTTTCTTTTGCCGATTTTCAAGCGTTACTCGGGTTTTCAGTTTCTCAGGTTACCAGTTTCTTTCACCTTTTTATTTAAATAACTTGCGGCAGATATCTTCTTGCTTTCAACGTTGTTTATTTAAATGACTTGCGGAGTTTTGCTTCTTCTCTTGGTGATTTTGTCGGTTTCTTCATATTTTGGTTGAAAATTTCGTCCATACAGCAGGTTTCTTTAAGTTTTTGCGGCATACCAGAGGTATCTTGTTTACTTTTACAGTTGCTTTTAGCCGCAGATGGATGACAAGGTGTCTTGGGTTCTTGATGCGAAGTGTTTCTCGTGCTGCGCTGTGCTTCTGCCTTGGTCTGGTCAGCCAAAACGTCGCCAAAATGTTGTAAGTAGATTAGATAGGCATCAGGACACGTCTTCAGGTTACAAGATAGATTTATTAAGATAGCACAGCAGAGATAAAGCACTTCGCTAGCTGACCAGACCATCAACTGCCAAGACTGGCACATTCACATACCAGATAGAACACTCATAGGTAGTGAGGGAGGTTGAGGAGACATAAACACAAAGAATGGACTACTGACCCCAAGTAGCCATAACAAAGCAAGCACATATATACAACAATTACCTTCACAAACTTCTCTAAAATGATTAACTCTTCCAGACTAGCTTTATTAGCTTTGGTTAATTTTTTGAGGTGGACCTCCCCGAGGAAGCTGTCCATTTCCTCTATCTGAACAGTGGTTTTGCTTCATAGGGATGAGTAGTAATCTCTGAAGGCTCTTAACTTATCAGAGTTTAAACCCAAGATGAGGCCCTCACTTCTGATAAGAGTTAGGAATTGCTTTGCTGTTATGTATTGCTGAAGACTTTTCACTAGTATCGACACAGTCTTATTGGCTTGCTCATAGAACCATTGACTGAGATGTAGCAAGATCTTCTCTGATTTTTCATTGGTCAATGGATTAATCAGGCCCTTCAAAGCAGTCATCTTTCGCAGGGTCTCCAGGGAGCCTACAAGTCTGTTTTGCTCTATGAAAGCAGTACATACCCCCTCTAAGGTGTCCCTATAGGTATTCCCGATCATTCATTTTGTCCTTTCCCAGTACTGCCGCCTTAAAAGACAGTCTTAAAGGCGTCCCATAATATATTCGGTGAAACATCACCTGTCTCATTTCTTGCTAAATTGTTGTGTGATCATGTCCAGTAGTGCTTGCGCACATAGCTGATCTTTAAATAGTACGGTTTTATCAAGTGTCCATGTAGCTGTCCAGTGTGTCTCGCACGATTGGTCCTCCACCCACTCTAGCATCGCATCGTCAGATATTGCTAAAGGATCATGTATGATTGAGGTTGTTGTATTCACCAGTTCCTGTGTACCTCAGATAAGATTGATGAGTGAATATAATCTATGAAACCGTGAGACAAAGATAAACTCCCTCTCGCTTGCATGTTTGGTTCTCCATATGTCCATCAAGTTCACGTCTAGCAATTTGTGTTTAAGTCCATGAGACAATGTCCCTTTAATGTGCCTATCTCGTGGATGTATATCTGACATTTGCCTTTGGTACCATGTTAAAATCTCCCACCCAAAGAAGGTGATCTGAGCCCCATGTCCTAATTTTAGTTAGCACACCCTGGAGATATTAACCTGTCCCTGGTTAGATATGTGAACATTAATATAATCAAACATAGCCCCGTGGTGTCTACCCCTCAAATATAGATATCGCCCCTCCTTATCTCTGATTACCTTGAGTATGTCAAAATAAATGTCTTTTTGCATCCCAGTCATAACTCCCCCCCTTACTTCTTGTTGCTGCTTAATATCGCATTGGATATGACATATGTTTTATCAGTTGGGTATCAGATCACCTCAGTTGAATATCTTGACAGCAGATCACATCAGAGAGAATCCCCCTTAAATCTCTCCATATCTTGTGGTGTTTAACCAGGGAATTCAATCCCTTGACATGCTGTTCAAATTATGGCTTTGGCATAGTTCTACAAGATTTGTTTGCGACCTGCTGGTGACACCAGTGAACCTAGTTCAATGCACCTGCACTGAATGTGAAAGACAAGTTTTTGTAGTCCCACAGAACCCTATCCAATACATTGTTGAAGTAGAGTTATTGCTTTTGAGTTACTAACAACCCCTATGAGGGGATCAAGGACACTGTGGTAACAGAAACAAACCTATTCACAATAATACACACACACACACACTGTACTAAGAAAAATAGACGCTTTCAAATAAAAGCATTTATTATGACAGAAATAGACTGTTTCTCAGTATGTCTAAAACTACTACAGAGGATATTATTAAAGCAGCAACAAGGAACATTGTAAGCAACAAGAATAAAATGAACATTTCTAACATGTTTAGAATGTCATCTAATACCTAACACCCTAAATCCTACTTCTATGAGCTATACTTAGAGAGAGCATGGATAGAAAATCAACTTGCAGTCTAAAGTTTCTTAAGGAGAAGAGAAGCACCGCGTACCTTGTTGACACCAAGGGCTGCCGTTAGAAGTGGAAGTCTGAAGGCAGCGTTCCCTGCAAACGGCAAACACATGCTGCAGTAGCTTTATCATCACTGAGCAAGATGTTATATCTTCGAAGTGTGCAATTCAAGGGAAAGAGATGCACGCTGAGTACTCAATATTGTAATCCTTTCTTTGTCGTTATGCTAATAATGGCGTGCCACCTGCTTCGCGCTTCGTCTCTTTGCGCTGTGACATGATATCTTCACTATTGGAATCAAGTGTCAGATTCCATCAGGCTGCACTGCCTTGTTGAACCTTGGGTTTAAATCCAATGGATCAATTTCTTATATTTATTTTCTTCACCTTTATCTTTGTTTAAACATGCAATTTTCACCATTTACTCTCCTTTTATCTTCAATTCATTTTATTTAAACAAAGGTATCTCACAAAATTTCAGGCGTCAGGAGTGGGTTCCACATGCCGTGACATTTATTAAAACCGCCCAATGCATTTCGGGAAGTTAGTTCCCTTCTTCAGGGGCATCTATAATGTACAAAAATAGAATAATTTAGCTGTTTTCCTCCTCTTTCATAAAGCACTTAATTAAAATTAAAAAGAAAAGGTATTTCAATCATAAATCAGCAACATAATAACCACTCGATTACGCATTGCATTTAGCCGTGTTTAGGCCCTAATGACATTCTCATATCATTCATATGCCCTGGTTTCTTCACAATGTTTCCCACAAGGTTCACCCATTGCACCGTAATTGTTATTATTAAGATATTTACGAATATACGCTGCTTTGTTCTTACCCGAGCTTGTAATTCACCCCATTTTGTGTAAAGACAAATCCACCCGTCTTTCCTTTCAGCGTGTTGAAGCGCTCCTAATGTCGGTTAAACCAATGCTACAACAACATTCTTATTTAAATTTCCGCCCGTATTCTACGTCAGCCTGAAATTCGATGCACGTGTGTACCTCACATCTATGCACTGAACACTAACAAAGGACTACTTGAAAACATAAATTACTACAATTCCCAGAAACCAACCCACGAGTTTCTTTGTAATCCGGTCCTCGTTAAGAATTATTTGTATTCCATTGAGTTCAGTAAATCCGTGCATTACTGATTTATATTAAATAATCCATTTCTTTATGATAGTTACTGAAATCTTAAAATGAGTGCTTGCTTTGTTCAAATGTTCGACGTGAATGAGAGCCCAAATCCTGTGTTTTTCATCTTCTGTGTAAATCCGTGTTAACATCTTCTTTCATCACATTTCTTATACTTTATCTTCTCAAAATAATCTGTGGGTGCAATCTCGTTTTGAGACGAATGTAATCATAATGATGCAATTCAAGGGAAAGAGATGCACTCCGTGTACTCAATATTGTAATTCTTTCTTTGTTGTTATGCTTATAATGGCGTGCCACCTGCTTCGCGCTTCGTCTCTTTGCACTGTGACATGATATCTTCACTATTGGAATCAAGTGTCAGATTCCATCAAGCTGCGCTGCCTTGTTGCACCTTGGGTTTAAATCTAATGGATCAATTTCTTATATTTATTTTCTTAACCTTTATCTTTGTTTAAACATGCAATTTTCACCATTTACTGTCCTTTTATCTTCAAATCATTTTATTTAAACGAAGGTATCTCACAAAATTTCAGGCGTCAGGAGTGGGTTGCACAAGCCGTGACATTTATTAAAACCGCCCAATGCATTTCGGGAAGTTAGTTCCCTTCTTCAGGGGCATCTATAATGTTCAAAAATAGAATAATTTAGCTGTTTTCATCCTCTTTCATAAAGCACTTAATTAAAATTAAAAAGACAAGGTATTTCAATCATAAATCAGCAACATAATAACCACTCGATTTACGCATTGCATTTAGCCGTGTTTAGGCCCTAATGGCATTCTCATATCATTCATATGCCCTGGTTTCTTCACAATGTTTCCCACAAGGTTCACCCATTGCACCGTAATTGTTATTATTAAGATATTTACGAATATACGCTGCTTTGTTCTTACCCGAGCTTGTAATTCACCCCAAAGAAAGGATTACAATATTGAGTACACGGAGTGCATCTCTTTCCCTTGAATTGCATCATTATGATTACATTCGTCTCAAAACGAGATTGCACCCACAGATTATTTTGAGAAGATAAAGTATAAGAAATGTGATGAAAGAAGATGTTAACACGGATTTACACAGAAGGTGAAAAACACAGGATTTGGGCTCTCATTCACGTCGAACATTTGAACAAAGCAAGCACTCGTTTTAAGATTTCAGTAACTATCATAAAGAAATGGATTATTTAATATAAATCAGTTATGCACGGATTTACTGAACTCAATGGGAATACAAATAATTCTTAACAAGGACCGGATTACAAAGAAAGACTCGTGGGATGGTTTCTGGGAATTGTAGTAATTTATGTTTTCAAGTAGTCCTTTGTTAGTGTTCAGTGCATAGATGTGAGGTACACACGTGCATCGAATTTCAGGCTGACGTAGAATACGGGCGGCAATTTAAATGAGAATGTTGTTGTAGCATTGGTTTAACCGACATTAGGAGCGCTTCAACGCGCTGAAAGGAAAGACGGGTGGATTTGTTTTTACACAAAATGGGGTGAATTACAAGCTCGGGTAAGAACAAAGCAGCGTATATTCGTAAATATCTTAATAATAACAATTACGGTGCAATGGGTGAACCTTGTGGGAAACATTGTGAAGAAACCAGGGCATATGAATGATATGAGAATGCCATTAGACCCTAAACACGGCTAAATGCAATGCGTAAATCGAGTGGTTATTATGTTGCTGATTTATGATTGAAATACCTTGTCTTTTTAATTTTAATTAAGTGCTTTATGAAAGAGGATGAAAACAGCTAAATTATTCAATTTTTGTACATTATAGATGCCCCTGAAGAAGGGAACTAACTTCCCGAAATGCATTGGGCGGTTTTAATGTCACGGCTTGTGGAACCCACTCCTGACGCCTGAAATTTTGTGAGATACCTTCGTTTAAATAAAATGAATTGAAGATAAAAGGAGAGTAAATGGTGAAAATTGCATGTTTAAACAAAGATAAAGGTGAAGAAAATAAATATAAGAAATTGATCCATTGGATTTAAACCCAAGGTGCAACAAGGCAGTGCAGCCTGATGGAATCTGACACTTGATTCCAATAGTGAAGATATCTTTGAAGTGTGCCAGCAGTAGGTGACACCGTTTTCTGGTAGAATCTCATGCGATAATACGGGTTAATGACCTCTCCTCTTAAGTGGTCAAATGGCAGTCCTTCTATATTAAATCTTCTCAGAGATTGGAATTTCTGACATAAGTGGCGGCAGTTCAGACTACACTATTTTGACTAAATGTGTGTACTTGTTCTTATTTGACCTTGACATGATGACAAGTAGACACTTGACCCAGACAGATGTTGCAGCAGGGGTTTTTTCTATGTCGTCAGTCGAACGCACTGACACTTTCGAAGCTCTTTGAAAGAGAAGGTCAGACAACATCTGTTTCGAATGACAGACATGACAATGATTCTGCGTAAAATAGAAAGATGGCGACCTCCATGCTTTAAAATGGGTCAGATGAGTCGGACATTAGGGGCTTTATGTCACACATTCCGTTATATAATTATAACAGTTAAAAACGTGATGGGTTTTATTTTCTATTGCTATTGAGAACATCAGGTTCCTCTCAAGAAGTACACTGGTACTCTAAATCTTTTTAAAAGGCACCAGTTTTATCACTTAAAGAACCACAAATCATTCCCCTAGAGGGCAGTGCCATCCCCCCTTCCCCAGTGGTTAATTTGTAAAAATATAAGTGCCAGGGGTCTTGTCAGTAGGCAGCTTGCACCAGCCCATTTATCCTGTTAGCGCCTCCTAAAACAAAACCAACTACTAACCATGAAAGTGGTGAGAGGATGCGGCGTAATCGCCAGAGCTGCTGACTTCTTAGCTAGGGAACCAGCTTCGAGTCTCGGTGGTGGCTCAACATCCTGTGATTCTGGGTAAATAACTTAATCTCCCTGTGCCTGCCATTAATGAATGTGTCCTTAACTGCTGCTCATGAAAAGCGCCGGTGTTGATGATTAAGTGCCGGTGCTGAGCACCGGAAACCACTGGCTCAAATTAAGCACTGCCCTTCCCTAACCCAAAACCTCACCCCACTTCCGTCAAACTTTAAGCAAAACACACAATGGATTTGATACATCCCTTGTGCTGTAATGAGTCACGCTGTGATCCACAGTGCTCCCCCGTGCGGCCCTAATCCGGCATCCTTCTTGACCATTCACATATACTGCTTCATAGATATAGAGAAAACAATACCAAATACGACTATAATTACAAAGCCCCGTTCCACAGGTAGCAAGTAGCTACATATCTTTGTATTTCTGCAACTGTGACACCAATATGCATATTCAATCTTTTCAGGCTTTGTTATGACCTTGTGTCGCCCCTCCTGTTTTTCCTGAGTTTTGAAAACCTATGCTGTGCATAAGGAAAGTTTGTTATTTTCAGCTAGTCGTCAATGGAAAGCTGTCCTAGATTCCGGTTTCTTTCTTGTCTCCTTTACATGTTACTCGGCGTGGTGCGCCAACTTTCTATCATTTCTCTTTTGCCTTCTGCTGCTGATGTGTCTCTTTTCTCGCCAGTGAGTGAGGGCTTTCCCTCCAGAGTGCCAAGATGTCCTGTGCTTTCTCCACTGTGCACACCGTTTGCGATTTTTTAAGTCTGGCTGGAACCAAGCTGCAAAAGGAAACAGACATCTGTAACGGATGTGTCTTCTCCACATTTCAGCCGCCACTCATGCCAGTGTGCATTTTGTGTCCAGGGTGATTTGAGAGAGATCTTGAAAAATGTCAATTGATTGTTCCTGAAACATCGCATGGTCATTTTGTCTAGCCTCACTCATTATAGTATTCTTTTGCTGGGAGGAGCCCAGCTTAGCTATAATGTGTTTTGGGTGCGCTCTAGGCGAGTTTTGTCGTGAACCCACTTTATGAGTTTGGACAATAGGGATTTCGTAGGTCTGGATTTTCTTAAGTATGGAGCAGAAGCGGGATCTACCGTACTGAACGGCGCTGTCCCTTTCTTTTGATCTACTCAACATTGCCTCAACATTGATACTGGTCCACTAAGTCTGTACAGCTCTCCCACAGCGCCTTCATCTCATTTTCCACTTTGATTCTTGCGTTTTTACTTTTTTCGAGATCCTGGCACATGACCTCAATATTAGCTTCATTGGTGACCACGTGGTTTCCCACTGCCTCTGTTTCTTTGGTAACACCTGGGCGGTCCGGGGAAAGGTCCGCCTTCACCATCGGGGTTGTGACCATATGGGAAATTTAGTTGTGTACGTCTCTCTGGTACATTTGGAAATTTTCCTTTATAGTGGGTGACCCAGTGTCTCCTTTTTTGACTTGTTTGTGCGTCATTATTTGCCCTGGGGAGGTCCCCAAAGATTCACTCTTTGTTTACTAAAGCATGTCAATTTTCGGTAGAATGGTGTTTGTTTATGTGTTTCTCCAAGGCGGGCGTCAGTCAACAACACCGCTGCCAGGCTCCCTGCCTAATAGTACAGGGCTGATGCATTCCCAGGGGAATTAGGCAACAACATTGCCACGTCCAGGGTTGGATTGGGAACACAATTAGGCCTGGGCACAAAAAGAAAAAGTGGCCTACATTTGTGGATAATGACCTTTCATGAAACGTTGCTTAGTATCGGGAGTAATTTTGGGAGGAATCTCTGATAAATTAAGCTTTCTAAACTCATGGGGTCAGTGGCATTGGCCAAGACTAGACGCATCACTAGACACACCATTATTCCACTGCAACTCACCAACAGGTCTCCTCACGTTATATTCAGGCCTATACATTTCTCTACTTTGGGTGCCTGAATGTGTTAGTCACCTATTCGTCCCTTAGTCTGTGATCTCCACCCCAAAGATCCCTGAATATCCTGTATTATATCAGGCCGTGAGTCAGAGAACCATCCGCATCCTTCGTGTCTGCAGGCTTCTGTTCACCCCCAAGGAGCCACGGGTATTCTTCTTTTTGGTTGTCACTCAGGAGCCTCTCCGCAAGCCCCAAAATAACTTTTTTCATATTAATGTTTAAAAAATATATACATTTTGAGTTGTCAAAACCATTTTTCTTTTTGTTTATTTTGATTGCTTGCATTATTTTTTATTTTCGTTCAGTGGTGAACCAGAGTCCCCTCCCAGATGGAAAGGTGTCAGAGGGCTGCTGCTGGAAACAAAAGTAGAGCCTTTTAGATAATCATCACACTTATTCTTTCTCCCTGCACAGCCCGCATTCACTTCACCCCAGTTAACATTCATGCTGGCTGTGATGCTCAAAAAGAGCTCGGCCACTCCCAGTGGCCTCACTGTCAGAGGGGGAGACTCGAGACAGGAGGAGCCCCACCACATGCTGCACCTGCTCAGTTTGGCACATTGTCCGACTACACAAGACAATGAGCCAGACATTCTCTATAGTTGGTTATAACGAGCTCCGATCTTCCCTCTAAGGCTGCAGCAGCCTTTAAGATCAAACTCCAGCAGCCAAGCCGGCCCAGGAAAATGTGATCTTATCTATGGCTGAAAAAAACGTCCCACCAGCTGGCCTTTGCCTTCGGCCCTTTGGGCAATACCCGATAATAATAATAATCTGGCATTTGTAAAGCACGCAGCTACCTACCAACGGAGGTGTCCCGGCGCTGTACTTATACCGCAGAGGAACCCATCCTGGCTTTCCCTGGAAAGTGTCCACTCCTGGCCACCCCCAAGGTGCAGCCAGGCATCCTAGCGCTATTGGGGCCGTTGTGGAGATCAAGCAAGCTATTGCCCAGAATTGCAGAGTGGGACCCATGATTAGAATAGGCACCGAGGCGAGAAATATCAGGTCCGAGGAAATTAAGCCCAAGACCCGCCGAAGCGGGATTTGAACCCTGGTCCCGGGCCGGACCTCTGCATCAGGGTCTGCCGCTCTAACCATTGAACCACACTTCTCCACCTCTCCGATTGCCCACCTTGCCAATCTGACGCTGGGCACGTCCATTCTAGTGGCAAAAGAGTCTCGAACAATGGTGCCCGTGCCTCTATCAAACTCAAACTAGGAACCACCAGCTAGGCAATACAGGCTTTGAGGGCTCTTGGTGCTAGGGTCCCACTGTGTGCCTTACCTCCTTAACATCCCAGACCTTATGCCATTCATGTGAGCCTGATAGATTTTTCAACCAAAGTATGGGGCCCTAGATGCTAGAAGCTAATATTTTACTATGGTTAGTGTTTAGTCTGTGTCGAGAATATTCAACATGGCTCATTTGGTGCGGTATTGGCGGAAATAGTCAGTGTGATCCATCTTCATTTCATTGCTAGAGGCACCACTTCTGCCAGTCCTCAGAAAGCTTGACCCCGCACTGCCACTCCCAGCTCCGAGCTGCCAGGTTGAATGGAACGTCAACTTGGCTTCCATTTCATGACGTCGCTCTGCCTGGACGCTGCAAGATGGCCGAAGGGCTTCCACAACAGCGATCCAGCTCGGCTCTGAAAGCAGCGGCGTCACTATGGGGGTGCGGGGGTGCGGACCGCACCGGGTGACACCCTCACATGGGGTGACACCCAGCAGGGCGCAGGGGGAGGGCGAAGGCAGTGCGGAGCAAGGTTGCCTGCCTCTGATCACCGAGTTGTGGGCCCATCTTTTGAGCTGTCGGGAGGCCTGCAAAGACAACTTTCAGGCACAGCAGCTCTGTGTACATGCTGAGGCCTCTCGCATGCTAGCTCGGCAGTTCTTCTCTTACTGAAAACAGTGGCTGCAACACGGGTTTCTCACTCTCTTTCCTCTCCTTTCTTTTATTTGCTCCCCTGTGAAATGGATCCAAAAAAGAAAATCACTTTTGCTGGAAAATCAATGTCGTATTTTTCTGACATTTAATTCCAAAGTGCAGCATCGGGAATAAAAGTTTAAAAATATGCAAAATAAATAACTAAATAAAGTAAGACAGAGTGGTAGCAAACTGGCCAGATTGATTTCATTCACACCCAAACACATTAGCGCCACTTTTACAGAGTTTGCCAGTGAAGCGCTATTTTTGTTGTCTTGGCCTTGTTTTCCCAGGGCTTGGAACTAGTGCACCAATCCTGGAGGTACTGCAATGTGAGGATTGAAAAACAAAATTTGTACTGCTGCTCTGCATCTAGGGATGTTGTCTTTTTTTACCATACTGCTTACGTTTTGTAAGGATATACGCAATGGCCATTGAAATAGGTCCATTCAGGGCCCTGTTGTCATGTCCTTAACTTTTCAGACAAAAGCACTCTCTGATTTTTGAACAGTGAGTGTAAAAGCGTTAAGGTAACCATCTTGTTCCTGCTTACATTTCACATGGTTTGCAAAATTTTGCATTCCCTATGATTGTTTGCTTTTTCCAGGATGCTGTCACTTTTTACTTGTAGGCCACATATTGCTCTTGCCCAGTGCGTAATTTAAATTGAGCCGCATCCAGGTGTTTATAGCTGGCAACAATTGGGTTGTAGTTGAAGGCAGTCTGAGATTTTCTCAGTGGGGCAGTATGGTGTTCAGTGGGGAGAGGATGTGGCACTATGGCCAGAGCTGCTGAATTTGGAACTGGGGAAACAGGTTCAGCCTTAATAACCAGTCCACCAGACCACTCTCCTGAGAGAGCATTATCTCATGCTAGACCTTAAAAGGCTTCGCAAGACATTAGAATCCCTGGTGTCGTAGCACCAGCAGGTGCACCATAGCATGACAAGTGCAGGTTAACCTTCAAGGCTTGTCCACCACTATTCATACTGAAGTTCACCTCCAGTCTTGCGGGCAGGCCTATGAAGCAGTACACCCTAGAACAGTGACCCTGTCACTGAGATCACAGGACCCTTGAGAAGGGCAGCTCTAGGGCGGTGCAACCGGTGTGACCGCACCAGGTGCTGACTTTAGGTGGAGGCATCATTTTTGCAAGTCTATTATGGTTTTAAAAGCGCTTGCTGCCTACTTCCTGGCCTCCAGCAATTTTCGGTAACAATAAAAATGTCATGATGACTCTGGTGATTAATGTTCTTCCTAGAGAGAGATCGGAATTTTGTCTAATGGAAGATTTGGCTCATGGAAAGGTAGCTCAGAGGGTTAATGTACCTGCTGCAAAGAACATGTACCATGCAGATTACAAAGTGCACATAATGTAAATAGGCCAGTGGGCTACTGCTTTTGTCAGAGAGATCCTTTTGTTACTTGCAGTTTATAAGTTAAAATCCTAACATAGAACAGTGAGCTATTAACTGTCATCTACTCCGCAGCAACACATTTTTTATTAACTTTTGATACGTTTGAGCTACAAACAATTTATTAGTTGAAATGGTCAGATCATGCTGCAGATCTTGCATTATGAGGTAAATACGGCAGAGACATTATTATTTAGAAAACATTTGCAAACTAGGATTTTTAGCCATTCATGTTTGAACTGCTGTTGTGGAAAAGGGAGAAGTGCTGATGACAGAAACTCCATGGCTCGGAGACAAATGGCTTGTGCTTTTTATCGTATTTGGGGACATTCTGTGATTAGAAGCATATCCCACTTTGTGAATACATTTTACTATCAATAACTCATTATAACCTTAAATAATCATGTGTATCCATTGGTTGATAAAACTGGGCAGCGAAACCAAACAAATACAAAAAAATGGGATGTTTGCGCATTCTGGCCACACCTCTGGCTCCGCCCACTGATCCAATCCTTGGGTTATTCCCGCCCTCTGATTCTCCGCCCACAGTTCCCCTACTTTTTTCCCCCCACTTCGACCACTGATATATCGTGTTGCTGGATAGTGGGAACACCACACCAGTACAAAGTACCATACCTATGATATTATAAATTCCAATAAACTGTTGACTAGCAGGTAGCCCACTGTACAAGCTGATTAATGAGTCATTATCACACTGTTGTTAACAGGCACATTTTGTAAAATATAGGACCTACATTTACAAACGTTACTAAGGATTCTGTATGGTCCCATTATTTGCCAACTGTGTCCACTGGCAGACTCGGAGCGGAGGAGGTCCATGCGGTAAGTCTTGAGGGGGTGACACCATGAGTTACCCGCACCGGGTGACACCAACCCTAGTGACGCCACTGACTCAGAAAGAGCACTGATATCCCACATCTAAGGTCAGCATTACTGGTCTAGTAATACTACTAGCATTCTGCTGCATATGTATGGACTCCTGCGATGTCTTGGGTTTCTAGGGACGCTGCTTGCAACTTTTACAGAGAGCTCGGAGCTCATCAGACAGACACCATGCTTGTCCAAACGTCGGCCGTGTCCCAAAGTGTAAAGACTTTTATTGGATGTTTATGTATTTATTGGCCATGGTTTCATGGCAGGGCACCCAAACTAAAATAAATACTGGCCCTATCTAGCCTACAGTTGTAGTTCAACTGGAAACCTGAGAGAGACATTAAATAGGATAAGAAACATATTGGTTGCTTCCTGGCCAGCACTAGGACTAGAATGTGAGAGAAGACCTGTTGGTGGGACAAGCACTTGAAAGGGAGATTCTGTACTGCCAAGTGTGAGATCAAAGAGTAAAGGCCTGTATGATTGAAGCATGCATGGAGGTCATCTCAAGGGCTTAAACCACCCAATAGCTACAAGAACTTCCTACCTCAACCAGGCAATCTAACGTAGTCTTTAACTTTACTCCAGAATTCCATACTTTCATCTCTAGAACTGAAGATAAGGCTATGTGCAGGAATTACTCTTACCTTGGGTATTAATTGGAGCAGATATATAATTCTGGAACATTTCAGAGGCAACCTGTACTTTTTCAGCCCTTCCTCTGGGACAAAGAGCAAGGCAAACCTCCTCACACAAGGAAGTCTCACAACCAGTTACCTATTCTTTTACCATAGTAATTATCCTTCGTGAAATGATTTATCCTACATTGATAAGCACTTCATGTTGTTGGGCATGCTGAAAAGAATACATGGTCTGATGCAAAACTGGCACATAAATCATAGTTCCACAAATGAAGCATTTTGTTACTGTAGTTGAATATTTACAAAAATTATATTTGTTAGGTGGTCAGGTTCAATGATTGCTCACCTGGGCAGGCTCAATAAAGGCTCAACACTGGTGAGCGTTAGTTGGAGGTGAGAACTCTTAATTTGAAGTGGAATTGTCTACTAGGGAACACTGAACCCAGTATCACTAGAGTTGAGGGGAATGTTACGGACCCTGTGACTACTAGAGCATGTATCTCTAAATGCTCTAATGTGTCCTGGCTGTCTATAAATGTGTTTTCACTATTTCCTTTAAGCCGCCTTTACTAGAAAGCTAATGTCAGCAAATTATTTTGTTTTATTTATATTTTCGTGTTTCTTTTTTGGAATCCCACAAACAACCACATCTAGGGCCAGATGTACGAGATGCCAAATAGCACCTCGCAAATTGCGTCGCAAAATACTGTTTGTACATGGGCCCATGCTTTTTAGCATGCGCAAATGGGTCTAAGACCGGTTTACGCATGCTAAAAAGCATCGTACAACTGGCCCGAAGTCCTATAACCTTGACCTCTTCATCATCTGACAAATAGAGCCCATGCATTATTTTTTGTCTCAGGAAGTTGAGACCAGTCAGGAAGCACTAAACTCTTTTCTCTGAGCATGTGCAATCTCTCAACCCCTTTATCTTTATCTGAATAATCAATGTTAGGTAGATGTACTTAGCTCCATAGGCCAGAAAATGAATATGTTAGGGACACAGCACGCCCATACTGAAATATCTGTCTAGATGCTTGTCTACTCTTAGATCACAAGGCCTATGATAACCCTTCAGTGGCCCATTTTATGTCACTCATCTTCTCATTCCATAACACAGCATTACCATATTTAGTAATCATTTCAAGGAGAGATTCTTGACTTGCCATATGTTCTGAATTGTGTTCATATAAACTATCTTCATCAGAAAAGATATGATTGGTAGCTTCAACAGAAATTAATTTGGATGGCTTACTTGTCTCTCAATATCCTCCGCTCTCCTGGAATTTTGGACATTTGAAAAGAGATGATCCGGTTCTTCTAAATCCCCGTGGGCAATCATCATCTCAAAGTGCCTTCAGTGGCTGGAGAAGCAGAGCCCTTAACCAGTGTCATTGCGCCATTCATAAATGAATCAGATGGACAGATAAAAAAATTCATATAGATTGGTTGCATGTCAAAATATTATATCAATCTGCCAAAATATTACATGCAGAATACAGACAGTCTCCCTCTGGGTGATTGCATACACAATGGGTCAAGGTTCATAGTTTGGCCCAGAGGCAGATATGGATGAGCAGACACTGAGGATATGGCAGCTGACTGATCAGTGATTGGGAGCATTGGTGACAACTGCTTGCAGGCACGCGTGGAAGGAGTTCCTGAACTCTGCTGGTGTGAGTAAAAATGTTAGTCAGTTTGAAGAAAGAGGAAATGATAGATATTAATGAGTAAGGTTGAGAAAGGCTGAGTGCCAGAAACTATTTCAGATAAATTGACCGGGACAGCCTTGTGTGTGAAATACTTCTCGGGAGTTTTGAGTCAGGGAAGAGAGTTGGGTGGGAGGATTCTAGATGTGTGGGACAAGGGGAGAGGGAAGAGAGTTGATAGGTTAACAGTTATAGCAGGCATTTTGAAAGGTGTCATTGACTAGGAGAGCTGGGTGTGCATCCGTCTGGGAGTTTAATCTTTTTTGGGTTGTTTTTTTGGTTTGTTCTTTGGTGCTTTCCTGGTGTCTGATGTGGTTGGAGCAAATGAACATGGTAGTTTGATGAGGGAGGCCCTTTGCTTTTTCATGGGAATAGTGTGAATGTGACTGTGAAGCAGGTGATGGATGTTTTGCTGAAGTGCGTGAGCAAGAGCGAGTGACAAGAGGCCAGGTCTGGCACCCATTCTTTTGGGATATTGGCAGCCACCGAAGAAAGCTCGGTTTGAATGAAGGTAAATGCAAGAACATTAAAAGATGGTGGATCGATCTCATGTGGGATTAAATTTGGACAGGCACTAACGGTGGGTTCTTGGTTGCAGGCCAGTAGAATGAAGTGTCCGGAAAAGGAAGGTGTGGAACCAATGCATTGTCATATGATCTGGAAAGCACACATGTAGTGTTGTGGGCAGCATCTTGGGAAGGACTTTGACAAGGTTACTAAACATTGGTCTGGTCTGGGCGGCAAGAGTTGGACTCAACAAATGTCCACCTTATGGGAGCTGAGGGACAAATATCCGCTCCCTGATGCCATGCTGCTCCACGTGGTGGAAAAAGATTTGGTTCAAGCCACAGGCTGGAGATTATTTATCTGCAAGGGTGAATTGGAGAAGCAACAGGAAAGATGGGACAGGGAGGCACTTTTCTGATTACTGCCCCAAACAGTGTGGCTAGAGGCTAGGAAGGTAGCAGTGATCAGCAGAGCTAGGAAGGAGGTGAACATGGGATATCAGGTCCTGCGAGGTGAAAGAGACGGGTGTGATTAGACACATTGATATTATATGTGACCGTCCGGTGCTGTTCAGACACAATAGGGTTCACCTGTTCCTGGCTGTATGTGGAGATGCTGGCTGAAGTACTGGGAGAGTGACAGGGTTGACAAGTCTGAGGTTTGGGAGGGACAGAAAGGTCTGGTGGCAGCGTACTGGCTCCAAGACAGAAAGGTAAATTGAAAAATTGGAGGATTAAGAGGAACAGAGAGAAAGAAGGGTGAACCAGAGATAAATAAGTCTGGTGCTGGAGTGGGCTTTGTAGGCGGGTGTCAGCATCTTGACTGGATGGGGAGCCCGTGGAGCTTCTTGAGGTGGGGGTGACGTGGGTCCATTTGGGGAAGGCAAGGATGAGTCCGGCCCCTGCGCTCTGTACCACGTGGGCCCAGTTACAAATGGTCAATTAATATTCTAGAAATAACATACTTTATGAGTGCTGTCAGATTAAAGTGTACTTCTGCTGGCCTCCAGTTCTGCCTATTCCCAAAAGCATTGTGAAAGCCAATAGGCCTGGCTTATAACTGAAAAGTCAAGCAAGATATTATAAGCTCAAGCCTACTTAGAAAATAATCTGTTTAAGCAATGCCTTATTCTTAAAGCTCTTTTGTGTAGCATTGGTCTAAGCCAAAAGGGGCCCCAGAAGGACCATTCAGCTAATTACTATGGAGAGAGATGGATACCTCCCTGGATGTAAACCCTCGGGGTGCAAACTTGGTAATGCACACTTGGACACCATATGGAATAAAATATTCCACCCCTACAGACTAAAACAATCGTAATAAAACAAGCAAAACCTATGTTGCTCCTCAATTTAGAATAGCGGAGTCACGTACAGAGGGGTCTCCTCTACGACCGAGAATCATGTCTGGCAAAAATATTGTGACCCAACGCTGAGTCTGGAGTGAAAACAAAAATAATTAGAAAAAGGTTTTGCCTGCAGACAATCAGAGTTTTTCGCTATTCCCATCAAACGGTGTAATAGACGCTAAATGATGTCTCTTACAAACACATTGCACATGTGTAATCGTTTGCTAGTCCAGATGAGGCTACTTCTGAGACCAGTGCTTTAAGACTCATATATGAAAAAATAGAAGGATAGCGAGGTAGTAGTTTGCCGAAGTGGCAGTGACCCCCAGTTAACTGGTCGTTTTCAAAAGTTATGGATGGTGTTTATAACAAGATCACACAATACGGAGCCTGAACATACAACTGGGTTTGAGTTTTGTGCTACAGCAGATTAGTCATACATTCTATAATTCTACATTTTGAATGCTTGTATGCTGTAATTGCAATGATTAATTGTGCCATAAAAGTTCCTTACTTGTTTTAAATTCACAGCGCCGGACTATGGGCCATATTATCAAGGAATGGCGATAACATGATCTCCGCTTTAGCGGCAGGAAACTGCCGCTAAAGCGACGATAATGTTATCGCGGTTCCTTGATAATATGGCCCCATGTGACTCTAAGGGGCGATAAAGAATTATCGCTCCTTTTGCGTCCGTTTTCGGAAGAAAAGCGGCGATAATTTTATCGCTTTATCAGCAAGGTCACGCTATCGCGTGCATCCTTGCCTTAGCGCCCTTTCCCATAACGGCGTTCTCTCCCAAAATAACTGGAGAAATGCCGCTAACCGACATTTCTCCAATTATCAATGAGAACGCTAACAAGCATAGTGATTAGAAAAGTAGAGCTAACCTTGGTTATCGCTACTTTCCTTACGCCTGCTTTTCCTTTGACTAAACAATGTTAGTCAATGGGTGGTGGATTATAGGGCTGAGACCACCCAGCCCTATCAAGAAGGATATCGCCGTTTTCTATGGAACATCGCTGGAAAACCAGCAATGTTCCATGGAAAACATCGCTATCACAGGAATAATTATCGTCATTGCGCTATGCATTGGTAATACAGCGTTAGCATGGCGATAATTATCTGCGCTAGCCGGCGATAAAATTCCTCAAGCTAAGGGCGGCCAGCGATAATTATCGCTGCCGCTTGTTGATATGCCCCAAAGCAAGCAGCACCGCGGAGATAGTGAGTAGGTCACCCTTCAGTAACACGCCATGGATGCAGTGTCAACCCCAGGATTTTGGGCGCCCCGCGGCAAGAAATATTTTCAGTCCTTCTGTTCAGCAGCTTTACATTTTTGCCCCAGTTTTCAAATTCAGGTCCCCTGAGGACAAATGATATTGACCTATACGATAAAGATCGAGATAGAGAACCAGACAGACGTGAGATAGAGAGAAAGCCCACGTTGCCCATGCCTTCATAGGCCTCTGAGTGATGTACTGCTTGGGAGTCGCCAGCATTGAGTTGATGAAGCCGCCGCCTGCCTACGGTTCTCAACAGTGATCTGTGACTGAGACTAATCGTGGAAAAATCACACTAATTTGAACATCCGGTTCCACCTCTGCACGTGGCCTTCCGCCGCACCCTCGAGCAGCAGTCGAACACTGTACTGAAAGAGTAGTGCAATCGGAAACAAACTTAGGACCATCTAGGAATACAATCAATGAAAAGCCTTTCATGTCATCTGTAAGTCTACCGTGATGCTGCCGGCGGTGGGCTTTGTGGTACCCACCTGTTTACATAATTACTCCAGATCGTCCCAATAAACTTGACAGCGTACACTAACGTGGCCATTCCTGAATGTCGCTTTTACGATGTGTAAAGCACACGGGGATCCAGAACCAGGGAGAGGGCGAGACGAGGTTGCCTCGACCTGCCCAAACAGTTTACTGAAAGCTGGAAGTATTGGTCTGAGAGAGGACAGATGAGGATGTGGCTGGACATTTGGAGATTAATGGCAGTAACACTTCATGGCATCACTGGAGCTCTGAGTGAGACATGCTGCGGCGAGCAGTGTGCCCCCCTGCCACCTGCCCACCGCAGCACGCCTCATCTAGGGCCGGAAGTAAGATGACTCCTGCCCTAAAGGAACTCCTGATGCAGGAAATCGTCCGCCTCCCCTCTCGAACCCAGTGCACGACCCTCCCCCAGATTCACTCTCTGATTTCAGGTCTGCCTTTTACAGTGTACCGCGCTCTGCTGCCTATTGGCCAGGTTTGCGCTATACGAATACCACATACACGCATACACACATCACAGAAAGTGACTGCATGTGACCCTTGACCCTCATCAAGAACGACTTGTTTTTAGGCAATCTTTATTGAAAACAAGAAGTTGCAGAATCCACTGACGTTAGCTCAGTAACAGGCACAAATCAGGGACAGCTAATCTGGCAAGTAACTATAATCTATTAAAAAAAAATGCAAACTTTTTTTACCACTTTTAAAGAAATGAAGGATATGAACTGTTACTTTTATATAATTGCACAGATTATTGTACATATTTTATATTGTTGATCTCTGACAAGGTCTAAATCAATAAAAATTGAATTGAAAAAAAAGTAATAAAGACAGTCTTTCTTTTAAAACATCAAACGTCAGAGTGGGTAAAACACAGGGCATTTAAAGCAACAACATTCGGGTGGCCCTGAATGATGAAGATCCCCCATGTCCACTGGGTAACTGCAGAGCGTACCCTGCATCTACCAACATTTGTGTTGGAGAGGGTCAGAGTCCCGGCTATATCCAAGGCTTCATCTAGCCTTCTCTTCAGTATGGGCGGTTGAAGGGTCATCCATGATACTGGCCTTCTGCAACACTGAAACCCCACACAGTTATCTGCCAAGGATCCTAGGATGCTCCCACCCTAGGATGCAGCTGAATCTACATCTTACAATCGAGCTAAATGGTACATTGAACTAGAACACTACGCTTCTCTCCCCTTAATGAATTATCAGAACACCAATCAGAATAACATCACTTCACCCCTCTCCTAATAAATAAGAAAAATTGTGTCAACAGTATGGCTTGTTTTATACCGTTAAGGAGAAATCAAAAAGAAAAACAAAAGCATATAACTAATTAACGGCAATGTCTTTCAGTCTCCAGGGACCCACATCAGAATGTCCACACCTGGTAACCTTCTTATCTTCCACACTGCCTTTACCACTGCATCTCACATTCCCACTTCTGAACATTCCATCATTGCCACCGCACGCTTTGTCACGGACATGATACAATCTCACCGTCATCCAATGAACGAAATTCCGCAGACGGATTGCATGTCTTGCTGTCTTCTTCTGTCATGTAGTTCCTATAAAACCTATACAGGATCTGCGCATTCGGACAAAGTACACTTGCAGGACTTGTGTCAGACTGATTCTAAACACCCCCACCGGGTATGTTGGTCTTTCTGTATCAGCTAGCTCATAGTGCCAATTAAACCTTCTCTTACCAAGGAGAGAATAGTTCTTGGCAAGCTTCGAACATGACAACCCTGATCCCTCAAGATCGTGGAAACAGTGTACTACTTTTCGCTCAGTCACTCGTGCTCACTTAGTCTCAGAGAGATACACAGAATAAACGGTCTGGATGATTTTCAATAAGCATTTATTGAACAGTTGTTATTCTAGTGTAAATTAGATGAGCTGCAACAACCACTAGACAGTAACAGATATAAATGATTAGAAGCATTATGAAAGTAAAAGGATGATAGTTCTACCATCTTGCAAGAATCATGACTACATATACGAGTATATAAAATACATGACAATAAAAGTGCATACTCCTATGATGCCTCCCTAACTAGATGTACCTAAGTGTACCTAGCATGTGTGTAGGTGTTAAGCCAAGAATCCCTTTAGGATAAAGTCAACCCCATTACCTGGAATGAGGGACTGTGGGACCCCTTCTTGGTATTGGGTTGGACACCCCGCAAGGGATGTTAGATCACTGCGAGCTGGAGTGTCTGCATGCAGGAACCTCAGCGTCTCGCATCAGTGTGTCGGCCGGGAAGTCCTGGTCTTGTCTCCCTGTCTTAGCAAGATGTGATGTATATATACCCATATGTCTCCCCGGGGGCTCTACCTCGCTGTATTACTCTGTCGAACTTAGGATGACGTCGGGAATGAACTTTGTACATAGATATTATACAGGAGATGGTAGTCCTGCTGTGCTTTCAATAACCCCCATGCATAATGTATGAGGCTTTTACCAGGGAAAATCCGGTGTTCTGAATGCAGTGTCGTATCTAGGTAGAAGCTCAGTCCCTAAGAACCGTTATGTATGTAATGTAGGGGAGAATATAGGTGAAGGGTTATGATGTTACCTGAGGCTATATTAGGGTACATATATGGAATATAACACATCTGTGTTACATAGAATACTCATATTAAAAATCCAACCATATGTCATGGTCGTGGCCAGGTTTTGTCCTCCACTTCGACAATTTAATTTGATGCTGCTCTGGTGTCAGACTCTTCCATTACTCAACGTGGCTGTGTTAGTTAAGATTTATATTCAATGGGTTTGAAAATGTGCTTTGAGCCTTCACCTACCTAATGGGAAATTTCAACTCAACAGAATCTCCTACACACAATTTTTCTTCTGTAGCACCATGTTTGCGATCATAATAATCCTTCTATATGTTTTGGGCACATAGAATGTTCTCCCTCACTCTAGAGAGTGACCAGTCTCTTTGTCTCTCTGGATTCATCAGGGACAAATTGTCCGTAGAATAAGGTTCTCTACCAATTAAAATCTTTCATTGACAAAAAACAATAACAGTGGGAGTAGTAAGATATGTCCAAGTCACTCTGAACAATTCTTGTTCCAAAGAGGTTTCCTTTTCTATATTTATACTGCCCATAATGACCCTATTAAATCGTTCAACATTACCATTCTCTACAGGATGATACATAGCTGTAAACAATATGTTTTTCTCCATTCCAAGGCAAAAAAGTATCTACCTCTGTGGAACAAAACTGTGAGCCAATATTGCTTATCAAGCCTTTGGGAAGATCCCTTTGGAATACACAATCCTAAAATCTAACACTAGATACAGCAGCCGTATTCAAAAGTTTTACATTAGGCCATTTAGAAAAAATATCTATTATGAGCAAAATATGTTTTGGAGTACCACAGGTACTTGAACATGTCCTAGATTATCAGTTGACAATGTTTCCCATGGAGAATGCGGTAGAGCTATGGGATCTGGAGGGGAGCCGAAAGTAACTAGAGATTTTTCATCACAAGCAAACTCAACACACTCGGGAACACATTCCTCCACCCCAGCATCAATCCCTGTCCACCAATAAATATGCTTAATTCTTTTATTCCTACTATTCCCAAATGTCCTTCATGATACCATTTAAGACTCCTACTCCTCAATGACGTGAGACAAATAATTCTGTGCCCTCTGGGCAAACATCCAGTATTATCTTGTAACAATTTATTGCATAGTACCCAAAACATTCTTTCATCTTTATTCAGAGTACTTGTTTGCTTCATTTGGTCGATCTCTAACAAAAGTTCATTATTATTATTACAAGCCTCTCTCCACTTTTCTTTGGATATGCCTTAATCATCCGGAAATATTTTGCTAACACACAGTTCATCCCTTTTATCATTCATACTGGCAAAATATGGCAAAGATGCTCTACTCAGAAAATCAGTCACATTTGTTTTGCTTCAAAAACATATTTCACCACATAATTGTAGTCTCATTTCTGAAGTGAAATTCCGGCAATGTAGGGAGTGGCCTTCAACAAGACATTCATTGTCAAGGCTTTAGTTTATGCCTTGTGATCTGTTTTAAGAACAAATTTACTTACCTAGATGAATTTTAAAACATAAGACATGCCCCATACTCAAGCTTATATCTCCTTCTCAATTACAGAATAACTTCTGAGTTGGTGCATGACCTCAACACGAAGGCTACTGGACTACTTTTGCTTACTCCTCTACTTGAGACACATTGCTCCTCAGTGGTGACAATAGTTCAGATAGAAGGATCAAAAACCTTGTGGAATAAAGCGGTACAGATATCATTTTTCAATTTATCAAGACCATTTTGCCAGTCCAGATTTCATTCAAAAGGTGTCTTAAATTATGAGTGCAATCTGAAAACATTTTCACAAATTTTGAGTAAAACTAGGCCATTCCTAAAAATTACCTGTGACCATCTTTACTCTTACTCTGGGGACCAAACAGTCTGAATATGCTTACTGTGGAGGAAAATACATTTATAAGGATGTTACTGCATCTACCAGTGCACACACCCATGATTCCCATTATCCAGGATATTAACATCAGGTGAATTGAGTATCAAGCTACATTAAGACCTCTGTTATTTTGGGTCCGTTTGTGGACCACACAAGAACTCAAAAGCTATAAAGAAGGGTTAATTGAGATCACCATACTACACTTCCATGGGTTTGACAAGTGTGAAGCTGGTTTTATAAATTAGGTCTAAATTGGTTTTGGGATGCACCTAACCTAGTAACATCTTTCTCAAAAAAGGTCTTGAAAAATTCTTACTGAATGTATATACAAAGCAGCATCTATCATTGCCCTAAAATAGGAAGGCTGACATCGCAGTTTTTATCTATAAAACCATCTCCAAGTTTCGAACTATATTTGGATGAAGTACAACTACAATTGGCCAAATCACTATACATGAAGTTTCGTTTTGATGTCCTACAGATTAAATCCAACAAATCCAAGTGGTTGTGCAAAAATGCTGATGGTAAAGAGGTTTTCCGCACCCTATGCTCACAAAACGCGGTAGAAAATGACTCCCACATAATATGTTTTTTGTCCAGTGTATGCCATTTCTCGGAAAAAATGGATCACAACCACTTGCCGTAATATGGGAATTAGTTCATATTTAGGAGCTTAAAAATTTTGCAAAACAGGCACTTGTCAGAAAATTGTTTTTAGTCTAGGAAGATATTTATTTGCTATAAATTTAGTTAGCAAGGGAAAGGGCTTGAAACTTTAATCCATTGCTGTCCATTTTTACTATAAATTTTATCATTGTATATTTTATATGTATGTGTGTTACTTTCAACCTGGAAAGCGAATAATGTATTTTATCGCATTTGCACTTTATTAATTCATGTATTGAATTTGAATATTTATTTATAATTGAACAGGCAGTATATCATTATTATTTTAATGCAATGTTTTTATATTTACAACTGAGCTCTACCTCTACCGATCTTAAGACAAGAATTAAGCATTTGGATTGACACTTGATATATGTGGGAGTTTGAGTACAGCTAATGATGATGATCAACTAAACATCTGGCTCTGGATAGTGTCCTTTTCTCCAACATACTTTGGTGAAATGACCTACAATACCCCAATGAGAATAACTTTGTTTTATAGCAGGACAAGAATTATCACGGGCTCAATGGGTCTTAATACCACATTTATAACAATCGCTGCTATATAACTTGGATGTGTATGTTTTACTCTTGTCCTTATAATTAGTATTCTCTTTGACAAGGAATTGGTTCTCTTTTTTTCCATTGAATATTGTCTTGTGTAAGAAACATCACAAAGTAGTTCCTTATGTATTCTAAGCCCAGACGCAAGTGGAGCACAAGTCCTTAATAAACCAGGCTTTTTCCACTTAAGTGTTTACATGTTAAAGTGAGTAATCACCATATAACCACAAGCTTTCTTGTATTAGTCTGTTATTAGTGTGCATAATAGGTTGTTTTCTTATCATATGCGAATGATTGGGTTTGTTGCGTAGAGAGCAGGGGAGTAACAAACATCCCCGCAGCCCCCGTGGTGCGGGGGGCATACAGTCTTCAGTACATGAAGGGGGCCCCCCTCAGCTCATCGGTAGAGAGCTGTGAGAGGCTAGCTCCAGTGGCATAACGAAACTTGAGGGGGCCCCACCTGCAAGGTACATGGAGGGGCCCCCCCATTCTTCGCGTCAGTCAAGAGCTATCAGGCCAGTGACCCGCCATACTGCAGGGGCTCACCCCAGCCATAAAAGAAGGATTCTGGTCCCTCCATTGGTCACTTCCGCCCTTTCATTGGGCGATTTACATACATCAGTAACTACTGCTGCTGCGCCCTCCAGCAAAGTTACATAACACTGCCTCCAGCCGGCCCCCCAAACACATACTCCTACTTGTTGACCCACCTTCAAGCGAAGCCCGCTCAGTTGACCACCTCTAAACACAGACCACTGCCGTCGTGCCTGCTACTAACGCATCCATTAACTCTACTCTCACCCCTACGAAACCCGCAGTTATGCTTTTCCGCCCGTCTTTAAAACCCCCTTCGGATGACACTGCGAACCCGTGATCGCCGCCCACTGCTCCCCTGTCCACCACCAACAGAAAAACTGATGGCCGGTCCCCATCAAACCACTGCCTACCAGTAAAGACAGAGCCTTTCGGCTGCTGCCCCGCCCAATGCAACAGTAGTAGTTTACAACATGTTAAACAATCTCTTCAACTGACCACCCCAAAACAGTTCTTGCTGCTAGCCTCTACGGCATCACAGCAGTTCCTGCTACTTTTCATCCTCTGCATGATGCACACAATAATATTAACCCCTTGAGTGCCCCGCCCTTTCCACGCCCTGTGCCGGGCGCTTCATTAGCGGGCGGGGTTCATGACGAGATAGTCTCGTCATGGGCACAGCGCAACCGCGCTCCATGACGAGACTATCTCGTCATGGGCACTGAAGGGGTTAAATGTACAAAGGGTCCGATTTTAGTTTCCTCATGCCAACATTAATTTACACTATGTACCCCACTAAACCATACCTAGTGTCAAAGTCAAATGTTATCCCATGTGTAGCACCAGTCAGCAAGAACCTCAATGACAAACACCAGAGAGAATGCGTGATTCATGTAATTAAACCTACAGTGACAACGTAGCATTTCCTCACCCACTGTCAACCCAGCAAAGTCTACAACCGCACAGTAGCCATCAATACTGGCAGCATCTAAAGCGCATTTCCACTTCCTTTCAATGGTAGCTCCTGATACTGCAGCTGCCTTAGAGCAAGCCTCTCACAGCTCTCTACCGATGAGCTGATGGGGCCCCCCTTCATGTACTGAAGACTGCCCCCCAACCTGCACCGCAGTGGCTGCGGGGGTGTTTGTTACGCCCCTGGCTTGCTCTAAGGCAGCTGCAGTGTGCAGCCTGTTCTGAGCTCATAGCGCTGGGCCAAAACTGAAGAGAAACAAAGTAACAAGTTACATTGTTTCTCTTCAGTCAGAGCCAGGCCCGGAACAAGGATTGGGGTGGGGGCCCCAGAGAGAGCATTCACCACAGGGCACAACCTCTGAGAAGGGACGAGACAGCACAGAGCTGACAGGGGCAGGAGAAGGTTTGCAGCTCCAGGAACAGGATCTGCAGGGACGCATTGTAAGGTAAACAAGCATTTGCAATATATGCAAGTCATATATGGTTTGGATTGGAATTGTGTTGTGTGAATTGGATCTGTGTAGTGAAATAATGTGGCATGGTGTTCAGTGGAATTAAGTGGATAGTAATTGTGTGGTATTGAGTGTACTTTAATTATGTGGAGTGGGATTGTGTGTCATGGAGTGGGATTGTGTGTCTTGGAGTGAGATTATCTGGAATGGTATTTTGTGTGTGGAGTGGTATCTAGTGGAGTTTACTTATGTTGTGTGCTGTTAAATATTGTAGCATGATGTGGAATTTTGTGGTGTAAATTGGATGTATGTTGTGTGTTCTGTAATTATGTTGTTGGTTTGAATTATGTAGCTTGTTGTTGAATTATGTGGTGTGGAATGGAAATGTGTAGAGTTGAATTTGTGTGATGTGGAAGTGTGCGCTGTTGAGTGAAAATTGTGTTGAGTGGTATTATGAGGCATGGTGTGAAGTGTAAATATGTGGAATGTTGCTACATGGCTTAGACTGGATTTGTCTGGAGTGCATTTATGCAATATGGAGTAGAGAATAATTATGTTGAGGTAAATTATGTGGTGCTGAGTGGTATTATGTGGAGTGTAATTATGTTGTGTGATGAATTGTGTGGGGATGAATTGTGGAATTGTGTGACGTGTGGAATTATGTGGCATGGTGCGGTGTATAATAGTGCGGAGTGGAATTATGCAGCATGTTGCAAAGTTGTATTTTGTGGAGGTGGAGGGTAATTATGTGTTTTGGAGTTGAGTGTAAATATGTTGTGTGAAGTATAATTATATAGGTTGAAGTGGAATTATGTGTAGTTGAATTGTGTTGTGTGGAGTGTAATTATGTGGTTTGGAGAGGTATTAAGTTGTGTGGAATGTTATTATGTGACGTGGAATTATGTGGTATGGAGTGAAGTGGAAATATGTTTTTTTTTAATTTTTAGGATTGTAATTATGTGGTATTGAATGTTGTAGGGTTACATTATTTATAGTTGAATTGTGTGGCATGGAATTATGAGATGTTCAAATGTGCTGTGTGTGGTAGAATTAGCATAGCTGCCAAGGTTTCAGATTGCTATGTTTGACATTTTCATAATTTCAGTGTAATTATGAGTGACATTTCAATGACTATGAGTGACACTTTCTCGTGAGCAAAATCAAGCAATGAAGAGGAGGGAAACATATAAATATCAGAAATTACACCCATTTGAGAAACTAGAAACTCTAAGAAAGTCACTGAACTAAAGTGCGCTAACAGCAGGCTACTGAAAACTGAGCAGAGTCAGACTGCGTGAATGTCACCCTTTATTCCAGTTAAATTATGAAAACGTCACACTTACCAATCTGAACCCTTGGCATCTATGAGTGAATCAGTGTGAAAATGTGCTCTGATTGAGGTGTATTCCTCTGCACCCTCATGGTGACCAGCCTGCCAGGTGTCTTTGCAAATTTGTAAGCGCCAAGCAGTTTTCCATCGGCTACATGTTAATGTAACTCTACAAAATAAAATCATTGGATGTTCCTTGCAGAAATCAGAGGTTTGCCTGCTCCAGGTTAGACTTACTGCAGCACTTTAAAAGTGGCAGTTCATTCAAGGTCCAATCAGGCCTCCCATAATGTCTGGTTACTCTACGTAGAAATGCTGCAAAGTTTTTTTTAAAAGCTAATCTGTGGTCAGATTAAACTTTCCAAAAAGAGCTGCTTTCATCTATGAGTAATCAGTCCATTTCTGGGATGCTAAAATCACAGTTAAGACCCAGTGTCCTACCCTCTAGTGCCTCCTCAGTGATCTTCTGTCTGAGGTAGGGTGCAACTGGGATCTAACTTGTTTTAGGACTATGTGGTCTAGACTGCCCTGGACTTAAGTGTTTCGTCCATTCAGCCAGGGGTGTGAGAGGAGGGGAGATCCGAGCCTGAAGCAGTGTGTGCAGTGACACCTCTGATGCTCTCAGACTGAAGTTAGACCACAGCTCCCTGCGCCATGGTAGGCACCTAGACCCTCGGCGCAATCAGCTCATCTGCGGAGCAAGGACTGTAGGTGCATTAATACAACACCTGCTAGATGAACGGGGACCTCAGGCCTCTTCTGTGTGTGTGTAAATTGGGCCTCACGGGCCTGCGACCAGACGGCAGAGGCCCGAACTTGAGAGGCTGGATGAGGCAATATAGTAGACTGTTAGAGCAGGCCTCTCGATGGACTCTAGTCAAAAGAGGAGCATTGAGGTCCGCGGGAGGGCCAACAGGCGTTGGATGGCTGCGAGGTCACTGACCACAGTAACAGGTGGAACTACGAGAGATGACTGGAGGCGCTAACCCTCTGAGGAGCAATAATTCATGGCAGTAAGGGGAGGGGAGGTTATGTCGATGCACTCTGAGAGTGTATTGTTCGGTATCAATACAATGTCATCTGGGTACAGTAACGCTTTCGGAAACCATTGTCACGCATTTAGCAATTACTCAATGTGACACCCATAATCAGTGCAGTTATATATCTATCTTGCATCTGAAGAAATCAACACTATGACACAGGTAAGAGTTACCAATACACCTAGGTCACAGGAGTTACGGGACCTTCACAATTAACGTTTTTGTTTTTCATTCCGGTATGTCTGCTGCTGAAAGTAACTTTTACCGCCATGTGAAAGTTTCAAAGAAAACAAGTAGGAATCAGCTTACTCATCGTTATTTCCATTTCCCCAACATCAAAACAGCAATGGAATTGGGCACTTCAGCGCTGTGGTGTCATCATGTTGGAATCTTAGATCCCGGCTCCTCCATGCAGAGCGGCTGTTTTTGCACATCGCTCCCTGCAGGGAGGCTGAGGTTATCCCGGGTCACAACATCACCATAGCTCCTGTCAGGAACCAGTCCTTGCAGATGAGGCACTCTAAGCGGCTGACATCGTAGGGCTGCTGGTGCATGGCGCACGCACGCCTGCAACAAATCCTCGCGAGACCTAACTTTATGGACACATTACGGAAATACAGCAAAATGTTGTGGGCATAGAAAAGGGCTACATTACAGGGCTACCATTCAGGCAGCTGTATTGCATAACGAAATTTACCGCATCGCGTTTAGGAGACAGGGTAAGCACCAGAAAACAGACGGTGGCCACATGGAAATAATACAACACCAGCATTGATTAGCAGCACTGGTACCCGAGGAGGCGCGATGCCTGTTATGCGGGATTTTGCATTTCAGTGTGGTGATGCAGATCACCACACTGAAATGCGTTAGTCTGAACGCCAGATGCGTGGTACTTGGCAGGGTTGAATTAGGTGGCGTGGATTTGCACGCCAAGGCTTTTCATGGGGTGTAAAGTGGACGTTTGTCTATTTTTCTTTGTAAATATAATATGGGCTGTTTCTTTACCTTCCGGTACATTACTGAACAATTTGTTAAGCTAAATTGTATTGTTGCATTGTGTGCACATGCAGGGAAGAACGAGTGTCTGGCAGACAGCCAAAAAATCACCTACGTCTCAGTATTAACTTCCACACTTCCAAGCAGTAATTCCAATCCTAGAAATGAGTTATCTGTTTGCTTTACAATGACAGTTAGTAAAACAAGTAAGTGCTTTGTGAGCCTGTATGAGTAGCAAAGGTTTTAAAGGGACTTGTTTTCGTGCAAGGTATTGCTTTTCCCAGTTCACCGAAGGGATGAAAACATCTCCAGATAATAATAGGGTTGACAGGATGGTGCGATAGCAGCATATTGATATGTGTGGATCTGGTGAGGACTGCGGGCAGCAAGTGCTTGATACACTATTTGCATAAGAAAATACTATATTTTTTTTGTTATCGTCCATTAGTTATTAGTAAGGAAGAAGCGTTCACCGACAGCATTCGGTTAGTCTTACGGAGACAAAGAATGCTGTGGTCTGTGGTAGATGCCGCCCACAAGGCATAGGTATATGTATCAGAAGCTACCATTGAAAGGAAGTGAAAATGCGCTTTAGATGTTGCCGGAATTGATGGCTACTGCACAGTTGTAGACTTCGCTGGGCTGACAGTGGGTGAGGAAATGCTACGTTGTCACTGTAGGTTTAATTACATGAATCGCGCATTCTCTCTTGTGTTTGTCCTTGGGGTTCTTGCTGACTGGTGCTACATATGGGATCAGGTTTGTCTTTGACAGGAGGCATGGTTTAGTGGGGTACATAGTGTAAATTAATGTTGGCATGAGGAAATTAAAATCGGACCCTTTGTACATTTATTATTATATTGTGTGCATCATACAGAGGATGAAAAGTAGCAGGAGCGGCTTTAATGCCGTAGAGGCTAGCAGGAAGAACTGTTTTGGGGTGGTCAGTTGAAGAGATTGTTTAACATGTTTTAAACTACTACTGTGGCATTGGGCACGGCAGCAGCTGAAAGGCTCTGTCTTTACTGGTAGGCAGTGGTTTGATGGGGACCGGCCATCAGTCTTTCTGTTGGTGGTGGACAGGGGAGCAGTGGGCGGCGATCACGGGCTCACAGTGACATCGAGGGGTGGTTTTAAAGGCGGACGGAAAAGCATATCTGCCGGTTTGATACGGGTGAGAGTTGAGTTAATGGATGCGTTAGTAGCAGGCATGAAGGCAGTGGTCTGTGTTTGGAGGTGGTCAACTGAGCGGGCTTCGCTTGAAGGTGGGTTATCAAGTAGGAGGATGTGTTTGGGGGGCCGGCTGGAGGCAGTGTTATGTAACTTTGCTGTAGGGTGCAGCAGCAGTATTTACTGATGTATGTAAATCGCCTGACGAAAGGGCGGATGTGACCAATGGAGGGACCAGAATCCTTCTTTTATGGCTGGGGTGAGCCCCTGCAGTATGGCGGGTCTCTGCCCTGAGAGCTCTTGACTGTCGCAGAGAATGGGGGGCCCCCTCCATGTACTTTGCAGGGGGGCCCCCTTAGTATCTGGTAGAGACACTACATAATCTTGTACTGATCCATTTTTATTAAGTTTTCTCTGAAATAAATTGCGTCTGTCATTCGCTGCACAAAAAGCGGGAGTAGAATAGGTATTTAAATCGTCCATGGCATTTTTGTAAACTTCACTTTCCTCAGCAGAACACACTTTATTACCATTTGGTTGTAAATAAGTAATCCTTCAGGACTTAATGTGTCCAATAGGATTTTATTATTCTTTACTGTGGCAAGTTTCACCGAATGCTCATCCTCTAAATTAGAGACATAATTTGAAAATTATTCTTTCCATTCCTACCACTTCATGGCAGGTTCGCCTGGTGCTGGTAAAAATGGCTGGGTTGGTGTCAGGAAAAATGTATGGGCAGCACATACTAAGTCAACCAAATGTAATTCCTTAATGCAGGCGATTACGCGGTGTGTCATAAAGCAGAGTAATTGTCCCAAAATAATTGTAAAGTTATAATACTACCTGGATGCTACCAAACTTCTTGTTGGAGGATAGGTATCTGGTAGTGAAAGCACTTACTACAACACAACTGCAACGATGACAATTTGATGTCAGACGATGTCTAAACCATCATGCTGTATCTAGGAAAAACATGAAAGTACAACAGACCCAACTTAAAATGGTGGCACATAGCATTATGATGTCATGCGTGGTGATGAGTCTACTCAAATGAGTAAATCAAAATGCCCAATTCGATATGATGGTTTGGAGTGACGGTACGCTGCATGGTTTCACTTTTACTTTTGAAGAAAGAAGGTGGAGAATCCAAATACGTTATAATATGTATTATGCGTGATTACGCAGTAGTGTTGATGTGTAGGAAAAAGCTTGAGGAAAGTTTGAGTGCTCGCAAATAAGGGTTGAAATTATGAAACAATCCTGAAAAATCTCAAAAAAACATAAAATATTGCACAGCAATGCAAATTTCTCAACTGAGTCACTATTTTAGAGATTTGGAAAGAGAGATTAACAAGCAGCACTATCAAAAAGTCATGTATAAAATATTCACAAATTGCAAACAGTAGCCAATATAAAGGATGTTCATCTTGGTCTGATTCCCATACCTTCTGACACAGTGCTCTCCAGGCCCTGCTTGACCGAGATGACCTCGGAGATGGCTGGTTACAATCTACCTACATCATTCCCATGTGGCACATTTCATCAACAAGGACCTGGTGTATTTAGGGGGTGCGCTAGGTGGAGCACGACCAAGATGGACGCACGCCCGTGAGGCTCTGGACACTTGGCTCCCTAATTCAGCATTTATCCTGAGTTAATTTGCTGCAACAACCCTCCCCTTCATCGGTGGGGACTCCTGATGACCGCCGCTACCTGCTGCTGTAAACTCAGTCCCTGAAATTGCCGCTGGACACTGATAAGCGCTGGAGAGATTTGCCTGGGGCTGAGGCAGAATCCTGCGGTGACTCGCGGGCGGCTGACGACCGGAGATCCCACGTGGCGCCTAGGTCGCTTGGCCTGTGCTGGTGCTCTGCCTCTGACTCTCCCCGCTATCCGGGGCTCTACACTGCGGACTTCCACCAGAGCTGCAAGTTGCTCCTGCCGGCATTGCGGACCCTGCAGCGAGAGGGCTGTATCCCATAGCCTCGGCACAAGACCCTACCACGGTGAAGCAGCAAGCGCTCCTACATGCATACCGGCACGGAGCTTCTTCTTCCGGTTCAGGTCCCATAATGCCGGCGTCCCTGTTGTCTCTTCCTGGCGCTTTCTTCCCCCCCCCCCCGTACACCGGACTGGCTCTCCCCATTCTACCTGGACTCTTCAGGCGACCGGGGGTCGGGGGAAGGATTGGCGTAATGTACTGAGACACAACCAGCCTGCCCTCACTGAAACCACGCTGATCTGCCTGACACACTCTCGGCTATCGTTTCCCAGCGCAGAGACCTGGTTGTATCACCGCGCTACTCTGTGAAGAGGCCATCCCACTTGATCTGCTGGCCAGAGCTTTGATATTGTTGCAGGCTACACTATGATGGCGACATAATCCTCGAGGGGCAAAACTGGGATAGATCTCTCGCACTGCTGACGCAGCACCATGCCATGGGTTCCCCCCAGGACCTGCTGCTGCACCTCCTTGGCAGACCCCACAGCGCCTGGATGCAGCATCTGGGCGAGATTCTGCGCCACATTTATTATAGAGATTGGAACTGGTTGAGCCATCATATCACCTGCAACCTTATCAGCTGTCATTCCAGACCCCGTCTTCCTCTGGGCAGCCTACTCTCTCCGGGCTGCCGTGGCCAGAACCCTCTGCTCTCCTCCCCTGGCGACTGGAGCTGCTCCTGGAACCTTGCATCAACTGTCCTTACGCCAAGGGTTGCTTCTCCCTGGGAAAGCAAGGACATATACTTGTTCATTGCTGGATGTTCCTGTTCCCTACGCGTAGCCTTCTGACTTTCTCAAAACAGGGCCACTGCGACACCCTCCTCCTGAGCCGACCTCCTGGTGACGGCCCTATAGTAGAAGAGTACATTTACTTCTCTCCTCACCAAGACAATCTCTCTCCAGAACACCTTCATAATGGGGAAGCCTGACGGCCATCAAACTAAGCTCCCTTTTGACACATAGAGAGCTGTCACCCGCTCCAATGCTGAAGAAACAGACCTACCGGCCGACACGTTGTCTTCTAATCCTCCACCAACCCCAGCGGATGAGAGCAAATCTCTCCTCTTGGCAATGCAACACAGCTTTACTGACCTCTCAAACAAAATGGACTCCATGAATACTCGCATGGACTATATAGTCCTGAAGGTGGAGAAACACGACAAACAACTTAAGGAGGCAGAGAGGCGCATTTCCGATACGGAGGATGCTACTTCCCAGGTGACACAACAAGTGGCGCAAATAGATAAACTCCTCAAGATAATTGCAGCAAAAAACGAAGATTTGGAGGCCCGAAGCCGACGCAATAATATCCACGTTACTGGAATCCCTGAAAGTGCGAATACAGGCCAAATGGAGGACTTCATTTAACGTCTTTTATGCACCACCTTTTGAGCAGACGCTTTCTCCTCCCAATTCATTGTGGAATGAGCCCATCGATCCCTGGGCCCCCGCCCGGCCCCTGAGGCCACTTCACGTCTGATAGTTGGCCTCCTCCTAAATTACAGGGACCGCGATGCTGCACTGAAACTAGCCAGGGATCACCAAAACTTACTATTTGAGGGTGCCAACTTTTCGATATACCCTGACTTTACAATGGCGGTGCAGGAGGCCCAGCGTAAGTTCCTTCCAGCCAAGCAGAGACTTTGCAAGCTACAGATCGAATACGCCCTATTATATCTCGCCCGCCTGAGAGTCACTTACCGTGACAAACATAATTTCTTCACCAATGGCCAGCAAGTGGATGACTTTCTCCGTACTGTCATGAAGAACACTCCAGACCGCCTTTCTCAATCTCCATCACTGAGTGCTGACTGACTACACCAAGTTCTGGCTATAGATGTCCATTTCCATATGGGATAACTGACCATGCTGGTGTTTCTTCTCACCACCCTGGAGATACTTTGACTTGATGCATCTTCGTCCCTCTCTGTGTGAGTCTTGGATGTGAGGCGGAGTCGCAGGTCATCTCACCATATCCCGCTCTTGACGAGCTAGAACTCTCTTCATATTGCTGTTTGATTGCAGATAAGTGCTGAAATGGATGCTTTTCAAATATAAAACTTCATTGGTGAATGTCATAACCCCTTTATTTCATCCTCTGGTATGCTATGTCTTCCACTTGACGCTCATACTTTATGTTCACAAATCCATCGTTGTAGGCGTTATTTTAACCTACAAGCCACGTTAAGCCAAGTAACCCTCCCCCTTCGAACAACCGCCCTTTCTTCCTGATTTGTGGGAGAGGGCCCTTTGCATCCTAAACAGGGGAGGTTCTCGTTGTTCATTAGCTTACCTCCACACGGGAGATCCCCCAAGAATAATTTCTTGAACAATGACTCATTCCTTATTGCACTGTTGCAATGTGTTAGTAGTTTTGGGTAAAGGTGGTGCTGCCGGCACGTTTGGGGTGCCGCTGTGGGTGGGGTTGGTGGAAGGGTTAGCGATAATTGTTTGTATTGTTCTCTATCTCAGCCAGCAGACTGAGTACTATAAGGCGCATTGTATAACACTTTGTACAGGACATATTTCATCCTTCTTAACGTAAATTGTTATGTCATCTCACGCTGAGCCTTTACACCTTCATTTAATTACTTGGAATGTTAGAGGCCTTCGCGATCCCTGGAAATGCAGGCAAATCCTCACATATTTGGTCAGGCATCATGTACACATAGCCGTGCTGCAGGAAACCCACCTGGACCCTGCCCGCTCCCCTACCTTCGCTAGTAAATGGGCCATGACACAAGTCTTTTCCTCCTACTCCACGTACCCCAGAGGCGTAGTGATTCTGGTAAAACGGAACACACCTTTTATTCTGGGGTTACACAGCAGGACCTCCTGGGGCGCAGCTGTATGCTTTGGGGCACGCTGGGAACCCAGTCAGTCACGATAGTATGTTGTTACGGGCCAAACATTGATGACCCAGATTTCTATACTACACTGTGGGGACGAATATTACAAGTAGGATCCACTCATATTATCTGGGGGGGAGATTTCAATTCCGCCTTCAACCCGACAGTAGATAGATCTAACCCTTTCCCCATACACTATACCAAAACACAAGCGGCTATACAGGGAATACTCACGGCTCATGGGCTCACAGATGTTTGGCGCCACGTCCACCCTGAAAGGAAAGAGGGCACCCATTATACTGCCCTTCATGCCTCTTGGGCTCGTCTGGATCACTGGAGGGTCTCCCGGGGGGTTGTCTCCTGGCTTAAACAGGCCACTCACCTTGACAGAACTTACTCAGAGCACTCACCTGTGCTTATAAAGATTGCCCCGCCTAGCTTGCAGTCCATTCCTCGACTCTGAAGACTCATGGCCGAGGCTTTGCTTGACGCTGTGTTTAGGGCTGAGATCGGAGAGGAAATCACCAATTTCTTTCAGGTCAACATTGACTCGGTCTCCTCGGTGGGTGTGGTCTGGAAGACCTTTAAGGTCATGATTCGTGGGGTTTGCATGGCCAAAAGCTTTGGGGTTTTGTGTGATCTGCGCCACACCCTTCACAGGCTAGAGTGCGAACTCAAGCAGCTGGAGGCTGATCTCTGGGGGGAATAACTCGGACCAATCTCTTGCGTCCTTTAGGGAAAACTCACTGAATATAAAGAGACAGTGGACTCTGAGGCACGCTTTCGAGGAAAATACTATACCGCTCGCAGGTACGCCGAGGGCGAACGCCCTGGTAGGCAGCTAGCACAAACTATCCGTCTCCCTAGATTTGCTAATTACATCTTTGAGATTAAAGATTCTACTGGCGTACGACATAGGGACAGACAGGACATTCTGCACACCTTTACTGAATTCTATGCTGTGGAGAAGTGTGGCTCAGGGGTTAGAGGCGGCAGACCCGGAAGCTGAGATCGGTCCTGGACCAGGGTTCAATTCCCCGCCTCGGCGGGTCTTGGGCTAAAAATTCCACGGACTCGATAATTCTCGCCCCGGTGCCTCCTCGACTCACGGGTTCACACTCTGCGACTCTGGGCAATAGCTTGCTTAATCTCCACAACGGCCCCTCGTGGCGGGATGCCTGACTTTCACCTTGTGGATACCCTGCTATCTCACAGGGGAATACCAGGACGGGTTCCCTAAGCAAGCGCCGGGAAACCCACAGCGGGTAGCTGTGCGCTATATAAGCTCAACTACATTTACATATGCTGCCCTATATGGTACCTACAGAGCTGAATCCCCCGATTTCACCTCATTCTTGCAGGATATTACCCTTGGTTGGCTTGGTGATACACAGCGGGAGTTTCTTGCTGCACCCTTTGAGATTGACGAAATTCATGAGGCGGTAATACAAATGAAATCTGGTAAGGCCCCAGGCTCAGATAGCCTTCCTATTGATTTTTATAAGGCGTATATTGCCCAACTACTCCTGGTCCTCAAACTTGTTTTCAATGAGGCGCAGGGGCTCGGTTATCTCCCCCCATCCATGAGGTTGGCATTGATTTAGTCTCTTCTTAAGCCCGGTAAAGCAGCGGATTATTGTGACTCTTACAGACCCCTATCCTTGATTAACACGGATATTAAAATCCTCGCAAAAATCCTAGCTAATCGCCTCAGCTTCCTAATGGACAAATTAGAATTTCCGGACCAAGCTGGCTTCATCCCTGGCCGGGCGACTTCACATCATCTTCGCACACTCTTCTCCACCCTTCGCACGGTAGACCCAAAGATACCCTTGGCAGCTGTATTTCTTGACGCCACAAAGGCGTTCAACTCTTTGGAATGGGACTACCTTTTCGTAAACCTGCAAAACATGGGCCTGCCGCGGGGATTTATATCTTGGGTTTGCCTGCTCTACACCAAACCCGAAGCCAAGGTCCTTATTAATGGCCATTCTTCACCTTCCTTTCCCATCTGTCGCGGAACCCGGCGGGATGCCTGCTTTCACCTCTTTTGTTTGCCCTCGTGGTTGAACCACTCGCTGCCAAGATTAGACAATATCATCAGGACAAAACCCTTAGATGCCCACTTCAACATATTCTGATTTCTCTATATGCAGACGACATCACGCTATATGTCAGGGAACCACAGATAAATCTTAACTCGCTGCTTTGCGAGTTTGTGAGATTTGGGGGACTATCTGGGATCCATATAAATTGGTCTAAGTCCCAAATTTTCCCCCTTACTTCCTCGGTCACGGAATTTGCTCCGGACATTCCCATCGAGTGATGCCCTGAAGAGGTTAAATATCTCGGCATATACGTCTCCATGAACTGCGAGGAACTGATGCGGCTCAATTACGGTTGTACCCTGGATGGGATAAGGGACAATGTCTCACGATGGATCCCCCTTCCGCTATCCATTGCAGGACGCATATCCCTGATAAACTCCTTTATTTATTTATGAACATACCCTATAATCCATTTAGAGCCTTTTTCACAATGCCATACTCACAAGAGGGGTTCGACATACCAAATTTATAACTCTACTACACATGCGCACAGGCCCATTATGCCCATTTCTGGTTCCACCCCCTCAGATACATGCCTCAGGTGGCCACCGAACACTGGTTATCCGATCCCATTCCATTAGAGGGCGCCATATTCACCGCCACTGCACTGCACACTGATGATCCATCCCCAATCACCAGCACTGTGAAGGCATGGCAACACATTGTTACAAGAACTCAGGCCCCCATGCTATACTCAGCCCTGCTTCCCCTGGTATATCACCCGAAAATGCCTCTCCTTCAGGAAGGTGTTTTTAAGGAAACCCAAGTTAAATATGGTATTAAAACCTGGGGGATCTCTACCTTCATGGCAAATTCCGTACCTCGCAGCAACTTTTCTCCACACAGACACCTTCGCCGATGGACTTTTTTTTATATATCCGATTGCGCCATGGACTTAAGGAGCATACCCCTACATTATCTCGGGAGCCCCCGGAGGTTACCCCTCTGCGCCTGATATTATTCTTCCCTATACCATACTCTGTACACCAATCAGAACATCACACAGAACACTACTAGGGACAAATGGGCCGTAGAATTGGGAGTGTTTATTACTGATGAGCAGTGGACCTACTGTTGCAAACAGACGTAACAAATCACGTCCATTTGCCGCCTCCACATTCTCCATTACAAATTCCTACATCACACATACTATACACCTGCTAGGCTTCATCACTTTAAATTGCGAGACAATGAAAGATGTGACAGGTGTGGGGTCGCAGGGGCTAACTTCCTGCACCTGCCTGGGACTGCAGTGCCGTGCAGGAGTATTGGCTCCTTGTATTCGAAGCCCTGGAACAAATGACCTTGTTACATCTTCCTCACACTCCCCTTTTTGCTCTCCTTGGGTCACTGAGGCCCTAGCAGTAAAACACCGGAAATTCGTCTCACTCAGTCGCCTTCTCGCCAAACGGCGCATAGCATGCCGGTGGGGTCGGGGCAGAGCACCTAAATTTTAGGATTGGATCCGAGACATGGTATTCTGGCAGGACCAAATGTACGCCTTTGCTGAACTGCTCCCCCTAGCCTCCCGTCATTGGGGACCCCTCACGGCATATCTGCTTTCACACCCTGGGTCCGACAACACACGGACTGATAATGTGGCACCTACCTGAGTCCTTCATGCATGATATACGCTTCTGTACGCCCCCGTTCTCCCCCCCCTCATGGAACCACCTTAAGACTGAACACTGCTGCTATGTGTGAACTATAGTTATCTTCATTATACTGCCTCTGATATTTTGTGCACTGATTTATTGCTCCCTGTGCTCCTCTAGCCTCAATGCCTGCTTCGTTATTTCATTGTATCCGTGGAAACCTGTACATTCGTCATGATACATTGCCTGTACTTATTTCTGCCTTTTTTGCTGTTGAAAATGCATGGATAAAGAAATACAAAAAAAGGACCTGGTGTATTTTCCTCGTACATCACACTGCGGATGCCATCCATCCATGGATCACAATACCCTATTGGAACCCCAGCACCACCAGGCAACGAGGTGCAGGTAAGGATATTGTTAGAGAGGAGATGTATTCTCTCTCTGAAGGAGACTGCACAGACCTTTACTATACATTGATGATAAGAAACAAGAGCAACCTCTAAAAAACCAAAGCCACAGAGTCAGGAAGATAAGAGAAACGGTAAAATTCCCCTGGGTAGGTTAAGGACTGGCAGTCCCAACTGTGCAAAAAAGCATCAACTCTACCAACAAATATGCAAAAACTATGTTATTTATTAAATTATAATCTCATATATCTGTGGTCTTAGAAATGTTGAGAAAAAATTTATGCATTCAATGCCCAAAGATGTTTAAGAGAAAGTACCTGTTATATATCTATTTATAAAAAACTGTTTTACTTCTTGCATATAATGGAGTTTCTTTGTTTGTGCTTTATGTCTTGTATATATCTCTGTGTATTCATGTCATTTATGAGTTAATTGTGATTATAATTTAATACATATTATAGTTTTGTATAGCTGTTGGTAGGATTGATCCTTATGTTTTTTAACAGTTTGCACTTGAGTCAGTCCTTAGCCTGCCCAGTGGAATCTTATCTTTTTTTCTTTTTTATACACTGCACAGTCTGTTCTAGTCCCATTCTATTTCTGACAGGCTGCAATCCGGATATGACGCTCGCATTTAGAGTACTCGAGTCAAAAATCAGATAGCTCAGTCATAAGATGGGGCATTACAGAATGACGCAGAAACACGCTGGATCGTATTGCATCGGGTGCCATTTTGTCAACATAGCAGCAAAAGAGGTCTGCTAGTAAAAGAGAAGGAGGAAGACTCGGGTGATGATCAGACCAACTGGAGCAGGGTGAAGAAAGACCGGAAGCAGGAAGGGATCCCGGAGCTGTAAGTGGCAGTCATAGTGCAGTCCAAAATAATATCTATTTAATTTGCCAGTTCTGTATGTCTAGAATTATATCTGTCCTGAACAACTCGAAGATTGTCTGAGAGTACGACATCCAGATATGTAAGCATGTATGAACCTAACATAGGTAGGAATGTAAGGACTGCATTTAAAAAAAGTCCTCTCCGTCTCCTTGCCAGTGACCAATCACCGAGTATGGAATCTATGACCCTGCCCGGAGGATATCCCATCTTTGCTATGTATGCTTATTTCAGCAGGCACAGTGTTTGGCTGGACGTCTCCTTACTCTCCACACTGCACGTTAGCACCGCTTCCTTAGACCAATCTGGTGGTTATTCCCACTGCATCGTGTTCCAACACTCAGCCATATTCGTCTCTTCATTGGTTCTGGCATGTCTGATGATGACCTCACAGTACGTCAGGCTCAGCTATGCTTTCCCCAAGCAAGAAGCCAAGATCCTCCTCTGAAAACGTGTTTATTTTCCTCTTTTCCTGTAGCTCTCCATATTCTGTATGTCCTGGATGGCCGTGCTGTACATGTCATTGTGTGTCTTGCATTACTGTGGTAACTGGTGTGCCTTGCTGTTAGTCTGCAGTGTTGGAAATGCCACTGGGCCTGTGTAAAGTCATCACTTTGTAAGCCAGGCGGTTCACTGGTTGCTAGTTGTGACCGTCTCTGAGTCACTATTTGCCGCTGACCGCGGCCCCCGCAGGGGGCCAATCGGCGGTCGGCGCCTTAGTGCCCCCGGGGCACCGGTCACCCCTCCCTACCCCCTCCCACAAGGGGGGGGGGGGCGGGGACGCAGACCGGAGCCCCCCTCCTCGGGCTGGCCGGAAGTGACGCGCAATGCGTGTCACTTCCTGGCCCTGGTGTGAGGGGGAGGCTATTTAGCCTTCCCCCACCCTCCAGGCGACCTCTTTGTCGCCCACCTCGCCATTTGATCGGTCGCAGCTTCGGACACCACCGGTCGTCGTCCTTGCCTCGCGCTGCGATCCCGGCCTCTTCGTCGTCGTGCGGTTCTCAAGAGCAACGGTGAGTCTTGCTACACCCCCCCGCCCCGCCCCCGCCCTGTCCCTGGGCAGTACCAGGTTGACGGGGCCCTGTGGCTCGGATGGCCACGGGTGGGGGGGGCGCAAGTGGGGTCTTAGCGCCTCGAAAGGTCGCGGCGGCTATCGTTGAATAGATCAGGTTTGTGGCGGGAATGAGGAGTCCTAGGGGCGCGCGGGAAAGGAGCGGTTTTGAGAGCTACTAGGCCGCAGGGCCTGGCCGAATGAGTGATGGAACGTATGCCTAGCGTTGGGCCACCCCGGCGACTGCTGCCGCATGAGGCTGCTGGAGTCGCTCTGTTATAATTGCACGTCGGATACTCGTGTTCAAGAGGTACCGGCTAGGTCCATTGATTTATATCTCGCGCGACGCAACGCCCGGCCCCCGGGCATCAAATGTATGTGTCTAGCTGTGCATTAAGGCACTGGGATGGATTACTCGTTGGCAGCGGTCCTCGTGGCCAGAGGCCGCGCAACCGGTGTGTGGCATCGGCACCGTACGTACCCCCCCCAGCCCCCAGCACTACGTGGTGTGAGCTGCCTGGGTGCCCGCCCATCGCGGGCGGCGCAACCCCGTGGCGCTCCATGGATCAGTCGCCCCCCACCCCCTCCGGTGGCTGCGATGCAGCGAGGGTTGGGAGAGGCAAGCATTGGGTGGCGGCGCATGGGTAGAAGGTGTGTTGCCCTGGGTGCGCTGGGGTGAGCGGGGCCTAGTTGTTGGCCGTGTAGGCTGTGAGCGGTTGCGGGTCGGTGGAATCGGGCCGCGTCCGCATTCGCGGGTCGGTGCTCATGTGAGCCAAGCCAGGGGGTCCATTTAAATACGGGGCCCAGGGCAGGGGACGCTTGAGCGGGTAATACGGGTTTGAGCACCAGTGCCCTGTGTGGAAGTGTGTGCGAGGCTTATGCAAGGTGCCACAAGACCTCGTGTCGATTTCACGTTCGAGCGTGTTTGAAGTACTAAGTTACCAGGGCCTTGTGTAGGGTGTACACAAGGCTGCTCATGTAAGGCGCTCCAATACCTCCGGTCGTTTTCGTGCTTGAATGTTTACGATCGCTATTACGGCACTGGCGCGACATAGTAGCGACAGGTTGGTGGGCTGCACAAGAGGTCGGAGACCAAGAGCTATGCTCAACAAAACTCTTCTTGTTTACGGACGCGATGCAATGCTCGCAATGTCTGATGATCGCGTACGGGTTGGTTGGCTGCGCAACAGGGCTGGGACCAAGAGCTATGCTCAATGGTAAGTCTCGGGCCTGAGTCCCGCAAACGCTGTCAATGTGTCATACGTTGGTTAATTCAAAACCCTTCTTGATTACGGACGCGATGCAAGGCTCGCAATGTCCGTTGAACGCGTACAGCGCTCCAACACCTCCGCTAATTTGCGCGTTATATTAGGCAACAGGTTGGTTGGCTGCCTAACGGGGCGAATGCGCGAGGCATAAATCGTATGGGCACAAGAAATTGCCGCCAATTCCTGCAAGTCGGGTGAGTCACGTGGATCCATGGCCTGAAACCTGACCCATATGTAGGCATGGTCGCGAGAGGCGCGTTAGGTCGCCAGGACATTACGTCACCCCCCTTCCACCTCGAGTCTAGTTGGCACGGCGTAATTGGTACGAATCTTGTAAGCTCCCCGTGCTTAAATGTGTAATGTGAATAAGGTGCTCATGTAAAGCGCTCCAATACCTTCGGGTCGAGTTCGCGCTATATATTTATGCAACATGTATTGCTGGCTTCCTATAAGGCGGATACATGATACAAGTGCATGCATTGTTCACATTACGCGATTGCGGGCATTACTAAACCCCCCCGCACCTCAATGGATAATCTGGTGCGGTGCTCGCGTGATCCGGTACGGGGAGCGTGTAATATGGTGCGAATCTCTTAAGCACCCCCTGCTTGAAGGTGTCATGTAATCACGGTGTTCATGTAAAGTCCTCCAATACCTTGCGAATGGGTCATTCCCATAAGGGCGCAGTGGTGGAGGGTGGTAAGGTTAAAAGGGTGAATAAGCACATGCGGCTGCGGATTCTTAACGTTTCTGTATATGGCCGCGCGCATTTGCACCCGTCTATTGCCCCCTAACACCCCCCCCCCCCCCCCCCCGCCCTCCTTCCTGATCGTGCGCTCGTGGTCTTGGTTGCCTCTTTGCTAACGATGGTTTGTTTTACAGTTCCTGTTAGACCTGTCAGCCCTTTGGGTGGTCCCTCCTCATCATTATTTATTTTGTCCCACTTTTGCCTCAAACCCTGTTAGAATTTTTCCTTTTTGGGAACCACCAGACTTTTTAGTGTTGATGCAGGGTCAGGGAGCCATTTTCCCTACCCCTGGAACTTCTGTCTGAGGGCCTGAGACACAAAATGGTGGCCACCCATTGTCACCTGTGACATCACTGGAACTTACCAGCACCTTCCAGAACATTCCAGAACCCTGTGACAGTGTGAGGCAGGTTTAGAATGTTGGGAAGGCATCTCCAGGTTGGCAGTTGGAGTTGGCAGTTGGCACCTGACTGGTGAAGAAAGAGGAGCACAGAACTGAAGGAGGAAGGAGTGAGGCAACAGGGGTGGAAACGTGTGCCTGGAGTGGGGTCCAGAAACCCACCCTTGATACTAGTCCCTGCTGACTGAGCCCAGCCTGGAGCCCTGTGTGGGAGAAAGCAAGAAAAACCATCTTAAGGACCTGGACAGCCGGAACAGGCCTTAAAAGTAAAGAACAGCAAGTTCCTGACCTGGTTACTGGTAACTTCCTGAAGTCCGACGTCGAGAAGCCTGGAGACCTGGAGCCCGAGGTGGAGAAGCGGCGCTGACTGGAAAGCAGACGTCGTACCCGGAGCCGCCAGAGGTCGAGAGAGGGCGCCGACGGAGGCCGTGGAGACACCAGAGGTCGAGGAGGAAGTCACCTGAGGTCGAGTGTGCGGCGTCGACGGGGGAGTGAAGTCCGCCCTCCGGAGTCGCCGGAGACCGAGGTGAAGCGTGCCGGAGGTCGGGAGTGGAGATCGCACTCCGGAGTCGCCGGAACCTGAAGAGAATCGTGCCGGAGGTCGGGAGTGGAGGTCGCACTCCGGAGTCGCCGGAACCTGAGGAAAGGAGCACCGGAGGTCGGGAGTGGAGATCGCACTCCGGAGCCGCCGGAAGTCGACATCGAGCCAAGGCCGCCCGACGTCATCGAACCGGAGCCGCCCGAAGTCGACATCGATCCGAGGCCGCCGACATCGAACCGGAACCGCCTCCCGGCGTCGACAAGAACTGTCATTGAGCCGAGGCCGCCGACATCGAACCGGAACCGCCTCACGACTCCAGCGGCGTCGGAACTTCATAAAAAGGGCAGTAAGTGGAATAGAGGGCGCCTAAGGCCCTGTGGAGCCCTAAGAGACCATCCTAGGGGCTAGAGAGGTGCTGGAACCAGCTTGATAGTGCCAGGGGTGAGCTGAGACTAATACAGAGGGGTTGTGTAGTGTGGGAGAGCCAGATCTCTAGATTCCCCCCTGTTCTACCTCAGTTTAGGCCTCAGCCTTGTCCAAGCCAAGTAGTACACCCCTCAAGTCATCCAAAACTCTACAAGCTGGGATTGGGCCAAATCATCCCATAGTACCTCAGGAATGTGAACTGATTTTCAAGTGTCACTGTTGGCTTTTATTATTTATTGAGAGCACTGTATTTATTGTATTCATTCTATTTATGGCCTCACAGTATTTATTGCCTCACAGTATTTATTGTTTCACAGTATTTATTGTCGCACAGTATTTATTGTCTCGCAGTATTTATTGCCTCATAATATTTAATTGCCCTATATGTAATGCACTTATATTTATGCCTTGATTATTTATGATCTACCTTATTTATTGAATCGTTGAAGTATTATTTATTTGACTTACCCTTCCACAGGAAAAGCCTTGTGTACTGTGATTGTATTATTATTTATTTAATCAGCAACTAAGAGAAAAGAAGATAAAGAGATATATTTTCAGTATAATTTTTAAGGTGTAGTGTCGTTTTTGGAACGGATGCACGCATGGTTATTGTGTGGGTATGACGTATGCTTAGCACGGTGCCTGACCCCCGACCGCTCGAGCCAAGCTACCACAGTGTATGTCTGGGAGAACACCACCACCCTTCCGGTTTGGGAGTGTTTTTCTAACAGTTCCGCTCTGGTCTGATTGCGATCGGACGCAGCTCATTGACGGGACAGCGAACGCCAGCGGACGCTCTTCGCAATCATCATCATTTTCGGGAGTAAGTACGGGCAGGTGGGGGAGGGGTGGGGCCAGGAATAGCATCCCTAGTCCAAGGAGCATGGCGGTGACCACCTAAGGGGACTAGCATATGGTTAATTGATCTCTTTTCCCCTTACAGACGTATAGAGCGCCGCCGCAATTAGATGGACAGCCAAGGATCCCCCCCCTCGCTGTTCACGACAGGGCCCTAAGTCGAGGAGCCCCAGGCAGGCACATCGGAGGACGCCCGGATTGCCGCTTTCCTAGATTTGGCAAAGACCAGGGGTTTGGCCTGGGCAACGGAACTGTTGAAAGCCAATAACCCCTCTGACTCTGGTATAGCCAGTGATGTTCCGCCCGTTGACAGGGACTTGGGAGATGACGCGGGCCCCTCGCGGTCAAAGAGGATTCGCCGCCCCACAATTAAGGACTATCCGGCCGAACAACCGCCGGCACGGATCAGAGCCGCTGCTACCCCCAGGGCCGCATTGGTCCCGCAGGCGTACCTCCCCTTGTGCACAGGGCCGCTCCCTACCCCCCCACCCCCCCGGCACATCCCAGTTGACATTTGCGACATCGGACGACCTGGGTAAGCTCTCAGACACCTTAAAAAACTTTATGGAGGAGGTCAGATCAGGCTTGATGCTAGTCAGGTCACCCACAGGGGTGGGGCCGCCCGCCTCAGCCCCACCGAGCGTGACCCCGGGGCCGGGGGCTTTTACACAAGTCTGGGGCGAGAGGGGCAGCCAGCCTTGTCCCACAGGGGTGGAGGGGAGTCTGCTGGCTGCAGACGCGGCACCCTTGAGGGGTCAGCCTGCTGCTGCGGTGGCACCCCCCCGCTGCCCCCCCGCAACGAATGTAGAGGCAGGTGCCGTGGCAAGCACCCTCAACGTACCAACGGGGGTCCCCCCGGTGGGGCCCCCGCAGACCCTGGCTGTAGTACCCAAGCCGCTGGTTACCACTGCTCCGCTAGTATCTGGCCGCTGCTCCCTAGCTTGGATGGTTCCATTAGTGGCCAAGGAAGGGATTTGACGTAGGGAATTCATAGACATTTTCACCCTTCTCATGCATGGGGCAGAGGGGGTAGATACCAGAAGGATGGGCACCAAGGAGGAGGATAGGAAGGTGCGTTACCATGCATGGCCTGAGAAAAGCATTGTGACCTGGGGCCAGGTTTTCGCCATCATGGCAGCTGTGATAGTTGAGAAATTCCCTGATGAAGGGCCAGGTCTCTTCCACTACGCGAGCGTAATCACAGAGGAGGCTGCCAAGTGCGGGGGCATGGGGTGGTACCATTATGATTGTGACTTCCGGAAGAAGAGGGCTATTTGTCCAGATCTTGAGTGGGATCAGTTGGAAGTCAGGTTATGGGTGAAGCACATGGGTAAGCACACAGTGGAGGCAGCAACAAAATCAGGCGCATCGAGTAGCGAGAAGAGCAAGGAAAACAAACAGGAGGGGAAAGTGCAGAACAGGAAGCCCTTTTGAGGCGGTCGACGGGGGGGCCGCAAGCCGGGCGTTAGGGCACAGTCCTCCGGCACCTGCAGGCTTTTTAATGCAGGGTCTTGCTCCTGGGGCAAAGCATGCCGGTTCACTCACAAGTGCAGCAAATGCGGGGCCCCCATGCCGCAACCGCATGCTCCAAGCGTGACAGCCCTGGCCAACCCTCCCCGGATACCAGTTTGAGCGAATGATAGGGGCCAGCGTGTCCAGAGCAGGGCTGGGACAGCCAGAGAAGTGATACTCCAGCCACTCATTTAGGATCGGAGCAGCCACGGCGGCCCACCTAGCTGTTTTAGCACCCGCCAAGGTGGAATTGGTGGGGCGGTGGGAGTCGGACTATCACAAACGTATGTTCGCCCCTGAAACAATGTCCCACTCCCCCCCCCACCCGTTTGGGTGTGCCGTGATTGTAGTGGTTTTGTTATTGTGTGGATAAGTTAATGTAGATTAAATAACCATGAGTGTGAACCATGTCTCTTGTTTTACTAATTCGCGTTCTGCAGCTGCAGGGAACGGCGAACCTGGTTCACGGACACTTTTACCCCGCTTAGGGGATGCGGCCAGCCAACATTTGGTGCTGCCGTCCCAATAACTGGGGTGTCAGCAGGCCAAACACAAGAGGACATTGTGTCAATAGAACATTTGGCACGCCCAGGGTGCCACCAAAACTCTACTTCAACGGAGCAGGAATTTGGCACCGCAGGTAAGGCTCTGGGTTGGCGGGGGGGGGGGCACCCCCCCTGCCACCCTCCCACCGGGGAGCATGATGGGAGGGACATAATATGACTTAGTCAATCCTCAAGGCCTGAACCATACAGACAGCGCGCACTGCTCAAACCAGACAGATTACCGATGCTGGTATGCCTAGGGGGTTTCATCACTGAGGGATCTGTAGAGGCATAATTTCCATGAGAAATAAGGGATGGTGGGCAGGGGCAAGAGTCGCCCCTTGCCCATGGTCACGCGCTGTCAGCCAGGAGCACTCCTGTGCACCAGGTTTAGCATACAAAGGGGACTGTCCAAAGTTACGTAAATCCCTTCTTGCCACAATAGCAGACCCTATCCGACCCAGGATAGCGTCTAGGGCTTGGGGACATAGATGGGGCCATCTATAGCTCACGGGCAAGCCTTGTGCCTGGGGTTGTAAAGGATCCCACAGGTCAAAGGTTGAGTCCCGCCAGCGCTGTCAAAGTGTCAGTAAGGGGGCAACATTTCAAACTCCCCTTTCGGCAGGGATGTTTCCCTTCCAGCTAGTTGCAGGAAGCCCTAGACAGGAGAGGTTGCAGGTAAGACTATAGCGGGTTGGTGGGGGGCCCTGGCTGCGACGGTGAGCCGCCTCCAGGGCTGTTGCGGAGTTACAGGGCGATCTGGAAGCAGGCCGGTACAAAGGGTACCTCTGCGCGGCACCATAAGGGGTGCCTGAGCCAAAACCAAGGAGCCTCAGGGGAGGTCCCGGAAGCTGTGTCGGCGCCCCGCTAGTCCTGCGGGCGGCTGTGGGCCTGAACAGCCGGGGGCTTGCTAAGCGACGCTCCGCCCCGATAGGGGGGCGTGAGTAGAAGTTACCAACGGCACGTGATCGTAGAAAGAATCACATGGATGGCAGCATCAGCGGGCATCGCTCCCGCGCTGCCCGGCTCATCAGGCGGGCAGGTGACCCAGTTGGTTGCCTGCCCTTGGATCGCCCGTAAGATAACCCACCCATTACATATCCTGGAATTATGTAATAAACCTGCAGCATTGTTACCCAACACCAACTGTCCTGTGTGTGTCATTTGGGTAACCTACTATGGGGGAGGGGGGACAGCAGGGTGCCCCTGGGGGTACTATGCCGCTGACAGCGGCCCCCGCAGGGGGCCAATTGGCGGTCGGCGCCTTAGTGCCTCCGGGGCACCGGTCACCCCTCCCCACCCCCTCCCACAAGGGGGAGGGGGGCGGGGACGCAGACCGGAACCCCCCTCCTCGGGCTGGCCGGAAGTGACGCGCAATGCGTGTCACTTCCTGGCCCTGGTGTGAGGGGGAGGCTATTTAGCCTTCCCCCACCCTCCTGGCGACCTCTTTGTCGCCCACCTCGCCATTTCCCTCCCTACCGCTTACCCGGCGTAGGCATTGGGTGGGGGGGGTTTCTGAGCGTTGTAATGTTTTCTTTTTTCGTTGCAGGCGGAGTTACAGGGCGATCTGGAAGCAGGCCGGTACAAAGGGTACCTCTGCGCGGCACCATAAGGGGTGCCTGAGCCAAAACCGAGGAGCCTCAGGGGAGGTCCCGGAAGCCGTGTCGGCGTCAGAGCTAGTCCTGCGGGCGGTTGTGGGCCTGAACAACCGGGGGCTTGCTAAGCGACGCTCCGCCCCGATATGGGGGCGTGAGTAGAAGTTACCAACGGCACGTGATCGTAGAAAGAATCACATGGATGGCAGCATCAGCGGGCATCGCTCCCGCGCTGCCCGGCTCATCAGGCGGGCAGGCGACCCAGTTGGTTGCCTGCCCTTGGATCGCCCGTAAGATAACCCACCCATTACATATCCTGGAATTATGTAATAAACCTGCAGCATTGTTACCCAACACCAACTGTCTTGTGTGTGTCATTTGGGTAACCTACTATGGGGGAGGGGGGACAGCGGGGTGCCCCTGGGGGTACTATGCTGCCTGACATTTTAGCAATGTTGACAGAGGAACGGCAAAACACATTTGTTTTTGTGACTCACAATTCGCAAAGTGCAAACCAGCATATAGGACATTCGCAAAATTTGGGAATCATTATTTATATCCTGTACATCTGAAAACAGTTGTACAAAGCTATTTTGTAATTGCAAACCCTTCAAATCACAAAACCACAAGTGCGCAACAAAACTCCTTTTTGTCAATTTACTTAACCTATATTGCGAGATGGAAAAGCCATTCCCACTTGCGGACTGAGATTGGCAATCCATTCTTTATTGCAATTTGAGGGGAGCGTAAAAGCGGTGTCTCCTATCTGGGAGTCGTGAGGGCATGTATCAATAGGCTGTGACTGTAAATGCAATTGCAAACCATTGATCAGTTACTGACACATTTAAGAAGGTGGCAACTCATTCGTAAAGGGGAAGGAGTATCTTTTGGACACCTTCCCCTTTGTGAATGCTGTCATCAGTCTTGAGAGGACCACTGCCTGCTCCCCCTCATGTTTTCCTAAATGAGAAACTTTATCCTTTTTTTTAAGAGCAGCACCGGTTCCTTTAAGTGACACAGACTGCTTGAAAGAAAATACGTTTCCCATTTCAGAATGATCAGCTGATCCACCATCCCTTTGCTTGTACTCAATCAGAGTGGATGAGAAAAGCGACCTGCCTAATTAACATTCATTTGATAGGTTGTTCTACAACCCTCTGCGACTGGAGATTTTGTGATGCGACCTATTAGTACATAAGTCTCAATGCACAGTAATAGACTGGTCACAAAATGTTGGTGCTCAATTTGTAAACAATTGTTGCTAACAGTGCTTTAGCACATCTGGCTCTTAAGCCTTAATTTTGAGACATAACTACTGGTCTAATCCATCCGCGGACTGTGCAGGTAAGAGCGGTGGGCGGTGGGGCCGCGTGAGGTGGGATTTCGACGGATGATGACAAGGAAAAAATTAATTATTTATTTAATTTTACCTTGTCATCGTCCATCGAAATTTCCCCTCGCCCGGGCCCACCGCGCTTACATGCACAGGCTGCGGCTGGTCTAATCATGAATTGAGTCGCCATCCATTGCAATTTAGCTGGTGGACTATCTCTTGTCCTATCTCAAGGACAGCTTCGCTGCAACCACAGCAATGGCTTCAGCAATGACCACTTCCCCTTCAGCAGTGTTAGCAGTCATTTAGGTTTTCCAAACCTAGGGTTATATCACATGGAATGGGATGGTGTGCAATGCACCTTTGCACCATTGCTGAAGCGACTTGCCACTGGCAGTTATACTGGCACTTGGACCCTTGCTCCAAAAAGTTGCATTTGCAGAGATAAGCTGATGCATGCGTCAGCTTGACACTGGTGAGGCGGTGCATATGTCCTTGAAAAATTGCTAAAGTGAAATGAATGTAATGCAGAACTATCATGTAAATTTGCACCCACAGGGGTGAAATCAGAGTAATGCTGCCCCGGAAACGTCCGCCCGCTGGCGTGGCAGGCAGCTGGGATACTGTTTCTGAGATGCAATAGAGAGAAACATGTCAGTGGCTCAAGATGCATTAAGGATTTTTGCAGCTGGTTTTCAGTAGTTGTATTTATTTGGATGTCTAAAGTCTGCTTAATCTGTCTGGGAAAAGCGCCCGAGGAGGATAGTGGGCGAAGGCTCGAAATGACTCAGAAGAGTGGTCCATCCAACCGCCGAGCTCTGAGAGATGTGCTCTGGGAACATCTGATTTGCTTTATGAGGTCTCCTGTCCGGAAACACATGTTCTGCACATTGTGCCTGTGAATTATTACAATTAAAACCTTCATATCAGCATAAAGTGAGCAAGGAATGTGAAAACTACAAACAGGGCTGATGGCCCAAAAGCTGGAGATAGTGCCATTCAATGCTAGATATGATTTATGTCATTTATGTTCCTATGAAACAGGATACTATAATTTTTATTCAAGTATTGAGTACAATAATATGCACACCTGTGACGTTTTATAGACTGTCTCACAGTGCCTGTTTTATGTGGAGTCCAAAACTCTTACAATTCACTATAAAAGATTAACTAAAATCAAACTTGTTAGAATCCCCAAGCTCCCTGGTTGGCTGAGTTAGGTACCGTAGGCCAAGCAGGGACCCATGAGCCCCAACGTTAGGGAAAAGACAAGTCACATCTAAAGATAGCCCCCGCTCGACCCCCTTGGTAGCTTGGCACGAGCAGCCAGGCTTATCTTCAAGGCTAATGTGTAAAGTATTTGCAATTACGCTCACAGCAATCCAATGATGACCCCACAAATCGACTCCACACGAGTTTCATAAAAAAACAAGTATATGTTTATAAAACGATATACGATGCGACCACACAATACAAAACCAACATATGCGTCGGGGAAATGTTCCCCCTGGACTATTATTATTGAGGTAAACTAAACAATCCTACGTAATCCTAATGTTGTAATATGTAGTTAGTTATGCAACAGTCAGGTACTTCACAACATAAGAATAATGCAGATCGTAACACATTTATCTGGCGATTTGTACTGTCACTGTAATGCAATGCGTAATGCAACAACGTGGTAAACTGTTATGCTCCCGTAAAGCAATGCGTATGGTCCCCCTGCAGGTACTCTTTTAGGAAAAAGCAATGCAACGTGTAATACAGTTATCAGGCAATTTGTTATGCGAAACTAATGCAATGCAGAACACATATATCCGGTAGTTCAGTATGCAACACTGATGCAATGTGTAATACGACAATCCGGCAGATCGTGATGCAGGACTATGACAAGGCGTAACACATCTATCAGGCAGTTCGTCATGCAAACCTAGTGCAATGCGTAACACACCTATCAGGCAGTTCGTTAGGCAAACTAAGGCAATGGGCAATACGACAAAACAGGCAGTCTGTTGTGCAGAAATAAAGCAATGCGTTATACAATCATCAGATACTCCGCTACGCAGAAGTAATGTGTAGTATCCTGGATCTAATGTGGTTCATGCTATGCTAGTGGAATTCTCCCTGAATGATGTAATATGGAATGTTGGGAGTCAGATGCTACAGTTGAGAAGGGCTGAGCAGCATGCTGGCTGCTCCTGGTGGGGCTGTATTACTGCTGTACTATTGATCTACAATAAATACTCCTAAAACATCTCAACCAGCCTGGAGTGATTACTACACAATGCAATACGTAAGTTACTCCAGCACCATTCACGGTGCCTCCGGCGGTCTCTCCGCCGCTCGTGCTGGCTTGTGGTTAGTCTCCGGCCACAGTTGCCCCCCCCCCCCCACACGGGTAAGATAGAATACGGTAAATGCAGCTTCGCACTCAGGCCCCCGGTGCTGCCACTCCCTTGGCACACGGGCCTCAATCCGAGCCGATGCAGAGGCTCGGGCTGCAGGACAGAGAGAAAGGCTGTGAGCGTCTCCCTCCGAGACCGCGCCCTGCCCCAGGAGTCGACACACGTTACCTGGGGGGTGCGTGCCCACTCTCCTCTCCTTGTCCAGCGAGCTGGGCCTCCGATGCAATCTCTCTGAATTTCCGGGCAATGGGAAGATCCCAGGCGGCACACTACACCCGCACTGAGAGTCAATTAAGACTCACGGGAAATCCGGGTGCACGATAACCAGACAACTCCTCACGAGGGTCTCAGGCTACGCACAACACACGCATGGTGCGTCGCTGAGACACACTTGATCATCTTGTGACCATGATCACAAGGCACAACTTGCGCTGGTCTCAGGTAGTAGAAAGAACACGTACTCCGCGTCGCTGAGACACACTTGATCCTCCGGCGCTCCCAATCACAGGGCACCTCTTGCGCAGGTCTCAGGCAGTAAAAGGTACACGCACACAGCGTCGCTTGAGACACACTTTATCTCCCGGTGCCCCCGATCACAGGGCACCTCCAGCGAGGGTCTCAGGCTGCAAACAGCACGCGCACACAGGGTCGCTGAGGCACACTCGCTCTTCTGGTGTGCATGATCATGGGCCAATCCACACAAAAGTCTCAGGCTGCCCCCTAGCACACGCACACAGAGTCGCTCAGACTTAGTTGGCTCCACGGTACACATGTTCACAGGACGATCCTCTCGAAGGACTAAGGCTAGACAGAGCACACGCACCCACGGCGTATCTGAGAGTCTTCTCCGGAAACGTTTGTGTTCCTGTGTTTCCAAACAGGGAGCCAGCTCACCTCAGGCCCTTGGGGATAGTTACTTCAGGACACAGCACACATCAAAGTCCTTCAAGCAGGGAGACACAGCCCACAGCAAAGTCCCTACAGCCTTTCCTTGGTTGGAACAGCAAACTGCAGGCCAGCCCCAGATCACACAGCAAGAGCAGTCCTATCCAGCAGTCTCTTCAGTTGTTTCTTCCTTGGCAAAGGTTCCTCTTGATCCACAAAGTAGCTCCAGTCTTGTTCACACTTGACCAAGCCATTCTCCAAAGTTCAGGGTCTTCAGCTCATACAGTTATACCCCTCAATGGCTTTGAAGTCTTTGTGTTACAGGGGGCCCTGACCCCTGCGCAAACTAGTTCTAGGTGCCTCCCTACCAGTGACACCTTCTCACTTTGATTAGTGGGAGTCTGGATTCTCAATCACTCAGCAGGAGATGGGACAATTGTTTTATAGCACCAGCCCAGGCCTCTTCACCTCTAGGCCTACTCCTCCTCCTACACACCAGATGCAGGTCAGCCTGTGATGTTTCACCTCCTCCCCTGGGTCAAGACATTCCCCAGATCCTATTGCTTTCAAATCCAGCCAGTCAGTCCACAGCCAGGCAGAGACACACAGAAATGTTTAAAGCACAAAAACCCAGCCACTTCTGAAAGAGTGGCTTACAAACATACAATGCAAAAACCATCTTCATAAAAAGATGTGTTATTGCAGGGTGAGTTCAGGCATACTAAACTTCACGAAAACTCTAAATCAGAGATGCACCACTTTACGACAGTATTCAAAAAGTCCTTCGAATAATAATTTTCTACGGAGCCACGAAGCCGTTGTGCACAGGTCAAGTTTTTCTTTTCCTTTATTGGTTCTTTCTTTAAAAGACAGACAGCCAATGCGTTTTGTCCTTAAAAACAGGACTTCTTCAGGGCAATGTAGAATCCATGCAGAGAATTTGAAAGTAATCAAAACGGTAATAACCCTGGTCAAATGGTATGTTGCGACAAGGGTGGTAGTTAAACCCTTATGTCCCACTCGTCTATTAGAGCCAATATGTAATCCAATCAAAATGAGAGATGATAGAAGGTTGGGTGTCCTTTCATGTTCTTAATGTCACTTGATAATTTGCAGCAAGATGTAGAGCATGTGTGGTATGATAGCCACGGCATTATAATGTTACAGTGCAGTTGTCACTCCCTAGACCATATCCAGAGTCTAGCAAGAGTCCTTGCTATCGAGTAATCAAACGCTGCATCGTGGATGGCATTCTCCTGACGCCCAACCATACTAAACGTCACCTTTCCATCTTAAGCCCTTGAGGAGATAGGCTGGAAAAGATATTACACAGCCTCTCTATTCTTTTCTAATGGGCAAGATGGCCTTTCAGCAGTGAAAACGAAATGGAGATTATTTCACTGCCAGGACATGGTACACACCATGGTACATGTCCCACCTTTCACATGCACTGCACCCTGTCCAGGGAGTACCCTAAACTTACCATAGGCGTGCCTGATGTGTATGAAAAGGGAAGTGCAGAGTCTGGTAAGTGCGTGCACTTACCAGAAAAAACATGGCATTTTAGGAAACTGCGCGCAGGCCCTGCGATGGCAGACCTGAGTTCCATTCCCAAGGCTACTTGAGTGGGTAGCACAATAAGTGCTGCAGGCCCACCAGTAGCATTTACATTACTAGCCCTGGCACACATAGTGCACTTTACTATGGACTTTACCAGAAAAGCAAACATGCCAATAATGGTCGACCAATCACCATTACACTTTACACTGGGAACACTTGCACTTTGACATTGTTTAGCAGTGGCAAAGTTTCCAGAGCATCTCAGTTGGCAACACATGTCAGAAGAAAGGTCTAGGGGAAAAGCAAAACGTTTCGGGAACTTTAGCCACAAAGGGCCAAGTCCAACAAAACTCGACAGGCCAAGGAGAGTAATAGAAGATTTATCTGTCGGGAAGTGCAGTGATAGAGATAATATTATGCTGTGTTCGCAGCCTGTTCTTGATTGCATGTATGAGGGTTGTATCTCACAACCCTCAATATCAAGCTGCACATACATCGACTTCATAGTATTGACTATAAACATTCTGGACGGTAATAATACATTGGTACATAGGGGCTTGGCCTGGGGTACCAGCATGGTGGACATGTTAGCTAAACACTGTTGGCTCACCGCTCTTACCATCCACATTCTAGCTGTCCATTCCGGCAGTTTTCCCACGCCTGGACAGTGGGTCTGCACTGGGTAGTCTTGGGGACACTGTCACTGCTTGTTGGGCTCGACCCACACCGCCATCAGGTCTAGTGGGCTGGAGCAGCTCTGGCTTGCCATACGTTCAATTAGAGGCAGTGCTGTCTAACACGGCTACCCCTTCATGAGGGTTGACTGTACACCTGTAGCCCTCAGGGTGGGGAACTTCGTGGCAGACAAGCGGGCCCCTCCCTTGCTGAAGTCCCACAAGCTAGTACCTGGTGGCCCATCAGAGGACCCAGGGCACCTGTCCTAGTGGACTGACTCCCTGCCTGGATAACTTGGAGAAAATTAACCTGGTGCAGGCCATCAGCTGCCAGATAAGTGCTTCCCTAGCTTGCCTAGCAGTCTAACTGGTGAGTTTGGAGCCAGGAAGAACTGCTGGCGCCCCAGGATGAGTAGCGGGGGGCTAACCTAGAGAGTTTTGCTGAGCCCATTGAGTCCGTGATAGAGAGGCTTGCAAGAGTGAGACCTACGTTTGCAGAATTGGGCCCATACGATACCTGTGGCCTGCTGTGGTGGGGCCTGGGCCCCCTACTCCGTGGATGCCTAGTGGCTTGGGAACCTTATCCTGTGGGAGAGCTTTGCTGCTTTGATGATCCTGCATGCTGCGAGTATAGCACAGAGGGGATATCCGAGCCCCCTCTATAGACGTGAGCCCTCTGCTACTTCATTTTGACCAGAGCCTTATAGATAGTGGGCTCTTGGGACATGAAAGGTTGAGTCCTAGGGGCAAATTGAGTTGTCACCTGAGAGAGCGAGCTGGGTTGCCCGAGCTGTGCTGTCCAAAGGCTGAAGAGTGTCCAAGTTGGCAGCTGCAAGCGGGCCTCACACTCTCCCCCAGACTCGTCTGCTTTCCTACAAGACAATCTCCAAATTGGGTAGCACCAAGGCTACCAGAGCTGGTAACCTGTTGCAGCATGGGACTGCTCCCCCACCATTGGACCTAAGGTGGTAGAACCGGACAAACCAGATGTCATCTTGACCCACATTTGCCTGGAGGCAACAATAGATGCAATTGTGATACATGTGAATTTGCGACGGGATAACTCTAGAAAGCTGGCAGAGTCTATTACCCAATCAGAGAAGCCACTGACTGACCTGTATCCTTGCACCTCTGACCTCCTCAAGCAATTCTTGGACAAAAAGGACAAAATCTGCACTCTTGAGAACAGGGCAGAGGACACAGAAGAACGCTCCTGCAGTAACAATATATACATTGTAAGCCTTCCAGATGGTAGTGACAATCAAAACATGGTGGTCTACCTGTAACTATGATTGAGAGACCTAGTACTGAAGCAGGACTTCATGCCTTACTTCTCCCCTGAGCAAGGCCATTGGGCGCCGGTCCGCCGACCCCTGATGGGGGTCTGCAATGACCAATAGTGGCTAAAATCCTTCACTACAAGGACAAGATGCTATCCTCAAAAGGGCAAGACAACTAGACTCCATTCTGATAGACAACCATCGAATTTAGATTTTCCATGTCTACATGGTTTTGGTCCAGTGCCAGAGAGCCTCCTTTTCAGGCGTGAAAAGATGATTGAAAGAAATGGGGGTTAAATATGCACTCCTGCTCTCTGCAAACCTTAAAGTGATGGCGAACCAGAAAGGCCACTTTTTATTGGACATCATGGAAGGTTGGAATTAGGCAGAGAGCCGGGGGGGCACCCTCAAAGTCGGACGAGGCCCAGGGCTAGTCACGGCACCTACCTGGAAGACTCCCATCATGCCTTGGGGATCATGGACTGAGAGCTCTGTCTCCTCCATGGCTCTGTCCCAGGAGCAGGTCCCTAACTGTAGACCAGTGGCCCTTTTGACAGGGGTACCTTCCAAGAGCCCACGAACAACCAACCTAGTTCTTTCTCTGAGGACTCTGCTGATGGCAACTCTTCTTCTTGGCTGCTGCAAGACACTGGATCGACCCACCCAAATCACTCCTCAATAGGCCAAACGACTCCTTTACATTTAGGATCACTGCTGTTTTCCTCATGGGGTCTTCCTGACTTCTGCAGTACCTCTGCTTGGCTCCCCGTAGAGACTTTCCTCTGTGAGGGAGACTCTTGGAGAGGACTTGTCTCCCCATGATCAATCCTATGGCCCTTTATGGACATTCAGGCTCACTCCCTCCACACGATTCCTGAGAGATTTCCTGATGAAGGGTTCCCTGTTGTCAGGGGCATAGACATGCTTTTACTAGGCAATTTCCCCAGAGTGTCCTGGAGGCAGACCCTGGGCTCCTCTTGGGCCGCTGTTACACCCGACTGGCCTACTCTCCAGGACATATTTTCAGTCTTTCATTCATCACTCATACTCAAGATATTTGGCCACTCAATCCGCCTAAGCTGCTTCCCCTCAAGCTCCTCTCATCTGTAAGACTTTTCTTTGTTTGGTTTGGGCAGCTGGTTGTTAGCCTCTGCCCCCTTGTATTTACAATTGGATGCTTCTTTTTCGTTTCTGTTTTCAAAGTTCTGGGTCTCTGTGAGTTGGCAACTTCTCCCTTCCCTCAGCTCTACCCTTGTTTTCCTGGGGACAAACAGGTCTCTGGACCTCTTGCTCCACGTGGGAACTGGTGGAATCTACACAGGCTAAGCAATGATGCACACCCAAACATATCAGATAATCTCCTGGAACATTAGAGTGATGCACACTCCGTCTAAATGATATAAAATGTTTTAATTTCTTTGCAGAGAAGAGCTACTCTCAGCATTATTGCAGGAATCCCTTGTCATGAAAACCGAGGGCGACAGGCTCCAGAGATGATGGAGGTGGCAGGTTCACAGTACTAATTACTCTGTTTATTTGGACAGACCCCCCCCCCCCCCCTCCCCCTCATAATTGGCGGCATCTTTGCCCCCCAACTCAGGTTAACCCATCTTCCTTCAGCACCTCTCTTCTTATTTAGCGCAAAGGGCACGCGTTCCTTGGCTTATTGCGGTGACTTCAACTGTGTCATGAACACCGTACTCGACCATTCATACCCTCCCTTTTCTGAGGTTCGCACTGTCTCCAGTGCTCAAGGCCTGGTACCTTGGCTTACTCAATGACTGCAAGATGCATAGGGTCATCATAAATCATAACCCAGGGGTTAAGCTGTAGTCCTTCCTCTGCCCTGTCCACGACTTATATGTCAGTCTAGACAGAATGTTATGCTTGACTGCCCTTTGCCCTTCTATTTTATCCCCTGATTCTCTGGGCAGGGCGTATTGGATCACAGCCCCTTAATACTTGGCTTGACTTGGGGCAGAACACCGTACCCCATTCCCAGTGGGCACCTCTAACCCTCAACATTAGAAGGCCTGGCCTTTAGGGGCACACTGACTGACCACATAGCTGAGTACTTTGAACACGATGATAGGCCTAACTCCTCCCTGGCTGCAGATCATGGGGCCCTTAAAGTGGTTATTAGGGGAATGTATATTTAAATTCCCTGAGGTGAGCAATGTTCCTTAAATTGTGAACTGGACAAGGTGGAAAAAACTTGTCTTGACATTGAAAGGAAGGCTGTCGAAGACCCAACGCTTAGACACTGTCTACTCCATCTTCGTTAGGATGAGGCCGTGCTGGTGGAACTATCGCGCTGTCTCGATTACATGGCACATGCTGCCCATACGCACTCAGCAGTGGAGAGGTCAGGATGCCTCTACGCATGCTGGTTTACAAGAAGGCCAGACAACTCCAGTGATGGCCCTTCGTCTCTCAGCTGGCACCCTGCTGTACTCACAGCAAGACATTCAAGTGGCATTTGTTGTTTTCCACAAGGCTTTTTAGTGCTGTAGGTGCATTTTTTTATTAAACACAAAATAATGTTGTTTATAATAAGCTTTAATTAAAATAAAATGTGTTAAAATATACTAAGTATATGCAACCATATTTACTCATATTAGGCCCCAAATGGCTAAAGTAACACTGCTTGACAAGCTGACTGACTGGAAAATTCTGAAATACACATACAATGTTTAATTCTTGACCTTTTCATGAACATGTTTTTTAATAAATAATAGTTGCATCAATGTTTTTATTTCAAACTCCTGCAAAATATTTCTTCTTACTCAAAGAACACTGTTAACTTATGATTAGCGATTGTCATTCAATGGAGTAAATAAGAAAAACCTCACATAACAATGCAGCATTTAAACGTGAACTTGACCTTTTTAACTCAATTGTATTTTTCTAATGAATGGATTTATGCTCAATGTTTTCTTTTCATTAATACAGATATTTCGATTTTCACATAGATCATTAACTTATGTACAAATGTGTTATATTAGAAAGTTAGAGATGTAGTCTATACGTGGAGAAGAATACTTGAATGAGAAAATGTCCCACATGAGCCTAGAATTGTTAAAACATAGTTTCAACATTGCTGTCTGTGGACTATTGAATTTACATTGGTGAGAAGAAGAGGCATGATCCTGTTCCCAGGAGAGCATTGAACGCTGATTGTCTGAAGGGAGAATGAGAAGCAACTTGTTGCAAAACTTTAGAATGTATTTTCAGACCCACTTTTCCTGACCCTTTCTGCCCTGCCTACTAAGTTTCTTGAACCTCTCTTTATGGGAAATTTGACTTTGATTTATTTTTGATTGATTGAACCACTTATATGCCAAGCCTTATGCTTAAATACTCACTCTCTCAAAGTAGAACCCTTTATGGGCTCTGACTGACACTAGTGACTCCCAATTCTTAGAAAAGGGATTCTTCTCCTTCACAAAACTCGCTTAATGCATTTTATTTAAAACATTTATTGATTGCTAACTGATAGATATTTGAATTCTAATAAGATTGTATTGACTAATATTGATACATTTACTTATCAATCAATCTAGATTTATAAAGCAAGGCTATTTACCCGTGGGGGTACCCAGGCGGTGAGATGTAATAAAGATGACTTACAAAAAGATTTATAAGAAAACTCCTTAACTCATACCAAACTCTCATTATTGACTATACATTAGAATAGAAATTTGGATTACAATTATTGTGCTGTGCTGCTCCTGATCTTCTCTAAAACAACGGCAAAGATCCATCGACCATTTGGATGGCAGCGAGAATTAGTCCGCATGATGACAAACCGAGTTGTTATTTAATCTGATTCCTGCTCCTGCAGACTTGGTAGCAGGGAGATGGTTTACACTCTGAGAAGAGAAGCTATATCTAATTGCCCAAGTTAGAGTAATGCCCAAGTCCCAAAGCCCAATTTCAGGATTTTTTAATTTTTTTTTGAAAGACCTTGATTGTTATGGTTCACAATACACAGCTTTAGCCTACAACCCCTCGGGCCGGCCGCGTAGTTTGTACACATGCACTTTGTCGTATCTAACACAGCCCAGTGCCGTCAACCCGGGGGTACGGCGGCGATAGAAGGTGCCAGCGTCTCACAGGGTAGAGAAGGATAATGCAGGACTCATTTTCTCTGTGTTACAGCCATAAACAAGCGGAGAATACCACAATGGCGCCGGGCGCCTAACGATCAACTAACCCCCCCCCCCCAACTCCCCAAAAAAAAACCAGTCACCACTCGAACAGAATAAATAAATACCTCCGTACCAGTGGGCGACCACGGCACCCACTTTCCAGCCCCAGGAGCAACAAGAGCATTGGGAGTCCTATACAGCCCCTGCGCCGTCCTGCTCGACGGCAGGCGGCTCACAAATGCCCCCCCTGAAATCATTCCATTTGGACCACACTTCCCCCCACTTCCGGGGGCACCCTCTTGCTATATATACAGTCTTTTCTCGCAGCATACACCAGTCCATGTCGCCGTGCCAGTCCGACAGTTTTGGTGGAGTAGGGCTTCCCCAGAGTCTGGCGATGTTCCTTTTCGCCACCATTTGACCGAGCGTCACCCAGAGCCTCCCCTTCGGTGGCAGGTCCGTTGGCTCCCATATGTTAAGGAGACACCTCTTGGCCTCCGGGCGAATTTCCACCTCCCATACCTCCTCCATACACTGTACCACCCTTCTCCAATACCGTTGAATCTTAGGGCAGTCCCACAACACGTGGAAGAAGGTACCCGTGCCCCCACATCCCCTTCTACAGAGTACTGTGTCCGCCCTACCCATTTTGTGTAGCCTAGTGCAGGAGATATAGATTCTATGTAAAAGCTTGAGTTGGATCAGTCGCAGTCGGGCTGATATCGCGACCTCTCTGGGGGAAGCTAAAGCATAGAGCCATTCCTCGTCGTCTATCTCCAGCCCATCAGCGACCCACTTTTCTCTAAGGGGCAGAAGCAGATCGGGGGGGTTGTTAATTAGTTTTTTGTACGTTAGGGATATAGTGTGTTCTGGGAGATGCCCATCCAGTAACCTATCTTCAAGCGGGGAGGTTTGCGGTGGTTTGGTTTCCGGTGGAATATTGGCCTGTAGGGAGTGCCGCACCTGTAGGTATCTAAAGTATTCAGTGTGTGCCAGCTCATATGTGTCTTGCAGTTGGGCGAACGTGCGGATCCCCGTGGGGCCCCAGATGTCTCTGATTTGGGAAATGCCGATCAAGTCCCAGTTCCGGAAGCCCTTGGTGCGTCCCAGATTGCCCAATTTTTCAGATGCCCAGAGTGGCGTGGCTAGTGTTAGGACTCCCGCCCATCCGAGCTTCCTCTGAGCAATGTGCCAGATCTGGACCGAGTGAAGTGTAGGGCCAGTGAGATTATGTGTACCTCGTTTAGAGTAGAGTGCTCTCTCATAGTTCCCTCCGGGAAGCAGCCATCTATCCATACCGAAGGCTGGGTCGTTCCCGTCGCCGTATGTCCCGTGATTGATCGCTGTGAGATGGGCCGCCCAGTAGTATTTACGAATGTCAGGGAGGGCTATACCGCCGTCGTACCACCCCAATGTGAGTTTAGTCAATGAGATTTGGTGCGACCCGGCCCAGAGGAGGTCGCGCAGCGCAGCCTCTATCGCCACAAAGTAGGCGTTGGGGACTACGTCGGGATAGTTTTGCAGCGCATAGAGGAACCGCGGCAACCCCAGCATCTTGAATAAGGCTGCCCGGCCCAACAAGGACAGGCGCTGCCAGGCCTTGGCCTCCCTCTGTAGCCGAACCAACGGTGGCTTGAGGTTGTGCTCGTACAACAGGGTCTTGTCAGTTGTGATGAATATTCCCAAGTACCGGAACCCGTCCTCCGCCACCTTGATCGGGCACGTGTCAGGAAGCCTCGGGGGGTCACCCCGCAAGACGTAAAGATGTGATTTGGCCCAATTGATCCGGAAGCCAGAGTTACGTCCGAAACTGGCAAATATGTCGAGTGCCACAATGAGCGACCTGCGCGGCCTGCAAAGGTACAGGAGAATGTCGTCGGCGTAGAGGGATATTCTATCCTCCCACCCTTCCGTCCATGCTATACCTTTTAGGTCGACGTCCTGCCTTATCCAGGCCGCGAGCGGCTCTAGGGAGAGGGCGAAGAGAAGAGGAGAGAGGGGGCAGCCCTGCCTAGTCCCTCTTGCAAGCGTGAACACCTCGGACAGCTTGTTGTTAACCAGTACCTGTGCGAGGGGTTCGGTGTATAGTAAACGCACCCAAGCTATGAATTGAGGTCCAAATCCTAGTTTATGCAGGACTGCGAACATGTATGGCCACTCTAAGGTGTTGAAGGCCATAGTGGCGTCTAGGGAGACCACCACTGCGTCTTCCTGCAGTCTGTGGCGCTGCCCCAGAACGCCATGTAACCGTCTAATGTTGAGGGCCGTGTTACGGTGGGGCATGAAACCTGATTGGTCCGGATGGACCAACGAAGGAAGCACCGCCTTGAGCCTGTTGGCCAGCGCCTTTGCCAGTATTTTGGGCTCCACGTTGAGGAGCGAAATTGGCCTGTATGATGCACAGGAGTCTTTGGGTTTTCCCTCTTTCGGGAGTGCCACTATAGTCGCGATGCGCTGATCACGGGGCAGCACCCCCATCTCCTTGCTCTGTTCGAACATGAGTTTCAAGTATTTACTAGTGACGTCAGGCCGGAGTTTGTAGAGCTCTATCGGGAGGCCATTGGGTCCGAGAGCCTTACCAGGGCGAAGTTCCCCTATTGCACGCTGCAGTTCGGCCTCAGTGATCGGGCTATCCATAGCCTCCCGATCTTCTTCCGAAAGGGAGGGCAAGCGAATGTCAGTTAAGAGGACCCTGGAGTCCTCCTCCGGCCGGTCCGACTCACTCCTATAGACCTGCTGGAAGTGTCTCGCAAATTGTTCCACTATTCCCCGGGGTTCCGTCACTACATTCCCTGACTCGGTGCGTATTTCAGGCACCACCTTATTGGCCTGTTGCTTTTTCTCCAGCCAGGCTATCAATTTCCCGGCTTTATCGCCCTGGTCATATATCCTGCCTAGCTTGTGCTGAGCCACGGTCTGAGCCTCTTGGGTAACCAGCGCCCTATATTCCGCCGCCTTCAACTGCAGTTTGTGCCTAACTTTCCTGTCCCCACCCTCCGTCGCCTCCCCCTCCAGAACCTCCAATTCCGCCTCGATCGTAGTAACCTGCAGGCGCCGCTCCCGTCGTCTGGCCGATATGACCGAGAGCGCCTCCCCTCTAATCACGGGTTTAAATGCCTCCCATAAGGTGACCGGGGAGTCTACAGAGCCCACATTCTCTTCGAAGTACTGTGAGAGCTCTGTCTCCCGGACTGTCATATCGTGGTGCAGAAGGGTAAGGATATAGTCTAATCGGGAGAATGAGTGATGCGCCCCTGAGAAGAAGGTAAATTGGGTGTCCGTAGGGTGGAGCCGGCGCCAGACGTCAGTAAGTCCGAAGTTCTCAAGAAATTCCGCCAACCATCCCTGCCCTCGGGGGAGGTCGCGGGGGGGCTGCCTATCTCGGGTTCCGGACACCACGGCGTTAAAGTCCCCCCCCCAGCATCAACTGACCTCCGGGAAGGGAAAGGAGCAACGTGCCCAGATCCGCGAAGGCCCGGGCCTGGAGGCCAGGCGGGATGTATATAGAGAGTAGGTTAAGTGTACGGCCCTCCCACCGTCCAGAAACCGCCGTGAAGCGGCCCTGCGGGTCAGTTTTGATATGGTCTATATGGAAGGGCAGTGAGCGACGCAGGAGAATCCCCACTCCCCTTGAACCAGAGGTAAAGCCAGAGTGCGCCGCCAACGTGTAGCCATACCTATTGAGGGCCTGGCAGACATTACCCATCAAATGAGTTTCTTGCAGTAGCACTACGTCCGGCTGGTGCCGCTTGAGAAATTGTAGGACTATAGTACGCTTAAGCCTGTCTCCTAACCCGTTAACATTCCAGCTGAGGACTTTTAGGCTCTTCTCCCATCGGCTATCCATAGCCCTTGCTCCGCAGGGTGCTTCGTCCCACCACCCCAGTGTTCCGGCTGACTGAGTGACAACGTAGTTCGTGTGACCATAAATGAACCACAACTCCCCGCCCCTCCCTGATCCCCACCCCACAAGCGCACTCAACACCCGCGGTCCGGGACCTGACAACCCTTACACTCCCCCCTCTCCCCCCAACAACAACTGTCCTCAACATCCCTACCCCCCCTTGCAAAACAAACCCCCCCCTCCCTGCCCCCTGCTCCGTGGGCTCCAAACTACCCACCGCCCCAATTAGCAGAGCGCCTGTCGCCCAACCCTACCCTGGTGAGAGCCCACCGAGGAACTCTACGTGGGAAGTTCGTGGGCCAGCCCCCTCCTGGCCGCCCGCCCGTGGTGCCCAGTTCACTCAGCCCCCAGGCCCTAAGTACATCTGCTACATAGGGAGCCCGGCTCAGCAACCGCGGGCATGCAGTCTCAGCACCTCATGGAGCAAGCCAGTCTCACAGACAACAACTTTAATACTTTACTGTCCGATGGCTTCTCAGTCGAGCGTTCGTGGCTCATCTCGCTGCGTCGTCTCTGGGTGTGTCCCAGCGGGGACTATTCGATCTTGACCGCTGGCTCTGCTCTCCTCCGTCCCCTCGCCCCGTCGCTGACCCCGGGGAGGAGTGCCCTGCGCCTCGCCATTGTGCACCATCTCGCCGGGGGGCCCCCAAAGTTCCATCCGTGTCTAGCCACTCCTGCACCGCCGCAGGTGAAGTGAAGAAAAGGGATTTACCGCCAGCTATGATCTTCAATTTGGCGGGAAAGAACATCATGTACCGAATCCCGCGGTCTCGTAGTGCTGCCTTCACCCCCTGAAAGGAGCGCCTCTCCTGCTGAACCTGGAGCGTGAAGTCCGGGAAGAAGCGAACCGTGTCCCTCGTACTGTAAATCAACATGTTGTCTAGCAGCCTGGAGAATTGCATCGCGGTCTCGGTAGTTCAATATTTTAGCAATGATTGTTCGCGGGAGGGCCCCCGGTTTAGGTTTCGGGATCGGGGCCCTATGCGCCCGCTCGACAGTGAAGAGCTTAGATAGTCTCTTGGGTTTAAGGTGGTGGAGGATCAAATCCTCAATAAAGAGCTCCATACAATCCCCCTCAAGTCCTTCCGCCACACCTACCACACGAATGTTGCTTCTCCGGGCCCGGTCTTCCTTGTCGTCGAGCCGTTGGGCCATCAGCCTGTGCTGGTGCACGAGTTCGTTGACCCTCCCCGCGAGTCGCTTCTCGGATTCCTGCAGGGCTGCGATGTCAGCTGCATTGGTTTTCGAGCGGTCGGTGGTGGTCCCCAAGTCGGCCCGGAGCAAGTTCACCTCTATCGTGATCTTATCCATTTTCGTCTCCAGGTTGGTGCCCAGGGTTTGAATTGCGGCCATTATGGCGGTCAGGGAGGGTTCCGCCTGGCCCGCTGCCTCCTTCGCCGTCCCTCCAGGCTGTGCCGCTGGTCTAGCTACCGTATAGTTATCCAGCTTGTTGGACTGGGTCGCGGCTCCCCCTTTAGGTCGCATGGTGCCGCCGTTACCTCCGGGGACAAACGTCCCTCCGTCCTCCTTCGCGCAGAAGCGCCCGCAGGGGGCCGCGCCAGCTCCGGTCGCCCACGTGTGGTCCGGGGGCAACCTTGGCACCACCGGCACTTTCCTGGTATAAGCTCAGGGCGGGGGGTCCCCGAGCGAGCCCCGCGCGCCCACTATGGGGTCCGCGACCTCAGCCGCCTCCCGCCGCCGGTTCTCAACAGTCCAGGCCGCCCCAACGGCCGCGAACGAGGGCCCAAGCGGGCGGGCCACACCGGTCACCCCGCAGCAGCAGCCCCAGCTGGTCTCCTTCCCTCGCTCCTGCGACAGCAGTCTGGGAGATGGCCGGGCCTACCTTCGCGCCCTTGGCGCCGCCCGTCTCAGCGCCGTACAGTAGGGCCCATGCACACCACTCCTCTATGTCCCGCTTCACTCGCGGCAGTCCGCCGGCCCCCCGAGGCTGCAGGGGCATGCACAGGACGCTGGCAGGCAGTTGGAGGCCAGCTGCCCCTCGGCTCCGCAGATGAACGGCGCCCTCCCTCGGTGGCGCCCCTCCGTGTGCCCCACGCGTCAGGCCGAAGCCTGGGCCTCAGGCAGCACAAGGAGCGGCACCGCAGCTCCGGGAGCGAGGCACGCAGCCACCGCCGCCAGTCGCGGCTGCCGTGCCGAGCCGTCCACGGGTCTCCGGCGTCCGCAAAAGCGCTCCGCTGGGTCACTGGGCCTGGGGGAGCTGGGGGGCATTCACTGGGCGGCCCCACAGCTCGGATCAGCGACGGATATTGGAGGACACCAACGGTCCCGGCGGAGCTCCGGAATCAGGCGGCCATTTCGTACGGCGCCTGGCCACGCCCCCCAATTTCAGGAATTTGAAGACTGACAAGGTGTGATTTCGAAGGAGGCTGCTGTATTAGAGGTAAATAGGGTTATAGGTCGTGAATTATGATTATTGTTGTGTATTGGACGTAGGTATTGGAGTACACATTTAGAATGAATTAGTGATGCTTATGTGTTTTTCTGTGAAGAAGTTGAAGAGTTTGAGGTAAAGTTTTTATTAAAATGCACAATAAAATAGTTAAAGAGACGTGCAATGTTAACATGCAATTTATATTGATCTGTCACAGCATCAAAATGTGCAAAAACGCAGTATGTAAGAATATCTATTAGTACTAGGCCTCAAAACATCGAAAGCAAGCTTCATTTTACAAGCAGGAAAGTTAATTGTGCTGTGGCATGAACAAAATGCTTAAAAGTTGACCTTACTCAACATGTCTTTAGTGAAACTTCACATCGTACCACAGAAAGCACATGAGTAACAATAACGATATTTTATGTTTTGGTAGAAAGACTTTATCATTGAATAGAATGACTTTTTATTATTTCACACACTAAATACAATGCATGAATAGAAAATATTGATCTCATAACATATTTCTTTTCTGTTTTATAATGAAAAGATACGATAATATTCATTGCAGTTGATGTTTCTATTTCACATAGCCTATTGATTAGCCTAACTTAAATTTGTTTCATTAGAAGGTTAAAAATGTGCTCATTCCCATGGGACTAGTGGTCTAAGAATTGAAAGGCCTCATATGTAGACATAGTTTAAATATGTTTCATACGTCAAGATAATTATTTGTGTGCTCTTTGTGTGGAGATGTGGGAATGTATGGGAAGAGTATGTTCTCAAGAAGAACATGGAAAACTGATTGGACGAGAGGAGGACAAGATGCAAAACTAACTGCAACATTTCTTTCAACTGTTTATATTAGTGTGTGCCTCCTAAAGTAGGTTAACGCCTTTTCCCTCTGTGCTCTTACCCATACGCCCTATCTGCACTGAAGCTAAATGCGATCAGCTTTATGCTGAAGGCTGAATGCTGATTTGCTATCCTACCTGATTTAATGCTGATTGCAGTTATTGCTAGTGCATGATTATTTTGCTTTTATATATTTTTTAAACAATTTGATTTCATTTTCATTACATTTTACATAAGTATTGTCGTATCATTGGCACATTGATTGCATATATATACCATATTGCTTTGTGTCCATAGAGTCTATGGTGCTGCGTTTGATTAGTGGATATGTCAGTTGATTGCTCTACTAATGTTGTGCCTTGTCGAGTTGTGTTTGAGCATGGCTCCTATAGTGACCAGTCTTCCTGGGTGAAACCTGGTCTCTAAAACTAACGGTGCAAACAACTAACTGGGGGTTGGAAGCAGGGACGGGGGAGGGGGTTAAGGCGGGGCATGGACCATCCCCAGTGGACCGCTGAGGGGTTGTATTAATATGAGTGCTTTAGGAGGTGACCCGAGTCATGACGCTTGTGGGTCTGGGTGCCTTGTATGAGTCCCTATCTTCCTGATGGCGCACTGCGTGCATAGGTCCTGGCGATGTCTGGGTGTGCCTAAGCCGTCCTGGATATCTAAGGAGAATCAGACAGCGCAACGCGTCCCGGGACTTCCGCTGCCGGGGACGATGATGGTAGTTGTTGGGTGTCTGTTGCGTGGTGTTGGAATTGGTGTTTTAGTGTGGGCCACTCTGTGGATATGTGTGGCTTTTGCATGCCCCGCACCTCTTCCTGCCTTATTGTGTCTTCCTCCGCTGAGCCTCACTTTCCCACCACCCCCATCCATGCCGTTATTGAGGCCCCTCTGAATACCACCAGTGCATTGCGAGCACTCTCTTCGCCAGTAAGAGGGCCAAGGAGGCAAATCATGTTTGTACGTTTTGAGTCTTCCGCCTATGGAATACTCCAATCCCACTGGCCTCCCATGTGTTCATGTTGAGGAGACCTGTTATTTGCCATAGTGTGTCGTGAATCTTGCGCCAATAGGGCTGTATCGTGGGGCATTGCCAAAACATGTGTTGAAAGTTGCATCCGGGGACTGGCACCTCGGACACAAGAAGCGTGTTCCGGAGTAGTACCGTTGGAGCTGTGCTGGTGTTAGGTAAGCCCGGTGCAGTATGGAAAATTGTATGTTCTTAAACCAGGAGTTTCTAGACACTTTCTTTGGGTATTCTAATGCTTGTTCCCATTCCTTGTCATGCAGTGGGCGCCCCAGCTCCTCTTCCCACTTCTGTCGCAGTGGGGTGAGTGTAGTGGTGGTAAGGTCGCGGATAGCTTTATAAAGCAAGGTGATTAAGGGCCGGCCTGTGCCCATGAGGAATATTGCATGGAGCATGGGGTGTGTTGCATGCTCCCCCTCTGAAAAGTTCCAGAGATGTCAGCAACTGAGAACTATCTGTCTGTGTAGTAGGAATTGCCCCTGTGGGAGAGCAATCTCTTCCGCCAGCTGGCTGAATGGGAGAAGTTGGCCCTCTGCAAACAGGGATCCCACCTCAAGGGCAGAGCGGTTCATCCAGACTTGTAATGTCTAGGCTGAGTAATGCCCGCCATTACGGGGTAGACCGGCTATGGGGAGTAGGGGGGTGTACAGGGGGATTACGCCTGACATTCGATGGAGTCGCTGAGTACAGGCCCGTGCCACTGCCACCTGCATGGGGTACGTCGATACTGGGTGAACTCCCGGGAGCAGTAGCCAGCAGAGAGGTTTGTTTTGCCCTGATCGAAAAGGCTGCCGGAATCAATCTTTGGGGGACTGTAGCAGGCCCCCTTCACCCGGGGCCCTCCGAATCGTGCCTGTGGGGGTACCCATGGGTCCCCCTTTTCAGACCATGCACAGTGTGTCAGGCACAAAAGGTGTCCGCCACAGGGTGCACGATTATCCCCAATCATCCCTTTTGTCAATGGGATCCTGTGTATGTGTTCGGCCCACAGGCTCCCATTGAAGTCAATGGGAGTCTGACCGAATCGTATCCGGATGCATTCAAATGTAACATACTTGTTCGGTCGCACTCCCCTGACACGGGTCATATGGTTTGCTTTCCGAACAAGATCGGTATCGGCCCCTATGTGTGGTGCCTGCTATCAGCATGCCCCAGCTCTCTTACCCCCAACACAGCTCGATCGCCAGAGGCTCCATCGCCATGGCAAACAGGGGGGACATCCTTGGTGGGTGCCCCCCTCTATTTGAAGGGGCGATGAGATATATTTTTCCAGCCTCACCCTGGATGTGAGCTTCATATATAGTAGGTTTGCCCCATCCGTTCGAGCGTCCTGAAAAGGTATGGCCAGGTCAGGGTATCAAATGCCTTTTCCAGGTCTAGGATCAGACAGGCCACCCACTCCTGGACCTGGAACAGTCTGCAAATGTTTTGTAAAGTGCTCCTTCCTAACACAAACCCATTTTGATCTGGGTGTATTAATGGTGGGAGTGTCTCGGCTAGGCAATCCGCTAGGATTTTACCCAGGATCTTGCAATCAGCGAATAACATCGTTATTGGCCGATATGAGGCCAGTTGCATCGGGTCCCTTTCAGGCTTCAGGAATGAATCTATTAGAGATTCCCGAGGGGAGCCAGGAAGTTCCCCTTCCTCCTTTGCTGTGTTGTACATGTCTGCTAGTTTCGGCGCTAACAATGTGGCGAAAGTTCCATGATACTCCAAGGACAGGCCGTCCAGCCCTAGGGCTTTGTTCCGAGCCAGGGCCTGTATGGCTTGTTTCACATCCAGGGGTGTTATTTCTGCTTCAAGGAGTGATCTATCCTCTATTGGAATGTGAGGTATGGTGAGTGGTGCCAGGATGTAGTCTGCTTGTCTTTGGCAGACTTGTTTGGGGCATTTGTAGACCATTGCATAATGGTTCTGAAAGAGTCGTAAGATATCTGTCTGGGAGTGTGCTACATCCCCTGTGGGGCTTATTATTTCGGTAATAGGCTGCGTATCCTGTTTCTGATGGGCGAGCCAAGCTAGAAGTGCCCCGTATTTATCACCCTCTCTATGCTGCCTCACCCCGTATAACTTGAAGTTGTATCTCCGCAGGTCTGCAAGTGCTTCCCCATATGCCGTCTTGGGTTCTGCGACTTGGAGTGGGATGCCGACCCTGAGTCTGCTGCCTTAGTCATGGCCGCTAGTGTATTTTTGGTTTCCTGCAGGCTTTGGTCGAGCTTCCTGCGGACTGCTGTGATCTGCCTGAAACATGCCATTTGAGTAACCACTTTAAGGCGTCCCATTCTAATGCCCTGGTGGACGACGTGTGGGCATTTTTCGCGAAGAACTTTTTGATGCTGTTTGCCTGTTCATGTTGAAACACGGAGTCCTCCAGGCATTCCCGTGGTAATTTCCAGGTGGGGATCATGGAGAGGGGGGGGGGTCGCCATTTGAGGGTTGGAAGATGTGCATCGAAAGATCAGAGATGACTCTCCCGAGATAGTCCGTCTGCTGAACTATGGGAATTATAGTCGGTGAACACAGAAACCGGTTATGGGGTTGGGGTACCGGGTGGAAGGAATATATTCTAGACATTGGGTTACGGCTTCTCCACACGTACGTCAAGAGCCATTATTTTGTCCATGAGCTGAAACGCTCTACTTGCGTGTGGGCAGCAGAGCGATCGGACGGGGGCTGCAACCGGTCTAAGGAGAGATCCAGGACGCAATTATAGTTACCTCCTAATATCCAGGGAGATTTGTGAGTTGTGCTAGTTGTGTTGACAGCAGGTCACAGAAATTTCCCTGTTCACCTCTACTTTTGGGTCAGTACTGCCCTCACCTCAGTGAGGCTGACATTGACTGACAGCTCAGTTTCATAGGCCAGAAGGAAAAACACCAAAGCGGTCTCAGCAGACAGTGGCTCTTTGGTGCCATATGATTTTTCTCACATGACCACGGTGTTCAGGTCTTCATGAGCTCACAGAGTAGGGCAGTGAGCAAAGTCAAGTTCTTTATGAACTGTCCACAGTAATTTATCATCCCCAGGAAGCTTCTCACTTCCATCACTCAGCTTTTAAATCTCTCACCTTGGCGGGGTCCGGGGTCATCCCTTATAATGAAAAGTGACACTTAAAGAAAGCTATACATTTGCAGGATGAGGTCACTGTTTTGGCATTTTTTTCGGCAGCTTTCGGAGTACAGTATAATGTCCTTCTATGAATGGAGCAAATCCCAGAATGTCATTTCTCACACTGAGAATGCAGTTCTACCCTCATAAAACACCCCTGGTGGTATTTTGGAATACCTTCGCAGCGTTTGAATTAAAAAAATTGAATCTCATATTGGCAGAGACCAAGATGCATAAAGAAGGTGGTAATGTAACTAAACTCCGGGTCCAGTAAAATCTGATGGTTGCCTCACCGCAGGTCTATTTTGGAAAAACAACAAGCTCCTCTCAGCTCACTCACAACGCCGTCTACTGTTGGAGTGCTGTACCTCTCCAATTTGATAGCAAATTTGGGAGGCACATGTAAATGCACAGTCTCACTAAGCTGTTTGAGTTTTCGGGTCACAGCGATCAGCGACACCCACCAGGTGTGCCTTTCCACTGCTTCAGTTATGTCCATGTCCTCCAGCTTCCTCAGATCCTCGTCAACCATGAGATGCAGGTCAACTGACACTCAACAATGTCTCAAGGCTGCGGGTTGGATGGTGGGGTCGATGTGCAGACATGCCATCCTTCCCTTAAAGCACCCAATCTCGGAACTCGTTAAGAAATCAATTTAACTCTGTGGCATGTACGTGGCATGCAAACTGGATCAGCCACAGTTTCTTATTCATGTGACAGCCGAGCAGCACGCTTATGCATTCTTGTGTGGTGTATACTTTTGCTTGGGTGGCATTGTTGTCGTAGAAAACACGGAGAACAAATATGGGGTGACCCTGTTTTCCTGGGAATCTGGGTGTTAAACTTAACAGAACAAAAAAGGGGATTCCCTCGGAGAGAACATAGGGCCTCATTTATGGTTTTTTTTTGCCGTAGGGCAGTGCAGCAGGCCTTGCTGTTGCGCTGCCCTACGGCAAAGGAAAAGGGCAGGAATGTGCCGTATCTATTAGTTTAGGCGCATTCCTGTCTTTTTCCACTGCGCCGGCGCACAATGGGCTGCCGTGCGTCAACGCAGGCACTTTTGCCCCATGGTGCAAGGGTGCCTGCTTTGCGGGAATTATTATTTTTGTGCAAGTAGGGAAACCTTCCAGCACAAAAACAACCTCAAGAGGCTTTTTCCTCTTTCTATGTGTGCTGCAGAATGCAGCACACATAGGAAGAGGAAAAACGAGGAGAAATGAAGATATTTATCCTCGTAGTTTTTGGCGCTGCCTCAGACTTACGATTTCTTGTAAATCTGGGGCAGAGTCAAAAAGCAATGGATGTTGCTGGGAACACCCCCCTTGCAACATTCATGCAGTTTTCGGCAGTGAAAGGGGCACATATTTATAAGGCCATGAAAAGTCACAGTACGTGGCTTTACTTGGCCTTATAAATATGCCAGTGGCACATTGAGTCAACAAAACATCAAAAAGTGACGTTCTGGCAGCGCAAAAGTGCCAGTAGGGCCTCATAAATTATGCCCATTGTGCGTAGGCTCTCCAGGCAAGACAATGTACAAAGAGATAGATGCATGTTCCATTACATTTGTGCCCATGTGTTTTACTCACTGATGAAAAATGAGTCAATATGAAGCCCCGATGAAGTTGACATGAGGGTCGAAACGTTGCCGTTTGACATTGTTGACTATCATTCAGTACGGAAATGAGATCAAAACATAAGAGAGTGTTTTGCAAATTAGTTTTTTTTGCTCATTTTCTTGGATGTCGCTTGTGCACTAGAGATCACTTTTGTCATTCACTTACACTGCACTGTATTTTGCACCTACTTGTTGTTATTATCGTATTTACTAGTTTTTCATCTGTGAGTAAAATACATCTGCACAAATGTAACAGAAACTGCATCTGTCTCTTTGTACTTTGCCTTGCCAACAGAGCCCAGGTACAAAGCTCTCTCCAAAGGAATCATTGTGTTTTGTTCTGTTAAGTCGCAGAAAAATCAGCATTGACGGCAACGGGTTTGGGTGCCCATATGCTAGAACTTGACCATCTTCCCAGACTGCTGTTTAGTTTTATTGAGGCTGTACGTTTTGTTCTGGTGACTGTTAGAATTAGATTAGGTTACAAGAGATGTTACTGACTGGTTGGTGGAATTGTATTGAATAAGGTATGGCAGGCGGTTCAGCCCATGAGAGCAGTAATGTGAGTAGAGAGGGTGTTGGAGCCCAAGGCCAGTGGAGATGTGGCATCCTCTCCCAGGAGGGATGTACTTCCTGTGTTGACATTATCTGTATGAATGTAGGCTGTGCCATACTGCTGTCTCTATACTATATGTCATCTCAATAAAGACATGTTTAAAAAATAAACACCTTGACTTTCTTGCGTTTCAACGTCGGTTGGCTATTTAAGGTGTTGTAAGTTTGTTTGGCCATCACAATGATAAATGCCTGTGTCAATCATAGCTGTCTCTGGTCTCTCACCGACCAGTAATTGACAATTTGGGGAGGGGAATGTGATTTGGCAGGGCACTGATGGAAGGCACACGCAGTGTGTCATGTCCTATCTTCGCCATCATCCTTCATGTCACTGTCTCCCGGGTTACTCGTAAGAGGTGTGACGGCATTCGCTGTTTTCTAGGAGTCACCTTCCCGGCGTTGGGATGATTGGCACACTTTAGCAAAATGATTCCTGTTCCCACATGCAGAGCATCATTTGCCACTCGCTGGGCAATCACCCAGGTTGGAGAATGGTCCTCCCCAGTGATATGAAAAAAGCATTTGTATAACACACTATACCCAGAGGTGTCAAAATGCTGAGGGAGGACAGTCCAGAGCGGTGTAGAAATGCACAGAAGCTAAGTAAGAGGTCCAAGAGAAGAAAATACATGTTTTTTAGAAGTTTTTTAAAGACCACAAATGAGTTGATTTCAGAAATATGGACTGGCAGGGTGTTCCAGAGTGTGGCCTCGCCATCTGCCTTCAGAAATCTAGGACTGATCACCTTTTTGCATAGGTAGGATGTGACAAGCCTGCTAGGAGCGTACCATCGGAAGAGTGAATTAAGTTGTCCGGGCCTTTTTGAGGCAGGGCTAGGAACACCATGCAGTGGGCCTTGAAACGAATCCCCTTTCTGATTGCAAGCCACTGGAGGGATCGAATCCCGTCTCTGACTGAGAGCCTCTTGGGATATTAAGGATGAGGCGAGCAGCCGCGTTCTGTGACTTGAAGTTTATTGATGCCGGAGGCATTGATGTTGAGATTAAGGGCCATATGTAGGTACATTTTTTTTACCGATTCTTAAATACCGAATTTTACCGAATCGGTATTTAAGAATCGGTAAGTTATATGTAGGTCAACAATCGGTAAACATTACCGAATCGGTAAAATTCGGTAAACATGAATCGGAATTTACCGAATCGGTAAATACCGAAGCGGTATGTACCGATTCGGAAAATACCGAAGTGGTATTTTCCGATTCGGTAAATACCGATTCGGTAAATACCGAATCGGTAGTTCATAAACACATGACTTCAATCAGCCAATCCTGTGCTACTTAAACCCCACCCAACCAGGGAGTGGCCACACCCAGGCAGGTGCACACAATCAGCAGACTCTGGAGAGGCTGGGAGTGCTGAGGAGAGGAAGAGAGCAACTGCCTGATTCAGCCCTGGAGACTGCAAGAATGGCCAGCCAGGACACAGAGAGGGAAGGAGGGGAGAGGAAGCGAAAGCTCAAATTCAGCCCAAAGGAGCTGCAAGTTCTGGTGGAGGAGGTCGTGAAGCAGCACCAGAAACTTTTTGGAAAACTGTCACAGCAAGTGCCTGAGTCAGAAAAACGAAAGATCTGGCTTGGAATCCAGGCACAGGTGAATGCCATGGGAGTGACCCCCCGGGACATCGATGTCCTGAAGAAGCGGTGGTATGACATCCGCATCATCACAAAGAGGAAGGTGGCAGAATTAAATAAAGAGGCCAGCCAGACAGGAGGTGGACGCAACAGAGCACCAGCCCTGACAGAACTGGAGGAGCTAGTGGAGACAACGATTGAGCCAGAAAGCATCGTGGGGATTGGGGACGCTGACAGCTCCGCCAGAGGCACCTCCAAACAAGGTAAGACGCTTGCACAGCAATGTGCCCCCCCCTACCCCTATCCCAACTCCCATAATGTGCTATGAGAATCCCACTCCAGTACAGGTATTAGTGCATGCCTGCAATGCATCATGGGAGATGTAGTCCCTGAAAGCCCAAACATGATACGAGGACAGTGAGATACTGTATAGAAAATGTATTGTCATGTCATCAAGAAAATGCTTCAGGTACACTTAGCTGCTGTCGCTTTTCTGTTCACAGGCACTACTGCGCACAGAACTGGCCATGACGAGGGAGAGAGGGCACACCACACACCCAGCACAGAGAAGGCCACCACCAGTTCCGCCCAGGGAACGGCACCACAGGCAGTTACACCACCCCAGCCAGCATCGCCGCTCCTGCCAGCATCCCCAGTCCTGCAGGTGTCACCACCATCTTCACCTCCTGCATTGCACAGGTTGAGGAGGCGTCCTGCAGCCAGGTTGGATGTGACCGACTCATCATCCGAAGACTCGAGGGGCCCGGAAACGTCCACTGTACCCCAGGATGTAACCCATGCCAGTGTGCCTTCCGAGTCTGAGGGAGAACACACAGTTGGCAGACGGCGCCGCAGGGCTCGGCCGCAGAGTCCCCCTCCCCTTGGGCAGGGCCATGGAGTGTTCTCAGGTCTTGAGGGCACCGTGGTGAAAATACAACGCATCCAGGCAAGGGCAATGGTGTCCGTACAGCGACAAATGCGTGGCCTCAACAATACCTTTGGAAACATTGAAAAGGGCATCAGCACCATGGCAGGGGGCATGGCTGATATGGCAGCGGGCATGCGAGACATGTCCCAATCCATCATGCTGCTGTGCTCAAAGTACGATGAGGACAGGGCAACACGGTGCAGGGGACATCAGAGGAAGGATCTGACCTCGAGGGCAGTGAACCGGCTGGCGACTGCCACATCGCTGATCTGCAGGCGCTCTGTGGCGATGCAGGAGGGCCTTGCACAGTGCAGCACAGATGTGTCCAGGGGGATGGTTAGGGTCACAAGTGCACTAGAAGTGCTGCTCACCAGCCAGTCTGCAACAGCTGGCGCTTTGGATGCTGGCGACACAGAAGACACGACCAGCAGGAGCAGCATAACCCCCCCTGTCCCAGACACTCGTCGGAGCAACAGGCGTCAACGTGGTGCCACTGGTACCCCAGCCAGTGAGGACGCCCCCTCAATTCCATCCCGCACTGGTGCGCGTGGGCGCAAACATTAATGCGTCAGGCAAAACAATGACACAATTGGGTGAAGTAACCCTTAACTAACAAAATTTTATTTTTCATTGTTGTTGGAATACGATTTCCTTTGTGTTGTGGCGTAGTGCTGCCTGATTAAACTACGTTATGGCATCCAACTACAGGCTGTGTCCCCTTACTCATTCAGAAATAGTTGCATGTGATCTCTGCCCGTCTCACTCTTCCATCTGTTGCTGTTGGCACTCCTGCTGCGTTGGCCTCTGCCTGTGCAGACTCATCATCATTGTCCTCAATATATGTAATTTCGACCTCTGTGCCTCTCTTTGTGGCAAGGTTGTGCAGCATTGCACAAGTGGCAATAATCTTGCAGCAGAGGATGGGTGTGTACTGGCGTGCACCTCCACTCTTATGGAGGCAGCGAAACCTGCTCTTCAGTAGTCCAAACGTGCGCTCCACCACATTGCGTGTAGATTTGTGTGCCACATTATATCGTCTCTCACTCTGGGTTGATGGGTGTAGGTAGGGAGTGAGGATGAATGACCGCACGGCATATGCACTGTCCCCTAGGTGAGTAAAAGGGAGACATCAGTCACATGCCTCAATACACTATGATTTGCACTGAGTACTATGGAGCGTCACTGTTACTTACCTAGCAGGTATCCTTCTCCAAATTCTCCTGCAAGCAGTCGTGTGTAGATCCCACTGTTCTGGAAGATGTAGGAGTCATGGGTGCTCCCAGGGAATTTGGCAACGATATCAGTGATGATGTTCCCTGCATCGCAGATTACCTGCACATTGATGGAGTGGGTGGACTTTCTGTTTCTGTAGATGTGCTCAGTGGCAGCTGGTGGGCAGATTGGGATGTGTGTGCCATCTATACAGCCAATGACATGGGGGAACTGTGCCATGTGATAAAAGTCAGTTTTAGTTTTCTGCAGTTCAGCCTGTGTGTTTGGGAAGCTGATGTAGTGGTGCATTCTCTGCATCATGGCATCCAGGAACTTCCTGAAGAAACGGGACAGGCAACTCTGGGATACACCGCCCACCGCAGCTATCACCCCCTGGTAACTGCCAGATGCAAGTAGGTGTAGGCTGCAGAGAACCTGCACATGTGGTGGTATGGCATGCGCCCTTCTTGTTGGCTGGTCCAGGAGTGGGTGCAGGTCCCTTATCAGGTCCATGATGGTTTGGGGGTGTAGCCTGTACCTTTCATGTATCTCTGCGTCAGTCAGTTGGAAGAGTGTGATGCGCTGTCTGTAGATGCGTTCCTCCCGTCTCCATATCCTCAGTCCTGCAGCCTGTAGACGTAGCCGCCTTGCAATGACATACAGAGTGGCCATGTTGTCCATGCTGTTGCATTTTGGGATTGCTTATATGCACTGTTGAAAATTACCACCTGCTTTCTATCAGTGTTAATTACCGACTCTTATTTACCGATTTGCAAGGATTTCTTAATTACCGAATTTACCTACATATCATTTTTCCGTATTTCCACTTCATATTTACCACTTCATATTTACCGAATCGGAAAATATGTATTCGGTAAATTTGAAGCGGTATTTTAGAAGTCGGTAAATTTGAATCGGTATTTACCGATTCATATTTACCGAATATGGGTTTTTGGCCTCCTACATCTCAACTATCTAAATACCGGTCGGTAACGGGTTTTTTACCGAATTTCGGCCGTTACCGACCGGTATTTAGCTACCTACATGAGGCCCTTAGTGAGTTACATCATGTGAGGTGTTTCCTCTGACCCCTGCCAGCTTTCTGTGATTGCTCCTCTTTGGGATATGGTTTATCAGCTAAGTATTTATGGGGTTGTGCAAGGTCTTGTGGGGTGCTCTGGCTTTCAACGGTTCCTTGGAGTGCCCTAAGGTCAGAATGTCCTGTAGCGGCTTGCCAGGTTCTTGCAGGACATGCTCTCTGAGCTTTGTGGAGGCACACCCTTGGATGAACTGCAACATGATTTCCTCCATTCAGGAGTGCATGTGTTGGCCAGCAATGTCAGTCGAGCACAGGCATCATTGGCCCACTCCTCCAGGCCCTGGTGGGCTTGTCCTAGTAGGAAACCTTCATAGTCCGGATTAGCCATTGCTCCAAGGTGGCCATTAGAGGCTGCAACAATGACAGTGTAAATGAGTGAGGGGCATGCCCCAAGAAGGTTGCATGACAGCTCGTAGACATCCTGCCCTGCCAGGTGTAACAACAGAGAACATTTCAAGTTGTCTACGACTGCCGTGGCTGCAAAGTACATTTCTAACAGCTCCACCCATAGTTTCCACTTGGGTGCTTGCATTTATACTGGTCCAGAGTTCAGAAACAGCTCAATACCAGGTATGGTGGCCATCCCAGCGTCCCCTAGTTCACTGTACTTTGGGGTGTAGGCTTAGTCAGCTGAGAATTCAAGACGTGGTGCCACCCACCAGCTACCGTGTCTTGGCGCTATGCTGCTCAGTCATTTGTCTCACCCCTGGCGAATGCTGCACTCTGAGTGTAATGTCTGAGCTGGCCTGTCCAACTATAGCCCCACTTCCTTGGTCTACTTTGCAGCCCGTCCGCGCCCCGGGCTTGCTTGTAGTGTGGCTCGGTCTCGTCCAGGGAGGGCCTTCATGGAGTGTGGGATGCAGGGTTTAGCCAGGCCTTGTGGCAAGGGTGAGGCTCAGAACCCCTAGAATATGTAGGCTGGTGCCTTCTACTGTGGCTGGGATGCAGACTGGTGCTTTCGGTATGAGATATGTGTCCTTAGGCATGGGATATGGACTGCCACCACGAAGAGGCAGCGAAGTGGCGAGTGCCATCCATCCACTGCATGCACTGTCACCAAAGAAGTCTTCGGTGTGGCTCTGCACTGCTCCATATCTTGCTGGGAATACAAAAAGTGTCACCCGGGGAGATTGATAACCTCAGCTCGTCAGCAATAGAGGGGAAGGATCCACGCTGTGGCTACATGGAAGAGCACCCGTAGCTCCTCGGTGTGTGGTTGACTCTACTGGTCCCGCGTGCCGAGCACCAGTCCAATGTATAAACATTACTGCATCATGTAGTTCAAACCAACTTGACCCCAAACAGCAGCAGGGTCGGATTGGTAACTCGGGCACTCAGGAAATGGCTGAAGGGCTGGTACCCGAGTTCTAGCTGTGGGCTGCGTTTTTGGGCAGCCTGGGGGCTGTCTGTGGTGTTAGGATGCCGCCAGCGGCCCAGTGGGGGCCTGAATGGCCTTTCTAGAGGCAGATGGGCGGAGGTGTCACTCCCTTTCTCTCGCTGGGCCGGCCCAATAATGTATGCTGATTGAGCGGGGGCCTGAACAGAAGTGGCCTCACTTGTATTCATGTGTGGCTCAGCAGTGTTAACTAATCTATGCGTTTTTTTAAAATCTAAGTGAAGTTAATAAAACATGCCCCCCACCCCCTTTCTTTTCATAAAACTTCGTTGAAGAAGTCTTTTGAGGAAAGGCAATATGCAAATGTGGGCCACTTTTTTTTTTGGGTGTGCTCGGGCCGATTTTTTATCCCAATCCAACCCTGAATCGCAGGGTGCATCTTCTTCATCCAACACCCGACATGGCAATACCGAGTGATGCGCGTGCTCAGCACTACAGCGACTATGGATTTGAATACTTTAGTGGGCGTGATGGTGTGGCCATGTATTATATGGGATGAAGTACCCCCTGCCTTACATGACAAGGATATTGTAAGTCACCTTGGGAGTTCTATTCCCTTATGAAGTAACTCTGCCTTCGGCCTCATTCAGCTATATGGTTATGAACCTCCTCAATGTCTTGTAATATTTTTATAATGTACGACAGGGGTGTTTTATCCCTCATATCACAGTCTGGGCTCTTCACTGTATTATCACAGCCTCGGTCACTGTACTGCATGGAGTATTACCTCAGTCTCGGCTCAGTGCACTGCCATAGGTTGTTGTCAAAGCTTGAACTCGGGACTGGCATAGAGTGGGCGCAGAGGCGTAACACAGGCCCCCACAATGCGGGGGGGCCCCCAAGCTCCAGGGAGCCCCCTCAGCACAGCACTCCGGCCAGAGAGCTCCTGAATTATCGTTATGCCACTGAGGGCGTGGCTGAACAATTCGCTCTGCCTTCCTGGAAAGCATATGATTGGCTGCAGGAGACGGTGAAGATTGGAAAAACTGAGCCACGTGCCGAAGAATGCAGGCTGCCGCATTACTTGGCAGCATTTGGTGTCTTCTGGAGTCGTAAAAGGGCGCAAGTCAGTCTCTAGCTTTGACCATTGTGCGTCTGGGATAAGGGAGGAGACTGGGAATAGAAGGGGTTGTTTTCAACTGTATGTGAGAGTAATATCATAAAAAGAAAACACAAACAAAGGCATTATCCCTGAAGATGGACAGGGGGTCGGGCAGGCTCTACTTCTCCTCAAAGTTTAAGAGAGGCCTAGCTGCTTACTCTAGGCCAGTGTGTCCAGTTGTATGTTTTGAGAGTGCCTGGCGGTAACATTTAAATTCATAGTCATATTATCCTTAATCCGTGTACAGTAGTTGAGGATGATGCATTAAAATTTATGTCAGGTTAACAATTGAAGATGAAATAGAAGGCTATTTTCAAAGAAGTACTGCTAATGTGGATATCTGGTTTGCCCTGTGTTTTGCAGAGTTTGAATATTGAAAGTTAGGTTTGCACATGATAAGTAGCAGATTAACCCTTTCCAGCCATCATTCAAGCGATTGACAAATGTTTCACCTTTTGCGTAGAATGTTAGCGGCCCTGAGGTGGCGTTGGTTAATCTTTGGGAGAATGACTTGAGGTTATCGGGGGGCACGTGTACTTTAGCCTCAGTGTCACATACTGTGTGGAACAAGGAGCCCCAGTTATGTATATCAGTGTCCCCACTTCATCAAATTATTTGATCCCGGAGAAACGCTGTACGCTGCTCTGGCGTAGTCTCTTACGGGTCAGATGTTCCACGAGGCCATTTAAACACCAACGGGCAGATTTACAATAACTGGCGCATCCCTGCATATTAGCAGGGATGCGGCAGTTATTTTGCATTACGGAAAAATAGCCATGGATGCGCAAGGCTAGACAGATGCGTGTCGGCGTAAGGGCAGTGCATTGCTGGAGTCGTGTCGCAAGCACAACGCAACTCCCGCAATGGTTAGGAATGGCTATTCTTAACATGCTGCGTCACTCCTTATGCCTGCTTCAAGCAGGCGCAAAGATTTGACGCAGTGGGGTGGTAAAAGTGACTCAGTGAAATCTTGAAGATTTCACTGCGTCACTTTTACAAGGTTTTCTTGTGACGGAACGCCCACCCTGCATACATTATACCTGATGCAGGTATAATGTAGTGCAGGGCTTTACAACGTGACATATCTCTCTAGATGCGTCACGTTGTAACTATGCCGCATCGTGGCGCATTGTTTACGACGACGCTGTGTCACAGAAGTGACGCAACGGTGTCGTAAAGATGCCGCAAGAGGCTTGTAAATCTGCTCCCAAATGCACAGACCGTGAGCTTTGATCAGAGCTGAGTCTACATGTCACCTTGTGGTATTTCACTGTAGTTTAAACTATACCCCTCTTGGAGAACAATTCTGTGGCAGGAAGTCATTATATACCTCAAGTGCACTTTCCTTCCGTACACGTGATGCACCGTAATGCCGCATAATGTTTACCCACCTTAGTGCACCACTCTCCCCCCGTAACCTCGCCCCTGCTTCATCCCACCACCAACCCAAAAACTTGTTCTGTTACCGCCAGCTACTCAATACTGGTTGCTCGCTTGCAAATTTGGGCCCTTAATTAGAGTGCACGAAGTTTACTTTCTAAATACTAAGGCTGCACCGCCCTCTAGTGCTTATAACTCAGACAATTCTGAGAAACCGTATCAGGTTTGAGATAAACAAAACTAGGATAGATAGAGATGAATTGACATTAAAATAAACTTATAAAGGAACACATTTATATCTCTGTTTTCATCTAAAGATACTGACGGTTTTGGAAAATGATTCTTACAGTATTTAGCTGCAATACATGTTGGTTTTCTATGAAAAACACTGTCGAAGACCAAGACTAAAATCCACCGCCGGGCGTCTCTGTCCCTTCTGTTACCAATTAGTCTGTGAATATCTTTGGGCCACATTCATCAAAGTCAGGATTTGCGATTCCTAAATAGCGATTTTTAAGAAATCGTTATTTAGGAATCGCAAATCCCTATGCATGTAGGAATTGCAAAAAAAATTGTGATTCCTACACATTCCTTTATTGCGACTTGCAAATTGCGAGTCGCAATTAAGAAATTGCTTCCCATTCATTCCTATGGGCCAAGAGGTCCATAGGAATGAATGTGAATTGCATGCCCAATTTGCGAGTACCCCTAGGGTGTAAGGGTGCCAAAAGGACACCCTGTTGCACCCCTGAAATCTCCATGTTACCACATGGTGAGCACACTCATGCCCCAAGTATGTGTGTAACACGGAACTTTGAAAAATACACTTTAGTGCATTTTTCAAAATTTCGCAAATTACCTTCAAGTTTAAATTGATGGTAATTTACGACCCCTAATAGCGAAATCGCTATTTGAAATTGCATCATTCATTGCATTTAGGGAATTGCAATTTACGATTCCCTAAATACATTCACAATTTAAGTAATTGCAAATTTTGTGATTACTTAAATTGCGAATTTGAATTTGGGTTGATGCATCCCAAATGCAAAAATAACGGTCGTAAATTGCGACCGGTATTTAGTATGATGCATGTGCCATTTTGTGTTTAGTTGTTTAGCACCTCGACTCTTAATTTGGCTTTTTTAAACAAATTAAAATTAATTTTTAAAAATCAGACCGTGCAGGTGGTTTGTCTTATTTTATTGGGTAGAATGACCAGCCTTTTTTCACGATTCTGTGCCTGGATGGGTCAAAAGGGGCTCATGAATAAGCATGGTGGGCCATGAAAATTGAAGGAGGGGTTCGTTAAAAATCAATGTAGGGTTCCAATGCCCAGGATACTATCCACAAAAGTATTTTCAGCTGTAAATGTAACTTTACACACAGCAGCTAGGAATTCACAAAAAGATTCCTCCTGACAGGCGTAAATGCATTCGCTGCCAAGAGTGCTGAGTAATTCATATTCGCAAATCTCTTGTGCAAGAAGTTGGAAGTGGACAGAAAAGAGTGCAGTTTGCCTCGTAAATTTGCGAATGCCCGCAAATGTACTTTTGTGGCCATTCGTAAACTCTGATCTGCCCCCGCCTTCCCTGGGAATGGCTGAAAAGTCAATCCACCCAAAGGCTGGAGAAACTCCCATTCCAGCATGGAAAGGGAAACGGATTTGGATGTAAAGAAAGAATTTGTTCCAGATGAAGAAATATATTCCTTTGAGAGAAAAAAAGGAAGAAGAGTGCATTTTGCCTCCAATCCCCTGTGCTTAAAAGTAAGCTCCGTAGTTTCTCGCTCAGGAAGAACAGGCGTCTGGAGCAGGGGTCCCTTGGCATTCCCAGGAGCGAGGCTGAAAACCTGCATATGGCACAGCTTATTCGAGAAAACGAGTCCAATGTTGAGAATGTCTAAGCAGGAAATGCCAGGTTTACTTTGGTATTATATATATGATACTGTTTGTTCTATTGATTCTATATCTTGTACCATTAATGTAGGTAACAACAAGCATCTTTTCTTCAGCACCACAATATGCATCTGTGTAATTCTGTACTCTACAAATAGGCATGTTATGTTATGTTGTGTTGTGTTATGCATTTCCGAAATATCTCTGATGCTGATGGAGCCTATGAGCATTCTCCTCACCTTCATAGGAATGGAGAATTTGTACTAGTTACAAGGAATTTGACCAGGCGATATTCTGTGCCTAAGGACCACTAGGTACTGCCAAGCACAGTGGATATTAAATTATAGGCTTCTGGGCAGGTTAGAGGGCTTCAGGGCATGCCTGTGTCAGTGAGCCCTGTTTGAAAGTGTCTCCTCATTTCTCACGAACTTATGTTGCTCGTTTTTTTAACTCTCCAAAATGGGGGTACTGCTGTTCAGTCCCCAGGGCATGTGCTAATTCCCAGTTGGCTTCTGTTACTTTCACGTAAAGCCATAGTATATGCAATGGGTATATACATAGAATATTTAACCATGGCATAGAGAACACAATGTCACCTGTGGACTGCAGCAACACTGTGCCATCCAGTAGGCTAGCAGGGAATACATGGCCTCAGGTCCTCTTGTGTGGCCAGACTCCAGCAGCTTTCAAACCGACAAGCAGACCTCTCAAAAGTAATCTTTTGGCAGGAGGGAACCTTACGTATAAAAATTAAGTAAATCACCTCTAAGTAGGCCTTGTGGCCCACAATGTATGGTGCTTGGTACTTTAAAGTGGAACATTTAGGAATGAAGTGCCTCATTTACATTTTAAAATTGTTTTGATGCTCAGGTGGCACAGGCCGCTGAATCATATGTATGAGGCAACGCAGAGCCACCCTGCGTGGCTTTGCATGGCCTCAGAGATATGGAGTGAGGCAAGGCAGCGCAAAGAGCTGCCTTGCCTTACTCTGCGTCAAGGAGGTATTCCATGGGTGTTGCTGTGGGTGTTCCCGCGCAACACACATGGATTTGGACTCTGCCCCAGATTTACAAACTCATATAAACCTGGGTCAGCGCCAACATCTTATGTCTCCTCAGAGCAGGGGCAATGAAGAAAAATTGTTTACTTTCTCCTAGTTATTTCCTCTTTCCACGTGTGCTGCATCCTGCAGCATGCATAGAACGAGGAAAACACCTCTTGTGATTGTTTTTGTGCAGGAAGGGGTAACCCTTCCTGCACAAAACCAATCATGTCAACATTAAAGACACCCTTCCACCATGGTGCAAAAGTGTCTGTGTTGGCGCTCGGCTACAAAATGTGCATCGGCGCTGGCTGAACGGACAGGAATGCCCAGTATCTCGTAAATACGGTACATTCCTGATCTTTCAAATTTGCATAGGGCAGCACAGCAAAAAGGCTTGCAGTGCTGCCCTATGCCAATTCTTTGTAAATGTGGCCCACAATGTTTAAATGGCTCTACAGAGACCATCCCCCAAATGCTGTTTTTACTGTTAGAGCTATAGCTGGGTCTATGGAGAAAAAGCAAAAGTACAGTTAATGTTTTTAATACTTTTTAAATAATCCAATGGATTGGATTTTTGATGGCTGAACAGGAAAATAACTTACATGCTTATCTTGTCTGAAGTTCTTGTAGGCAGCTGGCCTGTCACTGTTACTTTGATGAGATGTGAAATACTGCTCTCAGAGCAGAAACAGTGGCTTGGCCCTGGCAGGGGTAAAGAATGTGGCCCAGTTTCACACAAACAGGTAAATTAGGAGTCTCCAGGAACTTCATAAACTTAAAAGGGACCAGTGACATACATGTACTTTTACTGTTTATTGATAAGGGAAGACTGGAGAACAGGGGACTTATGATCCAATAATAGACTTTAACCTCATGGCTTTCATCTCAGTGGAGGAGAGAGCTTGCCCCATATTTAGAGGCAGATTTACAAGGAAAGTGCAAGCCATTGGACTGCGCCGCACTGAGTCACTTTCAAAGAAAAGTGATGCGACATATTTACAACAATATGTCGCACCTCTCTGCTTTCCCCTGTGCTGGCGCACAAACTGCTGCCATGTACCGGCGCAGGCTCCCTTGCACCAGGGTGCAAGGTTGCCTGCGTAGTAGGGAGATTGTTTATGTGCAGGAAGGGTTCCCTTCCTGCACATAAACAATCCGAAATTAAGCTTTTCAAATTCTATGTGTGCTGCTTTAGCACACATAGAACTTGCAAAACGTCATTGTTTTACTGGGACACCTTCCTGTACATAAACAATCACCAGAGGTGATTTCCTCTTTCTATGCGTGCTGCAGAATTCATTCAGCATGCATAGAAAGAGGAAAAAAATAAGGAGAAATGAATACATTTCTCCTCTTTGCCCCTCCCTACGCCTCCCCTGGGGAGGCGTAGCATGCATGCGCCTTTCCAGATTTACGATTTCTCATAAATCTGGAAATGTGTCTGGTTCCATGGGTGTTGCGTGGGAACACCCACAGCAACACCCATGGAACGCCCTTTTCACGCAAAGTACTGTGTGCAAAGGGCCATATTTACAAGGACAGGAAAAGTCACGCAGGGTGGCTTTTCCTGTCCTGTAAATATGGTGCACTACAATGCGCTAAAGCATTGCACCTGTGGCGCAAGGGATTTGTAAATCTACCCCTTAGTTTGGAGTGGTTGAGTTGGAGGGGATTAGTCATTAACTTAAACAGACCCATAGGTGTGTCACAAGTTCACTACTGGGGCAGAAAGCGTTTGCCATTTTGGATTTTACTGAGAATGGGATAGTTTGTAGTGAGGCAAACGAATGCGCTTCAAACTTGGGAAGGTTTGCCCTTCTTTTTTGGTCATTGGTCAAGGAGTGTCCAGTAGTCACCCCACCCACTGGCTAGTGAATTGAACAAAAGAAGAACCTAACTCCAAGCTCCTCAGAACAATTTCTAGACCTGTGACAACAGAAAAGGACTGGACCTGCAGCGTACGCCCTGTGTGGAGACCTGAAGTCCTGGACTTTCCCCCTCTTGAACTTAGGACTAAAAAGTGGACTTGAGGGCTCAGTTGGCTGACCTCCTCTGTGGACACAGGGACAAGCTGCAAGATACCGTTTTCCTGGTGTGACAAGTGGGCCATTTACAAGTAGAACTGGGCTGGCCTTTGCTGGTGCCTCTCCTGGAGTGTGACCTTTACCCCATATGCTGCTTCTGAGGTACTGGGAGCCTTAGAAGTGGATAAGAGGACCTGAAACAAAATATTGGACCTCTAAGACCTCCACAACTTCAGCGAGACCTCGTCCATTAGCTATTCGGATTCAAAGGGACTTCATGAGATACAGCCTTCAACCTTGCTGCATTGGAGGATTTTGACATCCATAAAATAGACTTTAGATAAAAACTTTGACCGAGACGACTGTGAGAAATTGGGTTGTTGGTTAGCTGGGGTGGTAACCCTTCTAAATCAACAACCACAATCCACATCATGGTGAATCACAAGAGTCACAAAATTAACCTGTGCTTAACCTTCTGGTAGCTTGGCATAAAGCAGTCACGCTTAACTTAGAGGCAATATGTGAAGTATTTATGCAGCAGGCAAACATAAATGAAAATGAAAACACAACACAAAATAAATCCCTTATCAATTTAGAAAAATAAAGTATATTTAATAAATAAAATGATGCCAAAATGACAAAACTCCAATCAGCCGAACCGGAGTTAAGCACAAGATTATGTTTGGCCCACTAAGATAGCACCAGGTGTCCCTGGAATCAGGATGAGAAGTCTACATCTGGTTCTGGAATTTCTATTTTTCCCCTGCCCATATCCCAAGATGTCTGGGGTGGCAAAAGGCTAGTGTGATGTTCTTTGAGAGTGCAGGATGTAGCCCCTATTGAAGTGCAAATGTGGTAGGTGACAGCTTGGCCCACACTTATCCTGTCAGGATGACCCATCCTGCCATCTACCAGCTCCACATTGTTACACTGTTGCAGGCTGCAGGCACCAAATGATTAGGACAAGAAAATGCAATTTTTCTTATAGTAGTATTTTCAGAATTGTGACTTAAAATCCACCTTTACCATAAAAGAACATTTTTAATTACAATTTGTAGGAGATCAAACATGACACTTCTACCTGTTCCGAAATAAAAGTTATCACTTATTAAAATGTGATAAGGTAACCCTAATGTTATTCTATGGGAGAGGTAGGCCTTACACTAGTGAAAATATTTGTTAGGAGTTTTTCGCTACAAGGACACGTAAAACATAAAAGTACCTGTCCAACTTATTAAATACACTGAACCTTGTCCTATGGGCATTTTAGGGCTTACGCTAGGGGTAACATATGCATTTAAAAAGGAAAGTTTAAGCCTGGGAAAAGGATTATTTGCCAGGTCAATATTGCAGTTTAAAACTGCACAACGGGATGCAATGGCAGGCCTGAGACATGATTTAAAGGGGATACCTAGGTGGGTCGCACAATATGTGCTGCAGGCTCACAAGTAGCATTTAATTCACAGGCCATGGATACATGTGGTACCGCTTTACTAGGGACTTACAAGAAAATTAAATGTGCCAAGTTGGTGTAAGCTAATGTTACCATGCTTAAAGGAGACAGCAGTACCACTTTAGCACTGGTTAGCAATTGTAGATTGTGCAGAGTCCTAAACACTGGTGGCTCCTCCATTGGAGCGGTGGAGCGTTGCCCTACTTAGAATCCCTCCCAAAGCCCCAGAGATAAAAAAATAAAATGGTAGCTTATTATCATTTTATTTTTCATCCTCCGACCTGAGCTGAGCATCAGGTTTGTCTGGGACTGACAGCAGCAGGGAGGAGGGTGGGCTGTCTAATGCACTGTTTAAAGTGTGCATGTCTTTTTGGCCGGCCGTCTTGTAATGACCAGCCACACACGCGCACTTTAAACCTCTCAACCCAGCTCTTAAGACAGTTCGGTTGAGAGTAGGTGTAGGCCTCCAGTGCACTGTGGAGAGCTGAGTGAGGCGGCTGCCTCCAATCAGGGCGCTGCTCAAATGCTGCTTGTGAGCAGCTTCAGGATTGAGCAACGCAGTTCCAGCATCCGGTTCCAGTTCCTGCAAAGAAGAGGTCCAGAGTGAGGACGTCACGTTAGGTACGTTTTATTTGAGTATTTTTATAATATTTTCGCGTGTGTGTCCCCACCCCTTCTTGTAGATGCCAGCCACAACTAGTCCTAAGGCCAACAAAAACAAATTCAGCAAAATAGGAGGAGAGAAGGAAAAAGGTTTGGGGTAAGACCAACCAAAGCTGTCAGGTCAAACAATGACTGGCTAGGTCTAGCCGAAACCATATCCAATTCAGTCAGCCTGTAAATATGCCTAGCTCTCAGTTAACCATGAACAGTGTTTTCTTATTGCCACTTTACTTTTACTTGGTGCTTTTCGCCATAGAAATGTTACAAATTCGTATCTTTGCCCCCCCCCCCCCCCCCCATTTTTTGGGATTTTAGTTGTTTTGGTGTAATGTTTCTCATTAAATCTTTCCTAATATGTGGGATTTCTCTTGTTTTGGTTTTTACTTTTTAAATGTTTTAGTGTAATCCTCTGAACTCACATGTTGTGTGGACATTATTAAATTATTAGGTGTGAGTTTCCTCATAGTTACCCAAGTAGTGTCCTTGTTGGTCAATTGAGATACTTTGTTGATGAAGCGAGGATGTCTCTGCCAGAACTTATAACAAACTAAGAGATAGTTTTCCTTAGAAGTGTGTTTGCAAGTCTGAAGCAGATTAAAGCGAAGTATTTGTAGAAAAGATTAAATCATGTTTGGAAAGAAACAATAATAGTTTGAATTATTGAGTTAAAAATTATAGAACTTTATGTTGTTGTACATTATTAGATCCAGTTGATATGAAAATACAGAAATAATCCAAGTCACTTTAATGGTATTGAAATATTCATGATGAACATATATTGTACTTAAGGTAATGGTGAAGTTAATTAAGGGAAGTGTTTAACTGAGATCAGTGTGAACTATGTAATACTGATGAGTGTGTTTTATAGTACAGTTTCAAAAAACAATCTTCAATGTCCATCAGAACTAGTGAGCATGTACTCACAAAAACAGAAAGTAGTTACCTTGTTAGAGAAGAGAATGAGAGTGTGTCAAAAGGCTTAGATAACACTGATTACATATATATTATGCAATTTTTTTCAAGAATATTAAAGTTCAACTAATATACACAGAGTCTGAGAATTTGAGATATCCTAAAGGTAAATGATCTCTATAGTGCGGGGGCCAGACGTTTCAATGCAAACATTTATATAGAAAAACATTACAATGGATCAATTACAGTAGTAACACTTGCATTACATTGTGATTGTCCCCTTCGTAAATTACATTTACATCACAAATATTTACATTGCATTTGTTGTACATTGTTGAAAACATTGCATGTGTTTGCATGAAATAAGCAGCCCATTTTAGAGACATATTAATGAAACAACACTGCCATCTACAGTTTTTTTAATTGTAAATGCAATGTAAGTCTATAATTGTTTATTATCGAATAGCTATTTTAACCTGGTCCAAAATTGAACAATAATAAAAATGTTATTTTAGAATTCTATTTTATAATTAAAATACAGTTAATGTATTCTGAATTCTATTTTATAACCTGGTCCAAAATTGATCAATAACAAAAATGCTATTTTAGAATTCTATTTTATAATTACAATAGAGTTAATGTATTATAAATTAATTTAGTACCCATTTTTTGCCATTTATCGATATTACTAATCGTTCAAAAACAAAAGTTCTTTTAAGAAATAGATTACCATAATTAACTCGTTCTTAATTAGACTGTAATTTGTAAAAAAAAAAAAATGATGTACCTTAAAATCTGAATGTTATTTTAATTGTATTAGACTTATTACTTTCTAACTAAATTACTACCCACCCTTCCCCACATATCAATTAAATGACCAATTCGTAAGGTGCATGCAATTGAAATGGATATGAAATTAATTATCTGTCCCAATATAGAACTATTATTGAATAAATATAAAATGCATTTACTAAATTTACCTACATTTTGCTTATTAAGTTACTTCCCACCCTTTGCCTCTATACCACTTTTGCACCGGGCATCAATGACAAGGGGGCACCCCCTGCATGACAGGCTGAAGTGAGATAATAGCAGCCTGCATTGATCGTTGTGTGCACACCATTTTTTCAGGACATATTACAACAGCGTAATAAACTCTTGTGGTTCATGCACTTGAGAGAAAGTTCTGCAATTTGTCTAGTCACAGTTTTTACTCATGGTATAGTAGCATAGATGGTAAGCAGATCACACATTAGTATTTTATGTTGATAGCTCAGTGGGCTATTGCTTTTGTCACAGAGATCCTTTTGTTACTTGGAGTTTTTAAGTAACAAACCTAATAATATAGTACATTGAGATATGAACTGGCATCAAAGTGCTGCATGCAAATTGAAAGGCATAGGTTTAGAACCTCATTATGTATTCCCTCTATCTTTCATTAATCTATGGTTGTGAAAAAGGGTTCCTTTGTGTTTCAATACATTTTTATTAATAAGACATCACATTCATTGTGTTATGTTTCTAGGCCAGATTTACTAACACTTTGCAGATGGATCACATCACATTAGGGATGCATACCTGTTGCAAAGTGTTGTTTTGGGCTTACTTTTCAGTGGAAATCTTGAATTGCACTGGAAAATAGCTATAACGTAACACAAAGTAGCACTATGCGGTACTTTACATCAATCAGGCATACCATCGTTGGTACATGGACATTCATATGCATTCATCCATGGATTTTGACACTAATCTGTATCTACTAAAGTGATTTGGATCTCAAAATTAAACCTCCTTGCGGCAGGCATAAAGTTGGAGAAAGTATTTCTTTTCTGCTAACCTTTCCAACTTTGCATGTTCGCTGCACCGCTCAGCACATGCTCATACTTGCATCTTTTACAATTGCTGGGTTTCCAGCGATAATCTCACGTTAGGCAGTTAGCGTGAGGATTTTTATCGCTGAGGAGATAAGTGTTGCTAATAGCACGCTATCTCAGCGATAAAAATCCACGTTACCCGGCGATAATTATCCTCACGCTAAGAGCGCTGAGCGATAATTATCGCCAGTTGTTGCTGATATGCCCCATAGTTATTCTGCTCCTTTGTTTCTCCAGACCAAGCATTCCTAACTTATACTACCTACCAGAATGCGTGACAGAGACTCCCACACCTTGTAGTCCTCATTGTCATATGTAACATTTCCTGTATAATATATAGTTAATATGTTTGCTAGCCTACATTGGAATAAGCAGTGCTATAAAATAAATAAATGTGGGAGGGGGCTAAGGGGAGATTAGGAGCACCATGGAAGGGTGGTAGTGAGGGAACCTGTGAAAAAGGAGGTCATGGGGGAGGTCGTCGACAAAGACTTCTCACGAGTCACCACCAACACTGAAGCCAGCCCCGACTGAAGATATCACCCCTTACCCCGACCTCTCTTTTCAGGGAGAATTTAGGGAGATTAGTCCTAATCCCACAAAGACCAACCCATGGAAGTAGTGGGATGCAATCTTCACAAAAGAATGATCAACTTCTAATTTGTTCAAAACAAATACGCAAATCCCTGTCCCTATAAAAAGAGCTTGCCTTCCAGTTTTCCATAAGCTCTACCCATCCACCACGACCCTCAAACCCAGACAATCATGGTGGCGAGGCCTTCCACTGGAGAATGGACCAGATTTATGGAAACCCTGTCACTGGAACCCACCAGTACCAGACTCCCTGGGCCCATATCAGTCCCTGCCTGTCCTCATTTTTATTTTTGTAAAATATGTTTATTGATTAACCTTGTACAATACTTCCGGAATACTTCAGTCAGGAGCTTCCGCTCACATATCAGTACCCTAATATACAATACTCCTTGTACACTCAAGTCTGTTCGTGATCCATGGTTTACAGTCAATGTTGTCCTTACACATTATAACATCCTGCAACATACCGCCCACTAACTGTACCATCTTCTTTTCATTGCAAGATGCAACGTAACAGCGCTAATAACAGTGAGTCCACTCGGAAGTTCCATACCTCAAGAAGAGAAAAGTACATATAATCCTAAAACCTACCCCATGTTAACTCCCCCCCTCCCTCTTACTTCCCCTTCCCACAACTCCCCTGGCATGACTTGTTGAGCGGATACAGCATAAGGTCTTCGGTTTTGCTCATACTTGCATCTTTTACAATTGTAAGGTGCACTTCAAACTTTCCCAGTTCAGGACTACTAACAAGCTGACTAGAACAACCATCCATTCTCCCAGAATCATTCTAACCAGGCCCAGAGGAGGGTATGTTTTGCTGGTCACTAATCTCCGATCCTACCTCACTATCAGACTCCATGGGTTTCAGAAGGTCTGCTAAAGCTCTCCAGGCCCGGGCCGAGTCCATCGCCTTATCGCTATGAGCGCGAGTAGCCGCCTGTAGCCTAAGAGCCGTTTCACATTCCGCCCACCGGATGAATTCCGCCCTCCATTTCTGCAATCGCGGCCCTCGCTGTGCCTTCCAATTAATTGTAATCTCCCGCTTGGCCAGTACCAACCCCAAATCTATAAATTTACTAGTTATTTTAGTCTTCGAGGTGTGGGGAAACCAGTGCAACAAGCAAAGAGCAATACCAAATTCAATCTCCCTGTCCGTGACTTCACACAGTAAGGACCAAATTTCCTGCCAATAGCCCCCTATCCGTGGGCAACTCCACAGCATATGGCGAAAGTCAGGCCCCTCTGCATGACACCTAGGACAACTCGCCGTAAGCGTGTGAAAATACTGTTGGATTTTAACAGGTGTGAGGTAAGCCCTGTGCAATATGAAAAGTTGGATCTGCTAGAATCGGACGTTTCTAGAACATTTCCAGGGCCTCCCCAACAACTCAGCCCATATTTTATCAGGTATTTCGCCCTCAATATCCTCCTCCCATTGCTGCTTCAACCGAACAAGGGGGACCAACCTTTCACAGGTCATCCGTTGGTATAAATTGATGGCGCCAGCCGCTAGTACCACGTATTGGCAGGGCATGGATGTTCCAGGCTCAGACAACCCTCCCCTCCACTGTCGCTGAATAGCCGACACCAGCGCCGCGTGCAGTAGGTAATCCCCGCGAGGGAGATCGAACCGGTCGCGGAGTGTCTCGTAGGGCAACAGTGCATTGTCTTCATATAGATCCCCCACAGTCGTCAATCCAGAATCGTTCCACCGCGCCAGTGCCGACCAGTTGCCCCCATGGGGCAACTGCTGACACATCAACAATGGGATCTCCGGCGCATACGTACGCGTGATCAGCGCCCTCTGGTGACTCCTATTCCAACATAACATGAAGGTCCGCACCTCACTAGAGAGACCCCCGAGGCGCATCGGTTGTTGCAGGACAATCCCGGACAGCAGGCATGCTGAAATCTGCCCCCCCCCCGGATTTTCCCCTACCCCCCAAAACTCCCAAGCCACTGCCTGTCCTCATCACACACGATGGACAGAAGATGGCGATGAGGCAATGGTACCTGGACCTTACCACTTCTGCTCAGGCAGTGAGTGCACAACTCATTGTGGGTAACCACTGTTAGAGCTCCCACCCAAGGTGTGTAATTTTAGGTCACCGGTGGGATCCCACGCCTCTGGCAAGTTAGTAGTCATATTGCCATGCTAGGAGCTGTAGGTAATTCCAGCATCCCGGGTCCTTTTAAGAGGCTTAGAGGGATGGACTTCATACCAGCTCTCATGTTCCCATGTCACCTCCCTGCTGTGAGCCACCCCGGAGCAAGTGCAGGACACCTGTGAGTTTGTAGGACCAAGCAGGGAAGGGTGACCTTACTCACAGTGAGAGACAGAGAAGGCTTTAACCTGCTTCCTGCCCGTGTACATGACACAAGGGCAGGTAGATGAGTGTACAGCTGATGAGTTATGTGTCGTTGGTTGCGACTGCTATCATTTCATCGTATTTTACGTTTCCTTACTACGGCTACATCTAAAGAGGTGTCTGTGTGCATCACCGTAAACAAAGGTACAGACATGTGTCTTTTTGTCGTGCAGCCGTATTTGAAAAAAGGGTAGACATTCTTCAATAATACAAGATATGACAGAGGGAAAGAATATTAAAGAAATAATTGTAAAAAAAGCTTCTAAAATAGATGAGGAGGAAGGCGGCGGGAAGAGACAAGGAAGAGAGACCGGGCAGGGAGATAATGGGCATATTTAGGAACACTGGTTTTCAAATACAAGAAGTAAGAAGTGACATGGAGAAAAGAGAGGAGAGAGTTGTAAAGTGACAGGGGTGTAGGCATCAATAGTGCAGCAGGTGCAGTGGCACAGGAGCCTCCCCCGTCCTGTTAGCTGTAGGCGTTGACATTCTGCACGAGGGGTGCAGATCTTGGACAACAGGAAAATCAGGGCCTCAATGTGCAGGCCCGGCCCCAAGGATATCACCTGCATGGCAAGAGCCATCATAAGAAGCAAAGAATAAAGACACAACATTTATTCTCGAGTGTGAACAAAGGAGGACGTTCCAAGCAGAATCTCTGATAACACATCTGAAGAAAAGAAATGAAAGAAAAGCAAAAAAGAAAACAAGAAAGAGGTGTTAGCTAGTTTCAGAGCAGCAGTCAGCATTCCATAAAAGGTTTGACTCATGGGATACATAAAAAAGGACTTCCTCTACTTATGTCTGCTGAGGAAGGCAGGGAGCTAAAAGATTTGATTATATTTAAAGGGATGCTGCAGTTGCTAGTATCAGGCCCGGCTCTAGGATTTATTTTTTGGGTGGGCCAAGGATGCATTTGGGTGGGCCCACTGCAGGCCCAATTTGTCACTTCTTGTGGTAGCCTACATGCCCTAGATTGCATCCTATCTACTTGCAAACAGTCACCGTGATACAATGGATCCATTCTGTGTGTATACAGAGCATGTGGAGAGTAATTTGAAAGTAAGAGCAATGTCTGGACCCAAGTGCAAACCCTCAAATTCCAACAGGCCAGGCTTCAAAACAAGTACTTCCAGGACTGATTATCTACTTTTCTACCATCCCTCTCCTGTGCACCTTATCTCACAGCTGACCTTGGGCCCAAGCCCCATATCAGCCACCACTTGCCTTATTCCCATATAAAACCTTAGTAAAATCACCTTCAAACTTAAAACATTGACTATAGCAGTAAATATGATTAGCACTCACTTTAATATGTTCCACAGTTGCCCGACTGCTAATTAAATAAAACCAGAAAAGCTATGACAGGGCTAGCGCTAGTGCGAAAGTCTTCTATGGCGCCCCACCAATTACCTCTTTCTCTGCAGATACCAATACTACCTCCCTCCAACAGTGCCCTTTATCTCTCCATAGTCCCTCTCTCATATGCATTTCATTTGTTGTATAGCTCTTCTCATATCAGTGTAGGTTGTCACTTTACTTTACATCACGCACACATTATACAGAGACAATAAATCATAAAAGTATGTAAATCAGTCTATAGGGAATGCCACATAAGCCAATGAGGATTACAAGGTGTAGGAATCACGTCATCCAAACTGGTGGGCAGTATATTTAAAGAGGGGTTGGGCTGAGGAAGCACAAATTCAGGATTTAAAGCATACCAGTGGTTGGGGGTTGGCTTTACTAATAAAAATTTAAATTGGCCCAAACTCTTTTTACACAAGAATCTCTGTGACAAAAGCAGTAACCCACTGAGCTATCCACATTAAATACAGCCTATCTGCATTTCAAAACTACCAACAGGCAAAGGATTGCTCTCCAGCAGGATCATTAATCACCAATTATCTGGACATTTTTATTGTTGTCTTGCATCCATGGCCATGATGATGATAAAAACTGTTTAAATGAAGCATACACAAAGCATGTGCCTTGCTGGGCCCGTGCAGATTTCAAAAATAAAAAAATAGTAACACATTCTCTTACCTACTCCATTGGTTAAACTTTGTGTCACAGCCTGATCTGATATGCAGCTGCAGGGGTCAGGAAACGTGAATAGGAATAAACAAACTTATTTTCTCCAGCGCTGAACTGAAAAGGAAATATCCACACAGCAGGATGGTAGGCAAAAGTGCCAAATAAAGAATTTGCCCCCTTCGTTATGCCCCTATTGTACCTGCAGGACACAGCCCACCTTTCTAAACGGAGTTGGGTGATTGGAGATGGCTGGTGAGAAAGAGCCCAGGCCAAATCACTCAACTCCCAGAACAAGAAAGAAAACAACGCTAGGAGTAACGTTTTGAATTAAAGATGTCATTTTGTATTGGCCTTTGCGCTGTCACTGCGAGGGCCAAGGCTCACGTTTGGGTGGGCCAGGCTCATGTTTGGGTGGGCCTGGCCCACCTGGCCCCCCTTATAGAACCGGGCCTGGCTAGTATCATTCTAGACAGCATTCAACCTCGTTATAGATGTAACTTGTCCATCAAGAGTGATGAAGGTGGTTGGACACTAGATGGCAGCATTTCATACAGTTCAAAATAAATGAAATCTACTAAAGCTCATTTAAAAATGTTCCTCCACCAAGCAAAGTACTTTTACCGTCTCTATTTGTGAACACACAGGAATTATACTAACATGGTACTATATAACAGGTGGGAAAACTGAACAAAACACCCAAAAAGTACTTTAAGGAAGCTTGAATTATTCGCGCATTGAAAACAAAATCTTTGAAAAATATGACAATATTATTGGCAAGTCAGATTAGCCATTATCAAAGAGAGCTCTTCCTTTTGCTCCATGTTTGATGTGTTTTTCCTTTACTCTAAATGCTTCTCTGCAAATGTGAAGTCTATAATTTTTAGGTTGAGCCTAGGCAGCGCATGCGCTGTCTCTTCAAGCCATGCTGTATTTACTCTGTGGACTTACAATTCGCCCATTGCCTTTTTTTCGTCCCTTCGATTGTCGTTCAAAAATGCTTGCTTGATAGTGGTTAGTCCTTCCTCTTTGTCCCTACATTTTGTCTTTTGTTTCCTCCCAAAGAGCACCACCCAATTACTTGTATCTTTACCCTTCTGTGTTTATGTGTTCGTTTTGGGGGCTATTTCTTTCTTTGATTCCTGCTCGTGTTTGTTGTTGCTTCTTAAACTTGTTGCTTGTGTTTCTTGTTTCCCCCTTTGCACATACACCCATCCTTTCCTCGTCTTTTTATTGTTGCGTCCCCCATGCCACTTTCTCACATTCCTCCATCCCTTGTCGTTGCCTGTTCAACTTGCAACCTCAATCTTGTTTCCTTTACCTCAGGGCGATGCCGCTGCCAACCGGCAGTCTCGCGCACAGAACATCATAAAATCTGTACAGCCAAACTGGACTGCGCATGCACGGCGGATGAGTATGGACACTATTTACAATCAATTAGCAGCGTTCTCCCTGACCAATCTCTGCCTGACGTGAACCGAAGCACCTTAGGTGGCATATGACATAAACTATTCTTTCGACCTAAGATCCTGCACAACTCTTCTTTTTGCCTAATTAAAAATAACATTTATCACAGAGGAAGAAAATAAGAAGAGCATACTGGTGCATTCACTTATGAGAAACAAATCTTTGTTAGTTTTAAATGGTGCCAGGAGCGCCCTGCCATTTTTTGAACTGAGACAGACGAAGGACTTAAATCAGTAGCAAAACATAAATGCTGTCCTAAGCATACATGACAACACACTCAACTCACTCTTAAATATAACCATTGACTTTGATCATTAGGAATAGTATACGTTGCATTAAATTAAAAGGGTAAACAAGTTATTTAAGCTCGATGGGTGGTGACTTAGTTTCAACTTGGCTGTCAAGTTTGCATTGGCATAAGGTATCCATTTCCTTTACCGACGCCGTCTTGATTTCATCAACATAAAAAAAGCCATAAGCAGGGGCGTTGTAAACTTTGTGTTGGCCATGGTATGTTAAAAAGAAACCTACAGAGCCACACAGAATTTGTTTATTTCTCATAAAGTTAGAATTTGTCATGATACTGAATACTAAGTAATTTGAATATTACAAAGGTTCAAGTCCTCTACTTAATGGATGGCAAATGAATGCAAAACCTTTAATGAGTCTTATTTTTTATTTGTCAATTTGACAAGGCAATGCATCTCCCTCGTATATTTTGCACAGCCTTTACGTTTATGAATATGAAAAGCCATTGTTCAAAGATGTCACTCACATTTACACAGGCACACTTCAAGGATGAGCTGCCTCATGCAGGCTACTACTCATGCGCTATGTTCATGTGCTGACATTTCAGTGCTGGCTTCCCTGCTTGCAGAGATGGAGAGAGTCCTGATAGAGCTGGGGGTGAGTTGGAAGGTCAGTGAGATGATATGAGAAGGTCTGTGTGATGGTATTAGCTGTGTAAATCTATGACCATGCAATTTGATTGCAGTAAACTTTTACAGCTGTCATACAGTGCACATCATCGAATTTATGTAATTATGTAGTGACAGTGATGATTATTTTGCCACATGCAAATGCGATGCAAAAGTGATTTTTAGACTGCAGACTGCAAGTATAATGAAGGGGTTTTGGTGGTGTGACCGGGTTCCTTTTCAAGTGGCACAATACCGGGAATATAAATCTGCAACCTTAGGCAAAGGTAACAATCTCTTCCTCCTGTGTATGTATTAGAACTTCTTTAGTGTTGAGCTAACTAAGAAGCATTGGAACAATATAGAGGGTGGTTGCGGTGAAAGTATGGTATCACTTGAGAAGGTGTCTCGAAGGGGAGTAGATGGACTTGCTTCTGGGACTAGGAGTTAATGGGACTCTTTATTGATCATTGATGAGGTGTTCACTGAGGTGGTAGATCTGTAGCTCTTTTCCGATCAGCAAATGAGATGGGCCAGTCCAGTAGGCTGGGAAAGCTCTGTGCTTATTACAGGAGGACAATACTCCTGCTTTAGCTACAGTTGCCTGGTAGATCTTATGTAATTATGTCTTTCAAAAAGTACAATAAGACGTAGAGAGAGAGAGCGAGAGAGGACTTGGGCTGGTAATCCATTGACTTTTCTGGTTTTTCTTGGTTTGTTATGGGTTGAATGAACTGTTCATCAAGACATGGCATTGCATGGATGATTCCAATGCCCTCTTTGTGGTCCCATTATGTTTTGTGATGAGGTGTAATTTAGTCCCTTTGTTAGACTAGAGTGAGTGTGTGCTCTTTGATGTATTTACTTTGCTGGCATAACATTATTTTAATTGCTGGTGTATAGCTTTTTTGTTTAGGAATTGCCCTTGCCCTTCGCTAATTCCCCTAGCACATTCATTTGTTATTCTTTTCTGTCATGATATCAAGCCATTGGATTTACAGCTGTATTTAACACAAATTAAAGGTGTGTATGCATATAGGTTTTCTTAAATATGCATACAAACTTTGACCCTTTTTCAAAAGTATCTACTCCATAATACAATGCTGTGTGCATCTGTTAAGTTCACCACTTACAATGCAAACATCATCTACTGACTACTTTTCACCACACTCTACTTTGAGGCTACAGCTTAACTCTGCGAATGTAGTCTGCTCATCCCTACTCCCAGCTTTCATGTAGTTGTGGCAAAAGAGGCTTGTTCATTCAGGGATTTTCTTTCAGATGTAGCTGGGGTAACTTACACAAAGCTGCTCCCTATTATCAAACACTTGCTATAACACAATTCATCTCATTTCTGCTTAGTTTCAAACCTGGCAATGCATGGCTACTTTTTGTGTTTAGGCTTCTTGTGGTCCATTAACCTTTATAGCTAATGAAGGTAGGACCCATGCCTTCTCCTCTTCTTACTCTGTCCCTCTCTAGCACAGACTGGCACACTTGGCACTACCTAGAATCAGTCATATAGTCAGGAAGTTGATACTTACTGGGCTGTGGCAGTCAAAATGTTAGAGATTTAGTTTAGATGTGTTTACTCATAGCCAAGAGACAAACAGATAAAGAATCTTGCCAGAAAATATACATCTGTTCAAATTCCGGCAATTAAACCTAGCAAATATAAAATAGCAAAAGGTGCAAATGAGCTATAAATTAACAAATCAAAATTTTCTGGCCCTTATAAAAACTCATATATTCTTCAAAAGTACTGTCAGTGTGAAAATTCCAGCATAACATGTTATTTATTTATAAAGTTATATATAGCGCGAACATGACCCACGGGTGTATCAGAGGGCTTTACAGTACACTGTTATCACACATTATACATACAATTGGAAATCACATACAATACAAAAGAGGAAGACATTGGTGTTTGGATATAATCAGTGGCAAAAAGACATCAGAGAGTTAAAGTTTTAGGATGTTAATTTGTTCATTAGAAACATTTTCGCTTCTTTTTTGAAGGCGGTAAAGGAGGAGATTCTGCGTACATCTGGGGGAAGGGTGTTCCAAATCTTCGGTGCGATACCTGAGAAAGCTCTGCACCCAGTTCTCTTTTTATGGAAGGATTGAGGTTTTAATAGTAGTGAGCTCGAACTTTGCGAATATCTGCATCCTCCCGACCGCTCTAGCTTTTGTGCTAAATTGCCATGAACACTGTGTAAACAAAGCTTTTTCTAATCCCAATAAAATCTATCCGTAGAACACCAAATATTCAAACGTTTACATTATAGTCTCCTGCCCTGATAACTAGTGCAGCTCACTCCTCAGTAACAATCTCTCTCCCCGTCACTAGCATAGCTCCTTCCACGATCACTAGTGCAGTTTTCTGTAGACGTGGTATCACCAGTCCTGTTGTCTCCCTGATCTCTGGTGCAGCTCCCTTCCTGGTACCGAGCATTCTCACCGGTAACTTGTGCAACTCTTTCCACAATCACTAGTGCAGTGTCCTCTCCCTGACAGCGAGTGCAGTGTTCTTGATCACTAGTTCAGCCCTGACTACAAGAGATCCGATCCGAGAGAGATCCACTCCTCGCAATGGAAAGTAGGGATGGGTGAGTGGAGCCACTCCTCCCGCTCGCAGCACTCTGCGGAATTCCACAGAGTTTTTATGCAACTACGCTGAATTCTGCATAGTGCAACTCCATGAGCTCCGCTCACCACTAAAGATGAGAGCGGCAATCCTACTTTAACCAGTGGACCTGCCTTTGAAGCCTCTCATCCCTGGAGCACTGGTGACTTCAAAGAACTCCACAGACACAGATTATATTGGCACCAGCTCTAGTCCAGGGAGATACTTTTCACACAAACACAGAGCTGGCTGCTGGGGATAGACGGTGCCCCATGGCTGCTAGTCTGACCTGCTGCGAGGGCTACTGTCCTAGATGATGGTCAAGCCTATGAACACTAAGCCTCCCCCTTTCAAGCTCATAATGGAGGCACTGACATCAACACCAGCAGCTGTCGACACACTACAGCAAGTGGAATCTACACTAGAGAAACGTGCTAGGAAGTTTGATAAGCTCTAGACAATAAAAGCACACTGGAATCAATGCAGTAACAACTGAGGTAAACTTGCTCAGGGCGTATCACAAGAAGCTTCCTGAGCGGATGGGCAACAAATAATCTGCATTGACCTCCATGTGCCCCACATTGAAGGAAGTACAAACACAACTATAAACCCTGCAACCCGAGATTAAAAGCCTTAAATTGAGATCTAAAGACCCTGACGGACGCTCCAATTGCAACAACATTCAGCTGATTGGGTTCCCCAAAAAATCAGAGGGCAAGAGAATGGAGCTGTTTTTGGAGGAATGGTTGACTGACACAGTCCTGTCTGGTAGGGACACAAAACTCCTTTTAATTAAGAGTGCCCATTGAGTTCCAGAATGCCCATCTCCATCTGGGGTTGCATAATGTACCACAGTTGCTTGACTTCTAAACTGCAAAAAGGACAGTTGATGGACAGAATGCCGAACAATGTCATACATTCACCCCAGTACAGAGATCTGGGCCTAAATCCATCATGTTTTTGCTCACCATGCCATTCCAGTTTGAACCCAGCCACATGCAAATCAGTCTTGACCCTGTGCCTCATGGGAACTGTCTAGCCCAAACTGCCAAGCTAGGTCCTCCCTGGACTGGAAACAAACATCCTAGGACCGGTTCCGGGGTTTTACCAGGCCTGGGCTAAAATGTCGTTCCGTTCGCGGAAATTGCGATAATTTGACATTTTCGCGTTCCGCGGAAAGCGCGAAAATGTCAAAATTTCCACATTCCGCAGCTTGGCGATAATTTGTTTCTTGCTCACGCTGTAATATAATACATTCTCTCGCGCGTGCGATCGCCTTACCTGAATCCCTGCGTTCGCCGACAAGTTTTCTTGATCCGGTCGCGTTCTCCATGAGATGTTGTATTGTTTTTAGCCATTTGCGCTGTCTCGCGACTGTTCGCGCACGCAGTGACGTCATGCGTCGCGCGATCACGTCTTTCTTCTCGTGATCATGCACCGCGAGACAACTGAAAACAAGATGGCCGCACCCGCGAGCAACCACATGGGTAAGTTGGCGAGCCGCAACCATGCAGAAAATCTCGCGAACATGCGGGGAAAAAACTTCCGCATCTTCGCTATATTTCCGCGTGTTTGCGATAATTTTTAACATTTTCGCGATAATTTGCGAAAGCGGATTTCGCAAATTCCGCCCACCCCTAGGTTTTACCCCTCTTCAGCCAGGATAGCTTGATTCCAGTGGCATGGAGAGCACGGGACCCACGTCTGGGCACACCCGTCCCACTCGGGGTGACAAATGCAAAAACAACAGTTGATGGACAGAATGCAGAACAATATCATACATTCACCCCAGTACAGAGATCTGGGCCTAAATCCATCGTAAAATACAGCAACAGAGACCTTTACCTGCAGATTCGTAGAACCAAAGGCCCATGGTTGTATAATGGCAACAATATCAACACCTATTCAGACTACACCACGGAGGTATAGCATAGGAGCAGCTCCTACATGGCAGCCAAACAATAATTTCTTTTGCGGGCACGAAATATGCCCTATTATTTCCTGCAAAACTGGGGAGGCGAAAAGACTCACTTTTGCACATGCCTACTTTATACTTTAGGATAGTAGTAAACTGGGCTATAAGACATGCTGGAAGATAACATCAAAACATTTTTGGATAAAGTGACAGCAGACTTCGCCAATTGGCCAAAATCCAGTGCATTAAAATTAATGTAGATCCATGTGTTAGTGACATAATTGCAATGGTCCCCTTAAAATTGCTAAATGCTATAGTGCGTAAATTGAATAAGATATTTGAATCATTTCTATTCGAGGGGACCAGACCAGACCGTGTTTAAAAGCAACCTAATTACACACAGCCAGGGAACAAATGGAATTGAGACTGCACCATATCGAATAACATTGGATCTCCACCCAACTCTCTTACAAAATATATGATAGATGATCACACAAACACCCTTCTTTGGGAGTGCGGTGAGGATAAGCTACAGCTGATGAAGGGACAACAGAAAGATTAAACCCCGCCATTCACTCACTTCACTATGCTTGGGATAAACTACACAATAAATTAAGCATTAATAGAAGAATGCAGAAAGGGGTTGCCATATGGTCTAATGGAAGAATATGAATTGAAGGGACAGAAATACATTGGCCAGACTTTAAAAACATCCTAGAACATTTGATCACAGAAGAACAGTTTAAATCCTTTGCAGACACCCAACAGGATTTTGGATTGAAAGCTCTACGATTTTGGGAGAATCAACAATTAGCATTGTCTTAAACTAGGATTAGGGTCATACCTCAATACAATATCAGATTCTCCAATACCTGAATACCTACAAACATGGACACACATATTTCATATTTATTAGTTAGAGAATGGATGGAGACAGTTGTTACAGACATGGCAAACAATGCTGGAATTCTAGGCTGAAGTTCGCCATCGGTAAAATGTAAATTATGCTGACGCAAAATTTCATGTAACTTTGGGAATTTTGCATTACAATAGTTATGCAAATTTACCCAAAATATGCCATTATGTTACTTTCCATTATTGCATGGCATTTGTGGAAAACATTTAGCATGAATGCACAGGAACAAAAGAACCTGAGCAGCTAGAAAATGACTGAGGTCAGCAGGTCTCAGTCCTACAGCAGCCTCTTGGAGGTGTCAGCATCAGAACAATGATGGGCTAAGTATACCATGTGTTAGATCTGTCACCCTTTGGGTGGTCTTCCCCAAACCTTTTGCCTTTGTATCCATTTTTGCTGATGTCATTTTTGCTAGGGTTAGGACTCTGCACACTTTACCACTGCTAACCAGTGCTCACTTCTTAAAACATGGTAATATTGGTTATTCACCAATTGACATTTTAATATACCTGTAAGTCCCTAGTAAATTGGCACTGTATGTGCCAAGGGCCTGTAGATTGAATGCTACTAGTGGACCTGCAACACTGATTGTGCCACCCACTTAAGTAGCATTTTAAACATGTGCCAAGCCTGCCATGTCAGAGCCTGTGGGTGCAGTTTTAAACTACCATTTCGACCTGGCAAAGTAAATATTTTGCCAGGCCCAAACCTTTCTTTTTAATACATACAAGTCACCTTTAGTGTAGACCCTGGACAGCCCAAATGGCAGGGTGCAGTATATTTAAAAATGGACAAGTACTTTTATGTTTTACATTTCCTGGTAGTGAAAAACTCTTGGATTCATTTTTCACTACTGCAAGGCCCAGTTCTTACATAGGATAATATTGGAGTTACCTCTATTACAATTTTATGTGATTTCTAAAGGGGAATATGTAACCACTTTATGTTTGGTGAATCTAGAATCCTAATTTCAAATCCTAACTGATGGTGAAGTCTGATTTTAAATTACAGGCTTGAAAGTGCCATTTTTAGAAAGTTGCAAAAACAACAAATTGATGGATGGTATGCTTGAATTGATCTCAGCCACTGGCAAGCACTCGGGCCGCATCCCAATCAATCATTTGTTGCCCACCATGCCTCCTCAGTTTGGGCCCAGCCATATGCAAATCCGTCTTGACCCTGCTCCACAGGGGAACAGTCTTGCCTGAACTGTAGGCCAGGTCCACCCTGAACCAGAACACAAGCAACTTAGGACTGGTTTCACCCCAGTAGCTTTTCAAAAGTTGGCATTTTCATGTCTTAGCTATTCAGTGCCTGTAGCTTGTTTCTGATCACATGACTGAGTGGAGCTGGCAGCTGGGCTTTGTATATTCTTCCTAGACAGCCACACAATAGGGAGCATAGATGTTTCTAGATGGGCCATCACTGGCAGGATGGGAGGGAGGAGCTGGCACAGCCCTTTTAACATACAAATAGGCTGTGTCCTGCCTCCACACAAAGGGCTGCATACCTCATTGAATTAGTCTGGAGCCAGGACATGGAAGGCAGGATGTTTGGGGACTTCAAAGAGAAACCCCTAGAAGCTTCTCTCCCACTTCAATGGCACACCTAGGAATAAATGCTGGGCCTCAGACATCACCACTTCAGTTAACTTCTGGGCCTGTGGATACTCTGCCAAAAAAGATCTGCTAAGCTGTTTAAAGGACTGCCACTCTGCCAGACTGCTGCCCTGCTGGAGTAATGCCTTGCTGTGCTACTGTCTGGCTGTGCTGACCTGCTGCCCTCTTGCCTGGGTAAGAATGACTGGCCCTGCATCTCTTGAACCCAGAACCCAGAGTGACTCTAAGGGCTAGTTGTCTACCCTGCCAACTATTGCCACCCCAGTCCTGGACCCTTGGAAGGGGGCCTAAGGTGCTCTTCCAGCCTCTGTGGATCTAGCACAACCAACGCATCTCCTCTGCTGCATGGTGCAACCCTGAGCAGAAACATTACCACGTGGATCGGAACCGCCACAAAGACAAACATCATATTGCAACCTGTTATCACGTGTCGCAGGCCCTCTCATCCCTTGCCGACAGCAGCCTCGATGATGAAGCCGGACTCCGCAGAGCAGCCTCGCACCTTCTCAGAACCCACGCATCGCCCGACTTTATGACGCATCCTCGATTCCGGATTTGCATCACAAGCACTCATCGTCGGGATCCTCGATGCAACAGGACCTCACACCGCACACCGAGGTGCATCTTGGAACCAATGCATTTTTCAGCTGCGTGACACATCTTCGATGCAAATCACAACTCTCCGCTTACCACGAGTAAAAGTACATTTCTTCATCAAGCCTAACTGGGTCCCTGTAGACGACCCACGCTCCACCACAATTGGCCTGAACTTGTGACTTTGTCCCAGTCCGGTGCGGCCAGATATCCACAGTTGGTCCTTTACGCCTCTTGGTGCTATTTTCACTAAAATCTTTAAAATTGAATACCTACAATTCTACTGATGGGAGTTTTGACGTTTTGGTCTTGATTTCTTTATTAAAAATGTACTCTGTTTTAACTGTATTACTGTTTGAAGTGTTGCACACATACTTTACACATTGCCTCTGAGTTAAGCCTGACTGCTCTGTGCCAAGCTACCTGAGGGAAGAGCACAGATTACTTTAGAGTTTTGCTTGTGACTTCACCCTGAGAAGAATTGTGGTTCCGGCTGGAGAAGGGCTTTAACCCCCTCAACAGTATCCCCAATTTCTTAACCTGGTAGCAGCAGTGGGATCTGAACATTTATGCAATGCCTTACAGTAATTTTGTTTTACACTACCAATCCACGCGAATAATCTAAGACCAATTTGATTTCAAACTCTCCCAGATTGGCATGATGTTTGATTTTTCTAAATGATCTCTCTGACGGCTGTGCCTGAATCCACCTCTACAAGTATGGAGTCTGAGCTGGCAAAAATGGAGTACAACACCGTGGCCCAGCTCAAGGAAATCTATACAGAGAGGGGACTTCCAGCCAAGAGTACCACCTGAAAAGTGGAACTGCAAAAGGCTCTGAGGGCCTGGTCGGTGAATGCTGAATGTTGCAGCAATAGTGGTTGCAAACATGAACACAATTAAATGAGACTCTGGGGTAGATGGACCACTTTCAGGACAAACTGTATTGCCACATGACAAGTGTATATTTCCTGAAATCCATCGCCAACATAATAGGTGGTTCAGAGCAGCACAGGGTGTAGTTAAGCAAGGAGTGCTTGGATTTTGGAAGATAGATTCAATCCCCACAATTGAGGTGTGGCTAAAGGGCAAGCAGAATATGGCGTTGTATGTAAATAATCCTTTACAAACTGAATGATCAAACAGAGACATTCAAAAAGGTCTATGGCAACTTTATGGCACAATAATACTGGGGTGGTTCTGACAGGCTACACAAATCCAGCGAGGAGTCAACAATGCAAGCTGTGGAACCAAATTGCTGTACACTAAAGCAGGTCCATGATGCCCTGCTTCCTAGATCACCATGGATTATCCCTTATCAGAGGGTTCATGCAGGAAAGCCTACATGTGAAAAAGGTGGAACAAACAAAGGCAATCCAGCTAAATTTTAATAGAGATGCTGCTCAAACCACAGGAGCAGCTTCTTTGCTGTGATTCATTAAAAGACATTCTCTGAGCCAAGGTTTTTAGCCAAGGGTGGGCATTGGCATTACTCTGCAGCAGAAGGGAAAGAATGATATCACACAGAACGGATGAAAGTCCCTGATTGATAATGGCGCTCACCCTTATCAGTGCTGTACTGGATCTATAGTATCTTGTAGGTGCTCAAAGGGAGAAGGGTCACCCACCCTTCCCAATTCGTGATCCCTAGAGATCACACTCAATGATAAATCAAAACCTGAGCACAACTGTCATGTCACACACTACTGTGTTATCCGCAAATACAGTACAATATCAAAATATTAGCTATTTGATTGACTCTTCTCTTTATTTTCTCTTTCGTTGGTCCAGCTAACACGTGTTTCGTCGCCCGGGAGTGCCTGCGACTTCCTCATGGCTGGAAAATAAATACAAAATTTCCTTGTAATATATACAGCTCTAAACAGTAGCTGATGCTACGAGATACAAGTGGAGCCAACAAAGATTACACCATGAACGTGATGAATCAGTGAACAGCATTATAAATTGTGAGTAACACAAAAATAAAAATAAAAATACAAATAAAATTCAGACCAAAGAATAAACAGACCCACGTTGCTGAAAAAAAGTGTGTGTAAAGTTGAGAAATCAAAATGAATGTCCGAGAATGTGAAAAAAACTAATGCTGTGAACCAAGTCCCTACATGCACCACTATAATTAAGTGATGGTGAGGTGATCAGAATTATAAGAGTCTGAATAAACAAAGTAACACATACCAAATCGGTCAGCAACGTGGGTCTGTTTATTCTTTGTTCTGAATTTTATTTTTGTGTTACTCACAATTTTAGAATGACCGCCAGTAGGGCCAAACACCTTGTTTGCACAAAACATTTAGAAAGTTGGCATTTTTTCCTAATTAAAATATGTCTTTCTGCCAGTGTCCAGGGTCACATGACTGTGAATGTCTCTCCTTTAGTTTGTTGTGTGTTCCTTTCACACATCGGGACTAAAGGGCTGTGGGTGTGGTGTAGGGTGTTACTCTCCTGAGAAGGATGTCCTGGGACTTGTAGTCTGTTCCTCCAGAGTTTCAAAGTGGAACCTCAGGGTTATGCCCGCACCCTTCCTGACTTCTAACGGCTGCCTGCCACTGACAAATGCAGCTACCACCTATGCTAGCCTACCCTTTGTTACCCTATACAGGTTGGAGCCAAACCTAGGAAAGAGGGAGTGTTAGACAAAGGGGACATCCCCGTCAGAAGGGTGGCCCTGGGTATAAAAATATAACACCCTCAGAACCTCTTGTCAGAACACTCCTGGACCAGTGGAAGATTCAGAAGAAGGACTTCCCTGCTGTCTGAAGAAGAAAGATTGTACCTGCTTGCCTTGAACCCAGGCTTTCCAGAAGTTATTTCAAGGGTGACTTGACCTAAAGGTACACAACAAACTTTCAGAGAATTCCCTGCAACTACCAGTCTTACCAGGGCCAACTTGGCCTGCCTGAACCCTCCTGCTGGCCTCTGCAGGAGTGAGTCCTGATCCCCAACAAGTGTCCCCAGGTCCAGGACCCTTGGCTGGCATCAGAGACTACATCTCCTGCCTCAAATCCACAAGTCCTGTGCTCCAGGTGAAGATCCAGAAGGTTCAGGGAGATTTGTGACCGCAAACAGACTCCATGCTTCACCTGACGACTACCTACAGCACCTGCCAAAACAAAGCTCCAGTAACAACTGACTCTTTGCATCTGCTCCAAGAATTTGCATTGGCAGCTGACAATACGCATCAGCAGGCAATGCAAATCTCCAGTGACAAACGACTCCTCATGCCAAACAGCGACCATCTGCGACAGCCAACCTGGTCCTCGCATGACAACGGTCTCCTCGCGAATGCCGCACCGAGAAGCTCTGCTACAGCTCCGGCGTGGACTTGGACTCAGGGAAGATAAAATCTTCAGTGAGATGAACCTGGTCCCTGTATCGAATCTGAGCTCCGTAGGGGTCAATTTGAACTTGTGAATTTACCCTAGTCCAGTGCGACCAGATAACCACGAGGGACCTGTTGGACTTTTCAATTTTATTTTCACCTGTAACTTTAAAAACCTATAACTCCAGTTCTACTGACTGGGTTTTTGGCATTTTGATGTCCTTTTATTGAATGAACTCTAGTTTTCTAAATTGGTTTGGGATTCTTCTTGTGTTGTGTTTTCACTTTCTTACTGTTTGAGTGCTGCATACCTTTTCACATATTGCTTCTAAGTTAAACACAACTGCTTTTGCCCCAAGCCTACCAGAAGGCTAAGCACATGTTTATTTAGTGACTTTTGTTGTTCACCCTGACAATGTTTGTGTTTATTATTTGAGTGGGGCTTTCACCCTCCCACCTTCCAAACTAATAACCAAATGCCTTACAGCATCAAATTCTGGAGAGAACAGAAAGGAGTGGAAGAGTGACCTATCTTTTTATTTGTGGAGACTACACACTCGTAAAAATACCACTCGTAAATCCCTTGTGACTAGCAAACAGTCGTAAATGTACATGAAAGTGTAAGTTTACCTTTGTGAATCATCTTTTATCGACTACAAAAATTACCCGATTATGGAGATATTCTCAAAGTTAACTTTGCACCCCTCTTGTTATAATTACTTTCTCCCTGGCGTTATGGTGCTTCTCACGCAATGAACAGGAATCTAGAATCAGATAAAATGAAACAGGAAATTATACTTCTTGTTTTAATAGCACGGATAAAGAAAAGGTCCAGAAAGCGATAAGGGAACAGCGGCTCTGTTGGAATCATTCAGCTAAGGGGTTTCCAAAATTGGTGAAGGGGTCATTTAATGTGTCACTCAACCACTCTTCTCATATAGTGCGAAGTGCCCAGGTTAAAGGATTACAGGGTCACCCCTCGTTATGTATGAAGAGAGGAAGAGCCATGAAAGCTACCTCACTAGAAAATTCTATTAGGATCTGTTGATATGAACCTACAGCAGCCAAGACGCAACCGCATCCAGTAGCACCATTAGTGATGATTTATTTACGAGGCATTTGGTCCAAGAGCTTGTTTAAATATTTATACGTTACAGTCAAAAGAAAGTGCGCCGGAAACAAATATGACCGTCGAGGCTTCTAAATACTAATATAATCTGTTTCCTCTGCCTGACACCGTCCAGCTGTTATGACACATAGATTAGGACCACACTTTTCATCTCTTTGGGTCAAGGTAATCACTGGGACTCCATAAACTCCCAGCAAATATTTATACCTATGCAGGCTATATGGGTGGTTGATTAGTCTATCAGACCTATAAAAATGAATGCAAATAATGAGTGCACCAAAGTCATATTTGTGCAGCTGTCAGTGGAATTTTCACCCACATGCAAATGAATGGAGAACAACATATACAAATGGAAACTGCACTCATTTTTGGTGCCCAATAAGGCTTTCCATGCAGCTTTGCATGGACGTCTGCATTAGACTGAAACCTGGAGGTAACTGTCATGGCAGACTTGAATAGAGCTCAGTTTGCACTCATCTCTTAATCAGAGCTAGCATAAACTGAACATAAATTGACAATCTGCCTCCCTGACATCTGCAGGAGCACACATGTCCCAAAAGTTGCCTGTTACACTTGGTGGTGGATTACTCAGCTTCCACATCAATCAGGGACACAGCTAGATGTGAAAATTAAAGTGAAGCAGCTTCCCTTTGTGTGTGTACAGCCACAACTCAGAGGTTTGTAGTGTCGGAGGAGCTTCAGTGTTCATGCTTAAGGATATAGTATGAGGCTGGGGTGCCATGGCCAATGACTACCTGTCCAGGCAAGGCTCCAAACTTTTTCCTACTATCTACGACCTCAGATTAGGTCAAGGTGCTGCAGTGAATAGGCCACGTTACAATGCATGCTATTACAACGCGGTCATTACAATGACCAAGTTGTTACGCCGCATACCATTGCAACACCTTCTGTCCCCTAGAGCAAGTTATTGTAATAACTTGCGTTGTAATGGTATGTGATGTAACAACGCGGTCGTTGGAATGGCATGCGATGTATCAACATCGTTGTAAAAGATGTTTACTGCACCAACAGTTAACAATGGCAGGAAATGGTGAAGCTAGAGCAGTGTGGGGCGGTGATGGAAGAGAGGCAGTAGGGAATAGTATCCCAGCTGCGTTCCTTCCGTACTTCCTTGTGCCCCATTATCACAGCTGTTACTGTTACTCTTTTTCTTCACACCAAGCAACTGAAAAAAAGGTCTCAAGCTGTTCAGCTGAACCCGAGAAAAAGGGTACAGGATTGGATGGGCATAAGTTAGCACTATCTCTTTCAGTGTTCAATATGGTCATTCAGATGAACGTATGGAAGCCAGTAGGTGACCTGTAACAAGAGTGCATATCAAGTCATGCACAAGCAGTACATTTCTATTCTCTGCTGCTGTAATTCTTGTGGTCCTGTGCCGAGCCTCTCTGGAGAGCAGAGAAAATCAGAAGTTGTGACCCTATTGGATATGGCTTGGACCTTGTGAGCGGGGTCTGCAGTCTTGATACATGGGGCCTGATTCACAAAGGTAAGTTACACTTTTGAGTAATTTACACTTCTGAATAGATTTACTACTTTTTGCTTATTCACAAAATCTGAGTGTCAATGACTAATAAGAAAACACAGTAATATGTCCTGCCCACACATGGCCCACAGCTGGCACTGCAACACTCTCCCGTAGAAAATAGTGGTTGTGGGAAATTAAAATAAAATTCAACAGGAAATAAGGTTAAATTAAAATATTTACAGCAGTTAATATATAAATAGACATAATTAAATGTTTAAAATATATTAAAATAATATATATTTACTATTTAGGGGCCGATTCCAATCCTGGAAAAAGGCTGTACGAATCGTTGTACGGAGCGTTTTCCCCGTACGACTCGTACCTGGTAAACTTTCCGTACAACCTAGGAAGTACGATTCGTACAGAAAGCCTATTTCCGTACGTTTCGTACAAAAGCCCGTACGGGTCCAAAAAATCTACGATTCTGATCCGGAACAGCTTGAACGCGACGTCCGGACGTATTCAGGCAGCGGTTTCCGGCCCAGCAAGTACGAATCGTCCCTACGTCACTCCGTACGGCTCTTTTTTTACGGGAGCCAAACACAGCCGGAAAAGCAGAGTCCTGCGCGAACCGCTACGCAACGGAGCCCCGGTACACGACGTACACGCCATGAACCCCGTCGTATGTGTCATCCCGGTCTTCTTGGCCTACGACCTGGTGCACCGCACCCGACGCACACGCCGCAGAAGGTGAGAACAACACCCAGGGGCCAGGGTGGGGGTGAGGGGCAGAACACATACCCCATACTCAAAGCCAAACCTATAATATGGAGGCCATACATTACCACCAGGGTCTGGTCACTATACTCAAAGCCAAACCTATAATATGGAGGCCATACATTACCACCAGGGTCTGGTCACTTGGGGGGGGCGTGTCCAGCAACCCCTGCGTACCGCAACAACGTAAGTGGACGTATACGGTGCGTGTCACACGTACCCCTACGGCACAGTAGAACTGTGCTACGGACCGTACACACGCAATGAATGCGTGGGTACGGTGCGTACCACACGTACCCCTACGGCACATTAGAACAGTGATACGGACGTACACACGCAATGAATGCGTGCGTACGGTGCGTACCACACGTACCCCTACGGCACATTAGAACTGTGATACGGACCGTACACACGCAATAAATGCGTGGGTACGGTGCGTACCACATGTACCCCTACGGCACAGTAGAACTGTGATACGAACCGTACACACGCAATGAATGCGTGGGTACGATGCGTACCACACGTACCCCTACGGCACATTAGAACAGTGATATGGACCGTACACACGCAATGAATGTGGGGGTAGGGTGCGTACAACACGTACCCCTACGGCACAGTAGAACTGTGATACGGACCGTTCACACGCAATGAATGCGTGGGTACGGTGCATACCACACGTACCCCTATGGCACAGTAGAACTGTGATACGGACCGTACACACGCAATGAATGCATGGGTACGGTGCATACCACATGTACCCCGTTACGGCAGCAGTACATTTGGGATACTAGGCGTACATACGCCAGGAATGCGGGCTTACGGACTGGCCCTGCATGTTACCTTCATATTGGTGTGTGTGTAAGTCCAGGCCAGCAGTGTACTGCTCCAAGGGGGTGCGTGGGTGGGTGCAGAGGACTCCCAGCAGTGTCCAGACATATGAGGGGTGGGTGCATATGACTCCCAGCAGTGGACAGAGATATGGGCGTGGGTGCAGAGGACTCCCAGCAGTGTCCAGACATATGAGGGGTGGGTGCATATGACTCCCACCAGTGGACAGAGATATGGGGGTGGGTGCAGAGGACTCCCAGCAGTGTCCAGACATATGAGGGGTGGGTGCATATGACTCCCAGCAGTGGACAGACATATGAGGGGTGGGTGCAGAGGACTCCCAGCAGTGTCCAGACATATGAGGGGGGGGGTGCATATGACTACCAGCAGTGGACAGTGATATGGGGGTGGGTGCAGAGGACTCCCAGCAGTGTCCAGACATATGAGGGGTGGGTGCATATGACTTCCAGCAGTGGACAGAGATATGGGGGTGGGTGCAGAGGACTCCCAACAGTGTCCAGACATATGAGGGTTGGGTGCATATGACTCCCAGCAGTGGACAGAGATATGGGGGTGAGTGCAGAGGACTCCCAGAATAGTCCAGATATATGAGGGGTGGGTGCATATGACTACCAGCAGTGGACAGAGATATGGGGGTGGGTGCAGAGGACTCCCGGCAGTGTCCAGACATATGAGGGGTGGGTGCATATGACTCCCAGCAGTGGATAGAGATATGGGGGTGGGTGCAGAGGACTCCCAGCAGTGTCCAGACATATGAGGGGTGGGTGCATATGACTACCAGCAGTAGACAGAGATATGGGGGTGAGTGCAGAGGACTCCCAGCAGTGTCCAGACATATGAGGGGTGGGTGCATATGACTACCAGCAGTAGACAGAGATATGAGGGGTGGGTGCAGAGGACTCCCAGCAGTGGACAGATATATGAGGGGTGGGTGCCGAGGACTCCCAGCAGTGACCAGACATATGAGGGGTGGGTGCAGCGGACTCCCAGCAGTGTCCAGACATATGAGGGGTGGGTGCATATGACTACCAGCAGTGGACAGAGATATGGGGGTGGGTGCAGAGGACTCCCAGCAGTGTTCAGACATATGAGGGTGGGTGCATATGACTCCCAGCAGTGGACAGAGATATGGGGGTGGGTGCAGAGGACTCCCAGCAGTGTCCAGACATATGAGGGGTGGGTGCAGAGGACTCCCAGCAGTGTCCAGACATATGAGGGGTGGGTGCAGAGGACTCCCAGCAGTGTCCAGGCATATGAGGGGTGGGTGCAGAGGACTCCCAGCAGTGTCCAGACATATGAGGGGTGGGTGCATATGACTCCCAGCAGTGGACAGAGATATGGGCGTGGGTGCAGAGGACTCCCAGCAGTGTCCAGACATATGAGGGGTGGGTGCATATGACTCCCACCAGTGGACAGAGATATGGGGGTGGGTGCAGAGGACTCCCAGCAGTGTCCAGACATATGAGGGGTGGGTGCATATGACTCCCAGCAGTGGACAGAGATATGGGGGTGAGTGCAGAGGACTCCCAGAATAGTCCAGATATATGAGGGGTGGGTGCATATGACTACCAGCAGTGGACAGAGATATGGGGGTGGGTGCAGAGGACTCCCGGCAGTGTCCAGACATATGAGGGGTGGGTGCATATGACTCCCAGCAGTGGATAGAGATATGGGGGTGGGTGCAGAGGACTCCCAGCAGTGTCCAGACATATGAGGGGTGGGTGCATATGACTACCAGCAGTAGACAGAGATATGGGGGTGGGTGCAGAGGACTCCCAGCAGTGTCCAGACATATGAGGGGTGGGTGCATATGACTACCAGCAGTAGACAGAGATATGAGGGGTGGGTGCAGAGGACTCCCAGCAGTGGACAGATATATGAGGGGTGGGTGCCGAGGACTCCCAGCAGTGACCAGACATATGAGGGGTGGGTGCAGCGGACTCCCAGCAGTGTCCAGACATATGAGGGGTGGGTGCATATGACTACCAGCAGTGGACAGAGATATGGGGGTGGGTGCAGAGGACTCCCAGCAGTGTCCAGACATATGAGGGTGGGTGCATATGACTCCCAGCAGCGGACAGAGATATGGGGGTGGTGCAGTGTCCAGACATATGAGGGGTGGGTGCAGAGGACTCCCAGCAGTGTCCAGACATATGAGGGGTGGGTGCAGAGGACTCCCAGCAGTGTCCAGGCATATGAGGGGTGGGTGCAGAGGACTCCCAGCAGTGTCCAGACATATGAGGGGTGGGTGCAGAGGACTCCCAGCAGTGTCCAGACATATGGGGGGTGGGTGCATATGACTACCAGCAGTAGACAGAGATATGAGGGGTGGGTGCAGAGGACTCCCAGCAGTGGACAGATATATGAGGGGTGGGTGCCGAGGACTCCCAGCAGTGACCAGACATATGAGGGGTGGGTGCAGAGGACTCCCAGCAGTGTCCAGACATATGAGGGGTGGGTGCATATGACTACCAGCAGTGGACAGAGATATGGGGGTGGGTGCAGAGGACTCCCAGCAGTGTCCAGACATATGAGGGTGGGTGCATATGACTCCCAGCAGTGGACAGAGATATGGGGGTGGGTGCAGAGGACTCCCAGCAGTGTCCAGACATATGAGGGGTGGGTGCAGAGGACTCCCAGCAGTGTCCAGACATATGAGGGGTGGGTGCAGAGGACTCCCAGCAGTGTCCAGACATATGAGGGGTGGGTGCAGAGGACTCCCAGCAGTGTCCAGACATATGAGGGGTGGGTGCAGAGGACTCCCAGCAGTGTCCAGACATATGGGGGGGTGTACATCGTTATCAGATGACCACACCTACATGGTGGTATGGACGCATCCCTAACTTTGGACTATGATGATAGTGCTATTACAACACATTACTGACAGCAGTGTCCCACTCCCAGGAGGATGGATGTCTTTCACACACTGCATGACACACCACATGTGGTTGTGAGGACATATAACACATGCATACCCACCCATGGCGGATGCAGCACAATACACACCCTGATTTCATGCCAACAGACTGTATAGCCATGTAACTGCATACAAAACTAAGATAGCCAAAGGGAACACACACTGTCACGCACATCCCAGGAGTGATAGGAATATTCAGGTGCTGGTCCAGCCACCAAGATGTTGTCTCTCATGGAAGGAATAGGGTTGAATTCCACTAGATACAATGCCCACAATTGTGAGTCAGGTGCCCAAATACCCTGCATAACAAGATAACAAGTACCATTTGTGTGGTAGGCCGTGATGACACACATGCATAGTGCTGAAAAGGGGAAATTTGTCCCGGAAGGCATTCCTACATACCCAAAACACAAGTACAGTGACTAGCAAGGATGGCACAGACGATTCAGCCGGCGACATCGGTGAGCAGGCATGGCCATTGTTGAAGGGCCCCAACAAAGGAAATGTTGACACAGGTCAGCACAACAATTGTGCAACTGTTTGCAGGGAAGATGTCAGGTGCCACAGAGGAAGCAACACTCCTTGGGACAATGTCTCCAAACTAAATGAACACACACTACCAATGATTCTTTGCAGAGACATTGTGATGGCACACATATACCATGGTCCACCTCATGACCATCATACAACAACATTTCTCAGAACCCTAACACATTACCAGAACACCAACTCCAGGAGCCTCATCACCAACATCAAGTACCTGAAATGCAATAGTGTTGAAAGTAAAAGAAAAGGCTTTATTCAGCACAAAAACAAAAAGCAAAAATAGACTATTTACAAATGCCAATGGCCAGTCCATTTCTCAAGTCCAAGGGGGGCCGTAGGGGACCGCGTCCACCCCTACCTTGCCTGCACAAAGTAACCGGGGGGGGGGGTGCGGGGCATCATCAGTGGCAGTACCAGGCACCGCAGGGACAGGAGGGGGATGGGTAGGTGTGGTGGGTGCAGGGGTGGACGTCTCCACCACAGGGGGTGGGACAGCGCCAAAGGTGGAGGTGAGCTTGGCGCTGCACACTTCTGCTAGGACGTCCATCCTAACCCGTGCACCTGAAGATCCCCCAGGGCCAACGGAGGGTGTGGTGGCCGAGGGATGGGGTGCAGCGCTCTTGGGGGAGGGGGTGGACATGGTGGGGGACTCAAATTCAATTCAGCTTTATTTGATTAAAATAATTAATCATAAAAGCAAAAATACACAGTACATAGAAAAGCGATGCACAAAATTACATTAGAAGTTGATTCCTTGATTTAAAAATAGATTTTAAGAATGCATCAACAGAGGCATGGACTGAATCTAACGTTTGCAGGGCTGTAAGTGCAGGTCGACAGTGCCTAAGTCCAAAAGATTTCAATACTGGGAGAATCCACCTTTTCCTAGGAATAGAATAAAATTTGCATAAAAATATGACATGTAGTGTGGATTGAATCGATACATCATCACATGGACAATTACATAGGGATTTAGACCAATCGTTCCGTTCAGGAAAACTTAATAACCTATGAATGATTCCCAGGCGGAAACGAACTATCAAAAACACCAACGACAGTTGGAATATAAGGTTGAATTGAGAAATGGGTAGAAATCAACTGGTGTGCCTGTGCGGAAGTTTTCTTCAGTTCTGTTGCCAGTCTACGGTCGTTTAAATAGTCCAAGCACAATTTTTTCAAGTCCTTTCTCGCAATCAGACATAAGGTGGTAGGGTCATCAAAAAACTCACGATGGTCCAAATTACAAAGAAAGGATTTAATGTATACTAGCCATCTAATCCTCAACACCCCTTCCAACTTCAAAAGGTCAGAAATAATAGAGCGATTCAAGGACAAATTTTCCAAGGTCCAAATCCTATGCCATTCAAGTATCGGTTGTATTTTAATGGTATCTTCCAGATAGCCAATTCCCAGTTCTACATGGCATATGTAAGTTGAGGTGGAATCTGGGACAGCCAGTAAAAACCTTAAAAATTTATTTTCCACTGTCTGCAAAGAAGTAACATCAACAGTCCCCCAAACGCCAGCTCCATAAGTAGCGACAGAGACACATTTTGCATTATAAATTTTTAACAGCTCGGACGGGGGCCTCCTACCCAATTTCTTACTAAAGTTATAAAGGGCAGTCACCGTCCTAACAAACAGGATCCTCCTGGCTTTCACGGCTTGTTGCCAGCTTGATTTACTGTCAAATAGGATACCCAAATAAGCAAACGTTTTGGTATATTCAATAGGCTTATCATATACGAACATGGGCTTTGTGCTCTTGTTCTTGCTTCTGCCACTAATCATGGCGAAAGTTTTAGAGACATTTATAGAGAGCCCCAAGTTTGACATAAAATTCTCAAAGGAGGAAATTACTCTTTGTAGGGCCAAAGGGGTACGAGCCATTAACACAGCGTCGTCGGCGTATAACAGTGCCGGAATAGTTCTCGTTTTTATCTGTGGTAGATCGCTACAATTTTGCACTAAATGTTTTTCTAGACCATTAATATATAGATTAAAAAGGAAAGGAGCGAGAACACCGCCCTGTCTCACTCCTTTCCCTATCTTAAAATCAGCAGTGCATTGGCCCTCTAACCCATACCGTACCCAAGCCCTGGCCCCTTCATAGAGCTGTCTAAGAAAAGAAACTAATACAGTGTCCACACCTAGCTCTTCTAAAAATTTTCCATAACTTAGCTTGGACAACGCAATCGAAAGCTGATGATAAATCGACGAAAGTTAAATATAAATTGCCCCTTTTTGCCACCGTGTATTTATTAATTAAAAGATTTAAATTAAGACTCTGATCCACTGTCCCCATACCCTTGCGAAATCCATATTGAATATCAGATATTATTCCCAATTCCTCTGCCCATTCTTGTAACCTATTTAGTAAGACTCTACCAATGATTTTCATAGAAGAGTCTAACAAGGAAATAGGGCGGTAACATGCCGGGTTAGCTCTATCTCCTTTCTTTAAAATGGGAACTAAAATGGAAACTAACCAAGTATGGAGGAAGACCGTGCGCGCTACATGCATTAAAAAATAAAGTTAAAAGTGGCCCCCATAGGTCAAAATTACATTTAAAAAGATCTAATGGAATGCCATCCGGCCCAGGTGCCTTACCCCCTTGACTCGCTGATATAGCGTCGTTTACTTCCTGAAGGTCAAAGACCAAGTACTTTTGAGGTTCTGGTCCCTGGGGTAACGGCTCAATTACTGGTGGGTCTAAAACATCTGTGGCAACAGTAGGACAGTTATAGAGATTTGTATAATGACTAATCCAATCTTGTTCAGGGATTGCTATCTCTATATTAGCCCTGTCCGAGTTAATTAAAAATGGAGCATTAACGGCCTTCCAGAAAGCTGAAGAGTCATGCAACATAGATGCCTCATGCAGTGCTAGCCACATTATCCTTTTTAACTCGTTTTTCCTATTTTTCAAGGCTAATTTGTACTCCCGCCTAGCTTTACTAATGTCAAATTTATTTTTAATTTCAGCATGGAGCGCGTGCTTCAGTTTCGAATAAGTTTGGGTGCACGAGTGGTCAAACCATCCTGACTTCAAAGGTGGGGGACTCAACTCCCGTGCCCGGGGACTTCCTCGCCCGCTTGTGGGGTGGTGGCTCAGTGGGTGCGAGGTCCAGCTCACCCATAAAGATGTCCTTGGGTAAGAGTTTGGCAGGGGAGCCAAGGGAAGTGGTTTTGGAGGAACAGGGTTGTGAGGACTGCGGACTGCGACTGTGGCTGCGTGTAAGTCGTCTGCCCCCAGACCCTGTGGGTGTGCCTACATCCCCCTGAGTGTGCGTACTAGGAGGTGTGTGCTTTGCCTTACATGGGGGTGTGCTGCCTGTGTCTGGTGGGGTGCGTGCCTGTGACTGTCTGGGTGTGCGTTGGGCAGGCATGGGAGAGGGCAGTGTGGATGGGTCCGGGGTAGGGGGGGACGGAGCGCTGCAGGAGAGTAACTGCTGCCGTCAGGGAAGAGTTCATGGACCGCAGAATCCTGCGTTGGTCAGACATCGTTGCTGACATGCCCTACACGAACGACACCATCTGTGTGAGCAGTTTAGTGTGTTCATGGAGGACATACAGCACTGATGCCTGCCCAACCTGCAACTGCCGCAGTATGCCCACAGACTCTTCACTGAGGGCAGCAGGGGTGACAGGGGCAGGGGGTGCGGTGCCTGGGCCGAAGGAGACATGGTGGGACTCTGCACGGACAGAAGGGACGGGAGCAACTGGGAGGGCGGAGATGGTAACGGTGGAGGCGGGGACAGATGGGGGGATGCTGCCAGTTGGTGTTGCAGCCTCCGCCTCCTCAAGGATGTCAGCCTCAGACCCATCGGCGTTGTTGCTGCTCTCACCTACAGACAGGTCCTCGGACTGACTCCCCTCGCCCTCCGTGCCACTGGCTCCTACTGACTCCACAGCACTGGTGGCACTGTCGCTGGGTCCCTCCTCCAGGTCCATGCAGGTGTCTCCCTCGGTTGCGGATGATGATGCTGTGGGCAAGGAGAAGAAACCGAAATGCATCAGTCACCTGTATACATCTGACACATAAGCACAACAACAATTGGTCACAGTGCTTATCAGGCAATGCATCATGAGTAACAGCTAGATTACTCCGCACATATGTAAGCCCTGTACTGCCCAGTTGGTAGACCCACTATGCCACTTGGACACCAGGAAAAAAAGAACACACCAGGCCACAACTTGAATGAGAAATACACTGAGAAGCTAGTGTCTGTGAACCGGTGTGCACAGCAATACAATGAAGTCATGCCACCTCTTGTTTACCCTGAAAGAAACAGTAGTGGTGCACCCAAGGTAAACTAACACACCTCAATACTCAAGGTGTCACCACACTCAGAGACCTGTAAGTACTTTGGAACACTAAACGAAATAATGTTGTTACCTTGGGACTCACAATACTTTACATAATCGACATGTTTTGAATGTGGCAATTCGCCATTTCGTGAAAAGAACACTCATGTGCCTGCATGAAATATGTCGCACAAGGCAGTGCACACAAAAGTACATTTGCACTGTCATTGAAGAAGCTGGCACCTTTCCTAAGACGCCACTGTTAAAAATAAATGGTATTGCAGGAAGTACTTATACATGGGCCCACGGAGGTCTTGATGTCTTGAGACTCGTTAGTTTGTATCCCCAACAACAAAGGAGTCTCACAAAATCAAGACCACTGTGGGAACATGTATATGGAGAATCTGCAACACCATTTAATTCTAACAGTGGCTTCTTTGAAAAGGTGCCAGCGTGTTCCATGAAAATGTCGTTTGGTGTGCACTTCCTTGGGAGACTTTTATCATGCAGGCACATCAGTGTTCTTAACAGAAATCATCAATTTACCACATTGACGAACTGTTGACAAGTGCTGTGAGTGCCAAGGTACTATTTTTTTTAGAGTAACAACTTGAATTATGTCAGTTGTCACATGGCCATCCGTCATCTTGATTACACAGTTGGCTACACATATGACCTACTGCCTGTCATCTGGAGTGGCACACATGTCCACACCCAGGACAATGCATAAGCTAATGGGCCTGCAATTGGGTTGTAAAAAAGCCTAGCTGTACTGTGGGGACACCCTAATGGTAAGCCAGAATGTACACACAGATGTCAGCACACAAAGTCCAAACTGCGTTGCATCTGAACCACACACAGGTGCCAAAAATGTATGAGCAGGATTCATGTTTTAAAAAAACTGACACAGGCTGCAAAGCACGAACATTAAGCACTGGTCAGCATCACAGGGGCACTGCACGGTGAATCTATGTACAGCCAATTCTCACACACAGGTCAGACCTGGCAAGGAAAAATCAGGGTTGCCCATGTAGGCCTCTCCCGCACACCCCCCATACCTGAGTGAATGTGATTGATACAGATCAAGAAGTGACACCTCTTATTCAGGGTTACAAAAACTGTGCAGCAAAAATTGCAACATTTGCACACCATCACCTCGTGGGGCTGGCAACACATATTTGTGATAAACAACCATCAACAGATTGTTGTGAATAGCCACACATGCACTGCCCAGTGTGAGTATGCACAAGCAAAATGGTGTATCCCTGTCCAGTGGACACATGTAGCACACATTTTAAAAATACAAACTAGGCCAGGGAACAATGCCACAGAGGCAGACCCCTGCTGAACCCACAGAGAATGTTCACAGTGTTGGATGACACACATGATTAGGAGGCCAGGGTGTCTCAGGGGACTGTAGAGGGCACACTGCTCCGTGTTCCTGGAATGAGCTGACTGTACCATGATCAACCGTCATGGCACTATGCATATCTCCCACTCATGCACATCATGTCTGAGGCCACAACATTGATCATGCATAGTGCAAAGGTGTTCATTTGAAACCTCACACTCCTATGTTGAGAATCATCACCATTGCCAAAAAATATGGACCCCCAACATAGTGAACAGGTCGTGGCACAGGCAAGGTACCAACAAAAGTCACAGACCACTCTCCCACATGATGCAGAAAGCAATGTGCAATTTGATCTTCTGGCAGCCTAGATGACCATGTGCAAATATGATTACACACAGACCAGGGGACACATGTCAAGGAGGGGAAGGGATGAAAAAGAGCACCAGGTGACATTGGGGAACAGAAAATGCACTGCACATATAAACTCTGGGAGTGTATCCAGGCTACAGAGCACTTCCAAAAGCTGGTGACACATAACACAACATACAGCCATGTACCTACCCCCTCCTTGCTGCAGTCTCTCCTGTAACTGCCTATCGAGGTCAGGGAAGACCACTGCCAGGACACGTCTCATGTGGGGGGTCAGGTGTCGGCGGCCGCCGTGGGGGCGAGGAGGGTCGAGCCCCAGCTGGACCCGGGCGATCCTCCGGGTCCAGCACCGGATGTCCTGCCACCTCTTGCGGACCTGTGGCAGCTGCTGATGACGCTCCCCCTCAGATCTCACGGCCCTGACGATGTCGTTCCAGATCACCCCCTTCTCGTAGGCAGTTACCTGTCAGGATGACAAAGTGAAACAACATCAATACACCTGCTCCATGTCCCAGAGACACACATTTGAACATCTTTGAAATGTTGAACAGGAATTGCTCATTCACAATAAGAAATTGGCCTGTGTGCAAGCCCCAATGCACTACAAGGTATTGAAAGTCAACAGGTGGCATGAGGGGTGCGACACACTCATTGATCATGCCACACACTGTACAGAACATGCAACAGCAGGCTGATGGTCAGCACGTGCCAAGCAGTCACATGTCCCACTCCACTGACGCACCCTCAGCAGACTAGACAGACACACCCAAGCACAGATCACTCGCCTGTCATTGACAACAGCAGATACAACCCTCACTCTGCACATGTGCCACTTGCCAGTGGGGTGTCACAGGTGTCATGCTAGCTCTGCAAGTCAGACACACAGCACGGCTTACTTGTCACATCAGATGGGTTTATCTGTTGCCTCCTCCATGCAGCTGTGGTGCAACACTTCACATAGACACTCACCCACATGTAAAGGAACATTCTCACACATCAATGTCCATGAGGTCGTACACATCATTTGGACACTCTCACCACAGGTCCACTCAACTCATACACATCTGTGGGTACAGTCACCTGTCACACCGGGGGGACCACTGAATCACCTCAGGACAATAGGAAAAAAAGCCACCAAGGATTTGCCAGGCTGAATGTGTCATGCACAATGCAGTGAAAGTCACAGTAAGCACAATGCAAGTGAGGAGTGCACACAGGAACTACATCATGTTCTGCATGAGAGACATCAGCATGTACCCCCCCTGGGACCCACTCTAAACAACATTGCATGTCTGTACCACCTGGACACAATATTGACAGTCGCACAACAGGTGCATAGGCAAAGGTAGTGGACTCTGCACTCACTTGCTCCCCAGCAGCAGTGTGGTCGACTGGAAAGTTGTGCAGGCAAGTGCCCTACCATGGGTTCTGGCTGCCTTATATCTGTCTTGCTGAGGGGCATTCATTTTGAGGGTACATAGTGATTGGTCAGACTCATTAGCATCGTACGTTTACTCCAATCCCTTTAAACATACACCAATGACAGCATTCGCATCGTTCAAATTTTGAGCATCATGTCAAGTCAACAACCACTTTGCAACATTGTATTTTGTGGCCAACTGACTGTTCCAGGACACCTGATCGACACTTTTCAACTGAAAACTCCATGACAACCAGCATGCATTTAGGGCCTAAGACTTGTCCCTTATGTGTCCCCTATGTAATTTTGAAATCCACACACAGGTACGGTGCGTTTCACACGTACCCCTACGGCACCAGTACAATGGTAAAACGAAGCGTACACACGCAATGATTGCGTGTGTACAGTGCATTTCACACATACCCCTACGGCACCAGTACAAAGGTGAAATGAAGCGTACACACGCAATGATTGCGTGTGTACAGTGCGTTTCACACGTACCCCTACGGCACCAGTACAATGTTAAAACAAAGCGTACACACGCAATGATTGCATGTGTACAGTGTGTTTCACACGTACGGGTACACCAATAGTTGTACGGTGCTTCTCAAACGTACATGTACGCACTAGTTGAAAGGTGCGTTTCAAACGTACATGTACGCATTAGCTGTACGGTGTGTTTCACATGTACGGGTACGCCAATAGTTGTACGGTGCTTCTCAAACGTACATGTACGCACTCGTTGAAAGGTGCGTTTCACACATACGGGTACGCCAATAGTTGTACGTTGCTTCTCAAACGTACATGTACGCACTAGTTGAAAGGTGCGTTTCACACATACGGGTATGCCAATAGTTGTACGGTGCGTTTCACACGTACGGGTACACCAATAGTTGTACGGTGCTTCTCAAACGTACATGTACGCACTAGTTGAAAGGTGCGTTTCACACATACGGGTACGCCAATAGTTGTACGTTGCTTCTCAAATGTACATGTACGCACTAGTTGAAAGGTGCGTTTCACACGTACGGGTACGCCAATAGTTGTACGGTGTGTTTCACACGTACGGGTACGCCAATAGTTGTACGGTGCTTCTCAAACGTACATGTACGCACTAGTTGAAAGGTGCGTTTTGCATGTACGGGTACGCCAATAGTTGTGCGGTGCTTCTCAAACGTACATGTACGCACTAGTTGAAAGGTGCGTTTCAAACGTACATGTACGCACTAGTTGAAAGGTGCGTTTCACATGTACGGGTACGCCAATAGTTGTACGGTGCTTCTCAAACGTACATGTACGCACTAGTTGAAAGGTGCGTTTCACACGTACGGGTACGCCAATAGTTGTACGGTGCTTCTCAAACGTACATGTACGCACTAGTTGAAAGGTGCGTTTCACACGTACGGGTATGCCAATAGTTGTACGGTGCTTCTCAAACGTACATGTACGCACTAGTTGAAAGGTGCGTTTCACACGTACGGGTACGCCAATAGTTGTACGGTGCTTCTCAAACGTACATGTACGCACTAGTTGAAAGGTGCGTTTCAAACGTACATGTACGCACTAGTTGAAAGGTGCGTTTCACACATACGGGTACGCCAATAGTTGTACGGTGCTTCTCAAACGTACATGTACGCACTAGTTGAAAGGTGCGTTTCACGCATACGGGTACGCCAATAGTTGTACGGTGCTTCTCAAACATACATGTATGCACTAGTTGAAAGGTGCGTTTCAAACGTACATGTACGCACTAGTTGAAAGGTGCGTTTCACACATACGGGTACGCCAATAGTTGTACGGTGCTTCTCAAACGTACATGTACGCACTAGTTGAAAGGTGCATTTCATACGTACGGGTACGCCAATAGTTGTACGGTGCGTTTCACACGCTTACAATGGTAATACAGGCGTACACATGCCAGGAATGGAGGGCTACGAGTCGCACAAGGATGTCCATCAAGTACTTGTCATTGCATACTTACATGTGCAGGCCCTAGGTGTGGCAGACAGTGATATTGCACAGGTCATCTCATCTAGTTGCACAATTGATGTGTGATGACCTGTGGACACATGTCGTGTGATGGGGCACTATGTGGCACACATCACCTTGACACTTGCCACATGTGTGTCTGTAGTCCAACTGTGTCATGCACAGCAGCAGTGGGATGGCACAGTCAACAACACCCGCAACTATCTCCTGATGCCAGGGACAGGGACTGACATGTCACGATCAGCGTGCCCCTTTGTGACTATGTCAGGTGTGTGTCATGAGTTCCCATGAGCTTGCTGTCAGTGTTCCATCAACTGCATCTGCTGTTGGTGCATCCAACATGGGTCTGTGTGGAGATGGGCATGGCACACATCTACGCACACCATGCCACATGTGTATTCCCACGGCTGTAGGATCTGTGTGCATCGGACATCATATTTTCCCAGGCATACATGTCTGCGTTGTGTCAATGGCTGTGTTTTTCTGTTGTCACGTGTACCCCTTCATCGCAATGTGTTTGATATGTACATTTGACATTCCATGTGACCTGTGCGTGTGCCTTGCAGTCAGCTGTCTGGATGAGATGACATCCTTCCAATGCAGCTATGTGGTTGTGTGTTACTCCGGTGATATCTCTGGCTGTTCACTCAGACTGGCCCCCAGCTCATTTCAGGGCATGTCATGTAGACTTGACAATAAACAGGCGTATCTGGCATTTTGTAGGAGTGCCAGCAAGCTGGCATATGTGTCCTGGAAGTATTGCACACACCCGACTCCATAGTTACCTGATGTGTATTAGCAGTGTAGCATGTGCTATGTTCATTGATGTTGCCCGACTCTCAATCTTCATTCTTCCAAACAATGTTTTGCAGGGCACCGCCTGTCCCAAGACCAATGCCAGACTTGGGTGCCATGAGGGAACGTGCCTGCATCCGCCGTTACAGATTCACTCGCCAGTTGATTGAGGACTTGACAAACAAGCTGGCACCACACCTCCAACCGCGACACAGGTATCCTACTGCGCTGACCCCCAAGATGAAGGTGATGGCAGCCCTACATTTTTTTGCCACAGGTACGTTTCAATTTACCATAGCTGATGTTGGTGGGATGTCACAGACATTGTTCAGCTGTGTCCTGCGTGATGTTTTGGCAGTCATGTTGGAGCACCTTGATGAATTCATCAAATTTCCTCCTCCTGAAGAATTGACAGATGTGAAGGGTGATTTCTATGCCCTGGGAGGGATGCCCCATGTAATTGGGCCCATTGATGGGACACATGTGGCTTTGGTACCACCACAGGCACAGGAGCAAGCCTATCGCAATAGAAAACATTACCACTCAATAAATGTCCTTGTGGTGTGTCTTGCTAACATGCTGGTTTCCCATGTCTGTGCACGTTTTCCAGGATCAGCACACGATGCCTACATCATGAAGCGTAGCAGGGTGCCACAAATGATGCTGCGGCTGCACAACGAACGAGCATGTCTTGTTGGTGGGTATACTCTGTTTGTCCTGTGTGTTGCGGTATCTTTGTCTCTTACGGCATCTCCTGACCCACTTATTTACATGATGTTTCCATGTAGGGGATTCTGGCTATCCCAACATGCCATGGCTGATGACACCTCTCCGCAACCCAAGAACAGCTGCAGATCACCGGTACAACAATGCACACAGGCAGACCAGGCGAGTGATTGAGAGGACGTTTGGACTCCTGAAGAGCCGATTCCGGTGCCTTGACAAAACAGGCGGGTCCCTCCCATATGCACCGGAGAAGGTCTGCCAAATCTTCCTTGTGTGCTGCATGCTGCACAACATGGCAGTTGAGAAGGCAGTGCCACTCATCCTGGATCCAGATGAGCAGGAACATCCACCCGTGGAGGATCAATGGCTTGGTCACGAGGCTAGTGATGAGGAGGAGGATGATATCCGGAGTCAGCACATACGCAACTTCTTCTCATAATGGTGAGTCACTGGGTATGAGTGTGCAAGCTTGTAGCATTGAGTGGCATGTGTTGCAATGTGTGTGTCCAGCTGACTGAATGCAAGGTGACTTTGAGGTGTGTTCAGATGTGTCACTCAAGTGATGATGTCATGCCACACAGTTTAGCGGAGAGACTTTCTTTGAAATTTGCATGTGTGCAACATTGTTCATGTGTGCGGCGAGAATTGTCTCAGGTGACTTCTTGTGTGTCTGTCATTCCCAGGTTTTTGAGCCTGTTGTCTGCTCGTGTCATCGTTGTCCTCCTGCTATTCCTCATGAGGATTGCAACGTGTGCTGATTGAGCGTTCCATGCACGGACATGTGGAAATGTCCGTTTGGGTAAGGATTACAGCAAGCCTTTTTGGTGTTGGTACGGGTTGGGAATGTGTGGGCCTGCTTCTGTGCATGTTGTGGTACCATGTATACATGTCTTCTCACCATGGAGCATATCACATAAAATTATTGTACCCTGGATTTTTGTGATTTTAACATTTTGTATTATGTCGTAAAAATTTTTTTTTTAAAAAGACAAATTATCCTGTTTATATTCTTTTATACTCTGTAAACTGTCTTTTTATGATGAATTATCGATAAATAAAGACTTTTTTAATTGAATTGCATATCACATGTAGCATCACTCCCATGACATGTAAGTCACCCTTCTTGACAGTCATGTGTAGTGGAGTGTGGCGTCTGATGAAGGCATCAATGTGTGTATACGTTGCCTCTAAAACATTGCGGATGCTATGGGTGGACATAGAGTGGGACATCACAACAACAGGCTTTATGGGGAATTGCAGCCTCTCCGTGTGCAGCAGGATGTGTTTGGCTCATCCCCTAAACTTGTGGGCCAGGGGGCCGATTCACAGAACTAATTTAAGACAAAATCCTAAACTTACTACTTTTGGTATTCACAGAAGTTAGGATTTTGTCTTAAGTTTGTCTTAAGACAAACTTAAGACAGACTTAAGACAGTCTTAAGACAGACTTAAGACAGACTTAAGACAGTCTTAAGACAGACTTAAGACAAACTTAAGACAAACTTAAGACAGACTTAAGACAGACTTAAGACAAAATCCTAACTTAAGTCTGTCTTAAGTCTGTCTTAAGACTGTCTTAAGTTTGTCTTAAGTTTGTCTTAAGACAAACTTGAGACAAAATCCTAACTTCTGTGAATACCAAAAGTAGTAAGTTTAGGATTTTGTCTTAAGTTAGTTCTGTGAATCGGGCCCCAGGTCATTGGGATTTACATCATCCGTGTTGTGAAGGGGGGGTCCAGCGTATGTCCCACATGTTATGTCAACTGACCTGTGAGTCTGTTCATATGGATGCATTTCCCTTTGTGTGTGTTTGTGGAATAAAGGTGTTCAGCACAATCCAAAGTGCCTCATCTCTGTCAGTGCAGCTCTCTTGGCAGTTTGCATGCGTCATCTATGGCATAATTGTCAAAGATTGAGCATATGAGTGTATGTGTACTTCGGAAACATGCATGCAGTTCTTCATGTCTGATAATATCTATTGTGCATGAAGTACCTGCTTGTGTATGCATTTGTGCAGGTTGCTCCACACAACGGGACGTCAACGCCAGCTGACGGTTTGTCTCCTGTGCGCAGCTCCGCATTTTGTTGCCTGATCCTGTGTCCGTGATTTCTGGGGATTGTTCATACATTTTCTCGGAGTAACCCATGAGTAACCTGACACTCCTTCCTTTACATACACCTGTTGCACTGGGCCTTTCTGACCTCCTTGTCTTTGTGTGCTACTTTTTGCCTAATTTCTCACCCCTTCCGCCTGCTGCTGCCTCACCTGCGGCACCGCCCCACAGAGTGCCCAGATTCTGCAACCCACATGCCTCCAAAATGCTCCTCCCTTCCCCCTCCACCCATTCTAAATGCAGCCAGCAGTTTTCCTGTGCCACTGTTGCGCCAACGCCGTGCCAAAGGCAGGACCGTCTTCGCCTGCAACGTGCAAAGTGCACGACCCTCTGGTCTTTGCATGACCCACGTCACACAACAGGCTCATGCTGCAGCCACCCTCCATGCAATATCCTCCAGACAATCAACCGCCTGCTATTAGGCAACCCCTAAGCACACACACGACACCTCGCATGCTGAGTGTGCAACACCAACTGCCTACACAGTGTTGCCCAGCCTACCAGACCCTGTCAGAACAACCAGGTCATGTGCCTCCAACTCCACACCCGCGCCATCCACCAGCACGCCATTGGACTCTGTTACCTCCTCAACACAACAGCCACACACATCACCTTCATGACAGTAATCTGGACAAAAGCCTCCTCAGCACACAACTTCTTCATTGCCATCTCAGACGGATACAAATCACTCGCAGGGACGGCACCAACAATCCCGGAGGATGAATTGCAATTTATTCCCAAGTACACCCTCAGAGTCACAAATCCGGTTTAGCACCAATCCCCTGGCAACCCTCAGAGTAACACTCATCTACAGATCTCCAGGCCTACATCCACAATTCCGCTAAGCCATCAACACGTACATCTGCACGCACGCCCACACCTCCACAGGCTACATGTGGCTGGGGGCCAGTAACTTCTTGCTGGAGGAGAACCACACCAACATCCATCATTGGTCCATCAACATTTGCATCCACGTCTCTGAAAAGCAACACACTGCCCCACACCCCGCTACCGATCCCCCAAAGATGCTTGATGTAAGTCACCACAGACAAGCTGTGTGGGACACTCAAAACAACACCACCGCTACACCCTGTAACCTCACACACTGGATCAGCAACTGATCCAACAATCTTGCCACATTGACGGACTTTCCTGTGAAGCACAACAACAGTTAAGCCACCTGGGACAAGGCAGACCTACTGGACTCATACAGATCTAGCCGGACTCTTGTGCAAACCTTGCAACACAAAGAACCATCAGTTACCTTACAGCCCTAGAAAACGCCACACACAGACATCACCATATCATCAGCAAGGACAAGTGGAGATCCTTAAGATAGGGCCGAGGCACCAAAACACACGACATCAAGGTGCTCATCAGCATTATGAGTGAACTGACAGCAGTTCTCCATCCAAAAGACACCCCACCCTTGCAAGGCAGATCACATCCCTTGCAACTTTCTACCACTGCAAGCTCATGGCCATACACGACAGCCTTGGCACACAGAGGCAGACAGCACTATTATCCGCAGGAAAACCCCCACTCAGGTTCTGGATTCCTGTCAGCAGCAAATACACCACCTGGCTCATGTGCACCACCCACTCTGGCTCTCCATCAGGCCCCTTCCGACACAACATCTCAACCACATCATTCCCCATCCTTGAAGCCCACTCCAGCGCGTCATGAATGTTACTTTGAGTTAGCCACATTCCATGGGAGCTGGAGGCATGCAGAGACCCAGGCCCTTGTTAAACAACGGACGGCAGTCCCTCAGGATCTCCTGGGACATCACCCTGCTTCCCTACCCAGCAAATGTAATCAGGAAGACACTCAATGAGCAACTGACAAACTTCCTCCACGCAAACAGCTCCAGGCAACCGGCACCAGACCATCTTCCACAGTAATCACACCACTGCAACCGTCATCATTTCCAACACCAATGACAACTTTGGGGTCATCTGGCCCATGCCCCAGGGCTCTTCTCTCAACGTGACGATCTTCAATGTCTCCATGACCCCCCTCTCCACCATCACATGCGCACACGACCTCATCATCATCTCGTATGCCATTGACACCCAGCTGCTCTTCAAACTTACGAAAGAGCCAGCCATCCAAGATTCAAGAAGGCATGAGATCCGTTGACTAATGGCTGTACATCAGCCACCTGAGGCTTGACTTGGACAGGACTGAGGTCATCATCTGAGGATTGTGCCCTTACGGCTGGGTCAACTCCTTGTGTCCCACTGGTCTGTGCACGGCACCTGCACCCAGTGGCCACGCACGCAATCTGGTGTTCATCATGGACCCATCGCTCACAATTACCATGCAACTCACCACCATCTGTACCTCATGCTGCAACACCCTCTGCGTGCTGCAAATTATCCACAGATAGATCCACTCCAAGGCAAGACAGACCGTCCCCCAGGTCCACGACACCAGCCGCCTGAAATACAGCACCGGCCTCTACGGAGAACAACAGCAAAACTGCAGGAGAACTTGTCCACATCCAGGGTGCATCCGCACACCTCATCTTCAACATCCCCCGCCCCAGCCACATCACCGTCCACCTGAGATAGCTACAATGGCTCACTGTCTGCTGCAGGATCACCTTCAGACTAGGCCTGGGCAAAAATTTCGTTCCGTTCGCGGAAATTGCGATAATTTGACATTTTCGCGTTCCGCGGAGAGCGCGAAAATGTCAAAATTTCCACTTTCCGCAGCTTGGCGATAATTTGTTTCTTGCTCGCGCTATAAAATAATACATTCTCGCGCGCGCGATCGCCTTACCTGAATCCCTGCGTTCGCCAACAAGTTTTCTTGATCCGGTCGCGTTCTCCATGAGATGTTGGATTGTTTTTAGCCATTTGCGCTGTCTCGCGACAGTTCGCGCCCGCAGTGACGTCATGCGTCGCGCGATCACGTCTTTCTTCTCGCAATGATGCACCGCGAGACAACTCAAAACAAGATGGCCGCGCCCGCGAGCAACCACATGGGTAAGCTGGCGACCCACAACCATGCAGAATATCTCGCGAACATGCGGGGAAAAAAATTCCGCATCTTCGCGATATTTCCGCTTGTTTGCGATAATTTTAACATTTTCGTGATAATTTGCGAAAGTGGATTTCGCAAATTCCGCCCACCCCTACTTCAGACTCCTCAACCACACTCAGGAGGCAGTCCACAACCCCAGACCTAAAACAAACCTTGGACGCCTGTCATCCAACACCCCGTTGGCACAACTCCATGCAGCCCACCTTGGCCTGGCCACCATTCATCACATCCACATAAAAACTGTATGCAGGAGATAGTTCTCCCACCTCGCCAAACAGACCTGGGACTCCCTCACCGGGCACATCAACATGACCCATGACCTCTACACCTTCATGATACTCTTCCAAATTGGTCTGTCTGAGCAGTATTGCAAGTCCCCCCTCAGCAGCTTGAGGCCATCACGGGTGAGTATTGGGCTGCATGTCTGTATTTGGTGATACATTGTGACCCATGTGTGTCCTCGACCGGACTCAGATCCAAGTGTATGGATGGCTGGAGTTAGTTCCACACTCAGGCATACTTTGACATATCCCCACACGTATGTTGTGGACTCATGCTAAGTGACTGCAACATAAACTTTCAAGTATTAATTTTTTAATTATAGCTCTGGGGCGAGATTTGTGCACAGAAAAAGGTGCAATGCAGGGACCATAGAATCCAAAGTTCACAGGGGGAGATGGGATCCTTGGCATTTGAAGTCAGCAGAGTCCAGACCACAGTGTTTGGCATCATTGGTCAGACTGTGACCAGCAGGTCCATGTGGCAGATGATGTCAGTCAATGAGGTGATGCTGTCGCACATGAAGGCCAGGTGCCAGGTCAGGTGACCTGGGAGATGTGGATGGTCCGCTGCCTCTCATGGTCTTTCCATGGACGACCCACCTTCCTCGGGGGACCCTCAGATGCAGGCCTTGACGATGCTTGGGACGCTCCGTCGGACGAATCCTCCTCCTCCTCCCTCCCTGTGGCTGGTGGTGGTCTTCGCCTGGTGGCACAGTGAGGGTTGCCCATGTTGTCGGCAATCCGACGGAGTGAATGGCTTATGCACCACCAGGAGCTCAACCAGTCTTGCCTCCATCCGTCCTTGGTGTTCTTGTTGACTGGCGTGTTGCTCGGCCTACTGGTTCTTGATCTCTGTGAGGGTCACCACTAGCTGGCTGAACTCCCTGGTGTCACGCCGGTATGCATCCATGATGTTGTGTATGTGTGACATACCGGTACCTTCAGCTGGCTGGTCAGGTTCTCGCCTCCGCCTGCCTCCACTCCCACCACCCCTGCCCACACGTGTCCAGGGATGGCTAACGCAACACATACTGTTCTTTATACATCGTGGCATAGGCGTACTCGCCGTCGCCACTACATTTACCACAGTTCCTTGGGGCAACTTGCTGGTGTGACGAGCAGTGTGCGACCTACCTTTGCACAATTTATTACGGCTCCCTTGAGCCAACGGGCTGACGAGCCTTGGATCTGCACCTGCGCGCCATGAGAGGTACTTGACCTGTTTTAATTACATTTTGGCAGTCCACGCGGCACCCCTTACACTGACCTGCTCCCTGCTGACGAGAGGCAACTACCTCGAAACACGTGTCCAGGGATGGCTAACGCAACACATACTGTTCTTTATACATCGTGGCATAGGCGTACTCGCCGTCGCCACTACATTTACCACAGTTCCTTGGGGCAACTTGCTGGTGTGACGAGCATTGTGCGACCTACCTTTGCACAATTTATTACGGCTCCCTTGAGCCAACGGGCTGACGAGCCTTGGATCTGCACCTGCGCGCCATGAGAGGTACTTGACCTGTTTTAATTACATTTTGGCAGTCCACGCGGCACCCCTTACACTGACCTGCTCCCTGCTGACGAGAGGCAACTACCTCGAAACACATGTCCAGGGATGGCTAACGCAACACATACTGTTCTTTATACATCGTGGCATAGGCGTACTCGCCGTCGCCACTACATTTACCACAGTTCCTTGGGGCAACTTGCTGGTGTGACGAGCAGTGTGCGACCTACCTTTGCACAATTTATTACGGCTCCCTTGAGCCAACGGGCTGACGAGCCTTGGATCTGCACCTGCGCGCCACGAGAGGTACTTGACCTGTTTTAATTACATTTTGACAGTCCACGCGGCACCCCTTACACTGACCTGCTCCCTGCTGACGAGAGGCAACTACCTCGAAACACGTGTCCAGGGATGGCTAACGCAACACATACTGTTCTTTATACATCGTGGCATAGGCGTACTCGCCGTCGCCACTACATTTACCACAGTTCCTTGGGGCAACTTGCTGGTGTGACGAGCAGTGTGCGACCTACCTTTGCACAATTTATTACGGCTCCCTTGAGCCAACGGGCTGACGAGCCTTGGATCTGCACCTGCGCGCCATGAGAGGTACTTGACCTGTTTTAATTACATTTTGACAGTCCACGCGGCACCCCTTACACTGACCTGCTCCCTGCTGACGAGAGGCAACTACCTCGAAACACGTGTCCAGGGATGGCTAACGCAACACATACTGTTCTTTATACATCGTGGCATAGGCGTACTCGCCGTCGCCACTACATTTACCACAGTTCCTTGGGGCAACTTGCTGGTGTGACGAGCAGTGTGCGACCTACCTTTGCACAATTTATTACGGCTCCCTTGAGCCAACGGGCTGACGAGCCTTGGATCTGCACCTGCGCGCCATGAGAGGTACTTGACCTGTTTTAATTACATTTTGGCAGTCCACGCGGCACCCCTTACACTGACCTGCTCCCTGCTGACGAGAGGCAACTACCTCGAAACACGTGTCCAGGGATGGCTAACGCAACACATACTGTTCTTTATACATCGTGGCATAGGCGTACTCGCCGTCGCCACTACATTTACCACAGTTCCTTGGGGCAACTTGCTGGTGTGACGAGCAGTGTGCGACCTACCTTTGCATACTTTGACATATCCCCACACGTATGTTGTGGACTCATGCTAAGTGACTGCAACATAAACTTTCAAGTATTAATTTTTTAATTATAGCTCTGGGGCGAGATTTGTGCACAGAAAAAGGTGCAATGCAGGGACCATAGAATCCAAAGTTCACAGGGGGAGATGGGATCCTTGGCATTTGAAGTCAGCAGAGTCCAGACCACAGTGTTTGGCATCATTGGTCAGACTGTGACCAGCAGGTCCATGTGGCAGATGATGTCAGTCAATGAGGTGATGCTGTCGCACATGAAGGCCAGGTGCCAGGCCAGGTGACCTGGGAGATGTGGATGGTCCGCTGCCTCTCATGGTCTTTCCATGGACGACCCACCTTCCTCGGGGGACCCTCAGATGCAGGCCTTGACGATGCTTGGGACGCTCCGTCGGTCGAATCCTCCTCCTCCTCCCTCCCTGTGGCTGGTGGTGGTCTTCGCCTGGTGGCACAGTGAGGGTTGCCCATGTTGTCGGCAATCCGACGGAGTGAATGGCTTATGTCCCTTTGCACCACCAGGAGCTCAACCAGTCTTGCCTCCATCCGTCCTTGGTGTTCTTGTTGACTGGCGTGTTGCTCGGCCTACTGGTTCTTGATCTCTGTGAGGGTCACCACTAGCTGGCTGAACTCCCTGGTGTCACGCCGGTATGCATCCATGATGTTGTGTATGTGTGACATACCGGTACCTTCAGCTGGCTGGTCAGGTTCTCGCCTCCGCCTGCCTCCACTCCCACCACCCCTGCCCACACGAGCCTGGCCTGCCGTTTTGGGCACATCGGGTCTACAGGACCCCTGAGGGATGGCAGTGGCGGTGTTTTCTGCCTCCTCCTGGGTGCCCGCCGCACCTTGTCCCTCCTGGTCAGACTGGCTCAGTTGTTCACTGCGGGCAGGGCTCCTCGGTGTCTCCTGGGATGTGGCAGGAATGGGGGTGGTGGTTGGCACAGATGTTCCTGAACCAGGTTCTGCTGGGGCTTGGACACCAGAGGGTCCAGGTCGGTCGGGGTCATCCGCAGAGTGTTGAGAGGCGTCGCTGCCGGTGGGATCAGGTTCCTCCCGAGCCAGGGACTGTGAATCTTCATCCCCATTGTTGGGGGGAGATTCATCACGTTGCCCTGTGTGTGAGAGACAGACAATGTTAATGCTGTTTCATGCAACATGCATGTTTCATACACATTCAATTTGGCACTGTTCCTCCAGGTAGTTGTATGTGCCTAGCATTCTCCTCAATGTTCACTTGTGGGTGGGTATGTTGCGGGGGACAGATTGATATGTTCTCCTGAGTCTTTGACATGTAGAAATTTGGCTTGGATGCTTCTTCGGCTATGTATTGGTCTTGTTGTGTTACATGTCCATTGTGACAGTGGGTAAATCCATTGCCTGTCCCGGGGGTGTCTGCTTGTGTGAGGGGTGTGTGTGACAGGGCCTGCTTGTGTGTGTAGTGTGATTTTGCCCTGGGGCTCCCAGTTGATGTAGCTGTTACCCAATGGAGCATGCTGCCATTACAGTGAGTGTGAGTTCCTGTCCTAGATATCTGACCTTGTTGTCTTGGTGTTTGTGTTTGCACTGGTCACAGGAGGGCCTTGTGCTGCCTACACCCAGGCCGAGTGTGAGGTATCTTGTCAGTACTTTCCCAATCCCTGTGCATTGCGCATGGTGCATGGGTATGTACCTGGGCCATATGGGATGAGGGCAATTGTGTCTGATTTGGAGTTCAACAATGTGTTTTGTGCCACCCACCCTCCCAGCATACCGGACATCCCTTCTTGGGTTGGTGCTTCGTGTAGCATGGGACATAGCATGGCCTTGCTTTCTCAATGGGGCATACACATGTTAATGGCACTAGCGTTATTTTTGACTGTGGTTCTGGCCGGTGAGGGCTTGGGGGTAGTTGCGTGCATTTGGTGTAGTTGGGGTGTGGATGCCATTACCCCCATGTTACCTAAGTTGTTTGTGTACTCACCAGGCTCTGGAAGTCCTTGAAGTCCATGTACTCCCACCGGCGGAAGCAGGGCCATCACCTTCTCCTCCCAGGGATGGAAATGTACTGGTCTGCGGGGCCCACCACCTCCAGTGATGTTGCTCTGGGCGTAGTCATCATTCATTTTTTGCGTAACCGCCCTCCGCAGATCGTACCACCTGGCTTGGCATTCAGTCCTGGTCCTTCTGATGGGTGCAACAGCATTCACCCTATCGACGATCTTCTGCCACAGGCGTGATTTTTCGGCTATGCTGGTCTGTCTGACTAATGTTCCAAACAGCTGTGGATCGACTCTGATGACTTCATTGACAAGGATCTCCAGCTCCTCCCTTGTGGACTTTGGATTCTTGTCTGTGGGCATGGTGTGGGGTGAGGGTGTGGATGGTTGTGGGTGTGTGGGTCTGAATGTGACGGTGTGGGTCGGAATCTGAAGAAGGGGGTATGTGTGAAGGAGGTTGTGTGAAGGGGTATATGTTAAGGTGGATGGGTGCAGTTGTTGGGGTGTGCTCTCTAGCTGCAGTGAGTCTGTTGCAAAGGCTCATGGTTTGCGTGTGTGGGCCCTTTTTATTGGTCCATTTGTGGGTGGGCCTCAGTTTGAATTTTTGGTGGGTGTGTTATAAGTGGTGGTTGTGAGTTTGCCCCTCTGTTTGCCTGTTTGGATGTGTCCAGGTCAGTCATTTGCATTTTTTGTGCAGTGTAGACGTGTTTTGTGGTGTTGTGCGAGTCGAATAGACCCTCCTTGTGCTGTTTTACAGTGTCCATGTTTCAGTACGGTACAGGGGTACGAGTCATACAGGCACACACCCCCATGCCTTGTGTATGTCCGGGGCATACACCGCCATTGCGTATGTACGGTGCGTACACCGCCATTGCGCATGTGCGGTGCGTACACCGCCATTGCGTATGTGCAAGTGCGTACACCGACATTGCTATGTACGGCATGTACACCGCCATTGCGTATGTACGGTGCGTACACCGACATTGCTATGTACAGCGCGTACACAGACATTGCGTATGTACGGTGCGTACACTGCCATTGCGTATGTACGGTGCGTACACCGACATTGCTATGTACGGTGCGTACACAGACATTGCTATGTACGGTGCGTACACCGCCATTGCGTATGTACGGTGCGTACACCGACATTGCTATGTACGGTGCGTACACAGACATTGCTATGTAGGGTGCGTACACCGACATTGCGTATGTATGGTGCGTACTACAACATTGGTGCGTACAACAACATTGCGTATGTACGGTGCGTACACCGCCATTGCGTATGTACGGTGCGCACTACAACATTGGTGCGTACAACAACATTGGTGCGTACAACATTGCGTATGTACGGTGCGTACACTGACATTGCATATGTACAAGTCATTCCCCGTGTACGGGACGTTTTCCGTACAAATCGTATATCGGAAAGCCGGTCCGGATCGTACTTGTACGGTCGGACTGTATTTTTAGGCTTCGTACGGAAAAGTGTCCGGGTCCGTCTCGTACACCTTTTCCCGATACGATTCGTACGGATCGGGCCGATCCATATGTATTTTTCCCGTACGAATCGTACTCCATGGGTCGGACGTGACTTGTACGATTCGTACGGGAAAAATTACGGATACGAGTCGTACGGAAATAAAAATACAGGATCGGAATCGACCCCTTAATGTTAACATATTTTAATGCCCTATTTTGATTGAAAAATTAATGTAACCATATTTTAATTAACGTATAACTAAAGACATTTTAATTAATTTCATACAAAAATGTTCATAATAATGCTTAGTAAAAATAATTTTTCTTTAGGTCGGAATTAATTTTTTTAATTTAAACTTGGAAAAATATTTTGGATTACATATATTTCCAATATTTACAGATTGTTTCCAAAATTAAGTAAATTTTCAAGATAATGCGTTTTTAAAATCTTCCCTATACTTTACAATAGGGTGATTCTTAACTGTAAAAGAAAATCACTTTATAGTTCACTGTAAAAGGGCTCAGTTCTCGAAGCTCTACATTCACTACCTAGGGATTACTTCTATTTTTGGAGAAGGCTTCTGACTTTACTCATTTACAAAGAATCCCACAAGTATTATTGTAGTGCTATTTCAATTTTAGATATCCAGGTGCACTTCAATGAGCAAAGATTTTGCATAGGAAGTTTCCACCAGGAAGAAAATCTCACATTATTATATGATGCAGAAATACATATTAGCACTTGCAACTTTTTCCACCAAAGGAAAATATTTTTGGGAGACATTTCTTCTTCTGTGGAGAATCAATTTCCCCCTAAAAATCTCCTAAATATGGGAGTGGTTACTCCCCTCTTGTGCCCTGCAAAAGCATATATTCTGACATTTGAAAGAACTGCTTTTGTATTTGTTTCCAGGATAAGTAAGTACCTGCAAATTGCTCATTCTATACACATATATGAAACACAGCAGGTGGACTAATTGATGAAGTAATGGGTGGGTGAATAAATTACTGAGTGCATGTTCCTATTTTTTACTTGCAAGAAGATCCAAGCAGGAGTTGAGAAATGACAGCTGGGTGAATGTGCCTGCCGCTGTCCAGCACAGTGCCAGGAATGAAGGGGAGCTTAGGGAAGAGCTGCCTAACTGCAAATGCAGGTCTGACAGGTGGGCTGGCCATTGATGTGGCATAGCCCTAATCACCAGCCATGGTGTGACACATGCCAGGTCAGTCAACATGCCTCACAACAATATTGCCCTCAGCTGCCCCACCAGCAGGCATCACCCACTCCAAGGGCTCCTGGCCTGGCAGGTCTGGTTGGACTGTTCCTACTGGAGCCGGGCCAATAATCATTGCATATGACTGACTCCTGTCTGAGGTGACACAATCAGCAAAAAAAAACATGTACTAGTTTCTCGCCCAGACCAGTCTCTGTGATTAATTCAAGCAATCTATTGATCACTTTTTTGTTTTAGTTTGATGTCTTAAGTGAGGCAAGTATAGCCAGATGTGGATCCCGTGCTGAATGTGTCACTGAAAACAAGCTGCACCCTACTAGGAGGTCATAATAGGGTGAACCAGTCTTGGGTTCCTCCTCCTTGGAATCCTGCACAGACAGTTTTGTTTGGACTGTTCCTATTTGAGCAAGACATGGCTGTTTTGTATGTGGCTGGCACATGTCTGAGTTGGCACCGTGGGCACAAGTGATGGACTGCCTTGCAGACCAGTGTAATATCCAGTGGATTAGATTAATCAACGCAATCCACTCATCCCTTTTAATTGTCCTCAATATTTATCTTCCATCGCTTGGGAGACCCTGTGCTTCTGGATTCCGCAGGGCTCACTCCCCCCCCCTTCTCTCAATGCACAGGTTAATTCAGTGCACAAATTTAATCTCACAGTCCATGGAGTTCCGCTTTTGACGGGGGTGGCTTGCTCACACCACGGAAGATGTGATAAGGACTGTTGTGATTTGAGGCACAATGTCAGATACATCAACATCTGGAGTTTGCACCGTAAGAAGACTGGGGTGAGTACAGTGTCTCTTACAAGCTTTGCTTGGAAAATTCCCCCAGTCCCTGCCATGTGAGGGAGATAACATTTGTAAGCACTGCAAACGTACCCTTAATTGGAGGTGAATTTGTAGCACCAACAAAATGTGGCAGAAATTCCAGCATCCTAACTGACTAGTGGGAACATTTCTGTCAAATAGTTCTGCTCCATTGTGGGGCCTCTCACCGAGGAGACAGCTTCTTTGATGGAGGATCCTCTGCCACTAAGGCAGCAAAACTGAATACAGTGGACTTTCAAATTCCAGAGTTTTGGATAGCATGAGCATGAGAAACTGGTGGGCGAAAACACCAGCACAACTGTTAATTATCCCACAGCCACAGGTATGCTGGAAGATAAAACAGTGAAACACAATAGGATGATGGACAGAGCACTGACACTTTTCAGACACTCACCCCCAGTCACTATTAGATCTGGGTTAAATTCATCATCATTCAGCCATATGTAAATGAGTCTTGACCCTGTTCCTCAAGGGAACAGTCCATCCTGAACTGCCAAGCCAGGTTCCCCCTGAACCAGAAACAAGCATCCTGGAACCAGTTTCGGGGTAACACCCCTCATCTGCCAGGCTAGCTTGAATCCAGTGGCAAAGTGAGCAAGGGACCAATGTCTGGGCATACCCTGCCAACTTAGGGAGAGTGAAGCAAACAAAATCGGATGAAGGTCGGAGTGCTGAAACATTTCAGACACTCATCCTAGTCAGTATTAGATCTCGGTTAAATCCCTCAGGGCTGGCTTTAGCGCTGGTGGTGCCCGGTGCGACAACCATTTTTGTTGCACCCACGTCCCATGACCACCTCCTCGGATTCTCTCGCTACCACCGGACAAAAGTGCCCCTCATCTCTCCAAACATAAGTTATTGCTAAACACAGTGCCCCCTTCTGAGGTCAGCGCCCCCTCCACAGGTCAGCGCCCAGTGCAGCCGCACCAGTGGCACTGCCCTGAAGCCGGCCCTGAAATCCCTCATCATTCTTTTTCTCACTTTGCCACCCCAGTTCAGACCCAGCCATATGCAAATTAGTCTTAACCCTGTTCCTTATGGTAAAACTCCAGTCGGAATTGCCAGGCTAGGTCCTCCCTGGACCACAACAAGCATCCTGGGACCGGTTTCGGGGTATAACCCCTCATCAGCTAGGCTAGCTTTAATCCAGTGGCAAAGTGAGCAATCAAACAAGGATGGCTGTGCATGTGTGGTCCAAATATCAATGCACTACACTCTCCTTGAACTTCCTTTGTAGGTCCATTGAAAACGTAGAGTGGTGGACAAAACATCTACATAGAAGAAGCACAACTGCAGAATAAAAGACATCTAATATATATGACTCTTCCGTTTTCAAACTCTGCACAGGGAGAGTTTTGTGGTTTATTAGGCTAAGATGTTATAGGCACCAGAAAGAAGCCTTTCAGATTGTAAAACAATGAACCACTGTTAAACAATTTCAACATGCAGCTATAGCAAGAGTAAAGGGCACTCCTTGACTTTTTCGGGTTTACATATGTTAGGAAAATTTGTGATAGATTAAGGTGAAAGATCTGAAATAATAAATAAAGCTTGGAAAGAGTGATGTGTTAGGGTTACCTTCAGACATTTAATATGTTCGGTTAAAAAACAGAAGTGCATAGAAAAGATTCAAGACTGCAGCAGAGTTAGCTGTGAGGGAGTAGGGAATCCTGATATTAGAGGGGTTCCAAATGAAGAAGTGTGAGGAAAAGGAAGCCCACTCTTAGGCTCTGGTGTGTCCTTACAGTATGTAAGAAATACACTCACAGGGCCTGCACTGCTTTTGGGTGACGTAAGGCAGATGCCTTTTAGAGGAACTTAATGATCCTACTAACTGCCCTTCCTTGGTCTATGACGAGGGCTCCAGCTGGCAAACCTCTATTCAGTCTCAAGGACTCACAATCCTTGCACTATTTATTGCGGGTCCTGGAGATCCGGGACAATTATCGGACATTTCACCACAGGACAAACAATGACACACTCTGAAATCCACTGTTTGCCCCATTGTGATTGCTATCTTTTTTTTTTTTACAGAGGGTGCCTATTGCTATTTTTTTTTTACAGAGGGTGCCTTCTCCTCCTCCCCCACTGTCCTCTCCACTCTCCCCACAGGTGTTTTGCTACATACAACTCCAGTACTGTTTAATTAAATGCCGCAATGCAGGCGGTCACATGTCAGTCAGCATAATTAAAACAGCACAAAGTCTGCATACCAGCTGGGTCTGGTGGCTCTGTGGACCAATGCATCCATCTAAGACTCTGTATTTGACCTCATGTTTTCACGTTCGAATCTTGATGGGTCTATTCAGCCATTGATCCTTCTGGGGTTTATAAAATAAGTACCATTAGTTGGGTTACAAAAAAAAAAATCTGTTATTTCAGTGCAAATCTAACCTTCATGTTCGACATTTGATTTACAATTACACATGTTTTGTCATGAGAACGTGTGCTGGAGTGTGGAGCATATTGTAGGAATTTGGAAAGTACTGAGATGGACCCTACTACACCTTTCCTTCCAAGTACAGTCGCTCGCATTAGCACGACGGGATATCTCCATTCTATCGCAATGTCAATAAGTCAATTTTTTTACACTGTTATATATGCTTCCTACTGCAATATAGTCATAATTTTGATAAATGTTTGTGTAACTTTCTGCTTAGACATCACAAAAGTGGGGAATAAAAAGGCTTGACTCTGGGCCTCTTCCATGTCATCCTTTTTGCTCTTCCATGCCTTGTCAGACAAAGGCCTACCATATGCAGAATAGCCTTGGCCATCCCCTAAAAGGGTCAGTCCATTCTGAACTGTGAGGTCAGGAACCACAAGCCGACCCGCACACATTTGTTATTGATGGGCCTCATCAGAGAGGTATAGATTGAGTACCAATAGCAGAATAAACTGATGATCCATGTTGCTATTAGAGATTTATCATTTATTGTTCTGCACCAAGACCCTCTGAACCATCTAACGATTTTAGTGCCCTGAGGAATGTGCGACCTGGATTCGGGGTCATCACCGAAACGCGTGTTGGCGCAAACTCTGAAGACAATATTGGAGGATCACTGTACACAAATATTGTTTGTAATATGCCAATTAATGTGTTGAGGACTCCTCAATTTATCATACCTAGAGAAACAATATCATTATTACCCTAATGAAGTATCGATGGTAACGCTAGGCCCTCTCGAATACTTTGTATATTTTGTTCTTTAGACTGTTGATACTATTCGGGATGTTGCTTCTTTTTAGTATGTGACTGAATGATGTATGATGAGTGAAGGTTTGATTGTATGATCAGAGGTTTTTTTGTGCTTGATTTTCATTTTTGTTATTTTTTGTTATATGCAAGCAGATATAGGTTTGTTAATAAATTCAATAATCCATTTTTGTACTAAAAAAAGTAATAAAAACTAACACTGTTCTCTATTTTCTCTATAAGTTCTTTAATATACGTCTATTCGCCTCGGTTATGGTGACAGTTGTTTATGTTTCTCGGCTCCTTTGAGACTCCTAGTGAGCATTTATAAGATCCCGCGGATCCCCATCATGGCTCATGCCCCCAAGCTTCTGCGCTACAGGTCAGCCACCCCCCTCATCCCCCCAACACAACTCCTCCCCCCGGCCATGTCTGGTGTACAATCTCTTATGATGTACCTTGGTGCACCAAGCACCCCTACTCTTTCCGCTTCCTCTGTTCATTGGGTGGAATAAAGTAAGTTTGTTTTTGTAAAACTTGGCCAGGATTTGAACATTTTTGGTTTTGAATGTTTTGAGTTATTTTCTTCATAATACTGTGCTGGTAATAAGGACCATATATAGACATCACAGTGTAATATATTCACCTTCCATTGCCCTCACTCTATAAACAATTGCTGGAAAATGATTTTAGGTTTGGCTGAAATACATAGATGCATCATTTTCGGTCACGTTTGACTATATTATTAAAGTTTACATCATGGTCACACATGGCAGAAAGTTGAGTTCCTGTTACAGCTGCCACCCGAAGATCCTTCATAAGTTAAGGGACAAACATGACGCAAAAGCCTGAGTCCACCATACCTAACGCGTCGCAGCAGCAGTGGGGCTGCTTGTCATCACCTAAGCCCAGTAAGGCTTGGCATACATCCATTGGAACCATGACTACATCAACAGAGCAAAGCTGCTGTGAATGACTAATGATGCTGAGGAGTTCGAGGGCCCTGTAGCCTCATACACCACTGAATCATCGAGATGGACTCCACAACTCCATTCAAAGTTTAGCAAATATGTTTACTCATATGTCTCTTTGCTTTTGATATGGTTTAGCAGAAATTAAGGGGCAGGGGAGGTGCATAGATTAAAAATATACCCCAGATATTTGGGGATTGGATAATCTCTCCTCCCACTCTCTGCCCATCTTGATGTAGGTGAGGTAAGAAAAGTGGGTAGTGTTTTGCCCTCGGTGCAGAGGAATCACTTGAGTCCTTCACGTTTGAGTTGGGAATGGATCCTACATTGAGGTGTTCTTGAAATATGCAATTGCTCAATAGCTGAAAGTCTGAGAGAGAGGGGGAGGAAAACTGACTCTTTTTTTCCCTGAAAACCTTCATTGAATTTCACAGCTTGTGGTGCAATGACTTTTTTTTCTAAAAGCTTTTATTATTTTAATGAATCACCTCAATATAGGGATATTTTTCTGGTTCCATTTCTTTTCAGTTTTTTTTCAAGTGTTAGAGCTTCATGAGAGCTTTTTATTGTAAAATATGCTTCATTTATACCTGCATACATCTACAGCAAGGTCTCCTTCATGCAGTGTGTAAGCAGATTCTAATAATAGGTTGGTTGTATCTGGAAATTTATCTCTAAGGGAGGAAGGTTCATTAGGAAATATGAACTCATGTATTTGTTCTGGTGAATTTCCCGAGTTGTTCCTGCTGGAGACAGCGACGTCACAAAAAGATTGAGCTCTCTTTGCAAGGACTTTAAAATAATAAATAGCACGTTACAAGTCACCCTGAGAAATATCGCAAGCACGCAGAGATTAGATTTTCCTTCCAAAATACACAACATAAACTGATTTGTGGAGTGCCTGACCGAGGTGTGTGCAGAGGTGAATATCAGGCCCTGACTGCAAGAGTCCAAAAGAAACTAAAAGGGTCCAAGCTCCCACATCCATGCTGATTTGCAGGGATGCGCCAGGGAACATAAATCTGCCCCCTTGTGTGTAATATGGGCGGTCTCTGTAACACCAGACCGCTTTTATGACATTTTAATATTCATCTTTCCGGTAATGATTGCATAATGGGATAGTGGTGGGAGGAAGTATCAGAGCTTTAATGGAACAGCAGACTTTGTGCCTCATTTGTAGTTTGACGGACAGGCCATGAACTCTGGGGCGGGGGAGGACCTACTTCTGCCTGCTCACCTAACTTAGGGGCATATCAGCATGGCGAGGCGATAAAATTATCGCCGCTTTAGCATCCATTTTCAGACGAAAAGCGGCGATAATTTTATCGCCCTATCAGCGTGAATCCATGCCTTAGCGCCTGTTTATGGAATGCCCAGCTTTGCATCTCTAATGAGATGCAAAGTGGGCGTTCCTTCCCGAAATAACTGGAGAAATGTCGCTAACCGACATTTCTCCAATTATCAAGGGAATCGCTAAGAAGCATAGCGATAAGAAAAGTAGCGCTAACCATGGTTATCGCTACTTTCCTTACGCCTGCTTTAATTCTGATTTAGCCATGTAATCCAATGGGAGGTGGATTACATGGCGAAGACCACACTGCCCTATCAGAAAGGTATCTCCGGTCACAGTGCGATTATCGCTGGATTTCCAGCGATAGTCACACTGTTTTCCAGCTAACGCTTGCATTTCTATCGCTTTGGAGATAAGCGTTGTTGATAGCACGCTATCTCCGCGATAGACAGCAGCGATAGCCGGCTTTAATTATCCTAGCGCTAAGTGCTCTTAGTGATAATTATCGCCAGCCCTTGCTGATATGCCCCCTCAAGTCTTCTGCCGCTAAGATGAGGAAGGTTCGCTGCAAGTGCTGCTGCCCACATGGCGGGAGCACTTTTCGTTAAATGCAATGCCGGTCCAACTCCCATGTCATATCAGCCCGGTGAACACTACTTTTTGTTTTGAAGAAAAAAATCCCCAAAGAGTTTTTTCCCCTGCAAAACAAAAAAAATAATGTCAGGGGGCGTAGCTTGGGGGGAGGGGGATTGTGGTGTTACCCCCACCCCCCTAAAAAATGTATTTTCAGATAAATAGTTGGATCAAGGTGCTTTCAGTCAGGTATGGTGGGGTGCCTGCTAGATTTCACCTGGGATTTTCGCTTGCATACACTGACAAAACCACACACACACTCTCTCTCTCATCTCTGTTTTGAAAGCCCTAAACAATGTTGATTTTACAAAATGTTGTGTTTCTATCACTTGGTACTCTTACCAATCCTCATTCCTTTACCTTTTCACTGCCTGTTCATCCCCTCCCATGCACCCTACTTGTCCTATTATGTATATTAATATTATATGACAGCGTGATTGTAGGGAAATCTAAAGCTCGCAGCCCCCCAATCTTACTGACCAAGCTACACCTCCGGCACGTTGCATTTGATTGCTGTAATGCATTCTTTGCACAAACATCTACACCTTTGATGATGTACCCTGTTTGACATCTATAAACAAACACAAGCTCCTTGCATTTTAGTTTCTAATGCTACACGCATATTTTGAACCTTTTTCATCTGAACCGCACATCTTCTGGGAAGAAACAAATGCATTGAAAAAAAATAACTGATGTGCCTGGCCAGAGCATTGCAGCAAGCTTAATACAGTCATCTGAGCAGCTCTGGTCAAATGTGGCTGCAGTAGTACAATTTAGACAGAAGAAAGAGAGTGTGACAGAGATTTGTGGCCACCTCATATAATAACACAGAAACCCACCCTACTCCACTCCACTCTACTCCACACAGTTCTACTCCAAACCATGCCACACAATTATATTGCACTCCATGCCACACAATGTCACACAATCCCACTCCACCCACACTCAGGGTCAGCCCATGCAGGTAGGAGAGGTGGGGCAGAGTGGGGAGGGAGTCGACAGACAACTACGATGGAAAGTCAAATCAAAAAAGAAAGAAAACCATTTACCTTGCACTCGCCACATTTCCAAGTTGGTGATGCGGCGAGCACAAGGTAAGTGTTTTTCTTATTTTAAATTTAATTTTCCCTCATCGTCATCTGTCGACTGCCTCCCCACCCTGCCCCACCACTCTTACCTGCACAGGCCATTCCTGCCCACACTGTTCCACTCCATTCAACACAATGTCACTCAATTCCACTCCATTCCACCCAGTAGTGCACAATTCCACTTCTCACAATTCTACTCAACTGAGCACCACTCTACCGAATGCCGCACAGCTCCGCTTTACACAATGCCACACAATTGTAATTACCTCCACACCACACAATGCCACATGATTACACTCCACGCCACAAAATCCCACACAATTCTACTCCACTCCACACAGTGCCACACAATTACACTCCATGCAATGCCACACAATTGCACTTCCCTCCATGCGGCACAATTCTACTCCAATCCAAATAATGGCACACATTTCCACTCCACACCACACAATTCCACTCCATCGCCAAAATGACACACAAGTAACTCAACTCCTCACAATGCCATACAATTCCAGCCCACTCCACACCACACAATGCCACACAATTCCACTCCAAACAATACCACACAATTCCAGTACACTCCTCACAATGCCACACAATTCCACTCAACTTCACACCACACAATGCCACACAATTCCACTCCACTCCACGCCACACAATTCCACTCCAAACAATGCCACACAATTCCACTCCACTCTTCACAATGCCACGCTATTCCACTCCATATCACATAACATAATTCCACTCCACTCTGTGCCACACAATTCCAGTCTACTACACACAATGGCACACCATTTCACTCCACCCTATGCCACACACTTATGATGCACTCTATGCCACACAATGCTACACTATTCTACTCCACTCCACATAATACCACACAATCCCACTCCACTCCACACATTTCTACTCCACTTTGCACAATGCCACACAATTCCACTCCTCCCTACACAAATCCACTCCACTCCACACAATGCCACATGATTTCACCACACTCCACACCCCACACAATGCCGCTCCACTCCATGTAACACCATTCCACTCCATACAGTGCCACTCAATTCCACTCCACACAATGCCACACAATGCCAGTCCATTCTACACAATGCCACACAAATACTATTCATGCCACACTCCACATAATGCCACACAATCTCACTCCACACAATGCCACATGATTCCACTCCATGCCACACAATTTCACTACACTCCACTTCACACAACGCCACACAATTCCACTCCACTCAATTCAATACCACACACTGACACACAATTCCACTACACTTCACTCCACATAAAGCCACACAATTCCACTCCACACAGTCCCACACATTTCCACTCTGCTCTGCACCACTCTACTCTACACAATGCCACTTAATTCCACCTCACTCCACTCCATGCAACCTAGTGACACACAATGCCACTCTACTCCACACAGTGTCACACACTTCCACTCCACCCCATGCCACACAATGCCACACAGTTCTACTCCACCCGACTTAATGCCACTCCACCACAAACAATTCCCTTCCACTCCACAAAATTCCACTGCACTCCATACACCCAATTCCACTCCACACAGTTCCAATCAATGCCAAACAATGCCACTCCACTCCAAACCACACAATGCCATTCCACTCTACTCCACACAAAGACACTCCACCCACTCAAAGCCAAATGCACTCCACTCTATGAAAAACAATGCCACCCATATCACAGAATGCCATTATACTCCATGCCACACCACACAATGTAACTCCATGCCACACATTGTCATTCCACTCCATGCCACATAGTGCTACTGCACTCCACACAATACACTCAGCCCACCCCATGGCACAAAATGACACTCCACTACACACAATGCCTCTTTTTTACCTTGAGACACTTTGCTCCCACAGGAGACATGATCCTGCTGGAGCGAGAACTCTGATTTGCTGCCAGCAACATGAGAACATTTTTGCTGGCAGCCAATTACAGGACTCTGGGACTTAGCCCACTGTCCTGAAGTTAAAAATGAAAAATAATATATGGGGCCGGATTAGTGATGACCTGCCCCTCTTCACCCTGTGAGGGGGACTCCGAGGGACCCCACCCCTGGTGCCAAAATTGAAAAATCATTGGCAAAAAAGCAGCCTTCCATTTTATATCAAATATGTGGGGAGGGGGCATCAATAGGCCTCCCTCCACTAGCCCATTTTAAGCTCCGGGGACCCCTCCTCCGAAACCCCCTTGCTGAGCATGTGAAGGACCTTGTTACCCCATCCCCTGGGGCCATTAGTTTTTTTAAAAGGGAGGTGGCACTGTGGCCCCTCTACTTTAGCCTACTTAGGCCCGTGGACCCCATCCCCCAGGGATGAAATGTAAAAAAAGGGGAGGGGCTGAACAGCTCCCCTCCCCAAGATTTATAAAGGCCCCATGGACCGCATCTCCCGGGCCGTAGCAGTATTTAAAAGGGAGGGGGGCTCCGTGGCCTCCCTACGTGAGCTGAGCCTTTTTAAGGCCCCTCTGGGCTGGCTCACTTTCTGTGTCCGGGTGAGCCCACCCCGGGACACAGTAGTTTCCCTGCCCGCACCAGCGTGGGCAGGGAAACATGTGCTTGCTCCTGTGTAGCAGGAGCATTTTAAATCTCCCGCCAAACGGGAGCAAATACTAAGTCTGCTATCAGCAGGTGGGAGATTTAAAAAAGATCCCACCGGCTGGGAACAGACCTGTGTTATGTTTCCCTGCCTGCACCCCTGTGGCAGTGGCGTAACTAAAGTTTAAGGGGCCCCCCTGCAATGTACACAGAGGGGCCTCCACTCCGCATTTTATCCGGAGGCCTCAGACCGTAGTTCTGTTCTGAGGGGCCCCCTGGAGCTGGGGGGCCCCCCTGCACCACGGGGGATGCGGAGGCCTGTGTTACACCCCTGCCCTGCGGGCAGGGAAACCAAACACATTTTGCTCAAGTCACAAGGGAAGATGGAAAAAGATGCTACTCCCTCAGGAAGGGAGCAATGTTGGCTGGGCCTCCAACATGTTGGTTGGTGGGTTCCCCAGGTGGGCACCAGGTCACCCACTTATTAGAAAGAGAGAACCTGTGGGGATGTGATCTGAAAAAACTCGGGGAAGGGGCCTTGTGGCCCCCATCCCCTTTTTAATAGAATATGGCCCAAGGGAACTTGGTTTATGGGGCCTATGAAGGCTCATGAAGGGTGTCACATGCCCCCTCCCCTTTTAAAATACATAGATCCCTGGAGAATGTGGTCTCCAGGGCCTAATGAGGCTTGGGGAGGGCGTGGCGTGACCTCCCTCCCCTTTTTTTAATTATATTTGGCCCTGGTAAGGCTCAAAGAGGGATGCTGCATGTCCCCCTCTGCTTAGATTTTTGCCCTGGGTGATCGGGTCCCCAGAGACAATTAAGGCTTGGGGAGGGGGACTGCATCCCCCCTCCTTTTAATATATATATATGTTTTGGCTCCAGAGATGGGGTCCCTGAGACCCAAAGGCCAACCCTACGGTATGCATGCCAAAGGCAGTGTGCGGTGTGGGGTTGGCAGTCTGCTGGGTGTTTGGCTACAGGGCCTGGTAGCAGTCCAACCCCCTGATGGGCACAGCTGAAGGCAGCCGGGGGGATGCCTCCGGATATGTTGGCCAGAGGGCTGGGTCGCACGCCAGGCCCTATCGCATACCATGGGGTTGGCTGCCTGCAGGGACATCTTAAGTGTTTGGGGGCCCTGGGCCAAACATATTTTGGGGCCCCTGTTCGGAACAGCTTTGAATTTATGATCTAATTTCAGCTCTTTCATGCTGTCTTTGTCTAGGTCACTGACAGTGCACAGGCATACTCGTCCAAATTCTACATGTGTTTACATCGAATATTCAGGGATAGAGATGTTTTCAATATTGTAACACAACAGCTCACTGATACTACTGCAAATAATTTCTGTTACACCGTCCCTTTTCCCATATGTGAGGTCCTATTTTGATCTAAAAGAAAGTTGTTTTAATGGATGTTGCATGAAACACAAGCACAGCATTTCTCTGCAAAATGTCTGTAATAGACTCTCACACATAACTCACATTACAAATAAATGAAAGGAAAACGGTATTTAAAACAATCTGTTCAAGAATTATTCAAGGTCATCAGGGCAAGACTCTCTGCAGAATAGAGGTGGCTCTATCAGCTGGCCTGAAAGGCGGAGGCCCTGGGCCAGAGCCACTTTGTCCATGCCGTAAAACGTTTCAGGCTGCTTGTGGGGGGTTTGCCTCAGACCCAGGCCAAAGGCCAGACCCTGTGGTCAACCACCCACAAAGCACGGCATAACAAAGTCTAACATCCTCCTCATGTAATAACACACTTTCTTACATTGGTGGGGGATGGGTGCAGGCCCAGCCACTGATCCCCCCACTCCCTTGGTTGAGCATGGCCAAGGTGCCTTGACGGAAAAAGTCACTTAGGATTAAACAACAAAGCAAAGGAAAGGTTGACATTCTAGTGGGTAGTAACTGGTAAGACAAGATAAAGTGGACAGTCAACTAACCTGTGATTCAAGCCAAACATGACAGGAAGACAACTGTAATGTCCATGCCCCTGAGGTTTTCTTATATAGTAATATGAGGGCACTGTGGCTAGTGACCTACAGTATGCAAGTGGATGAGGCATTAAGACTTTCTTGCCTTCTTTGCTGATTGACATATATTGGTGCCTTAAGACTCCAGGGGGCATATTATCAAGCAGGGCGTTAAAATTATCGCCGTTTAGCAAAGCGGCGTTAATGGGCTTGATAATATGCCGCAGAAAATTCCAATAGAAGCCCAGGTTGACACCAGAACATGGGCTTCTATGGGAATTCTCAAGGGCATATTATCAAGCCCATTATCGCCGCTTTAGCTGCATTTTTCTGCTGCTAAAGCGGCGATGATTTTAACGTAGTTTCTTGATAATATGCCCCTTCATTAGCTAATATTACAGAGTTAATGCTTGAAGACAGTGTGGCCCCCTGTACAAATCCTGGCAGTTTTGGTGTGTACCTGGTTCAGTTCTGCTACACTAGAGTTGGAGGTATACTTGGTGTTAGCACTCACTTTCAACACAGCCCTTTACAAAGAACTCTCACTCTTTTGCCACGAGTCAGAAGGTCTGCTCTGTGACCCAGAGATATTGCAGTCCAACAGACTTGCAACCCTCTGTGGCTTGTGGTCCTTTCAGCTCGGCTGAGATGTGTTGGCTTCTTTATGTTGTCATCGATCCAGCTGGGAGGCAGCCAGCATGTTCTTCCATGTGTGCATTCTTCTCTGTTCTATACAGTTCCTTTCCAGTCACTGATCCAGCTCCCATAGAGCAGACTTGGGTATTGTTGCACTGCCACATAATCTTGGTCACACCTGGTAGATTTCCCTTGGCCCTCTGATAATTCACGAATACACGCTTACAATCTAGAGCAGGAAAACAAAGAGGTTCCCCATAAACCCCTTGCAAACCTTACGTGGAAAAGGACACACTTTGGTAATGGACAATGCATGCCAGAACCAGCAGGTACTTTCTTAGGTTCTCTTCACCCTTTCTCCAGACACAGCACACAAACAAGAAGTGTGGACTAGTGGTATTATTAGTATGGATATATTGAATATGTGTCATTTGCTTTTGCTTAATTATGTAACATTCCAACATAATTATGTGAAATTACGCACAATTATGCGTAATTTCACTTTATTTTGGCATTAAATATGTCCTGCTTACAGTGTGTTAATGGTGAGACTGGAAAAGACACACAATTGATGGGCAGAATGGAGAACAAATCAAAACATTCTCCCCCAGTCAAGAGATCTGGGTTAAATCCCTCATTCTTTTGCTCACCATGCCACCCCAGTTTAGACCTGGCCATATGCAAATCAGTCTTGACCCTGTGCCTCATGCGAACAGTCCAGCCCGAACTGCCAAGCCAGGTCCTCCCTGGGACGAGTATGCTCAAACGTGGGTCCTGTGCTCTCCATGCCACTGGAATCAAGCTATCCTGGCTGAAGAGGGGTGAAACCCCGAAACCGGTCCTTGGATGCTTGTTTCCAGTCCAGGGAGGACCTGGCTTGGCAGTTCGAGCTGGACTGTTCCCATGAGGAACAGGGTCAAGACTGATTTGCATATGGCTGGGCTCAAACTGGAATGGCATGGTGAGCAAAAAAACGATGGATTTAGGCCCAGATCTCTGTACTGCGGTGAATGTATGACATTGTTCTGCATTCTGTCCATCAACTGTTGTTTTTGCATTTGTCACCCCGAGTGGGACGGGTATGCTCAGACGTGGGTCCCTTGCTCTCCATGCCACTGGAATCAAGCTCTCCTGGCTGAAGAGGGGTGAAACCCTGAAACCGGTCTTAGGATGCTTGTTTCCCGTCCAGGGAGGACCTGGCTTGGCAGTTCGGACTGGACTGTTCCCATGAGGCACAGGGTCAAGACTGATTTTTATGGCTGGGTTCAAACTGGAAGGGCATGGTGAGCAAAAAAACGATGAATTTAGGCTCAGATCTCTGTACTGGGGTGAATGTATGACATTGTTCTGCATCCTGTCCATCAACTGTTGTTTTTGCAATGGTAAGACTGGGGCCCTGCCCGGTTAGTATGGAATGCTGGCACCTGAGAGAGAGAGAGAGAGAGAGAGAGAGAAAGAAACCCTGACAGAGGTGAGGAGTGAGAGTGAGACTCATATCAGTGGTGGGCAGAGGGAGTGAGATATGAGGCACTGGTTTGAGTGGGATTCAACACATTCCTCAGAGTAAGTGCTATTAAAGGCACTGCAGCCATCCAGAAATGTGGCACTGCGAGGCGGTGGGCAGTGGGGGCTGTTGGCACTGCTCCGACAGAGAGGATGGTTCCCTGCAGAGTGAGACAGCGGCCACTTCTGGGGCAGTGAAAATGATGCTCTACTGGGAAAGTCAGATTTCTGGGGAGTGAGCTCTCAGCATTGCTTGCTCAGTAAGTTTTGGTGCTTCTGGAAGAGAGAGGGACTGCTAAGAGGAAACGGGGTACTGCTGAGAGGGTGAGACTGGGCTCTGCTGGGGTCAGACAGGAGCTTTGCCGCATAGTGAAACCTGGGCAGTGACAGTGGACGGGGGCTTTGGAGGTTGCTGAAAGAGTCAGTCAAGGACATTGCTGTGAGAGTATTGGCACTGCTAAAGAGTGGAAGCAGGGGACTGACACTGCTGAAGAATGAGACTGTGGCAGTACTGGTGAGAGAGGCTAAGGGAAGGAACGACTGATTATAATTGTCTACAAGGTTAATATTATCAGGAAACTGATTTATGAATGCAAACTTACGCACTATGTTTGTGAATTGTAAATCATGCCACTAGTGCTGTGACACTGACACTGGATGCGCAAACGGTGTATGTTAAGGTCCAGATACTGTGTAGGCTTAGACATGAGCCTGGTAAGGAGCTAGAATTGGTAATCACCCTGTCTCAGGACCAGTAAAGAGCGATATTTGACGACATTTCCCAGCACTTTAACTGCCAATATTGAGGGGTGCAGATATCACACGCATTGTAATTCAGCCTCATGTTCTGCCGCCCGTCCTAAGCGCAGAGATACCCCTTCGGGGGTCGATTCAGGCGCTATACAAACAAATAAATAAATTCTAGATGTTACTGCGATATTATTGCCTCAGTTCCGACATCTGAAGCTGCTCTCGCTGGTCCGGGCCTGCCATACTTTGAGGTGATGACAGCGTTGCTCATACTACATATTATGTTTAGGGGGACAGGGTGGGGATGGTGGGGTTGGGACTAACTTCAAACTCAAAATAAAGGACTCCCTGACTGCTGAGAGGACAAGTCTGAATAGGACTTGTCCTATTCAGGAATACCCATTATGTGTGGTGGTGATGGGGGTTAAAATGGCTTCATTCCCGGCATCCACACTAAACCAAAATGTGTGATATATAGTGTAAAGGGGTAGCTGAGCAATACTCATGGAACTCCCCGGAATTTGGCGGAATATTTTTGGTAACTCTGCGGAATTCCGCAGAGTGAAACTTCGCGAGCTCCACCCAGGTCTAATGCCTTCTGCATTTCTAAATTCACCTGAAAAATCTTTCATTCCAAACTACCCTTGTTTTAGACTTAGATCCTGATTAGATGACTTTAGAATCTATTCATGTTTAGAAAGGAGGAGCGGAGTACCTTGAAAAAACTCCAAATTAAAATTCTTCAGACTGCTGTTATTTTATGCTTTAGGCTACTGAATTGTAATTGGCTTTGCTGCATTAGTTTGCTTGTCAGAAATCTTTACATCTGTAACATGTTCCTGATGTTTGCATTTACTAGAATGATTATTAACTTGTAATAAACCCACTTAACTTTAGTTACCGATTTCTGGTTCTTATTGTGTGGCCAAATGGGTCACACAAACTGCCTCTCAGTCAACCAGAAAGATCTATCAGGTGAGAAATGGTAACCGCTTCCTGTGCGCACCCACATTTAATATGTACATATATAATTACATAAACATTTCTTATCTAACCCCTACTAAATTGATTGAAATTTATCCGAAACAAACCTCTGGCTGGCTGAGGCACCACACTGCTGAGGCTTATTTCATCCATATAGCATGGAATTGACTATCAATATAGGGTTTTTGGTCAGAAGTGCTAATTAGGCTCAGACAATGTGTCATCGGGACACTACAACCGGAAACTGAACTATGTTTACCTGGTAATGCCCAAAGAATAAGAAATGCTATTTGGGCAGCAAATTCATGATATTAATCGCAGTGCTTGCAAAGGTCGAATAGCCATGCATGGGCCAAACCTCAGGCCTCCGACTATTGTTAGTTGGGATGAAGATATGGTGGAATGGGTTACTGCAGAAGAAATTTTCAGAAAAAAAATGAGGCAAGATAAAAAAAAACTAGTTGAAGACCTGATGGATCAGGCAATAACGATTCGGTTCTTAACTGGTCTCTGAACACCAGGCCTCTGTGAATATATGAAATCAGTTCCATCTCCTAACTAGCAAATTATGGGTAGTGTGTATTCAGAAAATTGGAAATTGAAGAGATTCGTTTGGGCGGGTGGATGTTGGGTGGGTTTAATAGGCTATAGTTGCATTTATGAAGACCTGAAGCTGCAGCTAAATGGGGCAGGGTCAGCCTTTATCGAGCCAGGTGGTCTAAATAGTAGTGCAGGTGTGAAGGTTCATCATATATACTCAAAGCGAGACCTTGCTGGACCTGACAGGGAATTCACCATTCTAGGATAAAGTGAATGAAAAGGGCATATAGTGGGGAAGTGGTATAGAGATGGAAGTGTAGTGTTTGACCTTTCACTTGGTTAGAGGTGTTCGCATTTCTTTGCATTGATAAAGAGATTCTACCAAAAGATCCCATAGACAGGGTGTAACAATTGATGATGTAAGAACTCAGTAGCTCCCGGCCATAAATGACACAATCTAACAATATCCTGGAACGGTGCAGGAATCCACACCTGGGAGAGGAAGAGCAAACAGTTTCAGGGGTGCCCAGTACCTAGCAGAGCACCAAGCAGAAGGTCAGCAGATGGTGCTTGAAGCATCATTGACTGGAGCAGCGTGCCCTGTTTGATGGCGCAGTACAAGCCGGACGGGCACTGGTTGTCATGTAGGGATATCATGGCCAGCTCCCAGGGAAGTGAAGCAGGAAGAGCTCAGCAGTGCCTTGTGACTGGACCCAGACACAGAATTGTGAGATCCACTTGTGCGAGAGGGACAGGAGGCAGATGGGTTCAATTTGCCCTGCATGTGGGCAGGAGTAGCACAAGAAGGTGATATTGTGGTGGGAGGTTGGGCAGGGCCCAGAAAAGGACAGGGAGCAGGAGAGTCTGAAGAGGCAACTCAAGGGGAGCCAAAGACTGTCTGAGGGGCAAAGCATGTAAGCAGGATCACCACTGAACCATGTGCTCCTGGGAGATACAAAGAGGCGAACTGAGTCCTATTTGGGACCAAGGAAAGATGGGGGTTTTGAGGGGCCCGAGGGTGGGGAGAATCAATGCGTCTAGACAGCTGCTCTGGACGAGTGCAGCTGAGTTCTGAGGGAAGCAAGGATAGGGGAAGCTTTTGGTTTTATGCGTAGAATCATTGGCAAAGCTTCAGTGCACAGTAAATCCTCTCTTGCTTACCTTCATGCCTGAGATGTGGCGGGAGGGCAGCCCAAAGGGTAGACTTTTGGAGAAGGGATCAAGTGGTTCAGGGGCTCCTAGCTGACTTCAAGGCCTGAGAAATGTGGGCTGCTAGCCAGTTGTACCTCCAGGACATGCACCCATGCATGACTGAGAACTTCTGAGTCTAATGGGACTGGAAAGGGTCTCAGGAGTATTGGCAAAGAATCACACAGGCATAGCTTGAACTACGAAAGCAATTGTAAGAAACTCGCAGATCTAGAGAAATCTTACCGTCTGGTTTATTTTAGTTATTTTAGTTATGTGAAAGGCCTGTCACTTCCAGGAATTAAGCTACTTAGCAGTGCATTCTCCAAACCACCAGGCTTCCAGCTAAATCACTGCCTCCAACATGTGTCAGGCTTTTCCCAGCTGAAAAGTATATTGCGTAGCAGGAAATATTCAGTTCTGAAAGCATATTGGAGCGCATTTGGAATTCACCAAGCCATCTGAACGTATTGTTTTAAATTAAGCTTTCACGAAAATGGTGTCATAACCAAAACCAGCATCTGTGCTTGCACTCAAAGCAGAGCTTAATTTGTACTGGTAGTCGCAGATGGAGGGCACTGGCACTCATTTTGGGGGGCCGAGACTTATTTTTCATTAGACTTTGACTCAGAGTAAGAGAGACAAGGTGGATAATGGAGAACGAATGAGGAAGAGAAAGATAAGAAAACAGTGACACAGTAAGACAGCAGGGATAAAAAAGAACCAGCTAGAGCGCGATGAAGGCCAACAAAAATGAATGGGGATGGGGAAAAAATAGGCACGAGATGCATTAGATATAGATAGATTTGACCTGCTCCTAGGCTTAGACCCATCCTTGAGAACAGCCCTTATGTGTGTCCAGCTTCAACCAGGCCTCAAATCAAAATGTGAAGAGTATCAAAAACAGTGGCCCATTCCGTCTGCTGGTGATATTAACTTTGCAAGGTGCATGTTTGTGTTTTAAAGGAATAGCAATATGATTATCTACTAAGAGCACGAAAACAATCACCTAAAAATAAAACCGTCACAGCAGCGTGGGGGCTCCCTCCTACATTGGGTCACCACTAATGTGGGGACTGTGTGGCATATAAATTTACTGATAGTACTTAGGGCCTCATTAGGATGGCGGTCAGACTTATGTCCGACCACCATCCTTTCAGAAATGGGACCGCGCAACTACAAGTCGGCAGTCGCGCCAGCCCAATTAGGATGCGACCGCCACCACGGCACAACCTTTTGTATTGCGGCGGGTGCTGTGGGCTGCAGCACACGCACAAAACAAAACATGGACGTCTGACATATCCCTGCACTACATGGCAGGCATCATGCGGCACCTGCCACATGGTGCAGGGATAACATAACACGTGTATTTGTAAAGCGCACATTATCACCTGTGGGTCTCAAGGCGCTGAATAACAGATGTTTATTGTTACCCAACTCAATGGTACTCATTTTATCAACCTCAGATGGATGAAAGGCTGAGTGGACCTGCCAGGATTTGAACCTATGACCATGAAGTCGAACACAGGCCCCTGCAGTGGATGCATTAGTCCACTGAGCCCCCAGAACCGGATATGTAGGGTGGCACCATTGGTGCCCCCAAGACCCAAAGCTGAGGCCCAGAGGTGAAGGGGGGCCTGCTGCGGGCCCCTATGTCCCTTTCTACCAGCCTTTTCATGGCGGGTTCACCACCCTGAATGAGCCAGCGGAAAGGAACATTGTAATACCTATGGCGGTGCCTGGCAGGCACCACCACCATTGTAGGTATTACTGCTCCTCCGACGGACTGACGGGCTCTTTGAGCCAGTCAGATCCATGGCGGTCGATCTCTCTGACCGCCATACATCCCCCGCCATCATTACGAGGAGGGTGGGAATCCTCATCCCGATGGAGGTGGGATCGCCACCAACGGGCTGTCGATGGCGGTCCCACCATCATCATAATCAGGCCATAAGTTCTTGAGCCTTCAATCCAAATGTTTCTTGCTTAATTGTCTTTGGAACTGGAACCTCAGCCAGCAATGTGGTATAGGACATTAGGAGACCCTGCAGACGTATTTAGGAACACATTTTGTAGATGCATGACTGGGAAATTGCACAACATCACACAGGATCTGATGCAAGATTTCGAATGCGCTGCTGGGCACAATAAGAATGACCACGCATGGCAAATAATTGACATTATCTCAAAAATCCCCAGAAATTGTGATGTTGCCAGCTGTTTGCTGGAAAGAATACCAATCTGTTCACAAATATAGTTCGATAACACGGGAGCTCAACAATTTAGAGGAACTGACCATCTGATTGTGCTGTAAATTGTACCTTACTTTCAACTGCTCATAGACATACATTTTTTTCAAAAGCCATGGACATTAATATTTTTTGTAACTGCTCAGAGACATGACATTTTTTGAGCGCAATCTGCACGATACTGAAAGGCTTTAATCAGCTCCTCGTCTTTTTGTTCGAGTTCCATCACTTTCCCTGCTCCCCTAGGTACTTTTAGCTAGGGTAGCACCAAGAATAACTGTGTTTCCCTCCTAACTCATAGCCCCTTGGAATACTATTTGACCCGCTTCTAGGTCATGTATCAACCTGTAAAAGTCTGAAGAAACAATAGTTTGCAATAGTGACGATCTATTGAGTCACATCATGTGTTGGCTAAATATACCCCATGATGTTCTATATGAAAGAGGGAACTGCAGTCTTGTGTTTTGTGCGTTTTCCCAGCCTTGCTTGTTGTTTGAGGAAGATGATGATGACTGAGGACTGTGCAGCTTCTGCCCTGTGGTCGCATGATAGGTTTAATCTCCATTGCAAAGGAGTTTATGGCATTTCGTGTTTTAATTCAATTGTTAAATATTATGAAAACAAGGAGCACGAAAATGGGGGAATGAAACGAGAAGGCTGTGAATAGCGGTAATACTTGTAATACTCAAGTTGTGACATGTAAACGTGATCGTTGTTAAATATGCAGTGTACAGCCAATCAAAACGTAGCTAAAAAAAATACAGAGTATCGCAAATCAACATTCATTAAAAAGAATTCCCCCCACACATCAAATGCTCAGTGGTGGCTTGAGGCCGCCATGTTTGTTTTTCCCCTCAGCCGACGTCAACCACAGCCCTGCCCATTCCCAGGCTCATTGACCAGAGGACAGTTTTACCTGTCTTCACCCTTTCAGTGGTGTAGACCGGGCCGGACTGGGAACTCAAAGCAGCCCTGGCAAATTGGTCAGACCAGCCAGCCCCTGGGGAGGAAGGGGAGAGGGGCGCAAGTGTGAAGCACTGCTGCTTTTGCTACTGGGGGCCCATATTGCAGCACCACTGCAAAACCGTCCCCCAGTAACAAAACTGGCCCCCACTGCTGCAAACCCAGCGTGTACCCTTCCAGCCTCCCGGTGAAACGCCTGATGCCCGTACAGCCACTCTGGCCCTGGTAGAGTTCTCCTGTATTTTTGATTCAACCATGCACATCAAATCTTTTAGCAAGTGCCTGTGTGTAAAATGTGTAATGTTGCATTAGTGAGATATGTTTGTTGGCCATTTAGTAATGTTCTGACATAATAACCATAGCTTCAATATCCAGTTTGAGAACCGAGGGGCATATTATCAAGGACGGCGTTACAATTATCGCTGCTTCAGCGGCAGAAAACTGCCGCTAAAGCGGCGATTATGGGCTTGATAATATGCCGCAGAGAATTCGTATAGAAGCCCATGTTCTGGTGTCAACATGGGCTTCTATGGGAATTCTCTGCGGCATATTATAAAGCCCATTATCACCGCCATAATTGCTCCCACGACTTTTCCATGAGCACATATCGATTGTGAAGCTATAGCTGCACCTCTTTTGCTGCTGTCTTCACTAGTAGAGCAGTTTCTGAATCCAATTTTCAATTTTATATCCCATATATGGGTAGCAATTACAAAGAACATGAAAATGGCAAAGAACCCTTTTTATTTAATTTACATAATTTCCTTTCTTTACTCTTATGAACGCTTTTGCACAAGTTAATTGCAAAACAGTGGCTCATTTTTCACTTTTTCTAATTTTTACTTCTATCTGCTGCAGTTGCCATCAATGTCTGCCCCTCATCAAGATGAACTGCTGAGTGTGACATTGTCACTTTAAGGTTTAAGAATTATTAGTCTGTGTTAATTCTAAGTAGAATGTTATTTGTGAAACAAGTGAGAATTCTGTTTGGGGCAGTTGATATCTACTAGTTGATGGCTGAGGTGATTAAATCCCTACTTAATACAGACTACGCGTTTGAAGAAGCTTTCTTGTGGTGAAGTGACAACTTTACATTGGCGACGATCGTGGGATCATAGAGGAACATCACCTCAACATCCAGAGCATCCGATTCATACCTGCAGATTTGTGTGTGCAGCACATCCGTTTCATTGCAGTGAACTTTTGCTTCGCATCTGCTTTGATGATCGTGAGGAGGAGACTTCTCGTCCGACGTCTTTTGACGATACCCCGAGGGCTAATCTTAAAAGGATTAGGGGTGTGAAGAGCTGGCGGAGTTCGAGGGATGCAAGCGTTTCAGTGACGTAGTAGTAACGGTCTGGTTTGCGTTCCAGTGACGATGTGCCATTGTCCTTCAAGGGGGCGCGGCAACCAGTGACGACGTTCTTTCAAGGAGGCTTGTGAAGAACTTCATCTGCGTTCCAGTGACGCTCACCGCATTGTTTGCGCATGCCCAAGGAGCAAGTACACTGTATTGGAGGCGTGTTGTGAAGAGTTTCATCTGCGTTCCAGTCACGCAGTGTTTGCGCATGCCCAAGGAGCAAGTACACTGTATTCCATAAGAAAGGCTGTCTCTCACGCATGCGCGAAGTGAGAGGAGCGTGTACACTGCATTATCGGAAGAAAGGTGTTGGCTGTCTCTCACGCGTGCGCGGAGAGAATACAAAAGACGTTTTACAGTCTCTGTTTGCGCAGGTTTGGGCAGGCTGGAAATCGAGGAGAGAATACAAAAGACGTTTTACAGTCTCTGTTTGCGCAGGTTTGGGCTGGCTGGAAATCGAGTGGGCGAGATTCTTCAGTGTGGCACTTTCTTTCGGAGGAGTGTTACATACAATTATATATATATTTTTTTTTTTTATAATTGAAAGGTGGGCTACATATACCATTTTAAAAACATTACTTTATTTATATTTTATTGGCCATTTGAAGAATTCAGCATACTTAATTAATTATTTTTTTCAACGCTGGTATCTTTTGGAAGTGGTTTAAGTTTTTAGGCACTGGCAACAAGGTAATTTAACATGCAGAACGTTACACAACCTCCATTTTTTTTGTCAAGTCCGGGTGAACCAAGTATTAAATGGCAAAAGTGGAAGAAAATATTCGTGAACTACGCCAGAGTCTGTGGAACTAATTTAAGTGCGGAATGTAAGCATTCTCTCTTACTGCATTGTTTAGGAGGAGAAGGTCAGGAGGTTCTGGAACATTTACCTGACCTTACTGTTGCAGAACAGAGAAACTTGAATGAATATGAGATTTGTATGGAACAGTTAGATCGGCATTATCTTCCACGTCTAAGTACTATCATGGAGAGGTATCATTTTGGACTGCGTGAACAAAAAAAGGATGAGTCTGTGGAGGAATTTCTTTCTGCTTTAAGAAAGTTAGCATCCTCATGCAAGTTTGGGGGTGCTACGGAAGAAAGGATAAGAGACCAGTTTGTTTTGAAATGTGCTCATGATAACATAAGGAAAGAACTTTGGCTGAAAGATGAGCCACCATTAGATGAAGTAATTACTATTGCAAAACAGGTGGAACATATGATGAAATGTGTTGATGAGTTGAGTGGGGAGAAAAACAAACCGAATGCAAATAATACTAGTGTTGAAGAGGTTGTATGTCAAGTGGTAAAAAAAGATTTAGATGTAAAAGAGAAAGATAGCTCTACGCAGGGTAATGAGAGCGCACAAGGGAGTTTTAGTAAGGCAACGTGCTATAGGTGTGGGAGGCTAGGTCATCTAGCTAATGCACCCTTTTGTCCTGCTTTAAAGATAACGTGTTCTACGTGTGGTAGGAAAGGACATGTTGCAAAGTGTTGCAGAAGTAAGGTAAGGAAGAGGGATCAAGTAAAAGTGCAGCCTCAGGTCAAAGTAGTAACCTTTCAAGTTGATGTTCGGGAAGCTGTTCATCCTTCACACCCAGTAAGTATTGAAGGTGTGGAATTAGAATTCAAATTTGATTCTTGTTCTCATTTGACGATGATGAATGAAGATGTTTTCATTAAGCATTTTGGTAGCTCTGTGAAGCTTTTCAAAAGTGATGTGTCTCCACAAGGATACGGTGGGGCGACCATTAAAATGTTAGGATATTTTTTAGCAACTATTGAGTTGTGTGGACGAATGATTGCTGGGAAGGTGTATGTGGCCAAATCTGGTGATGCGCTTTTGGGTTGGCCTCATCAACGTCTTTTGGGGGTTACTCTGAATCCTAACATGGTTCCTCAAGTTCAAGTACAACAGGTGGGTGATGTTGGCTCAATGTTTGCTGAACAATTTCCTGAGGTGTTTGAAGACAAACTAGGTTGTCTCAAGGGATACAGACATTGCATCCGATTGAAAAAAGGAGCGATTCCGGTTGTGGCAAGGTGTAGAAGGATACCCATTAATGAACAAGCTGGTGTGCAAAAAGAGATTGAACGGTTGGTCGATTCGGGTGTCATTGTGCCAGTGGAAGCAACAGAGTGGTTGGCTCCCATTGTTGTGGCCAAGAAGGCTAGTGGAGAGCTTAGGCTTTGCATTGATTTGCGCTCTCTAAATAAGGAGGTGATAGTAGATCATTTCCCGTTACCTAATATAGATGAGATGATTGGGACTTTGGAGGGTGCAAAGTTCTTTACCACGCTGGATTTAGCATCGGCCTATCACCAGGTTGAACTGGAAGAGTCTTCACAGGAGTTAACGGCTTTTGTGACACCAATGGGCACATATAAATTTTGTAGGATGCCTTTTGGTTTGGTTTCTGCGGCTGCAGTTTTTCAACGAATCATGAATAGGATTTTGAAAGGCATTGGAGGGGTCAGGTGCTATCAGGATGATTTGCTGATTTATGGAAGATCAAAGGTGGAGCATTACTCGAGGGTGTGTGCCGTGTTAAAACGATTGAAGGAATCAGGTTTGACATTAAAGAGAGAGAAATGCAGGTTTGGTGTCGAGGAGGTGAATTATCTGGGACATTGCATTACTGGTCATGGTGTGTTCCCAAAGAAGGAGTTGGTGGATACTATTGTGAATATGAAGGAGCCTACCAACAAGGAGGAACTGTTATCTTTCCTTGGTATGGTAGAATTCTATAGTAAATTTATTCCTGGTTACGCTGACAAGACTCAGAGTTTAAGGAGTCTTACGGGCAAGAGTATTATTTTTCAGTGGTCTGCAGAATGTGGGAATGAGTTCTGTTTGTTAAAAAAGGAGTTGATGAAAGCACCTTCGCTACAGGCATTTGTTCCGGGACAGGATACGTATATTTTTACTGATGCTAGAATGAAGGGTCTAGGAGCTGTGGTGGTCCAAAAGCATGATGGTGCAGAGAGGTTAATTGCGTGTGCTTCGAGGTGTTTGAGAGGTCCTGAGTTAAATTATTCGGTGATTGAAAAAGAGTCATTGGCCATTTTTTGGGCTCTGAGAAAATTTAAGAATTTGATCTGGGGAACCAGGGTGAAGGTCTTGTCGGATCACAAACCACTTAAAGAGGTATTTTCAAAGAAAGGTTTGGATTCTATCTCCTTGAGGATTAGGAGATGGATCATTGCTCTCCAAGAATTTAATTTTGAAGTTGACTATATTCCTGGAGTGGTCAATAAGTCTGCAGACTGTCTGTCTAGGCTAGTTGATCCTAATGAGTCTGTTGTCAGTGATGATGTCAGTAAAGAAGAGGACTCTGTTAATGTTTGTGAAGTGACATCAGGGGCCGTAAGTGAATCTGATTGGAAAGAGGAATTGGAGAAAGATGGATAGATAAAGAAGGTGATGGAAACTTTGAGATGCAATGGTCGGTTGGAGAAACCATGGGCTCTGGTTGGAGATGAGCTCTCAGTTAATGAGGGTCTACTTACTCGTGGTACTAGGCTTGTTCCTCCTGCAGGCGTAAGGGGCAAACTTCTTGGGTTAGCTCACTCTGGACATCTTGGGATTGTTAAAACGAAAGAGTTTATAAGGTTACAATTTTGGTGGCCAGGCATGGATCTAGAAATTGAAAGGATGGTTAGAGATTGTCTGGAGTGCTGTGCGAGTGATAAAGTGTTGAAGACTAGGCATATTCCTATGGTATGTAGAAAACTACCGAAATACCCTTGGGATGAGATAGCCATTGACATTGTGGGCCCGCTGCAAGATGTGAGTGACACTCCCTATCTAATAGTTGTGTTAGATCTGTATTCTAGATGGATCGAAGTGGGTGCTGTGAGAGAAATCTCATCGGGATGTGTCATCAAATTTTTGGAAGGGATTTTTAAAAGGGAGAGTTTTCCCAATAGTATTCTTTCTGATAACGGACCACAATTCTGTTCTAGAGAGTTTATAAGTTTCTTGGGTGAGTGTGGGATTGTTCAAAAAAGAAGTGCAATTTATCATCCAGAAACTAATGGGGCTGTGGAACGAGTAAACAAAACTCTAAAGGAGAGTATACAGCTTGCGAGGGTAAACAATCTAAACTGGAAGGAGGTTTTGCAAGAAAGAATAACAGCTTACCGCATGTCTCCTCACATGACTACTGGGAGATCACCTTTTGAACTTTTCAGAGGTAGGGTGCCTAATTCTAAGTTGTGTCCAGGTTGGATGAAGCTTAACAAAGGTTTGGTTAATAACCAAATTGGTTCCTGGAGAGAGAGGGAACTAGATAAACAGGTAGAGAGGAAAGTTTATTTTGATAGGAGGAAATCTGTACAACCTAAAGAGGTAAAAGTGGGTGACTTGGTGAAATTAAAAGCTCCGGTTGGATGTCAACCTGGTTCTAAGTTTTCTAGGTGCATGTCAATAGTCAAATTGTTCAAAAATGCTGTTAAAACTGATGATGGCCGGATATGGAACAAAAATCGTGTTGTGACTGTTAATCACAATTTGTCTTCCTTCAATGAGCAGGGGGTTTCTAACGACTCGTCATGTTCTTTGGCGAGTTCGTCTGTTTCCACCTCAGATAGTTCTCCTAGGACAGTTACAGGTGTTAGAGAAAGGAGTCAGAGGTTGCGGAGACTCCCAGTATACATGAAAGACTATGTGTGATTTATTTCTTTACTTTGTATACCATATTGTTATCCCGTGTATGTAGAGATGTTTATTGTTTATTATTATAAAGGGGGGAAGATGTGTGACATTGTCACTTTAAGGTTTAAGAATTATTAGTCTGTGTTAATTCTAAGTAGAATGTTATTTGTGAAACAAGTGAGAATTCTGTTTGGGGCAGTTGATATCTACTAGTTGATGGCTGAGGTGATTAAATCCCTACTTAATACAGACTACGCGTTTGAAGAAGCTTTCTTGTGGTGAAGTGACAACTTTACACTGAGTAATACAGATCATGTTTTGCTTTTTATCAGATTGAAAAAAATAAGATATCTATATGTAAATGGAACTCATATGCTGAATTCTGTGCCATTGTACACCAAAACATACTGTGCAAGTTGTTGTTTGCAACTTAGACATTTTTCACCTTTTTACCTTCTCAATTTCTTTGGTTGGAAATGCTACCTGTGGATTAGTCAAAACAATTTTGATTAGGATTATCCCCAAAATACACCTATGGCAGATCTGCTCAACTGCATTATTCTTTTAATGTTAAATAGAGGAATCACCAAGCCTTTCGCCCAGAAACAGTTCAATAGTATGGACTTAGAAGTCTTATGTCCCACTTTTTATCACCTGTCACATGATTAGGTTCTCTCAATGACTCCACTCAAACTTCACTCCACAAAAAAGTTCATCACCTTACTTTCAGCTTTCAACATTTCACAAAATAAAACCCTTTCTTCTACCTACACACTACAAAATCAACAGTCCATGCTCTCGCCTTGTCCCGCATTGATGGGTTAATAGTCTGCTTGCTGGCCTCTGATTCCTCAATGTCACCAATTAAAGAAGTCTGTCATGCAGCACCCTGATTATTCACTGATCAAAACAATTTGAGCAAAGAAACCAACTCTACAAGAAGTAACATTGCTGCATTTTCCAGCATCCTCCTATTCAGAAAGTGACATCACTGTTTTCCTGCCATAATGATATTTAGAGAAAGAAGCTAGAAAAGTGGACCTCTTTTTGCATCATCCTTCTCCACAGAAAGCAGCATCATTTTATTTCATTGACTCCACCTCTTCAGAAAGCGATATCACTGGTTTCCTGCCCAAAACCATCTTTAAAAAAAGAAGCGAGATGTGGATTTCATTCTCCATCACCAAAATCCTCATAAGTGATTATCAGTCTAAACCTCTACAGGAGGTGACATCACTGCATTTCCCAGCATTCACCACTTCATGAAGTGACATCACTGTTTTTCCCCCAAAACCATCTGTAAAAGAAGAAGCAAGACAAGCAGACACCATTCCCAATCATAAATCTACATAGGAAGTGACATCACAGCAGTTCCCATCATCCACTTCTACAGGAAGTGACATCACTTCTTGCCTTCTGCTTACTGCATTCAACACTTCAGGGCGTGCCACTGCCCAGGTGTGACCAGGGCAACAATGGATTGTTAGAACCGAGGTGAGCCTTCATCCAGAACCCCTGCTCCTCTGCAACATACAAGGTAAGTTAACAAAAAATGGTGTTCTTTATCTAGCACCCCACACTGCTCAGCCACAGATTCTCAGCCAAACTTAGACCACAGAAGCACTTACTTAGCCTCCACATAACACATAAACACAACCTCAGACACTTCCCACCTACCACCACACAACCTTAAACATCTGAATATGCATTCTAGGTCATGCTCATTAATGCTCAATCCGCAGTACTTCATGCTCCAGACATGGCACACTTCATCACCTATCACAGTTTTGATGGACTTTCCATCACAGAAACAAGGGTTACCCCGTCATCTTCGCCAATCTTACACATCCTTGTTCTCATAGGCTATAGCATCCATCATGCGGACCATAAGAAGGGAGGAGACCTGGGTGTCATCCATAAGTCCTGCGGGTCCTGCACCTTAGGTAATCAATTGACACTCAACTCCATGGCGACTCCTCACATACTCAAACAGATGCTGAATATCCAACTGATGTATAGACTTGCTGGCTGTGCACTCATCTGGGGAAGACTCCTCTTAAAAAACAAATCCAAATGAAAAAGACTGAAATCCTTCATTAATAATTTATATTTAATGCAATCATTGTGAACATAAAATTTGACGTTCGATTTTAAATCGAAAAGAGAAGAACAATAAGTTCACTCTATTGAAGAGACTTTCCCTCTTACATTAATTACACAACACAACAATTCCACACTCCATTCCAATGCATTTCTTGTCACGACTTGTAATGTTCTTACCAGTTCTGGCAGGTTGGAGAGGTTCTCGACTTCGGTTCTTGAGGGTTCGGGTCTGTCCGAGGTAAGGGCGACCCTTTCTGGTATCCACGGTGCTGCTGACAATAAAACGCCAGAGCAGACTGTGTCTTCCAAAAGAAGTCCCAAGAGGAAAAAACCCGGTAAGGAAAAACCTCTGTTGAAGGCGGAGACTCCAGGAGTAGAAAGGAAGGAAAGAGCTCAGAAAGAAGAGCAAACACCAGCAAGAAGTGGAGAATAGAAGGCAAGAATTCCAAATAGGAGTGGAAGGTTTAAAGGAATCCAAACTGAAACAGAAAGCGCCAACTGGAAACAAAAGTGCGCCAGCAGGAAGCAAAAATACACCAAGCAGAAGCAAAGGTCACCAGCAGGAGCGAGGGCACACCAGCAGGAGCAAGTGGTGTTGCAACGTAAGGCAATGAAGGATTCAGCCCCTTAAATTAAATACCCATAGGCAGAAAGTGATGTAACAGGAAGTGATGTAGCAGGAAGTGAGGTAACAGGAAATAGGCAGTTGCCATCTTGGATAGGCAAAGGAAACATAAGGAATAGTAAAGGTCGCCATCTTAGAAAGGGTAAAACAAAGAACTTTCCGAGGCCCTCTGAGAAACAAGACTGAGGACTCATGGGAAGAAGAAGTAACAAGATAAGATCAGGAGAATATACTGAAAGCCGCAGTGAAAAGTGCAGAACAAAAGGTGAGTGAAAATATGCACAATAGAAGTACTGGAAGCCGCAGCTCCAAAATTGGAGCTGTGGTGTTCCTAATGTGTATTAATGAGCATTAGCGTGCCACCACGTGGTGCTGCGGCATGCTCGTCTAGACATAAGCGTCACGGAGTGTAACCGCGATGCTGAAACAGCAGGCAGCTGTACAGCATCGTGACGCGCCCAAAAAGGAGGCTGCACCGCAGCCCGCGATGATGAAGCGTGCAGCGCCACTGGCTGAGCCATGGTCCACGGTGCAACAGTAGGTCCCCCTCCTGAAGCCCCAGGTTTGTTGGGAAAAAGCCAAAAAAATCTTTTGGATTTTAATTTTGATTTTAAAGGGTCCGTAAAAGCATGGCTTGAATTTACTAAGGGACAAGTGGTGAGGTACATTTTTTTGAGGAAAGCCAAACTTTACAATTAACCTGATAAAATGGAGACTGACGTCGATGGACGTCAGTGGTGTCTTTCATTTTCTTTTTGGCTTCCTGAAGATTAATGTGTACTTTTTGTCCGACCACTCGGAGATGTTGGAGAAAAGAGGCTGCTTCTGGAACTGTCGTGTCTTGTAAAACTGATGAAAAGGTCCTAAGATGGTAACCATACAGGCAGAAAAACAAGGTAGTCTTGAAGGCACTATGGGCAGTGATGTTTTAGGAATATTCTGCTAAGGGTGGATATGAAGACCAGTCACTTTGGATGGAGTTGCAAAAGCAATGAAGGCATTGTTCTTGCCCCTGATTTAAACGTACAGTTTGACCATTTGTCTGGGTATGAAACCCTGAGGATAAGGCTACTTCAATATGACGGGATTTGTAAAAGTGTTTCCAAAACCGGGATATATACTGAGGGCCTTGGTCGAATATAATGATCCATGGAAGACCATGAAGACGGTAAATCTCCTGTATGAAGATTTTTCCAAGTTCTTTTGCGGTAGGTAGTTTCCTTAAAGCAGTGAAATGTGCCATTTTGGAAAAGGAAAAAGGAATCTACTGTCACCATAATGAGTTGGTTACCTGCAGAAGGAGGTAGAGAGGAAATTAGATCAGTGGACATGTTATGCCATGGTGCTGGTGGAACAGGTAGGGGCTGGAGTAACCCCACTGGTTTAGTGTGAGGCGTTTTGGCTTGGGCACAGACAGGACAAGACGATACATAGATCTCAGTATATTTTCTTATTGGTGGCCACCAAAACGATCCAAATAATAATTCTAGAGTATTTTTCGAACCACGATGACCAGCGACAGGAGAATCATGACACATTTGTAAGGCTTCAAGTTGTACTTTTTGGGTAGGCAGGAATAATGCTCTATCATAGTAATAGTATCTATATTGTTGCTTAATCTGGGCATTCACCTTCTTCCATTCTTCTTGGTTTAGGGAGGTATACTGTGATTGGACTCTGTCTATGAATGATTAAACTGTGCCAATGAGTCGTTGTGGCTCGATTATGTTTTGTTGTGGGAGTGTTGGACTTTCTGGATAATGACGGTATAAGGCATCTGCCAGACTGTTCTGAGATGCTGGTATGTAAGTGATGGTAAAATCGTATTGGCTAAAAAGGTAAGCCCACCAGGCCTGACGATTATTCTGACACTAAACGTTGCAAAGACATTGTAGATTTCTATTATCTGTTCTGATTTCGAACAGTTCCTTGGCACCCATTAGGAACTGCCTCCATGCACGACAGGCCAACTTCATGGCTAATAGCTCTCGCTCGAGAACAGAGTAGTTTCTCTCGGAATTTGACAGGAGTGTGATAAGTAAAAAAAAGGATGTTCCAGCCCGTCGTCTTCTTGTTGTTGTATGAGCACAGCACCTATTGCTCTGTCTGAAGCGTGTTTCCACAATAAACTTCCTTGTTGTATCTGGATGACGTAAAACAGGAGCTTGAGTGAATGCCTGTTTCAATGTCTGAAAAGCTCTTTCAGCAGCTTCGGTCCATTTGAAGCCTTGTCGGAGATTTTCCTTCTTTAAGGTTTGGGATATATAACTTGTAAAGTGAGCAGAATTATCGATGAATTGGCAATAGAAGTTTGTCAATCCTAAGAAACATTGGGTTCCTTTGATGGTTGAAGGCAAAGTCCAATCTAAAATAGCCTTTACTTTTTGTGGATCCATGGCAATCCCTGTCTTGTTTATCCGGTAACCCAAATATTCCACTTCAGATTTGTCGAGTTCACACTTCTCAGGTTTACAGAAAATTTTGTTTTGACGTAGTCATTCCAGGATTTGAGCGACATGTGCATAATAAAACTCAGGAGGAGCTGAATAAACCAGAATGTCATCCAAATATATCACAACAATCTGATTTAAGAGATCCGAGAACACGTTATCCATGAATCTTTGAAAGATGGAAGAAGCATTGGTTAGTCCAAAGGGCATAACTCAATATTCGAAATAGCCCAAGGGTGTTCTGAATGCAGTTATCCACTCTCTTTGACTCGAAGGAGATGATAGGTCTAATTTGGTAAATATTTGTGCCCCTCTAACAGACTCCAAAATATCTTTAATCAAGGGCAAGAGATCGCGTCTATACATGGCCGTAGATCTTTAGTCTTCTTTGGCACGAAGAAGAGGGGTGCCCCAGTAGGTGAGACATACTGAGTGAGTAATCAAACCATTTTTAAGGTTTTCTTCATGGTATTGTCTAAGGGTTTCCTTCTCAGATTCAGTGAGAAAGTATATTCTTCCAAAAGGAACTGTCGCTCCTGGTTCTAGAAGAATAGCACAATAAAACTCCCTGTGAGGGGGCAGTGTCAAGTTCTTTGGTTTCTGAAACACATCCGCATACATTTGGTAGCGACTGAGTACACCTTGGACTGTGTTAACGGAGTTACAAGCCTCTTTTTTCCCCATAGGCATCTCTTTTGGAGACCAGATTCCTCAGTAGGATAACAGAATTGTTGTAAAAAATGTGACGATAAGGATAACGTCCTAGTTTCCCAATTGATGTAAGGATTGTGTCTCATCAGCTAAGGTATGCCTAAAATCATGATAGTATTGAGTGAGGCAATCAGGTCAAAGGACAAGTACTCTTGGTGTCTTCTAAGAGACAGTTGTAGTGACTGCGTCATTTCTGTGACTGGTCCGTAAGCAAGAAGAGTCCCATCCACTGTATTTACTTGATCTGGAGTCTCCTTCGGATAGTCATATTCGTCTCTCTGTAGCCCATCTTTAGTCCAAATATATTCCGCTGGCACCACAATCTAACAGTGCTAGTACAATTTCTTTAGTACCATCAGATAACAGTTGAAACATAGGTAGGAGAAAAAGAGAATTTAAGGTTTCTTTTGACGTGCAAATTGAAGGTATTCCAGAACATCCAGTCCTCTCCCTTCTTACAGAGGATGGGATCTGGTGTTTTCCGACTCCCTCGATGGACGGGTAGGACAATTGTGAATCATCTGACCAGAAGCTCCACAATATAGGCACAGTCTTTGTTTTCTCCTGTATTTTCGTTAGGCCACAGACAGTGGTCCTCTGGTCAGACTCATCTACATTGGTTCTTCTCCTGTCGAAGGTAATGTTTCTGGTACAGGAGCTTCTGTTCTACGAGAACAAGGTTGTGTCATTCCTGTATGTTGATGGACATGTACTTTTCGCCTTTCCAATTGACATTCCATTGAGGCGATGTTCAACTGGCAGTGCTAAATCCATTCGTTCAGTCATGGTTTCTGCGCAAGGAGAATGCACCAATTCGTCTTTAATGTCTTCTCATAGACCTCTGCAAAAAAGAGTGACTAATGTTCGTTCCACTCAAGTGGTCTCTGCGGCCAGTTGTCTGAAGTGCGTGATGTATTGCTGGACATCCTGGTTCCCCTGTTGAATGTCACACAGGGTTTCTTCTGCTGAGGTCTCCAAGCCAGGTCTTTGAAACATTTGTTTAAAGGCAGCCAGAAAGGATATGTAATTTGACGACCTAGGATCTTCCAAGGCTACCAAGGGAGTTGTCCATGCCAACGCAGGAATAGACAAGGTGCTAATCAGATACCCAACCTTAGTTCTGTCAAGTGCAAATTGGGGTTGGGCGGAAGGCAAAAAATACTGTTAAGTAATCCAGAAATTCTTTCAATTTATTTGGATCCCCAGAATAATGAGGAGTGGTGGTAGAGACTGCGAGTGCATCAGATGTCTTAGCAGCCAACACTTGGCGCAAAGCTACATTTTCTTCATATAACTGATATGTTGAATCCGACAATTGCTATAGCCATTCCCCCTGGTTACTCTATTTTGAGGAAGGATCGCGCAGGAGGCAAGGGGGGTGGAGTTGCAATTATCAGTAAGACAGACCTTCCAATCACCTGTATTCCCATGGAAGGAATTGAAGGGGCTGAGTGCCTAAATTTTCAGTGCACTATTTCTCCCCATCAGTGCCTAGCTGGAGTCCTAATATATAGACCCCCGGGCCATGCAGGGGACTTCCTGAAATCCCTTAGTTACTCCATAGTGCCACTGGCCTCCAGATTTAAACACTTCCTTGTCCTGGGGGATTTTAATATCCATATGGATATTCAGGATATTCCAGATACTGTCTCTCTACTGGAATCTATGGACGCGCTTAATCTTGCACCATATGTCTTTTCCCCTACGCATGACAAGGGCCACACCCTTGACCAAATATTCTCCAACATTAAAATCCAGACTGATGCTCCTCTACCTTTACTATGATCAGATCACTACCTGGTGGGCTTCAGGCTACCAAAATTAATGAAAGGTCTGCTGATCCAGGCTAAGTTGCCGCCTTTTACATCTAGACCTTTTCACAGAATTACCCCGGCTGCCCTCAAATATGAATTAGCCCAACATCCTTTCACGCCGAGTGGCAATATAGAGTGGGATACCAAGGCCCTCGAAAGTTGGGTCAAGCAAGGTACCTGGGCTCTTGCCCCCCTGATTTCTCGCTCGCCTAAAGCTGTTAGACGCTCAGCTCTCTGGTTCAATGACAGCTTGAGACATTGCAAAAGGGACAGTAAACGTCAGGAAAGAATGTGGAGGAAAGATTTCACTGAGGAAAATAAAGGAAATTAAAAAAAGGCCCTAAGAGCCTACCACAAAAGGATCCAGGAAGTTAAGAAGAGCTTCTTTGCATCTAAAATCGAGTCTGCAGGGAATAAAAGTAGAGACATTTTTAGTATTGCACAAAGCTTCTCTTCACCCAGTGCTGTGACCAGACAGTCTGTCCTTTCAGCTGATTGGATTGGACAGTTAGCAAATTTCTTCCATGCGAAGATCACAACCATTCAATGCTCTTTTGATGCTTTTTGTGGGAAAGAGATGGCCTTGCTCGAGGTCTCCGAATCCATCAGAGACCCTTGATGAAGGAGGCAAAACGGTTCTGATCCTCTTGGACCTCTCTGCGGCCTTCGACAACGTGCCTCACATCCACCTCCTGCAGAGATTACGGGAGTGCGGTCTGGGTGACATGGTGTGGAAGTGGTTTTCCTCATTTTTGGAGGACAGAAAACAAGAAGTCTGGTCCCCCCATTTTGCAGCCAGTGTTCCGCCTCTGAAAGTCGGCGTTCCACAGGGTTCCATTCTGAGCCCAGTACTCTTTAATCTGTACATGGCTCCCCTGGCGGAAGCCGGTGAGGCAAAGATTATATCCTACGCTGACGACACTCAGTTGTTGTTCACATGTAAGAAAGGGGAGGAGTTCAACAGAGAGAAGACAAATAAATGTCTTACAGAAGTTTTCTCCTGGTTCAGACACAAGCACCTCAAATGCAATCCGGAAAAGTCTGAGATTATCTTCTTTGGCTCCCCTCCGCTAGACGTTTGGAAACCATGGTGGCCATGTCCCCTCTCCAGTCAGCGGTTAATACTGTCAAGAATTTGGGAGTGAAAATAGACGATGCTTTATCCATGAAATCTCAAGTCCAGTCAGTGGCAGGCACGTGTTTTGGACTTCTGAAAATGCTCAGAAGATTCCTCTACCTTGCTGTTGGCTAAAAAAGAAGAACAAAATTGACAGCGATAAGAGAAAAAATGCCATGCAATGCAAATTGCATAGCTCCTATTACACACGCCATCTGTAGATGTACTTATTCAGTAGCTTTCTCAAAAATGTCATATGTAAATATACAAGTGCACTTTCTTAAACATTGTGGCTTATCTCTAATATAACTCACATCACAAAAAGAACCTCATACCTTCCCTATTGATTCAGAGGTAAAAAGTCAACCTCTAATCAAACACCCGGCTGCTTTTTGTTAGGCACTTACCCACTCTAGTAGTGGTATGCTTCATCGTCGGGTCTCATCCTGGTACCTATCAACCAGGATGGGCTTGACTATGTTCCAGGGAGCACTTTGGATATTTTTCCTGCCAGGGTCCTAATAAAGAAATACCTCAAGCAACCAATATGTCACTTTATTCTCAGTGGTTTTGGTTTAATGGTTCTAAAACTTTACTATCGTCGACATGTTTCAGCCCCTATATTGAAGGCCGATTAGGTCCAGGGCTTTCATCAGGACATATAAGTTATGTTGCTCAGTGTACACATTCAGTCACTCATTCCATGCAACACATCCATGCATGCATAGTGGGGTTACTACTCGCCTAAAACACGCTGCCTAGGCATCTTGATTACGGTATGGGGTAAAAATATATAACAAAGGAGTGATTGGCAACATGATGCTGTAGTATGATGATTTGTATCCACCGCTCTACATTATTGCTGAATTGGTTGCTCAATAAACTCGACAAACAACACTTTAGAAGGAATCTGTGACCCGCTAGTTTGTGCGTGCCATGTGATTACTTTTGGGGCAAGGTCAGACTGATTTGTAATTAATGTCATTGGTTGGACCGTAGTCTGGTCAGATGGCCACAACAAGAAGATCTGTTCAACCATTTCATGGCCAGAGCATGAACTTGGTAGTCTTTCTCAAGTCGTTTTCATCCTTCCACAGTGGTTAATTGAAGATTTACAGTTGCATGGGAGCCGAGTCACTTTCTGTACAGTGCCTTCCTGATCTACTCCTGTGACTCAATCTTCGCATGATCCCAAGGAAAGTGGTCAAAGGAAGCTTCCCCAAAACTTAAATAAATAGATATCAATTAATCATCCACATATTATAAAGTTAAATTACAGGTCCCTTGTGAAAAAGTGTCAAGAGCATCAATGCAGACTTTAATCACTTTGAGACCGATGTATATTCAGGCAGACAGCAAGCAGATTCGTCATGGAGATGAAGTAAAATAGTCCATCCCCATGACAGAGGAGCTGCCCGCCTAATTTATAAATGACCTCCAAGCAGGTGGTCATTTATAAAAGCATTAGCATGAACCACTGTCATGATGATTCCTGTCAATGCATTTTACTCTTTGCTACAGGGCTACAGAAGCAGGACGCAGCTCTGTGCCAAACATTTTTCTTTTTTTTTTTTATTTCCAAAAAGAAAATCCCAAAACAGGATGTTTGTTTTAGTAAGTAAAAATGTAGTCCTCCTTTCTCCTCCATGGGAATCATTTCCCATCTCACATGGAGGAGGAGCATTATTTGTATAAAACCATTAGAAGGAACCGCTGTCACGAGGGTTCCTGTCAATGCATTGTACTCTTTGCTACAGGGCTGCATCAGCAGGACACAGCCCTGTGCCAAACATTTTTCTTTTTTTTTATTTCCTCAAAAGAAAATCCCAAAACAGGATTTTCTTTTAGTAAATAAAAAAATATTGTAATGATGGAGTACACGCAGTCTGTAGTCTCTTTCATGTGTTTAATCACAACACCCACCAAATATGCAGCGATGACAAACAGCTTCAGATCCAACTGTCCCTTCAGTCCCTTCTCACCTCTGGCCCATGTCATCACATTCCAACACAGAACCCAGGGCTTAAAGGAGAAGTTACAACACATCTTCCCCTTATAAAAATGTGAAAGAACTCAGCAGAAAGAACAGAAAAGAAGAAAGATACAATAAAACAGATTGAACAGATACATAAGTAAATTACAAAATTTAGGGAAACAGCCAATCACATTTTCAGTTAACTTGCAGATACAAAGATAAAACTTACAAATACTATTTGTACTTAACACAATAATCTTGAAGATACATTGGTGGTCTCCTGATTCTGGAACCATGAATGGACAAATCAGTACAAGTACCATCTTGATTACATTTTGGAACCTTGGGCTGATACAACGAATCTCTGTAACCATTTGCCGGATGGGCACATTTTGACAACCGGGACATACTCCACACATCCCCCTTATCAAGCATTACTACATTCTTCATGACTTTAACAATACGTCTCGGACCAAAATACTTTGTTTCACCTTTGGGAGACCAAACTGCTTTCTTGACAAACACAAAGTCACCAATTTTCCAAGTAGGTTGACACACACCATTTTTCCTATCAAACCATATTGATATTTTTTAAGTCTCCAATTCTGCACAACCCAACCCCTATCTTTCACACTCAACCAAAGAGGATTTAACTTTGAACCAGCTATCCTCCCTTTAAGTTTTTCAAACGGAGAACACCCAGACACACTATTGGGTGCATTCCTATGCGCCCACAATTTTTCTCTCAGGATGGGCTTGAGTGGGGCACTTCTCTCCAGGGCATTCTGAGCAGAAGCTCTAACTAATCTATTCATACTCTCAACTAATCCATTTGCCTGTGGAGCATAGAGAGCAGTTCTATGATGTGTAATGGAAAGCTCTTTCAAAAAATCTGCCATTTCTTGAGAGGTGAACTGCACCCCATTATCTGAAACAAGAACATCTGGTATACCTTCACAAGTGAAAGCGTCTTTAAGAAATTCAATAATGTTCTTAGTTACCACCGAACTCATACAGGAGGCAGACACCCACTTGGATGTATAGTCAACTAAAACTACAACAAACCTTTCTGAGGGAGACAAGGTGTCAAACGGGCCTACAATATCAATCGCAAGCTTTGACCATGGACGCTCAGGTATCGCAACGGGAGAAAGAGGAGCAGTCCTGGCTTTCCTTGACTTGTCATTTCCTGCACACATGACACAATCCTTGACCACTTCTTCCACTTGGCGATCTACTTCAGGCCACCAATAAGACTCTCTAACTCTCGCTTTGGTTAAACTACGCCCAAGATGACCCTCATGAGCGAGATTGACAACTTTCTCTCTCATACCAACAGGAGGTATCAACCTATCCCCCCGCAAGAGTTCACCTTGAAGAATATTCAACTCTTCACGTACATTCCAGAAACCTCTTCCACAATTTGGAACCATATTCAAAGAAGGCCAACCATTGACAACGAAATTCATGATGATACTTCTTCCCTCATTACCCTCACAAGCAGCTTCCCATTCCTTCTTATCAATAGCTGACTCTTTCACCCAACAAACAGTGCCGTCAAGACTATTAATAGAACCTTTCTCTAAAGGCATTCTAGAAAGGAAATCTGCTGGAATATTCCTTAGTCCAGGTAAATATTCCACAGTAAAGTTGTACTCCCATAGTCCCTCAACCCACCTTTTAATCCTTGGTGTGGTGCTTTCGACATTCCTACAGGAAAACATATGTACAAGTGGTTTGTGATCTGTTCTCACAAGAAAAGGTATACCCCATAAATAAAATCTGAAATGGTTGATAGCCCAGTAGCAAGCTAAAGCTTCACGCTCTATCACCGAATAGCGCTCCTCTGCGCCCTTCAATGAACGAGAAGCAAAACCAATTACCTTCTCACTGCCATCTACCACTTGTGATAGCACCGCACCCAATCCTCGCACACTGGCATCAGTAGTTAAAACAGTTTTTCTTTGAACATCAAAGTGTCCTAAAGTAGGCATGCTTGCAATTTCCTGCTTTACTTTTTTAAATGCATTTTCACACTCCTCAGACCAATTAAATTCCACTCCTTTTTTAAGCAGAACTCTTAAAGGTTGCATAACACTCGCAAAATTAAACACAAATTTCGAGTAAAACTCAGATAATCCTAAAAAGGATTTAACTTGATCTTTGTTCACTGGAGATGGTGCCTGTAATATTGCCTCAGCTAAATCTACTTTGGGACTAATGCCCTCTCCAGAAATTGAATGTCCCAAATAGGAAACAGAAGTAACTCTAAATTTGCATTTTTCACTTTTTAACGTGAGACCTCGTTCCTTCAACCTTGTCAGGACACGGATTAAAATTTCATCATGTTTGTCCCTATCTTGACCATGGACAAGAATATCATCCTGGAAAAATAAGACAGAATCAATTCCACTCAAAACATTTTTCATCACTCTCTGAAAGCAAGCTGCAGCACTTGCTAAACCAAAAGGCATGCGAATGAATCTGTATGCACCTAAAGGGGTTACAAAAGATGTAAGATGTCTTGATTCATCATGTTTGTCCCTATCTTGACCATGGACAAGAATATCATCCTGGAAAAATAAGACAGAATCAATTCCACTCAAAACATTTTTCATCACTCTCTGAAAGCAAGCTGCAGCACTTGCTAAACCAAAAGGCATGCGAATGAATCTGTATGCACCTAAAGGGGTTACAAAAGATGTAAGATGTCTTGATTCCTCATTTAACAAAATTTGATGGTAAGCCGCAGATAAATCCATTACACTGAATAGACTGGCCCCCACCAATTTTGATAATGCCTCATTGATGTTAGGTAAAGGTTGTCTGTCTACCCAAATGCAGTTGTTTAGACTTCTCAAGTCCACACACATCCTGATCTTTTTCCCGTTGTCTCTTGGAACCAAAACTATGGGAGCCAACCATTCAGATGACTCTATCTCTTCTATTACCTGCAGGTCAAGAAGCCTATTAATTTCTTCTTTTAAGGGTTCCAACATAAGATTGGGAACTTTCCTCACTTTGTGTACAATGGGTGTGGAATTTTTCTTTAAAATTATTTTATGTTTAAAACCATTGAGACACCCCAGCTTATCACTAAAGACTTCAGGAAACTTCCCCAAAATATCCTGAACATCACTCTGTTGTGAGACTAACATAACTTGGTTTGGTGCATTGGGGTTCAGAATGATGCCCAGATCCCTTTGATGACGCCAACCCAACAGGTTATCTCCTCTTTTTGCAACATATATTTTCCCTACTGTTTCTCTTCCATTGAATACAATGGGATGAATTGAAAAGCCATTTAAATCGATTTTCTGCCCTCCATAACCCACCGGATTGATGTCAGGTGTCAAGAGTTCGACATCACAAGAACCAAAAGTGGTATACCAAAACTTATCACTCAAAAGAGTATAAAGTGAACCAGAATCAGCTAACACAGGAACACATTTACCCCCAATGTATACATCACATAAAGGCATGTTAACATCACCACTGTCTACAGTTTTCTCATTATTCACTGCCTCAACTTTACTATCTGTGATACAATGTATTGCTAACTGAGAGAACTCATCAGCATCCCTTAACATATTCACTTTAGTGTTCCTGCACATGCGAGCATAGTGACCTTTTTTTCCACAGCTTCTACAAATGGTACTTCTGGCAAAACAGTTTGGGTAATTCTGTCCGTGGTTCTGACTGCCACATCTGGGACATTTAAACTTATTCTCTTTATTAAAAGTAAAATCAGGCTTCTGTTTATCCAATTTAGCGGCAGGCTTGTCTTGGTTAGTATTTGCTTTACCAACCAACGCAACAGGTGTTTCACATGACGCACTTTCTTGATCCACTATATTGACACTAGACATAGGAACAGAGGAAGGTGCGCCGCTTCGCATCTCTTTGACCCAAAAAGAAGTATGTTCAATGCTTTCCACGATCGTAATAGCATCTTTAAGATTAGGATTTTTTGACAGTAGTTTTTCCTGAACCTTTGGATCATTAGTGCATCGTACTAGTTGATCACGAATGAGAGAGTCAGATAATTGTTCAAATTCACAAGTCTGAGCCAAAGACTTTAATGCCGCCACATAGTTCCCAACTCTCTCTCCTTTAGCCTGTGTACGCATGAAAAATTTGTGTCTCTCCATAACTACATTTATGCGAGGTCCAAAATGTCTCTGCAATTGCAATAAAGTCATTTCATACACATCATTGGGTTCACCTGCACCTCTGCCAATTGGTATAGAATCCAGGCTGTCATAAATATTCCTTCCTTCCGTGCCCAGGTTGTGAAGTAGGATAGCTTGTTTCCTAATTGCAGAAAACTTTTCACCACCAATCGCCAACAAATATGAGTCAAAAAGCGGTACCCATTTTTTCCAGGGAAGTACAGGTTCCCCTCGTTCACTTAAAAACTGTGGTGGTTGACTCATGCCACTTCCCGACGCCATGTCTGGATATTTTCTCACTGAAGTTCACTGTTCTTAAATTTATTTTAAACTCAAATGGAAGAGATTAACTCGAATATATGCATATATATTCATGTGCAGAATTACTATGTTGTAATTAGAGCTGTTGATATATTTTCCACCAAAAAAAAAAAAAATCTGATAAAAACGATGTCAAAATCCAGTCCTTGTTGGATTCCTATTAATTTTTTATAACAGAAAACTTCACCAACCAATATTCATTTACTGTACTATTAATCACTTGTTGAATGCTCTAAACAACAAGTCAGCACATAATCCATTTGTAAATGAAGATTTCACCTTTGTTTCCTTCCATTTATATTTATTTTGCCAGCAAGCGTCGAAAAACTCTAAAATATTCTCAGCAATTCTTGTACAGCTGCTCCATTTAATAATGACACCCTTCGCTGACTTCTTCAGCCTTTGTTTACTCAGCTGACTCAGTCCATTAACATTCCATGGCTCACAGGCCACACGCGCCGACGTTCTCCTCCTTTGTTTATTTAGACTTCACAAGCAAGCAGCTGTTATCACGCGCCTGACTCTCACCTCGCGCTTCTGTTTAAACAATGCGCGTTATTTAAAGTGAGGCCATAATTCCCAAATTAGACAACTCTTGCCTCTTAAAAATGTACATTAATCGATCTTCAAGCCACTGTCATCCTGCGCTCATCAAACGCGTCTGAATTACACTTCACACTTTGGTTTCAGAAATGCGCGTTTTTCTTTTTCCTTTTTTAAATCAAGACTGTAATTTCTAAACAAATCAGTCTTGCCTCTCACAAATATGCCATCGGTGATCTTCACTCTACTCCCAAGAATCACGCAGGCAGCCCTTCAGTTCAGCTATTAATCAAAAACCGACCTTTAAGCTTATTTCTTCTCTCACTTTTAAGTGGCACGCTGGGTTTCCTTTGGTGGGTGTTTCTCCTAGATCGTCGCCAGTATTGTAATGATGGAGTACACGCAGTCTGTAGTCTCTTTCATGTGTTTAATCACAACACCCACCAAATATGCAGCGATGACAAACAGCTTCAGATCCAACTGTCCCTTCAGTCCCTTCTCACCTCTGGCCCATGTCATCACATTCCAACACAGAACCCAGGGCTTAAAGGAGAAGTTACAACAAAAAAGTAATGCTCCCTTCTCCTCCATGGGAGTCATTACCCATGGAGGAGGAGCATTATTTGTATTTTACGTTCTCTCACAGCTAGGGTTTTTCTGGCGGTGAAAGCCATTTCTCTGATGCCCCCTACTCCCTAGGGATGTTGGAGAGGTTTGGCCACAGCAGGGACATGATCTCTGCTGTGGCCAAACTTAAGGTTTAACTGCACATAGATCGGGTGGGCGGACCACAATTTTGGCGGGGCAGGAACTCTGTTGCTGCCGCAATGGAGGTCTCTTTTCACCAACATATAAAGCGAGGCCTTTGTCATAAGAGAAAGTCTTTGCACACAGGAGCACTGATGACAGTATGTTCCGTATGAGAATTTTTTCACAACTAAAGCCCCACAGGTTCTATTTCACATTTCCTGAGGGTTGTTAAGGTGGCCGGGTAAATTTAGTAGCAAATCCGCACTGAATTTCACAGATAGGATGAAAATCAATTTCTTACAAACCAGGCTGTATCACTTGTGAGTTTGTTGGCCTCTGTGATGCACAGGATCACAAAACACACTCAGCCTAGTTGTTTGATGATTCTTTATGGCTTAATAAGCAGTGTGTCTCTTTCCAAGTTATAGGTCATATAAATTATCTGTCATGTTGCATTATGGAAGGAAAAATACAGCAGGATATATTATAGCTTATCTGCCTACCCCAAAACAGTGCCATCAACCCCAATGGAGTACCTAATCACAACTTCATTAGAAGAAATCCTCAAATGTAGGAACATATGGGCTTACATAATATTAGTGTAGCTGGTGCAGCGCTACCCTGGTCCAGAGGTGAGATGGACCACTGCCCCTTAATTATAGATGCCTTTCCTACCTAACTGGGATGGGCGGGGTCCTTTTTCCTTGCTTGCAATAGATGCCATGTTGCCTTACTTCTTCAACAGGACCACTCACAACAAGGAGCTGTGGTTGATATCAGGGAGTCCCATACAAATGTGGGACACAAAATGGACTTTGACAAGAAAGGCAGAAGAGACAAGAATGGGTGAAGAGAGGAGCACACTCTATTTTTATACGCATGCCAATGTATGAGCAGGGAGATGTTAAGATCACGCATGGCACTGCACCACTTCTGCATAACGTTTTTTAGATGCTAATCATCCAACAAGCCAGTTAAAAGAATGCGCCAAAAAATGGTTTCTGAAGCTTTTTTTTTAAGTAGTCCATGGACGGATGAGGGAGCAGAACATCTCAGCACTTAGGGGAAATCAAGCTAGTTCCATGTATGTGAAAGGTGTAGAAGATGAGCCCCATGCTTGGCACCACTCTTTGGCAATGGGTGTCTGGCACAGAGTGCAACCCCAAATGAGAGAGCTTTGTCAAGAAACATAGACCTTTGTTACAGGGTAAGCAGAACTGGAACTACTGCATGTTTTCAGGAGGTAGGCCGGCTGTAAGATTACCATTATAGCAGCTGTGGAATTACCAGGCATGGTTATAGGAACCAAATTAGAAGATGCAGCATAACATGCCTGAGAAAGGGAATTGCCACTGAAAAATCCGCTGGTAAGAACAGTTGCAGCAGCAGCCTTCAAACAGATGTCATGTTGTTCTCTTTCTGCTCAGAATTATTCTGAAAACATTTGAAGGTGATCACAATGCTAAAACGCCTTTTAGCCACAAACTCTATTTCTCCCTTTAAACTGTCAAAGTCAATCGCTCAATCTCCATCTTTAATAAGAAGATTATGATCCAATGCAGAGATGATAATTTTGAATGTTTCAATTAAAGATCTGGATGATCCTTTTGGATAAAACTAACAAATGCCACCATAGGCAAGACCATGTAGCCTTCTATGAACTGCCTACTGCATAACTGCAAGTCAGCTGAGGAAATATTGCCTTGAGATTTCAGATTTGATTATCTCAAATATCCTCAGACTTCCATACCTTTGAAACTAGGCTGGATTAATCACACCAGTCAACACTAGACCTACTTGTTGCACTTGAGTGCTACAATATTTGCCTTGATTGGAAAGAGAAAACTGGGAGAAAAAAGGTACAGCAATTTCATAAAGAGGCCATTGTATGCTAGAAGTAATTCTAGAGCTTTATCTGTGGAAAGGGAATTACTTGGCTGTATTCCTACTAAATTACTTGTCATCTATTACCTGTTCAGTGACAAAATAACAATTGTGGAAGTATAATCCGATCTTGCAGGTAACACTAGCTTCCTGGAAGACTTCAACTTACAGAATGAAAATCTAAGATTGGTAGTGTTGGACTTGGCCCTTTCCACAGGGTGATCCCCAAACTTTCTGCCTTCCTCCACCTATTTTTGTGGCCTTTTGTTTGTTGGCTTTAGGACTCTGGGCACTTTACCACTGCTAATCAGTACTAAAGTGCATTTGTTCTCTCCTCTAAACAAGGTATGATTGGTTTTTACCTGTTTGGTACATTTGTAAGTCCCTTTTAAAGTGGTATACCATATACCCAGGGCCTAAACATTAAATGCTACTAATGGGCCTGCAGCACTGATTGTGCCACCCATACAATTATCTTTTCAAACCTGTCTCAGGCCTGCCACCGCAGGCCCTGTGTGTGCAGTTTACTGTAATTTCCCCATGGCATTTACAACTACTTGCCAAGTTTTAAGTTCCCCTTTTATCAAACACTGGCCACCCCAAAGGGAGGCTCTAGGTAGCCCTACTGGCAGGGTGCAGTGTAAGTAAAAGGTAGGACATGTGCCTTTATGTGTGGAATGTCCTGGTAGTGACAAACAGCCTATTTTCGATTTTAATGTTGTGAGGCCTATTCCTCTAATAGGCTAGCATTGGAACATCCCTTATATACTTTTATGTGAAAATTCCTGATCAGAAAGGAGTGGCGTTGCCATGTTTGCTATATTTTAGAATAGTGTTGAGACATCCTGCTTACTGGTGTAGTTGGATGTTACATTACTATTTTAGAAATGCCACTTTTAGAAAGCATATATAAGGAACGGGTGGACCCTATACCATCCAGCTCGACAGGGTCAATATTAAGATTCACTAAAGAGAAAGAAGCTAGCTGGACATTCAACCACTATCAATCACTGCAAGACCAAACTATTAAATATAACGATCCAATGATTTAATCATATCAATATTTAAATATTTTTGTTATGTCCACAAAAAGATTTTTGGTGTTGGATAAGGAACAACAATGCACACTTCTCATTATTTACAAAACATATACAAAACACATATTATATTTCATCTACAATTAGACATAAATGAATTTAGACAAAAATCCACATTACACAGAAAAAAACATCCAATGACTGTTCAACATTGACATGTAATCACAAATATACACTGCTACCAGTCGTAAGCAGAGATCAACAACAGCTGCCCAAAGCCCACGGTTCAGGGCCACCACCCAACGGGGATATATATTATAAGCAACCTATTTTGAATTCATTTCTTCAGTTGCTGCATTATTTCAAACACATAGTCCCCTGTTGGTGAACAAGGTGCCAACGCATTTCGAAGCCCTTTTAATCCGGGGCTTCTCCTCAGGGCCGTGACTGGAATTCTTTGAGTTCGAAGCTCTTAAGATAAATGAAGGATTGTTGTTCATTTTAAATGTGATTTTTTGGACAATGCACAACCTGCATTGCAGATCGATTACTCGTGCGGTGTGCCTTCATATTCCTATTAGTTGGCGAGTGGCTTTCTTTACACTTTTTTAGAAAGCAGGCATTTCTCTGTCCTCATGACTCTTTGTGCTTTGCAGAGTGCCTCCAATACACGCCTGAGCTAGGTGACAGCTACACTTGGTGCATACTTTCAAGACAACCATCCCACAGGAAGGGCTGGGTGTGACAGGGGATACATCTGCATTCATCAGTACTGGAGCTCTGACCCCATGTTTTTAGACACTGGATGGGACTTGTAACCAGACACTGCTGGCTCTACAAACTGCACATTGCCAAAGGACTGATGTGCTGCCAGAAGGAACCGCCATTTAGGCAAACTGCTTTGTTGTGCTGGCCGGCTGCCTGCGGACTGCTGGGCTGCTGGAGGGTCTGCCACTCTGCAACTAGGACTTCTGTGCTGGCCTGCCTCCTACTCTCCTTGTGCCCCAAATGTTCTCCAAGGGTTTTATGGCCCTGCAATCTCAGGGCCATAAAGGATTGCACAAAACACTTGCTGTGGGACTCTACCAGCTACAGGTTTCACCCTGTGTGCGTTATTTCCCTAAGGACGAAACTGCAGTACAGAGAGCTTGCAATTGCAGCCGTGTGTTCATTTTTGCTAGCTCGCACCCTTACTGTGTGGTGTCCAGGAGTCCCTGTGCCTGTCGGCTGCAGTGCACGTTCTACGGAGCAGCTTGTGTTGAGGGCTTTGCTCCCTGTAGCAAGAAGTGCATTAGCAGCGCTTATTGAGTGAGTCCTACTTCCTAAATTGAGCGGTGTGTTTTTTCCAGTATGGTCCCCCATTAAGGGGACCATGATGTACAACTCTGGGGAGAGAAGTGCTGTCCGGTGGCACCCTCTCCCTGCCTGGAAGTAATATCGCCGGCCATTTGGAACGCCCCTCAGCGAGGCCCCTCCACCATGAGAGAAGCGGTGTACAGGGCTTGCAAGCTGCAGTCACAAGAAGTCATCCCCGCTCCTGAGCGCCACGTCGAAGGCTCTCCCCACAGTGCCCCAAAGTACTGTGGGGGCCTCAGTGGAAACACCACTGCCACTGCTCCTTTGCGGGCAGCCTGGCTTTTTAAAAAGGGACTGAGCTTCAATATGTGTTTGGCAGCTTCACCGAGTGCTCTCGGGAAGCTGCCTTTGATTACTCTACATGCAGGGGATCCCAGCGAGGTCTTCCCACTGAATTCTGGAGTCCCCCCCCCTATTGACACGGATCTTGGGAGCATTTTGATCTTCTGTAAGTATTATGGGGAGAAACCTTGATGGGGGTCCCCGAGCGGGGCTGGGTACCACCGCGAGGAACTTTTCCTGGCTTCCATATCATCTGTAGTAGACACCCAAGTGCTCCAGCGCCCTACTCTGTTGGTTAATGCACTTGTTTCAGTCAGGAAATAGTGACTATCGCAACCCTGCTAATAGGAGTGTAGGGGTTCCTGTGCCAATGTGTACTTACTGTTACTGATGTGCTTTTCTACTACATTTCATGCCCTAAGTATTTCCTGTTGTATGTCGTTTTTGCCTTGAATTGTCCAGGATAATGAGTATTATCCGAGTAATTGGATTGGATGCACAGTACTTATGATTTGTGTCATTTTGGTCTTGTTTTATGTAGAATATACTATATATATTTTATATAATCCCATGTGGAGTCTCTTTTGTGGTGTATTCAGTGAGTTGCTGTGTGAGTGTGTTGCGCAAACACTTTACACATCGCCTCTGAGGACCTTAATGACCTAAAAAAGCATCCCTCATTTCTCTCAAAGGTCCTGGAAAGCTGTGCAGATGATCAGCTAAAAAATTATCATATCAGAAAATGACCTCCTTGATGAGCTACAGACAGACTTCAGACAGGGATGCAACACAGAAACAGCAATTTCATCAATGCACTTCACACTCAAGGGAAAAGGAGATTTCTCCCTACTCATTCTCTTGGACAAATTAATAGAATGGGGTTTACTAGTTCCTAAATGCTTCTGATCATACCTCCAGATCTGGTGTTAATCTGTAAAACTGGAAATTTCTCTCTCCAGTCCTAGATGACAATGTACCACATCAAACTCAATACACACACAACAGAGTTCCTTTTAATCTCTTCTCTTAATAACACCATCCCAATCCAAGCCTATCTCAACACATTCTTAACTGTCAACCTACCCATGTGGATAGGGCCTAAACACCAGGCTTCTACCCACACAAGAGTTTTACCTTCAAACGAACATCATCCTTTTACTAAAGGAGTCCAGGATCAGCTTATGCCTTTATGTGGTATACAGCCCTCCGTCCCAAACAACTACTTTGAGTGAGTGAGGTGAGGCTGGGCTATAGGAGACAATCTACCTATAAGAGTTCCAAAAACGACAGCTAACCCATCTGAAAGTGGCAACACACACACAGGCTATGCTGGCCACTGGCACAAAAAAGGTTTGGATCATATCTCTCCAGTATTGTGCACAGTGAACTGACTCACCATCTAAACTGGATTGGCATGGTGAGCAAAAGAATGATGGATTTAACCCAGATCTCTTGACTGGGGTGAATGTTTCGATTTGTTCTGCATTCCGTCCATCAATTGTGTGTCTTTTGCTTTCTCGCCCTAAGTGTGCCAGGTATGCCCAAACGTGGGTCCTGAGTTCATTGTGCCACTGGAATCAAGCTATCCTGGCTGAAGAGGGGTGAAACCCCGAAACCGGTCCTAGGATGCTTGTTTCCGGTCCAGGGGGGACCTGACTTGGCACTTTTGGGCTGGACTGTTCCCATGTGGCACAGGGTCAAGACTGATATACTAAACTGGTCTAAACTGGGGTGGCATGGTGAGCAAAATAATGATGGATTTAACCCAGATCTCTTGACTGGGGTGAATGTTTTGATTTGTTCTGCATTCCGTCCATCAATTGTGTGTCTTTTGCTGACTCACCATTGAGGCATGAAGCATCCATGAGTTAGCCTGTATCGCCCAGAGGTACTGCACTCTTGAACCCCAACCCCTCTTTTGAAGAAACTGCCCATCACATGCAGCTAAAAACAACTTTGTAGCTCATACACTCCCCTTCTTGAAATTCCATCTTTCAGAAATACTAACCAGGTGATTTAGACAACAGTGGATGCCCCATTCCCCACTTGGAAGACCTTCCACTGTATTTCGAGAGCCACACCTTCTTGACAATGCACAAAGGCTTTCCTTCATACAAGTGTGAGCCTTTGTTAGTTTTCCTTGCCCAGGCCTGCCAAGCCTTGCAAAGCAGACTAGGGGAGGAAAACTGTGCATCTCAAGACGCTCTAAATAGGGTGGCCCTTCTGATTTATGTGTCTCCATTGGCAGTCAACCAACGGATCTCCTTAAACCCCTAAGACACTAACGCAATCCTTTCCTGCAGCGGCCCCAGGATCTGACTGAAACTCCTGACAATAATGTATTACCTTCTTGTATCACCTTTCAGAAGAGAATGAAAAGGGATGTTGATTCAACACTAATTCAGAACATGAGGCTAACATACCAGTGCCAAGCAGATTTGATCCGGAAAGTCGGTATTCTGTAGTTGTTTATTTTATATCCACAACATTTTACACGTTCTTGTATTTTACTTATGTATGCTCCTAATTTTGCAATTATGTATCTATAATATGTGCAGCACCCACATATATGGGGTATGCCTTGCTATCAGTGTGTGTCATTGCGTCCTTTCTTTTGTTTTATTTGCTTTCTGTTTGATTCCTGCTCTATTACAACCAGGGACTGGTAACTTGACATTATGCAAAGTGGTCTCTCATACTCTGTCTCTAGCTTGTGCTACACAAAATTCGAATAAATAAATAAATATTATATCATACTACGAACAGTATGGAACAGTGATGTCTGTTTTAAATTCAATTGATGTGATCTATTTGATATACTTATACTTTATTTATATTTTCATTTGGCTGGACTTTAAGTTCTCCAGGCACTTGTTTTGCGTTGTGCTTGGGTCCTCCCTGCATCCTGCACATTTTGTGCAGTGCTAAGTCTTGAGCCTGATAGTACCAAGAGAAAACCTAGAGAGATTGTGGCTGTCCTTTGCCTTGAACATTCTCGCTCACCGACCTTCAAAAATATCTTCCTGGGTGGTAGCCCTTCTGCTGTTGCTGGGCTCACACTTTTATCTGAAGCTGGAGGTGCCATTGGTGACGGTGTAACCAACTATGGGGCATATTTACAAGGGCCATATCTCCGCTTTTTTGGCTTTTAAAACCAAAAAAGCGGAGATAAAAATATCGCCCTATTTACAAGAGGGTGATAACATGCATTACCGCATGTTAGCACCCTTTTACCCGAGGCCTCCCTTTGCATCTCTAATGAGATGCAAAGTGGGCGTCACTGGGCAGTACAAATTTGTAAATATCGCTGATGTACACATCGCGATATTTACAAGGCTGCCCACGCATTTTAGCAGACGTTAGTTTTGGGAGAAAACCGCTGTTTTCTCCAAAAACTAACGTCTGCTAAAATGCAGACTTAGCTATACTTACCATTGGGGGTGGATTATGCTGATATGACCACAGGGTCGTATCAGCAATGTTATCGCGGTTTTCATGGAACATCGCTGGATAACCAGCGATGTTCCATGGAAAACATTGCTATCGCTAGGAAATTATCGCCATTACGCTATGCGTTGTTAATACAACACTAGCATGGCGATAATTTTCTGCGATAGCCAGCGATAACATTTTTCTCGCTAAGAGCGGCCAGCGATAATTATTACTGACGCTTGTTAATATGCCCCTATTATAGTTGAGGCAATTTAACAGTAACCACATTTGGGGGATATATTTACAAGGGGACAGCGACATTCTGGTGACGCTATGCCCTTTTCCTTATTTACAACCTGGCATTAGGCTACTTTTTGTGGCTTAATGCCGCCTTGTAAATAAGGCCCCTTTACATACATCACTTAGTCTGAAAGGGGCATGCAATGGGGGTTGCTGTGGGCGTTCCATCTGAGGTAGCGCCAAAAACGAATGCCATGCAACAGCACGCCTTAGAACTGCGAAATGAAGAGAAATGCTTTTATTTCGTCTTGTTTTTGCTTTTTCTATGTGTGCTGCATTCTGCAGCATACATAGAAAGAACAAAACTCCATTAATGATTGTTTATGTGCAGGAAGGTGCACCTTCCCCCACATGAATAATCATTAAATAATGATGATTTGCTACTTCTATGTGTGCTGCATTCTACAGCACACATAGAATTATCAAATCGCCATTATGGATTGTTTATGTGCAGGAAGGTGTCCCTTCCTGAATATAAATAATCACTCCCTGCACTATAGTGCAAGGGTGCCCAAGATAGTAATTTTTAGCACCAGCAAATTTTAGCACCAGCGCTAAGGAAAACACAAGGGTGCGTCATATTGTAGTAAATAGAGCGCATGTTAAGTAGGAGTCGCAAGCAATTTGTAGAGAAAAAGAAGTTTAATATCACAAAAGGAAGTACCACCGCCTACAACTCTTCCAGCACCGGGAGACTCCAGGAAACTGACAATCTCGGCTCACAGACCCGATCAGATGCTCTATTCTAGAACATCGTGATCGTGCCATGAGCCAAGAGATTCAAAGCAAAACACACAAGGCAAAAGCGTGCATGCAAGCACGAGAACAAACAGAAGATGCATATGCAACACACCTTCCCCCTTTAAATAGAAAAAATATATATATATTTATATATATATATTATTTGACAAGTTTGTTTCTGATAAGGGAAACAAAATCAGACATCAAACCAGGTTTTTTCCGTGACCGTTTCCCAAGTTCTTTAGTACATACAACAGTGTTGCGAACATTGTCAACACAGGGAATGGAAACAGGATTCTCAACCAGGTTCTCATCTAAGCTATCTAAATAACTGATATCCTTTGCACTTTGTTTTTCATGCGTGCAATCATTAGTGTTAAGATACACTTCTTTGTTAGCTTTGAGAACAGCAATTCTCCTTAAATTCCAGACTTTGTAATTGGTTAGCCTCACAGTGTTTTTTAGAACATCCTTAATTTCAAATGGGCCCATGAACTGGCTCTCGCCTTTTTTAACTCTCCAAGGTTTCTTCACTTTAACAAGCATACCAACCTTGACAATGGGATCTTGTTTAGAGCCTTTCTTTTTATCAAAAGATTCCTTATTGGTACCATGAGTCTGAGCAATTTGTTCCTTGATAGCTACCAAATCTAGGTTGCAAGAGGTGGAAGGAGCCAACCATGCTGGATTACATTTGGTTCTAGGTAATCTGCCCCTCATGACCTCAAAAGGAGAGCAACCCGTCATGACATTGGTAGTGGTCATGTACATCCAATTTTAAAAATGTGCATTTCCCAATTGTAATTGTCCATTACAGCTAATTGTATTGCGCCTTTGAGGACTCTGTTAAATCACTCAATGATACCGTTACCACTGGGATTGTATCAAGAAGTGGTGCAATGGGATATACCAATTCTTTTGAAATATGTTTTGGCTTTATTGGACAAAAATTGAACACCGTTGTCTGTGATAAGACGTACAGGAAGTCCTTCCTCAGTGAAGGTTTCATCCAAAAATGTCAAAACATTGTCAGTGTCAACCTTTTCTACAATTTTAATAACCGGCCATTTTGAAAATACATCAATGACAGCAAGGATACATTTAGAATGAGGTCCAATGGGTCCCATAATATCCATTGCAATAGTATTCCATAGATTATCAGGAATTATGTGATCCCCATATTAGGTTTGAGTATAATGAGAGATTTGTCAGAATTAGTGCACAACATACAGTTCCTCACAATGCGTTCAATGAACATGTCCACACCAGGCCACCAAAATCCTTTCTTCACCATTTCCAGACAGACTGTGCTCTTGAGGCGGAAAGCCGAGAGCTTTTTTAACTTGTTCTACAACTTATTTTTAAAAAACGTTATTGTCACTTTACCTGTGTGCACTTGCTTCTTGGCTTCTTTGATTTCCTGCGCAGCCGAGTTATCGCTGCCACAGCCCCCACAAGCTTTTCCCGCCGCCAGCTCGGCGAGGACCGAGGCCACGCCCTCTTGCGAGGCCACGCCCCCTGCGAAGCCACGCCCCCCACACCACCCTTCAAAAGCGCTGATTACTAGCGCTCGCAGCCCAGACATACTGTGCTCTTGAGGCGGAAAGCCGAGAGCTTTTTTAACTTGTTCTACAACTTATTTTTAAAAAACTTTATTGTCACTTTACCTGTGTGCACTTGCTTCTTGGCTTCTTTGATTTCCTGCGCAGCCGAGCTATCGCTGCCGCAGCCCCCACAAGCTTTTCCCGCCGCCAGCTCGGCGAGGACAGAGGCCACGCCCCCTTGCGAGGCCACGCCCCCTGCGAAGCCACGCCCCCCATGCCACCCTTCAAAAGCGCTGATTACTAGCGCTCGCAGCCCAGACAGACTGTGCTCTTGAGGCGGAAAGCCGAGAGCTTTTTTAACTTGTTCTACAACTTATTTTCAAAAAACTTTATTGTCACTTTACCTGTGTGCACTTGCTTCTTGGCTTCTTTGATTTCCTGCGCAGCCGAGTTATCGCTGCCGCAGCCCCCACCAGCTTTTCCCGCCGCCAGCTCGGCGAGGACCGAGGCCACGCCCCCTTGCGAGGCCACGCCCCCCCTGCGAAGCCACGCCCCCCACACCACCCTTCAAAAGCGCTGATTACTAGCGCTCGCAGCCCAGACAGACTGTGCTCTTGAGGCGGAAAGCCGAGAGCTTTTTTAACTTGTTCTACAACTTATTTTTAAAAAACGTTATTGTCACTTTACCTGTGTGCACTTGCTTCTTGGCTTCTTTGATTTCCTGTGCAGCCGAGTTATCGCTGCCGCAGCCCCCACAAGCTTTTCCCGCCGCCAGCTCGGCGAGGACCGAGGCCACGCCCCCCTGCGAAGCCACGCCCCCCACGCCACCCTTCAAAAGCGCTGATTACTAGCGCTCGCAGCCCAGACAGACTGTGCTCTTGAGGCGGAAAGCCGAGAGCTTTTTTAACTTGTTCTACAACTTATTTTTAAAAAACTTTATTGTCACTTTACCTGTGTGCACTTGCTTCTTGGCTTCTTTGATTTCCTGCGCAGCCGAGTTATCGCTGCTGCAGCCCCCACAAGCTTTTCCCGCCGCCAGCTCGGCGAGGACCGAGGCCACGCCCCCTTGCGAGGCCACGCCCCCCTGCGAAGCCACGCCCCCCACGCCACCCTTCAAAAGCGCTGATTACTAGCGCTCGCAGCCCAGACAGACTGTGCTCTTGAGGCGGAAAGCCGAGAGCTTTTTTAACTTGTTCTACAACTTATTTTTTAAAAACTTTATTGTCACTTTACCTGTGTGCACTTGCTTCTTGGCTTCTTTGATTTCCTGCGCAGCCGAGTTATCGCTGCCGCAGCCCCCACAAGCTTTTCCCGCCGCCAGCTCGGCGAGGACCGAGGCCACGCCCCCTTGCGAGGCCACGCCCCCTGCGAAGCCACGCCCCCCACGCCACCCTTCAAAAGCGCTGATTACTAGCGCTCGCAGCCCAGACAGACTGTGCTCTTGAGGCGGAAAGCCGAGAGCTTTTTTAACTTGTTCTACAACTTATTTTTAAAAAACTTTATTGTCACTTTACCTGTGTGCACTTGCTTCTTGGCTTCTTTGATTTCCTGCGCAGCCGAGTTATCGCTGCCGCAGCCCCCACAAGCTTTTCCCGCCGCCAGCTCGGCGAGGACCGAGGCCACACCCCCCACGCCATCCTTTCACTCCCAATAAATAATGTGCATCTCTCGGACGCGCAGCGGGCGCGCCGTCTGCGCGCCAAAGGCGCGCCTAAGGCAAGCCCGTCTGCACCCGTCCGCGCCAGACCGAGCCATGGGGCATGGCACTCTGTTCCGCCCATCACTTATTCAGCCCAATCCCTTAGGGATCTTCAATATCCCGCATTTACGGCTCCCCCTACCGCCATCCGACGTACAACTGCCCTTGGCATCTCGCGCCATAACCAACTCTGCTTAGATGGACATCTACCCCCAGGTACGCCTAGCAGGAGCTCCACTTCAATCAGGGTACTCTACCTAAACACCCGCTCGCTAGTGAAACACTCCGAGGACATTTTTGTTCTCCTGTCTAACTCCAACCCCGACCTGCTCTTGCTTACGGAGACCTGGCTAACCTCCGAGGCTCTCCCTGATATCCTGGCAGCCCTCCCCCCTGATTACTACATTCTCCATACCGACCGCCCTGACGACCGGCCAGGGGGAGGGGTGGCAGCCATTATATCTAAACGTCTTACCTCTATCTCCTCTAATTCCCTTGTCTTACCGGGGGTTGAGAATTTACTTTTTAGTGTACAAACCGACACTGGCACCCTCACCTTTCTCCTATTATACCGACCTCCCCACTCTATGCCCTCCTTCCCCTTCATCCTGAGTGAACAACTATCCGCGTTATTAACAGTGCACTCTGACTTCGCCATTTTTGGTGACCTAAATTATTGGTTCAACAACCCCAATGCTGGCCCTCACGCCACTGAGCTCTTTGAGACTCTTGCGAACCTGAACCTCACTCAGCATGTCTCTCATCCTACCCATATCAAGGGCCATATTTTAGACCAGATTTGGTCCTGTAATCTGGCCCTGTCTTCACCAGCTATTCTCCCTTGTACCTGGTCTGACCACCACTTGGTGGATACTACCATCACAGTCACCGGCCAGACTTTCACTCCCCTAATGGCCGGGGGACAGTCACGAAAATGGAACACCTATGATGCCCAGGGCTTTCTTTCCGCCCTTATCGAAACTTGTCCCGATCCTTACCCTTCCAGCGACATCGATCATCTGGAACAGGAAATAGGTTCCTGGCTGGAGTCTGCCAGCGACCAGTTCGCCCCCCTGGTTACTTTCCCTTGTACCAGGCATCGGTACTCTCACAGGTGGTTCTCCGACGACCTTAAGACTCTGAAATTAAAAACTCGCCAGTCAGAACGCACTTGGAGGCGCGACTATTCTGACTCAGCCAGACAGGCCTACCTGGCCACACGTAATAACTATAAATCTGCTATTAGGTCAGCAAAAATGGAACACTTCTCCAATAGGATTGCTTCAGCTACAAATAAATCCAAGGAAGTGTTCAGAGTTCTAAACGAGCTAACCACTGATGAAAGATCTCTTCCAGCTCAGACCCCTACTCAGGCCACCTGTGATACTTTGAACTCCTTTTTTTGGAAAAAGTCATCAAAATTAAAAAATCTATCCCTCCCCCTGCCCAGCTTCCTCCTCTGGACCCTTCCCTCAATAACACCTTGACCTTCACTTCCTTTCCTGTCTTAGACACGACCTCCTTAGCGGAACTTGCCACCCGTGTGAAATCGGGCTCCCCTAATGATTGCTGCCCTCCCTATGTTCTGCGTAGCATCTGCCTTAATCTGCCAGATAGCATCTTACACTTACTCAATAGATCACTCACCAGTGGCAGTGTCCCCACCTCTTTTAAGGAGGCCATCTTAGTGCCCCTTCTTAAGAAGCCAGGTGCCGACCCTGCCGAGCCATCGAACTATCGTCCCATCTCCCTCCTCCCCTATTTCTCTAAAATCTTGGAGGCCCATGTCACCCGCTGCCTATCAAACTTTGTTGAATCTTCCCAGTACCTCGAGCCTAACGAGGCGGGCTTCCGACCTGCCCACTCGACCGAGGCGGTCATTCTGGCGGTTCTTAATACTCTCAGGAGCAACGCTGACGTCGGGAATCCCCAAGCCCTCGTCCTTCTGGATCTGTCCGCCGCGTTCGACACGGTGGACCATAACATCCTTCTCCACCGTGTCGAGCAGGCTGGCATCCGAGGCCCTGCTCTCGAATGGGTCAGATCCTTCCTTACTGGAAGAACACAGGCAGTTCGCCTGGGCCCTTATACGGCCAAAAAATCTTCTACGCCCTGTGGAGTCCCCCAGGGCTCCTCCCTCTCTCCGCTTCTATTTAATTTGTATCTCCGGCCACTGATTCAATCCCTCCTCAAATGGGACATCACAATCTTCAATTATGCTGATGATTTGCAGCTCGTTTTCTCACTTAACTCCCCACTAGCTATCAATACCTTCCACGCAGTAATGATCCACATACAACTCTGGATGGACCAGAATCAATTAAAATTGAACCCAGGAAAAACTGAGCTCCTTCTCCCCGGCCTAAGCCACACCCATTGGGGCCCTCAGTTCTGGCCGCCGGAGCTTGGTTCCCCTCCTACCCCAGCTAAAACAATAAAAAGTCTGGGTGTAATAATCGACGTTGAACTTTCCCTCAAAGCCCAAGTTGGAGCGGTAATTTCATCATGCATGTTCCAACTTCGGAGGATTCGTAAAGTCCGTCACCTTCTTCCCTCTGCGGCACTCACTCAATCTGTCACCTCACTTGTACTCTCTCGCCTTGATTTTTCCAACTCTATTTACCACGGTCTCCCACTCTATCTGCTTAACCGCCTTCAGGTCGTACAAAATCAGGCAGCCCGCTTGATCCACGGATTACCTAGATGGCAATCCGCTAAACCCCTGCTTCACAGCCTCCATTGGCTCCCAATGAATCAAAGGGTCGCCTTTAAGGTGGCATGTCTCACCTTTAAATGTCTTCACTGCCCCAGTCCAGGGTTTCTCAACTCCCTCATCCGACCCTACCGCCCCACACACAATCTTCGTTCTGCCCGCAATGACTTACTAATTATCCCTAAAAACAAAAACCAAGAAATTTGGTGGTCGCCGCTTCTCTCATTTGGCCCCCACTTTTTGGAACTCCCTCCCTCTGTCTATCAAATCTTCCCTCTCTCTTCTTTCATTCAGAAAACTCTTAAAGACCCATCGTTTCCCACCCCTATGTTAGGTTGCTCTGTATTCCGTTTTCTCCTTCCCTGTCTAGCAGCGCCAGGAAGCTTCGGCGTCAGTGCGCTTTACAAATGGCACCTAACATAACATAACATAACATTTGCTTGGTTCTGACAATACCACTATGGCCTTCATGACCATGTAAAACTATGCTGTGTCTTAACTTGTTAGGAGGAATGGCACGGTCGCCTCTTCTAAGTACACCATCAGTGCAAGACAATTAATTTCTTACCTCCCAATAACATCTAAGATCAGGACTGATGGTTTTTTATTTGGCCATCCACCCAAAATATAGCTTTCCACTTTTTTTAACAAAGTTTCTTTGGCAAATTCCTCACTCCCCACCGCCTGGTCTATAGGCATACATTCTTCATCATGCACTAAAGCAATTTGAAAATCATCCCACTCATTATGAATGTCTTCTTTGAGAGGCAAAGGCCTTCTAGACAAGAATTCAGCAGTGACATTATCCTTGCCCGGAACATAAACAATAGTGTAGACAAAATCCGGGAGTCGCATAGACATGCGTGCTATGCGTGCAGAAGCTTTCAACATGCCTTCTGTGGTAAGTAAACGTATTAAAGGTTTGTGATCGCTTCTTATTAAATATTCTTTACCCCAGACAAATATCCTAAAGTGTTCCAGAGCCCAGACGACTGCTAAGGTTTCTCTTTCAATAGTTGAATATTTTTTTTCTGCGGCGTTAGTGCTCTGGACGCGTGTGCAATAATACATTCTCTACCAGATTCAGATCTCTGAGCCAGAACAGCTCCTAAACCCTTTGAACTGGCATCAGTGTTAATGATGCATGTGAGTGAAGGGTTAAAACTGGAAAGGGCGGTAGCATTACAAATAGCGTTCTTAACATCGAAAAATTCGGTTTCTCAATCATTAGACCATAAAAACTTATTTTTGTTCTTTACCAACTGTCTTATGTTAAATGTGCGATATGAAAAATTGGGAATATATTTCGAATAAAACTCTGTTAATCTTAAGAAGGATTTGACATCACCTTTGGATTTGGGGTAGGGTGCAGCTTGAATGGCCTCAACTAAGTCAGTTTTAGGTTTAATGCCTTCTTCCCATAGTTTATGTCCAAGATAAGTTACTGGTTTCACATCGAATTTGCATTTGCAGTGTTTTATGATTAAAAACCATGATCACTGAGAGGACTAGGCACCTTTTCCAACGCTGAAATATGTTCCAGTTCATTACATCCAAAGACAAGAATATCGACCTGGAAACATATTTCATTCTTGCAATTGTTCAAAATATCTTGCATGATACATTGGAAAATGGCTACAGAGGAAGCTAATCCAAAAGGCATTGTTTTGTATCTAAAACATCCAAAAAGAGTGACAAATGCAGTGTAATCTTTGCATTTCTCATGAAGTTCAATTTGGTGCTAGGCGGCAGATAGATCAATTGTAGAAAATATTTTTGCACCACCAACACTGGCTAACATCTCAGACATGCGAGGTAAGGGAAATTGATCTACCACAATATTATTGTTGAGATGGCGCAAGTCTATGCAGAGCCTAATCTTACCATTGGCACGCCTGGCTACTACGATGGGTAAAACCCACTCAGAAGATTCAATCCTCTCAAAAATTCCTTCCCCAACCAGTGTTTCAAGTTCTTTCTTAACTTCTTCTTGCACAGCTATGGGAATATTGCGTGCCTTAAAAATCTTAGGGCAAGCGCTTTCTTTTAGGTGTATCTTGTGTTTAAAACTAACTAATTTGCTAATACTATCTCTAAACACAATGGGAATTTTTTTAACATAAGACTCCCAATGCCATTTTGCTCATCAATAACCATGACGGGTTCTGGACTGTTGGGATTAAGGATGATATCAAGCTTACCTTGTTCAAACCAGCTAAGAACTGAGGGTCCCTTCTTAGAAACATATAATTTAGCAATGCATTCACGATTCTTGAACCTGAAAACTAAAGTTCTAAAACCAAGGATCTCAATCCTTTCTCCAGAATAACCTTCCGGATTAATATCAGGAATTTCTAGATCACCACCTAACCTTTTAGCAAACTAAGAATGCCACACAGGTTCATTTGCAATAGAATAAGGTGACCCAGAGTCAGCGTACATTTGGGTGCTCACACCTCCAATATCCATATCGCAAACAGTTTTTTTTTTATAAAGGAATTATGAACATTGAGAATGGTGGGATCAGAATCCCTAATGTTGAGAACAAAAGAACTACTGTCACTACAATCTGTGTTGTTATCTTCTTCATCACTGCCATCATTGTATTCAATGCATTTAACTTTGTTATTTTTATTCCTTCTGCAGGTTACAGTAAAGTGTCCAACGACACCACAACTAGAACATTTCTGTTTAATTACTGGACAGAATTTATAATTGGTGAAATGCGACTTGCTATTGCATCTGTAGCATCTCCAATTATCTTTGTTGACTTCAATTTTACTCTTATAAGAACTAACTTGTTTCTTATTTTTAAAATCTTCTCCTTTGACAGCATGTGTAGCATTGACTTTAGCCACAATTTCCTTGTTGATACTGCTAACATCACCCTTGACTTGTTTAGCACTCCTACAAGACATTTCTGACTTCCTTACAATAGCTCAAATACTTTCTAGATCGTTGTCACCATTAATCCATAGCCTCTCTTGAATGGTGGAGTTATTAACATACATAACGGCCTGATCTCTAATTAAGTCCTCTTGTAATGTACCAAACGTACAATCGAGAGACAATGTCTTAAGAGCAGAAACATAGTTGTCAACTGACTCATCAGTTAGCTGTTTCCTCTGGAAAAATTTGTACCTAGAAATACCTATACACAGTTTGGGAGAGAAATAACAATCAAAATCTGAAATGGCTTTTTCGAAAACTTTTCTATCACCATCACTTTCCACCCTAGGCAACTGATTAAATGCCTTGAGTCCTTCGGGACCCGAAGAGTGTAAAATAATGTCTTTTTTTTCAGGAGCTTTCATTTTTCCATTAGCATTGAAGGTACCAATATCATTTTAAAAATAAGGTTTCTATTCAATCCATGGCATACAAGGAGAATTACCAGCAGGCCAAAAGCATTGTGGTGGAGCAAGTTTATATCCCTGTGCACACATCTTAAAAGAAAAAGAGAAAAGAGGAGAAAGAAAAGAGAGAGAAAAACATCTATAAACTGGAAAGAAGAGGGTAATCAGCGAACAGTTCAATCTGAATGGTAATAAAGTAAGATTCCTTCTGGCAGTAATCCGTATAAATACACGGAATTGTTCACTGAATAATAAGTGGGTAGATACAGTGTCCGTTCTTCACCCTGTGTAGCACGAAGAGGTATTTCCCATGAAAATGATTTTTTTTAAACCAGAAAGGGACTTGAAGAGCATAAATAAATAAAATAATTTAAAAAACAGTACCGTTTCTGCTGTCTCAAATGAAGAAAACCACAAACGTAATGCCAAATAGTGGGATTAAACTTCTTCGACGAATGACAAATGAACAGGAGTAGCGCTAGAACAAAACATGCCGTCATCGATAGCAGGAGCGCGAGAGAAAGTTTGCTATGACAACCGCATTGCGCACAGCCGTAGTGTTGCTTACGTGGCGTGAAACGTAATACGTTGGTTACCAAGTGGTAGCGTCACAACTTCGGAGTTCGTTGCAGGTAATAGATTCCACATAAGGCAGAATGGTGTCTAGAGTTCGAGATGAGAACACCAAGGATCCGCCGGTAAGTGGAACGTTCACTTGTTTTGGAGAATAACAACAGCAGCGAGTGGTGGAGAGCGCCGTTACTTGATCCACAAAGTCACAACAAAAAAAAACAAGACTGTGCAGAATACACACTCCAGAGGGCAAACTTCAGTGTAGATACCGGTACTCCCAGAAGTAAATACTTATGAATATCTGAAGGTAGATGTGGAAACACAGCAATCCAAAACAATCCTACCAGTCGGGTTCCCAAAAATAACTGAACTTTGAAAGTAGAATATGCGGTAACTCCGAGAATAAAATTAATAGGTGCGATGACAACGTGGAGTCTTTAACCCCTTGGATTCTCATGACGGAGCGGTTCCGTCATGAGCATCAGTTGGGCTGTGCTCATGACGGAACCGCTCCGTCATGAGGACAGCCCCTGGGGGAAGCGCTGGCGCTCCCCCCCTGGGGCATCGATCGTGCCCCCACAGACGGGGATGGCAGCGGAAGAGTTTCCGAGTGTATTGAGGCATCGGGGGAGAGGAAAGAGTATTTCCTCTCCCCTGATGTCTCAATACAGGGCATTCCTGCTCCACGATCACGCACAGCGTCGCGATCGTGGAGCAGGGATGCCCCACTAGACACCAGGGATGTGTGTTTTTTTTATTTTGGAAGCGACCCCTTGGGTAAGGGTCGCTTCCTGGGGCCATATATTCTTTGATGACTTTTCTGCCCCCTCTGGGGGCAGATCGGTGTTTTTTTCCGCCGTTTCTGCTCCCAGGGGGGGGGGGGGCAGAAAAGCCCACTAGACACCAGGGATATCAGTATTTATGTAGGAAGCGACCCCTTGGGCAAGGGTCGCTTCCTTGGGCCCCTAAATTTTTGGAAGACTTTTCTGCCCCCTCTGGGGGCAGATCGGTGTTATTTTTTTGCCGTTTCTGCTCCCAGGGGGGGCAGAAAAGCCCACTAGACATCAGGGATCTAATTTTTATTGTAGGAAGCGAACCCTTGGGCAAGGGTCGCTTCCTTGGGCCCCTAATTTTTTTGTAGACTTTTCTGCCCCCTCTGGGGGCAGATCGGTTTTATTTTTTCGCCGTTTCTGCTCCCAGGGGGGGCAGAAAAGCCCACTAGACACCAGGGAATTAGTTCAAATAAAAATAGAAGTGACCCCTCGCTTCCAGGGTGCAATTTGTTTTCTGCCCCACCTGGCACACAACCCGATTGACCATTTGGGTAGTGACATAGCATGTTATAATGTTTATTGTTATATTTTTTGTGAATTCCAATTGTAATGTTTTTTTTTTGTTTACTTTTTTGTTCTAGGTGAAGGCTTTTCTTCTTTTCACGTTGCCGTTTTGTGACTGGTGGCTCTGCTGTTTGTGTAGTTTGGTAAGAGACTTATTTTTGTACAATGTAAATGTGTTTGATTTCTCTGCCTGTTTTTTTTTTTGCAAATGGTGTAATAATAGCAGTATGTTTGGTTTTTGAGTGTCAAAAACTTTTTGCATTGGTGCTCGATGTGTATTTTGTTGTCTTGTGAGTAATTTGTTTTTTTTTCTTCTTTCTAGTTTGATATCGTTGGTTTTTGCTGTGTCACTGCAGAGTTTGTTTCTGGTGAGTGCAGCTGTCTCTTGTAATTGGATTGTATAGTTTTTGAGTACATTGATCTTTGTGATAAAGGTACACATTTCTTTACTTACTTGGTTTGCACATTGTTGGTTGTTGTTGACTTGTTTGTGCAGTCTTCTATCTTAGTAAGTATAATGGCTAGCCGCAGGATTACTGCTCAGCAGGTTGTTGGTTTGCTGTTTGAGTCTTCCTCTGACCATGGTTCAGAGACTGACTCTGCATCTGAGGGAGAGGAGGCAGGGGACGATTCTGGTAGTGAGTTTTCTCTCCGTATGGGGTCATCGGATGATGAAGATACTCTTAGTGCGGATGAAGTGCCTGTGTTAGAGGAGGAGACTGATGTGCCGATAGTGCGGCAAGAGGCATCTGGGCTGCAGCCTGCGGCTGCAAGGCTTCCCGTTGGTGTAGTGCGGCAAGAGGCTTCTGGGCTGCAGCCTGCGGCTGCAAGGCTTCCCGTTGGTGTAGTGCGGCAAGAGGCTTCTGGGCTGCAGCCTGCGGCTGCAAGGCTTCCCGTTGCTGTAGTGCGGCAAGAGGCATCTGGGCTGCAGGCTGGGGCTGCAAGGCTTCCCGTTGAAAGTGATGACCTCTGGGTTGCCCCTGGCATGGTGCAGCCGGCATTGCCAGAGTTTACTGGTGTTCCAGGGTCTAGAGTGAATACTGAAAACTTTTTGCCGGTAAATTTTTTTCAGTTGTTTATGGACGATGTGTTTTTGGCAGAGATTGTTGAGCAGACTAATTTGTATGCCGAACAGTTTTTGAGGGACAACAGTGCCAGTCTTAAGCCACACTCTAGAGCTACCCGGTGGACTCCCACAAATGTTGAAGAGATGAAGAAGTTCTTGGGTTTAACTTTTTTGATGGGCTTGCTAAGGAAGCCCTCAATGTCTTCATATTGGTCTAGCAGTCCCTTGATGGCAACGTCTATTTTTCCGGCAGTCATGAGTCGTGACAGGTATTTGCTTCTGCTTCGGATGATGCACTTTGTTGATAATGGTTTAGCGTTGCCACGAGATCACCCTGATTGTGACCGTCTTTTTAAGATTAGGCCTGTCCTTGATCACTTTGTTGATCGATTTTCTGAGATTTATGCCCCTGGTAGAGAAATTGCAGTGGATGAGTCTTTGGTGTTGTTCAAGGGCCGCTTGGTTTTTAGGCAATACATTCCTAGTAAGAGGGCACGCTATGGAATAAAGCTGTATATGCTGTGTGACAGTAGGACTGGATATGTCTCTAATTTCAGGGTGTACACCGGTAAGGAATCTAGGTTTAACCTCCCTGGTTGTCCGTCCACTTTTGGAGTGACTGAGAAAATTGTTTGGGAACTTGGTAGAGGATTTTTTAACAAAGGCCACCATTTATATGTAGATAACTTCTACACTGGTGTGCGGTTGTTCAGGGAATTGGCCAAAGTGGACACTTTTGCTTGTGGCACAATCCGCTCTAACCGTAAAGGTTTCCCGAAAGAACTTGTTTGTCAAAAGCTTGTGCGGGGACAGTGCAGTGCGTTGCGTTGCCAGGAGCTTCTTGCTGTGAAGTTTACAGACAGGAGAGATGTCTACATGCTGACTACCATCCATGATGAAAGCACTGCACCTGTGACTGTTTGGGGTCAGGTCGCTGAAGCGCGCAAACCTGTGTGCATTTTAGACTATAATAGGCACATGGGTGGTGTTGACAGAGTAGATCAGAGGTTGGAACCTTACACTGCTCTTCGTAAGGCTTACATTTGGTACAAGAAGTTGGCTATCCATCTTTTCCACTTGGCAATGTTTAATGCTTTTGTTGTGTTCCAGGATTCTTGCCCTGAGTCAAAGATGACTTTTGCTAAGTTTCAGGAGTCTGTAATAGGCAGCCTTGTTGTAGTGGAACAGGCAAGTGTTCCTAGAGTTGGAGTGGTGGAGGATGTTGCTAGATTGAAAGAACGCCACTTTCCAGATCACATTCCTCCCACACCCGCAAAAGATTTTCCCAGTAGGAGATGTAGAGTCTGTTGGCGAAGAGGTTTGCGGAAGGAGAGTCGTATGTACTGCCCCGATTGTCCCTCTCATCCTGCACTGTGTCTCCCTGCTTGTTTCAGAGCGTACCACACGCGAAAAATTTTTTGGGAACATTCATGAGTGGTAAAGTGAACTGCCTGGTCTGTATTCTTTGGAAAATATGATTCTGTTTCAAGGTTGGTGTTAGTGCAATGTATTTAGTTGCTGATTTTCTGTTAGAAGATTTGTATCTATTTGCAATTTGTTTGTGTTTTTATTTTTTTCTAAAAAAAATCCTAAATGTGATGGCGGTGTGTGTAGGCTTGCGCTTGGCTGTTGGTGTGTGTGGACTGGCACTTGGTTGGTGGTGTGCGTGGAATGGTGCTTGGCTGGCGGTGTGCGTGGACTGGCGGTGTGCATGGACTGGCGGTGTGCGTGGACTGGTGCGTGGCTGGTGGTGTGCGTGGAATGGTGCTTGGCTGGCGGTGTGCGTGGAATGGTGCTTGGCTGGCGGTGTGCGTGGACTGGTACTTGGCTGGCGGTGTGCGTGGACTGGTGGTGTGTGCGGACTGGTGTTTGGCTGGTGGTGTCCGTGGACTGGAGCTTGGCTGGTGGTGTGCGTGGACTGGAGCTTGGCTGGCGGTGTGCGTGGAATGGTGCTTGGCTGGCGGTGTGCATGGACTGGTACTTGGCTGGCGGTGTGCGTGGACTGGTGGTGTGTGCGGACTGGTGCTTGGCTGGTGGTGTCCGTGGACTGGAGCTTGGCTGGCGGTGTAGGTGGATTGGCGATTGGCTGCCGGTGTGCCTGGACTGGCGATTGGCTGGCGGTGTGCCTGGACTGGCGCTTGGCTAGCGGTGTGCGTGGACTGGCGTTTGGCTAGCGGTGTGTGTGGACTGGTGCTCGGCTGGCTGTGTGTGAGTAGTGACTTTCTGCTGGTCACTACACACACTGCTAGCTGAGTGCCACTCCACGCAATCCATCAGCCTGTGTAGTTGCTGTGTCTGGATTGTGGGCGTGTGAAAGTGATGGGCCCTTGAATGGCGCTGTGTGCTGGTGTGAGTTTTGTTATGTGATGGGCCCGCGGCTGGCGGTGTGAATGGTTTTGTATGTCTCACACGTATGAAAGGTGTATGAATGGCCTGTAAAGAGGTTGGTGCCTTGTCGTGGCTTTACAGCTCACGAGCTGTGAGTCAATGGTTCAGTTTCTCGCCCTTTCAATTATTACCAGTGCATTTCATGTTTTGTGAAATCACTTGCTAATACAATTTTATCTACTGAACCATCACTCACCCTCGTGCCAAATCCAACCAGTATGTTTGTGTGCTTGCGGATTAGATGGCTGTGCAGTAATATTTGTCTTTCTGAAGCAGGGTGTACCTTGTCCCTTTTTGGTGATTTTTGTACTGTGTTGCTTTTGTACCTGGTGGTGCGAATGGTCTTGTTTGTATCACGTATGAAAGGTGTGTGAATGGCCTGTAAAGTGGTTGGTGCCTTGACGTGGCTTTACAGCTCACGAGCTGCGAGTCATTGGTTTGGTTTTTTGTGAATTTAATTATTGACAGTGCATTTCATTTTTGTGAAATCTCTTGTTAATAAAATTTAATACACTGAACCATGACTCGCCCTCGTGCCAAATCCAACCAGTATGTGTGTGTGTTTGAGGAATAGATGGTTGTGCAGGAATCTTTGTCTTTAGTTTCTCGGCCAAGGTACACTTTCCATGCAAGAATAACCCACCAACTGTAGATATTGTCGAAAACCCTTGGGAGTTCATGGTGATGTCTCTCTAGTGAATTGAAAAATATTTTTTATCCCCATTGTCCTGTAAACCTCAAACTGTCTGCCACATTTTCTTTGCAATATTATTCCAAAATTCTCACGCTGTAGTAACAATAGTTAATCTGGTTTTGCAAGGGGGGTTACTTTGGTTTTTTGCCCGGTGCTCGGCGGCCATCTAGGGAAACCTACCAAACCCACACATTTCTGAAAACTAGACACCCGGCGGTTTCCAGGGAGGTATGGCTTGCGTGGATCCCCCAACGTTTCCTTACCCAGAATCCCCTGCAAACCTCAATTTTTGCTGAAAAAATCACTTTTTTCACACATTTTGGGGTGGGAAAGTAGTGGCATCACCGGGCTCACACAAATTTACCACCACCCAGCGTTCCCCCAGGTCTCCCGGTAAAAATGGTGCCTCACTTGTGTGGGAGGCACAAGTACCCGCGGCAGGCAAGGGCCCAAAACGTAGTGAGGCGACATCAAAATGGCCTATCGCAAAACCACCTGGTTTTGCAAGGGGGGTCACTTTAGTTTTTGGCCCGGTGCTCGGCGGCCATCTAGGGAAACCTACCAAACCCACGCATTTCTGAAAACTAGACACCCGGCGGCTTCCAGGGAGGTATGGCTTGCGTGGATCCCCCAACGTTTCCTTACCCAGAATCCCCTGCAAACCTCAATTTTTGCTCAAAAAATCACTTTTTTCACACATTTTGGGGTGGGAAAGTTGTGGCATCACCGGGCTCACACAAATTTACCACCACCCATCGTTCCCCCAGGTCTCCCGGTAAAAATGGTGCCTCACTTGTGTGGGAGGCCCAAGTACCCGCGGCAGGCAAGGGCCCAAAACGTAGTGAGGCGACATCAAAATGGGCTATCGCTAAACCACCTGGTTTTGCAAGGGGGGTCACTTTGGTTTTTGGCCCGGTGCTCGGCGGCCATCTAGGGAAACCTACCAAACCCACGCATTTCTGAAAACTAGACACCCGGCGGCTTCCAGGGAGGTATGGCTTGCGTGGATCCCCCAACGTTTCCTTACCCAGAATCCCCTGCAAACCTCAATTTTTGCTCAAAAAATCACTTTTTTCACACATTTTGGGGTGGGAAAGTAGTGGCATCACCGGGCTCACACAAATTTACCACCACCCAGCGTTCCCCCAGGTCTCCCGGTAAAAATGGTGCCTCACTTGTGTGGGAGGCCCAAGTACCCGCGGCAGGCAAGGGCCCAAAACGTAGTGAGGCGACATCAAAATGGCCTATCGCAAAACCACCTGGTTTTGCAAGGGGGGTCACTTTGGTTTTTGGCCCGGTGCTTGGCGGCCATCTAGGGAAACCTACCAAACCCACGCATTTCTGAAAACTAGACACCCGGCGGCTTCCAGGGAGGTATGGCTTGCGTGGATCCCCCAACGTTTCCTTACCCAGAATCCCCTGCAAACCTCAATTTTTGCTCAAAAAATCACTTTTTTCACACATTTTGGGGTGGGAAAGTAGTGGCATCACTGGGCTCACACAAATTTACCACCACCCAGCGTTCCCCCAGGTCTCCCGGTAAAAATGGTGCCTCACTTGTGTGGGAGGCCCAAGTACCCGCGGCAGGCAAGGGCCCAAAACGTAGTGAGGCGACATCAAAATGGGCTATCGCTAAACCACCTGGTTTTGCAAGGGGGGTCACTTTGGTTTTTGGCCCGGTGCTCGGCGGCCATCTAGGGAAACCTACCAAACCCATGCATTTCTGAAAACTGGACACCCGGCGGCTTCCAGGGAGGTATGGCTTGCGTGGATCCCCCAACGTTTCCTTACCCAGAATCCCCTGCAAACCTCAATTTTTGCTCAAAAAATCACTTTTTTCACACATTTTGGGGTGGGAAAGTAGTGGCATCACCGGGCTCACACAAATTTACCACCACCCAGCGTTCCCCCAGGTCTCCCGGTAAAAATGGTGCCTCACTTGTGTGGGAGGCCCAAGTACCCGCGGCAGGCAAGGGCCCAAAACGTAGTGAGGCGACATCAAAATGGCCTATCGCAAAACCACCTGGTTTGGCAAGGGGGGTCACTTTGGTTTTTGGCCCGGTGCTTGGCGGCCATCTAGGGAAACCTACCAAACCCACGCATTTCTGAAAACTAGACACCCGGCGGCTTCCAGGGAGGTATGGCTTGCGTGGATCCCCCAACGTTTCCTTACCCAGAATCCCCTGCAAACCTCAATTTTTGCTCAAAAAATCACTTTTTTCACACATTTTGGGGTGGGAAAGTAGTGGCATCACCGGGCTCACACAAATTTACCACCACCCAGCGTTCCCCCAGGTCTCCCGGTAAAAATGGTGCCTCACTTGTGTGGGAGGCCCAAGTACCCGCGGCAGGCAAGGGCCCAAAACGTAGTGAGGCGACATCAAAATGGCCTATCGCTAAACCACCTGGTTTTGCAAGGGGGGTCACTTTGGTTTTTGGCCCGGTGCTCGGCGGCCATCTAGGGAAACCTACCAAACCCACGCATTTCTGAAAACTAGACACCCGGCGGCTTCCAGGGAGGTATGGCTTGCGTGGATCCCCCAATGTTTCCTTACCCAGAATCCCCTGCAAACCTCAATTTTTGCTCACCTTCCCACCCCAAAATGTGTGAAAAAAGTGATTTTTTGAGCAAAAATTGAGGTTTGCAGGGGATTCTGGGTAAGGAAACGTTGGGGGATCCACGCAAGCCATACCTCCGTGGAAGCCGCCGGGTGTCTAGTTTTCAGAAATGCGTGGGTTTGGTAGGTTTCCCTAGATGGCCGCCGAGCACCGGGCCAAAAACCAAAGTGACCCCCCTTGCAAAACCAGGTGGTTTAGCGATAGGCCATTTTGATGTCGCCTCACTACGTTTTGGGCCCTTGCCTGCCGCGGGTACTAGGGCCTCCCACACAAGTGAGGCACCATTTTTACCGGGAGACCTGGGGGAACGCTGGGTGGTGGTAAATTTGTGTGAGCCCGGTGATGCCACTACTTTCCCACCCCAAAATGTGTGAAAAAAGTGATTTTTTGAGCAAAAATTGAGGTTTGCAGGGGATTCTGGGTAAGGAAACGTTGGGGGATCCACGCAAGCCATACCTCCCTGGAAGCCGCCGGGTGTCTAGTTTTCAGAAATGCGTGGGTTTGGTAGGTTTACCTAGATGGCCGCCGAGCACCGGGCCAAAATCCAAAGTGACACCCCTTGCAAAACCAGGTGGTTTTGCGATAGGCCATTTTGATGTCGCCTCACTACGTTTTGGGCCCTTGCCTGCCGCGGGTACTTGGGCCTCCCACACAAGTGAGGCACCATTTTTACCGGGAGACCTGGGGGAACGCAGGGTGGTGGTAAATTTTGTGAGCCCGGTGATGCCACAACTTTCCCACCCCAAAATGTGTGAAAAAAGTGATTTTTTGAGCAAAAATTGAGGTTTGCAGGGGATTCTGGGTAAGGAAACGTTGGGGGATCCACGCAAGCCATACCTCCCTGGAAGCCGCCGGGTGTCTAGTTTTCAGAAATGCGTGGGTTTGGTAGGTTTCCCTAGATGGCCGCCGAGCACCGGGCCAAAAACCAAAGTGACCCCCCTTGCAAAACCAGGTGGTTTTGCGATAGGCCATTTTGATGTCGCCTCACTACGTTTTGGGCCCTTGCATGCCGCGGGTACTTGGGCCTCCCACACAAGTGAGGCACCATTTTTACCGGGAGACCTGGGGGAACGCTGGGTGGTGGTAAATTTGTGTGAGCCCGGTGATGCCACTACTTTCCCACCCCAAAATGTGTGAAAAAAATGATTTTTTGAGCAAAAATTGAGGTTTGCAGGGGATTTTGGGTAAGGAAACGTTGGGGGATCCACGCAAGCCATACCTCCCTGGAAGCGGCCGGGTGTCTAGTTTTCAGAAATGCGTGGGTTTGGTAGGTTTCCCTAGATGGCCGCCGAGCACCGGGCCAAAAACCAAAGTGACCCCCCTTGCAAAACCAGGTGGTTTAGCGATAGGCCATTTTGATGTCGCCTCACTACGTTTTGGGCCCTTGCCTGCCGCGTGTACTTGGGCCTCCCACACAAGTGAGGCACCATTTTTACCGGGAGACCTGGGGGAACGCTGGGTGGTGGTAAATTTGTGTGAGCCCGGTGATGCCACTACTTTCCCACCCCAAAATGTGTGAAAAAAGTGATTTTTTGAGCAAAAATTGAGGTTTGCAGGGGATTCTGGGTAAGGAAACGTTGGGGGATCCACGCAAGCCATACCTCCCTGGAAGCCGCCGGGTGTCTAGTTTTCAGAAATGCGTGGGTTTGGTAGGTTTCCCTAGATGGCCGCCGCGCACCGGGCCAAAAACCAAAGTGACCCCCCTTGCAAAACCAGGTGGTTTTGCGATAGGCCATTTTGATGTCGCCTCACTACGTTTTGGGCCCTTGCCTGCCACGGGTACTTGGGCCTCCCACACAAGTGAGGCACCATTTTTACCGGGAGACCTGGGGGAACGCTGGGTGGTGGTAAATTTGTGTGAGCCCGGTGATGCCACTACTTTCCCACCCCAAAATGTGTGAAAAAAGTGATTTTTTTCAGCAAAAATTGAGGTTTGCAGGGGATTCTGGGTAAGGAAACGTTGGGGGATCCACGCAAGCCATACCTCCCTGGAAGCGGCCGGGTGTCTAGTTTTCAGAAATGCGTGGGTTTGATAGGTTTCCCTAGGTGCCGGCAGGGCTAGGGTTCAAAACCTACAGCTAGTCACTATGCCAAAAAAAGGGTCATTTTTCACTGCAAAACCACGTTGCGTTTTGCGCCGTTTCCTGTCGCGGGCACTAGGCCGACCCGCACAAGTGAGGTACCATTTTTCTCGTAGGACTTTGGGGAACGCGGGGTGGGTGGAAATTTGTGGATCCACGCAGATTCCAGAACTTTCCATCACAGAAATGTGGGGAAAATGTGTTTTTTTTTGTCAATTTTTTACGTTTGCAAGGGATTCTGGGTAACAGACCATGGTGGGAGGCAGTCAAGTCACCCCATCCTGGATTCCCCTGGGTGTCTAGTTTTCAAAAATGTATAGGTTTGCTAGGTTTCCCTAGGTGCCGGCAGGGCTAGGGTTCAAAATCTACAGCTAGTCACTTTGCCAAAAAAAGGGTCATTTTTCACTGCAAAACCACGTTGCGTTTTGCGCCGTTTCCTGTCGCGGGCACTAGGCCGACCCGCACAAGTGAGGTACCATTTTTCTCGTAGGACTTTGGGGAACGCGGGGTGGGTGGAAATTTGTGGATCCACGCAGATTCCAGAACTTTCCATCACAGAAGTGTGGGGAAAATGTGTTTTGTTTGTCAATTTTTTACGTTTGCAAGGGATTCTGGGTAACAGACCATGGTGGGAGGCAGTCAAGTCACCCCATCCTGGATTCCCCTGAGTGTCTAGTTTTCAAAAATGTATAGGTTTGCTAGGTTTCCCTAGGTGCCGGCAGGGCTAGGGTTCAAAATCTACAGCTAGTCACTTTGCCAAAAAAGGGTCATTTTTCACTGCAAAACCACGTTGCGTTTTGCGCCGTTTCCTGTCGCGGGCACTAGGCCGACCCGCACAAGTGAGGTACCATTTTTCTCGTACGACTTTGGGGAACGCGGGGTGGGTGGAAATTTGTGGATCCACGCAGATTCCAGAACTTTCCATCACAGAAATGTGGGGAAAATGTGTTTTTTTTGTCAATTTTTTACGTTTGCAAGGGATTCTGGGTAACAGACCATGGTGGGAGGCAGTCAAGTCACCCCATCCTGGATTCCCCTGGGTGTCTAGTTTTCAAAAATGTATAGGTTTGCTAGGTTTCCCTAGGTGCCGGCAGGGCTAGGGTTCAAAATCTACAGCTAGTCACTTTGCCAAAAAAAGGGTCATTTTTCACTGCAAAACCACGTTGCGTTTTGCGCCGTTTCCTGTCGCGGGCACTAGGCCGACCCGCACAAGTGAGGTACCATTTTTCTCGTAGGACTTTGGGGAACGCGGGGTGGGTGGAAATTTGTGGATCCACACAGATTCCAGAACTTTCCATCACAGAAATGTGGGGAAAATTTGTTTTTTTTGTCAATTTTTTATGTTTGCAAGGGATTCTGGGTAACAGACCATGGTGGGAGGCAGTCAAGTCACCCCATCCTGGATTCCCCTGGGTGTCTAGTTTTCAAAAATGTATAGGTTTGCTAGGTTTCCCTAAGTGCCGGCAGGGCTAGGGTTCAAAATCTACAGCTAGTCACTTTGCCAAAAAAAGGGTCATTTTTCACTGCAAAACCACGTTGCGTTTTGCGCCGTTTCCTGTCGCGGACACTAGGCCGACCCGCACAAGTGAGGTACCATTTTTCTCGTAGTACTTTGGGGAACGCGGGGTGGGTGGAAATTTGTGGATCCACGCAGATTCCAGAACTTTCCATCACAGAAATGTGGGGAAAATGTGTTTTTTTTGTCAATTTTTTACGTTTGCAAGGGATTCTGGGTAACAGACCATGGTGGGAGGCAGTCAAGTCACCCCATCCTGGATTCCCCTGAATGTCTAGTTTTAAAAAATGTATAGGTTTGCTAGGTTTCCCTAGGTGCCGGCAGGGCTAGGGTTCAAAATCTACAGCTAGTCACTTTGCCAAAAAAAGGGCCATTTTTCACTGCAAAAGCACGTTGCATTTTGCGCCGATTCCTGTCGCAGGCACTAGGCCGATCCGCACAAATGAGGTACCATTTTTCTCGTAGGACTTTGGGGAACGCGGGGTGGGTGGAAATTTGTGGATCGACGCAGATTCCAGAACTTTCCATCACAGAAATGTGGGGAAAATGTGTTTTTTTTGTCAATTTTTTACGTTTGCAAGGGATTCTGGGTAACAGACCATGGTGGGAGGCAGTCAAGTCACCCCATCCTGGATTCCCCTGGGTGTCTAGTTTTCAAAAATGTATAGGTTTGCTAGGTTTCCCTAGGTGCCGGCAGGGCTAGGGTTCAAAATCTACAGCTAGTCATTTTGCCAAAAAAAGGGTCATTTTTCACTGCAAAACCACGTTGCGTTTTGCGCCGTTTCCTGTCGCGGGCACTAGGCCGACCCGCACAAGTGAGGTACCATTTTTCTCGTAGGACTTTGGGGAACACGGGGTGGGTGGAAATTTGTGGATCCACGCAGATTCCAGAACTTTCCATCACAGAAATGTGGGGAAAATGTGTTTGTTTTGTCAATTTTTTACGTTTGCAAGGGATTCTGGGTAACAGACCATGGTGGGAGGCAGTCAAGTCACCCCATCCTGGATTCCCCTGGGTGTCTAGTTTTCAAAAATGTATAGGTTTGCTAGGTTTCCCTAGGTGCCGGCAGGGCTAGGGTTCAAAATCTACAGCTAGTCACTTTGCCAAAAAAAGGGTCATTTTTCACTGCAAAACCACGTTGCGTTTTGCGCCGTTTCCTGTCGCGGGCACTAGGCCGACCCGCACAAGTGAGGTACCATTTTTCTCGTAGGACTTTGAGGAACGCGGGGTGGGTGGAAATTTGTGGATCCACGCAGATTCCAGAACTTTCCATCACAGAAATGTGGGGAAAATGTGTTTTTTTTGTCAATTTTTTACGTTTGCAAGGAATTCTGGGTAACAGACCATGGTGGGAGGCAGTCAAGTCACCCCATCCTGGATTCCCCTGGGTGTCTAGTTTTCAAAAATGTATAGGTTTGCTAGGTTTCCCTACGTGCCGGCAGGGCTAGGGTTCAAAATCTACAGCTAGTCACTTTGCCAAAAAAGGGTCATTTTTCACTGCAAAACAACGTTGCGTTTTGCGCCGTTTCCTGTCGCGGGCACTAGGCCGACCCGCACAAGTGAGGTACCATTTTTCTCGTAGGACTTTGGGGAACGCGGGGTGGGTGGAAATTTGTGGATCCACGCACATTCCAGAACTTTCCATCACAGAAATGTGGGGAAAATGTGTTTTTTTTGTCAATTTTTTACGTTTGCAAGGGATTCTGGGTAACAGACCATGGTGGGAGGCAGTCAAGTCACCCCATCCTGGATTCCCCTGGGTGTCTAGTTTTCAAAAATGTATAGGTTTGCTAGGTTTCCCTAGGTGCCGGAAGCGCTAGGGTTCAAAATCTACAGCTAGTCATTTTGCCAAAAAAAGGGTCATTTTTCACTGCAAAACCACGTTGCGTTTTGCGCCGTTTCCTGTCGCGGGCACTAGGCCGACCCGCACAAGTGAGGTACCATTTTTCTCGTAGGACTTTGGGGAACGCGGGGTGGGTGGAAATTTGTGGATCCACGCAGATTCCAGAACTTTCCATCACAGAAGTGTGGGGAAAATGTGTTTTGTTTGTCAATTTTTTACGTTTGCAAGGGATTCTGGGTAACAGACCATGGTGGGAGGCAGTCAAGTCACCCCATCCTGGATTCCCCTGAGTGTCTAGTTTTCAAAAATGTATAGGTTTGCTAGGTTTCCCTAGGTGCCGGCAGGGCTAGGGTTCAAAATCTACAGCTAGTCACTTTGCCAAAAAAGGGTCATTTTTCACTGCAAAACCACGTTGCGTTTTGCGCCGTTTCCTGTCGCGGGCACTAGGCCGACCCGCACAAGTGAGGTACCATTTTTCTCGTACGACTTTGGGGAACGCGGGGTGGGTGGAAATTTGTGGATCCACGCAGATTCCAGAACTTTCCATCACAGAAATGTGGGGAAAATGTGTTTTTTTTGTCAATTTTTTACGTTTGCAAGGGATTCTGGGTAACAGACCATGGTGGGAGGCAGTCAAGTCACCCCATCCTGGATTCCCCTGGGTGTCTAGTTTTCAAAAATGTATAGGTTTGCTAGGTTTCCCTAGGTGCCGGCAGGGCTAGGGTTCAAAATCTACAGCTAGTCACTTTGCCAAAAAAAGGGTCATTTTTCACTGCAAAACCACGTTGCGTTTTGCGCCGTTTCCTGTCGCGGGCACTAGGCCGACCCGCACAAGTGAGGTACCATTTTTCTCGTAGGACTTTGGGGAACGCGGGGTGGGTGGAAATTTGTGGATCCACGCAGATTCCAGAACTTTCCATCACAGAAATGTGGGGAAAATTTGTTTTTTTTGTCAATTTTTTATGTTTGCAAGGGATTCTGGGTAACAGACCATGGTGGGAGGCAGTCAAGTCACCCCATCCTGGATTCCCCTGGGTGTCTAGTTTTTAAAAATGTATAGGTTTGCTAGGTTTCCCTAAGTGCCGGCAGGGCTAGGGTTCAAAATCTACAGCTAGTCACTTTGCCAAAAAAAGGGTCATTTTTCACTGCAAAACCACGTTGCGTTTTGCGCCGTTTCCTGTCGCGGACACTAGGCCGACCCGCACAAGTGAGGTACCATTTTTCTCGTAGTACTTTGGGGAACGCGGGGTGGGTGGAAATTTGTGGATCCACGCAGATTCCAGAACTTTCCATCACAGAAATGTGGGGAAAATGTGTTTTTTTTGTCAATTTTTTACGTTTGCAAGGGATTCTGGGTAACAGACCATGGTGGGAGGCAGTCAAGTCACCCCATCCTGGATTCCCCTGAATGTCTAGTTTTAAAAAATGTATAGGTTTGCTAGGTTTCCCTAGGTGCCGGCAGGGCTAGGGTTCAAAATCTACAGCTAGTCACTTTGCCAAAAAAAGGGCCATTTTTCACTGCAAAAGCACGTTGCATTTTGCGCCGATTCCTGTCGCAGGCACTAGGCCGATCCGCACAAATGAGGTACCATTTTTCTCGTAGGACTTTGGGGAACGCGGGGTGGGTGGAAATTTGTGGATCGACGCAGATTCCAGAACTTTCCATCACAGAAATGTGGGGAAAATGTGTTTTTTTTGTCAATTTTTTACGTTTGCAAGGGATTCTGGGTAACAGACCATGGTGGGAGGCAGTCAAGTCACCCCATCCTGGATTCCCCTGGGTGTCTAGTTTTCAAAAATGTATAGGTTTGCTAGGTTTCCCTAGGTGCCGGCAGGGCTAGGGTTCAAAATCTACAGCTAGTCATTTTGCCAAAAAAAGGGTCATTTTTCACTGCAAAACCACGTTGCGTTTTGCGCCGTTTCCTGTCGCGGGCACTAGGCCGACCCGCACAAGTGAGGTACCATTTTTCTCGTAGGACTTTGGGGAACACGGGGTGGGTGGAAATTTGTGGATCCACGCAGATTCCAGAACTTTCCATCACAGAAATGTGGGGAAAATGTGTTTGTTTTGTCAATTTTTTACGTTTGCAAGGGATTCTGGGTAACAGACCATGGTGGGAGGCAGTCAAGTCACCCCATCCTGGATTCCCCTGGGTGTCTAGTTTTCAAAAATGTATAGGTTTGCTAGGTTTCCCTAGGTGCCGGCAGGGCTAGGGTTCAAAATCTACAGCTAGTCACTTTGCCAAAAAAAGGGTCATTTTTCACTGCAAAACCACGTTGCGTTTTGCGCCGTTTCCTGTCGCGGGCACTAGGCCGACCCGCACAAGTGAGGTACCATTTTTCTCGTAGGACTTTGAGGAACGCGGGGTGGGTGGAAATTTGTGGATCCACGCAGATTCCAGAACTTTCCATCACAGAAATGTGGGGAAAATGTGTTTTTTTTGTCAATTTTTTACGTTTGCAAGGAATTCTGGGTAACAGACCATGGTGGGAGGCAGTCAAGTCACCCCATCCTGGATTCCCCTGGGTGTCTAGTTTTCAAAAATGTATAGGTTTGCTAGGTTTCCCTACGTGCCGGCAGGGCTAGGGTTCAAAATCTACAGCTAGTCACTTTGCCAAAAAAGGGTCATTTTTCACTGCAAAACAACGTTGCGTTTTGCGCCGTTTCCTGTCGCGGGCACTAGGCCGACCCGCACAAGTGAGGTACCATTTTTCTCGTAGGACTTTGGGGAACGCGGGGTGGGTGGAAATTTGTGGATCCACGCACATTCCAGAACTTTCCATCACAGAAATGTGGGGAAAATGTGTTTTTTTTGTCAATTTTTTACGTTTGCAAGGGATTCTGGGTAACAGACCATGGTGGGAGGCAGTCAAGTCACCCCATCCTGGATTCCCCTGGGTGTCTAGTTTTCAAAAATGTATAGGTTTGCTAGGTTTCCCTAGGTGCCGGAAGCGCTAGGGTTCAAAATCTACAGCTAGTCACTTTGCCAAAAAAAGGGTCATTTTTCACTGCAAAACCACGTTGCATTTTGCGCCGTTTCCTGTCGCGGGCACTAGGCCGACCCGCACAAGTGAGGTACCATTTTTCTCGTAGGACTTTGGGGAACGCGGGGTGGGTGGAAATTTGTGGATCCACGCAGATTCCAGAACTTTCCATCACAGAAATGTGGGGAAAATGTGTTTTTTTTGTCAATTTTTTACGTTTGCAAGGGATTCTGGGTAACAGACCATGGTGGGAGGCAGTCAAGTCACCCCATCCTGGATTCCCCTGGGTGTCTAGTTTTCAAAAATGTATAGGTTTGCTAGGTTTCCCTAGGTGCCGGCAGGGCTAGGGTTCAAAAACTACAGCTAGACTCTTCGCAAATAAAGTGTAAATTTTCAGTGTGAAAATGTGGTGCGTTCACCTTAGGTTTTGAGCCACTTCCTGTCGTGGGCACTATGCCTACCCACACAAGTGAGGTACCATTTTTATCGGGAGACTTAGGGTAGTTCAGATTTGTAAAGCAACTGTTATTACCTATTGATTTTTGATGCATTTCTCCCTTCCAAATGAAAGACATTGTGTTAAAAAAAAGTCATTTTGAAAAATGACCAATAATTGTCATGCAAATATGAGTATTCCCAATTTCGAAAATGTGCAAATATGCACTGTTTCTAAAATCTGTAATTTGTTCCCATTTCAGAAATACATAGGTGTCTTTCATACCGATTTTTCCATGTATACATTTTCCCACAAAAATTGCTATATACACGGAACAAAAAAAAAAACATTACAAAATGCTGCTCAGTTTTCTACTCTAGGTTCGTTGGGCTCTTGGTGAACCTACAAGTCCTATATGTCCCCACAATCAGGAAGGTCCACCGGATGTAACAGTACATTGCTTTCAAAGAGATGTCATAATTCGAAGAAGTTACAGGTGAAAACGTTGACTCAAAATGCTGCTTTTTTCAACAAATTTTTAATTTTTCCTATATTTACCTGTAAGTTTCTATAAAGAAACCTTGATGGATCTACACAAATGACCTCTTGCTGAATTCAGAATTTTGTCTACTTTTCAAAAATGTATAGCTTTCCAGGATCCATTATTGTTTTTGTACCCATTTCTACCGTTAACTGGAAGGAGGTTGAAAGCACAAAAAATAGCAAAAATAGGGTATGTCCCAGAAAAATGCCAAAACTGTGTAAAAAATGTTGGTTTTCTTACAAAATTCTGTCATTCCCTAAAAGCTGGAGAAATGGTGATTTCAGGCCCACAAACCCTTTTTTTATACCATTTGCAGAGAAAAACCCAGAAGCTTTCATTTGCAGCCTGTTTTTCCAATTTTTCACAAAAAAAACATAATTTTGCTGTATTTTGACTAATTTCTGGGAACCCTGTAGGAGAATCCACAAACCCTGGGTACCTTTAGAATCCCCAAGATGTTGGAAGAAAAGGACGCAAATTTGGCATGGATACCTAATGTGGTCAAAAAGTTACAGGGGCCTAAGCGCGCACTACCCCAAATAGCCCAAAAAAGGCTTAGCACAGGAGTGGAAAAGGCCTAGCAGCGAAGGGGTTAAGAAGAGATTGAAAAGCGAATAAGTTCCCAAAAATCCAAAAATAAGATAAAACAATCCACGTGTAAGGTTTGTGAATATGGTGCTTCCTCCAGCTCATCGCCAAATTGTTAAGTAGGAGTCGCAAGCAATTTGTAGAGAAAGAGAAGTTTAATCTCGCAAAAGGAAGCACCACCGGCTACAACTCTTCCAACGCCGGCAGACAATCTCGGCTCACAGACCCGATCAAATGCTCTATTCTAGAACAACGTGATCATGCCATGAGCCAAGAGATTCAAAGGAAAACACACAAGGCAAAAGTGTGCATGCAAGCACAAGAACATACAGAAGATGCATATGCAACAGCGCATCCCTGCATTTTGGAAATGTCTGAACGTGTTGCTGCCAAATTTGATTCAGCTCCACGCCCCGGCATTTCATTGTAAATATGCCCCTCGGTTTAAAAAAACAAAAAAAGCCTCCCAGAGCAACATCCGGTAGAAAAAGGCTCTGAATGTGAAGCTACCACCTTCCAACATTGGCACAGACCAATGATTTACCCTTGCTGCTGCCTATGCTGAGAGTGCCCCTGACAGTGCAGAAGGAAGGTTTCACTGGCGTGCTGCATGCAATTATACTCCACTGCCTCTCCATCTTCAGTATATTTAATTTAGAATCTCAAAGCACACAATAAGCAAAGACATCCACCCTTTCCCTAAGTATGCCTCTGAAAATCTTGCCCCTAGTGGAAATGGGGCATTATGCCCTAATTTATTATACAAGGAGAGAAGAGGCTATTGCGCAAACACTAGAACCTTCCTCAAGCATCTGCCTCAAG